>NC_059160.1:78455198-79891036 GCF_019923935.1 Bubalus bubalis | reverse complement strand
TGTAGGCAATTCCATTTCCCAGTATAGATTTTTCAGCCTTTAAGACATTCCAGTGATCCTAATTTGAACTCATTCAACTGAAGGCAATCACATTTCATTAAAAGCAACATTATCACATGGAGAAGAATCAATCTTCTCCAAAATCTCTACATCTGAATACGTAGGGATCAACACAGTGCTAAGGGGAACACAGTGACACACCACAGATGGTACAGCAGTCATCTCAAATATTTATGCATTTGAATGAGAAAACACATTTACAGGCCTTTCTGTGCAATTAGTGTGGCTAAGGAGGCAACATACTTGAGTGGATCTCAAGGATCCATATTTTATCAGGGCTATAAGAGTTCTCTAAACCAGCCTCAGATTGGAGTCCATACCATTTTGACTACTGTGAAGAGCTCTCTTTCCCCACAAAATAACCTGGGAAGAGGTAAGTCTAAATTATTGATACAACAATAAGAAGTATGGATAAGATTCTACTAACAGGAATAAATGAGAATTCACATTCACTTTTATTCATGGTTTAATTACCAAAACTGATAGATAGAGCAGTAATGTTCCCATTAATTTTGACATCCTTAACTATTACAATATCAATTGATTTTTCCATTACTTGCAAATGAACATATATGCTAAAGTACTTGCTATTATGAATTACTGTATATCAGATTCTTTGTTGCCAAGACATAAATGATAATAGAAAGAGCTTCCTTTACCAAAATATTGATATCTCTGTATGTTACAAAGTAGTAATCCACCCTAACAATTTTCAAAGTGATTGTGTCTATTTATTTTTACCTCATTTCAATTTGATAGTTTATTTTATTATTTTAACTTCATTTTTTTCACATGATAAACTTAATAATTGAAATAAAATCACATAATTAATTTCCCAGGTACTACTAAGTTTTTTATTACATCTAAGAACCATTTAAAGTTTTATAAAATTTATAAAATCTTTTATACATGATTATTTTCCTATTTTCCTTCAATAAATTCAATTTTACTTAATATAAATTTCTGAAAGATAATCTTAAGAAGTATTTAAAACATTTTCTCTAATAAACAACAAATTTAGTACTTCAAAGTTTAGATTTTGCAAAGTATCTTATTTCTGAAAAAAGTTAAAAATTCATAAAATTGGTTTTAATTGAAAAGCAGTATGTTTTTTATTAATTATTAAAAATTACTATTCTGCTAAAATCTAGGTTGATTTACATAATTGATTGTTCTTTATAAAACTGTTACTAGTAATAAATTTGACTTTATTGAGTACTTATGTGTTACACTAAGCTGCTCTCACATCCTACAATATAGATATTCTATTTTTCCTACATAAAAAATGAGAAAACTAATGTTCAGTATATTTGAAGGACTGAAACTAGGATCATAGAGCTAGTAAGTAGAAGAGAAGAGATTGTAGTTCTTATTTTTCTGTTTCTGCTTCCCACTGCACTCAACTGGCTCTCTATAACATCCTGATGCACATACTTTCTATGATTGATACAATTTTAGAATAAGTGATTACACAAGCAAATAAAATGTATATACAATCTATAATTGTAAAATTCTGATATTTTAACTTTTTGAGAAAAGAAAAACGCATTTTAAGATGTTAAACTGTTATGTAACATACCTACTTTTTAAAATTATATGAATCAGTATCCCATTTAGTCAATGAGCTATTTTTAGTTTTAATAGAAAAATTAAATAAATTATAAATTTTAACACAAATCCAAATTTAAAATTGAAATCTGCAATTATATGCTACTATTTTAATAATATTTAATTTAAATTTAACTTTATTTTCTTTCTTAAATGTCAAAACACAAAAGCGTTAAGATTGAATCTAGAAAAATATGTTCTGGATTTTAATCCTCTCTTTGCTACTTATTACCAAGTGACTGTAAACACATAACTTAACATTTTGTGCGTCCATTTCCTCATTTGTAAATTGAGGAAAATAATGGCACCCACTTCATAGAGTTCTGTATCAAATGAGGTAATATGTGTCAAATGTTTAGAATAGTGCTCAGTAAATGTTAGCTCTGTGTCAACATCTGTCAATCTGAACAACAACAACAAAAAAATGATTGCATAATTTTTCTTCTAAAAATAACATTTATTGGAATGGTTGGCTAGGCATTTCTCAGGGCATTTTAACTCTTTGAAAGCTTTTACTGCATAGAAAAGAAAACAGATTTACAAAGCATGGAAAAAAGTGTAAGCTTGGCATATTACTTCCTTTGTGCTCTCAAAGTTATAAAGTCAAATACTTCATCATTTCTCTTCTGAAGACCTTGGTCTTTCTCTTTCTATCTGGCTAGATGAAATACTTTTGATCCATCTGAGAAGGTCATTTAAATTTATGAAAGGAGTTTTAGAATAATTTGCTCAATCCTTTCAAGGAATAGGTTTAAAAAAAAAAAAGAAACACAAAAACAACTAAAGGCCAGTGAAAAGTACTTGATACAAGGAAGTATTTGATTCTGCACTTGATCAAAAATATTCCACTCAAGGAACAAGACAATGGCAAAAAAGTGCCCTTCTGCACAGTCTCTTTTTGAAATAAATCTTACCTATTCAAGAATCATAGGATTTTTTTAAATACCAAATTGATATCTGAAGACAATGCATAAAATAAAAATAGAACAGCTTTAGCTAAATTAAATTAACCCTCTAAGCATATTGATTCAACTCAAAAGGACTATATATTATCCAGAATGAAAGCACATTTAGAACACTGAGACTGTAAGCCAAAATTCTAAGTAAAATGGGTTCTCATGTCTAAAAAAGAAATCCTTCCATCTATTGTAAATAGTTCATGGAGAGGCAACACGTATTCAAAATGATATGTCTTCCTAGTTATATTATATCTGGGAATATTACATTTTGCTTTTCAGTATCTATTTAAATGTTTTTGTTGAGGCATGCTATATTTAGAAAGGAACAAGAAACTTGTTAATGATGACTAAACTCTTATTTAGGGATCCATTTTTCTCATCTCTGATCAAGAGAGGTTCACCACTACAAGGTTAAAAAACAAAAATCATTATGTAGTTATGAATTCATCACAATTTGTCAAATACTGTTCAACTTCTAAATCACTGATGTCAGTAAAAGAGATGGGATGTGACTTTCAAGCCTATAATCTGTGCAAGGCAATTGCTCCACAAAAAGGATCTTTAATTTCCTTAAAAGTGTTCTAAAAGCAAACACTTTAAACTGATTTATTTTTACTATGGTGTGATGCTTATTGGATGAATTTATAAAACCAGTTTTTTTTTTAAGTATGTTGATATGCCTTAAAATTAAATGTTTATTCTTACATGAAAATGAAGATCAATAGGTCATTAAATTTGGCTTTTTTAAAAAGAGCTTCAAAAGAAGATTACCACAAACATTCTAGTACTTCTGAGATTCTTCTGACTGACATCCTCACTTTAAGTAGATTGCTATGATTCTCCAGTCACCAGTAAATGGACATATTATCTCTTACGATTGTTAAAATTCAGAAATGTCAAATTTTATTCTGAATATTTTGTATTCAGACCAGGAACCTATAGCACAACTTGAAGTATTCAATTTATGGTTATGCAGTTCATCTACTCAACAAAGATAACCAAGTGATATGATCTGAGCCCCCAAGTCATAGATTTTTGAGGAAACTAAATCAATTATTATTTGAATACTTTCTAAATCTCCACCTGTTATATATGATATGGGCATAGTCTCAGAAAAGAAGAGGTAGAGTAATAGTAGGGGCTAAGGATTAAACTATTAATAATGATTTTTAAATAGAAAATAAATTAATATATAAAATTTTATATGCTTTAGCTCATCTGGGAAATACGCACTTACTAACTTATTCTAGCAACAGGATAAAGCTACATCTACATTATCAAAAATGCTGGAAAGGTACCACTGGTTTGATAACTTGTTAATCAATATTTTCTCTATATTTGGGATTATTTGACTAAATCTATTTAAAACTTAAGATTTGTGGCACATTTACACAATTTTAACATGAAAAAATAAACTTCTAAAACTAATTTTGTCTCCTGATTTCAGATTAACACTGGGGGAGCCTTTCTGATTCACATCTGTGAAATTATATTTTCTGACTTTCAAAGATAAAAAGGAAAAGAAAAACAACCCTGATTTCTCTCTACGTCATACCAGAAAATTTCTTTTTCTTTTGACCTTTGTAATCTTGGAAAAATAATTTAAGCTGTTTGCATCTCCTGCCCTGTAAAATATGAGGGGGAGGGTGTTGTGGGAAATAACAATTAAGAGATTATTGAGATTTAATGAGAAATGGAACAAAAAATACTTGGTATCATGACTCAAATATAGTAAACTCTCATTAAAAGCTATTATTAATATTAGTTGGATCTTGTATTAATACTACAGTACTAAGATGACATTTTAGTAAACTATTAATATTATAACTATAGATCATGAATGTCTTCTGGAGTTTCTGTGAAATTAAAACTATAAGATTTGGTAAGTTTAAGCATTAAAAGTCATAAATAGCAACAAATGAATTCAGGGAAAAAAGCACCTAGCTAATTTTCCCTATAATAAAACTCTACATTAGGTTTATAATTTTTAAATGCTACAGTAGAAGCAATTGATGAGATTTTTGTAGTATTTTAAGGTTAATATTACACCTAAAACTTCATAAGTTGCTCACTAAAGCTCTAGGTAATCTACTCACGGCTTTCTGTTTTATATGAAAAGTTTGCTGCTACAATACAAAATCTGACAGAATTATATTGCCAGAATATTATGTTCAAAATCAAATGCTTGGGGAAAAAAAAGCAGCAAAAGAAAATATATGTATAAACTAGAAAATATCAAAACAGTTTTCTTAGTTCTGATTGCCTACTTTTTATACAGGATGCATATATCAGCATTATATTGAAATAATCCACATTGCTTATGATTCATTGGAGGAGAAAATGGCAACCCACTCCAGTATTCATGCCTGGAGAACCCCATGAACAGTATGAAAACGTAAAAAGATATGACACTGGAAGATGAACCCCCTCGGTTGGAAAATGTCCAAACTGGGGAAGAGCAGAGAGCAACTAAGAATAGCTCCAGAAAGAATGAAGCATCTAGGCCAAAGCAGAAATGGTACTCAGTAGTGGATGTGTTTGGTGAGGAAAATAAAGTTTGATGCTATAAAGAAAAATATTGCATAGGAACCTAGAATATTAGCATCATGAATCAAAATAAATGGGGTATGATCAAGCAGGAAATAACAAGACTGAACATCGACATCTCAGGAATCAGTGAACTAAAATGGACTGGAATGGGTGAGTTTAATACAGGTGACCATGATATCTACTACTGTAGGCAAGAATCCCTTAGACGAAATGGAGTAGCCCTCATAATTAACAAGAGTCCAAAATGTGGTACTTGAGTACAATCTCAAAAATGACAGAATGATCTCTGTTCATTTCCAAGGCAAGCCATTCAACATCACAGTAATCCAAGTCTATGACCCCAACCACTGATGCTGAAGAATTTGAAGCTGACTGGTTCTATGAAGACCTAGAAGACCTCCTAGAACTAACACCAAAAATAATAATAATAATAATGTCATTTCATTCATAGGGGATTGGAATTCAAAAGTAGGAAGTTAAGAGATACCCAGAGTAACAGGCAAGGTTGGCCTTGGAGTACAAAATGAAGCAGGGCAAGGGCTAATATGGTTATGTCAAGAGAACAAGTTGGTCATAACAAACTTTCTTTTCTAACAATACAAGAGACAATTCTACACGTGGACATCACCAGATGGTCAATACTGAAATCAGACCGATTATGTTCTTTGCAGCAAAAGACAAAGAGCTCTACACAGTCAGCAAAAACAAGACCTGGAGCTGACTGTGGCTCAGATTATGCACTCCATACTGCAAAATTCAGGCTTAAATTTAAGGAAGTTGAGAAAACCACAAGGCCATTCAGGTATGACCTAAATCGAATCCCTTATGATTATACAGTGGTGGTGAAGAATAGAGTCAAAGGATTAGGTCTGGTAGACAGTGCCTGAAGAACTAAGGATGGAGTTTCATAACCCTGTACAGGAGGCAGTGACCAAAACCATCCCCATGTAAAAGAAATGTAAGAAGGCAAAGTGGTTGTCTGAGGAAGCTTTACATATAGCTGAGGAAAGAAGAGAAGCAAAAGGCAAGGGAGACAGGAAAAGATGCACCCAACTGAATTCAGAGTTCCAAAGAATAAAAAGGAGACATAAGAAGGCCTCCTTAAATGAATAATACAAAGATATAGAGGAACACAATAGAATAGGAAAGATTAGAGATCTCTTTAAGAAAATTGGAGATACCAAGGGAACATTTCATACAAGGATAGGCAAAATAAAGGACAGATATGGTAGGATCTAATATAAGCAGAAGATATTAAGAAGAGGTGGCAAGAACACAGAAGAACTATACAGGAAAGATCTGGATAATTAATGACCTGGTTGATTACGATGGTGTGGTTCCTCACCTACAGCCAGACATCCTGGAGTGTGATGTCAAGTGGGCCTTAGGAAGCATCACTACGAACAGAGCTAATGGAGGTGATGAGATTCCTGCTGAGTTATTTCAAATCCTAAAAGTTAATTCTGTTAAAATTCTGCATACAATATATCAGCAAATTTGGAAAACTCAGCAGTGACCACAGAACTGGAAAAAGTCAATTTTCATTCCAATCCCAAAGAAGGGCAATGCCAAAGAATATTCAAAGTACCGTACATTACATTTATTTCACATGCTTGCAAGGTTATGCTCAAAATCCTTCAAATTAGGTTTCAGCAGCATGTGAACTGAGAACTTCCAGAAGTACAAGCTGGACTTAGAAAAGCAGAGGAACCAGAGATCAAATTGCCAACATTCGTTGGATCATGGAGAAAGCAAAGGAATTCCAGAAAAACATCTCTACTTCTGCTTCACTATGAGAAAGCCTTTTGACTGTGTAGATCACAAGAAATTGTGGAAAATTCATAAAGGGACAAGAGTACCAGACCACCTTACCTGTCTTCTAAGAACCCTGTATGCAGGTCAAGAAGCAACAGTTAGAACTAGACATGGAACTACTGACTGGTTCAAAATTGGTAAAGGAGTATAACAAGGCTGTATAGAGTCACCCTGCTTATTTAACTTATAGGCAGAGGAATCGAGATTGCCAGATGATACCACTCTAGAGGCAGAAAGTGAAGGGAACTAAAGAGCCTCTTGATGAGGGTGAAAGAGGAGAAAGAAAAAGCTGGCTTGAAACTCAACATTAAAATTAAAAAAAACAAACTAAGATCATGCCATGTAGACCCCTCAGTTAATGGCAAAATAGATGGGGGAAAAGTGGAAGCTGTGACAGACACTCTTTCCCTGGGCTCCAAAATCACTGTAGACATTGACTGCAGCTATGAAGTAAAAGATGCTTGCTCCTTGGAAAAAAGCTATGACAAACCCAGACAGCTTATTCAAAAAGAGGAAACATCACTTTGCTGACAAAGTCCATATAGTCAAAGCTATGGTTTTCCTGTAGTCATATATGGATGTGAAAGTTGGATTATAAAGAAGGTTGAGCACCAAAGAACTGATGCTTTCAAATTGTGGTGCTGGAGAAGACTCTTGAGAGTCCCATGGACTAAAGGGAGATCAAACCAGTCAATCCTAAAGAAAATTAACCCTGAATATTCATTGGAAGGACTGTTGCTGAAGCTGAAGCTCCAATACTTTGACCACCTTACACAAAAAAACAACTCATTGGAAAAGACCCTGATGCTGGGAAAGATTGAAGGCAAAAACGATGGGTGCAATAGAGGATGAGATGGTTAGATATCATTGTAGACTCAATGGACATGAATTTGAGCAAACTCCAGGAGATAGTGGAGAACAGAAGAGCCTGTCCTGCTGCAGTTCATGGGGTCAGAAGGAGTTGACACCACTTATTGACTGAACAACAACGTACATGAGTGTGTGTGCTAAGTTGTTTCACTTGTCCAACTCTTTACGACCCTGTGGATAAGAGCCTGTCAGGCTCTTCTGTCCATGGATTCTCCAGGCAAGAATACTGGAGTGTGTTGCCATGCCCTCCTCCAGGGTACGTGAATATATAATTCATCAAATCAATAGTTAAGAATACTTTAAAAGGTTTCAAGCTTCAAAAGTTTTGGTAGTTGAATGAATGATTATATTGTAACTGAAAGAGACCTATATAACTGAACTAAATTGCTTATCTTCGAGTGAGAATCAGGCTGAGAATTAGGAGTTCAGACTATTGTTTATGGCCGAGATACTATGTAGCTAGAAAATTATTCTGCAATGTGTTTAAATAACTCAGGATGAAATCATTAGTAGGCCATCAAGAAAAATATTTCTGTAATGGGTCACTTCTAAATGTACACTGAAAGAGGCACAGCTACTAATGATATTCAACATAAGAGAAAGTTTGATATAAATTTAACATGTCAGTTGGCCACTTTTATGATATTCCACACTATGATGGTGATACTTTGACATGTTTGCCCTTAGAATATAAGGAACACAGTATTAAGTACCAAATAATTGACAACACCAAAATTACAAAGTGCTCCAAATTAGTTCTAATTCTATATCATGATATAAAATTATAAACCAAAAAAAATCTTGATTTTACACAATACCCTGTTTTCTAGAGAAGAGATATTAGCTCTAATAAATGAAATGTATAAACTATAAGCTTTATCAGCATAAAAAACATCTAATCATTGGTCTAATGACTAGGCTAGAAATTCTGTGACAAAAGAAAAAAACATAATTTAAAAATTAGGGATAGGGAAAAAGAAGAAACATCCATTCATTCTCCAAATACTTGTTGAAAACTTGTAGCTTGGGACTAAATGCAGTTGAGAATACAAGAATGCAAACCTTTATCTGTGACTTTAAGGATGTTACCTAGATAAAATGTGATCATTTTGCAAAATATGAAAATACCAAGTCATTATGTTGAACACCTGAAACTAATATAATGTTTTTTGCCAATTATACCTTAATAAAAATGTCATGTTTTAAAATATATATGTATATACCGAGACAGACAAAGTAATAAATAACTAGAGAAAGTAATAAATAACAGGAGAAAGGAAAAAAGTGTTCAGTTAGGGGAAGAAAAAGATTTTAAGTATAGGAGAATAGCTCTCGATTCTAATATATTAAAACAATTTTAATATACGTAAAAACCTTTTTTGTCATTTCATAAGTTTTCTGATCCACCTACCTGTTATTTCACTGCTTGATGTAATCACTGGAATGGAAGCTACTGAATTGGAGAAAATAATGGGAAAAAAATGTTTTATATGGAAGGAAAATTATGTTTCTGATAATATCTATGGTCATATATAAAATGGATCAACTTGAAATTAATGTTTCAGAGATATCTGATTAAATAGTTACATAGATGTCAAAATATAAAATTAAAGTTTAAAATCTATAGACCACAAGTAAAAAGTCAAAGACTCTTATCAGTTTGTATAACACTCTTTTCTAAAATCTTAAAAACAAAACAAAAACAGAAAAAAAAATATCTCCCCCAAAAAATGTAATTGCAAAGGTATAAATAAAACTGCAAAAGGAAGTTTTGGATTTTAAGTCCCTCGTAAGTTGTGGTTGATGATTATTGCTTACCTGTGCCTGAGCTATTGGTGACCAGTGTAATTGCTATACAAAGGAGGAGACAAATATTTGGAAATGTATGTTCAGATGGTTTTGAAAGACAAGATTATAAAGTATTTATTTAGACACAATTAGATATCTCTAGAATGCAAATAAATGATGAAATGCAACAGTTAAGTTCATTTACCAGATGGTTACACATTTTAATATACTCCTGTACTTCTTTGACCACTGCTTTGATCACAAGTGATTCAGTTAAAGTTAAAATTCTTTGGTGTCAGTTGAAAAGAAAATATAATTTATTTTCAAGGAATTTAGCATACAATTTTCTTCTGTAGCCATTTATTTCCAAATTAGTAACATGCAGAATGTTCTTTTTAGGACACATGGTCTCTAAATAGGGAAGAGGTTCTTCAATATCACAATTGGATGTAGACCTTACTATTTGGCATTTAAGAAATAAATAAATAGAAAATGACAACTTTGGGGGAAAGGGACAAAATGCCTGAGTTGCAAACTCACTCGTAGCTTATTTAGATGCTAAAAAACAAATTAGCAGTTGTTTTTTTTTACCTGCTTCGGTGCTTAATATGGAGGTAGCTGTTGTAGTAGAAACTGTTTGGGGAAGACAATATTTATGAAAATATATTACTTAAATAATTTTGCTGGCAAATTTATTTCAAGAAACCAGTTGCCATAAACTCAATAAACATTTCTGAAATTGTATGAGGAGGTTAATTGACAAAACAATCTTTTATTTAGATCAGTATTAATAACTCTTCTTACTGTATGTTCAACAAAAATGATTAATTATTTTCTGTTATTACCACTTAACCAAAATCTCACAGGAACTTTATTAAGTCTATTTATGGGCCAAGATGAACTCTGAACTTAGCTTTAGGAAACTAACCTATGATAACTAAAATAAATATCACTTCACTGATGATCACATACTAAATACATTATCAAAACCTAAGGCTTCCAATTTATAATACTATCTCTCAATTGACATTACCTCCAAATATTAATGAGAAATAGTATGTAAGTGTACTGCAGTAACTCTAAGTACACTTACCAACCAGTGCATTTAAAGTTCCAAATCCAAAGTTAAACTGCATTTTGCCCAGTACTGTCTTGAATGGATATAACTAAAATAGCCTTATACCTTGCAAGAAATACACAAGTTAAGAAAAATAAATTAATTTTTTTTTCTGTGTTCTCACCTCCCAGAATAATCATGATTTCAAAATATTTACTTCACAGGAGATCACATTCACTTTTTTATTCCATTTGTTCAAATTATCATCTAAAAATGTCAAGCTTTGGATGATGATGTTCAACTAATAATAAGCATATAATACCTATCTTATATTCTAATCACATTACTAACTTAACTCACAGGAGTATAATGAAATTATATTTTGACATATTTTCTAGTAAAAATTTTAATTTGAAATTTTATATCAGTGTATTTATTAGCATATCTTTTACTGGCACAGATTCATGTGGAACTGTAAATGATTATCATAAAAAGAAAGCAGAAATACACATTTAAACCATAATGATGATTTTACCTGTATATGTTGAATTTGTTGGAGTAGTTTCTGAAATAATCACAAATTACTATTATTGACAGAAATGAAAAGTTGTGAAAAAAATTCTAAAACTCAAGTTGCCTATGAATTATCTGTTTCTTTTTTATTTCACTTCTTGCAATTTCAAATACGCAAAAAGAATCATTTATATATTCTTTTGAAGTTTATTGAAATTTCTTTTTAAGATATATGTTGCATATGAATAATCCTTCAAATAGTTAATTCTACCTATATAACTATCATCTTCCATTCCATCCCTTTATTAAACTATTTTAACTGATGTCTCACTTCTTAGTTCCCAGAGCCTACAGAGAGGCAGGAGTAGAGCAAGAGAACTGCCCCCATCTACCAGTGGTTTGACGTGCCTTGGCAGCATTGGTTTTGAACTGACCCAACATAAACAAACACACTGAAATGGAATTGTGGCAATCCACTGAGGAACAGTCTAAAGCATTAAGTACATACTCCTCTACTAACAATGGTCTAAAAAGACTCCAAACCTTTATCTCATCTTTCCTAAATCAATTAGAGTAAAATACAGTGACTCACCACTGCACTCCAATTCTCCTGCGATGCAATAGCTGAAAGTTAAATTACAAACAAAAAAAGAAACAATCAGAAAGAGAAAGAACTTGAAATTTTTAACTCCTAATTATATGAATCTCCTAAATTTAAAGCAACAAATTGTCTAACAGTGAAGATCAAAACAGAACCAAATAAGAGAAAAATAAATAATTGTTTCCCCAAGAGCATGCTATGGATTCAAATTGGTTTTGTTTTTGTTTTTTGTTTTTCCCTGTACTGTTTCCTAATCTTTTCACCGAGGAATTCTTGGGACCTAAAAGAATGTTTGGAATCAAGCTGTAAAGTTAGTTCTTACATTTTCAGTTTCAAACACAATGTTTTTTTTGTTTGTTTGTTTTTTTCCTTTTTTTTTTTATTTTATTTTATTTTTAAACTTTACATAATTGTATTAGTTTTGCCAAATATCAAAATGAATCCGCCACAGGTATACATGTGTTCCCCATCCTGAACCCTCCTCCCTCCTCCCTCCCCATTCCATCCCTCTGGGTCGTCCCAGTGCACCAGCCCCAAGCATCCAGTATCGTGCATCGAACCTGGACTGGCAACTCGTTTCATACATGATATTTTACAAGTTTCAATGCCATTCTCCCAAATCTTCCCACCCTCTCCCTCTCTCACAGAGTCCATAAGACTGTTCTATACATCAGTGTCTCTTTTGCTGTCTCGTACACAGGGTTATTGTTACCATCTTTCTAAATTCCATATATATGTGTTAGTATACTGTATTGGTGTTTTTCTTTCTGGCTTACTTCACTCTGTTTTTGATGGACATGCTGCTCTAGTACAGACCTCCCCTTGAAAGCCTATAAACATGATCTTACATTTATAGAATGAAAACTTTCCTTTTACCCAAAACAATATAGTGACATTTTCTCTGCTGTCTTTTCCACTGATTTAACAAATCATTAGTCAATATGTGGATTTAATGAAAACACAAAATAACCAAAATAAGTAACAAAACTGGACCTAAAGCTGATCTCCTCATTTGGAAATAAGAGTTAAAAATATATTTATTGATTTTTTTCTTGTTTTCTATATAAAAATGTAAGAAACAGAACTATTGGACAGTTAGAGAACATACCATGTTCTCCCACAGTTATCTTGAATCACTCCACCAGCTGGTACGATATCATTATAGAAGCAGCTGCACTCAGCCAAACTGACGCACTTCATGGTGTTCTCATCCAGGTAGGGAGCACTGTCCGGGCATTTGGCATAACAGCCTGTGTGTAAAAATGGCCCTCAGTTCATCTCTATTTGCTGAAACTCCTCAAACTGCATTATATATTTGTACACTTACTTCAATGATTCCAAGAACCGAAGTAGGTAACAGCATACTTTTAGTGAAAAACATTTAAAATTGAACAGGATTCAGATTCTTTGGCAATGAAATATCAACCTGAGAACTTAGAAGTTTCAGCTGACTTAATTTTTTCTAAAATATTTCCTAAATATTTTAAGTGATTTACTACTTTAATGACAGCCACGGTGTTGAACCTAACACAAGACTTGGATAGGTATGTATCTTGAAACGTGAATGCCAATTCTAAATACTTTCGTGAATACCAATTCTAAATACTATTTCATCGGATAGATGAAGATAACAGAAATCATAATAAAATGGGCTGAAAATATCCCAAAGCCTGGGATTTAACATAGATATGACTGTCAGAGTTTTTGTATATCTTGTTTTCTTGCCACGTCTTTATTTTTATCTAAGATATGTAATGCTAAGAGTAAAGTACTTTTTAACTGTGGGTATAGTTAACTGGCCTCCATTCAAGTGAGACTATATTATATGTTGCATTCTGCAATGATAGTCTCAACAAATACCTTGTCTAATGAAACGTATAAAGATTGCTAGTAGGATGAGAGCACTATGTTCTCTCTCTCTCTCCTGTTAAATAGATAATTTATGTCTAGAGAAAATGTCTCTAATGCAGAAATATTAATGTCATAATAAAGATAAATAGCTATTCATTAAATTACAAAATGTAAGACACTGAACTGCCAGAAACTAACAACATTTCCCAGTTTTAAGATATCAGTATAATCTGCACCTTTTTGCCGATATTATTAAACTATGTCTTACCTTCTAAAAGTGCAGAAAATTTCTGGCCAATTACTCGATCTTTGCATGTTTTGGCAGTCACTGTGCCACAAGGTTCATAATGCCAGCTGAATTCCCCAGGTGCGTTATAATAGTCACAGTAGACAGCTATGATTGAATTATATCAAATTACTTGCATTCACTATATGCCAATTTTCAACTTTAATATTCCGAAGCATTTTTATGAGAGATTTTGAATGATACTAACAATAAACAGACCTAATGTGTATCATTCTGTCTTATTAAGTCCTTTGGCTGTATCCAAATTGCCGTATAAGCCAAAACAATTTTTTAAAAAGGAAGGGAAACTTATAGAATCAAAATAGCATTTAAAAAAAAGTCTCACAATAAGGTTGATTTTAGGAAGAAGAGTAAACATTAACTTTTCCAATTTTTGAGCTATTTTAGATCATACTCTATATTCATGGTTTTAATGTCTAGCCTTAAGTGAGGAAAATAAATCTCTAGGAAAATTGGTCTTTTTAAATGTAAATAAGAGTTCCCAAACGAGGTAACTATAATATAATATAATATTTCAATATGTAAAGCTGTACATAATAGGCCGAATAAAATGCAGGTTTAATTTCAACATTTCTCATTTGTCACATTTTCTCTTACAATACCTTCCTTTGGAAGAAAAAGAGTTGACTAATTTCTACTAAAGTTACCACATTTCACACACATCAAAATTCTGTTTATATTCATATTACAGTTTATCTTAACTAGAGCTCTATAAACATTTTCAAGGTGATGTGTGAGGACCTCAAACAGAAGTGATATGTGAGGTAAATATTTAAGAGTATGTAACTATACTAAGATAGATAGGCAGTTCATTGCTCATCTATGAATAAGAAATATTTTCCATCAATATTCAATCTTCCTGTGTGAACAGAACTTTTGAAACTAAAATTGAATTTGATGCACCATGTTAAGTTCTATATTTTCTTAAATAGGTATTTTTTCCATCACTAACAAACATATTAACATGTTTTTAAGCCTGTTTATGTATGCCCAAGAATATGTATTTTCTAGAAAATATGAGAAGATTGATTGTCTCAACAAAACGATTCTAATTATGGTTTAAAGAACAGCAACATATGGGCTTCACTTACGACAGAGATCCGGTTTTCTCCACGTGACACAGACTCCAACTGCACTGCATGCCTCTGCGTACATTGCCACAGCCGTGCAGAATCCCAGGTACTTCCCCTCCATGTCACAGGCACAAGCTTCTTCAATACACGCATCATAGTACTCATTGGGGTCCACCTAAGGAGAGCACAGCACATGAGTCTCTGAGGGCAAAGCCTGTGCCTGTCACTGCTCTCAGGGACCCCTACCTTGTTGTGACACTCTCTGAAGGTGCTGTCCCGAATGATCTCACACTTCCGCACGGCCCAGGCTTTACAGTATGGATTTGAGTCACATGGGAAGGTTTGAGCGACTGTGTCTGAACATTCTTGACTTGTTTTCCAACTATTTCCAAATTCCAGTGTTCCAGCAGCTACTGATGAGTATCTTGTGGTGAAATCATCCTTCAGATCACCATTGTTATTTCCACAGAGACCGCACACCTGACCCTACATAGATCAGAAAGAGTACTGAAAAAGTGCGTTATGCTAGAGATACATAGACAGATAGATTTAGATAGATATATGATAGAGATATTAAGATTGTATACAAGTTTATTTTAAATTCCAAATTTTGGAAGAAAACCAGAATCTGTAGATAAGCTTCTTCTCCCATTTAATACAAGGTGTCCTATATTGCAAAATGATCTAGTACTGATCAAGATAGATGCCTTAAGAATTAAAAAATAATTACATTCACTAGCTTCAAATTTGACAGGACTGTACTCTTAGGTTCTTAGAATATTTTCTCTGAAAACTACATTAATTCTATCTATACACCAAGCAACCAAATATGGCTAAAATAGAATTAATCAGGTTTATTGCATTTATTTTCCACCAAATTCTATCATCTTTGATTACATTTAATATTACATGTGAGATTGAACAGACATGTAGCATTGCTGTATAATAAATATTGCCATTCTCCCACTTTCTACCTTTGAATATGTCCTCTAATTCTCAGTAGCAAAAATGATTTTACTTCTACCATGCTATTTGCAGACTTCCCCAGTGGTTCAGTGGTAAAGAATCCACCTGCAATTCAGGAGAGTCACAGGAGTCACAGGTTCAATCCCTGGGTCAGGAAGATCCCCTGGAGGAGGGCATGGCAACCCACTGCAGTATTCTTGCCTGGAGAATCCCATGGACAGAGGAGCTACAGTTCATGGGGTCGCAAAGAGTAAGACATGACTGAAGTAAACTATCTGTATCTGTTTGCTATTTGCTCTGTTATGGTATGTTGAGATATATATATATATATATACACACACACACACACACACACACACACACATATGAAAGTGATATACATACATTCCAGCGTGGATCCAGTATAACAGAAATTCTTGTATTTTTGTCCCAAATTATGGTTATTCCGTTTAAAAATTTCAGAATCAAGTACAGGCCAACGGTATGAACAGAGTATGAATTTCCATTGAGTTCACATTCCTTACTTTCTGTAGTTTTGACTGCTGTGACTTTACCATCATGCAAGACAATATTTTGATCCTGTAAATTAAAAGACAGACTTACTTACAGTAACATCAATCTTATTTGGCAGTTCATAATCGTAGGGGGAAAAAATAGTACTGTACCTGAAAAGCAACTATAATTTTTCTTGAGCATGTAAGTCCATCCTCACAGCACGGGACGCTTTCAGTTAAAATACGGAATGTGCCATTTTCACGACCACAATAATCCTTTAAAAATTAAATTTTAATAATAATTTATATCAGGAACATGGAACTCAATTACAATATTTGTATCAGACAAATATTTCTTAGACAGTGACACTTTATACTTAATAAATTATCATATGTTACATTATGGAATTTCCAAAAGACAATGGTTATCTGTTACAAGTCTGTAGTCTTGCCTGAGTCCAAACTAACTTCTTTGACTCAGTTCTTTTCCCATTACTTCCATACAAGCTTAGAATTATGCCACAGATGTGTGTGTGTATATATATATATATTATGTAAGTTTATAATCTTAAATATATTTCTAGATTGTTCAGATAGCTAAAAATGTCTTTTTCTTCAATGATTTATATGAAACTTGATATTCACTCAAAACTCATGCAAAACAATCCATATTATGGAGCAAGCATAGACTCCAGAATCTGACAGATCTAGGTTTGAATATGGCATTTTCTACCTAGTAGTTCATGTTGCTTAACCTCTGTAAACGTCAACTTCTTCATCTCCTTCATGGGGATAATAATATAAGCATTTTATATTATAAATGATTAAATGTATAGATTCACTTGGAAAAGAAGCACTCATAAAATGGTAACTGTCACCGTTGCTGATAGTACTGTTGCTAAAATAATGACATCTAACATTTATTAAACACTTATTATGTGCTCCAATATTTTCTCCAATTTGGTTTCAAGCAGGGGCTATTTCCATCATACAGTTAAGGAAACTGAGACACAGAGAAATTAAGGTATGTACCCAAAGTAAATCACACATCTGAGAAATGGCAGAGGCAGGAGTGAAATTTAGGCCTACTGGCTCCAGAATCATCATTACACTATATTACATTTTACTGCCTTCAAGAAACATATATGCGGCATGGTTTTTTTAATTCACATTTTGAGAATAAAAGTCTCCAGAGTTCGTCTAATAATTATGAAGTAAAGAAAAATTGCTTAAAAACGCACTTGTAATTACCTCGATAAATGAATACTGGCAGAGACCATCAAAGCTGTAACTTTTTCCATCAAAAGTTCTAACATGACCTTCCCCGTAGATATGACAGGTGGTTTGACATTCATTTTGTGTACAGTTCCAAGATCCTTTTATGCAAGTACTAGAAGAAAACAATGATACAGCGTGGTAATTGTATCATGCCAAGATCATGACTAAACTCATATTGCTTTTGTAAAGAAGCACAAAGCATATCAGTTTAAATTTTGCAGTTGTCCATTATACAATGTTCAACTTTTTTTTAATTTTATTTTATTTAACTTTACAATATTGTATTGGTTTTGCCATATATCAAAATGAATCTGCCACAGGTATACATGTGTTCCCCATCCTGAACCCTCCTCCCTCCTCCCTCCCCATACCATCCCTCTGGGTCATCCCAGTGCACCAGCCCCAAGCATCCAGTATCATGCATCGAACCTGGACTGGTGACTCATTTCATATATGATATTATACATATTTCAATGCCATTCTCCCAAATCGTCCCACCCTCTCCCTCTCCTTTAATACTGTATAAAATTTGCTTTTAAAATAGTTTTTCTAACTACATCTGACCATTATTTTTCCAAATATCCCAAAGTATGACTCCTTTCCCATAAAAATAAGAGCAGATTGTATACTTTCTAATATCCAAAACAAATAAAACAGTAATTCTTTATTATGTACCATTTGTTGCAGCCAACTGAGGTGACACTTCCTTGGTCATACTCTCGTCCACCAAAAGAGCAAGGGCAGTCATCAGGAAAGACACAGTTCCCTTTAGAATTTCGAACCATTCCTTCAGGACAGTAGCACCCACGTTTGCAAGGCAAGTTCTCCTATAGGAGTAAATATAAAATATACACCATGAGGCACTAGTCTAAATTCATTGCATTATCAGTTGTATTAATACTTGACAATGCACAAATAAACCAAGTATACAGTTGGAATTAGCATTTGACAAGTCAAAATGACACACAAAAATAATATGACCTTCTAATTATTTTTCTTTGATGTTTTAATTTCCATCTTCACTGAAACAAAATTTTTTTTAAATAAAAGTTTTCAAAAATCTAAACTCTAAACCATTTTACTTACATCAAAACTAGGTATGTTCCGAGTGCTACATGTACTATCAACTCTCCTCTGTGCCTTAGGATTCCTACAGTCAACATATTCAGCCCCTCCAGAACAATTCTCTGTGAGACAAAGGAAGTTGTTAGTCAAAGGCGTCTTGATCTGCTTATTTTAACCAAAGTAGATATCTTAAGCTTGCATCGTGATTTCAAAACTTACGTAGTGTCAGATCAATGGGAGTCTGGCAAAGAAGAATCCCATCTCTACAGACACTGGAAATAAAAGAAAATTATAAATTAAAATAAAGTTTCAATGACAGCTTAATACACTGTTATAGCAACTTTCATCCCTCATTCACAAACCCCCTGCTTTATCACGAATAATAAGATCAATGAGATACAGTCCCCCAAAAGATGCATGTGCATGTACTCAATCATGTCTGATTCTTTGCAAACCACCAGGCTCCTCTGTCCATGTGATTTCTCCAGGCAAGAATACTGGAGTGGGTTGCCATTTCCTCCTCCAGGGGATCTTCCCGACCCAGGGATCAAACCAGTGTCTCCTGTGGCTCCAGCATTGGCAGGTGGATTCTTTACCTTTGAGCCACCTTGGAAGCCAAAAAAGATGCATAAAATGTAACAAATTATAAGATATAACTTGTATCCATTATAGGAATGTACAAATAAGGTTCTTATGGACATGCAGAAAACTAAATGAAAAAGATGGCTGGATTTTGATGGATAAATAAGGTTCAACAGATGTTGCTGATAAGATGCAAAGCTGTGACAAAGGAAAGAACAAGGCATGTTCTGATGACTTGTTTGGATAGAAGGTAGGATACACAGGGAGAAGTGGTAGAAGTAAGTTATAACCAGATTTCAGGTAGTCTTAAATGACATGCAAGTTTGTTTCTATTCTTTAGGCAACTGTCACCAT
This sequence comes from Bubalus bubalis, assembly GCF_019923935.1. NCBI lineage: Eukaryota > Metazoa > Chordata > Mammalia > Artiodactyla > Bovidae > Bubalus > Bubalus bubalis. The sequence goes on along the minus strand of NC_059160.1, from coordinate 79,871,245 downwards.
AAAATCAGTTTTTGAGCAGCTAAGTGGCACAATCAGAATAGTGCTTTAGATATGACAGTCCAGTGACAGTACCGGAAACATGACAGAGATAGAACAAAGAAAGGTCAGTTAGTTCACACAGTAGTATAAATAAGAGGTTTTAGAGATTTAAAACAGGATGATGCTAACACCATCCATAATTTGGAGGTGCTAGCCTAAGTTTTATTAAAAAGGTAATCTGCCTATTCTCCAGCATTTACTGGGAAAGTATCATTAACCAAATCCCAACCAAATGTTTTGTGTACTTTGTTGATTAAAAGGAGTTGTTACACGTTTTCCTTTAAAATGACCAAATTATTATTATTCATTGCTAAATGATATCTTTTTAAAATTAATTAATTTATTTTAGTTGGAGGCTAATTGCAATCTTGTGGTGGTTTTGCCACACATCAACATGGAACTAAAGAAAAGAGAGAAGGTGCATCCAAAGATTTTTGGAATGACTGCTTCACTTTTGCAGTTATGTTAAGAATTGCTATTTCTGTACATGAAATTAGAAATGTAGATAAATTACTTTGCCCAAACTGCAGGAATCACAACCTCCTTATCCATCACAAGAAGTTATAGTTCTTCAATACCTCCTACCACCCTGGAACAAAGTTTTAATTCTGGAATATGGCCTGGCTACTTTCTTCTTTTCCAGCACAATCTTGTGTAACAATAACCGACTTGTACAATACTATTTCAAGCATTTCCTACATTACTGCATTCTGTTTCCTTGACTGGAAGTCACTCTTCACACTCCAATTTTGTCAGGAAAAAGATTCATCCCTTAGGAAAACTGAAATGCTGGTCTCTTTTGAGAAGTTGTGTTTTTCTTTTTTTCTTTTTTAAATCTCCTGAGGTAGCAACTGGCCCTTTCTGGTACCATATGATAGTATGTAAACCTCTTTGCAATAGTCTGCCTGATGCTTACTCTGAGTCCAAGACAATGACCACTCATCTTTGCAACTCCAGTGCTTAGCACAAAGCCTGGCACATGGTAGGCATTTATTGAATAACTGTTTTTTGAACGATAAATTCTGAGAGACAACTAGGAAGCATTGCCTGAATATGAAATTGCTTTGCATTCTCTGTACGTAGCAGCTCCTAGAATATTTTGCTACTGTCATTTAAAACCAAACATGAGTGGGATATATCAGCAATGGCCATTACAGTGAAATGTACACTCCAGGTAATATTAAACCTTAATGAGAAATACAAAATTTAAAACGTGGCAGGTCTAAAGAAGATTTCATCCTAGCAAAAGACTATTTCTTTGAAAAGCAGTCTGTTGATTTTAAAGTCATAACAAGTATATATGTAATTTCCATACCATTTATTGTCATCAATATGGATGAGTTTGCCTGGTTGCATGACCTCATCATTTATGTAGCAGTCACACTGAGATTTTGAAACACAATTTCCTTCATTATTCTTGTACATTCCATCAGGGCAAGTGCATCCATCAACTGGAATGCCTTCCATATCACAGCTCTTATCTCTCTCTGACAATGATCGGCAAGAACTATTGCAGGTTTTTACATTGTACTTGAAAACTAGGCCGCTAGGACAAGATTGATCTGTTGGTATAGGGAAAATATGGTCAGCATGTAAATATCCAGAGTAATTAATAATCTTAATTCAACTTGATGTTTATAGTATTATAGTGAATTAACCATGAGTTATGAATAATAAAGGAAAAGGTACTTGTCCTTTTTTTCTGTCAGTATTGAGACACTGCTATAATGTTTACACATTCCATTGGAGATAAAGCCCATAAACAAGATAGTTCACTGCTCTCAGGCAGCTTATATTCCTTGGGAAAAGATAATCGTGGTACGTGCTAAAAAGCAAAATAGGAAGTTCTGAGTGTGTATAGCTGGGAACCTGCCCATAGTGAAGAGGAGGGACAGATAGACAGCATGAAGATAGCCTAGACAAAGGGAATTCTATATCTGGAGAACGACTTAAGTTAGAAGAGAGGGGAAAGTGAAAGTGAAGTAATGTCCGACTCTTTGCGACCCCATGGACTATAGCCTACCAGGCCCCTCCTTCCATGGAATTCTCCAGGCAAGTGTACTGGAGTGGGGTGCCATTTGCTTCTCCAGGGGATCTTCCTGACCCAGGGATTGAACCCAGGTCTCCTGCATTCCAGGCAGATCCTTTAACCTCTGAGCCACCAGGGGAGCCCACAGAAGAGAGGGGAATTCTTTCAAAGAGCAAGTAAGAGAATAGAAACTATAAACCTTGTAAGCAGTTTGGTCTTTAGCCTGAAAGCCATAAAATGCCACTGACTTGTTTTAGACTGAAATGTCACATGATCAGGCTAGTTTTTTTTTTCGTTTGTTTGTTTTGTTTTTTTTCTTTTTAATTTTATTTTTAAACTTTACATAATTGTATTAGTTTTGCCAAATATCAAAATGAATCCGCCACAGGTATACATGTGTTCCCCATCCTGAACCCTCCTCCCTCCTCCCTCCCCATTCCATCCCTCTGGGTCGTCCCAGTGCACCAGCCCCAAGCACCCAGTATCGTGCATCGAACCTGGACTGGCAACTCGTTTCATACATGATATTTTACATGTTTCAATGCCATTCTCCCAAATCTTGCCACCCTCTCCCTCTCTCTCAGAGTCCATAAGACTGTTCTATACAGGATCAGGCTAGTTTTATTTGGTTTTACTTTAAAGATTATACTGATTTCTCTGTAGAAATTGAATTAGAGGGAACCAAGACTGGATAGAATACGTTAAGGCTGTATATTGTCACCCTGCTTATTTAACTTCTATGCAGAGTACATCATGAGAAACGCTGGGCTGGAAGAAGCACAAGCTGGAATCAAGATTGCCAGGAGAAATATCAATAAGCTCAGATATGCAGATGACACCACCCTTATGGCAGCCAGTGAAGAGGAACTAAAAAGCCTCGTGATGAAAGTTAAAGAGGAGAGTGAAAAAGTTGGCTTAAAGCTCAACATTCAAAAAACTAAGATCATGGCATCTGGTCCCATCACTTCATGGGAAATAGATGGGGAAACAGTGGAAACAGTGTCAGACTTTGTTTTTCTGGGCTCCAAAATCACTGCAGCCATGAGATTAAAATACGCTTACTACTTGGAAGGAAAGTTATGACCAACCTAGATAGCATATTGAAAAGCAGAGACATTACTTTGCCAACAAAGGTCCATCTAGTCAAGGCTATGGTTTTTCCAGTGGTCATGTATGGATGTGAGAGTTGGACTGTGAAGGAAGCTGAGCGCCGAAGAATTGATGCTTTTGAACTGTGGTGTTGGAGAAGACTCTTGAGAGTCCACTGGACTGCAAGGAGATCCAACCAGTCCATTCTAAAGGAGATCAGTCCTGGGTGTTCATTGGAATGACTGATGCTGAAGCTGAAGCTCCAATACTTTGGCCACCTCATGCAAAGAGTTGACTCATTGGAAAAGACCCTGATGCTGGGAGGGATTGGGGGCAGGAGGAGAAGGGGACAACAGAGGATGAGATGGCTGAATGGCATCTCCGACTCTATGGACATGAGTTTGAGTAAACTCCGGGAGTTGGTGATGGACAGGGAGGCCTGGTGTGCTGCGATTCATGGGGTCGCAAAGAGTTGGACACAACTGAGGGACTGAACTGAAAACCAAAGAAATAAATCAAGAAACAAATATGCAAGGATTAAACAAATATGTTGTTTAGTCAGTAAGTCGTGTCTGACACTTTGTAACATTGAGGACTATGGCCTGCCAGGCTCCTCTGTCCACAGGATTTCCCAGGCAAGAATACTGGAGTGTGTTGCCATTATTTAAAAATAAAGAAAATAATCTTTGAAAGAACCAAATACAAATTTGTAAATACACACACCTAAACTACACATTAAATTAAACTACATCTAAATTAAACTACATATGGATGTGAGAGTTGAACTATAAAGAAGGCTGAGTACCAAAGAACTGATGTTTTTGAAATGTGGTATTGGAGAAGTCTTTTGAGAGTGCCTTGGAGTACATATCAAACCAGCCAGTCCTAAAGGAAATCAACCCTGAATATTCATTGGAAGGACTGATGCTGAAGCTGAAGCTCCAATAGTTTGGCCACCAGATGTGAAGAGCCGACTCATTAGAAAAGACCCTGATGCTGGGAAAGATTGAAGATGGGAGGAGGAGATGACAGAGGATGAGATGGTTGGATGGCATCACCAACTCAATGGACTTGAGCAAGCTCCAGGAGATGGTGAAGGACAGGGAAGACTGGCATGCTGCAGTCCATGAGGTTGGTTGCAAAAAGTCAGACACATCTAAGCAACTGAACAACAGCAACAAACTACACTAAACACACACACACACACACACACACACACACACACACACACACCTGTTGTAAAACTGAGAAGAAAGTAATCTAAAGCCTCGATTTGCTTACCACATAGCCCAGCTCTCCATCCTACCATGGAAGTTTCCTTCTCAGCACATGCTTTCACATAGTTGCCTAAAATTGTACACAGGCAATCTTGGCTATTTTCACAAGTACAAGTGTATTTTTTGCATTCCTTTAAAATAAGAAACATTTATATTATGAAAATATTCAGAACAGGTAAACTGGTATAACAAATCAGTTCATAACCACTCCTCTTCTGGAAAATATTTTGTCCTTGAAACTTTTGGAATTATTTTATGTCTCAAAATATGCAAATTAGCAAATCAAATATTAACTGAGTTTTCCAAGAACTTAGAGAAACTTATTCAAGATTTTCCTCATGTGGGGTTATTTTCTAGTCCCTCTTTTTTGAGTTGGTATATCTAACAATAAAATAAAGTAATATAATCCAATTTAAACTTAAATGTATGTGTTAATCTACTGAAAATGGCTGCTATTTGAACATTTTTAATATCTGATGCTTCTTTTAGTATTATAAAAATATTTCTCAAAAAGGGCTGTTAATGTTAGACCTTCACATACCTCATGATATGGTTTAGGGTCCACAATTGAATGGCAAGAAGCAAAAGGACCACTCAAATCAAGAAGAATTCCACAGTGCCTTTCAGCAAATCGTTCTGGAAGAAAATTAATGCACCCAACACTAGATTAAATACCGTAATTTTTTAATTAAAAGAGAAAGTGTAAATTTTTAAAACTATACTCTGCTTTGTGTCTTTATTAAAACAATTGGTTTTTAAAATGTTATGCTATAATTTGTTATCATGCAAAAAGAATGATATAATAAGAAACAAATCTTTATTAGCTTTGGACTTTTATATTAAATCAGTTAAACTTTTTCTGAAGTGCAATTTCTATATAAAATATGAATAAGGGAACCAGATTAGTTAGGTAACTTTAGTTTAAAGTACATATTTATGTTAAATTATGAAAGGTTGGTGCTGTCACCCTAAAAGGTCAAATCAGTGTTTCTGAAGGTCATAAACTATGACAACCACTATCAATAATTAAAATACAATAATTTCGCTTAGCTGCTTAATTGATACTTGGTAGATTTATCAATAGTCTTCTGTTAAATTAATTGAAGATAGAATTCACAAAACAACCATTTGTTAAAAATGTTTTGCTCGGTGATTTGCAAATTCTTAAGGATGATGACCATGACTAGCACAAACATTGCTAGAAGTTTTTTTAACTATTTGCTGATTGACTTTTAAAAGTGACCATCACCAAGAAGCAATCAAGGACAATGACTGAACCTATTAAAAGGACATTGAGGCCAATTATTCTTAAAATTTTGACAAACTTGCAACCAGGTATCAATGCTTTTATGTAAATATTACTAGCATCTTATTATTGTTAATTTTCTGTATTTTATTTTATTAAGTTATATTTAAAACACTGAAAATTGAAAGAGTCATTTACATATCTCTCAAAAGTGTTAACATATAGTCTGCTTAACATAAATTGGCTTGGTTTCTTATGAGATGTATATATATTTTTTACCTATTCTCATTTTATTTTCATTGCAACACCCACAAAATAAAATAATGACAAAACCTTGAAATGTGCATTACCATACTGATGTTAATGCATTTATCAATTCATTTTTTAAATCAAAAACAAATGAAACTTCAAAAGGAGTCACTTCAGTAGTTTATAAACTGGTCAGATATTTGTTTCAAGTAAGCAGATTAATTAAGGACAAATTAACATTTCATTATAATATATTTTAACTTACCTTCCATTGCATTCCATTATTTATGAAAGAAGCAACATAAAATGAAGCATATGTTAAAATCAATGACGCTAGAGGAATAATTAGAGAAAGACTCGAACTCAAAACACTTGGATTACACCTTATTAAGAACACCCTATCAAAATCTCCATTATCACCATCTACATGAATGGGAAAAATAACCTCATCCACATCCTTCACCACTCTTTGTAGAAATAAACTGAATTATCAATAATATGTATGAAAGTCCTTGGTAAGCTAAAACGTCAGCAGAATCATATAAGGGTACAGCTTTTCCACTAAAATCTCTATCTGGGGTTTGGTATAACTAATATACATGATGGCAGTGGTTAGGAGACTGGATGTAACTACAGCTGTACCGCGAAGTGTCTCAGCAATTTGGGTGAGTGTCGCTATTCAAAGAAATGATCCCTTCTACAACTATATAAAATAGAAATAATAACAAAAGAAGTGATGAGTGAAGTCTCCTCTAACCCTATCATTTTAAAACTATGGAGAAAACTGTATACGGAGGAAAAGAATGGGTAGAGAAGACAACAGTGTCTCTTCCTCCCTCCATTCCCGACTGAGAAGCTTGTTTTCTAAAAGTGCCATCAGCCAGTCAAACTGTTTCTCCACTGTTACCTCTAAAGCTGAAAAAGTTCACAAACACTAGCTGAAAAACTGGATTATCTAGTAGTCTCATATTATTACCAGAATAAGTTTATAATTCCAGTAAAAAATATCTAATTACAGGGTTTGAGGTTCAATAAACATTACCTTTTTCTATACTGATGCATGAAGCAGTGCTAGCTTTAGGACAGGGCATCATTTCCCAAGAACTAGCAAATGCCTGAGATGTCTTTTCTAATATGTTCTGACTTGACATGAAATCATCCTCTGCTCTGTTGTTGTGGGAACCACAGAGTCCTGTAGAAAGCACAGAACAAATTTTAGCATCTTCTCACCTTTGGATTCATATTCAGTTCTTTGCTCAAATCAAATCACGTATGAGCCACATGAGAGTATGTTTTGGTTAGTCTTTACACATTTAAGTAAAATTTCATGACACATCAGGTTAATACTGCCATTTATAATTCCAGGAGCACTGAAACACCATTTGACATGAATATTATTTTCTTCCTGTTTGTTGCTGTAACTTAACCTCCTTTGACAAGGCTTTAGAAAGCATGCCTAAAGTAGAAAGTTTATGACTACACATTTTCAGTTTCATTGTGAAGAGTTGAATCATGTTAAGACCTACCTGCCTTTCTTCTCTGGACCATTCTGACCCTTGAATTACATTTTTTTTTTTTTTGCCTATGTATAAATAAGTAAAAAATGTTCACTTGTTAAGCAAAAGTATCTTGCAATAACTTAGATGGTTTGAAATGAGTAAATGTGGAATTTGCCAAGGTTTCTTTGTTTTGTTTGATATTTGTGACAGTATGTAAAAACTGATTTCTGTAATAGAAAACCTCAGTAAAAGAAAGATAATCTATGAGCAGAAAGACAAGTTGTAAAACAACTTGTTGGAATTGATTTTCAAAAGATTTATAATATTTTCATTTATTCTTCCACAAATCAGTTTTAGTAACATATTAGCAAATTTATATAGAGCATATATTATCAAATCTCACAATAAATCCTTAATTTAAAAACCTTAAGATGTTTAAATTATTGAAAACCATTAGGAAATAGATTTTGTAATAAATAAAGCTATCTACACTGTATGTTAGGTTATTTTACTGAAATATGGAAAGAAAGATTAAGTAAAAATGTTTTACAGTCTACTATTAATGGAGACAACTGAAAATTACAACAGATGGTTACACTAGTGCTTTGGAAATAAAAACATATCTATGAGGTATCATCTCATGCCAGTCAGAATGGCTTCTAACAAAAAGTCTAGAAACAATAAATACTGGAGAGGGTGTGGAGAAAAGGGAACCCTCTTACACTGTTGGTGGGAATGCAAACTAGTACAGCCACTATGGAGAACAGTGTGGAAATTCCTTAAAAAACTGGAAATAGAATTGCCATACGACCCAACAATCCTGCTGCTGGGCATATACACCAAGAAAACCAGAATTTAAAGAGACAGGTATACCCCAATGTTCATTGCATCACAGTTTACAATAGCCGGGACATGGAAGCAACCTAGATGTCCATCGGCCGATGAATGGGTAAGAAAGCTGTGGTACATATACACAATGGAATATTACTCAGCTATTAATAAGAACTCATTTGAGTCAGTTCTAATGAGGTGGATGAAACTGGAGCCTATTATACAGAGTGAAGTAAGTAAGAAAGGAAAACACCAATGCGGTATATTAATGGATATATATGGAATTTAGAAAGGTAATGATGACCCTATATGCGAGACAGCAAAAGAGACACAGATGTAAAAAACAGACTTTTGGACTCTGTGAGAGAGGCAAGGGTGGGATGATTTGAGAGATTAGCATTGAAATGTATATATTACCATATGTGAAATAGATGACCAGTCCAAGTTTGATTCATGAAATAGGGCACTCAAAACCAGTGTACTGGAACAACTCAGAGGGATGGGATGGGAAGGGAGGTGGGAGAGAGGTTCAGGAAGGGGGAACACATGTACACCCATGGCTGATTCATATCAATGTATGGCAAAAACCACCACAATATTGTAAAGTAATTAGCCTCCAATTAAAACAAATAAATTAACGTAAAAAATATCTATAGGACTTACCTACAGTATCTGTGAATTGGTTAGGTGGCATAGAAACATACAATTGCATCACAGGAAAAATTTGAATTTGCATTTTTCCATGAAAGTATGTTTCTGCTTGAAGGTATGAGGAAGATGCATTGAAGATCTGTATTTTGTCTGTTAAAGTAATAATTTATATTAATTAGCAATAATTAATACATTAAACAGTTTTTATTTCTTAAAATGCCTGTATACTGAATATATTTTTTAAAACAGAAACATTTATAACATAGTTAAAAATGGAATAAAGTAATGCATTTTACATTTATAATATTTTAAATGATATCATTAAACTTACCTGAATAATAATAACCAAGATTTCCAAACTTGTCATTTGTGACTGTTCCATCTCTGTTGAACACGTATTTTTCAACTTGAACAGACTAATATTTAAAGCATATTGTTAGTTCATATTAATTTTCAATATGAATACATCTAAGTATATTAATAAATGAACCTAAAATTTTCCCCATAAAGCTTCACTGTAATAGACTAACTTATAAATGTCTAAAATAGTAAACATTTTTAAAGCATTTCTTACATCAATTCTTAAAGGAGGATTATAAAGGACTTTTCAGCCCTGATTTGTAGACGAGGAAACTATGACCCAAGAAGATAACTTGGATTTCCAAAGGTCAACCCACTTATAAGTAGCAAAGATCAAGCTAGGTACTCCCCCTCCCTATGTAGGTTATCTCCAGTTAAAATGGTAGTTAAAATACATGAAATTCTAAGCAAATATAACTGTCTTCTTAAAAGGGCCATAGATTTTAATAATCTAGTAAGTGGAAAAGGTTGACCTGTAATTAGCACCTTAGTTATGTGCCTATGTTAATTTCAATATTCGTAAGGATCCTTAGAGGGCTTCCCTGGTGGTTCAGAGGTTAAACCATCTGCCTGCAAGGCGGGAGACCTGGGTTCAATCCCTGGGTCGGGAAGATCCTCTGGAGAAGGAAATGGCAACCCACTCCAGTATTCTTGCCTGGAGAATCCCATGGACAGAGGAGCCTGGTAGGTTACAGTCCACGGGGTCGCAAAGAGTCAGACACGACTGAGCGACTTCACTTTCACTTTCTTTCAAGGATCCTTAGAACTATACAGATCTTCCAGAGACTTTATCAATCTCATTTATGGTTTTAATTTCATAGTAAAGCCTCTCTTTTTCAACCTCCAAAATTCTGAATTTGTAGAGTAATTGACTCAAGTTTGCTTTAGGAAGCTGATTACTTACCGAATTCAAGAGGAGTGTAACACTATTTAAGCATGTTCCTGACTGACCACTTGGACATGGACGAAGCTCAACACTAATAGACCAATCCTTATCCTGTTAAAAAATACATTATTAAATGTTTATTAAAATGTCATTGAATATATGCTATTACTATGTGATTCATTCATAATGCATATTTTCATTTTTAATATGCAAAAGGCTTACATTCAACCAGTCTGCTCTGAAACTAGAAACCTAGTTCAGTCCATGGGACAGTCTAGGATTGGCCAAGAGTTTTACAGATGGTCCACGTATTTTGCATAAGATATAGACTATCTAAATAGTCTATGATTGGTGGATTCTCTCATTAACCTTTTTTTTTTTCTTTAAGCTTTACTTTTCGTCTTGTCTCTATGGGAATTGTGCTGCATTATTGAGTCTAATAGGACTTAGAGATAACACAGCTTGTTTATTCTCTGGAAAATCCATGATGTGAACTTAAATCCAAGGAGAGAAGCATTTAATTTATAAACCCATAATATAAGTCATGTCAAATATTGACTTCCAGTTCTTATTTCAAGATTTAGGAATCTCTAATCTATATAAAGCAAATATTCTATATATTTTTATGTATTTCCCTCTCACTTTGCCTATCCCCTATCCTCATGGATTATATGAAGAGTATGCAAAAAAGGAAAGGAGATTTGGAAAACTGACTTTTAATAACAGTAACGACATTTTTCAGACACCGGTCCCCATCTCTCACTTCAGGAATCACAAATTCTACTCATCTTTGTTCCTGACCAGGAAGATTAAGTAAAATTGCTTATTCTCATGCCAGTTAAAGGCACAACCTACAAAATGGAATCTTTCTTTTATTGAAATTTAGATTATTTAAAATTTTAATACTGAAAAGAGTTTAAATGTAAGGATAACCTCTATCATACTGTTATAAAACTAAATATCATGTTATGAAACTAAAAATAAATGTAAAGAAATAATGAAAAAAAGGAAAATACTTTATGGAATGTAAAATTTAGTTTCATTTGAAGCACTGGTGAACACATACAAAGAAAAGTAGAAAAGGAAATCTTTTCCTGATATATTTAGAAAATTAATAGTAATAAGGATTTTGATTGTTTTAGTTTTAGCAAAGCATTTCTAAGGAACATGGGTAATAATGATTGTCAATGTCAACATGTGACACAAAGCAGATACTGAAATACACAACCAATGATTGAATTGTTGTTTGTTTTTTTTAATAGTAAATAAAGATGAAGATTGTGTTTTAAACTAGTAAGAAAAAGCTTGGTGTCTATATCAGTTTTCTCAAATGTTGCAGACTATTACATACATGGATGGCCAAAAAGTGACAGTTTCCAGGATGGTTGTATTTAACGCCATCAAAGGTGGTAATCAAACTTCCTTCTATCTTACATCTTCCAGGGCATAATGTTTTAGTGCAAGCCCACTTTGCTTCTTGGCATGTGCTGTTAAAATGCAATGATCATGAAAATGTCATCAATTACATTTTCTTTATGATAAATAGTACAACATTAAAAAAAATCACAACTTAAACTAAGACATCTAGTTAAGTTTTATTATACCATCTTCATTCCCCTCCCAACATCTCAGCCTTGATAAAATGTCTTTCAGACGATGGTATCCTAGTAATTTGTTTTGTACTATTTTTTAGTCTCTCAGTCATGTTTGACTCTTTGTGACCCCATGGACTGTAGCCTGCCAGGCTCCTCTATCCATGGGATTTTTCCAGGCAAGATTATTGGAGTGGGTTGCTATTTCCTTCTTCAGGAGATTTTTGTAACCCAAGGATTGAATCTATGTCTCTCTCTACACCTCCTGCACTGCAGGAGATTCTTTACCACTGAGTCAGGGAAGCTCTAATTCCACTGAACAAAATAATAACTTCTACCTGCTCTGCCCCGTATAATATGGTCTTCCACATTGCAGACAGATTCTCTACCATCTGAGCTACCAGGGAAGTCATAAAGAGACATATAGCTATTGAGTATGTGAAATGTGGCTTGTCAGGACAGAATGAGATCTTCTGTAAATGTAAAATACACATAGACTTCTAAGAATTAATACTGAAAAAGCTGGTAAATTCTCTCAACATTTCATAATAATTTTATGCTGAAATGATAATATTTGCATATGTAAAGTTGTGTTGTTTGTTGCTAAGTCAAGTCTGACTGTTTTGCAACCTCGTGGACTATAGCCCACCAGGCTTGTCTGTCCATGGGATTTCCCAGGAAAGTATACTAGGCTGGATTGTAGTTTCCTTCTCCAGGGACTCTTCTTGACCCAGGGATCAAACCTGCGTCTCCTACATTGGCAGTGGGTTCTTTATAACTGAGCCACAGGGGAAGCCCATATGTAAAGTACATGAATATAATTAATTCCATTTGTTTGTTTCTTTTTGCTTTTTAAAAATAATCAACTGAAAATGTTAAATTATATATGCAGATCATATTTGTGACTCACGTTATATTTCTCTTGAACAGCAAAGCTATATACATTCAATAAATTATAGTTCTTGTTTTCCATAATTATTATTAATTTATTATTATCAGACTAACAGTACATTGCCTATTTGCTGAGAAAATATTACAGTGAAAATGATACATTAGTTTTCATTTGAGTCAGCTTATTCTCCCACAAGGACAAAGTATATTTCTAGAAAGTCCCTTGAATTTCTGCAGATATTTTGAGTTCCAGAGAAAAGTCATAATGAGGGATAGGGAAAGCTATCTGGTCAGCGTTTTGTTCCTGAACTTAAAAGTAAGAATCAAGTTATTCAACTAAAAGAGAAATAATCTATACTATCTTTGACACATTAAAATCCACTCTCAATCAAATATAGCTTCACCAATGTAACCTCATATAAAAATTATTTGAAAAGGGTTGTTTGTAATTGTATATTTTAAAAATATTCTTGAAAATTAGCATAATTATTGTTTCATTATTATAACCATAATTTCGTTTCATTCTTTCCTCTGTTTTGCAACCACCAATTGGTTTACTATTCAAAACATTATTTCAGTTCCTAAAAAAGCATTATCTTTTAAAGATACACAGAAATCTAATATATTTTACATGAAACACACAAAAATTCCTCCAAAAAATGCAAGAATATAAACACAGAAAATGCCAAGAGGTTGAATTTTCTTTCTGAAAAGTTCAAGTGGGAATTTAGGGAATTATTTCAAGTTACGCTAATATATTACTATTATTTCACTATCAATAAAATATAGACAAAAGACACACACATACCACAGAGAACCACAGGAACCTTCACGGACTTCTCCTGACTGATATACCTTTCCATTAGATTCACAGGGACAGTCAGACTTCAACACACATCTCCCTTTCTCTCCAATATCATCCAATAGATAACCTAGAGTACATTACATAAGATTAATCTCAATACTATACTAACATCAGTAAATTTTCAAGCAATGTATTGAGAAATAACTTTTGAGGTTGTTCTTTCAAGTGTAAACATACACTTAAAATGATCATTTCTATTTAAGAAATTTGAAAACTGGCAAGGGTATAGATAACTTTCAGAGCCATAGAGTATTCCTATTGAGCCCAGCATATGACTACAAGATCATCTGTGTAGTATTACAGAGACAGAAATGTATATTAACTTTAAAAGTATCTCTACCCCTCCCTTCCTGTATGTTAGAAGGATGGATTATGAATAGGTGATAATGTATTCAATAAATAATCTTGTTAGAAACAAGATCTCATTATGACTGTGTAACTTCATTTTCAAATGTTTTACCTTCTGGGCAGGTGCAGCCACTCACACACTCAGTGTCTTGAAAAGGAGCCACATTAGAACAAGTTGCAGGATTTGAGGGACCACATTCTTTGTAGATATGTTTTTCTGGGCAAATAGGTTTTTCTGGAGAAATATAGAAATATGCATACATAGAAATCAGAGGAAAATAAATGTGATAAATATATAACATTCTAATGAGTATCTTTTAGAGTAGGAGTCTAAATTTCAAGATATAGGTCAATTTTTAAAGATAGTAACTAAATTATGCCTATTTCCTATGTATTACTTTATGATACAATATTTAATTTGAAGAAAATGTATATTACATAGTATCATTTTACCTTACTTTGACATTGATATTCTATTTATATTTTAACTTATAAAGATTGAACTAAGTATAAATGAAAAGTATATTCAGATTTAATGAAACTCATTTAGATTTTCTAATTTTCTGAAAGAAAATACTTAACCAGTCAACATACTTTTGATAACTTTCTAGTTATTTTTATGGAAATTTTACAGAGTTTCACAAAATTATTTATTTTTCCCAGTGACTTTTACTAATTATAAAGTCTATAAAGTCTCTAATTATATCTTAATACAAAGCACTTATGACAAGTCATTCCACAAAAATGGACCTCAATTTCTTCACAAGTACATGTCAGAGACAAGACCTTTCTTTCACCCGTGAGGTTCCTCCCAGGAGTTACAGGTATTTGAGAAAATTACTTTGAGACACAGCTCAACTTTAAATGCTATAGAATCTTCTTGATTTGGAGTCTGCAATACATTTAAAACCTACCACAAACCACATCAGGATCATCTCTCCAGGATTCAAAGGTGCCAGGACCATCTGAGGCACAGAGGCGGGACAGTTCTGAGTAAGTGTCACACGTGGATGTTTTGTCTCTACTTTGGCAATACTCATCAATGCAGATCATTTTGTAGTCACTGGATAAAGTGCTAACCTTTCCACATTTCTCAAAATAGGTTCCAATAATTTTGTTACAGTACTGCAAAATAAAGCATGAAGTTTTATTAAAGCAACAGGAAAATGAGGAATAAAAGGAGTATTTAGGGAAAGATAAGCTCAGAGGGGGGCGGTTTGTACAATATCCTGTAGCTTCGAAAGGGAAAGTTCTTGAACACTGATGGAAATGGGGAGTTTTGAATTATTACAGTTCCTACAGTGACTGCTAAGTGAAAATTTCACCTCTGATAATATGTAGTGACTTCAAAAATTGTACCTAATTTCATCCAAAATTTCTCTAAAGGTGACATGAAGCTCAGAACTCAAGAAAATGGAAAATATGAGAAAAGAAAAGATTGTCCATGCCAGCGACTAGGATAGTGGATGTTGAAACCACAACAGACAGAAGGGTATTAGCCCTTTAGCTGTCAGTCTGCTTATATAATATTTGATGAGCAAACAAATAAAATAGACTGATTCTGGGCTTTCTTGGTGGGGGTCATGTGAGCTGCTCTGGAAACAGCATATTCTCACGTTGGTTAAGGAAATAAAGACATTACTATCAAACAAAAAAAGTTTTTAAAAAAATTTTTGCAAATTTTAATGTTTTAATTAACGCATAGCAGTTTTATATTCTAATTATGTTTGTTTTCAGATAAATACAAAAGCTGCTGCTGCTGCTAAGTCACTTCAGTAGTATCCGACTCTGTTCGACCCCATAGACGGCAGCCCACCAGGCTCCTCTGTCCCTGGGATCCTCCAGGCAAGAACACTGGAGTGGGTTGCCGTTTCCTTCTCCAATGCATGAAAGTGAAAAGTGAAAGTGAAGTCGCTTAGTCGAGTCCGACTCTTCGCGACCCCATGGACTGCAGCCTACCTACTAGCTAGGAATTACACAATTTCCACCAAGTAATCCCCAGGACAACTGATAATATTCTTCAAGTGAGGTATAAAATTAAGTGAAATGAAATCTCAAAGACTTTTTTTTTACGAACTTTGGTTGGCTAAAAAGTTTGTTTGAGTTTTTCTGTAAGACGTTACAGAAAAATCCAAATGAACTTTTTGGCAAATTCGGTATTATTCTTTGTGTATCTTTCTCACTAGGTAACAGGCTCTGAAGAATTGATGCTTTTGAACTGTGGTTTTGGAGAAGACTCTTGAGAGTCCCTTGGACTGTAAGGAGATCCAACCAGTCCATCTTAAAGGAAATCAGTCCTGGGTGTTCATTGGAAGGACTGATGTTGAAGCTGAAACTCCAATACTTTGGCCACCTGATGCAAAGAGCCGACGCATTTGAAAAGTCCCTGATGCTGGGAAAGATTTAGGGTAGGAGGAGAAGGGGATGACCACCCATGAGATGGTTGGGTGGCATCGCCTACTCAATGGACATGGGTTTGGGTAGACTCCGGCAGTTGGTGATGGACAGGGAGGCCTGGGGTGCTGCGGTTCATGGGGTCCCAAAGAGTCAGACATGACTGAGCGACTGAACTGAACTGAACAGGCTCCTTTAGAGCAAAAACTAGAACTTTGTAACCTCCAGGCTTAACACAATGTCTCATACATAGTCTTTAATATAACTTTATATACTTATTCAGCTAAAACATTTGAGCAACCAGGAGTAAGTTCTCACACACTGTGTAACTACCACAACAGTAAAATGTAATACAGAGCTCATAATCTCATAGGAAACATGTGAGAAAAGCATGAGGCATTTTTATAGATCATAAATTCTAATGATTGGCATTGGGTAAAAGAGAAAAGAGAAAGTAATTCTAACTGCAAAGATCAAGGAGCACTTCACAAGTAAGATAACAGATGATCTTATACAACATTATGGCTTAATTTGCTTTGATAGAAGCTGACAAGATGTTATAAATACAACATCCTTTGTCAATAAAACATGTTTCTTCTACCTATACAATGCATGCATATCTTGATCTTGAGAATTTTATTCTAGATTGAAATAAGTATATGTGAGAATTCCTTCAGTCATCACATAAGTGCAATCTACCAAATTCAAACATTCAGAGAATCATGTTAAGTGCAGAAAATTCAAAGCAAATGATGAATATTTTCAAGTGATGTAGTCAAAAAGTGATCTGTAACTTTTTCAAAAAGATGATAAAGTATACTGGAGATGACAATTCAGACTTGCTGTCTGGGGCAAAAGTAAGGGAGAAAGAGAAGAAAAGTAGTTCTTAGGAACACATTACAGAATTTCTAAACTGTGAAAGTCAAGCCAGTCCCCACTGAGATAATTATGGAGAGGTGAACATATGAGTTTACAGGCCAACTAAAACACTGTTCAAAGAAAATTAGAATTATTATACTAATATATAGTAACTGTCATAATGTTTTAGGGAAAAAATACATGTTAAAGCATCTACAGCTAGACTATAAAGCTGAGAAACAGACCATATGGACATTGGAGAAGAAGCAGTTGCAGAATTCTAATAAGGTCTGTGTGTTAAGAAGAGAATGTTGGCTATTTAAACTGAAACCAAAGGGAATATTGCTGAAGTCTGCTATTAGATGAAATATAAATTTATTACCTGTACTCCATCTTCACAAACTTCATAGCTTTTACTAACAGCTTTGGAACAATCACCAGGAATTTTACTATCAGCAATGTGCTCGTTGATATCATCTCCTTAAAAAGAAAGCAATGTTAACTTCAAGATATAATTATATATGTGCATTATTTTCAAGATAAATATAGACTTGACAATATAAACATTTATTTTAACAATTAATTATTCTTTATACAAAGGCAAATTGTTAACTTTAGATGTATCCAAAATCAAATAATTGTAATTTCCTTTTGGGAGGGAATTTTCTTATACAAATGCATTGAAATCCTACCTGGAGTGCTGTTGAAGTTACCACAAAGACCACAAGTAGGATATTGCTTGTGAAGAGTGAGCTTTAAAAAAATTACATGTATGTTTATAAAATATTGAAAATATCTCAAGACAAAATTTAAACAAATGGAAAGACAGAACCTCTTCATGTTCAATTTTACCTAAGCTGGTTACTTAGTAATATACAACAGTCTTTTCTAAATGATCTGAATTTAGAATTTGCAAAGATCTGACTTCACCTCTTACTGACTGTGTCTTTGGTTAGGTTGTTTAACTTTTATTATCCTGAATTTCCTGAGTCCTATTAACTGTAAAATAAGATTATTAATATTATGTACTTCAAGGTATTTTAAATATTAGATTATGCTTAGTACTGTCCTTGATACATACAGATTACTCAGTAAACCTTATCTCTTATTTTCCTTGTATTATATTATTTTTATAACTGAAAGTAAAGAACAGAATGAACAGGACTATAAGAAAATCATAGGTGGACTTACTGAGAGTTTGTTGTTTTTGTCCCAAATTAAAGACAGGATTCCTCTACGACTATTCAGAACATTATGTTCTCCATATTTTTTAATGTGAATCAACTTATTGTTATATGGTATCTGCACACTGAAAAGTATAAAATACAGTTACACATAAAAGATAATAACAGTATTATTGCATCAAAATTTTTCTGATAATTCATGTTTCTATATTTAGTATCATAAATAATACTTCTGGTAAATATTAAAGGTTTTTCTAGTCATTTCAGAAGGGACACAATGACTTTTTTCTGAATTTGGTAAGACTTTTAAGAAACAATGAATAAATCTTTGGGGCTCTGGAGAAGTGAACAAGAAGAAACTGGTTTGTTATAAAAATAAAATGATTAAATAATTTGAAATGTTCATAAGTAGCCTATCATATCTCATTTTCTTATCCTGAAAAGCATTCAAATACGTCATCCCTTCCAAACATAAATTGCTACTTCTAAAAATAATGGCCTAAGTTTCAGTGTATTGTGAAACCTCAAATTTTTATTTAGCATTAAACATACAAATGAAAGTTGAAATATTCTATTAACAGTTTCGCTGAATATGCATGTTGCCCCAAATCTAGACTCAAAACAGTCAAACAACAGAACTACTCTTTTTTTTAACCACCTTGTTATAGGAATAAATCCCATATACAGTGAAGTCTTACATATGTAACAAGATTTTTTTCTAAATGTCAATATGAGCACCAAAATAGGAAAAGAGTAGTGTATCTTCCCCAACCTTTTTTCCCCCCTTTTTGATCAGATTACTTCAAAATATTCTACATACTTTATTCAAAACACTATGACATTTACCTTTCACCATTAACTAAAAGTATATCACCAAAGATAGAGACATCATTGTTGTCAATTATAACTGTTATTTTTTCAATCTCACTATCATTGTTTCGTTTGATCTCAATATTGAAATCTCCTCCCGATTCAACACAGTGACGGCAGAAAGTATATGTGCATGAAGACTCAAAGGAAAAAACACGGCCGTTGAAAGCTTTATATGCTCCTTTGCCCCAAGTAGAAGCTTCACCTACAAAATATTTAGGGTCAAATATTCATTATTATTTAGAACAATTAATGTAGCTTCCATTTTTTATTTTTTAAGCGTTTATGTACCAAGAAAAAAATTCACTGAAAGGTACCAGTCTCACATCCATCTGAAATCTATAATTTTCTTTCCTACATACTGCAAAATGTGTTAAAAGTAATACCTGAATTCTTGGAAATACCCAAAGTTGGCTATTCCTGCTAAAACAAAAGAAGAAAAGCATCTTTTTTCCCCATGGGAAAGGGAAATTATCTCTATTGTGGGAGAGAATATATGGAGGGAGGCTGAGTTCTGTTTGTTTGTTTGTTTGGCTTTTTATAGAGATAATCTTTCTAATGTTGTCTGAGTGGGTTACCATTAATATTGGATGTGTCACAATTTAAAACTTTTTTAATTAATTAAAATGTGAAAAAATATTAAATAAGTGTAAATAAGTATATTCTTTCTATACATATATATGTGTATGTATATATGTGTGTGTGTGTGTGTGTGTATGTTTATCTGTATGTATGGTGTGTCTGGGTGTATAAAACAGATAGATGACTAGAAAATTTTTTAAACTAGTTTCAAATTTTCTTTACTTGGAAACCTCATTAGGTACTGGCTGCCGGGAGCCGGCATATTGCATATTGAGTGCATATTGAATATTGAGTGCAGCACTTTCCACAGCATCATCTTTCAGGATCTGGAATAGCTCAACTGGAATCCTATCACTGCCGAGAGCCAGCGTGAGGCACTCCGCCCATGACAAAGGTCATGAGGAAGGAGGCTCGGCATACGCAAAGGCGGGATCGAGCCTCAGGAGTCCCCCTGGAAATTCTCGAGCATCTACCCCCAAAACCAGAGTCTGCCTACTTTCTGCTTTGTGCTTTCACCTACACCTCTGACTTTACGGGGGGCTGTCCCCCACTACCTCTCTCTGAAAAAAGAGTTAGCTTACAGCTCCAGTTAATAATTCCTGGGTGTGACAGTGTTTAACCTACAAACTCCTTTGGAAATCCTCTAGCCTGCCTGAATAGGTTTTTCCGGCCACATGTGATTGTTCAGAGCCTCCCAACTGTGAGAGGCAGGAGATGTTCTAAACTGCCTAAACACAGATTCCTTTGAGTAGTTAAAAGATTGATTAGAAATTGTATTGGTAAAGGGTTTTTCACTTGTTGGGCCAATGTTTGCTGCTAAGTCTCCATACTCCTTACCTACTGTGTCCTTGGCAGTGTATTGATTGATATAATGGGTGTATAGAAATGTAAAATGCAGCTTTGTTCAATGCTTTTTGGAAGGCTGGCGCCTGACTTTGGAATAATCACCTTTAGAGAAAGATAAGTTTCTTAAAATGTTAACAGGCCTCCGGGCCAGAAGATGATGTCTATCACCTGAACTTTTGCATATGATAAGTTTACAGGAAAAAAGCCTGGCTTGCTGCATGACTCTACCCCTTCCCCCATTATCCTCTATGCATAACTTAAGGTATAAAAACTACTTTGGAAAATAAAGTGCGGGCCTTGTTCACTGAAACTTGGTCTCCCCATGTCATTCTTCCCTTTAACTTCCGGCTGAGCGTCCATCTGGAGCGTGGATGTCCTCTGCGACCATTTATTTGCCTGGGCTTCTAAGACCCACTCGAAAAGGTGTCTAAGGTGGGGCACCTTCCGCTATTCGAGAGGGCGCCTGCGGCCTCCGTGGTCAGAGCTAACCTGGTGTCACGGGTTATATTGATTTTCCGCGTAAACCAAGCCACTCAGCTTCTTTTCTCCACTGAATTTTCCTACTGAGCTATCCTTATTTCAGCTGCTTTTCTCCACTGAATTTCCTCACTGAGCTATCCTTATTTCAGCTTCTTTTCTCCACTGAATTTTCCTACTGAGCTATCCTTATTCTATTACTCTTTGTATCCTTAATTAAAGTGTAATTAAGCAGTTATTCCCTGACCCTCGCCTAGCCGTCTCTCCTTCGAATACCCTGGATCAGCCGGGGCTGGACCCCGGCAACTGGCTGATGGACATATAAATACATATACAAATTAGAAATAAATCTATTACTTACCAATAATTGCATTTGTTTCTGAGTATTTTGGCGTTGCTTCTGGAATATGGGATCCTTTCTCTATTCAATATAATAAATAGATTACTTAAATTTCTACTATGTATTGGCTTTAAATATATAGAATATTTGGTCTTCTACGTGGGAATTTAAAAATTGGTATTGAAGACTATCAAATGGGTTTTTTATCCTAAATATATAATTTCATCTTGTGATGCTATGATTTGCCAAATTCATATGCATGGTTATCTCTGAAGCCCATATTTTTTCTTGTAGCAATCAGCTGCAGTATGTTCAGACATCATTAACAGTTTATTCATTTTGGGTCATGGACAGTTAATAACATATGCTGCATCCCTTATAGAATTATTTTTTAAACTTCAAAAGTAGAACTTGGTGGCCTATTTTTATTGGAAAATACTACCCAAACAGGTCCAAGATAGATTTATTAAACCAGTCTACTGTCTAATACTAGTAACTCAGTTATCCATATACTAAAAAATCAATTATCCTGATCAAAGGGAAAAATTCATAAACTTGAAATTTGGTTTCCCATAATCCTTTATTCCCAGTGCACTGACTGTTTTATATGTGACCAAGTAAACACATGAAATCTTAGAGCAAGATCTAAAAGCAAGCAACATAATATAGCAACAATTTTAAAAAGTGAATACTTTGATAGAATTTTAAAATATTTTTCACAATACCACTTATTGTATATCTTGAGGCTACTTCTCTTTATTACAGGCCGTCTAACTCAAGTTAGACGAAAATACATTAAATTCTGAATTTATTTATAAAATCAACCTTTAAATACTCTATCTAAATTGATAAATGGGAGGTCGTGTTGTTTTATTTAGGATCTGTTAAGATACAATTGAATGTTTCTTATTCAAAACTTGTTTCAAATATCCAATTGGTCATCTAAATTATGGTATTCAAAGAGAATAAGCAGTTAGAAATTCAATATTGCATGAGAAACACATAATAATATCAAGTTCAGCAAATCAATAATCAAGAGAACATCTTATACAGAGTGAAGTAAGCCAGAAAGAAAAACACCAATACAGTATACTAATGCATATATATGGAATTTAGAAAGATGGTAACAATAACCCTGTGTATGAGACAGCAAAAGAGACACTAATGTATAGAAGAGTCTTATGGACTCTGTGGGAGAGGGAGAAGGTGGGAAGATTTGGGAGAATGGCATTGAAACGTGTAAAATATCATGTATGAAATGAGTTGCCAGTCCAGGTTCAATGCACGATACTGGATGCTTGGGGCTAGTGCACTGGGACGACCCAGAGGGATGGTACGGGGAGGGAGGAGGGTTCAGGATGGGGAACACATGTATACCTGTGGCGGATTCATTTTGATATATGGCAAAACTAATACAATTTTGTAAAGTTTAAAAATAAAATAAAATGAAAAAAAAAAAACAAACAAACAACTGAACATTAAAAATCAAACTACCTGGAGTGCTGAATGGTCCAGATGTACTGTAGTCAGATGAACTTGTGATACCTAATTAATACAAAATGATTAGGCCATTTCTGTTTGTAATTTTATTTGGTAAAATATGAAAAGTATATTTTAAGATCTGATATATATTTCAAAGATCTAAATTCATCAATGGTGATGATAGCAGACTTAGAGCCACATGATGCTATATAAGAAAAAAATTTTTATCAACTCAACAATCTACTGGAGTAACAAAATTATAAGCCTCACTACTAAATGAACTGATACCAATTTATTCCAGATCAGTTGCTTAAAGCTTATTCAGGTAAAGAGAAAAGGGTTGTATAGATAGAGTTCCAAGTCTGCTTTTCAAGTTTCAACCAAACTTACTCTCACTGTGAATTTTTTCACACTTGGGAAATCTAGGTACCATTCCAAAATGTCAAGTGCATAAAGGATTCAGCATTCATAGAAACTGGAAGTATTAAAATTACTAATCTAGATGAACTGAGATGTTCAATCTCAAGATGTCTAATGTCAAGAGACATTAATGTCAGGAGATCCAGAACCTGCCATTTCAAAAGCACTAGATTTACTAGCATTAGATATGCTACTTGGGAGACTATTAATTAACAAAAGTCTATCACTTAATTTGGAAAATTGAAAGCAGTTGAAAACTGACATCCAAATAGCAGAAAAATCTCAAATGGGTAACCACTCCACAATAGAATGATAAGAGATAATTACCTCTTAGTACATTGCTCAGGAACAAAATCTAATAAATTTGAATACCTAGGCTAATGGTAGCAGGTCTGGGGTTCAGAATTTCAGTGTCTCTTTAACCATTTGTATCAACTGTACTTAAGCAAAATCAGTGACAATAAAGAATGAAAAATTCAAATATCTGAATTTCACTGAAGTTTTGACCCCAAAATGTGTGTCCAAAGATTAAGAACAACCCAAAATAAAATTATTATTTCTGTATGACCAAATTCATTAATAGTCAGCTCTAACTGAGACCAACCATTACTACACCACACTATATTTTTTGCTAATTATATTTCATTTTTTAAAAAGGTATTAATCCTAAATTTAAGTTCTAAGTATGAATTGTATTTTTCAGATACTCACTGCTAACTTCATCAAAATAGTTCCCATAGCATATTAAGTGTTACTTTAACAATATGCAACACAAATTTCAATACTATTTAATCTCATGCTTCCATTAAGTGGAAATAATAAATTTTATGAGATTTTCAAAAAGGATGGATCTTATTTACTCTTCTCAGGAATGGACCTGTTAAAAAATACTTTAGCCATCAAGGCCAGATGCAAAATACAAAGTTCAAGCCCAACAAATCAACTGCCACTCTTCCACTTATGCAACTCCAAATCAATTTCACATAAAGGCAACAAAAACTATCTCACACCAATATATTCATAACCACAAAACTAGTTCCACATTCTAGACCAAAATATTAAATTACTTTCATCTGATATCATCTAAAGATATTTCATCATTTTAGGACTTTGCATTGCTTTTTATATTTTATTAAGAAAAGTTACGATTTTCACTATTTTTTTTTTATAATTTACGTTAGAATCGTGCCTTTTTAATTAACAGAAATAAACCTCAATTCTCAAGTTAGGGGAACCATATCCAATAACATCTTTTCCAGCATCACAGGTACCTGTACCACTAACGCCAGTTTCATCAGATATGTTTTGTCCAGAGGTACCAACACCAAGTCCAGCTTCACCCTTGTTTCCTTCACCACTTTCAGAATTAGAAGACCAAATGTTTCCTCCTAATGGAAAATCAAGATGTGATTAAAGAAATAAAGAAGGAAGCAATTAATTTGGATTTCTTGGGAGTAGAATCCAGGTTAAGATATCTGAGCCACTGACTTCAGATCTAGGACTCAAGTATTCAGCCCCAGCAGATCTACCACTACTCTTTCCATTCGCACCAATTCACTGAGTCTAAATCCCTGTTGGTCAGATGACTCCAAACTGAATCCTGAATCTTCAGAAATGCCACTAAAATATTCAGCCTCATTTCTTGCATTCTTTCCAAATACAAAATGATGGTCTAAAGAATTATTTCAAAGCATATCGTGATTTAGAATTATTCCATGCAAAGACATTAACCATCAAAACCTATAGCACTAGAACTAGAGTCCAAAGAACCACCTATTCCATTTCTATCAGTCTATACCACTATGATCACTGTCACCAAATCAATCTGAATCAGAATCACCAAAACCAAATTGAGTTCAGCCCTTCTTTTCTCCATTTCTAAAGCTAGAAATCCTTCCCTCTAGTGGAAAAATTATTATTTTAAAAAATAATGAAATTTTGAAATGCATTTCAATTTTACTGAAAAAATCCAGATTAGGAGAATGTCCGAGTCATGGGCATTGGTCCTGAGATTCATGGATCCAGGTCCAATGGACTTTGCCACCCCATTCTATCAATCTGCTGCCTCCAAATTCCTTTTCACCAAAGGTCAAGCATCAATCCCAAATTTCCAAAATTATCACTACTTGTTCATCCCTACTTCTTACACTAGTACTCCTACCAGAATATATTTAATAAATGTTATGATTCAGAAACTTTTTTCCAAAACTCTTTACTTCAAGTCCAAAATAAAAAGATTCACACTTTTGAGCTAGCAGAAAAAATCAAAATATTATTAAACAATATAATAAATATTTGAAACTCAACTGGATTTCTCAGGAAGGAGACTGAGAGGATACCTGAACTACTGGCATCAGAGGCAAAGCCTTTGAGTTCGTCCTCAACAGATGCACTGCCACTCAAGCCATCCCCTCCAAGTTCATTGATTTCCAATCCCTGTTGACCAGAAGACCCTAAATTGGATTCCAAATTTTCAGACCTGTCACCAACATTGGCACTAACACTTCTCAAACTGGTGTCACCTGCAGAATATAAAATGGTTGTCACAGAGTTTATTGAGAATATTTTATGATTCAGAAATTTATACATGCAAAAATGAGATAACAATACCTAGATCACTAGAAATGGATCCTTCAGATCTAACCACTCGATTTCCTTCAACTGTTTTGCTACTAAAGTCACTGTCACCAAATGAACTTGAACCGGAAGCTCCAAAATCAAATGCAGCATTGACCCTTCCAGCTCCAACTTCCCAACCAAAAGACCCTGTTTCAACTGATGAAAAAACAAATCAAGATCTTATTAAAATTTAATCTTTAATAATTAACTTATTGTAAGATATTATTTAAATGAAAGTGTTTCCACCACTTAATTTAATTAACTTAAAATTTTCCAGAATGAATCTTGATTGGAATACCTGAGCTACTAACATCAGATTCAAGATCTTTAAATCCAGCCCCAACAGATGCAGTGCCACTCAAGCTATCCCTTTCAAGTTCATTGATTTTCAATCCCTGTTGACCAAAAGACCCTAAGCCAGTTTCCAAATTTCCAGAGCTATCACCAACTAAGGTATCACCACTTCTCAAACCGGTGTCACCTGTAGAATACAAAATGATTGTCACAGAGCATATGATTCAGAAACTTGCATGCACAATAATGATATATCAATACCTAGATCACTGGAAATGGATCTTCCAGACCTAGCCACTTGATCTCCTTCAACTGTTTTGCTACTAAAGCTGCTGTCACCAAATGAACTCGAACCAGATGCTCCAAAAGCAAATGCAGCATTGCCTCTTCCAGCTCCAACTTCCCAACCAAAAGACTCTGTTTCAACTGATGAAAAAATCAAAATGTTATGAAAATTTAACCTTTGTTAATTAGGTTGTTGTGAAATTTAAAGAAAAGTGTTTCCACTACTTAATTTAATTAACCTAAAATTTTCCAGAATGAGTCTTTATTGGAATACTAATGACAGCAGACTAATGACTAATACTGTTGTCAGCTAATGACAACAGAACCAAAGCCTTTAAATCCAGCCCCAACAGACGTACTGCCACTCAAACTACCCCCACCAAGTTCATTGATTCCAAAACCCTGTTGACCTAAACTGGAATCCAAATTCCCAGAGTTATCACCAACAGAGGTATTCAAATGTATTTTAACCAATTAATTAATTTAACCAATTTACAATTTTTCTGGAATGAGTCTCAGTTGGAATACCTAAGTCACAGGCATCCAAAATCTATGGATTTACCCCCAGCAGATCCCTTACTGCTAATTTCACTCCAGTCAGCTCTACTGATTTCCAATTCCTTTTGACCAGATGTCCCCAAACCAAATGCTAAATTTCCAGAGGCATGGCTACTAAATTTAGCCCCTCTTCCTATGCTAGTGCTGTCTGCTGAAGTTAAAAAAAGAGACTGTCACCAGGGAATATTTAAATACAACTTATGAATCAATACTTTTTATACACAAAACCTAAATAATAATATTTAGATCACCAGAACTTGATTTTCCAATGTTCCTATTTTTTTAAGACCACTGACACCAACTCCACATGAACCAGAATCATCAAGACTAAATCCAATTTAACCCTCTTTTTTACCATCAAGTCCAAAAATCAAAAAGAAAATGGAAAACTAAATGGAATCTTAAACTGTTACCAGGAGAAATAAACAAAGGATATAAATCATTTATGTTTTTTCTTAATGAAGTCTGAATCAGAATACATGTTATTAAAGAGAGAGCCAAAGCCCATGGATTTATGAACAAACTTCTTACCATTCATTCTATTTCCATCAGTTTCCACATCTTTTAAGATAATTTGCTCTGACACAAAAAATATCTATATTTACTGTACTTTAATGAACCTCAGTTATGTCAATGACTTTAATTTCCAAATATAAATTGATATTTATCTATAACTTTTGACTATTGAAAATATAATATAAAACAATATTGAACAGCATTTTGAAATAAAAATTACTGTAACAAAATTTAGCACTTTTGTTTTGCTTATCTAACCTTCTAATTCTTGACCATAGATATACACATTTGACAGTTTCAAACATTCTGACATTCCTTTCAGGACAATCAGTTCAAATATGAGTAATAGAACTTAAAAATTCAAAAAATCATACAAAAACATGAGACCAAAAAGTTTTTGTTTCTTGTGACAAAACTTGGAAACAAGAGAGTTTAAGTGGCTTTCCCAAAGTCCACAAAAGGTTCATAGGAAAGACTATATAGAAACTGTATTTCTTCATTCCAGGTCCAAGCCACTTCATAAAAGCATTCATTCCACTTGCCTCTTCACTAAAATGTTTAAATTGATTTCTCTTGATGAAAGCACAGATCCTTTAAGAATCAAACGTAGTTTAAAAATCTAAGCACGGAAATTGAAACTGTAATCAGAAATCTTCGAGCAAACAAAAGCCCAGGTCCAGATGGCTTCACAGCTGAATTCTACCAAAAATTTAGAGAAGAGCTAACACCTATCTTACTCAAACTCTTTCAGAAAATTGCAGAGGAAGGTAAACTCCCAAACTCATTCTATGAGGCCACCATCACCCTAATACCAAAACCTGACAAAGATGTGACAAGAAAAGGCCAATATCACTGATGAACATAGATGCAAAAATCCTTAACAAAATTCTAGCAATCAGAATCCAACAACACATCAAAAAGATCATACATCATGACCAAGTGGGCTTTATTCCAGGGATGCAAGGATTCTTCAATATCCACAAATCAATCAATATAATACACCACATTAACAAATTGAAGAATAAAAGCCATATGATTATCTCAATAGATTAAGAGAAAGCCTTTGACAAAATTCAACATCTATTTATAATAAAAACCCTCCAGAAAGCAGGAATAGAAGGAACATACCTCAATATAATAAAAGCTATATATGACAAACCCACAGCAAACATTATCCTCAATGGTGAAAAATTGAAAGCTTTTCCCTTAAAGTCAGGAACAAGGGTGCCCACTTTCACCACTACTATTCAACATAGTTTTGGAAGTTTGGGCCACAGCAATCAGAGCAGAAAAATAAATAAAAGGAATCTAAATTGGAAAAGAAGAAGTAAAACTCTCACTGTTTGCAGATGACATGATCCTATACATAGAAAACCCTAAGACTCCACCGGAAAATTACTAGAGCTAATCAATGAATATAGTAAAGTTGTAGGATATAAAATCAACACACAGAAATCCCTTGCATTCCTATACACTAATAATGAGAAAATAGAAAGAGAAATTAAGGAAACAATTCCATTCAGCATTGCAACAAAAAGAATAAAATACTTAGGAATATGTCTACCTAAAAAAACAAAAGACCTATATATGCTGCTGCTGCTGCTAAGTTGCTTCAGTCGTGCCTGACTCTGTGTGACCCCAAGGACTGCAGCCCACCAGGCTCCTCCATCCATGGGATTTTCCAGGCAAGAGTACTGGAGTGGGGTGACATTGCCTTCTCCAAGACCTATATATAGAAAACTATAAAACACTGGTGAAAGAAATCAAAGAGGACACAAATAGATGAAGAAATATACCATGTTCTTGGATCGAAAAAATAATTATAGTGAAAATGAGTATACTACCCAAAGCAATCTATATACTCAGGGCAATCCTTATCAAGCTACCAACAGTATTTTTCAGAGAACTACAACAAATAATTTCACAATTTGTATGGAAATACAGAAAACCTTGAAAAGCCAAAGCAATCTTGAGAAAGAAGAATGGAACTGGAGGAATCAATCTACCTGACCTCAGACTATACTACAAAGCTAGAGTCATCAAGACAGTGTAGTACTGGCACAAAGACAGAAATATAGATCAATGGAACAAAATAGAAAGCCCAGAGATAAATCCACGCACCTATGGACACCTTATCTTTGACAAAGGAGGCAAGAATATACAAAGGAGAAAAGACAATCTCTTTAACAAGTGGTGCTGGGAAATCTGGTCAACCACTTGTAAAAGAATGAAATTAGAACACTTTCTAATATCACACACAAAAATAAACTCAAAATAGATGAAAGATCTAAATGTAAGACCAGAAAGTATAAAACTCCTAGAGGAAAACATAGGCAAAACACTTTCCGACATAAATCACAGCAGGATCCTCTATGACCCACCTCCCAGAGTAATGGAAATAAAAGCAAAAAATATACAAATGGGACCTAATTAAACTTAAAAGCTTTTGCACAACGAAGGAAACTATGAGCAAGGTGAAAAGACAGCCTTAAGAATAATAGCAAGCAAAGCAACTGACAAAGAATTAATCTCAAAAATGGACAAGCAGCTCCTGCAGCTCATTTCCAGAAAAATAAATGACCCAATCAAAAAATGGGCCAAAGAAATAAACAGACATTTCTCCAAAGAAGACATACAGATGGCTAACAAACACATGAAAAGATTCTCAATATCACTCATTATCAGAGAAATGCAAATCAAAACCACAATGAGGTACCATTTCATGCCGGTCAGAATGGCTACTATCCAAAAGTGTACAAGCAATAAATGCTGGAGAGGGTGTGGAGAAAAGGGAACCCTCTTACAATGTTGGTGGGAATGCAAACTAGTACAGCCACTATGGAGAACACTGTGGAAATTCCTTAAAAAACTGTTAATAGAACTGCCTTATGATCCAGCAATCCCACTTTTGGGCATACACACCCGAGGAAATCAGAATTGAAAGAGACACGTGTACCCCAATGTTCATTGCAGCACTGTTTATAATAGCCAGGACATGGAAGCAACCTAGATGTCCATCAGCAGATGAATGGATAAGAAAGCTGTGGTACATACACACGATGGAGTATTACTCAGCCATTAAAAAGAATGCATTTGAATCAGTTCTAATGAGGTGGATGAAACTGGAGCCTATTATACAGAGTGAAGTAAGCCAGAAAGAAAAACACCAATACAGTATACTAACGCATATATATGGAATTTAGAAAGATGGTAACAATAACCCTGTATGTGAGACAGCAAAGAGACACAGATGTATAGAACAATATTTTGGACTCTGTGGGAGACGGCAAGGGTGGGATGATTTGGGAGAATGGCTTTGAAACATGTATATTATCATATGTGAAACAAATTGCCAGTCCAGTTTCGATGCATGATACAGGATGCTCGGGCCTGGTGCACTGGGATGACCCAGAGAAATGGGATGGAGAGGGAGATGGGAGGGGGTTCAGGATGGGGAACACATGTATACCCGTGGCGGATTCATGTCAATGTATGGCAAAACCAATACAATGTTGTAAAGTAATTAGCCTCCAATTAAAATAAAATAAATTTATATTAAAAAAAACCCAGACAAAACAAAAAAAATAATAAAAATCTCTCCCATGAATTCCTCTAACACTAAATCAGATTTGGTCAAAAATAACCATCAATTCCTGCTTTGCTAATTGATTGCTTTTTCTGTCAAAGAAGAAACTAAGAAACAACCTAGATTTCTGTTTCACTTGCAGCAAAATTAGAGCCAGCTAATCCATTTACTGAATTCACAAAAAATCCATTTTGGCCAGATGCACCCCAGCAAATTCTATTTTTATCTGAAGCAGTGCCACCAAGTTCTGTACCACCAGAGACACTGTTGGCAAGACTACATGCTGAGCTGGTTTTCTTTACCATACAAAAATAATCATTATCAGAGAAAAGTTGCATTCATTCATAGTGTAAAAGAAATTAATCTACACTCACTGCTTGAACTAGGTCTTCATTATTATTTTGAATGTATCATCCCTTCCCCTCCACATATCTTTCCATATGTAATTACACACAGTATAATCAGAGGTGGGTATGGCAGCCAATTTACCATGAGGTTTGAGAGAATTCCATAAGAAAAGTGATGCACTGGCTTCAGAGTTCATTTAAGATTAAGTTTCAATGTGTTCTATAGAACATGAGCAAACAATTCACACCTCAGTGTTGTAAACAAGAGCAAATTTCTATGTTGACTTATTAGTCATATTGAGTTTGTCAATCCCAAAACAGATGAATGGACAGACAGGAAATGTTTGTGTCTTTCCTGTGGATATTTCAACCACAGCCCTACACCTAAAACTGCTATTCCCTTTTTAGTTATCACCACCTGGACTCAAATATGAAATTTTAATATAAAATATTGAAGTTATTTTCTTCACTGGATCTCCTTCTTCGTGACTTTTGCAGAGATACAAACTATAGAAACTTCAGGGACCAGGTAAGCAAAGTAATAGTTTGAATCAGCCAGAAGGAAGAAGTGTATTGAATCAGAAAACACATGCCTAACTTAAAGAAATTAAATTTGTTTCTGATCAAACCAAAATTGAAGGCCACAAACTGCCTAAGAACCCTACTTTATAACATTATTATTTGGCAAATTGAGTATGTAATTTCACGAGGAATCTTGGTATTGAAAATGGATTGTGGTTGCAGACAGAAACATGAGTGTGTGTGTGTGTGTGTGTGTGTGTGTGCGCGCGCGCGCTTACGCGCGCATGAGTGTGCGCTCCGTCGTATCCAACTTTACGACTCCATGGACTATAACGCACCACGATTCTCTGTGGAATTTTCCAGGCAAGAATACTGGAGTGGGTTGCCATTTCCTCCTCCAGGGGATCTTCCCGACCCAGGAATGGAAATGCGTCTTATGCGTTGCAGGCAGATTCTTCATCACTAAGCCATCAGAGGAGCCCAAACCATGAGAGTTTGCACTAAAAATGGGTCCAGGAAGCATTTTAAATTATTAGTTTACAATTATAAAAATGATTGATCATCACGATAATACTAAGAAAGATAGTTTAAGAAAATAAAAATCATCAGGAAGAATTTAATGTAAACTTTGCCAAGATTCTCTTAAAACAGAATACATTACTCTCATTGGCACTGGATTTAGTGTCTTTAGGGCCATATGCTACAAATGAAACAAAGATTATTAGATTATCCCAACTGGGAAAAAGTACTTCTAGGTCAGTATTTTTCTCCAACAGTACCTGCTGGAATGTCTTTTGACTCTAAACTATTAACCGCCCAAAGTTCTCTGACCTGTCTGCAGCAGTTCCTTGAATGCTAAATCCAATGTTAAAGAGTGAACCAAACAAGGGATTTCTTTCTTCTGTTTAAGTCACCAAAGGATGAACTACTGTGCAAAAAGGGACTTACTGTGAATAACAGACATTTTTATATGAAAACAGTATTGCTGACACAATAAATGTGACTAGATTACAATACTATGAAAAGCCATATATTATTTGCTGTAAGCACCTTTATTCTGGTGCTGCTGGGAATGACATACACCCCTTATTAATTTAATTACCATGTCCATATCTTTTTGTCATAGTGGTAAGACCTCAAGAAATAGATGAATAAAGTTGTAAAGATTTAATTGATATGTACTAGAAATTCTTCCTCTCATGGACAGGGCAGAAACCTCCCCATCTGCTTCCTTCTCCAGTACTAAGCTCCGAGTTCCAGTGGTCAACCTTCTCCCATCATAATACTCTACCATGTTGAATTCACGCTGTCCTTGGTTTAGTAACAGCTTGTAAAATTAAAATAACATACCTGATTCTCTTTTCTGTATTTCTGCAAAGAAGAAAGATGAAAACGTTTACTCATAAATTAACATTTGCTCGACTCCTTCAAGAGCTAGTGTAAATGCCATTTCAATGAGGTATACTCTGACAATGTAAAGTTGCACCCCCCATTTTAATCCTCCTAATTATCATTATATGACTCTAACTTATTCCATAGATTTTATCACCTTGTATATACCATTTTACTACTTATAATGTTTATTGCTTATGAACTGTCTTCTAGATTTAAGCTGTATAAACTTAAGATTTTTTGCCTGTTTTATTCACTGAGGTATTCCAGATGTCTTGAAATGTGCTTGAACCATAGAGGATACTCAGTTAATATTTATTTAATAAATACATTAATCAACAAAGGCCTTTTGTTAAGGTAATATATACTGTATAATATAAGGTATTATTGAGGTATTAATATACTGTGCTTTCTATACCATTTCTGTTTTTTTTTCTAATCTCTGTAATAAAATTGAAGAACTTTAGAATTAGTAATGCCTTAATAACTACAATATTATTGTAAATTCATGGAAGACATGCATTTTGGTCACTGATTAGATAATAAAATGCATGACTTGTAAGCAGAACTTAAAGACTATGTAACAGCAAATACAAATAATAGTAAGAAACTTAATTCTCTCTGTTGACAATAAGGGAAGAGAGACTCCCCTCTTTTTTAGATCATTTACTTTAGAAAACTTAAACTCCCTTCCTTTCTCTACCTCTTTAATATGTTTTTTCATCTTTTTAAAGGTTATGTAAGCAACTCAGTAATGTTTCCTTAAGGGATTGGTGACTATCTTTTTGAAATGCTATCATCAAGGGAGAGAGCTCCCCTGTGTCCTGGGTGATATGAACATAACTTCAGCTGGTGTCTGACTCCAAGTGCAAACTTCCCTCCTTTATGATTTTAAAGATACAAGAAAGTATTTTTTCTTATAAAGGCAACTAGCAAACACAGGTGGCTACGTAACTACCAAGCAAACTTAGGACAAATCGTGTGTGATGATTGGTGATGCCAATTGCTCTTGTTTGAGGACAAGTCATTGTTCATCTTAAGGACATGTATGTAGTGGGTTTTATCTTCCTGGCTGTATAAAAGAGAAATATTTCTTTCTGTTCTTTCAATCTCTCCAGATGATTGTCTGTGATGTGTATCACACTCAGGTTTAATCCTTATTCAATAATAAAACTGCTTTCTTTCTCTTCTGCTTTTGTGAAGAGGTTTTCTGCAGTGGCAAAAGATTTTGTATTTAATTACATTTCCCCAACTCCGATTTTTGGACTTAACCATTTTGCATGTTTCTAGTAAATATATTTTTCTATAGCAAACATTATCCAGAAATAAAATATTAAATTTTTGAGACTAGCAATGATTTAGTCTACTATTTAGTTGGAGGAAGAGATCCTTAACATTTAAGACATAATGAAATTATAATAATCACTTAATAGTGTTTGGTTTAAGATGAACTCAAGAGTGCTTAGATTACAGCCAATTTATATTATTATGTTATTAAGTAACCCTCAAAATACTATAACTTTTACAACACTTCTCCATATACAGCGTTTTTTTCTCAACTTGCCCTAAACCTGTCCCACTTGACTATACACTCTTCTCCCTTCCTCTTTTATCTTCTCTCTCTCTCTCATTGTCTTTCTTCACTTCCATGTACTTTTATAACTGCATCTTGAAATCTAAATATCTTAGTTTGATGGCAAAGCAGAAAGAAATAAAGCCATATTCAGTACAGTGGGAAATTTACGAACTTTTGAGTCAGACCCATCTGGACTCCCAGACTTGCAATCAGAATGCCCTTTGTCAATACCTCTCTTAGAGAGGGGGTTTCTACTCTCTCTAGCCACACAAGTTTTACTCTGGCCTTCCTTGAGCCATGGTCCTCCTTAGAGGTCAAAGAATACAGACACAGGGTCAAGGGTATATGCTAACCCAGAGCCAGTTTCATCTTCCCTCCTCCATTGTAGATCATACTATGCCTCAAATAATCTTGAGAGAGATGCCCATGAAGATTCTGGTAGAGGGATTGGAACAACAGGGCCCTGGGCACACATATAATAAGCGAGGATGAAAAATATCTGCTTTATAATGTATGTGTGCATGCTCAGTCACTCAGTTGCATCTGACCCTGCAACCCCATAGACTGTAGCACACCAAGCTCCTCTGTCCATGGGATTTTCCCAGGCAAGAATACTGGAGTGGGTTGCCATTTCCTCTCATTATATTTCACATATTTAATTCATGGGAAGTGTGCACTATATTCATCATATCTCTCCTGAGTTTAACGCCACAGATATATTAGATCCTTCATTTTGTTAGACAAATGTTTCTTCTGAATTTATTCATTCTGTTATTGAAATGAACAGCCTTATATCTTAGCCAGTGTGCCATATTTGTTTCTACTATTTTATCCTTCTCATATTTTATTATGTAAAACTTTCTCAGAAATATAATGCCACTGGGGTCACTAGTAGTAATGGCCAGTATGTTTGTTGTATGTATCACATCTTATATGTGGTATGTATACCTTAATCTACATTCACATTTTTCTCATAGGTTTAAGAGATTTTTATAAATCTAGTAACCAGAGCAGTTTTCTATTTCAAAGGTTACTACCTTCATCAGTACTGACTAGGTATTAAAACAGTTGTCCCAGATTATATTAGAACACACTATGGTATGTTTGTATTAATAAGAAATATTTCAAGTGTTTTAACGATTTTTCCATGGAAGACATGTCTTGTCTCCAAAGAAAAGCAGTTCCACTCTATTGTTATTTAGCACAAATAGCGTAAGAAAAGAAAACAAAGTAATTTACCTGATTTTCTTTCAGCTATTTTGTCATCTGAAGAAAAAGAGAGAGAATTGCTGTCATTAGTACCTTTTTTGATAGATTTGCCAATAGAAAGTGAATCTTGATTGCAGCCAATGCTTGTGCTGTGAGACATTCCCACATCTGCTGACCATAGTATCTTAACACCCCTCTAGACCAGCTCCACAAAGGAAATGGCTATACCAGTCCTCCAACCAGCTAATAGAGTCAGTCTAGATGCATGAATTAGGGCACAACAAAACATAATTCTTAGATGACTGAAAAGGTGTTTCAAAGCATTAATTATTATTCTATTGGCAAAATGTAGATGTTTTAAAGTTTTTCATGTAACAGAAATAATGTATAAACTAAAATTAATTAATGTGAATCAAATGAGTACAATTTTTATTTTACAGCTGTATACTGAAATTCAAATATATACAACTTACAGATAGTTCCAGCATTGCTATTATTATGAATCAAGATGAACTTTAAATAAATAGCAAGCTTGTCAAGCCATAGTAAGTATGTGTGCTGTGCTCAGTTGCTCAGCTGTGCCTGACTTTTTGCAACCCCATGGATTGTAGTCCACCAGGCTCCTCTGTCCATGGGGATTCTCCAGGCAAGAAAACTGGGAGCAGTTGCCACACCCTCCCTCCTCCAGGGGATCTCCCCAAACCAGGGATCAAACCTGCATCTCCTGCATTATCAGGCGGGCTTCCCTGGTGGTTCAGCTGATAAAGAATCCTCCTGCAAAGTGGGAGACCTGGGTTCGATCCCTGGGTTGGGAAGATACCCTAGAGAAAGGAACAGCTACCCACTCCAGTACTCTGGCCTGGAGAATTCCATGGACTGTATAGTCCTTGGGGTCGCAATGAGTCAGACATAACCGAGCGACTTTCACACTCTTTACTACTGAGCCAAGGGCATGAACTAAAACCAACATCAAATAAAGCCAGTTAAAAGATAAAGGGCTTCCTATGTGTTTTGATAAATTGTTGCCAAAACTAAATTGTACATAGTTACACACGCACACACACACACACACACATTTAGCCAAAAGATAAGAAAAAATGGTTTACAGATATGTTTGGGGACTATTTGTCTCTAAAGAAAAATTATACAATAACATTCCCCATATAGGTTTAATATCTGGAAAATTCTATCTGAAATGTAGGTTGCAATTAAGAGTCATCCCCAAATCCTCTTGCCACAAATAAAGATGTCAAAGAACCATGCATGAACTTTTCCCTTCTCGAAAAAAAATTCTGGGGTCTCACACAGAATACACACTATTACAACATATACAAGGATAATGAGCTGGGATCAAAGGTGCTTTCGTCACAGGAAACTGAAGGCAGTAAGTAGGAACTAAAACTGAGTGTTAAAAGCAGATGTAATGATCCTATAAAAACATAAAACTAGATATTCAACATGAGTCAGGAGAAAGAAAGGCAAATTAAGAACAAACATAGAAACTTGGAAACTATCTCCAGAGTAGAGCCCAACTGTCATGCACATATCAGTAAATCCCAAGGGCAACATTCCATGGTATTTAATATAATTCACATTCATTTTTATGTCCTCGAAATAAGGTTAATCTGTGTTCAGAAGTTCCATTTCTTCTTGGGTATGAAGATAGGCTATCTGTGGTTGATTTCAATAAGTTTACCTTTCAGAGAATTTGGTTACCCTCACATAGAAAACTTTTATATGTAGAACATATATTTATCAATGATCCTTAATTATTTTATTCATTCAAAACATATATACTGAGTGTCATTGCACCCATAGATCAAAATCTCACCCTTGAGTAGCTTACAATTGTGAGATAAACAGTGAAGAGTACTCATAATTCAATAACAAAATCAAGTATGTATGAAAATTAAATATATCAATTTTCTGTATTCCATGTTGATGAGAATGTAAATTGGTACAGCTATTATGAAGAACAGTATGGAGGTTCCTCAAACAAAATAAAAATAGCACTACCATATGACCTATTAATTCCACTTGATTATGGATCCAAAGGAAATAAAATCACCATCTCAGAGAGATATCTTCACTCCCATATTCAGTGCATAACTATTCACAACAGCCAAGACATGGAAACAAAATAAGTGCCCATCAACAGATGGACAGCTAAAGAAAGTGATATATATTACATACAATAGAATACTGTTCAGCCATAAAAAAAGAAAATCCTACCATTCATGGCTACATGGATGGACCTTGAAGGCATTATGTAATAGGAAAGAATCTTTTGTATCTAAGTTAATGATTTGTAAGTTTAAATTACACATAATTACCTATCTCTGGGAGCCATGCCTCCCAGGTAATGTGCATTAAGCTAAAATACTTTTGCTTAGCTCACGGGAAACATCCTAACCAGGACCAGCTATGAATGACTGCAGGAAGATTCCCTCCAGAGACTAATAGGAACCAGGAAATAATTTGATTTACTAACCCCCCACCTCCCTCTACACACATACTTTTAGTATAAAAGAGGCCTGAATTCTAATTCAGGCAAGATGGTTCAAGATGGTTCTTTGGGGCATGAGTCTACCTTCTCAGTTTGCTAGCTTTCTGAATAAACTTGTTCCTTGCCCCAACAACTCATTTCTTGATTCATTAGCCTGTCATGAAGTGAGCAGTATGAGCTTGAACTCTGTAACAACTACGTTAAGTGAAATAAGTCAGAAAAAGACAAATATTATACAATTTCCTTTTTATGTGGAATCGAAAAGTATCTAACTCATAGAAAAAGAGTAGAATGGTGATTTCCAGGAGATTGAGAATGGGAGTGATGAAAATACAAACTTCTAATTATGAGATAAATAAGTTCTGGGGATTCAATGTATAGCATCCCGACTACAGTTAACCATTTTGCATCATGTACTTTAAAGGTGCTAAGAGAATAGATCTTAAATTTTCAAGTCACACACACAGATACACATACAAAATAACTGTGTGAGGCAATAGAGGTGTCAAGTAACTTTATTGTGGTAGTCATTTTAAAAATATATGTACACCAAATCATCCATCACATTGTATACCTTAAACTTAGGTCAATTATATCTTAATATAGCTGGAAAATTTTTTGTGTGTTCCAAAAGTGGGCTCAGAATACACCTTGTTATCTAAAAGTGAAGATCAATTTCTGAAAGATACTGACCTGAGTTTAGCCTATAAAATAGGGCTTCCCCATCTATTAAAAAAAAAAAAGTGACAACAGTTAGATCATTTTATACTTCTATATAGCATATATTTTAAAGCAATCAGAATAATTCTATCATTTCCATTCTTCTTGTAAATTCAATATAAGCAATCTGCTTTTCATATCTAATCACTGTTATTTCAATATTAATTTATTATTTTGATCTTTCTTATTTAACAAATCTCATCTATATAGATATATGTAGTATATTTACCTATCAATATACTTAAAAGTTTCATTGTCAGCACATTCTTGGGAACACATGTAGCCAAATAAATTAAATTCACACATTAATATTAACCAATACTTTATATATTTTCATACTAGCTAAATGTTTTAGAGCTGCTAACATGAAGTTTATTTTCTGATCTATATTTCACTCGATTTTCCCTAAACATTTCCTGGTTAATGTGTTAATAAGCAATGAATTAGACCAAAAAGGGGAAGAAGATAATCAATTGTACAGATTTTACTCGAGAGGACAAAATAGTCTGGGAATAAGATAAGAATTGATTATCTACTTCATGCCAAATCTACTGAAGATTTTTTCCCACTTAGCCTGGGAACTGTTTATTTCTTTCTATATATTTGTTGTTGTTCACTCAGTCAGGCATGTCTGACTCCGCGACCCCATGAACTGCAGCACACCAGACTTCTCTGTCCTTCATCATCTCCCGGAGCTTGCTCAAACTCATGTCCATTGAGTTGGTGACACCATCCAACCATCTTATTCTCTGTTGTCCCCTTCTCCTCCTGCCTTCAATCTTTCCCAGTATTAGGGTCTTTTCTAACAAGTCAGCTCTCTGCATCTATATATTTGTGGTTGATTTAACAATACAAATATTTATTCTGCCTGATTCTATGGATGTCTTCTAAATATCTGCTTTCTCCAAATTGTGGTCATTAATTCCTTACCATCCTGTAACCTACTGAAAATGAAGGGAATCTGGTTGGATCCTAAAACTCATTGACTAAGAGCAACAAAAGTTCATTTTCACTAAGGCACGTGGAATTTCTTTTTCCAGGTATACTCCTTACTTCTCACTGTGAACTTAAAAAATTCCTGAATTTTGTCAATCGATAACCAGCCTATGGAAATCCTCTTGAAACATTTGTAATCATTTACCAGAGCTATCATGGAGATCTAGGAATTTGCTTTAGAAATACTCTTCAGTTATCTGGTGAATTTAATATACTTTACCAAATACAAACACATTTTGTTGTGATATATCATTTATGTTTTGAAAATGAAAATAATGTTTCATGATCTATTGCAAACACATGTATACCTGTGGCGGATCCATTTTGATATTTGGCAAAACTAATACAATATTGTAAAGTTTAAAAATAAAATAAAATTTTTTAAAAAAAGAAAAAAAAAGAAATACATTTATGCAAACATAGTCAAAGAATATTTATATTTATATAAAATAGAAACAAAGATTATAGCAAAATGCTATGTTAGATTATGAAAGTCTCCATTACTTGAAATAACATTTTCTAATGGTCTATCAATTTCCCAAGTAGCCAGATTAAGAATAAGAATGTTTTCTCTTAATCATAGAAAATAATTGTAGTCTTCCTCATTATAATTTCTCACAGAAAAGTAAAATGTGTCCTACTCCTAAATTTATAAAATAGATTTAAAATTTCAATATATAGCTAATCTCCTCTCTTTTGCACTTTTCTCCTTATGTTTAGATGGTACAGTTTTCCTACACTTTTCAGAAACAAACTAAAGGGTGAGAAATACATTTGTTTCTAAATATTTTTATTTTGTTTTGCTCATTTTTTAAAAAAAAGATTTATTAGCAATCTTATCTTTCAATAAACTCTAGAAATTAATTAATTTATTTTCTAAAATATCCATGAAAGTTTTAGTTTAAAAAACATTCTCCTTATAAAATTTTTCTTTGATGATGAGCTAGTCTTTTAACTGGTGATACTTTTATGATTTATGAAAACTGAAATTATTGGTATGGGTCTTTAGTTTTGAGGTAGATTCAAGTTCAAAACAGAGTCATCAAAAATCTGTTCACTAGTATCTCAAGCATATGGTTAACAGATAAAGATATTCCCTTAAGTCAGGCTTGTTAAAGCTGAAACAATACATAACAAAATTAAAATCTAATTTCCTTACTTATTATCCTACTCATGGTGCAGGAAAGATTTCCCAGGAGAAAAATATTTGAAATATAGAACATGAAACATTTCAACAAATATATGCATGGATCTATCAAACATGGAAGGATTCTTTAAATTAGTCACTTACTTTTGCAAAAGATGCAAAGTGCCACAACCAAACACAAAAATATTAACTTCATGGTGGTGATTGGGACCTAGAAACAGAAAACAGTCATCGTGGAGAATCAGATCCATAGGGTCCCTTCTATCTGGAGATTTTATACTCACTCATACCACTATATTTCATCATGGGC
The DNA here is from genome assembly GCF_019923935.1 of Bubalus bubalis. NCBI lineage: Eukaryota > Metazoa > Chordata > Mammalia > Artiodactyla > Bovidae > Bubalus > Bubalus bubalis. The sequence continues at coordinate 79,829,357 of NC_059160.1, read as the reverse complement.
TAGGTGTGGTAAGCTTAGTGCTGACAGGGCAAAGGTAAATATCACAGCTCACCAGAGATGAAATCCATCTCAAGTCAGTTTAGTGTCTTATTTCTGTGACATCTTCTATCTTGAATTAAGTCCAGCTCATGCCAAATGCAGACCATGCCTTCTTGCCACCCTAGGCAAACAGCTAAGGCAGGAACTAAAAGTCCCAGGATTAAAAACCAAATATGCCAATGATGTACATTTATCTGTACTCTATTAATCATTGCAAAAGTCTTAATACCTCAAGAAACTCAAATACTATGATTAAATATTGTAATTGTCTCTCTGTTAACAATGAAATGTATTTTAAACATTAACCTACCTGGAGACAAAGAACTCTTTTCTAAATGATATATGAACAGGTATTTCCTTAGAGAAATATGTGACTATCACACAGGGTATACATATAGACATACGGACCTATTTAAGTGCACCATGGTTATAGTAATTATTACTCACAAGGATACATAATTCTCCAATAATACACATTTTACCATGAAATTTATAATCAGGCATATAAGTAAGTAGAAAATGTATGATAGCAAGAATATCAGAAAAAATGTTTCTGGCCAAAACTTGAATACAAAATGCCAGCCATGAATTATATATGCAGATGTTCTGGAATAGAAAAATCAAGCTCAAATTAGGATTTAGGAAGAGAAGATCCAGCCTTGGCTGAGCAGGTAGAGAGGGTTGAATGCCTGATACTGGTCAATTGGACCTGAAAAACAGAAGGGTTGACCCCATGGCTTTGATGATGCTTTGATGTTTTTCATGGCTTTGATCTGCTTCTCATCTGCTCCCAATCACTACCAAAGAAAAACTTCAGAGGGAAAATAGTCTTCAGTTTATTCTCTCCAGAAAAGCAGAAGAATCCCAAGAAAGGGAAAAGGTATAAAAACCTTCCTTTCCTTCCCCTTTATTCACTCATGTCTCCACTAATTTCAAAGAAAAAGTGATGCCTTCCTCTTTTGAGGGCCTCCTCATAACATACTGAGTGCTTGTGCTCCTGGGCCCCCTGCTCCTAAAGATCTTGCTGAATTCTTAGATCATTTCAAAAGGGGGCAGAATTCCACAGATTTATATACTTAAAATTCACTTTCCTATTCAAGGTAACACATTTATTGAAGGCCAGGAATTGAAAGTACCAGATTTTTACCTGTAGAACAGAGACCCAGAGAGAGGAACACAGAAACCATGGGGAGAAGGCTTTCATGCCACAAACAGACAGGGAGGTAACAGAGGACCACTTCACCAAGCATAATTTTTTTAAAACCCAGCTCTGATCCTTTCAATAACTCACAAATAAAGACTGTATGGTTAGAATTTTTCTCCAACACAGAAAACAAAAGTACAATTCAGAGAGAACATTGCCACCATTAAATACTGCCATTTGTGATGTTCTTTTCTTTAAACATACACTTCCTTGTGGAGATTTCCTCCCTTCACATTATCATTGTGACATAATTATTCTTTCATGTGCTTGACTGTGGGCTTAGGCATGTAAGAGACCTGAATGAAACATAAAGTTACTTAGAGGCTTTTGGGGGAAATAAGAATACATGAAACATAGAAATTTTCTATAAGTAGAGTTTAGTATGCAACACTGTCGAAGTAAGAAAGAGATTTTTTTCACCTTGAGAAAATCAGGGAAATTTTCATGGTTTCATAGGCTAAGGGCTGGAAAAGGGCTTGGACATGCAGAATCAGAGAGATTCCAAGTGGGAAATGCATTAGGAATAAAGACAAATGCAATTTCAAAATTTCAGTGTCCTCCGTCTTTCCAGATCACTACTTCTAGTAGTCTGATTATAACAATCCACTGATTCCCACTCAGAACTATAATCCATTTAGCCTATTTACCTTGCATTCATTTCATGGCAAGAGTGAACATCAACATTTTAGGAATAAGTGAAATAAAATGGACTAGAAAGTGTGAATTTAATTCAGATGACCACTATATCTACTTCTGCAGTCAAGAACTCCTTAGAAGAAATGGAGTTGCCCTCACAGTTAAAATGCAGTACTTGGATGCAATCTTAAAAACAACAGAATGATCTCAGTTCATTTCCAAGGCAAACCACTCAACATCACAGTAAAACACCCTGATGCTGGGAAAGACTGAGGGCATGAGAAGAAGGGGGCAACAGAGGATGAGATGGTTGGATGGCATCATTAACTCAGTGGACATGATTTTGAGCACACTTAGGAACATAGTGAAGGACAGGGAAGCCTGGCCTGCTGCGGTCCATTGGTTCACAAAGAGTCAGGCATGACTGAGCAACTGAACGACAACAAGAGCCTTTCATTCACCTTCACTTCCCTCAACAATTAATGTACTTTCTTCCTTGGCTTGAAGTCTATGATCAACCATTATCAATATTCCCTGGCATGAATCCCTAATTCCCTTGACCTTCTCTATACTTGCTGGGCAAAAATACAACCATGGCTTAAATTGAACTTTTCTCTATCTATACTAAGCAGATAATCATCACAGGGTAAAAATACATGGTCATGCTATCCTATCTCTCTTAAACTCACTACCCCAAGTGGATCCTTAAGACAGTCAGTCAATTATATTTTGTAGTCTATTTGCTTTTTTCTTTTTCTAATGTTTTTTCTCTTTCCCAAAAGCCAGTGTCTCCTTCCCAACCTCCCTATCATCAATGACCTTACTTCCAAATTTACTAAGAAAATAAAAAACATCAAAAGAGAACATCTACATCCACACATAAAGACATCTTTTACTATTTGTACCCTGAACTCTGAAACTTTCTTATTAATACAGATCAACACTGCATGCTGCCACCTAAGCTTGACCTAACCATTTGTATACTGGATGCCATCCATGAACATCATGCCAGTAATTTGTTCATCTCTATCCATATCATCAAGTTTTCCCTCCTCTTCTGGATTATTCCAAACAGTATCAGATCAGATTGGTTGCTCAGTCGTGTCCGACTCTTTGCGACCCCATGAATCTCACCACGCCAGGCCTCCTTGTCCATCACCAACTCCCAGAGTTCACTCAGACTCACAGCCATCGAGTCCGTGATGCCATCCAGCCATCTCATCCTCTGTCATCCCCTTCTCCTCCTGCTCCCAATCCCTCCCAGCATCAGAGTCTTTTCCAATGAGTCAACTCTTCGCATGAGGTGGCCAAAGTACTGGAGTTTCAGCTTTAGCATCATTCCTTCCCAAGAAATCCCAGGGCTCATCTCCTTCAGAATGGACTGGTTGGATCTCCTTGCAGTCCAAGCGACTCTCAAGAGTCTTCTCCAACACCACAGTTCAAAGGCATCAATTCTTCGGTGCTCAGCCTTCTTCACAGTCCAACTCTCACATCCATACATGACCACAGGAAAAGCCATAGCCTTGACTAGATGGACCTTTGTTGGCAAAGTAATGTCTCTGCTTTTGAATATGCTATCTAGGTTGGTCATAACTTTCCTTCCAAGGAGTAAGCGTCTTTTAATCTCATGGCTGCAGTCACCATCTGTAGTGATTTTGGAGACCAGAAAAATAAAGTCTGATACTGTTTCCACTCTTTCCCCATCTATTTCCCATGAAGTGGTGGGACCGGATGCCATGATCTTCATTTTCTGAATGTTGAGCTTTAAGCCAACTTTTTCACTCTCCACTTTCACTTTCATCAAGAGGCTTTTGAGTTCCTCTTCACTTTCTGCCATAAGGGTGGTGTCATCTGCATATCTGAGATTATTGATATTTCTCCTGGCAATCTTGATTCCAGCTTGTGTTTCTTCCAATCCAGCGTTTCTCATGATGTACTCTGCATATAAGTTAAATAAACAGGGTGACAATATACAGCCTTGACATACTGCTTTTCCTATTTGGAACCAGTCTGTTGTTCCATGTCCAGTTCTAACTGTTGCTTCCTGACCTACATACAAATTTCTCAAGAGGCAGATCAGGTGGTCTGGTATTCCCATCTCTTGAAGAATTTTCCACAGTTTTTTGTGATCCACAGAGTCAAAGGCTTTGGCATAGTCAATAAAGCAGAAATAGATGCTTTTCTGGAACTCTCTTGCTTTTTCCATGATCCAGCAGATGTTGGCAATTTGATCTCTGGTTCCTCTGCCTTTTCTAAAACCAGCTTGAACATCAGGAAGTTCACGGTTCACATATTGCTGAAGCTTGGCTTGGAGAATTTTGAGCATTACTTTACTAGCACTTGAGATGAGTGCAATTGTGTGGTAGATTGAGCATTCTTTGGCATTGCCTTTCTTTGGGATTGGAATGAAAACTGGCCTTTTCCAGTCCTGTGGCCACTGCTGAGTTTTCCAAATTTGCTGGCATATTGAGTGCTGTACTTTCACAGCATCATCTTTCAGGATTTTGAATAGCTCAACTGGAATTCCATCACCTCCACTAGCTTTGTTCGTACTGATGCTTTCTATGGCCCACTTGACTTCACATTCCAGGATGTCTGGCTCTAGGTCAGTGATCACACCACCGTGATTATCTGGGTCGTGAAGATCTTTTTTCTACAGTTCTTCTGTGTATTCTTGCCATCTCTTCTTAATATCTTTTGCTTCTGTTAGGTCCATACCATTTCTGTCCTTTATCGAACTCATCTTTGCATGAAATGTTCCTTTGGTATCTCTGATTTTCTTGAAGAGATATCTAGTCTTTCCCATTCTGTTGTTTTCCTCTCTTTCTTTGCATTGATCGCTGAAGAAGGCTTTCTTATCTCTTCTTGCTATTCTTTGGAACTCTGCATTCAGATGTTTATATCTTTCCTTTTCTCCTTTGCTTTTCGCTTCTCTTCTTTTCACAGCTATTTGTAAGGCCTCCCCAGGCAGCCATTTTGCTTTTTGGCATTTCTTTTCCATGGGGATGGTCTTGATCCTTGTCTCCTGTACAATGTCACGAACCTCATTCCATAGCTCATCAGGCACTCTATCTATCAGATCTAGGCCCTTAAATCTATTTCTCACTTCCACTGTATAATCATAAGGGATTTGATTTAGGTCATACCCGAATGCTCTAGTGGTTTTCCCTACTTTCTTCAATTTAAGTCTGAATTCGGCAATAAGGAGTTCATGGTCTGAGCCACAGTCAGCTCCTGGTCTTGTTTTTGCTGACTGTATAGAGCTTCTCCATCTTTCGCTGCAAAGAATATAATCAATCTGATTTTGGTGTTGACTATCTGGTGATGTCCATGTATAGAGTCTTCTCTTGTGTTGTTGGAAGAGGGTGTTTGTTATGACCAGTGCATTCTCTTGGCAAAACTCTATTAGTCTTTGCCCTGCTTCATTCCATATTCCAAGGCCAAATTTGCCTGTTACTCCAGGTGTTTCTTGACTTCCTACTTTTGCATTCCAGGCCCACAGTATAAATACATGCTATTATTTGTCTTTACTAAAAGAAATGAATAAGTATAATAAAACAAACAAATTTATGTATCTGAACTATTTCTCAATGAACTTGTGATTTTTTAACTGTTGAACTCACTTCCCTCCCAGGTCTCTTACCACACTTCTCCACTGCCCTTAATGGTTAAACTTCACAAGGGAGTTTTTTATGCTTATTGACTCCAGCTCCTGACTTCTCATTGTCGCAGGAACTTATTAGCTTCCATTGTTTTCTCTCTAGCACTTCACACAATGTGCTCTTGTCCAGGACATAGGTGATACTCTCTTCTGTCAATCCAATGGTCAGTTTTCAGTTCTTATTTTATTGACCTCTCAATAATATTTAACACACTTAATTCTTTCTTGACACACCTGACTTCTGCAATTTCCAGTTTTTTCCTTCTTCATTTCTTACTCCCTCTTATCTTCTGCTGATTTCTTCTCATTTACAAGCCCTCTTAACAAACGAACTGCTGCTGCTGCTGCTAAGTCGCTTCAGTCGTGTCCGACTCTGTGCGACCCCATAGACAGCAGCCCACCAGGCTCCCCCGTCCCTGGGTTCTCCAGGCAAGAACACTGGAGTGGGCCGCAATTTCCTTCTGCAATGCGTGAAAGGGAAAAGTGAAAGTGAAGTCACTCAGTCGTGTCCGACTCTTAGCGACCCCATGGACTGCAGCCTACCAGGCTCCGCCATCCATGGGATTTTCCAGGCAAGAGTACTGGAGTGGGGTGCCATTGCCTTCTCCAACAAACGGACTAGAAGCTTAAATTTGGATCTCTTTCTAAACCCTTTACTTCTGTGGTAACTGTACCCAAGCTCTATGGATCTGCAAGGCACTACTCCATTAGTCCCAACTCCGATCTCACCTCCTACCAACTTGCTCTCTCCAGGCTCAGAGGCTTCTCTGTCTTTGGTGAAGCTCAACAGACAGAATCAAAGTCTTTGCATTTGCTATTTCTCTAACTGAAATACTTTCTCTTTGGCTATCCACTAAATTTGCTCACTCACCTCATTAAAACTTGAGCTTTAATGACATATTTTGCAAAAAGCTAATGATCTTGTTTACATGTTATAATTATTTTCCTCCAAAATAACTCTTTTCAAAGCTATAATTAAACATTAGCTTTAAAGCCTCTCTATATGTTAAAGATTAAAATTATATTAGATAATTTATATATTTTTAAATAAATGTCCAGGAGATAGTTAAATAGCATAAATATTTGTCACTATATCTCTATACCCTAATGTTTTATTAAAATTAATATTTTAATTTCAAAGCAAATTAAAAGAACTTTTAAGTTTCTTTTAAAGTCATTTTATACTTTTATGCAATTACTAATGCATACCCTAAATAACAACCACTTATCTCATATAAATCTTTGCTCAAATAATACCTTCTCAGAGACACTTTCTCTGAATATTTTAAATTGCAAACTTCACCCCAAGGCCCTTCTTCCCTCTCTCTGCTTGACTTTTTCCTCCATAGCTTTCACCACCATTGAATGTATGCATTTTTATTTAATCTGTTTAATACATGTAACTATTATCTGTTGTTAGTTCTACAATGCAAATTCAATTAGGACAGGTATCTTCAATGCATTTTGTTCATTGCTGAGTCCCAATACCTAGAAAAGAGCTTGGCATATACTAGATGCTCAGTAAATATTGAATGGATGATTTAATGAATAATTTTTTGGAGGCTCAAAAATAAGCATTACATTAAATAATATGGCAATAAAAATAATAATAGGTGTTAGTACTGAAGCTATTCATGTTAACAGATTTAATTCAACATAATACAGCATCACTGAGTTAGACACATTGTGCTAAAACAGAAAACATATTGATAGTTAAGAAAAGTTTCCCACTATTTGAACTTTCTAGTCCAGATTTATTCTCAATTAATAACACAGGGAAAATGCTATACTAGCAGTATTAATAGTAAATTGTTAGAGTTTATCAACTCCAATTTGCCTAGTAATAAAAAAAATTGTTACAAAGTTTTAATACATTTCTTAGAATTTTTTCACTCTACAGTTAATATCCATAGATCAAATTTGGTTTACAGTGGTGCAAAAAGCCAAGATGACAATAAAATGCCAGTAACTAAGGAGTTCGTCAAGGCTGTATATTGTCACCGTGTTTATTTAACTTATATGCAGAGTACATCATGAGAAACGCTGGATTGGAAGAAACACAAGCTGGAATCAAGATTGTCAGGAGAAATATCAATAATCTCAGATATGCAGATGACACCACCCTTATGGCAGAAAGTGAAGAGGAACTCAAAAGCCTCATGATGAAAGTGAAAGTGGAGAGTGAAAAAGTTGGCTTAAAGCTCAACATTCAGAAAACGAAGATCATGGCATCTGGTCCCATCACTTCCTGGGAAATAGACGGGGAAACAGTGGAAACAGTGTCAGACTTCATTTTTCTGGTCTCCAAAATCACTACAGATGGTGACTGCAGCCATGACATTAAAAGACGCTTACTCCTTGGAAGGAAAGTTATGACCAACCTAGATAGCATATTCAAAAGCAGAGACATTACTTTGCCAACAAAGGTCCATCTAGTCAAGGCTATGGTTTTCCCTATGGTCATGTATGGATGTGAGAGTTGGACTGTGAAGAAGGCTGAGCACCGAAGAATTGATGCCTTTGAACTGTGGTGTTGGAGAAGACTCTTGAGAGTCGCTTGGACTGCAAGGAGATCCAACCAGTCCATTCTGAAGGAGATGAGCCCTGGGATTTCTTGGGAAGGAATGATGCTAAAGCTGAAACTCCAGTACTTTGGCCACCTCATGCGAAGAGTTGACTCATTGGAAAAGGCTCTGATGCTTGGAGGGATTGGGGACAAGAGGAGAAGGGGACGACAGAGGATGAGATGGCTGGATGGCATCACTGACTCAATGGCCGTGAGTCTCAGTGAACTCCGGGAGTTGGTGATGGACAGGGAGGCCTGGCATGCTGCGATTCGTGGGGTCGCAAAGAGTCGGACACGGCTAAGCAACTGATCTGATCTGATCTGATATTTATATTTATATTTGTAATCTTTCTTTGAGGTTTGTTTTTTTTTCAATTTTCATTGTGAACCAGATAATTCAATGATTATGCATGAAAGCATGTAAGCTACAAACCGCATTTGTTTGACCCAAGTGCCTCTCTCCTCAACCACTCGTTTCAGGATTACACTTCAGGTTATTCTTTTTGACCTTCTAAGATTTCAAAGTAACCATCACTGGTATTATAAAAGGAAAAGTATTTTTAAAGGAATTAAAACTATCGACTTAGCAAATGTTAAATAGTGTCCGTAAAAACAATTTTTCTAGGAGGTAGACTCACTTTTGTTCTGCAATTTCTCATTAGGTAGCTTGTGTTTACAAGGAAATTAAGTACTTTAACTCTTTTGTAATGGTATATTGTTTGGATAAAACCATCTAATAATACTAAAACATACACTGCATAACTACGGTACATTGCTTAAAACACATCCATCAAAAAGAACAATAGCTAGATGTTTCCTTCTTGATTTAAAAGGATGTGGCTTAAGTGTCTATACACATAATGACATACTGGTGGAGGAAAAATCAACATTTGAAAGAACAGTGACACTAGAATGGGAAGATTGTTTGTTTTATCAATACTGTTTGCACCAGAAGCAAATACAGAAAATGTTAAACAGTGTCTGTTTGGATTGCAGAACCAAGTTCCCTACTTTCATATATTATGATCTGAAATTATGTTTGAAAGTTGAGTGTCTGGAAATCAGAACCTTTTTGCTGTATGGGAAGCTTCATATAAAAAAAAATACAATTGAATTTTTGAATCAATATTATTTAAATTTATATAAGTAATTAATAATATTTAACATTAGATATAGAAAATGAATAATTTTCTACAGTAAATTACCACCTCCAATTTAACTTTGCCAAATGTTCTTGAAATAATATTTAGTAAGCAGAAGAAATTGTAATATAGGAACAGACTTTCAGAGAGTGATTTTATAAAAGAATAAACAAGAAACTTTCTCAGGGTTCTGATAAACATATTATAGTGGCCTTGATACATACAACTATTCAGTCAACTTCTTTGAATAAAATTTTAAGAGGAGTTAGAACATTGGCCTTCTCTTGATAAAGAGATTTATAGTAGCCATATCCCTCACTAAACTTTGTCTTCTCTCTGCCCTGGTATCATTGAAATCGTTTCTTGTGCTCAACGTAAGACATATTTCTAAAGATCACTCTATTTGTCTTTTAATATTACCCTCTCACCCCATGTATTATATTGTTCCCTCTTTCCAGCTTTCTTCTGCTTCTTAGCATTCACTGCTGTCTTTTCATTCTTCCTGCACTTTCTTAGTTAGGCATACTTCTCAAACCACTTCCAGTGGCCTTCTACTCTATAAACTGAGTTCTCTAAATGGTCACCATGGACAGCTTAATCATATTTATTTGCATTGTTATTTAGTCCAGATAGATCCTTATTGAACATTCTGACACTTTTGATTCCATTGGGCATCTTTAAGCTGTCTCCTCCTCAGCCTGTTCCCTTATATCTCTTCTGAAGCCAGATGTGCTCCAGCGCCTTCTTTCTCCAGTATGACCCTCTTCATTGGCCATTTCATATTCTCATATTTTAAAATGATGGTGTTATAGAATGAATTGTGATCCCTCAAAGTTTCATATGTTCAAATCTTAAACTCTAGTGCCTCAGATTGTAACCATATTTGAAGGTAGGGTCTTTAAAGAATTAAATTAAAATGTCATTAAGGTGGGACTCAATCCAATATAATTGGTGTTCTTATAAGAAGAGAAAATTTGAACAGACGTGTATACAAAGAAGACAATCTGAACACAGGGAGAAGATGACCGTCTATAAGCCAAGGAGAGAGACCTAGGGCAGTTTCTTCCCTCACAGCCCTCAAAAGTAAACAGCCTTGTCAGTGGCGCTAGTGGTAAAGAATTCGCCTGCTAATGCAGGAGACATAAGAGATGTGGGTTTGATCCCTGGGTTGGGAAAATCCCCTTAGAGGAGGGCATGGCAACCCAGTCCAGGAGTGGGTTGGAATTTTGCCTGGAGAATCCCATGGGCAGAGGAGTTTGGTGGGCTATAGTCCACAAGGTCACAAAGAAACAGACACAAATGAAGTTTCTTAGCACACAGGCTGCTTAATCACCCAGTCTTCAATCCTTTGTGATGGCAGCCCTAGAAAATCCCATGGATGGAGGAGCCTGGAAGGCTGCAGTCCATGGGGTGGCTAGGAGTCGAACATGACTGAGCAACTTCACTTTCCCTTTTCACTTTCATGCATTGGAGAAGGAAATGGCAACTCACTCCAGTGTTCTTGCCTGGAGAATCTCAGGGACGGGGGAGCCTGGTGGGCTGCTGTCTATGGGGTCACACAGAGTCAGACACGACTGAAGCGACTTAGCAGCAGCAGCAGCAGCAAACCAATACAGATGACCTCTCAAAGGTCACTTACAGATCTACCTTTGACACACTGTTTTTTCTGAGTCTTGGATCAGTACTCACAACTACCTACTGAACATGCCCATCTGCATGTTTTAAAAAAGCAAAAATAAATGTCAAAAATGAAATAATCATCTTCCCCAAACCTGCTACTCTTTTCTACTTTTCCGGGAGGCCCAACCCCACATTCAAGGATCCGTGGCTGCGCGGGCACAGGAGGGCCTAGAGGAGCTATCCCACATTGAAGGTCAGGAAGGGCGGTGGTGAGGAGATACCCCTCGTCCAAGGTAAGGAGCAATGGCTGCACTTTGCTGGAGCAGCCGTGAAGAGATACCCCACGCCCAAAGTAAGAGAAACCCAAGTAAGACAGTAGGTGTTGCAAGAGGGCTTCAGAGGGCAGACACACTGAAACCATACTCACAGAAAACTAGTCAATCTAATCACACTAGGACCATAGCCTTATCTAACTCAATGAAACTAAGCCACGCCCGTGGGACAACCCAAGATGGGCGGGTCATGGTGGAGAAATCTGACAGAATGTGGTCCACTGGAGAAGGGAATGGCAAACCACTTCAGTATTCTTGCCTTGAGAACCCCATGAACAGTATGAAAAGGCAAAATGATAGGATACTGAAAGAGGAACTCCCCAGGTCAGTAGGTGCCCAATATGCTACCGGAGATCAGTGGAGAAATAACTCCAGAAAGAATGGAGGGATGGAGCCAAAGCAAAAACAATACCCAGCTGTGGATGTGACTGGTGATAGAAGCAAGGTCCGATGCTGTAAAGAGCAATATTGCATAGGAACCTGGAATGTCAGTTTCATGAATCAAGCCAAATTGGAAGTGGTCAAACAAGAGATGGCAAGAGTGAATGTCTACATTCTAGGAATCAGTGAACTGAAATGGACTGGAATGGGTGAATTTAACTCAGATGACCATTATATCTACTACTGCAGGCAGGAATCCCTGAGAAGAAATGGAGTAGCCATCATGGTCAACAAAAGAGTCCGAATGTAGTACTTGGATGCAATCTCAAAAGCGATAGAATGATCTCTGTTTGTTTCCAAGGCAAACCATTCAATATCACAGTAATTCAAGTCTATGCCCCAACCAGTAATGCTGAAGAAGCTGAAGTTGAACGGTTCTATGAAGACCTACAAGACCTTTTAGAACTAACACCCAAAAAAGATGTCCTTTTCATTATAGGGGACTGGAATGCAAAAGTAGGAAGTCAAGAAACACCTGGAGTAACAGGCAAATTTGGCCTTGGAATACGGAATGAAGCAGGGCAAAGACTAATAGAGTTTTGCCAAGAAAATGCACTGGTCATAACAAACACCCTCTTCCAACAACACAAGAGAAGACTCTATACATGGACATCACCAGATGGTCAACACCAAAATCAGATTGATTATATTCTTTGTAGCCAAAGATGGAGAAGCTCTATACAGTCAGCAAAAACAAGACCAGGAGCTGACTGTGGCTCAGACCATGAACTCCTTATTGCCAAATTCAGACTGAAATTGAAGAAAGTAGGGAAAACCACTAGAGCATTCGGGTATGACCTAAATCAAATCCCTTATGATTATACAGTGGAAGTGAGAAATAGATTTAAGGGCCTAGATCTGATAGATAGAGTGCCTGATGAGCTATGGAATGAGGTTCATGACATTGTACAGGAGAAAGGGATCAAGACCATCCCCATGGAAAAGAAATGCCAAAAAGCAAAATGGCTGCCTGGGGAGGCCTTAGAAATAGCTGAGAAAAGAAGAGAAGCGAAAAGCAAAGGAGAAAAGGAAAGATATAAACATCTGAATGCAGAGTTCCAAAGAATAGCAAGAAGAGATAAGAAAGCCTTCTTCAGCGATCAATGCAAAGAAAGAGAGGAAAACAACAGAATGGGAAAGACTAGATATCTCTTCAAGAAAATCAGAGATACCAAAGGAACATTTCATGCAAAAAAAGACAGAAACAGTATGGACCTAACAGAAGCAAAAGATATTAAGAAGAGATGGCAAGAATACACAGAAGAACTGTAGAAAAAAGATCTTCATGACCCAGATAATCACGATGGTGTGATCACTCACCTAGAGCCAGACATCCTGGAGTGTGAAGTCAAGTGGGCCTTAGTTAGCATCAGTACGAACAAAGCTAGTGGAGGTGATGGAATTTCAGGTGAGCTATTTCAAACTCTGAAAGATGATGCTGTGAAAGTGCTGCACTCAATATGCCAGCAAATTTGGAAAACTCAGCAGTGGCCACAGGACTGGAAAAGGCCAGTTTTCATTCCAATCCCAAAGAAAGGCAATGCCAAAGAATGCTCAAACTACCGCACAATTGCACTCATCTCACACGCTAGTAAAGTAATGCTCAAAATTCTCCAAGCCAGGCTTCAGCAATATGTGAACCGTGAACTTCCTGATGTTCAAGCTGGTTTTAGAAAAGGCAGAGGAACCAGAGATCAAATTGCCAACATCCGCTGGATCATGGAAAAAGCAAGAGAGGTCCAGAAAAGCATCTATTTCTGCTTTATTGACTATGCCAAAGCCTTTGACTCTGTGGCTCACAAAAAACTGTGGAAAATTCTGAAAGAGATGGGAATACCAGAACACCTGATTTGCCTCTTGAGAAATTTGTATGCAGGTCAGGAAGCAAGTTAGAACTGCACATGGGACAACAGACTGGTTCCAAATAGGAAAAGGAGTACATCAAGGCTGTATATTGTCACCCTGCTTATTTAACTTATATGCAGAGTACATCACGAGAAACGCTGGATTGGAAGAAACACAAGCTGGAATCAAGATTGCTGGGAGAAATATCAATAACCTCAGATATGCAGATGACACCACCCTTATGGCAGAAAGTGAAGAGGAACTCAAAAGCCTCTTGATGAAAGTGAAAGTGGAGAGGGAAAAAGTTGGCTTAAAGCTCAACATTCAGAAAATGAAGATCATGGCATCCGGTCCCATCACTTCATGGGAAATAGATGGGGAAAGAGTGGAAACAGTATCAGACTTTATTTTTCTGGTCTCCAAAATCACTGCAGATGGTGACTGCAGCCATGAGATTAAAAGATGCTTACTCCTTGGAAGGAAAGTTATGACCAACCTAGATAGCATATTCAAAAGCAGAGACATTACTTTGCCAACAAAGGTTTGTCTAGTCAAGGCTATGGTTTTTGCTGTGGTCATGTATGGATGTGAGAGTTGGACTGTGAAGAAGGCTGAGCGCGGAAGAATTGATGCTTTTGAACTGTGGAGTTGGAGAAGACTCTTGAGAGTCCCTTGGACTGCAAGGAGATCCAACCAGTCCATTCTGAAGGAGATCAGCCCTGGGATTTCTTGGGAAGGAATGATGCTAAAGCTGAAACTCCAGTACTTTGGCCACCTCATGCGAAGAGTTGACTCATTGGAAAAGACTCTGATGCTGGGAGAGATTCGGGGCAGGAGGAGAAGGGGATGACAGAGGATGAGATGGCTGGATGGCATCATTGACTCGATGGACATGAGTCTGAGTGAACTCCGGGAGTTGGTGATGGACAGGGAGGCCTGGCGTGCTGCAATTCATGGGGTCACAAAGAGTCTGACACGACCGAGCGACTGATCTGATGTCTTAATACTGAACACTCTAAGCTTAGAAGTTCAGAATTATTTTGTGTGTATAGTGTTAACTGTAATGTTAAACCTTAGTAACGCAGTGTGCAGTGATGTTAGCTAGCAATAATAATTGATATTAGATCAATTATAATAATAATTGATAATAATTGCTAATAGCTAGCAATAAATGATACATTTCCTTATCTAGGGAATGTTTTGGAATGATTTGTTCCCTATCAAACCATATGCCCTACTAAAAAACTAAACACAAAGAGTAAGAACTACAGAAATTTAAAACATTTTTTAGCAAATGTCTTCAGGACAATTTACTTCATTCAGTGCAGGTAAATTAGTATGATCTCATTTTTAATTGAAAGATGATATGAATAAGTATATAAATGTAAATGTATAATTTAAGAAATTTTTATACAACCAAACCCCATCTAATCATCAGTGTTTTAGATGAAAACATTTTCCAGCATCCTAGAATCCCCTGCCTGCCTGCTTCTCAATCATAATTCCTTTCCTCTTTTATAAAGATGATCACTGTCTTGACATTTGTAGTCACCATTTCTTTACTGCTTCTAGTTTTGCCATGTTATCTATGCATACTTAAACAATAGAGCTCAAATTTTCTTTTAATTTTTATATGAACAGAAGCAAAATGTTTATTCCTTATGTTTGGCTTTAATTGCTCAATGCAATGTTTATGAGATTCACCTAGGTCTTTTATTTTATATTGTGTGTCTATGTGGAGCTATCTTTTAGTTTATCCTAATTTAAATTCTCAAGTCTTCTTGTATAAAGATTGCTATCTTTTATCAGTTCTAGCCATTTCTTAGCCATTGTCTTCTCAGAAACACTTCTCCCCTATCCTTCTTCTAATAGTCCAACCAGAAAATTGAAATTCTTACCCCATCCCACAGGATTCTTGACTACTCAGTGTACATGATTAATCTATTTTGCTATAGATTAATCTGCTGCACTATAAAAAATATCTTTTGTTTATCTTTAGGTTCACTAACTTTTTGTTCATCTAAAATGCTATTAAACTAATCTATGACATTTTTGGGCTACCCCACTAGCTCAGCAGTAAAGAATCTGCCTGCAGTGCAGGAGACCCAGGAGATGCAGGAGACACAGGTTTGATACCTGGGTCAGAAAGATCACCTGGAGGGAAAAAAGGGCAATCCACTCCAATATTCTTGCTGGGAAAAATCCCATGGACAGAGGATTCTGGAGGTCAGTCCATGGGGTAGCAGAGTCAGACACGACTGAACATGGCTTGCCACATGCATATTTGCCCCTGAAAGTAAGTCAACAAAAGACTCAATTTCACTGCGCTCTCTGAATGCAAAGACAACAAAAAAGAAAAAGATGATTTCTTTTAACTATAGCTATTGTATTTCTCCTTTTTAGAAGTTTCACTTGGTTCATTTTCAAATCTCCTTAGTCATGCAATACTTCCGGTTTCCTGATACCTGAAAAAATGTTCAAGCTTATCTTTTTTGCAGACTCTGTTTCACAGTTCTAATATTTGGACTCTTCAGTTCAGTTCAGTTCAGTCGCTCAGTTGTGTCCGACTCTTTGTGACCCCATGAATCGCAGCACGCCAGGCCTCCCTGTCCATCACCAACTCCCGGAGTTCACTCAGACTCACGTCCATCGAGTCAGTGATGCCATCCAGCCATCTCATCCTCTGTCGTCCCCTTCTCCTCCTGCCCCCAATCCCTCCCAGCATCAGAGTCTTTTCCAATGAGTCAACTCTTCGCATGAGGTGGCCAAAGTACTGGAGTTGCAGCTTTAGCATCATTCCTTCCAAAGAACACCCAGGACTGATCTCCTTTAGAATGGACTGGTTGGATCCCCTTGTAGTCCAAGGGACTCTCAAGAGTCTTCTCCAACACCACAGTTCAAAAGCATCAATTCTTCGGCGCTCAGCTTTCTTCACAGTCCAACTCTCACATCCATACATGACCATAGGGAAAACCATAGCCTTGACTAGACGGACCTTTGTTGGCAAAGTAATGTCTCTGCTTTTTAATATGTTATTTAGGTTGGTCATAACTTTCTTTCCAAGGAGTAACCATCTTTTATTTTTCTATTATTATTATTTTTAATTTATTTTAATTTCATGGCTGCAATCACCATCTGCAGTGATTTTGGAGCCCCCAAAAATAAACTGTGACACTGTTTCCTTAGATGACCTCTTTTGCTCTGAGTTGATCGTGAAGCTTCTTTCTCATGTTGTCATCATTACTAGTAGGTTCTGTATATTAAAATGTACACCACTTGTCTTTAAAAACTTATGTTACTTGAAAAAAAGGACAAATATCTATTCCTTCAGAGAAGATGTAAGTTTTTCTTTTTTTTTTTCTAGGCACCTAACCAAAACAACTTTCAATAGTCTCCTGATGTTTTTTGGAAACACATGTGATGTTAATTTGGTCTGTAAATCAGTTGTGAATTAAGAGCTACAATGTCTCAAATTTATTCAAGTCTCCCAGATTTATTCAAGTACACAATGGCAACCCACTACAGTACTCTTGCCTGGAAAATCCCATGGACGGTGGAGCCTGGTAGGTTGCAGTCCATGGGGTCACGAAGAGTCGGACACGACTGAGCGACTTCACTTTCACTTTTCACTTTCATGCATTGGAGAAGGAAATGGCAACCCACTCCAGTGTTCTTGCCTGGAGAATCCCAGGGACGGGGGAGCCTGGTGGGCTGCCGTCTATGGGGTCACACAGAGTCAGACATGACTGAAGCGACTTAGCAGCAGCAGCAGCAGTCACATAAAACTGAAATTACCTCGTTTATGTTATAATTTCCTCTTATAAGAAGGGACTGTCCAGAAATTTTAAGAAATTAATAGATGGTTTAGAATGACAAATTAAATTTCCCATATATGACTATGTGCCAGGGGTATTGTGCTAGTCTATAATGTAGCTCAGACATGGTGGATATGAAGCAGATAAATTTTTTAAAAACCCATATTATAGGGGAGGGAGCAAAAAGGGATTGATTGCAATACATGAAAGTTACCTACAAAAAAGTAATTCTTTGCTAAGGCAGAAAAGTTTTTATTGGATGATCTTCAACCTCAACCCTGTTGTCTACTCCCAGTTACCCTCCCGCTAATAACAAAAAGTCAGAGCATTCTCACTCTACCCTGTAACACAAAACATTACCCAATTCAGAACAGGGATGTACCATCAGGAAACAGGCAGCTGCAGGCAATTCACTGGAGAAGAGAAAATTGTAAATCCTATCAGTCACACTGATTTTCATATTAAAAAATTATGTCCATAGTTAACACCACTGACAGAGTTGCACTTAATATGTTTATTTCAGTAAGTGCAGAAAAAACTCCTGTTAACTGTTTGCAGCTACCACTTTGTCACAAGGAAATCCCCTTGTGGGGATAGTCTGACATGGAATTTAGACCAATGTAGGACATAGCAACCCACTCCAGTACTCTTGCCTGGAAAATCCCATGGACGGAGGAGCCTGGTAGGCTGCAGTCCATGAGGTTGCTAAGAGTCGGGTACGACTGAAGCGATTTAGCAGCAGCAGCAGGACATAAAAAGCAAACCCAGTAAGCAGCAATGAAACTGACAAAAAGGCCATCTCTTTTGCTACCTCTGCACTCTTTCATCAATATATGTCTTACTGTCTTGATGAAAAATAGCTAAATAGTTCACACATAATCAATAATGCTTGCCAGAATTAGATTTATAGGGGCTCCCTTTTCTTTACATCTAAAACTCCCATGTAAAAGTATATTTTTAATTACGGTAAATACTTATGTTTTGATAATGGTTAGTAGTGTTTTTAGTGTTCCAATTAGAAGAAAAAAAATTAATGACTTTTTTTTTTAATAAATTGGTCTTATTTTTTGTATAGTACTCAAGTGAAAAATTCTTAAAATTTCTACGAGAATTTGAAAATAGAATATATTATGCCCACTGGGTTATATCCTGAAATTATATCCTGGATTATATCCTGAGATTATATCCTGGGTTATATCCTGACAACTGATTGTACTATAGGAAACTAACTAAATCTCTAGGAGAAAACTTCAGTTAGCAACTCCTATAGTGGAATGTAACAAACACAGATTAGTACAAAGTTTAGATGGATTACAGACTTACATGTGAAAAACAAAACAAAGTTTTAAAATTCACAAATGTGCTTTTAAAATGTTTATTACTTCATTTAAATACAATGTTCATTTTGTATTTCTTCATAATTGTCTTTTGGAAAAACTGGCATGTAAATACAAAATAACAATGAGAAATATCACAGGAGCAAATAGTTCCATTATTTCTGACTTTTTTTTTTTTAACTACACAACAAATAAAACATAGATGCTTTTGAAATGGAGAATCAGGGTTAAGAATACATAAATTACCATTAACATAAATTTAAAGGCTTCATATAATAAAATTCTCAGTTTTGAGTCTATTAAATAGACTAGTTATCTATTATAGGCTTCCCTGGTGGTTCAGATGATAAAGAATCTGCCTGCAATGCAGGAGACCCAGGTTCAATCCCTGGGTTTGGAAAATCCCCTGTAGAAGGGAATGGCAACCCATTCCAGTATTCTTGCCTGGAGAATCCCATGTACAGAGGAGTTTGGTAGGCTTCAGTCCACGGAGTTGCAAAGAGTCAGACACGACTAAGCAACTAACACTTTCACTTCACTTTCATCCTATCACAGGGAATAGTTTGAAATAAGAAATTTTGGCCAGGGCCAACAGATTTACGCCATTCCGCCCCCCCCCCCCCCCAATGTCTTTTAAAGCAGAAATGACACTTAAATGGTTACCTAGGTACTTGACCCTGACACTCCTATTATGAAGGGAAGTGAAGTGAAGTGAAAGTTGCTCAGTCGTGTCCAACTCTTTGCAACCCAATGGATTATAAGGTCCATGGAATTCTCCACACCATAGTACTGGGGTGGGTAGCCTTTTCCTTCTCCAGAGGATTTTCCCAACCCAGGGATCGAACCCAGGACTCCTGCATTGCAGGCAGATTCTCTACTAGCTGAGCCATAAGGGAAGCCCAAGAATACTGGAGTGGGTAGCCTATCCCTTCTCCAGCAGATATTCCTGACCTAGGAATAGAACTGGGGTCCCCTGCATTGCTGGCAGATTCATTACCAACTGAGCTATCAAGGAAGCCCAACACTCCAACTATAAGAATTTATTTAAACAGTTCAAGTATAATTTAGAAGAATAGGTTAACAGGTACCCATCATAGCTAAAGCTCCTTTCTGTTTCAGCAAACTGGAATGTTACATTCTTATCCCCATGGTCTTGGTGGGAGTTGTAGAATTCTATAATTCTGAAAATAGTTTCTATTTTGACTGATGTAGAATTTGCAGGTCACAAATTAAGGAAAAAGATGAGTACTAATATTTGGAGTGAAGAAGACTGGGAACAAGTAGTCAATGGTGTGGTTTAGCACTTAAAATCAAAATTAAAATATAACAATATCACTTGAAGGACTGAACATTTTATTTACACCAATTATAAAACTTTATGATTTCATATTTGAAGACAGAGTTGCAATATAGGAAAGAGAAAGCTACATCTTTCTTGGATAGGAGGATTTTGACAACATGTTAGTTTCTTATCAGCACATTTTATGGCATTTTGTTTTAGATAAAGTGAAGTTGTATGAGATGCATTGTTTACATCAGCAACAAAAATAACTCATGTTCCAGCAAAGGGCTTCATTAGTGCAAATTCAATGTCTATTTACAAGTATATATGATAACTGCATTTTAAAGCAATCTAAGAAGGAATGTATTAAGCTTTTCTAATATTTTTATTCCACTTCACAGAATATATAGATGGTAATCCAGCAATAGACCTGTCTTAATCACAGAATGCAAAATAAACATAACCTTCATTATGAGTAACAAAACAAAAAATTATCCACTTTGTAAATTTCAGTATGAGTACTACAATCAAGTACTTTTTAGATTTCCTTTTATTACTTAATCCATAAACTTAATTAGGATATATAAGAAATATTACATTTAAAATAGTTCTTTAAAATATATTTTCACTGGTAACAATTTTGTACATTTTTACAAAATAAAATCTATAAACATTCCTTCATATACACATTAGCAAACAGCAAGTAGTGGAAATTATTCTTTTATACATAAACATTTTTAAAAGATATTTACAAGAGAAGATAACCACTTTTCTATCCAAAGATAAAGATTTCCAATATCCCTCTTATTCAACAGATGTTCTTCTCATTTTTTCAGCTAATTCTTTTCTTACTTCAATATGTTTTTCTAAATTTTGCACTTCATGTGGAAGATTGATGTCCCAAACAGACAAGCAAGACTGTATCTCTAGAAAATTAAAAAACAAATCATGTTACAAAGATCTGCCATGAAACATTTTTACCTTTTGTTAATTTATATTTAGCTGTTGGACCAATGTGTATGTGTGTATATATTTATGTGTGTGTGTGTGTGTGTATGTGCTCAGTCATGACTGACTCTGTGGCCCCATGAACTGTAGCCTTCCAGGCTCCTCTGTCCGTGGAATTTTCCAGGCAAGACTACTGGAGCAAGTTGCCATGCCCTCCTCCAGGTCATCTTCCCGACCCAGGGATCGAACCTGGATCTCTTAATTCTCCTGCATTGGCATCTAGGTTCTTTACCATTAGTGCCACCTGGGACTACACACACACACACACACACACACAATATACACATATGCATATAAAAGTAACATACTAAATTATTACCATTTATAAGAAATTATATTTGGAAAGTGTTTTAAAATACATTATAGAACTAACTACTAAATTTTAACAATGGACCTTTAGTAACATAAAACTTCATTTTCTGAAAGAATAAAGCTTTTTCAAACACTTTTCAAAATCAGACTATGATTTGGATAATATGGAGTAGATAAGATCTAAGGAAAAATACCCATGTTGGGTTTGAGCTAGTTCTCATTTAATAGTGGTTGCTAGCTCTACTTCACCAGAAAAATATATTACACTGCTAAATCACTAAAACTTAATTTTGAAGATTTATTTCTAAATTATTTGAACTATAAAGAAGCTATCAATTAAAAATGCCTAAAGTTGTATGCATATGTAATATTTACCTAAATGTATAAAAACATAATATGTTATAATTATTCATGTCATTGCAGTCTGCTTGAAACACAGTATCCTATTAAACATTACCTTTTTGGTGTTGTGTACCTTCAGCACTTTTCCGGTTATACCCCAAAACCAGCATGACATTTTTAAGGCTTCCTATATTAAAAAATAAAAGAGTTCTGTTAAAACAATATAATAAGTTGGACTTTAAAGAGTACAACAGTTCATATTTTAAGACACAAAAACCTTGGAAATTAACTTACAATTCCACTACTTAAGAGATCCCTCAACTGAGTCTGAACAAAAAATACTCTTCAAGGTGATGAACGAAAAATACTCTGCAAGGTGACCAGTACGTTTTAAAGTTAGAAAATTTGATTTACTTTCTTGTTATGATTCTTATTGTGTGAATCTGAGAAAATAGCTTAAACTCTCTGCAAAATAGGCTCAATATTTATATATCACTCCTCCAATAAAAGCTATATATCAAAGAGATAGTGTAAGTTCCTTTTACAGGAATGTATTAAAGAGAGACAAATGGAGTTTTATGGTCTAGTGATGAGATTAGTTACTAAACAGTAACTAAGTTAACTATGCAAAATGAAACAGCACACACAAAACTTTGAGGTAGGATGAAGCATGTATTTAAGAGGGGCTGAACTTTCTTCTAGAGCAGAAAGAGCAAAGAAGAATACGGCAAAGACAAGGGCGAGAGAACGGAGGTGAAGCTAGATCATGCCATATATTGTATATTATGCTTAAATTATTTAAAAAATCAATTAAACCCATTGAAATTGCCCTTTAATGTCAGTAATGAACAACCATTTGGACACCAAGTACATACAAATTAAAGGATACAACAACCTTGGTGAGTAAGACTAGAGAGACAACCCCCCATACACCTACTACTTTGCTTGCATGGACAAGTGTCCTGGCAGTCGTTAGTCACTAGGAGCCCCTAATTCTAACTTTCATGCAACTCTGACACCTATTCATGGAAAATTTGTGAGACTGAAGAGAAACATTGATCTGTCCTTAATACATTCCTGTAAAAGGAGTTTACTGTTGTCTTCATCCTGTTCCAACATTTTTATTATTCATTTGCTAAAGTTACATCCGTTGATGTTGTTTAGTAGCTAGGCCATGTCCGACTCTTTTGTGACCCCACGGATGGTAGCCCACCAGGCTCCTCTGTCCATGGGATCTCCAAAACAACAATACTGGAGTGGGTTGCCATGGTCTCCGCCAGGGAGTCTTCCTGACCCAGAGATCAAATTCACGTCTGCATTATAGGTGGATTTTTTTTTGCTGTGGAGCCACCAGGGAAGCCCCAAAGTTACATAAACTCTAGTTTTATAGAACTTAACCCCATTTTTGTGATCAACTCTGTATAAATACTAAGTCTATTCCCTAAAGCAAATAACTAGTCAAAATAAGAGTTAAGTGTGAGCATCATGTACTATCATGATTTCTTCATAGTTGAGTAGAAAAGTAGGAACAACAGAAAACATAAAGTAAATAAAACATAATGATTTCCCAATATTTGTATGTAGATTATGAAGTATATATTGCTATAAGAATATACACTGGTAGCAATATATACTGTACAAAAATATAAATTTATTTACAGAAAGAAAAACTAAATGGTATTCTTAACAAGGGTAGAAAGTTTAAGATCAAAATAATCATCTGCTTAAATTTCTTTGTCGAAAAGTTAAAAATACTTAACATTATATATCTTTAGCCTTAATTATAAAGAAAAAAGAGAAAGAGAAAGTAAGACCTAAATTTGGTGTTCACTTGCAATACCTGCTTCTCTTATGGGACTAAAAACATCTACTCACTTCATGCTTATAAGGCCCCTATTCAAAATATATCTTGCAAAATTTCACTATGAATTTCTGAGACACTTCATACAATGTTGGGAAGTGAAGAAAAAAC
This sequence comes from Bubalus bubalis, assembly GCF_019923935.1. Classification (NCBI taxonomy): domain Eukaryota; kingdom Metazoa; phylum Chordata; class Mammalia; order Artiodactyla; family Bovidae; genus Bubalus; species Bubalus bubalis. The sequence continues at coordinate 79,805,803 of NC_059160.1, read as the reverse complement.
ATACTCTTATAGTCTTAAGAGAATATGAAAAAAAATTTAAAGGAAGTAAACTTGCCTAACTGTGCAGTCATCATGACTCTAACAGAATCACAAAAGTTGTGAATTATACGTATAATCCGACGAGTTGAAAGATCAAGGAGTAAGATATGGCCTCCTCCAGTTCCTATCCAGAGAGCAGTGTTCTTCTGGAGGCAGAGAGTCTTCACTCTCCCAGAATAACACATTTTGTGTTTCAATTCCTTGCTTACTCTGACCAGTTCCTCCCTAAACCATAAAGAAAGCATGCATTAATCCTTTTTGTTCAAAAATAAAGAGATAAAATAAATGTGACTATACATACAGACACACACACACATAAATATATATACAACATTTTGGATTATGAATGCATGATAAGATTCATTACATATCATTAAAATTATATGAAACTAATTTTGCTAAATATAGAATGTCAAAGAGCCACATTTTGCTACTTAAAGCATAAATTATCAAAGATAAGACAACAATTGCCTCTTAACTTCAAGAAACTCTGAAATAAATAAGATGGTATAATTTTTATATATAACAAACCTATGCGATGCAGCAAAAAATGAAAAGTATCTGTTCAATATAAAGAAAAAAAGCATTACTTTCAACATTTTTTCATGAAGTTTAAAAGTTATAAAAGAAAATTAAAACTATAATCATCTACATGTAAAATATATGAATCCAAATCACTGAATTTTTTCCTGAGCTAATGAATAATTCATGACAAAAATGAGGTATCCAGAAGTAAAAAATTCCAATAATTTTAGAACTCCAGGAAAGGACTAGGCAGAACTGTCAGGTCTTCCAAACAGAAATCTCCTCACCATCCAGAGAAAAACTAAAGTGTTAGTAAACTTTGAAATCTCAATTTACAGATATGGTATATAATCAAAATGTTCTCTAGAAGATAAAAAAAAAATTCTATACAGTAAAACCAAAATAAAACTATACAGTAGCTAGCAAATAAGACTGGTGATGGTCCTGGATGCCAGAGGCAGCACACAAGGTGTGCGGGTGATGTGAAGTCTCCTACACACTTGAGCCTGGTCAGTCTAGCACATTTTCCACCCATATTTTATATTGTTTTGTGACTTCTTCTTTGTAATACCTTGAAGAAACCATGTCTATTATGATTCTATTTTTTTCCAAAGATGAAATTTGCTGGATACCAACAGATGGTGCCAAAAATTATTAATGATTTTGTTTCTGAATTTTTTAACATTTATCTATTTAGAAGTATAAAGGAAGAAAAATAAGCCATAATTTCTCCCTCTGTGAAATCTGAAGTGTAAGGACAGTTCTTACAGGCATGAAATAAAGAACCAATGACACTGTACCTACATTCAACAACACAGGGCACACTTAAAAATTTGTTAAGCAGATAGGCCCCATAGTACTCTTTCCACAATAAAAGAAATTAAAGAAAATATTAATTTACTTTAAAAAGTGCACACAATCTATTAGTTCACAGAGTTTTTCAGTCTTCTTATCCCACACTTCCACAAATGGGCTATTTTTCTTAGCAACATAAAGAGCCGTGTCTACTACCACTGCTATGATGTTGGAATCACAGAAAGATGCATAGGAAAATCTAGAGGGAAAGAAAAGAAAGTCATTTAATTTTTTTTTATTATTTTAAAATGTAATACAACTTCATATTAGCTCTTAATGCATATAAAGGATTAACACTATTTTGAAAAAGAAACAATTATTTCATATTATCCCCTAACCATTCTGAACAGAATACTTTGATACTTCACCTACTTCTGGTTACTTCATATTTCTTCCTTGATAATAAAATTTAAATTTGCTTCCTATTTTATTTCCTATTTTATTAATTTCAGTTTTATCTGGTTATTTATAGAATATTATATTATCTGAATATGTAAAGTATCTTGATTTCTAAGAAAATCATCATAATATCTGTAACTTTATAATACTGCAAAAAAATCCACATTGTCAAGAATGACTGGGATATTAAGGGTCACCCATTTACACTTAAAATCATAAGACCTTTAAATCCACCTTAGTGGCAGTCTTCAAATATTAAAATATATCTGCCTCAACACAAGCCAGTCAAGGTATGGGGGAAAAAATCCACACCATCATCCAAATATTAGAAAGCAAATTGTCATTTTTCTTTCCCCTTTGAAAATAAAGGAAAATGACAGACATTTTTAAACATCTACCTTCCAACCTAGTATATTTGGCATTTCACAAACAGATTGGCAACCAAAGGCCCCATCTGCATGGCAAACTCCAAGTTGTACTTCAAGGCTTAATTTAAATGTCAGCTCCTCTCAAATTCTTCCCTGACTTACTGAAACAGACCAGTCATTCCTTTTTCCATAACTGATGCATTAAATATAAAATATTAATCTATAATGATATTACAGATATTATTAAATATAAAATCATATTCATTAGTATGTCCTGACACTACCCTGTCTCTTTACCATGGTATCTGCTTAATGGGAGAGAGATATTAGACAATGGGTGACAACTTCTGAGAAGTGTCTGTGATATTTCCAAGTGTCTGTGAAACTGGGTCCTAATCTCTTTTTGAAAATGAATATCTTTGAGAGCCTAATATTTATGGCCATTCTATCTAGTAAAGCACCTATATTCCAAATCTTAAAGGGAATTTTAGGGGGCTAATTGATACCATGACCTCATAACATTCTATGTAAAATACAAGAATGCGAGGAGGGCGGTGCTTTTCTTCTTATATCTTCAGGCCTGTTTAAGTTGGTTAAAAGTGGAAATTACAGAATAAGAATGTGCATGTGTGCTAAACTGCTTCACTCATGTCTGACTCTTTGCAACCTTATAAACTATAGCCCGCCTGGCTCCTCTGTCCTTGGGATTCTCCAGGCAAGAATACTGGAGTGGGTTGCCATTTCCTTCTCCAGGGGATCTTCCCAACCCAGCAATCAAACCCGTGTCTCTTACATCTCCTACACTGGGAGGCAGGTCCTTTGCCACTACCGCCACCTGGGAAGCCCAAGTGAGAATACGTTTAACCAAATATTTACCACATGCTAGGAAACAAATCTCTGGAAAAAAAAAAAAAAACAACAGAAAATCCTCATGCATGAGAACTTACCATATATAGCAGTGTATCTGAACTCTGACCACACTTTAGAATCACTTGAGAGTCAAACATAAATACAAACATGGGGGACCCACCCCAGTCTTAACTCATCTGCTTTAATTGCTTTGAGGTAGGTCCTGGGCATCAGATTATTTTTAGCTACCTAGTGGCTTCTAATGTGCAGCCAATTAAGCAGTATGTCTAGTGGTATTGAGAAAATTATTTTTAAAAGTACATTTATAAACTTTTGTGACAGCTATTGTGAGGGGAAATAACAAATACAATGGAAGAAAAAAAATCTAAGGCACCTAATCGCCACAGGTGGGATCACAGACAGCCACCCAGAAGTGACTCTTAGACTAAACAGACAAGAGGCATAGTAATCATCCAGAAAAACAAAGAACCATATGTAAAGGCTAGAGTGAAAGGGAGCATGCTGTCTTCAAAACTGAGACAAATTCATTTTGGTTAAGGCACAGAGGGTAAGCAGGTTGCAAAATATGAATCTACAGAGATGAGCAAGGACTAAATCATGAAAGTCTGATAACTCATCTCAAGGAACTTGGACTTCATGCAAAGGACATTGGAATATCACTGATCACTTCTCAGCAGGAGAGTGGCATCAGCTTGATTTGCATTGTAGAACAATCCCTCTGCCTGAATGTTGGGAATGGATTGAAGGGAAGACAATCAGAGGTTTGAGAACTCGCTGCTATTGTTAAAATGGCCAGGCCTTTGATGGTAGATGGCAGCTTGGCCCATGGTAGCAGCAATCAAACAGTAAGAAGTATACGTATTTGAGAGTCAAGAAGAGCATCAACTGGATAAAGAGTTAGAAACAGAAGAATCAAGGATTTTTCCCAAGTTTCAGTCTTGGGCAATTAGATGGATGTTGAAAAACTAGGATATGCCCTGAGATAAAGATTTCTCACTTAAAGCTAATAATAACCATGGTAATTATCTAACATTTATTGAGAGCTTACCAAGTGCTGGATCTCATATCAAGTTCTTTATATTACTTTTTATTCTTTAGTTTTTCAAGTATCTCTTTGAGACAGGGTACATTACCACCCTCAGGTTAGAGAGGACTGAAGATTTGAGAAGAGCTTGCCAAGTTCACATAACCAATACATGACAAAGCCAGATATGAACAATCTATGCTCTCATCCAAACCCTACACTGCTTCTCACCGAGGAATATGATGAATAAGAACCAACTGCAATGCTTTCGTTAAAACACAATTTGAAAAACTGAAACAACAAATTGGAACAAGGTTTATATTTTATTTTATTCTACTTGAAATTGGTATAACTTTTCTTTTGAGGAAATGTCTGCATAATTATCAACTCTAGAGAGGACTTAATTCCTAAGGTTCATTTCCTACAATCAATAGTTAAAATTATTCACAGGGAAAGTGTGCAAGATAAGTGGAGGAGAAGACCCTGAGTTGACCTCTTCTCACAGGCACACCATCACAACTATTTGAAAAAAATCATAGATTAAAAAAAGACTAGAACCTACCAGAAAAGATCTTCTACAACCAAAGATACAAAGAAGAAATCAAATTGAGAGAGGTGATATAGTCCAATCCAATACCCCCAGGTAGGCGCTTCACAAACGGGAGAACAGTTACAACTGCAGAAGCACTCCCAAAGGAGTAAGAAGTTCAAACCCCACTTCAAACTCTCCAACCCAGAAGCCCTGCACCAGGAAGATGAGCCCCCAGAGCATTTGGTATTGAATGACAGTGGGGCTTGCTTTCGGGAGTCCCAGAGGGCTGGGGAAAACAGAGAATTCACACTTAAAAGACACACACCACACAGTCTGGACTAGAAGGCAGAAGCTGGGTTAGGAGGCAACTGCAGCTCACCCAGGGGACACAGACATCGGCAGGCCAACACAAGCTTCAAGAAACCAGAGGCCACAATAGCCAGATATTTCAGGAACAAGTCCCACCCACCAACAACATGCTCTGGGACTCCTTAGCCCTAAAACAAGAATCCAGGACTTGGTTCTGCCTTCCAGTAAGCCACACTAGCTCCTGGTTTTATCCATTGATGGGCAGGCAATAGCCCCTGGGTCTCCTGGACCCTGACTCCACCCACCAGTAACCCAGCAAAAGTCCAGGGCTCCCCAAAGTTCCACAATCAGATGCCTGATAACCCAGTACCACAAACCAGAGGTTATCTCAGCCTCCATACAAGGCAAGATTGAGCAACCAAATGGACCAGAGGCCGACCAAGTTTAGCAGACTGCTCACATAGTCAGTCAGCTGCAACAGAAAGACCCTTGCAGCCCTCATGGGGGAACCTGTAGAGAATATGGCACTGGTGATGAGAGGGGAATACACTGCTGAGAACAAAAGATGTCTCCTGCAAAAGGCCAGTTCTTCAAAGTCAGAAAACATAACCAACCTACCAGATAAGTTAATATAAAAAAGCAATTTAGGCAAAATTAAGTGACAGAGGAACATGTTTCAAATGAAGAAACAAGATAAAACTCTAGAAGAAGAGCTAAGTAAAGTTGAGTTAGGCAATCAACCTGAGAAAGAGTTCAGAGTTCAGTTCAGTCGCTCAGTTGTGTCCAACTCTTTGCGATCCCATGAGTTAGGCAATCAACCTGATAAAGAGTTCAGAGTAGTGATCATAAAAATGATCAAAGAACTCAAGAGAACTGATGCACAGAGCAAGACATTAGAAGTTTTACCAAAAAAAAAAAAAAAAAAAGAAGTTTTAACAAAGATTTATAAAATACAAACAACCAAACAGAGATAAAGAATATAAGTGAAATTTAAAATGTACTAGAAGAAATCAATAGTAGATTAAATGATACAGATGAATGAATCAATAACCTGGAAGAAACAGTCGTGGAAATCAATGATGCTTAACAGAAAAAAAAATAATAATGAAAGACATGAGGACAATTTAAGAGACTTCTGGGACAACATCAAGCCCAATAATATTCACTATAAAGTGAATAAGGGTCCAAGAAGAAGAAGAGAGACAGAAAGAAAGAAGCTGAGAGCATAATAGAAGTTATAACAGATGAAAAATTCCCTAACCTGGGAAAGGAAATATATAAATTCAGAAAGCAGAGTTCCATAGAGGATTAACTCAAAAACAAACATACCAAGACACAGTATTTATTTATTTAATTAAAATTATTTAATTAAAATAAAAAATAAAGATATAGAGATAATATTACAATAAAAGAGAAAAACAACAAATAACATACAAAGGAATTCCCATAACATTATCAGCTTATTTTTCAGCAGAAACTCTGCAGGCCAGAAGGAAGTGGTATGATATATTTAAAATGATGAAAGGGAAAAACTTAAAAACCAAGAATACTCTATCCAGCAAAGCTCTCATTCAGATTTGATGGAGAAATCAAAAATTTCACAGACAAGCAAAAGCTAAAAAAGTTCAGCACAACCAAACCAGCCTCACAAGAAATGTTAAAGTAACTCTCTAAGTGATAAAGGAAGGGCCACAAGAAAACTGAAAATTATAAATTGAAAAACTTCATCAGTAAGGGCAAACTGGTACTAAAGATAGGAAAGCATCCACACACAGAGGTAGTAGTAAGGGTAAAAGACAAAAATAGTAAATTCATGTATATCCACAATAAGAAGTTAAGAGACATGCAAAGAAATTATATGTAAAATATGGTATCAAAAAATCATAATTGTGAGGGGAGGAGAGTACAAATGCAAGGTTGATAAAATGTATTTGAAATTAAGAGATCAGCAACTTAAAACAGTTAAAGACTCTGCCTGCTATGCAGGAGACCTGGGCTTGATCCCTGGGTCGGGAACATCCCTTGGAGAAGGGAATGGTTACCCACTCCAGTATTCTCACCTGGAAAATTCAATGGTCAGAGGAGCCTAGCAGGCTACACCATGGGTTGAAAAGAGTCAGACACAACTGAGAGATTCTCACTTGTATTTTTTTCCATATATATTTCCACATGTAAAACTCACAGTAGTGATAAGCCAAAAGTCTATAATAGATACAAACAAAAGAAAAAGGAATTTAAAACAGCACTAAAGATATTTATCGAAATACAAGAGAAAAGAACAAAAGAAGAAAGGAACAAAATGCACCTACAAAAATAAACACAACATATTTAACAAAATGGCAAAAAGAACATACATATGAATAAGTATTTTAAATGTAAATTGGACTAAATGTTTTAATCAAAGACAGAGTGGTAAAATGGATACAGAAACAAGATTTGTATATCTGCAGCCTACAAAGACCCAATTCATATATAAAACTGACTGAAAGCTCAGGGACAGAAAAAGGTATTCCATGCAAATGGAAATTTAAAAAGAGCTGGGCAGTGATACTTATATCAGAAAAATAGATTTCAAAACAAAGACTTTTACAGGAAACAAAGAAGGACATTACATAATGATCAAGGGATCATTCAAAAAAGATATAACAATTGTTAAAATATATTCACCCAACATAGAAAAACCTAAATATATAAACCAAATATTAACAGAAATAAAGGGAGAAATCAACAGTAATACAGTAATAGTTGAGGACATTAATGCACTACTTACATCAATGGACAGATCATCCATACAGAAAATCAATAAGGAAATATTGGCCTTAAATAACAAATCATACCAGATGAATTTTACATATATATAAACTGAAGCACATTCTATTCAAAAGCATTTGAATGCACATTCTTTTCAAGTACACATGTAACATACTCTTGGATAGGTCACATGCTAGGCCAAAACATAAGCCTCAGTAAATTTAGAAAATTCAGTTCAGTTCAGTTCAGTCACTCAGTCGTGTCTGACTCTTTGCAAACCCATGAACTTCAGCACACCAGGCTTCTCTGTCCATCACCAACTCCCGGAGCCTACACAAATTCATGTCCATTGAGTTGGTGATGCCATCCAGCCATCTCATCCTCTTCCATCCCCCTCTCCTCCTGCCCCCAATCCCTCCCAGCATCAGAGTCTTTTCCAATGAGTCAACTCTTCACATGAGGTGGAAAAGTATTGGAGTTTCAGCTTTAGCATTATTTCTTCCAAAGAAATAATGGGCTGATCTCCTTCAGAATGGACTGGTTGGATCTCCTTGCAGTCCAAGGGACTCTCAAGAGTCTTCTCCAACACCACAGTTCAAAAGCATCAATTCTTTGGCACTCAGCTTTCTTTATAGTCCAACTCTCACATCCATACATGACCACTGGAAAAACCATAGCCTTGACTAGCTGGACCTTTGTTGGCAAAGTAATGTCTCTGCTTTTTAATATGCTGGCTAGGTTGGTCATAACTTTCCTTCCAAGGAATAACTGTCTTTTAATTTCATGGCTGCAATCACCATCTGCAGTGATGGGACCAGATGCCATGATCTTCGTTTTCTGAATGTTGAGCTTTAAGCCAATTTTTTCACTCTCCGCTTTCACTTTCATCAAGAGGCTTTTTAGTTCCTCTTCAATTTCTGCCATAAAGGTGGTGTCATCTGCATATCTGAGGTTATTGATATTTCTCCCGGCAATCTTGATTCTAGCTTGTGCTTCTTCCAGCCCAGCGTTTCTCATGATGTACTCTGCATATAAGTTAAATAAGATACTACACATAGAAAATCCTAAAGACACTGTCAGAAAACTAGTAGAGCTCATTAATGAATTCAATAAAATTGCAGGATATAGAAATCTGTTGCATTTCCATACACTAACAACAAACAATCAGAAAGAGAAATTAAGGAAACAATTCCATTAGCAACTGCATCAAAAAGAATAAAGTAACAAGGAAAAAACCTACCTGACCTGCCTCTTGAGAAAACTATATGCAGGTCAGGAAGCAACAGTTAGAACTGGACATGGAACAACAGACTGGTTCCAAATAGGAAAAGGAGTATGTCAAGGCTGTATATTGTCACTCTGCTTATTTAACTTATATGCAAAGTACATCATGAGAAATGCTGGGCTGGAAGAAGCACAAGCTGGAATCATGATTGCCAGGAGAAATATCAATAACCTCAGATATGCAGACGACACCACCCATATGGCAGAAAGTGAAGAAGAACTAAAGAGCCTCTTGATGTCAGTGAAAGAGAGTGAAAAAGTTGGCTTAAAGCTCAACATTCAGAAAACTAAGATCATGGCATCTGGTCCCATCACTTCCTGGCAAATGGAAGGGGAAAAAATGGAAACAGTGACAGGTTTCACTTAGGCTCCAAAATTACTGCAGATGGTGACTGCAGCCATGAAATTAAAAGACGCTTACTCCTTGGAAGGCAAGTTATGACCAACCTAGTAGCATATTAAAAAGCAGAGACATTACTTTGCCAACAAAGGTCCAGCTAGTCAAGGCTATGGTTTTTCCAGTGGTCAAGTATGGATGTGAGAGTTGGACTGTGAAGAAAGCTGAGCACCGAAGAATTGATGCTTTTGAACTGTGGTGTTGGAGAAGACTCTTGAGAGTCCCTTGAACTGCAAGGAGATCCAACCAGTCCATTCTAAAGGAGATCAGTCCTGGGTGTTCATTGGAAGGACTGATGTTGAAGCTGAAACTCTAATACTTTGCCACCTCATGCGAAGATTTGACTTATTTGAAAAGACTTTGATGCTGGGAGGGATTGGGGGCAGGAAGAGAATGGGATGACATGGGGTCGCAAAGAGTCGGACATGACTGAGCGACTGAACTGAACTGAACTGAACTGAGGAGACAAAAGACCTGTACTCAGAAAACTGAAAGACTGATGAAAGAAACAAGATGACAGAAACCAATGGAAAGATATACCATGCTCATGGACTGGAAGAATTAATAATGTCAAAATGACTATACTACCCAAAGGCAATCTATATATTCAGTGAAGTCCCTACTAAAACACCAACGGAATTTTTCACAGAACATAAAATTTGTATGGGAACACAAAAGATTTAAATAGTCAAAACAATCTTGAGAAAGAATGTAACTGGAGGAATCACAGGCTCTGACTTCAGACTAGATTACAAAGCTATGGTAATCAAAATATATGGAATTGGCACAAAAAAGACACACATATCAATGAAATACAAGAGACCAGAAATAAACCCACTTACTTATGTTCAATTAATCTACAACAAAGAAGGGAAGAATAAGAATGTACAATAGAGCAAAGACAGTCTCTTTAATAAATGGTGCTGGAAGAAACAGACAGGTATATGGAAAAGAATGAAACATAGAAGAGTCTCTAACAACACATACAAAAATAAACTCAAAATGGATTAAAGACTCGAATGCAAGATTCGATATCATAAAACTCCCAGAAGGAAACATAGGTTGAACACTTCTTTAACATAAATTACAGCAATAAATTTTGGGGTGGGGGGGTCTGTCTACTAAAGCAAAGAAAATAATAGCAAAAATAAATGGGAGGAGCTAAGTACACTTAAAAACTTTTGCACAGTGAAGGAAACCATCAACAAAATGAAGACAACCTACTGAATAGAAGAAAATATTTGCAAATGATGTGATTGATAAGGTGTTAATATCCAAAATATACAAATAGCTCCTATAAATCAACATTAAAAATACAAAACAAAATTAATAAAAGGACAGAGACCCATAGGCATTTTTCCAAAGAAGACATACAGATGATCTATAGGCACATGAAAAGATGCTTACCATCAGTATCATCAGAGCAGCTCAAATTAAAACCACAGTGAAGTATCACCTAACATCTGTCAGAATGGCTATCATCAAAAAGACCACAAATAACAAGCATTGGCAAGAGTGTGGAGAAAAGGGAAACCTCATGCACTGGTTGTGAAAATGGTGCAGCCACTATGGAAATAAAGTATGAAGATTCCTCAAAAAACTAAAAATAGAACTACCATATGACCCCAAAATTCCACTTCTGGGTATTTATCCAAAAAAAAAAAAATTTGAAATGATACCAGCACTCTAATAATAAGCAAGATATGGAAGCAACCTAAGTGTCCACCATCAGATGAATGAAAAAAGAAGATATGGTATGTATAAATATACAAGAGAATAATACCCACCAATAAAATGATTGAAATTTTGCCATGTGCAACAACATGGATGAACTTAGAGGTTATTATGCTAAGTGAAATAAGTCAAAGAAAGACAAATACTATTTGATCTCACTTATATGTAGAATCTAAAAAATAAAACAAACTAGTGAATATAACAAAATTAAAACACACTCACAGATACAGAGAACAAACTAGTGTTTATCAGTGCGGAGAGGAAAGAGGGGAGGGCCAGGATAATGTTAGGAGATTAAGAAGTACAAATTACTATGTATAAAATAAGCTACAAGGATATACTGTATAACACAGGGAATGTAGCCAATATTTTATAATAACTATAAATGGAATATAACCTTTGAAAATTTCGAATCCCTATGTTGTATAGCTGAAATTTATATAATAGTGTAAATCAACAATACCTCAATAAAAAAAGAAAGAACAAAGAAAATTATCCAAAATATATGTGTAAAATTTATATCTTTTGTAAAATAATGAGTTGATTGTCTTTCAAATTCCATGTTTAATTTGATATGGAGATAATGAAAATGATAAAAATTTAAATTGATAAACACTACAAAATTACCATGGATTTTCATATTTTATCCCAAATGTGATTAGACTGGGTGATTTTTTTTAACGTTCCTGTGCTTTCTAAGTTTCATAATGAATATTTACATTTACAACAGAAAAATAATGTATGCATTTTGAAAGATTTTTGTTGGAAATTACAGACAGTATTATTGACATGATTACAAAGAATATACATTAATAAAATGGTAAATTAGCTGCACAGAAAGGAATAACTCACCGCTGATTTGTCCTGGTCTCAATGAGTTTTTGAATGGTGAAATCATCAGAAAATGAGAAAACTTTTGTACCACATCCTCCCCACATAATGTTTTTTTCAGTTAAGTTCACAGATTCACTCAAACACATCAGTGGAGTGCTGACATTTCCTATGTTGAGTATCTTCAAAGGAGTGGCTCCTTTACACTTTGCCAAAAAGAGAAAACACATTCAGTAAATTGAGTATCTACAGAGTGAAACAGTGTAAAATTTGAGCTTCCTAAAAACTACTTTTCCTCTTAAATGGTTAGAGGTATAAAAATAAAAATTCAGGATAAATTTTTCAAAAGGCTTATAAAAACAGGATTTAATTCAAATAGTATTCAATTATCTTTATAACCAATCTCTTCACTTCTCCATGCAAAATTTGTACAGCAGTAACCTAAAAATTCTACTATAATTATTTCTTTGTCTCTCATTAGATAATAAGCTTTTTGGTAACAAAGAGTATGAATGAGTAGGATGTTAAATGACTAGATGGAACCACAGATGAATGCAGGGTGGAGAAATCAATGCTTTAATGATAAATGTGAATCTTAAGAACAGAAAGTCAAATGATTTCTTCAAGATTAAAGAATAGGTTGAGAGCAAGCCAGACTTAAAACTTGTTTCCCTTGTCTTTTCCACAATATAGTTATAAGAAATTATCTACTTCACTTATATAAAAATGGAATTTTTCCATCACTAAGACTATATTATAAATCAGATCTCATTTATCAATTTTTACTTGGTTCATTCATATAAACAGTTAATCAGCAAGTACTTATAGAGAATCTATTGTGTACAAGACTTTCTGAAGCAATGAAAACATAAAAAACAGAATACATGATCCTTGGTGTCAGGGAGTTTATACTCAGAAGGAAGGTGTTGATGAATAAAAATGAAACAATTTAAATTTTGATGCAGAATGTGTTCAATATTTACCTTAACACTTTTATCTTCAAAAATCACTAAGTTGCCATCAGCAGTTCCCACTAAAAGGAAATTTTTCTGCTTGCTAAAAGAAAAAATGTCAAAATTGTTATAAAAAGAATGATTATATTGACCAAGATGGCTTCACATTCCCCCTAGCTTAACTAAACTTTAGACAGGTTTTTTCCCTGGTTATTGGCCCTGACCTCCCTTTCCTCACAGCGTTCATTTGAGAAAACATAAATTGTAACTTCTTTCTTGGCCCATTTAAAATGCAGATCTTCTCCTAGACCCTTCCAAGTTTTATAATTTAAGAATGACTTTCTCAAAGATTTGGGAGCTGTCTTTGAAACGTCATCAAGAAGGATGATGTGCTTTCTCCTAGTCTTTGTAAGACAGTAGGAGCTCAATTTCAATAAGCAGTGATCAGCAAACACAGATGGCCTAATCACATTGACCCTCCTTCTCCCCCAAAGTCCTCCAGCACTTTTCCACTAGCTCGTTAAAGGGTTTAAAAACTCCCCCATCTTTTATTTCAGCAGAGCTGAGTTCAATTCCTCTCCCCTATTGCAATTATCTTAAATATGAAATCTTCCTTGCCTATTTGACTTCCTCTGATGAAATTTTTGACAGTATCCAAACAATAATTTTTGGATCATTGCCAATGGAGTTTATAATTCAGCCACCAAAACTAGGACTTCACATTTTTCTAATACTTATTTATTTTCTGGTACTGACTGAAGGATATGACATATAATCTAAATGACTCATGGAAATCATACTGCCCCAAATATTACAGCAACTAATCTATCATTCATATCTGAAATTCTCTCATTTCAATAACTGATAATGTTTAAGCCATTTTCACCTATTAACAACTTATGAATTCATTTACTGAAGTTTTTGTTTTTGTTATTTTTTCAATCTGGTAGTTAAGTGCTATGCTTTAGAGGCATATAACAGATTATTGATACACATGCATTCAGACAAAGAATAAGAACTCTTTTTGGTAGAAGCCCTATGAAAGTAAATTGCTGTCATGAGTTGTAAAGCGTTGGAGTCAGAGTTGAGGTCTGCAGGCCACACACACACACACACACACACACACACACAGAGAACTGACTCCGGCCAGCCCTAGGGGCTCTGCGGGATCAGAGGCCATGCACCCACATCTGGGTGCTGGGCTGACAAGCACATCCTGGCCAGCAGGCACCCACCCCTCCTCCCCAGCGTCTCCTGAGGCCGCAGCCCCGACTCTTCCCGCCTCCCTCAGGTACTTCCTCCAGCCTGCAGCCCTCTCTCCACCCTGCTGACAGGTGCCCTTGACTGACCTATTTTTAAACTGCTTCAGCCTGATCTGTATACAGGAAAACACCAATATCTTTGAGGCCTCCTATAATTCCCTTTAATACATGCAACCAATGGGAAAATGTTAAAAATTTGCATGTGCTGATACTGTAACAATTTTGCACATAATTAAGTCAACTAAAAGACAGGTAATGCTCCTTCAAGGTCAAATTCACTGTCTTACCTTTGCTTGGAAAAGGAATTGCAATACAAGCAAGTAACAGAATCAGTCATCTTTTCAAGGGTATGCCTCTTTCTCCCATCTTCAGTATTAATGACGAGGAGCATGCCAGACTGTGTTCCAGACACAATCCAACTTTCCTTTTCAACAGGAAGATACACCAAGGCAAGGCACAGAATTCTACTATCAGTAACTTCCTATTAAGAAAAGAAAACACACTCTAAAGGACTTTGGTCTACCGTAAGTGGCTAGAATTTGTACAGAATTATGTAATTCACATATTTAACTTTTTATCTTCTTGCTTTTAATTTTAAAAACAGTGACGATTTTAACTTGCAACAATAAATGAGTTAACTGGCAAAGAAAAAAAAAAAAGGGTCTGTCTAGAATGTACCTGAAACTAAAATTTAAAAACTGAAAATTATTTTCAGTATCATTTCTCACTCAAAATAACACAAGAACACTGTTCAACCTTAAGAATAATATTTAGACATAACACATTTCAAAGCAACTATCAAAATATTAAATTTTTTAAGTCTAGAAATTTACCTTATATTTCCCAATACAATTAGTGACCCATCTTGTAAAAGCCAAACCCAGATCTCCTCTATCAGCCACCCTCAGGTGCTCTGAGTGTTGGCTACTAAGAGCTCAAAGCTGCACCCTTCATTACCTTCAGCCCACAGAGAGCTGGCTTGTTCAGAAGTGGCTGGGAGATTACCCCACTCCTACCATTGGGCAAATTGTGGCTAATGACTGACTGATAAGCGGGACTGACATACCAGACCACTTGCCTGGTGAAAGAATTAATCTGTGCTGTTATCACATTCCAGAGTTTCTTGTGGGTAATGATTGAAAGTTGGAGGGCTACATACAGTACATGGTGTCAAAAGATTGAGCATGAATGCACATACACAAAGCTTGAAGCTAGACTTCCTCAGAAACTACATTTTGCTGAGCTTCTTCCCCTGACCTATGTGGCTTCCCATATCTTCTTTAAAGTTTCTCTCTCCTTGTGCGCTCTGCTTAGTCGTTCAGTCATGTCTGGCTGTTTGAAACCCCAGGCTCCTCTGTCCGTGGGGATTCTCCAGGCAAGAATACTGGAGTGGGTTGCCATGCCCTCCTCCAGGGGATCTTCCCAACCCAGGGATCAAGCCCAGGTCTCCTGCATTGCAGGCGGATTCTTTGCCAGCTGAGCTACCAGGGAAGCCCTCTTCTTTCCTTAAATCACTCATATAAAATCCTGTTTCAGGCTCTGTTTCTAGGGATCCTGACCTAAGACATACATTGTGGTTTTAAAACAAAATACATACCACTTAATTTCTTGTGAATGCACTTGTTCTAACAGGAAGCTAATTTAATAACAAGTCTATATTAGCCCTTATTTAATTTCTTCCTAAGTAACTTTTTTTTAAAAGAACCAGTTGAGTTGCTGCAGTTCCACCTGAAAGTCCTGGTTAGTGTCGAGAATCTCTCAGACCTCTTTCCTGGCTAGGCCCCGGACAATCACTTTCCACCCAGCAGTCGGACACAGATAGCTCTGTCACTGTGTCCCAAACCAAACACCGTGCCTTCAAGCCCTCCCCTGGCCCTGGCCCCAGCCAGATACTTCACATCTATGCACTGAATGCTCCCAAGTAACTTTTTAATTGGCACAAGCTTTAAAATAGTTCACAAAGTGAGTTTTCTAGAATATCACTGATTTAAAGCGTATTTGGATTTACCTCAGAAGTGTATCTTTCTGTATTTAAGTCAAGAAACGAGAGCTGTCCTTTGTCAGTGTGCCCACAGCCCAGCCAAATCCTCACATTCTTGCTGTTATGACTCGTAGCAACCATGCATTCAACAGTAAAGCTTTTAGGTATTGATATACGTCTCATCAGACAGATTAACTCAGCCGAATTCAAAATGTCAAAGACCTGAGAAGTTTAAAAAACAACACACATCAAGTTAACACATGTCTGTTTGAAAGATTATGATGGTAGTTTAGTCGCTAAGTCATGTCAGAGTCTTTGAGACCTTATGGACTGTAGCCCACTATGCTCCTCTGTCCGTGGGATTTCCCAGGCAACATTACTGGAATGGGTTGCCATTTCCTTCTCCAGGGGCTCTTCCTGACCCAGGGATAAAACCTGCATTTCCAGCTTGGCAGGTGGATTCTTTACCACCAAGACATCTGGGAAACACCTTGAAAGATCATATCATTATGCATAATGTTACAGTTTCATCAAGAAAAATCTAAATGTTATTTAAACTGTGATCCACCCAGAGCAACAAGATTAACAAACTAGAGATAAAATTACATTAAAACAATACTTATTTTTAAACTGTTCATGGTATACACACTTTATTATGTAGGGTGTGTTTTGTAACTTTGAATTCTTTGAAAAGAAATCCCCAAAGTGCCAAATTAACAGAAAGTTAGCAGAATCAGGAGCTATTCTTCATTCAGTTTTATACCGCAGAAACACATCATGTTGAAGACAAATATTCGAACCAACAAGAGACTAGAGCTTCTACCAGTTGAAGGGAAATGAAATTTTGATCTTTGGGAACAAGCTTCCCTGGTAGCTCAACTGGTAACGAATCCACCTGAATTGCAAGAGACCCCCAGTTCAACTCCTCGGTTGGAAAGATCACCTGGATAAGGGATAGGCTACCTACTCCAGTACTCTTGTCTGGAGAATCCCCGTGGACAGAGGAATCTGGCGGGCTACAGTCTATGGTGTCACAAAGAGTCAGACACAACTGAGTGACTAAGCACAGCATGGCAACAAACTCACAAATCACCTCCAGATTCTGTTTTTGTTTTTCCCTCAAGCACTAAAGAACTAGAGAGATGGCATAAAGCCAATGTAAGGAAACAACCAGGAGTCAGGAAAATGGAATTAGAGTCTCGTGTCACAGCTTCCTGCCTGCCATGCAGGAGACTCCAAGAAAGCTCCTTTTCACCCAGTGCCTCATCTGACAAAGGTATGAGTTCACCTATCTTGCCTAGCACACATGGTATTTTAAACAGGTATGAGAAAGTTTTTGAATACTGTCATATGCTATGATAAAAAACCCTCAAGGTGATAGGTAAGCTATAAAATACAAGTGAAATATAAGTAAAAATTTAAAAAAGAAAAAGTAAAACAATAATTAAGCTTTGGAGAATATCACCAAGATTTTTTTTTTTAAAGTCTGTGTGATTAATACTGGTAGCAACCAAAATTAAAAAGTAAGACAAGAGGTCAACATGATTATAGGTTGTCTGATAAAGGTAGT
This sequence comes from Bubalus bubalis, assembly GCF_019923935.1. Lineage (NCBI taxonomy): Eukaryota > Metazoa > Chordata > Mammalia > Artiodactyla > Bovidae > Bubalus > Bubalus bubalis. Next base: position 79,788,119 of record NC_059160.1, on the reverse strand, counting down.
GTACATGTCCTCAGCTATTTGTCAGTAAGAAACTGAACAAAAATTTTTCAATTAATTATTATACAAAATTGAGAGTCCAAAATATAAAAACACCTCTTATTTTGATATATTAAATGTTTTACTTAAAACATAGTAAGAGGGACTTCTCTGGCAGGCCAGTGGTCAAGACTTCCACTACAGGGGGCGAGGGTTTGATATGGTCAGGAAACTAATATCCTGCATGCCATGCAGTGTGACCAAGAAATAAAATCAAAATAAAATTTAAAAAACTATAAGAGTTCTATTTCCAATAATATGATAGAAAAGGTTATTTGGACAAGAAATTCAGACTTAAATTGAAGAAAGTAGGGAAAACCACTAGAGCATTCGGGTATGACCTAAATCAAATCCCTTATGATTATACAGTGGAAGTGAGAATAGATTTAAGGGCCTAGATCTGATAGATAGAGTGCCTGATGAGCTATGGAATGAGGTTCGTGACATTGTACGGGAGACAGGGATCAAGACCATCCCCATGGAAAAGAAATGCAAAAAAGCAAAATGGCTGTCTGGGGAGACCTTACAAATAGCTGTGAAGCTCACAGGCCATAGATTAAAACCCTATGGTTACTACGGACTACATAGGATCTTGAGAAATATAAGTCAGACCAAGGAACTAGCCAAAAATGAACTGAACCCACAATACTCACAACAAAACCAGAGAAAGACCTAGATATATGTTTACTATTTTTACGATCAATCTTTCTTTCTTTTTTTTTTTAATTAAAAAAAAATTTTTTAAGTCCTCTATTGTCCTTTAATTTTCACTTTTATAACTATTACTTTGCAAAAAAAAAAAAAAGACCCTATTTTTTTTTCTTCTTCAGCAAACTTCATATATATATTTTATAATTTTTGACTGTGTTTTGTTTTGTTTTTCTCTTCTTTTCTTTAACCTTGTATTTTTGAAATTCCAAACTCTACTCTAGATTTTTAATTTTAGCCTTTTGGTATATGTTATCAATTTTGTACTTATAGTTTTTTTTATAATTTCTGTGACTTTTTTTTTCTTTCTTTTTTTTCCCTCTGTTTCTTTCTCTTCTTCTTTTATATAACATCGTACATCTGCAATTCCAAACTCTACTCAAGATTTTTAATTTATGCTTTTTGGTATTTGATATCAATTCTGTACCTGTATTTTCTTTATAATTTTTACGACATTGTTTTTGTTGGTTTGTTTGTTTTCTCTCTTTATTTTTCTTCTTTTTTTTTAACATTGTATTTTTGAAATTCCAAACTCTACTCTAGATTTTTAATTTTTGCTTTCTGGTATTAGTTATCAATTTTGTACCTGTAGTTTCTTTATAATTTTTGCAACCTTGTTTGTTTTTCTTTGTTTGTTTTTTCTCTCTTTCTTTTCCTTCTTCTTTTCATTAACATCGCATTTTTGAAATTCCAAACTCTACTCTAGATTTTTAATTTTTGCTTTTATGTATTTGTTACCAATTTTGTACCTTTAAGAACCCAATCTTCAGGAACCATTTTTCACTAGAGAACGAGATTACTGGCTTGACTGCTCTCTCTCCCTTTGGACTCTCCGTTTTCTCCACCAGGTCGCCTGTATCTCCTCCCTAACCCCTCTCTACTCTACCCAACTCTGTGAATTTCTGTGTGTTCCAGACGGTGGAGAACACTTAGGGAACTGATTACTGGCTGGATCTGTCTCCCTCCTTTTCATTTCCCCCTTTTATCCTTTTGGCAACCTCTGTCTCCTGCCTCCTTCTTCTCTTCTCTGTATAACTCTGTGAACATCTCTGAGCGGTCCAGTTGTGGAGTGCACATAAGGAAGTGATTACTGGCTAGCCCACTCTCTCCACTATTGATTCCACCTCATCTCATTTGGGTCACCTCTAACTCCCTCCTCCCTCTTCTCTTCTCCATGTAACGCTGTGAACCTCTCTGAGTGACCCTCACAGTAGAGAAACTTTTCATCTTTAACGTAGATGTTTTATCAATGGTGCTGTATAGAAGGAGAAGTTTTGAAACTACTGTAAAAATAAGACAGATAACTGGAAGTAGGAGGCTTAAGTCCAAACCCTGACTCCAGGGAACTCCTGACTCCAAGGAACATTAATTGACAGGAGCTCATCAAACACCTCCATACCAACACTGAAACCAAGCACCACCCAAGGGCCAACAAGTTCCAGGGCAAGACATACCAAGCAAATTCTCCAGCAACAAAGGAACACAGCCCTGAGCTTCAAGATACAGGCTGCCCAAAGTCACCCCAAAACCATAGACATCTCATAACTCATTACCGGGCATTTCATTACACTCCAGAGAGAAGAAATACAGCTCCATCCACCAGAACATCGACACAAGCTTCCCTAACCAGGAAACCTTGACAAACCACCTGTACAAACCCACACACAGTGAGGAAACACCACAATAAAGAGAACTCCACAAACTGCCAGAATACAGAAAGGACACCCCAAACTCAGTAATTTAAACAAGATGAAGAGACAGAGGAATAGCCAGCAGATAAAGGAACAGGATAAATGCCCACCAAACCAAACAAAAGAGGAAGAGATAGGGAATCTACCTGATAAAGAATTCCGAATAATGATAGTGAAATTGATCCAAAATCTTGAAATTAAAATGGAATCACAGATAAATAGCCTGGAGGCAAGGATTGAGAAGATGCAAGAAAGGTTTAACAAGGACTTAGAAGAAATAAAAAAGAGTCAATATATAATGAATAATGCAATAAGTGAAATTAAAAACACTCTGGAGGCAACAAATAGTAGAATAACAGAGGCAGAAGATAGGATTAGTGAATTAGAAGATAGAATGGTAGAAATAAATGAATCAGAGAGGAAAAAAGAAAAACGAATTAAAAGAAATGAGGACAATCTCAGAGACCTCCAGGACAATGTTAAATGCCCCAACATTCGAATCATAGGGGTCCCAGAAGAAGAAGACAAAAAGAAAGACCATGAGAAAATACTTGAGGAGATAATAGTTGAAAACTTCCCTAAAATGGGGAAGGAAATAATCACCCAAGTCCAAGAAACCCAGAGAGTCCCAAACAGGATAAACCCAAGGTGAAACACCCCAAGACACATATTAATCAAATTAACAAAGATCAAACACAAAGAACAAATATTAAAAGCAGCAAGGGAAAAACAACAAATAACACACAAGGGAATACCCATAAGGATAACAGCTGATCTTTCAATAGAAACTCTTCAAGCCAGGAGGGAATGGCAAGACATACTTAAAATGATGAAAGAAAATAACCTACAGCCCAGATTATTGTACCCAGCAAGGATCTCATTCAAGTATGAAGGAGAAATCAAAAGCTTTTCAGACAAGCAAAAGCTGAGAGAATTCTGCACCACCAAACCAGCTCTCCAACAAATACTAAAGGATATTCTCTAGACAGGAAACACAAAAACGGTGTATAAATTCGAACCCAAAACAATAAAGTAAATGGCAACGGGATCATACTTATCAGTAATTACCTTAAACGTAAATGGGTTGAATGCCCCAACCAAAAGACAAAGACTGGCTGAATGGATACAAAAACAAGACCCCTGCATATGTTGTCTACAAGAGACCCACCTCAAAACAGGGGACACATACAGACTGAAAGTGAAGGGCTGGAAAAAGATTTTCCATGCAAATAGGGACCAAAAGAAAGCAGGAGTAGCAATACTCATATCAGATAAAATAGACTTGAAAACAAAGACTGTGAAAAGAGACAAAGACGGTCACTACATAATGATCAAAGGATCAATCCAAGAAGAAGATATAACAATTATAATATATATGCACCCAACATAGGAGCACCGCAATATGTAAGACAAATGCTATCAAGTATGAAAGGGGAAATTAACAATAACACAATAATAGTGGGAGACTTTAATACCCCACTCACACCTATGGATAGATCAACTAAACAGAAAATTAACAAGGAAACACAAACTTTAAATGATACAATAGACCAGTTAGACCTAATTGATATCTATAGGACATTTCATCCCAAAACAATGAATTTCACCTTTTTCTCAAGCGCACATGGAACCTTCTCCAGGATAGATCACATCCTGGGCCATAAAGCTAGCCTTGGTAAATTCAAAAAAATAGAAATCATTCCAAGCATCTTTTCTGACCACAATGCAGTAATATTAGATCTCAATTACAAGAGAAAAACTATTAAAAATTCCAACATATGGAGGCTGAACAACACGCTGCTGAATAACCAACAAATCACAGAAGAAATCAAAAAAGAAATCAAAATGTGCATAGAAACGAATGAAAATGAAAACACAACAACCCAAAACCTGTGGGACACGGTAAAAGCAGTCCTAAGGGGAAAGTTCATAGCAATACAGGCACACCTCAAGAAAAAAGAAAAAAGTCAAATAAATAACCTAACTCTACACCTAAAGCAACTAGAAAAGGAAGAAATGAAGAACCCCAGGGTTAGTAGAAGGAAAGAAATCTTAAAACTTAGAGCAGAAATAAATGCAAAACAAACAAAAGAGATCATAGCAAAAATCAACAAAAGCAAAAGCTGGTTTTTTGAAAGGATAAATAAAATTGACAAACCATTAGCCAGACTCATCAAGAAACAAAGGGAGAAAAATCAAATCAATAAAATTAGAAATGAAAATGGAGAGATCACAACAGACAACACAGAAATACAAAGGATAATAAGAGAGTACTATCAACAATTATATGCCAATAAAATGGACAATGTGGAAGAAATGGACAAATTCTTAGAAAAGTACAACTTTCCAAAACTCGACCAGGAAGAAATAGAAAATCTTAACAGACCCATCACAAGCACGGAAATTGAAACTGTAATCAAAAATCTTCCAGCAAACAAAATCCCAGGTCCAGACAGTTTCACAGCTGAATTCTACCAAAAATTTAGAGAAGAGCTAACACCTATCCTGCTCAAACTCTTCCAGAAAATTGCAGAGGATGGTAAACTTCCAAACTCATTCTATGAGGCCACCATCAGCCTAATACCAAAACCTGACAAAGATCCCACAAAAAAAGAAAACTACAGGCCAATATCACTGATGAACATAGATGCAAAAATCCTTAACAAAATTCTAGCAATCAGAATCCAACAACACATTAAAAAGATCATACACCATGACCAAGTGGGCTTTATCCCAGGGATGCAAGGATTCTTCAATATCTGCAAATCAATCAATGTAATACACCACATTAACAAGTTGAAAAATAAAAACCATATGATTATCTCAATAGATGCAGAGAAAGCCTTTGACAAAATTCAACATCCATTTATGATAAAAACTCTCCAGAAAGCAGGAATAGAAGGAACATACCTCAACATAATAAAAGCTATATATGACAAACCCACAGCAAACATTATCCTCAATGGTGAAAAATTGAAAGCATTTCCTCTAAAGTCAGGAACAAGACAACGGTGCCCACTTTCACCATTACTATTCAACATAGTTTTGGAAGTTTTGGCCACAGCAGTCAGAGCAGAAAAAGAAATGAAAGGAATCCAAATTGGAAAAGAAGAAGTAAAGCTCTCACTGTTTGCAGATGACATGATCCTCTACATAGAAAACCCTAAAGACTCCACCAGAAAATTACTAGAACTAATCAATGACTATAGTAAAGTTGCAGGATATAAAATCAACACACAGAAATCCCTTGCATTCCTATACACTAATAATGAGAAAACAGAAAGAGAAATTAAGGAAACAATTCCATTCACCATTGCAACGGAAAGAATAAAATACTTAGGAATACATCTACCTAAAGAAACTAAAGACCTATATATAGAAAACTATAAAACACTGGTGAAAGAAATCAAAGAGGACACTAACAGATGGAGAAATATACCATGTTCATGGATTGGAAGAATCAATATAGTGAAAATGAGTATACTACCCAAAGCAATCTATAGATTCAATGCAATCCCTATCAAGCTACCAACAGTATTCTTCACAGAGCTAGAACAAATAATTTCACAATTTGTATGGAAATACAAAAAACCTCGAATAGCCAAAGCTATCTTGAGAAAGAAGAATGGAACTGGAGGAATCAACCTACCTGACTTCAGGCTCTACTACAAAGCCACAGTTCTCAAGACAGTATGGTACTGGCACAAAGACAGAAATATAGATCAATGGAACAAAATAGAAAGCCCAGAGATTAATCCACGCACATATGGACACCTTATCTTTGACAAAGGAGGCAAGACTATACAATGGATTAAAGACATTCTCTTTAACAAGTGGTGCTGGGAAACCTGGTCAACCACTTGTAAAAGAATGAAACTAGAACACTTTCTAACACTATACACAAAAATAAACTCAAAATGGATTAAAGATCTAAACGTAAGACCAGAAACTATAAAACTCCTAGAGGAGAACATAGGCAAAACACTCTCTGACATACATCACAGCAGGATCCTCTATGACCCACCTCCCAGAATATTGGAAATAAAAGCAAAAATAAACAAATGGGACCTAATTAACCTTAAAAGCTACTGCACATCAAAGGAAACTATTAGCAAGGTGAAAAGACAGCCTTCAGAATGGGAGAAGATAATAGCACATGAAGCAACTGACAAACAACTAATCTCAAGAATATACAAGCAACTCCTACAGCTCAACTCCAGAAAAATAAATGACCCAATCAAAAAATGGGCCAAAGAACTAAATAGACATTTCTCCAAAGAAGACATACAGATGGCTAACAAACACATGAAAAGATGCTCAACATCACTCATTATCAGAGAAATGCAAATCAAAACCACTATGAGGTACCATTTCACACCAGTCAGAATGGCTGCGATCCAAAAGTCTACAAGTAATAAATGCTGGAGAGGGTGTGGAGAAAAGGGAACCCTCTTACACTGTTGGTGGGAATGCAAACTAGTACAGCCACTATGGAGAACAGTGTGGAGATTCCTTAAAAAACTGGAAATAGAACTGCCTTATGATCCAGCAATCCCACTGCTGGGCATACACACTGAGGAAACCAGAAGGGAAAGAGACACGAGTACCCCAATGTTCATCGCAGCACTGTTTATAATAGCCAGGACATGGAAGCAAACTAGATGTCCATCAGCAGATGAATGGATAAGAAAGCAGTGGTACATATACACAATGGAGTATTACTCAGCCATTAAAAAGAATACATTTGAATCCGTTCTAATGAGGTGGATGAAACTGGAGCCTATTATACAGAGTGAAGTAAGCCAGAAAGAAAAACACCAATACGGTATACTAACGCATATATATGGAATTTAGAAAGATGGTAACAATAACCCTGTGTACGAGACAGCAAAAGAGACACTGATGTATAGAACAGTCTTATGGACTCTGAGAGAGAGGGAGAGGGTGGGAAAATTTGGGAGAATGGCATTGAAACATGTAAAATATCATGTATGAAACAAGTTGCCAGTCCAGGTTCGATGCACGATACTGGATGCTTGGGGCTGGTGCACTGGGACGACCCAGAGGGATGGAATGGGGAGGGAGGAGGGAGGAGGGTTCAGGATGGGGAACACATGTATACCTGTGGCGGATTCATTTTGATATTTGGCAAAACTAATACAGTTATGTAAAGTTTAAAAATAAAATAAAATTTAAAAATAAATAAATAAATAAATAAATAACAAAAAAAAAAAAAAAAAAAAAAGAAGAGAAGCGAAAAGCAAAGGAGAAAAGGAAAGATATAAGCATCTGAATGCAGAGTTCCAAAGAATAGCAAGAAGAGATAAGAAAGCCTTCTTCAGCGATCAATGCAAAGAAATAGAGGAAAACAACAGAATGGGAAAGACTAGGGATCTCTTCAAGAAAATCAGAGATACCAAAGGAACATTTCATGCAAAGATGGGCTCCATAAAGGACAGAAATGGTATGGACCTAACAGAAGCAGAAGATATTAAGAAGAGATGGCAAGAATACACAGAAGAACTATACAAAAAAGATCTTCACAACCCAGATAATCACGATGGTGTGATCACTGACCTAGAGTCAGACATCCTGGAATGTGAAGTCAAGTGGGCCTTAGAAAGCATCACTACGAACAAAGCTAGTGGAGGTGATGGAATTCCAGTTGAGCTATTCCAAATCCTGAAAGATGATGCTGTGAAAGTGCTGCACTCAATATGCCAGCAAATTCAGAAAACTCAGCAGTGGCCACAGGACTGGAAAAGGCCAGTTTCCATTCCAATCCCAAAGAAAGGCAATGCCAAAGAATGCTCAAACTACCGCACAATTGCACTCATCTCACACGCTAGTAAAGTAATGCTCAAAATTCTCCAAGCCAGGCTTCAGCAATATGTGAACCGTGAACTTCCTGATGTTCAAGCGGGTTTTAGAAAAGGCAGAGGCACCAGAGATCAAATTGCCAACATCCGCTGGATCATGGAAAAAGCAAGAGAGTTCCAGAAAAGCATCTATTTCTGCTTTATTGACTATGCCAAAGCCTTTGACTGTGTGGATCACAATAAACTGTGGAAAATTCTGAAAGAGATGGGAATACCTGACCACCTGATCTGCCTCTTGAGAAATTTGTATGCAGGTCAGGAAGCAACAGTTAGAACTGGACATGGAACAACAGACTGGTTGCAAATAGGAAAAGGAGTACGTCAAGGCTGTATATTGTCACCCTGCTTATTTAACTTATATGCAGAGTATATCATGAGAAACGCTGGACTGGAAGAAACACAAGCTGGAATCAAGATTGCCGGGAGAAATATCAATAACCTCAGATATGCAGATGACACACCCTTATGGCAGAAAGTGAAGAGGAACAAAAAAGCCTCTTGATGAAAGTGAAAGTGGAGAGTGAACAAGTTGACTTAAAGCTCAACATTCAGAAAACGAAGACCATGGCATCTGGTCCCATCACTTCATGGGAAATAGACGGGGAAACAGTGGAAACTGTCAGACTTTATTTTTCTCGGCTCCAAAATCACTACAGACGGTGACTCTAGCCATGAAATTAAAAGACGCTTACTCCTTGGAAGGAAAGTTATGACCAACCTAGACAGCACATTCAAAAGCAGAGACATTACTTTGCCAACAAAGGTTCGTCTAGTCAAGGCTATGGTTTTTCCTGTGGTCATGTATGGATGTGAGAGTTGGACTGTGAAGAAGGCTGAGCGCCGAAGAATTGATGCTTTTGAACTGTGGTGTCGGAGAAGACTCTTGAGAGTCCCTTGGACTGCAAGGAGATCCAACCGGTCCATTCTGAAGGAGATGAGCCCTGGGATTTCTTTGGAAGGAATGATGCTAAAGCTGAAACTCCAGTACTGTGGCCACCTCATGCAAAGAGTTGACTCATTGGAAAAGACTCTGATGCTGGGAGGGATTGGGGGCAAGAGGAGAAGGGGACGACAGAGGATGGGATGGCGGATGGCATCACTGACTCGATGGACGTGAGTCTCGGTGAACTTCGGGAGTTGGTAATGGACAGGGAGCCCTGGCGTGCTGCGATTCATGGGGTCACAGAGTCGGACACGACTGAGCGACTGATCTGATCTGATCTGATCCATATCACTACAATTAAAATGCTGAAGAAATTATTTTTTTAACCTCTTAAAAACATTAGGGATCTGACCACACCATACAGAATTATCAGGCCAAATATTAATGAAAGAGAGAATCCAGAGAGATCAGATAAGCCCCAAAGCCTGATTTTCCCTTAAGGCACTGGTCTACTGAAGTAAAACTGATTTGTAGTTTTGAATGCCTTGTGGGGCTGGTGGGAAAGAGTTAAATCTAGGGATTTCCAAAGTGGAGAATGTAGTAACATGATAAAACTGTGATCTCAAAAGGCCACTTATTCAGAATAAATGAAAACTAGAAATGAAGCCATGCTCCACTCCCGCTGGTCTATAAGGAAAGTAGACTTGGGACTTTACAGACACAGGGTGAAAGAGCAAAAGAACCCCGAGAAACTGTTATTCATAAGCTTGCTCTCAAGATTTGCAAATAAGATTCCCATCACCTAGGTGGTTCAAAAACATCTCAAGCCAGGAAGTGAGTTTAAAGCAATTTATAGCAAAAAATATCCAATAAAAGATGTGCAAGACCTGTATGCAGAATTGTAAAATTTTATTGAAAGACACTTAAGACCTAAACAGAGAGACAACCCACATTCAAGAATACAGTGACTTAATGTATCGTAAGGCTATTGCCTATAGATTCAGTGCAAGTCTAATCCAAAGCACAATAGAATTTTCCAAAAAAGTTAACAAAGTGATTTAAAAACTTATATGGAAAAACTAGACCAAAGAACAGCTAAGTCATTCCTAAAGGATAACATTGGGGAGTAGAGGGGAAGACTATTAAAGCTTCAGGAATTAAGACAGGACTGTACTGGAGGAAAAACGGGTAAATTGACCAATGGAAGAGAGTATGTGTGTGTGTATCTTTGAGAGTATATCAGAGAGTGCAAAGGGGAAAAAAAAAATCAATGGAAGACAAAGAAAGAAACAATTTCATAGAAGAAACTGGAAAATAGGTTATCCAAATGGAAAAAAGAAAATTGGATCTAGATAAAAAAACAATTCCTGATGAATTAAGAACTTTATCAAAAGCAAAACTTTTAAACTTTATGAAGAAACCATAGGTAAATACTTTTGTGGCTCTGGGAGAGATAAGGGCCTTTTAAAACAAGATTCTAAAACTAATAGCTAAAAAAGTAAGTACTGCTTAGTTTATCTCTATTAAAATTAAGAAATTCTGTTAAGCAAAAGGCACTCAATAGGAAATAAAAATGGGAACCATGAATTGGGAAAATAAATTTTCAACATACATAACCAACTAAGTTTTAGTATACAATGTAGAAAAGAAAGAAGCTGTTTTAAAATTTCATTTTTATGCAAATAACCTAATAGAAAAATGGGCAAAACAATGAACAAGCATTTTCCAGAAGAGAAAACATATATATTACCAATGAATATATAAAGAAATGCTCATCCTTATTAGTAATTAGGAAAATGTAAGCCAATGTACAAAACTGAATCCATTTCAAAAATATTAAAAAGTCAGATAGTACAATATTTAAGGAGAATATATTTTAAAAAACAGCTACAATAATATACAGGTGATGGAACTGTTAAGCTGGTACAACTTCTTCAGAAAATTATTTAGACATTCCCATATTCCATGAATCTGTAATTCAACTTCTAGATATATAACATAAAGCAATTCTTATGCAATTTGCACTAGGAGATGTACAACCATGCTCATAACAGTACTGATAATAGCATAAAACTAGAAAGAATACCCACTGATATGGTCATGGGTAAATACATTGTTGTGCATTCAAACAATGGAATGGAGCAGCCAGGAAAGGAATCAAACAGCTATGTTCAACAACATGGATGAAGATCACAAAACAATGTTGGGAGAAAAACTGAAAAATCTCAGAACAGCATGTGACTGATTCCATTTTAAATAAATTATGAATACAGGAATATTAAACTGGGTAGTGAAACCTTAAAGAGGAAATAAAAATGATTATCATGAAAGTTAGGAGAGTGGCTGCATTGATAGGGAAAGAGAGTGATGCGATCAGAAAGAGGCATCGGTGCGTTTCTGGAATGTCCGCCCTTGGTTTTGTGCTCAGGGTGGTGAGAGGATGTAAGAGTTTGCTTTAAAACTGCTTTAAACTGTGAGTGTATTTATATGTTTAAGTGTGTGTGTGTGTATATATATATATTTTTTTTAATAAATAGATAAATATTTTATGTTCTGCACAAAATATTGATAAATTTTAATGATACGAATACCTGGGCAGAAGTGGGTCTTTCTTGAGGATTTTCTTTCAAACATTTTTTAATTAACTTCTCAACCATAGGCCATGGGGCACAACCATATTCTTTAACTGGATCTAAAACATTAAAAAACATATCACACTAAAACACTGAACAAATCAGAAAGATTATATTTCTTCTCAATGTGTATGAGAGGTCCAGACACTGCAAAGGAAACACTGATCTCTATAATCCCACATTATTATGAACTGCTTATCACTCTTCAAGCTAATTTTGTTAATTATCTCCACTAGAAACATCAAAAAAGAGTCCTTGATTTTTACAGTATAAAAAGAGACACAAATACCAATTGAATAAAAATAGATTTTCATTTCATACCTTCATTTCAAATAGATTTTGAAAACACTTTTGTTCATATATTAGACTTTTTTGCAAATACTTTTATTTTAATATTCAAAGTAGACAAGCATTCAGTCTTCACATGCCCACAGTCAGTTTTTGAACATTTGTTTTTAAGTTAATGCCATTTTTCTGGTCGGTGTAGAATAGAGACCTGAAAACTTTTCCTGGAAAGCTAATTGATAAAATGAGGGAGATGACCCAGATTGTGCACAAAGTATTAAGTCAAATAATAATTGATTTCCTTCTGTTGGGAATCTTTAAGGGTCCCCAAAAGGAGATAGTTATCTTCCCTGTAGCTGGAACACAGTATACACTCAAAGCTTTTTTTAAGTGAAAAGCAGAAAATATGAGAAACAACTAAATATATTTTAAAGAATATTTCAGAATGCAAACAGAAGTAACAGTTAAGGAATGAAAGAAAAAAGTCCTAGAATTTCTTTAAAGCATGAGTGAAAGTAAAAAGTGAAAGTGAAGCTGCTCAGTCGTGTCCAACTCTTTGCGACCCCATGGACTCTAGCCCACCAGGCTCCTCCATCCAAGGAATTTTCTAGCAAGAGTACTGGAATGGGTTGCCATTTCCTTCTCCAGGGGATCTTCCCAATCTGGGGATCGAACCTGTGTCTCCCACATTGAGGGTAGACGCTTTACCGTCTGAGCCACCAGGGAACCCCTTGAAGCCTGAGGCAACCATTCAAAATAGATCTGATCTCATTAAACACTTATTTACTAATTCTTGCTAATATTTACTACTAAAAATTATTATAGTAAATAATTTGTTTTCATTCCTGCATAGAAATTACTTCCCTCAAGAAAATGAAAATACTCCAAGCTAGTGGACACTTAGTAACTCTTTATGAGAAGAAAAGTCACTAAACCTGGACTTATAATATATTTCCTTTCCTGAGTATTCTTCTAAATATAATACCTAATATATAAATATTTAGAATACTAAAAAGAAACCCTATATCCTCTATGTTTCTCATATGATTTATATTAACATCACAGAATTTAAGACTATTCATGCATTAAACAAAAAAATTAAGAGTTGTAAAATGAATTAGTATATAAATAAAATTAAATAACTTAGAAATGAAGCTGCTAAGTTAAAATATAATAATCTTTATTGTAGATAAAACTTACCGGGTAATTTCCCTTGTATTGCCAATTCATCAAACTCATTCGGAAACTTCAAACCCTCTGCTATTCTACCTCCAGTTGTCAAAATGTCATAAAGTAGCAAACCAAATGAATAAACATCAGCTTGTTGGTTATAAATAACATTTCCTCTAGCAACTTCAGGTGCACGAAAACCTGAAAGGAAACAGACATATTAATAAATATGCTCAAACCCAGGGCTTATACACCCAAATAAGTATATATTTAGGCCTGTATGCTGATGAATAGGAGATGAGTCTAAACAGGCCATATCATCTCTAAATGGAGATATCTTAAGTCAGTTAAGAGCCATGTCCCAAGACATTTCACCCACGCTCAATTTTGAAGAATAATAAGGATAAACATGCAATAATAAATTATTTAGTGATGTTTCACAATTAAATAAAGCCTAAAAGGGGGAAAAACTAGATCCTTCTTAATAATAACTATTCTCAGGGTAGTATTTCAAACAGAAGAGAAGACAGGAGGCAGATTTGCAGATTTTTTTACTCCAAGTCACTTTAACCTGGCTAAAATGTTAATGGACTTATTATTTCAAGAACGTGTGACTCTACTCCTTCAACTCAGTTGAAAACTAAAAAGAAAACCACAACTAAAATGAATAAAAGCCCTCTATCTCAAGTGAAGGTTCATGCCTAAAATTCTTTTATAAGGAAATAAAACCTTTCATCTCACAATAAAGATAAATCATTTTAATCACTTGAGAAAAAAAGAGTAATTTCAACATTACCTATAACAATAAAAATATTAACAATCTAAAGAAATCCAACTATAAAGAAAATAAGTTAAATATTGTACACTATGCAGTAACTTAAAATAATTTTTAAGATGTTATAATGTAAATGAAAAAAAAATGTATAATATAATTCTGAATAGACAAAATTATCACCTGAATTAATTTGCTTAGCTGTGATAATGGTATGGCTATTATGCAAGCAAACATCCTTATACAATACTAAGAAAATACATGCAGATACATTTCAGGATGACACAGCATGATATCTTCAACTCAGTTTCAAAGACTCATAGTCAAACAGAAGAGAAAGAGAACAACAATGTGGCAAAAAGTTAATAATCAAATTATGTGAAGAGTATATAGGAATATATTATACTATTCTTTCAACTTTTTCATAGGCTGAAACATTTTAAAAGTAAACAGTTAATGGGAATATGCAAAATTAAAACTACAAAGAAATATGTCCAAATGTAATAACAATTATTTCCAAGTATAGATATTATGAGTAGCTTTTATTTTCCTTTATAATTTCAAATTTTCCACAATGAACATATATGATCGCTATGGTAAATATATAGCCAGAAAATATATAATGAATTCATACCCTTCAAGGAGTAAACGACTGAATTGAGAAACTGTTTTTAACAATACTCTCAGCAAAAGACAAAGCTCATCAGCCCTTCAACAAGCTAGGAGTCAAAAGGATGGAGACAACAAATTTGAGCATGATAACCTCTACTGAACTAACTGTAAACATTCTCTCATGAACATTTTGCTGCATTTATTCCTCTTCTCTTTCTCTGTTACCATTTCCACACATTTGTATCTGTGTGTGTGTCTTCTTCCTTCTCTGTCACTCCCTCTCACTCTTTCTCATTCTCTCCTTGTCTTTGTGCATGTACATAAAATATTTGACATTATATTAAGTTGAAGATAAAATATTTCAAACCTAAGTACAATATGTATCCTTAAGATAAGGATACATGGGGATCTTTAGGCAAGAATACTGGAGTAGGCTGCCGTTTCTTTCTCCAGTGGACCACGTTTTGTCAGAACTCTTTTCTATGACCCGTCTATTTTGGGTGGCCCTGCATGGCATGGCTCATGGCTTCACTGAGTTATGCAAGCCACTTTGTCATGACAAGGCTGTAATCCATGAAGGGGATCTTAAGACTCCTTTGGACTACAATGAGTCAATCCTAAAGGAATCAACCCTGAATATTCATTGGAAGGACTGTTGCTGAAGTTGAAGCTCCAACGCTTTGGCCACCTGATACAAAGAGCAACTCACTGGAAAAGACCCTTATGCTGGGAGAGATTGAAGGGAATAGAAGGGCATGGCAGAAGATGAGATGGTAAAATAGCATAACTGACTCTTTGAACATGAATTTGAGCAAACTCCAGGAGACAGTGGAGGACATAGGAGTTTGCTGCTGCTGCTGCTGCTGCTGCTGCATCACTTCAGTCGTGTCCGACTCTGTGTAATCCCATAGACGGCAGCCCACCAGGCTCCCCCATCCCTGGGATTCTCCAGGCAAGAACACTGGAGTGGGTTGCCATTTCATTCTCCAGTGCATGAAAGTGAAAAGTGAAAGTGAAGTCACTCAGTCTTGTCCAACTTTTAGCAACCCCATGGACTGCAGCCTACCAGGCTCCTCCGCCCATGGGATTTTTCAGGCAAGAGTACTGGATTGGGGTGCCATAGGAGTTTGGCATGCTACAATTCACAGGATCACTAAGAGTCAGACACGACTTAACAACTGAACAACAGGATAAGGACATTTTCTAACATAGCTATACATGTAATTCTCACACCTAAGTGAAAGAATTATATAAGTAGTTAAGATAGTTCTAAAATAGATCCTTAATAAACTGTACCTATGACATAATGTATATATATCACAACAGTTTCTAATTTGTATCACTATAGCATTTTACACACACCTTCCTGAATAGGCAGATGAGAACTTTCCATTTTACAAAGAACATAATCATCACGAAAGTGTTAGATGTTTTCCTAAGGACACACAGAAAATAAATGGTAAAGTTAAGAGTATTTAAAAATTATGGTTGGATCTCATAGCAGGCTGGAGGCCAGCCCCACTCACCAGCATGCTTCAACACCAGCTGCAGTTCTACACAACTGGAGGGTGTATACAGCCCACAGAGAGGACACTCTTTGAGCACCTGCCTCTGGGGGCCACGTGGGACTGCACTTCTGATTCACAGAGTATATCTCCTTAATAAACCTACTCCTTCAAGAACAGGAGAGATCACAGACTTACTCAATACATACAAACAAACAGAAAATGAGGCAAATAAGACAGAGGAAGCCGTTCCAATTCAAACAACAAAACAAAACTTCAGAAAAATAAAAACAGTGATAGGAAATCCTCTTCATGAAGCATTCAAAGTAATGGTCATAAAGATGTTCAACGAACTTGAGAGAATAACGAAGGAACACAGTGAGAAACTGAACAAGAAAAAAACATAAAAATTCTAAAACTGAGTTTATAACTGAACTGAAAATCACTAACGGGGCTCAATAACAGATTAGATGAGGTAGAAGAATAAGTCAGTGATCATTCTAAGATGATGGAAGACAGAGCAATGGAACTCATCCAGATAGAGAAGTAAAATAAAAATACTGTTTTACATGGACATACATTAAAGTACGTTTGTGACATCATCACCCAGAATAACATCTGCATTGTAGAGTTTTCAGAGGGAGAGGAGAGAAAATGGCAGAAAAATTATTTCAAGGAATAGTGGTAACAGTCTATAACAAATATAAACAAAGACATTACTTTGCCAACAAGTCAAATCTATGGTCTTTCCAGCAGTCATGTACAGATATGAGAGTTGGATCATAAACTAGGTGGAGTGCTGAAGAACGGATGCTTTTGAATTGTGGTGCTAGAGAAAACTCTACACACGGACATCACCAGACGGTTAATGTCGAAATCAGATTAATTCTATTCTTTGTAGTCGAAGATGGAGAAGCTCTATACATTCAGCAAAAACAAGACCTGGAGCTGACTGTGGCTCAGATCATCAGCTCCTTATTGCAAAATCCAGACTTAAATTGAAGAAATTAGGGAAAAACACAAGGCCATTCAGGTACAATATAAATCAAATCCCTTATGATTATATAGGGGAGGTGATGAATAGATTCAAGGGACTAGATCTGATAGAAGAGTGCCTGAAGAACTATGGACAGAGATTCAGACCATTGTACAGGAGGTTGTGACTAAAACCATAGCCCAAAAAAACAGATGCAAGAAGGCAGTGTGGTTGTCTGAGGAGCCTTACAAGCAACTGAGAAAAGAAGAAAAGTGAAAGGCAAATGAGAAAGATAAACTCATCTTAATGCAGAGTGCCAGAAAATAGCACGGAGAGATACCAAAGACTTCTCAAGTAAACAATGCAAAGAAATAGAGGAAAACAACAGAATAGGAAAGATTAGAGATCTAGTAAAGAAAATTAGACACCAAGGGAACACATTTCATTAAAAGATGGGCACAATAACAGACAGAAACAGCAAAGACCTAACAGAAGCAGAGGAGATTAAGAGGAGATTAAGAGGTGGCAAGAATACACAGAAGAAATGTTGGGGGAAAAAAAAAATCTTAATGACCCAGATAATCACAATGGTGTGGTCACTCACCAGAGCCATACATCTTGGAGTGTGAAGTCAAATGGGTCTTAAGAAGCATTACTGTGAACAAAGCAAGTGGAGGTAATAGAATTTCAGCTGAGCTATTTCAAATCCTTAAAGATGATGCTTTGAAAGTGCTGCACTCAATATGCCAGCAATGGCCACAGGCCTGGAGAAGGTCAGTTTTTATAAAAATCTCAAAGAATGGCAATGCGAAAGAATGTTCAAACTACTGAAGGTTGTGGCTGTGAGCCATGTGCTACACTGGGATTCGTAACCTCCGGAAGAAAGGATTTCAAACCAGAGCCAGAGATGAGGCTTGACCACTCAGAGCTTTTTGTGTAGCAAAGTTTTATTGAAATATAACAGAGATAGGGAAAGCTTCTGACATAGACATCCAGAAGGGGACAGAAAGACTGCCCCATTGCTAGTTTTTAGCAAGACAATTTGCGTTTGTTAGTAAGCTTCTAATCAGAAGAGAGAAATGCCTCAAGGCTGAGGGAGTTTCACCAGGCTCTTCTCCCACAATATGCACTTTTGAGATCGTGCATATAGTGACACAAGGTATGTCATCCCCAGCCATAAAACAATTAACAAGAATACTGGTTTGCTGAGCCATTATCTGCACAAGGTTTGAGGGGAAAAAAAAAAAAAAAAAAAAGTCTGCCACTTGTAGTTTATTCTTTTTGCCACTTGGGGACCTCGGGCCTTCCTCCCTGTTACCCTCTCACTACTGCACAATTGCGCTTATTTTATATGCTAGAAAGCCCAAAATCCTTCAAGTTATGCTTCAACAATACAGGAACTGAGAATTTCCAGATGTACCAGCTGGATTTAGAAAAGGTAGAGGAGGCTTGTTGTTAACTTATTCAACATCTGCTGCATCATAGAAAAAGCAACAGGAATTCAAAACAAAACAAAAAAATCTAATTCTGATTCACTGACTACACTAAAAGCTTGGACTATGTGGATCACAACAAACTGTGAAAAATTCTGAAAGAGATGGAAAAACCAGACCACCTTACCTGCCTGCTGAGAAACCTGTATGCAGCCCCAGAAGCAACAGTTAGAACTGAACATGGAACAACAGACTGGTTCAAAATTGGGAAAGGAGTACAGCAAGACTATATACTGTCACCATACTTATTTAAACTATATGCACAGAACATCATATGAAATGCTGAGCTTGATGAAGCACAAGCTGAAATCAAGATTGCTGGTGGAAATGTCAACAACTTCAGATATGCAGATGATACCACACTAATGGAAGAAAGCGAAGAAAAATTAAAGAGCCTCTTCATGAGTGTGAAAGAGGAGAGTGAAAAAGCTGGCTTGAAACTGAACATTCAAAAAACTAAAATTGTGGCATCTGGTCCCATCACTTCATGGCAAATGGAAGAGGAAAAAATGGAAACAGTGACAGATTTCACTCAGGCTCCAAAATCACTGCAGATGGTGACCACAGCCATGAAATTATTATACACTTTCTCCTTGGAAGGACAGCTGTAACAAACCTAGATAGTGTATTAAGAGCAGAGACATCAGTTTGCCCACAAAAGTTCATATAGGCATAGATATGGTTTTTCCAGTAGTCATGTATGGATGTGAGAGTTGGACCATAAAGAAGGCTGAGCACCAAAGATTTGATGCTTTCGAAATGTGGTGTTGGAAAAGACTCTTGAGAGTCCCATGGACTGCAAGGAGATCCATCCAGTCCATCCTAAAGGAGATCAGTTCTGAATACTCACTGGGAGGACTGACACTGAAGCTGAAACTCCAAAATTTTGGCTACCTGATGCGAAGAACTGACTCATTGGAAAAGCCCCTGATGCTGGGAAAGATTGAAGGTGGGAAGAGAAGGGGACAACAGAGGATGAGATGGTTGGATGGCATCACCGACTTGATGGACATGAGTTTGAGCAGCTCTAGAAGATAGTGAAGGACCGGGAAGCCTGGCGAACTACAGCTCATGGGGGGTCACAAAGAGTCAAATATGACTTAGCGACTGAACAACAACGAAGACTCTTGAGAGTCCCTGGGATGACAAGGAGATAAAACCAGTCAATCCTAATGGAAATCAACCCTGAATATTCATTGGAAGGACTGATGCTTAAGTTCCCATACTTTGGCCTCCTGATGTGAAGAGCTGACTCACTGGGAAAGACCTTGATGCTGGGAAAGACTGAAGACAAAAGAAGAGGGAAGCAGAAGCTGAGATGGTTGGATAGCATCACTGATCAATGTTCATGAACTTGGGCAAACTCCAGGAGATAGTAAGGGACACAGAGGCCTGCCATGCTGCAATCCATGGGTTCGCAAAGGGTCAGATATGACTTAGCAACTGAATAGCAACAACAAATGGTTGAAAATGTCCCTAATCTGAGGAAGATTTCCCTAATCCAGTCCCCAAACCTCTAAGATAAACAAAAAGAGACACACACCAAGACACATATCATTAAAATGGTAAAAGTTAAGGATGAAAGTAGCAAGCAAAGCAACATATTACATACAAGCGAAATCCTATAAGACTATAGCAGACTCTTCGGCAGAAACTTTACATGCCAGAATAGAGTGACACGGTATGTTCACAAAGTGCTCAAAGGGAAAAAAAAACAAAAAACCTTCTAACCAAGAATACTCTACCCAACAAAGTTATCACTGAGAACTGTAGAAGAGATTGGAAATTTCCCAGATAAACAAAAGAAAAAGGAGTTTACCACTTTTTCACTGTCCTCTTTCACTTTCACCAAGAGACTCTTGAGTTCCTTTCTCTTTCTGCCATAAGGGTGGTGTCATCTAAATATCTGAAGTGATTGATATTTCTCTCAGCAATCTTGATTCCAGCTTGAGATTCATCCAGCCCAGCATTTCGCATGAGGTACTCTGCATGTAAGTTAAATGAGCAAGGTGACAGTATACAGCCTTGACGTACTCCTTTCCCAATTTGGAGCCAGTCCATTGTTTCATGTCTGCTTCTGTTGTTCCTTGACCTGCATACAGATTTTTTCAGGAGGCAGGAAAGGTGGTCTGGTATTTCCATCTCTTGAAGAATTTTCCAGTTTATTGTGATCCACACAGTCAAAGACTTTAGCATAGTCAATGAAGCAGAAGTAGATGCTTTTCTGGAATTCTCTTGCTTTTTCTATGATCCAAGGGCTATTGTCAATTTGATCTCTGGTTCCTATGCCTTTTCTGAATCTAGCTTGAAGTTCTAAAGCCTAGCTTGAAGAATTTTGAGCATTACTTTGCTAGTGTGTAAGATGAGTGCAATAGTGTGACAGTCTGAGCATTCTTTGGCATTGCCTTTCTTTGGGATTGGAATGAAAACTGACCTTTTCCAGTCCTGTGGGCACTGCTGAGTTTTCCAAATTTGCTGACATATTGAGTGCAGCAATTTCCAAGCATCATCTTTTAAGATTTGAAATAGCTCAGCTGGAATTCTATCACCTCCATTAGCTTTGTTCGTAGTGATGCTTCCTTTTTTTTTTTTTTTTTTTTTTTTGTGATGCTTCCTAAGGCCCATTTGACTTCACACTCCAGGATGTCTGCCTCTAGGTGAATGATCACACCATCATGGTTATTTGGTCATTAAGATCTTTTCTGTATAGTTCTTCTGTGTAGTCTTGCTACCTCTTCTTAATCTCTTTTGCTTCTGTTAGGTCCATACCATTCCTGTCCTTTATTGCATCCATCTTTGCATAAAATGTTCCCTTGGTAGCTCTAATTTTCCTGAAGAGATCTCTAGTCATTCCCATTCTATTGTTTCCATATCACGGATACTTTAAATAATGCTGCAATGATCATTAAACCACATAAGTCTTTTTGAATTAGTGTTTCTATTTTCTTCAGGTAAATGCCCAGAAGTAAAATTGAAGGATCATACAAAATTTCTATCTTCAATTTTTGGAGTAACCCCCACCCATATAGTTTTTGGAGGCTAAATTAAATCATCCAATTATTTATTATTCATTCAAAAGATTTATTGTGTATCTGTTACATCAAGGTACTATTAAAAAACTTAAAACCTTTGGCATTTTCCCACTTGACTGTTAGGAACATTAGGATTAGACTTGTAAGTTCTTAGAGTAGGGAGAGACTTGAGGGGTCACTTAGTTTAAATTTTAATCTATGGCACATAGCTTTTTACATTAGTTGTTTTTTTTTTTTTTTTTTTTTTTTTATCCCTTTAGATAGCAATCCACAGATCTTATGGCTGCACAAAAGGTTACAATTTTTCTCAAAATTAGTCAGAGACAGTAAGGAAGATAATTTTGAGGATACAGAAAGGAATATTTACTTCAATAAGGAAATGGTTTCAACCTTCTTATCTTCTCCTTTTCAAAATATAAGTATCTTCACTGACATAATTCCCAGTAGGAGAATGTAATGCCTATTTATATAACCAGGAATTACCTCAATTATTAAAAAAAAAAAAATGCACTCTTAAGTGCTTCTTGAAATTCAACCAATGAATTTCTAATGATTCTATTTCAACCAATGAACTTCTAATGATCTTATTTCTTGACCATGCTAACAGTTTCTTCCAAAGTTATCTATGGAAAACAGATGCCTTTAGAAAAATCTCCCTCAAATAATAAACACTAAATGATGACAGGATTTTAATCCTTCTGATGGACTGGTCTAGATCAAACATATTGTCATAGATAGCAATAAAATGGCATTTAATGAAAAAGGTATATGAATAACGTGAAATATACTATCCACAACTATATCTTTAAATACAAAACTGCATAAAGCATTACTATAATTCATTTCTCTGAAAATAATAAATCTACTTGAAAATCATTAATTTCAAGAACTCTGAGTAAATAACACTTTAAATCAGACTGTCCTATAAAATTACATACTTAAAACATTGATTCCTCTACCTAAGCAGAATGACACAGCACTGAAACTGAATGGAGGACTTAGACCCAAACATGCAGGAAAGATGTGACAAAGGTGACACTCAAAGTAGTGGAGAAAAAGACATAGTTAAATACATGATAATAGCATAAGTTGTCTGATAAAGAAAAAAGGAGTACCTACATTATTCAAAACAACTAATAAACTCTTGATGAACCAAAAGTTTTAACATAAAATGTAAATCTACATTTATGAGGCTGATTCATGTCAATGTATGGCACAAACCACCACAATATTGTAAAATAATTAGCCTACAAGTAAAATAAATAAATAAATTTTTTTAAGTACTAAAAAATATTCCAATTAAATGGATAATACTGGAATTTAAAAGGCCTCCCTCATCACTCTATCAGAGATGGGTGGTGTAAGAGACACAGGTTGAGAACTGGGGAATACATTGTCTTCGGAGAATTTTAAATACGCAGCTACCTGCACAGGATAGTTACTACTGACCCTGCCTTTGATATATCACTGACTAAACATGTCAGGAAAAACTAAAGATTATTTTGTCTAAAAGAATCAAACTCAGCAATAGCATAATACCATAAACAAGTAAAAGACAAACCCTAAACTGAAAAAAATTTGCAATACATGAGAGACAAAGAGTCAACATTAAGTGAAATCAGCTTTACAAATAAGTAAGAAAAGTAGATAAATGAGTAAAGACAGAAAAATATACAAAACATGAAAGGAAAAATACATGTCCTATATATAAATAGATATTTGAAAAATAAAAACATTAAACTATAACTTTTTGACTATTAACTCCATGAAAACTAAAAATAATAACAAACCCAGAATGGAAAATAGGTGTTATAATTCAAGTATTGATGGAATTTGAATTGATAAACCTTTCCAGAAGGCAAGTAGTGTTTCAAAATTCAAAATATGCCTATCCAGCAATATGATCCTTAGAAATCTACTGTTTACAAATTAGCTTCATAAATGAAAAAATTTTAATTTACAAGTCTTTTAATTAAAGCTTTTTAATATTTCAAAAGGTTAGAAAAAATAAATAAATATCAAGATAAGATATAGTTAACTGAATCACTAAAATATTATGTAAATGCTAAAACTGATACTTAACAAAGAAAGATTTCCCTGAAATAGTAAGTAGAAAAAGAAGATAAAGAAGTAGAATTTACAATATAATATGTATATAAACCTCTTAAGCACATCTAAATCTAGATATATCTCTGTGTTACCAAAGTGTTATTATTTCACTAATTTATGAGAAATACATCTTTCGACCTGCTCAATATCATTCACTGCTTTCACATCAGGACCTTACATTTTGAAAATAAAATCTTAACTTAAAATGACTTGCTTGAACTACTCATCATGGAGTCTTTCACTTCAAAAACCAAAATGGGGAGAGGAGGGGATGGATGGCATTAAAACCTAAGCTACCAACATAACATTTGATTATCAATCTAAACCATAAGATCCTCCAAGCTACTCTACATATATCCTTATCACTGATGACTTCCCTGGAAGAGCAACTGCAATTTCTTCAAAATTTTTTGCCTTATATTTAACTATGCTGGTGACCATAGTAGGAACAGGAAAAATAACATTTCAAGCTATTCAATGTATTCATCACTAAATTTAATTTGGGATGAAAATGAGTATTTTTAACATTGCTTGTCATCAGAAGGCTAGAAATAGAAACATTTACCGCCTGTTTACAAAAGGACAACATTGTCATCTGATCTAATACTGCAAATGATCTATGGTGGGTATAGACTGTACTACTGTACCACATGGACACCCTGTTTAGCATCAATGACCCTCAAAAACTAGAAAATTTAAGCACTTACTAAAATCCTAAATATGCATTGTTGTATTAGGCTGTTCAAATAAGTCATTTATTTAAATATGTGTCACTTCTACTTCTAGGTAAAATGGAACTAGGGACTAGACTTACTATCCTGCATAAAACAATGAAATAACTAGACAACAAAGACAAAATTCTGAATACTGGGAAAAGAAGACAGCGATCCCTGAGAGAGAGCAAGCAAACAAGGTGGGTTCTCCGAATGCCTTTCAGAGGACTGGAAAAAGGGAAGGCAAACAGAGCTGAGCCCCTGGTTAAGAAGACAAAGCAGAAGCTGGGAAAGCAAGGACAGATAAGGAATGTGTCAAGTGTGGTGCTAAACCCTTTATATGAATTTCTCATTTTATTTTTACAACAATCCCTAAACAGATACTATTATTAGGTACTGCTGTTTAACCAAGGAAAGGAATTAGGTGGTTTCTCCAGCCCCAGCTAATAAGTGGTAGAGCAAGGATTTAAACTAAGACACTCTGACTTCATAGCCCAAGTTTAATAGAATCTATTTAATTCACATTTGCTTCATTTTTGTTTGAACAGAAGTGTAAATCCTATACTCAGTCTCTTAACATTTTGTTTATATCACAGG
This sequence comes from Bubalus bubalis, assembly GCF_019923935.1. Classification (NCBI taxonomy): domain Eukaryota; kingdom Metazoa; phylum Chordata; class Mammalia; order Artiodactyla; family Bovidae; genus Bubalus; species Bubalus bubalis. Next base: position 79,763,025 of record NC_059160.1, on the reverse strand, counting down.
CTCACACTCTCAAAATTTAGAGTAAATTCTAATCATCTTATAAAAAATTTTCTTACAAATAACATTTTCCCTAATGTGAAAGATACCAAAATTTGACCTGCCTATCTTATAATTGATTAATATAGGCAATTACACTGTTTATATGATGCAAAGATGGGAATCACTTGGAGATCATTTAAATAGCCTCGATGTCTGGGCTCCATGGTGACTCCATGGTAAAGAATTCACCTGCAATGCAGGAGACCCAGGTTCAATCCCTGTGTCAGGAAAGAGAAGGAAATGGCAACCTATTCTAGTATTCTTGCCTGGGAAATCTCATGGAGAGAGGAGCCTGGTGGGCTACAGCCCATGGGGTCACAACAAGAGTTGGACACCACTTCGCGACTAAACAACAAATGTCTGGGCTCCACCCAAACTAGTTAAATCAGAATCCTGGGACCCACACATTTGAAAGTCTTCCAGAAGCTCCAAACATGTGCCCACACGGAGGGCTCCTGCTCCACAACTGTAAATGACACAACCCCAGGGGAAACATTCTTAAGCCTACATGCTATCTAGTTACAGCCAGAATTAAAAACACAACAGAATAATCCTCCATCTATCACTTAGAACACAGGGCATTTCTTGCACAAATTATTTCTACATTAGTACATTTTGCCTGAAGCGTCTCCTCCTGCTTTTCTATCAATATTTATTTATTATTTTCTTAAATCTCAAACTTCTCCTTTAAGATGTAATTTCAGAATCACCTTCCTCTATAGGAAGTCCTAAAGACCTATGGCTCAGTTAAGGACTTGCTCCTCTGGACTATCATTGTGCCTTGAACTATATCTCCTGTTGAAACTGACACAATGTTTTATAATGATTGTTTATAGCCCTATTTTTCCTGGCAAAATGTGTGCTTCTGGAGGAAAAATTTCACATTTATTCAGGCACATTCTCCAAGTTCACCACTAAAGCAACTGCTAACACACTTGGAGCAACTGCAATATGCCAGTCCTTCTCCATGTTACTTACATCGATTGTTTCATTTTATCTTTACAATAACTCTGTTGAAATAGGCATTATTTTTCTCATCACAATTTACAGAAATGAAAATTGAGTCCCAAAAAATGAATCTTGATGAACACCACACAGCTATGTTGCTGCTGCTACTGCTGCTAAGTCACTTCAGTCGTGTCCGACTCTGTGCGACCCCACAGACGGCAGCCCACTAGGCTCCTCTGTCCCTGGGATTCTCCAGGCAAGAGTACTGGAGTGGGGTGCCACTGCCTTCTCTGACAGCTATGTTAAGTAGTGTTAATACTTAATCTGATGTTAAGTAGTAACACCAGATTGGTATTTGGTGTTTATAACATTCAATATATTATTGCCAAATGTATGAATAAATGAATAAAAAATAAGAATATTTTCCCCTAGAGAATTTTTATAACAAGTACAAGGTTAAAATAATTGGGAAAATATGATTCATCTAGAAACTATATTTTTCAGATAAGGCTGCATTTTTACAAATGGAATGAATTAAGATCCATAAATCAAAGATACAAGAAATTTATAAATTAGGTCTGATTATATATGACAAACTACATGTAAACATATACTTTCTTTTTACTTTCAGAAAAGTCTGAGTAGAGCATGTTTCATAATTCCTATCAGATGATAGGTATAACCAGAGAATAACATTTTTATTTACCCGAAGACTGTTGTATTTGTATGGATGTTGACTGAGTGAAAGCCATCGGTCAGTATCCGTCTCAGTCAATAGCACATCTGTCATAAGGCCCAGAATTAACTGTTAATACCAACCGGATATAATATAAACATAACCAACTGACTGAGTTAAAATTGAATCTCTTTAAATTATTTGAGGTTGAAATTCTCCATCCCATAGTTACCTTTCAAAATGTAGACAGACGTGGTGCTGTGGTTCTTGCCAGTAACTGAATTGTTAACACCTTTGCCCACAAGCTGTGATGGTCGCTGGCCGGGGCTGTGCTCTCAGGAGGCACAGGTTTGTATCCAGTGTAACCCTAGACAAATTTTAATAGTCCCTAAGCTTTAGTTTCCTTATCTCTAGACTAGGAGTAGTAATACAACTTATGTCAGAGGGTCATAAGGATTAAATAAGATAATCAAACCATGAAAAGGGCTAAGTGTGAGACAAGCACCTCTGTTAATGCTTTGAAAGGTTTGCTCCCATCACCTCCTTCCCTGAGACAAGAGTAATGAACCCGCACTCACAGTCCACATGGCGTGAATACACCACAGTAAGAGTTAGTACAAAAATATACAAGAGTTTAACAAACACATGGTCTTCTGTTTCTCTAAAATTTCTAAGTTAAACCTTATATTGTTTCTCATGAAGTTTCAAGTATAACATTAACAAAGAAGATTCATCAAAAAGGAAAAGAGAAGGAGAGAACTAAAATCATATGAGTGGTAATGATCTTCCACTCAAACATAATTGCTCTGGGGAAGGAATTATGATGGTGCTAGCAGTGGTAACAATTACTGTTATTTAAAAAGTTTAAATTTGAGTTTAGGGCTGATGTGATTAAAAGTGTTCTAACAACAATAAAAACAGAAATGATAAAGAGAAGCTCCAAGATACAGCTAGGAAAAATGCTTACTATGCAGCCTGGGGAAAAAGGGGGCAGAACAGAAAGGATCAGGCTCTGGGTTTTCCTGTCATGATCTTTCTCCTTTACCTGTGTTACTGCACATTGATAAAACAGATTAAAAGGGATCAGGAACAAGTATCTGACTTGATATGAAAAATCAGTTGGATATTGAATTACAGGCAGGTTTTGACCCAAACCAGAAAGTAAGACTCTTAAAATGAAGGGTCATGAGTTGGAAGAGAGTTGAAACAAGCTGGCTGCTGGTAGCCCAGGCCACCGAGGGAGCACAATCAACAAGGATCACAGAGATCCACTGCCAAGTAGGGGGCTGAGGCTTTAACATCAGGATCTCCTCTCCATGAACAAAGTGACAGGGCTGAGGGGAGGAGGAACAAATTGCGGGCCCAGATGAGTGGCCTGGCCCACCTTCACGAGATATGACAGTAATGACAGATCTTCTAAGAGAAGAGCACCATCAGGTGCCTACATCTCTAGGTGGGTTTCTGAGGCCTCTGGAATCCCATGTTCAGTACTTGAGATTTATGATCCTATCAGTTTGCTTTGTTTGACTGGATTTTTAAATAACTAAGATTTATCATGTAAACCTCTGTACGTACATGTTACAGTTGTATGTGATCCAGGGGAGCGACTGTAGGCATACCTTGGAGATACTGCGGATTTGGGGCCAGATCACCTCGATACAGCAATAAAAAGTGAGTCACACAAATGTTTTGTTTTTTCTAGTGCATATTAAAGTTGCTTACACTGAGTTGCTTAGTTGCTAAGTTGTGTTCGACTGTTTGTGACTCCATGGACTATAGCCCACCAGGCTCCTCTGTCCATAGGATTTCCCAGACAAGAATAGTGGAGTGGGTTGCTATTTCCTTCTCCAGGGGATCTCCCTGATTCAGGCATCAAACCCATGTCCTCAGCTGGATTCTTTACCACTGAGCCACCTGGGAAGCCAAAAAAAAAAAGGCAAATAGCTGTCCTTCCCCACCAACCAAAGCCTCTCCACCTTTTCTACATTACATAGAATATTTTACCATACAAAGAGCTTGTTTTGACTACAAAAAGGCAAATCTCAGTAAAGATTTGAAAATATTCAATGATTGGATTCTTTCATTTCAAGTAAGAGGTTTTATAAAGGGTTAGCACTTGAAAAGAAGCAAGACACAGCACACCAGCCGCTGTTTTCCACATTAAGTAAAAAAGGAAAATGTAAAATAAGATATTATATCAGGAAAAGTTCTTATATTATAGGATGAAATACTTTAAATTTCCCAGGAAAACAATTTTAATTTCTCCAAGGCAGACACTGGGTAACAGCATAAGTCACACCATACTGCAGTTTATTAATAGCAACAGCATTATGTCTAAAATTAACATACATACCTCAAAGATAGCTTACTGCTAAAAACTGCTAACCATCATCTGAACCTTTAGCAAGTCATAATACTTTTGCAATAGTAATATCAAAGGTCACTGATCACAGACCACCATAACAAGTATAATAATAATGAAAAACCTTGAAATACTGTAAGAATTACCCACATGTGACACAGAAACTCAAAGTTAGCAAATGCTATTGAAAAACTGGCTCTGATAGCCTGGCTTGATGCACGGTTGCCACAAAAATGCAATTTGTTAAAAAAAACAAAACAAAACTGCAAAGCACAATGAAATAAGGTATGCCTATATAGATTTAAAGGCCAAATAGCTCTAGATTCAATTGTCATTTAGACTGAGCTTTATCTTGGCCACTTACTGCATGACTTTGTGCAAGTTATACAATCTCACTGAGCCTCAGCGTCCTCATTTTACAGATGAGAAGATAAAAGATAACTTTCAGCCCTGGCATGAGGATAGGATAACCATGTGTCTAACGTACCTGGACTTGAGCCTGGGATATAGCAGGTGCTGGAGAGATGACAATTATCTTATTATTATTTAACAATCCAGAGACACTTGCAGCCAGAAAATATACCTTGAAATATTTATGAGCATGCACACTCTACTTCCAACAGATAGCTATGTAAAATGAAAGAGAGGATATGCATATAAAAAATAATAAAACCAGCCATTGGAAGCTGGGACCATTTGCTTATCTAAGAACATAAACTGAGGAAAGGAGAGAGGGTAGGGAACAATTCTGACTACTCAGATAAAGTATTTTCTTCTGTCTTAGGAATATGTTTTAATTGAGCTGCAATCACCAAGATGATGTAAAGCCACTTGCAATTTTATTTACAAACAACCATGTTAGATTTCTCTAAGGATAGAGTTGGCCCCACTAAACAGATGTCAACCCTTCAATTTTCTATTCCCACTCAAACTAAAATCTGAAAGACAGGATGTCTATACAGATCACTTGTCCTGTGACAGTTTCATAATAATGAATCTGAGACAAGAAGAGGAATGAGAGCTGAGAAAGGGAGAGAGGATTTCATGTGGAAAGAATATGTCTAAGATCATGAAAACACAAGAACACAGGAAACAGGATTTTCACTGGTATAAAGTCAGTTAACAATTAAAGTAACAGGAGTATTACAGTAGGTTTGGTAAAAAATGGTTAGAGATGACCCTTAAAAGCAACATTAACTGATGATCTTATGACCAAGTGTTTTAAAACTTTTCTTACAAACTTCCCAAATATCAAATTTTAATCAAAGTTCTTTTGACTTTCAGCTAACTTTGAGATGCTTTAGAGGACCCTTGAGGCATATCAGAGAAATATTAACTATATTATTCAGTATGATAAATTACATAGAAAGCATTATCACATTAGCAATAAATCTACCTAAAAATATACTGTATGAATGAATGCTCTTTATACAGACATTCTAACAATTATATGAAGTTTCAAAATTTGGATATATCCTCAGTTCAGTACAGTTCAGCTGCTCAGTACTGTCCAACTCTTTGTGACCCCATGGACTGCAGCACTCCAGACTTCCCTGTCCTTACCACCATCCCCCAGAGCTTGCTCAAACTCATGTCCACTGAATCAGTGATGCCATCCAACCATCTCATCCTCTGTCATCCCCTTTTCCTCCTGCCTTCAATCTTTCCCAACATCAGGGTCTTTTGCAGTGAGCCAGTTCTTCGCATCAGGTGGCCAAAGTATTGAAGCTTCAGCTTTAGCATCAGTCCTTCCAAAGAATATTCAGGACTGATTTCCTTTAGGATTGACTGGTTTGATCTCCTTGCTGTCCAAAGGACTCTCAAGAGTCTTCTCCAGAACCATGGTTCAAAAGCATCAATTCTTCAGCGCTCAGCTTTCTTTATGGTCCAGCTCTCAACCATACATGACTACTGAAAAAACCATAGCTTTGACTAGGTGGACCTTTGTTGGCAAAGTAAAGTCTCTGCTTTTTAATATGCTATCTAGGTTGGTCATAGCTTTTCTTCCAAGGAGCAAGTGTCTTTTAATTTCACGGCTACAGTCACCATCTGCAGTGATTTTGGAACCTAAGAAAAGAAAGTCTGTCATTGTTTCCATTGTTTCCCCATCTGTTTGCCATGACGTGATAGGGCCAGTTGCCATGATCTTAGTTTTTTGAATGTTCAGTTTCAAGCCAGCTTTTTCATTCTCCTCTTTCATCAAGAGGCTCTTTAGTTCCTTCCTCTTTCTGCCATAAGGGTGGTGTCATCTGCACAACTGAGGTTATTGATATTTCTCCCAGAAATCTTGATTGAAGCTTGTGCTTCATCCAGCCCAGCATTTTACATGATGCACTCTGCATATAAGCTAAATAAGCAGAGTGATAATATACAGCCTTGACATACTCCTTTCCAATTTGGAACAAGTCCATTGTTCCATGTCCACTTCTAGCTGTTGCTTCTTGACCTGCATACAGATTTTTCAGGAGGCAGGTAAGGTGGTCTGGTATTTCAATTTCTTTAAGAATTTTGCGCAGTTTGTTGTGATCCACAGAGTCAAAGGTTTTGGCATAGTCAATAAAGCAGAAGTAGATGTTTTTCTGGAATTCTTTTGCTTTTTCTATGATCCAACAGATGTTGCCAATTTGATCTCTGGTTCCTCTGCCTTTTCTAAATCCAGCTTGAACATACAGAAGTTCTCAGTTCATGTACTGTTGAAGCCTCACTTGGAGAATTTTGAGCATTACTTTGCTAGTCTGTGAGATGAGTGGATCTGTGCAGTAGTTTGAACATTCTTTGGCATTGCCCTTATTCAGGATTGGAATGAAAACTGACCTTTTCCAGTCCTGTAGCTATGTCCAAGTATAATGCTATAGTTCTATTTGTTATGTTAAAATGTATGTCATAACAGTAACCAAACTTCTTTATTAATTATACTGTAACAAAATATTTAAATATGATTTTAAGTCTTTTGTCATTTACAGACAGTTATTATACTCTGATGTTCTTACAAAAGTGCTTCATCTCCAAAAGGATTCATAGGAAGGCTACAGAGGCAGTAACAACAGTTCTATACCAAGATGATGGCTATGCAAAGACTCCAGCCCATATTCACACCAAACAAGAAGCCATCCTGCCCCTGAGGCCCCTAGATCAGGCATCCAGAGATCTTTACTCCCTAACAGACAGGGCTGACACCCCTACTCAGCCCTGAAGCATCTACAGAAGATAAACACCACCCATCCACTTCCCAGTATATAACAGGAATAAAATCTCTGAGGGAGTGATTGAGACAGGGAGATGGCAAGGTACAATCTTTAAAAGAATAACACAGCCCAAGAACATGACATAAACTGATTAGAACCAACTAGGTCCAAGATGGCAGATGAGTTGACTGTCACTAGACCTTGAGCCTCAGTATACACTCACTGTAACACATCAGCAAGCTAAATGACACACTCACAGGCAATATGATAGTTCCAAGGCATACCAAAAAGGTCAAAAACGGCAGTAGCCCAATGCCTAGAAACCTCCTCCTCTTTCCCAAAATAGCTGGAATACTCCTCCCACTCATCAGCCAATGAAATTACTCACCCCTGTAAAAACTTACCACCTTCATGGATCACAGCCTTGCTGTGGCAAAATGGCTCGAGTAACTCAATGAAGCTATGAGCCATGACCTGCAGGGCCACCCAAGATGTACAGGTCATAGTGAAAAGTTCTGACAAAATGTGGCTCACTAAAGAAAGGAATGGCAAATCACTCCAGTATTCTTGCCTCAAGAACCCCATGAACAATATGAAAAGGCAAAAAGAAATGACACCAGAAGATGAACCCTCCAGGTTGGTAGGTGTCCACTATGCTACTGGGGAGTGTGAAGAGGCTGGGCTAAAGCAGACACAACTTTCAGTTGTAGATGTGTCTGGTGATGTAAGTAAAGTCCGATGCTGTAAAGAACAATATTGTATAGGAACCTGGAATGTTACGTCCATAAATCAAGGTAAATTGGACATGATTAATCAGGTGATGGACAGAGTGAACATCAACATCTTAGAAATTACTGAACTAAAATGGACAGAAATGGGAGAATTTAAATCAGATATCCATGATATCTACTACTGCGGGTAAGAACCTCTTACAAGAAATGGAGTACCCCTCATGGTCAACAAGAGTCCAAAATGTGGTACATGGGTGCAGTCTCAAAAATGACAGAATGATCTCGGTTCATTTCCAAGGCAAACCATTCAACATCACAGTAACCCAAGTCTATGCCCAAACCACTAATGCCAAAGAAGTTAAAGCTAAACAGTTTTATGAAGACCTATGAGACCAACTAGAACTAACATCATCAAAGACGTCCTTTTTTCTCATATGGAATTGGAATGCAAAAGTAGGAAGCTAAGATTTACCTGGAGTAACAGGCAAGTTTGTCTTTGGAGTACAAAATGAAGCAGAGCAAAGGTTAAGAGAGTTTTGTCAAGAGAATACACTGGCCACGGTAAACACCCTCTTTCAACAACACAAGAGACGACACAAGAGATGACTCTACACATGGACACCACCATAGGGTCAATATTGAAATCAGATTGATTTTATTCTTTGAAGCCAAGTTGGAGAAGCTCTACACAGTCAGCAAAAACAAGATCTAAAGCTGACTGTGGCTCAGATCATCAGCTCCTTACAGCAAACTTCAGGCTTAAATTGAAGAAAGTAGGGAAAACCACTAGGCCTTTCAGGTATGAAATCCCTTATGATTATACAGTGGAGGTGATAAATAGATTCAAGGGATTAGATCTGGTAGAGTATCTGAAGAACTATGGTCAGGGATTCATAACATTGTACAGGAAGCAGTGACCAAAACCATCCTAAAGGAAAAGAAATGAAAGCAGGCAAAGCAGTTGTCTGAGAAGGCTTTACAAACACCTTTAAAAAAAAAAAAAAAAAAAAAGAGGAGTGAAAGGAAAGGAGAAATGGAAAGATATACCCATCTGAATGCAGAGTTCAAGAGAATAGCAAGGAGAGATAAGAAAGCCTTCTTAAATGAACAATGCAAAAGAAAAATAGAAGAAAATAATAGAATGGGAAATACTAGAAATTTCTTCAAGAAAATTGGAAATATCATGCAAGGATGAACACGATAAAGGACAAAAACAGTAAGGACCTAACAGAAGCAGAATAGATTAAGAAGAGGTGGTAAGAATACATAGAAGAACTATACAAAGAGGTCTTAATAACCAGTGATAACTGGATGCAGATAACCAGGATGGTGTGGTCAGTCACCTAGACCCAGATATCCTAGAGTGTAAATTCAGGTGGGCCTTAAACAGCATTACTACAAAGCTAGTGGAGGTGATGGAATTCCATGTGAGCTATTTAAAATCCTAAAAAGATGATGCTGTTAAATACACACACTCAATACATCAGCAAATTTGGAAAACTCAGCAGTAGCCATAGGACTGGAAAAAGTCAGTTTTCATTCTTATCCCAAAGAAGGGCAATGCCAAAGATGTTCAAACTACAGGGTTTGCTTGTACAGTAAGGTTTTCTTGTACTGCAAGGTTTGTTCAAAATCCATCATGCTAGGCTTCAGCTGGACGTGAACCAAGAGCTTCCAGATGTACAAACTAGATTTAGAAAAAGCACAGGAACCAGAGATCAAATTGCCAACATTTGCTGGATCATAAGAGAAAGCAAGGGAATTTCAAAAAAACTTCTGCTTCACTGACTACACTAAAGCTTTTGACTATGTGGATACAACAAACTGTAGAAAATTCTTAAAAAGATGGGAATATTAGATCACCTTACCTGTTTCCTGAGAAACCTGTATGCAGGTCAAGAAGCAACAGTTAGAACCAGACATGGAACAATGGACTGGTTCAAAACTCGTATAGAAGTCAAGGCTGTATATTGTCACTATGCTTATTTAACTTCTGTGCAGCGTACATCATGCAAAATACCTGGCTGGATGAATCACAAGCTGGAATCAAGATTGCTGGGAGAAATATCAACAACCTCAGATATTCAGATGATACCACTCTAACGTCAGAAAGCAAAGAGGAACTTGAGAGCCTCCTGAGAGCATGAAAGAGGAGCGTAAGAAAGTTGGCTTGAAACTCAACATTCAAAAAACTAAGATCATGGCATCTAGTGCCATCACTTCATGGCCAATAGATGGGAAAACAATGGAAACAGTGACAGATTTTATTTTCTTGGCCTCCAAAATCACTGTACACCTTGACTGCAGCCATGAAATTAAAAGACACTTGCTCCTTGGAAGGAAAGCTGACAAACCTAGACAGCAATTTCAAAAGCAGAAATATCACTTTGCTAACAAAGGTCTGTATATTCAAAGCTATGGTTTTTCCAACAGTCATGTACAGATGTGAGAATTGGACCATAACCAAGGCTGTTGTTGTTTAGTTGCTAATCGTGTCTGACTCTTTGCAACCACATGGACTATAGCCTGTCAGGCTTCTCTATCCATGGGGTTTACCAGGCAAGAAACTGGAGTGGGTTGCCATTTCCTTCTCCAGGGGATCTTAATGACCCAAGAATGGAACCCATGTCTCCTTCATTGGCAGGTGATTTCTATTACCAATGAGCCATCAGGGAATGAAGGCTGAGCTCCAAAGAATTGATGCTTTCAAATTGTGGTGCTAGAGAAGACTGTTGAAACTCTCTTGGACAGCAAGATATTTTTTCCAGGTGGCGAGACTGGTAAAGAACCTCCCACAAAAGGAGGAGACACAAGAGATGCAGGTTTAATCCCTGGGTCCAGAAGATTCCCTGGAGAAGGGCCTGGCAACTCACTCCAGTATGCTCGCCTATAGAATCCCATGGACAGAGGAGCCTGGTGGTCTTCAGTCCCTAGGGTCGCAAAGAGTTGGCCAGCAAGGAAATGAAACCAGTCAATCCTAAAGAAAATCAACCCTGAATATTCACTAGAAAGACTGATACTGAAGCTGAAGCTCCAATACTTTGGCCATCTGATACGAAGAGGTGACTCACTAGAAAAGACCCTGATGTTGGTACAGATTGAGGGTAGGAAGAGAAGCAGGCAAGAGAGGATGATATGGTTGGATAGCATCATCGACTCAATGAATATGAGTTTGAGCAAAGTCTGGAACATAGTGAAAGGATAGGGAAGCCTGGCACGCCGAGGTCCATGTGGTCAAGAAGAGCTGGACACGACTTAGCGACTAAATAGCAACAACAACATAAAAACTGACAATCCCACACCCTGGTGCCTCTCTTGCCTTCCAAGATGATCCACACTCTGTCTGTGGAATGTGTTTCTCTCTGAATAAACCTTCTTTCACTTTAAAGAAAAAGAAAGTGCTACATTAAAATATAAGGTACGAAAATGATACCTGTGATTTCTGGAGACCATAATATATGCACAATATGATATAATACGCAGAATGGGTATGTCTCATTTTACATAATAACCTTGACTCATATTGTTTTACAGGGTCAAAAAGAGACACTACAAAATTTTTAAGTATTTAAGTGCTAACAATCAATAAACTATGAAGAAAGAAAAATGAAGTTCAGTAGTTAAAGGTTTAAACTCACATGCCAATCAGAACCCTCCTACAGTGTTGGTGGAAATGTAAATGGTACAACCACTAGGTAGAAGAGTGTGGAGATTCATTAAAAATACTAAAAATAGAGCTACCATATGATTTACCAATTCCATTCCTACGCTTGTATCTGGAGAAAATCATAATTTGAAGAGATACATGTACCCCAATGTTCGGTGCAACACTATTTACAATAGCCAAGACATGGTATCAACCTAAATGTCCACTGATGGACAAATGGATAAAGAAGATGCAGTACATATATACAGTGAAATATTACTCAGCAATAAAAAACAGAATGAAACAGAGCCATTTGCAGCAACACCAGATGGACCTAGAGATTACCATACTAAGTCAAAGACAAATGTCATATCACTTATATGTGGAATCTAATTTAAAAAAAAACACACCAATGAACTTATTTATTAAAAATAAGACAACAGAACTTATTTACAGATATCAAAAACAAACTCATGATTACCAAAGGGAAAATGTGGCAGGGAGGGTTAAAGCAGGCGCTTGGGATGAACATACACACACTACTATATGTAAAATAGATAACCAACAGGAATCTACAGTTTAGCGCAGGGAACTCTACTCCAGTAAAATTAAAATTTTTTAAAACTTAAAAAAATTTTAATTAAAATTTAATTAAAAATTTTAATTAAAAAATTTATATATATATGTTAAAAAAAGAGCAAGAAAGTACACTTGTGTCAAGAAGAGTGCAACAAAGAACTCCAGCAGCACCAAAGTCCTTATCTGAAACTCTTGGAGCTACAATTATTTAGGGATTTTATACTTTTTAATATTTAAGAAAGTAATAATGCATACAACAAATTATACCAACATTCAGTGGGATAAGAGCCAACACCCTATACTCAAACATATTTATATTTCTGCCATGAAACATACACATTCACAGTGAGTATGAGAAATAAAGATCATAATGAGAGTCAATTCCATTAGGCCAAATTTCACCATGAAATCAGTTATTTAAAAAAATCTTTGGATTTTCAAAATTATTTGGATTTCCTAGTTACAAAAAAAAAAAAAAAAAAAAAGGTTTGTGATCCTAAATCTAATTTGCCTCATTTTATGTAAGTGTTAACAGCAACTAGATTAAAACTTTGTGTGTCCCTTACCACCTCTGTAGTAATTCAATGTTTTTAAGAAATCCAACTTTTAACAATAACCCTGTGTACGAGACAGCAAAAGAGACACTGATGTATAGAACAGTCTTATGGACTCTATGGGAGAGGGAGAGGGTGGGAAGATTTGGGAGAATGGCATTGAAACATGTAAAATATCATGTATGAAATGAGTTGCCAGTCCAGGTTCGATGCACGATACTGGATGCTTGGGGCTGGTGCACTGGGACGACCCAGAGGGATGGAATGGGGAGGGAGGAGGGAGGAGGGTTCAGGATGGGGAACACATGTAAACCTGTGGCGGATTCATTTGATATTTGGCAAATCTAATACAGTTATGTAAAGTTTAAAAATAAAATAAAATTAAAAAAAAAAAAAAAAAAAAAAGAAACATAACTTGACATCAGACATACTCTATGTTTTATAATTTGACTTTTTCCCTAGAAAATTACATCAGTTGGTTTTTTTGCCCTACTGGATACAATGATCAAAATCACAAATATACTGGTCACGATTATAAATGAACATCTGTTCACAGCGTGATAGGCTACAGTGTTCTCTTGAGTCTCCTGAACTCACCCCTGAGGGCAGTGGTTATCCATCCTGAAGATGGAATTATCAAACAAAGCTTGTCACCTACCTGGAGTGCCCTCTGATGTTTTTATCCCCATTCTACAGCAGTACTGAGCAATCCCGTAGTCCGCAATCTTGGCGATGATGGCAGCATTGGGATACAAGGTGAAAAGCAACACATTGTGGGGCTTCAAGTCACGGTATATAATCATAGCTGAATGGAGGTATCTGCCATAAAATGCACAGGAGATTTTATTAAAATGTGATTATATCATAATATATTTTGGCATTATTTTTTAAAATATACATATTCACTAGGAAAAGCATCAAAATTCTGTGCTGTTTTACCTTCAAAGTTAAAAGATACTACAGAAGGAAATCAAAATATGTAAGCCCTGTTTTACAAAGTTTATGCATTTAAAACAAACTAAAAGACATGTTAAATTTTGATAAGTGATTTAAACTTTAAGGCACAACCACTTTAAGCAGAACATGTATTTTTTTGAGACTTCTTTTCTGTATACTTTAATAATCACTAAAAGGAATTCTCAATTCCCTCAATATCATGTAAATATTTTAATTGGTTTAAAATGAAAATACATTAAATAAGAATTGATAGTATTTTGTTATAACTCTCATTTATTTAAAAATTTTAGAAGTTCTTCATAGCCTTTAAAATTCTATCTCTCCTTTGATATTTATTTTTTTCTGAATAAAATATTTCCTAATTTTTTGGAAAATGTTTTCTACTTTTTCAATAGTTAACAAATTAAAATAAAAGACTTTTTTAGCTATTTGTACTATATCATTTGAAGATGCAATCTACTTTAAACCCAGATCTACTATGAATTATCAAAGAACAACTTGAATTGAGAGCTGAAATGAGTAAACCACTGTCTTAGGAAAGGTGATGTGGGGAAGTTTAAAGTCTTTCCTTTTAGAAATTGATCCATTCGTCCACTGGCAACCAGAGTTTGACATTCACTGTAGGTGAAGAATAAAAACTAGCTAATATAAAAAAACAAAACTAAGTTTTCCTCTCAACCAGGTCTTGTCCATTTTAGAAACATGGCCAAAGAGCTATCACTAGCTCTAAAACTCTATTACCTTTCCTTACCCATCTAAAAAATTCAGATTTTTCCCCAGCTCTTTTTACCCTACACCATGACATCAAATTTGCCATAGTTCTGCACATGACCTCACAACTATATTATGTCCTACCTTGAAATTACAATTTTTCACAGAACTACAAGGCTGTATATTGTCACCTTGCTTATTTAACTTATATACAGAGTACATTATGTGAAATGCCAGGCTGGATGAAGCACAAGCTGGAATCAAGATTGCTGGGAGAAATATCAATAACCTCAGATACAGATGACACCAACCTTATGGCAGAAAGCAAAAAAGACCTAAAGAGCCTCTTGATGAAAGTGAAAGAGTAGAGTGAAAAAGTTGGCTTAAAACTCAACATTCAGAAAACTAAGATCATGGCATCCAGTCCCATCACTTCATGGCAAATAGATGGGGAAACAATGACAGACCATTTTCCTGGGCTCCAAAATCACTGCAGATGGTGACTGTAGCCATGAAATTAAAAGACGCTTGCTCCTTGGAAGAAAAGCTATGACTAACCTAGACAGCATATAAAAAGCAGAGACATTACTTTACCAACAAAGGTCCGTCTAGTCAAAGCTATGGTTTTTCCAGTAGTCATGTATGGATGTGAGCGTGGACTATAAAGAAAGCTGAGCACCAAAGAATTGATGCTTTGAACTGTGGTGTTGGAGAAGACTCTTGAGAGTCCCTTGGACTGCAAGGAGATCCAACCGGTCCATTCTGAAGGAGATCAGTCCTGAATTGGAAGGACTGATGCTGAAGCTGAAACTCCAATACTTTGGCCAACTGATGCAAAGACCAACTTATTGGAAAAGACCCTGATGCTGGGAAAGATTGAAGGCAGGAGGAGAAGGGGACGACAAAGGATGAGATAGTTGGATGGCATCATCGACTCAACGGACATGAGTTTGAGCAAGCTCTGGGAGTTGGTGATGGACAGGGAAGCCTGGCGTACTGCAGTCCATGGTGTCGCAAAGAGTAGGATACGACTGAATGACTGAATTGAACTGAAATTACATTTTTTCACAGAACTTAAGAGAGGTAAATTTAAGTCCTTTGTGTCTTTTGGTATAGGCTCACCTTATATTAATAAATATTTGCTCCATTACTGAGTACTAATCACTGCTAGAGGGATCAGGAGCAGAGAGGCAGAAATATCCTGAACTTTCCATTGATTGATGACCTAGAATGTATGTATCATTTAACTTCATCAATAGAAGATTCCTTCTCTTCCAGGATGTAGTTAGAACATTTGACATTAGGCCTATTCCTTTCAGTAGACATATTTTTGGCTGAAAGTAAGAGAGATATACTAATGAAGCTGACCTTAACAATAAGTAATAGGCTTAAAAGAAAAATTTACTGAGGGCTTACTGAAAGGCCATTAGCTACTCTTATCCTGTTGAAGAGAAAAGCTGGGAGATTAAGAAGAAAAAAGTTAAAGCCAAGTCATACATTATTGAATAGCATCCAAATCCTTCCTATTGCATGCCTCTTTCAGAATATTTAAAGACTACAGACTCTCTCAAAACACTTTCCAAAGGTTAAAAAAATTAAACTTAATTTTAAATAATGTCAGTGGGAAGGAAAGATTATCTGGATTAGTTAAAATGTTCAATTACAGAATTTAATCTTAAAAGCATAGTTTTAATAGCTTTAAATAGCAGAATAACTTTCAAAACATAAAAAGTACAGATGTTGCCTTAGTAAGAATAATTCAGCCATAATTTATGTATTATATGACAATGATCATTTTCAAATATTTTATTAAAACAAACTGGCTAAACTCAATTTAGTTATTTTTAAATTGTGATTGTTATTAATGTTGCAAAGAAACTTCTTTGTAACTTACAGTAAACCTTATCTCACGCTAAAGAGAATTATTCTAAGAATAGAATATCTTCATTCATTTAACAAATACATATTGGGCACCTATGAGAGACAGTCCCTGGGGATATAAAGCCATCCTCGTCTTCCTGATCTTTAGGGCCACAATCGAGAGGGAGAGATGGGTATTCTAACAAGACTGCAAAAATGTGATACTTCCCTAGCATTTGGTACTACTTCCCTAGTAGTTCCAAAGCAGACTCTCCCACTAGACTATAAGTTTTTAACCTTGATAAGAGCAATATAATCTCTATCTTTCTTTTCCCTCTTCAGCAGCCAGTGTAAAGTCCTGTGTGGAGCAGAGTCAAAAAACATGTGTTAGCCAGGGCAACTCTTCATGGTACAGTCAGTCATCACGGTGAAGACAGTATGTGAGCAAATTCTAGAGGAACATGAGTTTTGTAGGCGGACAATTTTTTTGACAAGACAGGAATGACAAATGCAAGCACAGACATGGATGCCAAAGAGAAGTCAAGCCCTTCAGCATGGTTGGAATGAGGGCAATGGAATGAAAGGAGTCTGGAAAGGCAGGCAAGAGGCATACATAAAGAGTTCTGAGGCTATGACAGGAATTTAGATGTATTCTCCAGATAACCTGAAATTCTAAGGAGTTTCAAGAATACTTAAATTTTTATTTTGGAATGATATGATATCAGAAATATTCTGATAATTACCTATAAATATCAGACCAAGACAGCAGTAGTGGCATAAAAATAAATTAATCAAGGACCTACTGGGCAAAGGAGTACTTACTTTTGGGGGGGAGGGAGTGGTCTGGATGTGACTACAAAGACCTTTGTTGCCAAATGGGATACAAAATAAAAAACAGATTTATGGTGAAACAAAAGAAAATAATTTCAATTTTGAAAATATTGAAACACAAACTTATAGGAAATATAGGTTACTATACTTCAAAGGTTCAGTTCAATTCAGTTCAGTTGCTCAGTGTGTGTGTGCTCAGCGTGTTCCATTCTTTGAGATCCCATGGACTGCAGCACGCCAGGCCTCCCTGTGTATTACCAGCTCCCAGAGCTTACTCAAACTCATGTCCATTGAGTCAGTGATGCTATCCAACCATCTATACTCTGTTGTTCCCTTCTCCTCCCACCTTCAATCTTTCCCAGCATCAGGGTCTTTTCAAATGAGTCAGCTCTTCGTATCAGGTGGCCAAAGAATTGGAATTTCAGCTTCAACATCAGTCCTTCCAATGAATATTCAGGACCAATTTCTTTTAGGATGGACTGGTTGGATCTCCTTGCAGTCCAAGGGACTTTCATGAGTCTTCTCCAACACCACAGTTCAAAAGCATCAATTCTTCAGCGCTCAGCTTTCTTTATAGTCCAACTCTCACATTCATACATGACTGCTGGAAAAACCATAGCCTTAACAAGACAGACTTTTGTTGGAAAAGTAATGTCTCTGCTTTTTAATATGCTGTCTAGGTTTGTCATAAGGCAAAAAGATAGGACACTGAAAGATGAACTCCCCAGGTCAGTAGATGCCTAATATGCTACTGGAGATCAGTGGAGAAACAACACTAGAAAGAGTGAAGAGATGGAGCCAAAGCAAGAACAACACCCAGTTGTGGATGTGACTGGTGATGGAAGTAAAGTCTGATGCTGTAAAGAGCAATATTGCATAGGAACCTGGAATGTTAGGTCCATGAATCAAGGCAAATTGGAAGTGGTCAAACACGAGATGGCATGAGTGACCGTCAACATTTTAGGAATCAGCAAACTAAAATGGAATGCAATGGGTGAATTTAACTCAGATGACCATTGTATCTGCTACTGTGGGCAAGAATCCTTTAGAAGAAATGGAGTGGCTATCATAGTCAATAAAAGAGTCCAAAATGCAGTACTTGGATGCAGTCTCAAAAATGACAGAATGATCTCTGTTCGTTTCCAAGGCAAACCATTCAATATCACAGTAATCCAAGTCTATGCCCTGACCAGTAAGGCTAAAGAAGCTGAAGTTGAATGGTTCTATGAAGACCCACAAGACCTTCTAGAACTAACACCCCAAAAAGATGTCCTTTTCATTATAGGGGACTGGAATGCAAAAGTAGGAAGTCAAGAAACACCTGGCGTGGAGTACAGAATGAAGTAGGGCAAAGGCTAGTAGAGTTTTCCCAAAAGAACACACTGGTCATAGCAAACACCCCCTTCCAACAACACAAGAGAAGACTCTATACATCAACATCACCAGATGGTGAACACTGAAATCAGACTGGTTATATTCTTTGCAGCCAAAGATGGAGAAGCTCTATACAGTCAGCAAAAACAAGACCAGGAGCTGACTGTGGCTCTGATCGTGAACTCCTCATTGCCAAATTTAGACTTAAATTGAAGAAAGTAGGGAAAACCACTAGACCATTCAGGTATGACCTAAATCAAATCCCTTATGATTATACAGTGGAAGTGAGAAATAGATTTACAGGACTAGATCGCACAGACAGAGTGCCTGATGAACTATGGACAGAGGTTTGTGACACTGTACAGGAGGCAGTGATCAAGACCAGCCCCATGAAAAAGAAATGTAAAAAAAGCAAAATGGCTGTCTGGGGAGGCCTTAAAAATAGTTGTGAAAAGGAAAGAAGCAAAAAGCAAAGGAGAAAAGGAAAGATATATCCATGTGAATGCACAGTTCCAAAGAACAGAAAGGAGAAATAAGAAAGCCTTCCTCAGTGATCAGTGCAAAGAAATAGAGGAAAACAATAGAATGGGAAAGACTGGAGATCTCTTCAAGAAAATTAGAGATACCAAGGGAACATTTCATGCAAAGACAGGCTCAATAAAGGACAGGAATGGTATGGACCTAACAGAAGCAGAAGATATTAAGAAGAGGTGGCAAGAATACACAGAAAAATTGTGTATTCTTGACTCAGAAAGATCTTCTTGACTCAGATAATCATGATGGCATGATCACTCACCTAGAATCAGACATCCTGGAATGTGAAGTCAAGTGGGCCTTAGGAAGCATTAGTATGAACAAAGCTAGTGAAGGTGATGGAATTCCAGTTGAGCTGATACTGTGAAAGCGCTGCACTCAATATCTTCAAAGCTAGTTGAGGATTATAATAAAAAGCTCAAAGCAGCACACAATTTAGAGATATAAGTTAATAGCTGAATATAGAATATGTAAAAGATATGCACAGGATAGAATATATAACATGAAGAAAGTTCTTGGATGTCACTCTAAACCGCTCCATCATTTAAGGGGCTGCAAAATTGTATGACTTTATTGCCTCTTTCTATCTCTGTAGTTATGACTCTATGCTTAAATATATTTGGAAGACAAACCCTAATGCTGAGTTTTTTAAATACACTTAGTGCTGGTAGAAGATTGTTAGCTATTAAAATCTCTTAGCCTTCTATGGCACAGAACCCAGAAGATACATTGGCATTATGCTGAAAACAAATCAGACAAATGATAGGAAAATATGCTGAGATCATTTACTTTATCAGAAACTGCTAGACATGTTATTTTAAGTAAGGTCTCTAAGAACCAGAGATCAAACTGCCAACATCCGCTGGCTTATCAAAAAAGCAAGAGAGTTTCAGAAAATCATCTACTTTTGCTGCATTGACTATGCCAAAGCCTTTGACTGTGAGGATCACAACAAACTGGAAAATTCTTCAAGAGATGGGAATACCAGACCACCTGACCTGCCTCCTGAGAAATCTGTATGCAGGTCTAGAAGCAACATTTAGAACTGGACATGGAACAACACACTGGTTCCAAATCAGAAAAGAAGTACGTCAAGCCTGTATATTGTCACCGTGCTTATTTAACTTCTATGCAGAGTACATCATGAGAAATGAACCACGCTGGATGAAGCACAAGCTGGAATCAAGAATGCTGGAAGAAATATCAACAACCTCAGATATGCAGATGACACCACACTTACGGCAGAAAGCGAAGAAGAACTAAAGAGCCTCTTGATGAAAGTGAAAGAGTAGAGTGAAAAAGTTGGCTTGAAACTCAACATTCAGAAAACTAAGATCATAGCATCCAGTCCCATCGCTTCATGACAAATAGAAGGGGTAACAATGGAAACGGTGAGCAGCTTTATTTCTTTTGGACTCCAAAATTACTGCAGATGGTGACTGCAGCCATGAAATTAAAAGATGCTTGCTCCTTGAAAGAAAAGCTATGGCCAACCTAATCAGCATATAAAAAGCAGAGACATTACTTTGCCAAAAAAGGTCCATCTCAACAAAGCTATGGTTTTTCCAGTAGTCATGTATGGATGTGAGAGTTGGACTATTTAACAAAGCTGAGCACTGAAGAATTGATGCTTTTGAACTGTAGTACTGGAGAAGACTCTTGAGAGTTCCTTGGACTGCAAGGAGATCCAACCAGTCAATAAAAGAAATCGGTTCTGAATATTCATTGGAAGGACTGATGCTGAAGCTTAAACTCCAATACTTTGGCCAACTGATGTGAAGAACCAACTTATTTGAAAAGACCCTGATGCTGGGAAAGATTGAAGGCAGGAGAAGGGGATGACACAGGATGAGATGGTTGGATGGCATCACCAATGCGATGGGCATGAGTTTATGGATTCTGGGAGTTGGTGATGGAAAGGGAAGGCTGGTGTGCTGCAGTCCATGAGGTCGCAAAGAGTCGGACACGCCTGAGCAACTGAACTGAACTGAAGAACCAGATAAAGTTATATAAAAGATGAGATCTCTCAAACAGTGATGAATTTTTTTAAAAATCAATTATTCACTTCACATATAAGTACTTTGGGAATTATGTAGACGATTGAGGAAAAAACCAGGACCTGGAGTAAGTTAAATTAAGGAAAATGACCTGTTTGGTTTTGAAATAGATAAGACATAGTTGCACTTTTCCTAGATTAATTTAGTACAAGGTTCCCCCTGGTGTTCAAAAGTAGATACAGCAACCCAGATCTAAATATGCTTTTATGTTTGGAGGGCTTCCCTAGTGGCTGAAAGGGTAAAGAATCTGCCTGCAATGTGGGAGACCAGGGTTTAATCCTTGGGTTGGGAAAATCTCCTGGAGAAGGAAATGGCAAACCACTTCAGAATTTTTGCCTGGAGAATCCCAAGGACAGAGGAGCCTGTCAAGTTACAGTCCACGGGGTTGCAAAGAGTCAGACACAACTGAGCCACAAACACATGTTTGGTAGCCCTGACGGTAAAGAATTTTCCTGCAGTGTGGGACACCCAGGTTTGATCACTGGGTAGGGAAGATCTCCTGGAGAAAGGGATGGCTCCCCACTCCAGTATTCTTGCCTGGAGAACTCCATGGAGAGAGGAGTCTGGTGGGCTACAGTCCATGGGTTCACAAAGAGTAGGACACAACTGAGTGACTTTCACTTATCTTATAATAATGTGTTTTTCAATAGCTTCTGGACTTCTTCAGGAAAGGAAATCTACTTATTTTATTCTCCTATTATATTCCTTATACAGTATTAATAGTTAAATCCCATATATCAGCAGTTTAGTTTTATTTATTTGTGAGCAGTGTTTGTTTTCCTTACCATCCATTCCATTTAAGTTTTCTGGATACTGCTCAAAAGGAGCAGACACTATTTAAGAAGTGAAGGAAGAGAAGGAAATTTGCATCCACTCTGAGGCTACTACACTCCAGGCAGTCTTTCCTTTCTCTTTCCTGGCTCTCTCCTCAACACCAACACGTATATTGAGGATGTGGTATTCTTGGTGCTACAATACAACTGTGAACAACCTGAAAAGTCCTTACGTCATGGCACTTAGATTGTGGTGGCAAAGACAGGCAATAAACAAACTTTTTAAATGAAAATATAAAGAATACTAGGCAGTGATAATTGCTACAGGTGCCCGAGAGACATGAGATAGTCAGGAACTTCATTCTGAGGAATCTGAGTGAAATAAGTGAGTCAAGAGGCTATCTGCAGGTTAGACATTTCTGGCTGAGAGAAGAAGGGGTACACAGCCCCTGGTATATTCCAGAAACCTCAGGAGAGGTGTGGCTGAGCATGGTGACCAGAGAGTGTGGTGGGAGAGGTTTGATAACAGGAGAAAGATGTGATCCAGCTTCCATATTAGAACAATCTCTTTGGCAGCCATGAGAAGGATGACTCCAAGCTGACTGGAGTTGGGAAGGGGTGGAGAAGCAGGGAATCGAGACTTTAATTTGGGATGTCTTCAATTATTACAGACAAACTCGGGACACTATACTTTAAGTATCAGACACAGTGTAGAGACTACAAAAAACAGAGAATCAGAGATTTAAAACACAAAAAATAGAGAATTAGAGAAACAAAATCAAAGGAAAGTAAGTACATTAAGCAGTGATTTATTCTAGTCTCTATCTCCAAAGGCCATGGCCTTTTCTCTCTGCTGTGCTGCCTCTCCAAGGCTCTGTCTGGGTACCATCCAGCTGCAGGGCTGGTGTACCTCGGAGACACACCATGGTCTTTCAGGACAACCCGACTTAAATAACTCGTCCCTTTCAGAAATCTGACCTCATCTCTCCTCATCAGAATTATCCATGATAACTGAAACTTTCCTTGATACTTTGAAGCCTCACCCACATGTTTTTAGGGGAGGGAGGTCAATGCATGGTTAAGATCATGGGCTCTGGAGCAGGACTTCTGGATTCAAACTCTACTTCTGTTAGCTATGAGGGGTGCATGCTTTTCTTACTCTTATTTTATGAAATTACAAAATCTGAACAGGGAAATGGTAGTTTTACACTCAAATAGTTTGTGAAATATTACCAGGACACATTGTTACAGGGAAGCGCTGTCCTCAAAGTCTGAGAGCAAGTTTGGGCTCATATTCATTATGCACTGAATAGAAAACAGCATGACCTAATCAATTACCTCAAGCCATCGGCCACATGTAGCACGATTCTGTGCTGCAGCGTTCTGGTAAGACTGGTTTTGTCTTGCTGAAGCAGGCGGTCCAGGGAACCCTTGGAGGCTAATTCCATCACCAACATTCGAGGACGAATCCCAGCTGCCAGCAAAGATATTAAGCTGGGATGGTGGAGGTGGCAGAGCACCACCAGCTCCTGCGAAGTCAAAAATCATTTAAGAGTAAATAGACCATCAGTTCTTACCCTAATGCCTCCTTCCATAAGTCCATCAACACTTGGAGAACAGTTTTCCCTGAGTGACTGGATTACAGCAAACTATCCATTTCTTCTTTGAGCTTTTTTATATTTTCCACGTTTTCAGAATTAAACCACTGGTTTTGCAACTACGCTGTGAATTAAACATTTAAGTTCTCCTTTTCTGTTTGCTTTGCTTTATCAGAACATTTAATGCTGGGACAATACATATACTGTGGCAACATTAATAGTTCACGTCAGTCTTACCTACTGAATCTTCCTTGGCCACAGATCCCTGAGCAGCCACTACTGGTCAACTGCACTCGGCGTCTGCAGAACCGCCTGCCTATTATCTCTAGCTTGATGACTAGAAAGTTTTACAGAGAAGAGTATCTATGTCTACAGAAGTATCTGGCATTGCCCCCCACCTAAAAACTCTCTGCTGACTTCCTGTTACTTTTAGATTGAGATCCCATGCGCTTACACAGCCTTCATGGCCTGACCTGATCTCTCAAACCTCATCTCCTTTCTCTTTCCTCCTTGTTCACCACCTTTTCATAACACCTGTGTTATTAAATCCCCAAAAGCCCAATCCCAGCATACACCCAGCTCCTTCCTTCCAGCCCCAGGGTATTTGCCCTTGCTGATCCCTCTGCCTAGAAATCTCTTCAATCTTCACATAGCTAAAGTTTTCTTGCCATTCAGACCTTAGCTTAAAACTCGTACTTCCTCAGAATGATCGGCTCTGGTAATCCCCAGGGCAACACTCTCTCTCTAATCCAAGAAGTTAGCTGGAACAGAGAGGTCTCTATCCTGATTCTAGGCCACATCACATGAGACTTTATAATCTCTTTCATGATATGGTTGTTTTTGAATTCTATACACATATTATTCTGTATATTTCACTCTACTCTGAAACTATATTTACTTGAAATTTATAGCTTCTGTGGTATTAAATTAATTTATGTTTTAAACTATGGTTCAGCAGCAGCTCTGCTTCTTAACAACTGGCTTCAAAGATGGGGAGTATCAGTGCCAACTGCATTTATCAGGAAACTGAAGTATGAAGAATTCTGCAAGCTGAAGAATAAAGGCTCAGTGCCCTAAGAGGAGATTTTTAAGAACACGGGCTTCAAACTGCAATCATACTTCCAGAGAGGATAAAAATCTTTTTTTTTTTTCTTCTATGTCTGATTAGCTCAGTTGGCTAAAATTGATGAGAACAAGTCAATCTAGCTCTGTTTTCTTTCATAAGCACAGACAGAAGCCTAATCCAAATTTCCTATCCTAGAAAAACAGCTCACTGATTGCAGACAGCAAGGAGAAAAAGCCTGTAACAGATCAGCCCTGATTCATAACCACAGGTAGAATGACCCTCAAAATGTAGCACTGAACACTGAAGTGTTTTTCTTTTTTTTTTAAAGAAACACATTACATATACCGTTTTTCTATTTCTATTATTTCCTTGGTTCATCTAGCTGCCCATACACTAATCAGTCCAATATGCTTTTCTAGTGTTCTGATTTCCAACAAGGTTTCCTGAGCACGTTACTTAAAATTTGAAACATGTTGAAGACTAATGATCAAGACTGAAAAATCAATTCATACAACAAACTGCCTACAGACAGAAAAGAAATTGTGCCCAGATTTGGTTCACTGACTTACAAAATATTATATACAAAATGTGTATTAGTTTATTCCTAGAGCTACTGTGTAACTTTTGGTACTAATAATTAAAATTACTCCAGGACATTTTACACAGACATGAAATGTTTTCATTATTCAGAGTAATTAATATATTGCAACTGTACTTATTGTTTATGTTAGTTATTTAGATTCAGATATAGGCACAATTTTTTTTTAATAAATCAAGAAAAATAAGAATAAATAGACTCAAAAATACAGTTGAGTTCTGGTGTAAGATTGCAGAATCCACACTGGATTTTATTTCTTCACTGTGTCTCTCTCACTCATCCCTACTGTTAGGAAAGACTCAGAAAAAAAGAAATAAATCCCCACCAGTATTCAAAACAAGAAAGGGCAATGGAGTGACTACTCTTGGTTATGCATTCAATCAAATTTCATTCTTCCTAAGAGTATCCTGGACTTTTGCTGTGGTACCCAACCCTCACCTAAACAGCTGATGAACGTTAAGGGGAACTGATTCCAATCAGTTTAAGGGAAACTGATTCCAATCAGTCCATCACGGACTGCATGCTGCAGTCCATGGGGTTGCAAAGAGTCGGATACGACTGAGTGACTGAACTGAACTGACTCCAATCCCAGCTTCAGGGAAAAAGGGGAATTAAAAAAAAAAATACCCTGCTCATTACCACATTGATTGGTTCAACAACACATGCCTATGCCAGTCAGCAACAGCACTACCCTGAATATTGGTGTTTGCTGAAAAAAGAATATGTGACTTAACTGAGTCCAGGAGAAGTTTTCAAATGGACTACTGTCGTATGGATTTTGGTTCCTTTGAACTGCAAAAATGCAAAACAGGTGCCCTCTTTTCTTTTGGGCTTGTGAAGCCTGGAACAAGAATTCTCAGAATACTGTCTTTTGTTTGTTTTTCAACAAGAGAAACAAAACAAACCTATTTCACTCCATAAGGAAAGGACAAAAGTGGGATTTTATAACGAAACTCAACTTTGAAAACAGGGTCAATACAAGCATGTGCCAAACAAGGGTTCCAGAAGATTAACAATGTACTATTTAATGTAATAATATTGTTGCATTTCTTACTTGTCTTAACAGCCTAAGTGATGTATGTTTATTAAAAATCTTCACAGCCACTTCTTCTCCTTCATAGGCTGCCCGATAAACAGATCCAAAACTGCCGTCACCTTTCAAAAAGAAAGTACAAAGCACTTGGGTTAATCTGTGCAAGCAGAAAAACTCAATAAATTTTATCTTTTGTAATTATATTTGTTTTGAAGAGAAATCTGACCCACGAGTTTCACTATATCAAGTCTTCTTTAATGCTTGCTCTTCCTTCTACTCCAGGAACCAAGATGCAACTAAAGATTTTGTCTCTAGCCTTTCTGTCTTCCTTTTACACACTTCCTACTCAATTACCTCATGCATTCCCTAACTTCATCTATCTCTGTATGCAGAGAATTTTCACATTTAAATCTATAGTCACAGCTACCACCTGAATTCTACCCTATATTTACAGCTCTGTGTTGGAGATAAGCACTGGCGTGTTCTTCTGAATCTCAACTGCATTCCATCAAAAGTCCCATTCATCATCTTTTTTCCAAAATAGTGTTTATCCTACCTTTCATATATCTGATAAAAACAAAACAAAACTCTTTTTGTGGTCATCGTGGAGTCAAAAACCAAATAATTATCTCATGCCTCATAAGATAATGTGCCTCATGACAGCCCCACAGCTGACCAGCTCTACTGTGCTGCCTCTCTTATGCCCAAGCCTCCCTTCCCATTTCCACTACAATTGTACCCTCTTGGTACCTTCATGCTTTCTGCCTGCACGTGGGGCCTCATGACTTCATTACCCCTAACTCATTCTCTCTCTCCTGAAAAATTAGCTCTGTAATTACATTTTGATTATGTCATTCTCTTGCTCAAAAACAAATCATTCTACATTGTCCCAAATGAAATCCAAAATCAAGTTCATATTCATATTGCAGCCCCAAGTTCCCTTTGTGGTTCTCTTCCTGGTTCTACTTCTTCCTACTCTCACTCTCTAGACTCTGGGCCAGTAGTTCTTCTCCTAGATTTGGCTTCACAGTACATCCAAAGAGCTTTTTGAATGCAGGAAAGTCTGAATCTATCCTCAACGATTCTGACCTAATCAATCCCAGGAGGTACCGTTCATCAGCTGGTAACAGCATAACCACCAGGGTTGAGAACAACCGATCTAGCAAGCTGGAATAGTCAAAATTTCTTAACCATGCTTTCTATCTTCAGACCTCCATCTCCTTGTTATGCCATAATTTACAGAGCTCTTGTTTCTCCCTCAGCTCAACCAGTACTTCTCTGATTGTAAAATGTTTTTAGAATAATTTATCTGGTTTGTTTAGGTCAGTGGTTCTCAATCAGGGTGATGATGCTCCTGACCTCCAACCACCACCCTTGACAGTGTTTGCAGACATTTTTGGTTGTCACATCTGGGATGGGGTGAGATAATATTACTGACATCCAGTGGGTAGAGACCAAGGATACTCCTAAATACCATGCAATGCATAGGACACTCCCCCCAACAAAGAACTATCTAGTTCTGAATAGCAAAAGTTAAGAAACTCTGATCTAGATTGCTTTTTGTAAATAAACATAGAACTTATGAATTTATTGGAAATGGGGTCAGAGTATAAGGAGTACTCATAAACATTCTCCTATCTGCAAGAAGTGTGTGTGAAGTGAAAGTCACTCAGTCATGTTTGAGTCTTTGCAACCCTGTGGACTGTAGCCCACCAGGATCCTCTGTCCATGGAATTCTCCAGGCAAGAATACTGGAGTGGGGTGCCATCCCTTTCTCCAAGGGATCTTCCCAACCCAGGGATCAAACCCAACTCTCCTGCATTACAGGCGGATTCTTTACTGTCTGAGCCCCCAGGGCTCCACCTATCTGCTAAATAAAAGCATATAGAACATAGGTGCTTTTAAAGGTAGTCAAAAGGTACAAACTTCAGTTATAAGGTAAATAAATACTAGGAATGTAATGTACAATATGATTACTATAGTTAACAGTGCTATATAATATATACGCTATGCTATGTTAAGTCACTTCAGTCGTGTCTGACTCTGTGTGACCCCATAGATGGCAGCCACCAGGCTCCCCCGTCCCTGAGATTCTCCAGGCAAGAACACTGGAGTGGGTTGCCATTTCCTTCTCCAATGCATGAAAGTGAAAAGTGAAAGCAAAGTCGCTCAGTCGTGTCCGACTCCTAGTGACCCCATGGACTGCAGCCCACCAGGCTCCTCCATCCATGGGACTCTCCAGGCAAGAGTACTGGAGTGGGGTGCCATTGCCTTCTCTGATATAATATATATGGAACTTGTTAAAAGAGTAAATCCTAAGAGTTCTCATCAGAACAAAATTTTTTTTTATTTTTATTTTTTATATATTAATATATGCAAGGATAGATGTTAATAAAGTTACTGTGGTAATCATTTCACCATATATGTAAGTGAAGTTATTATGCTGTACACCTTAAACTTATACAGTGCTATATGTCAATTACACCTCAATAAAATTGGGAAAAAACACAGTTGTTTCAAAAAATGAACTTTTTGAACACTTCTACATAACATTGCTCAAAATGTGTCCATTAATCCAACACACATCTTTTAGTGCAGTAAAGAGGTATATTTGGGAGAGCTGTATGTGATGGCTTGAGACTCCAGAGAAAGAAAATAATATGCCTGGTACTTGCCTGTATCTTTCAAATCACAAGTCAAGTTTGGTGTTGGTTAAGATCTAGGATTCAGTCTTGAGAATTCAGCATTTTACGTTAACCTACTAGTACTAATCGGAGAAGGCGATGGCACCCCACTCCAGTACTCTTGCCTGGAAAATCCCGTGGACCGAGGAGCCTGGTTGGCTGCAGTCCATGGGGTCGCTAAGAGTCAGACATGACTGAGCGACTTCACTTTCACTTTCCAGTTTCATGCATTGGAGAAGGAAATGGCAACCCACTCCAGTGTTCTTGCCTGGAGAATCCCAGGGATGGGGGAGCCTGGGCTGCCGTCTATGGGGTCGCACAGAGTCAGACACGACTGAAGTGACTTAGCAGCAGCAGCAACTAGTACTAATATAATCACTTCCAGAGTTCTAAGGTATTTAAAATCATCCTAAATTTCCCAATCAATGTAAAAAATAAAGGTAAAAAGGAGTTTATTTACTCCTACATGTCATATCCCAAATTTTAGACTTGGTTTATTAATAATATTAATATTCTGGCATATATTTTAATCATCCTCTCTGTGAAAGTTTAATTAAAATTAAATGTAAATATTCACAACAGCAACAAATATTCCACAAAGTAAAGTCAGAATTGTCTTTAAATACTTTACATTAAATAAATTCAATACTCTTCTCAGCTCCCAAGGACTCTTGGGAATGTTTAGAACTTGAGTACATCAGCAATCTAATACTTTTGAATTTTTAAACTCAAATTGGTTTTTGTGACTATTTTAATGAAAATGTATGATTGTTATATAGAATAACATAACTGCCACTATCACTACATAGAGGTGTTCCTCCTTTATTTATTCTTTTTGCAACTGGAAAATGGCTGAATTACTCCTCTGGAAATTACCTAACTGCCTTCCCTATCACTGGCAATCAAACAATTAAAACAAATGCAAGGAGGTGTTTCATAAATACCTGTGCTTCCACAGAGGTGGAAACCTAGGGTACAAATGTGTGTGAGCAAAGCAAATTCCAGATTTGTAACACGTTACTTTAAAATATATTATCCCAAAGGAAAAACATTACAAAAATATATGAAGACACTAAAAACTATGACAATTTAATTATATGTGAATATTTGCTACATTATAAATAAAAACTGTACCCTGATTTTTATTCTCAAACCAACAAAAACAGTTACCTAAGAGAAACTCTGGAGCTTGTTCAAATTCCAGTTCATCATTATTCAACATAATATTTCTAGGCAGATCAGCCAAAATCAAATCAGGAGCAATCTGAGATATTGGAATTGTGAGCCTTGGTTGATCTGGATTTACTAGGAGGTCTCCTGAGAAGTACATAAAACATTTTTTTAAAAGATAAACCTTTAAGATTGTACATAAATTTGTCCTTTTGATTTACAGAAATAATCACATATTGTCTATGCTTTCCAATCACTCTTAGGTTCACTTTCCAATCTTATTTTTCTCTAGAAAATTTGAGAATGTTTTAAAAGTTGGGTTACTCTTTTTGGAAGTTTAAGAACTCATTCCTAGGTTCACTCACTAGAAAGTAGAACTCAGAACTGCCTAGGCTATTTATATATGCTAGGAAATTATATATTCTTTACTTTCACAACATTCATGGAACACAGCATATGGCTGACATTACTAAGTTACTTCCATGTATCATCTATTTTCATCTTCATAACAATTGTATGGCATAGTTTTGGTTAGTAATCTCACTTCACAGATGACATAACATTGCCCAGGAGCCAGTATTCAAACTCTCACACCAACATTTTTTCTGAATCTAGAGTATAAGATCTTACTGGCAATAAATATATTTTTCTGAACTGTTAACTATAATTGAATGTAGTATCCTCTAACTTATCCCTTATAAATAAGAGCAATCAATTTTTACATTTATTTCAAATCTCACTTCGCAAATATTGAAAAGAGCACTTAAAAACATTTGTAAGTTGTGTCAACACATACATACCTTCTTCCGCTTTCTTCATCAAGTGGTCAAGCAATATTTTTTGATGCTCTTCACCATCATTAAAACTATATAATGCCCATTTCTTCAGCAGAGTTTCTCCTTCACCACAAATATCAATCTCCAATAATCCAGGAAACCACTCTTCCATGAGAGAATCAATGTGGTCCACAACTTGGCCCAAAAGAATACAGCCTATGTCATCCAAAGAAAACTTGATTAACATCCTAGCTGAACCTTATCCTGTCACAAACTGAAAAGAAGAACTATAGAGACTTTTTAAAAAAGTTTAGATTTCTTTATTGGTACAATTCAGTTTTGAATTAATTTCCTTACCTTTTCTACAAGAGGGAACTGTAATTTTTAAGAAACTCTCTGGGTGATGATCTAAAACTTCAGATCCTACCAAGCAGTAAGCTTCAGGAGACCAATTCAAGTAGATGCCTTGTCGCCAATACATTCTGTTTGGGCGAAGTGCTTGTTCTGAAAGAAATTTAAATGAACCCAAATACAGCTATTAATTGTTTGCTGTTCCAGGTTCTTAAAGAAATTTAATTGAACCCAAATATAGCTATTAATTATTTGTTGTTGCATAAATTGTAGGGGAAAAAAAAATCACTGCACATATTACAAGTGACAGTAACAGAGATGTATTTGTTTTGAAGGAAAGTACTGAAATTGTTAATGATATGTTATCTGTTAAATATAATATTAAATATTTCATCCTCAATTTGAAATGAAACAAACAAATGCCCAGTAGATTACCTAAGACAGACTTCAGGTTCATGGTGTGAAGCAGTTTAACATATGTAATAGATGAAAAAGAGAATCATAAACAGGTTCCCATAACTTTTAAAAAGAGGTTGGTGGTAATGCTAAAACCAACACTTTGATGTGAGGTAACTCTCTATATGTTGATTAACTGCAAGCAAGATAAGGTTTATTTCAGAATACAGTACCTTCTACATAAAGCTGATTTTAAGCACAAAACAGAAAAATTATATTTTCCCCCTTGGAGCATTAGGATCTCTCTTTCTTCCAGGAGGAAGAGC
Source organism: Bubalus bubalis (assembly GCF_019923935.1). Lineage (NCBI taxonomy): Eukaryota > Metazoa > Chordata > Mammalia > Artiodactyla > Bovidae > Bubalus > Bubalus bubalis. The sequence continues at coordinate 79,731,210 of NC_059160.1, read as the reverse complement.
TAGCATTGTAATTTATAATTATAGCATGATGAAGTCTTTATTCTTTTTTGTAAACCCCTTAGGGACCATGCAGCAGAATAGAGCTATTGTAATCCCCACAGAGAATGGTTAGGACCTGTTACTCTATTAAACAAAACTCCCTGACTGAAGGGGTGGTCATTTCTAGCTTGTATTTCTCCACGCATGCATGTGTATTTGTGTGTATGTGTAGTGAGATAGGTGTTTTTACTCCAATGACTCTGTAATTTCATCTTTTAAAATTGCTGCTTCTAGTCTGCTTTGGCTTGCAAAGCAAGATATTCATACATAGTGTAAATGTGTCTAAAATAAGTACACATGGACTTTAAGGAATTTTATTCTTAACAAATTTCATGAATTTATCTGTGTATATTTTTATATTGGCCATGCTGAGGTCTTTTGAGCTTATTTCCTGATTTTTAGCTGCATTATAAACCAATAAACTCTAGGAAAATGACATATTAATTTTAATATGCTTTCTAACTATCTTCTCCAAATATTAATTCTTCATTAAATACATACCTCTTCCTGAAAGCATGTAAGGTGAAATTTCAAGCAACCGATTGATTAATCTCGACCAAAAGCCCATTGGAAAATAAGGCATTTCATACAGTCGAATGATAATTTCAGAGTTCTCACAATGGGGAAGCTCTATTACAGGCCTGTGGTCAGACAAACTAAAGATAAAAGCACACTATCATTATATAGCTTCAGAAAATGCCCAACCATGTTGACCAGGGTGCTTTACTACTCGAAATCAATGCACTGATGATGATAAATATTCCAACCAATTTTATTTTTTAGTAATGTTATTTTGCTACATACTCTTCCTACTTCAAAATTTAATGGTTAATCAATTCAAATCATGCTCAGATATAGTGATGTATAAAATTTTTTCAGTAATCCTGTTTACATTATAAATAAATTATTATAGTTAGTTATGTATAAAAAGTAAAGGGATTATATAAAACTTCAAAAAATGTATGGCCTAGAATCAAGTGTATATCTGTGTTTAGAATTAGTTACCATCCATCAATCAGTGCAATTTTCACTTTTCAATGTCATTTACTTTATAACATTTCCCAGGTTTTATAAGGCAGTAAGAAAAATTTCTACAACACAGGGCTAGAATTTAGGCCTCCTTGTTTTGGCCACATCCTCTGAAAATTCACAGTCATAAATTATTTAAAGACTGTTGAAAACTCACCATTTCTCCAGAATCTGCCTAATAATTCCTTCAATATCATATAAGGAACATACATACACACACAGCAACACAAACACACACACTCTAATCTCCACTATTAACCTTTCTTAAATAAGCTGAGCATTGTCAAATCAAATAATAATTATATAGATATAAAATCAGTCATTTACATCTTTAAAATGTCAAATGTAGTTTTCATCAAAAGAAAATGTTATACTCCAGTACAAAGTTTACACAAGAAGAAAAAAATTAGTACATTCATCATAGACCAAAGTTACTTTCACAACTAAAAGAATATATGGTAAATTTCCATAGGGTAATTAAAATTTTAAGTTTTGGCTTACCTGCTTGGAACCAGTAAATACTCTTCTCCAATTGGCAAGGCAATCTGGAATTTTTCTAGGAGTTTAAAGTACTGTGCCATGTAGTTCTTTGGAAATCTCTTTTTCTTTGAAAGAAATTTTTCCACATCTCTGCGTGAAATAATTCCCTTAGGATGTTTTGGAAAGCCTTCCACTTTCACTGTCAAAATCTGAAAGGTTTAAACTTATACATAATCATAGAATTCGTTTTCTGGGAAGTTCTGAATTTAAAGAATTTCCTTTGCTCAGTAAAAATGATCAAAACAATTCTAATGTTGTTAAGTACAACACAGGACCTAATTTCTCTACCTAGCAGCCACGTAAGCCTAGCATCTTTCACACACACACTTACACACAGAAATTATTAAAATAAGTGAGTGAATCCAGATCAGAAACGATGGAGATCCTCTGATACCAATGAACCACAAGCCTTCCCCAGTTCAATTAATACATCAGTCCATTGCCCCACATGCTTATTACAGTCTCATCAATAATATATTCTGGAGGAAATTATCTTCCAGGCTGTTATCACCACAGATTTGCAACAGAAATGCTGCTTTACATTTATACAACTGGAAGTGGGTTTCCATTAGTGGAAAGAGAGGCAGCTTAGTAAATTAAGTGATTCTCAAACAAGTAACCACTGAATTTCAGTGGACTCCATGCAGTCTGAGTCATAGGTCAGGGATAAGGCTTGAGAATCTGCTTTTTTAACAAGAAACTCTGAAGATTCTAATGTGGAGACCATAATTTGAGCTTTGATCATCATCACAGCAATTAAAAATATGAGTTGAGAAGAATTCAGGTTCAAATCCAAACTCTACTGCCAGTTGTATGACCTTGAGAAAGGTATTTAATTTCTTTACCCACAGTTTCCTTCTTTGTAAAAGGAGAAATAAAAGTAACTGTCTCTTAGACTGCCATGAGAACAAAATAAGATAACATACATAAAACACGTAAAATACATATCACTATTTTTAGCAAATAGGAAGCCCTCACATTTTACCAATCCTATTTACCTATTCCTATTTATTTTACTTGGATAAACTAATTTTAAAAAGAGATTTGTGCTTAATTTTCTTTAGTAGATCTATAATATTTAAGGGATTCTTAAATAGAAACACGGGGAAGGAAATGGCAACCCACGCCAGTACTCTTGCCTGGAAACTCCCATGGACGGAGGAGCCTGGTAGGCTGCAGTCCATGGGGTCGCTAAGGGTCAGACACAACTGAGCGACTTCACTTTCACTTTTCATTTTCATGCATTGGAGAAGGAAATGGCAACCCACTCCAGCGTTCTTGCCTGGAGAATCCCAGGGACGGGGGAGCCTGGTGGGCTGCCGTCTATGGGGTCGCACAGAGTCGGATATGACTGAAGCGATTTAGCAGCAGCAGCAGCAAATAGAAACAAACACTATTTGTATTATTATCATCATGTGGTTGGGTAAAATACTGGATTGTAAAATCCTCAGGTCTGAGGACATGTCTTAGTTAACTCTGTTTCTAATTTGTATGTAAAATGTTATTGAATCAGTGAATAAATCATTAAACATAATGCAATGTATAATGGGCCATTAAATAATTAAAACTATAATTTAAGACTTCTCCCATATTCTGTACTTTATAGCCCAAACTGCTCTTAAAGTTTAGGTAGTGAGGAAAACTGCTGTTTTATTGTTTCTAAAGTTGCTAAGTCTCTGCCGGCCTGAGTCCTTTTGAAGGAGGTTGCCATTACAGCATTATCCCTGATACATTACAGCATTATCCCTACCATAGTTTGGCCTCAGGCCAAACTACAGGGAGGGAACACGGCCCCACACTTCAGCAGAAAATTGTTTTAAAGATTTACTGAGCTTGGCATTGCCCAACAAAAGAAGACCCAGTTTTCCCCACAGCCAGTCCCTCCCATCAGGAAGGTGGCACAAGCCTCTTAATCCTCATTCATCAGGGAGGAGACAGAATGAAAACCACAATCACAGGAAACTAACCAGTGATCACATGGACCACAGCCTTGCGCAACTCAGTGAAACAATGAGCCATGCCATGCGGGGAGACCCAAGACGGAAGGGTCATGGTGGAGAGTTCTGACAAAACATTCACTGGAGAAGGGAATGGCAAACCACTTCACCATTCTTGCCTTGAGAATCCCATTAACAGTATGAAAAGGCAAAAAGATATGACACTGACTGTGAATATTCCAGGTAGGTAGGTGTCCAATATGCTACTGGAGAAGAGCAGAGAAACAGCTCCAGAAGGAATGAAGAGTCTGAGCCAAATCTGAAACAAAGCCCCATTATGAATGAGTCTGGTGGTAAAAGTAAAGCCTGATGCTATAAAGAACAATATTGCACAGGAACCTGGAATGTTAGGTCCATGAATCAACATAAATTGGAAGTGGTCAAACAAGAGATGGCAAGAGTGAACATCAACATCTTAGGAATCAGTGAACTGAAATGGACTGGAATGGGCGAATTTAATTCAGATGACCATTATATCTACTACTGTGGGCAAGAATTCTTTAGAAGAAATGGAGTAACCCTCATAGTAACAAAAGAGTCCAAAATGCAGTACTTTGGAACAATCTCACAAACAACAGAATGATCTTTGTTTTGTTTCCAAGGCAAATCATTCAATATCACAGTAATCCAAGTCTATGCCCCAACCACTAATGCAAAAGAAGCTGAAATTGAATGGTTCTGTGAAGACATTCAAGACCTTCTAGAACTAACACCAAAAGAAGATGTCCTTTTCATTATAGGGGACTGGAATGCAAAAGTAGGAAGTCAAGAAACACCTGGAGTAACAGGCAAATTTGGCCTTGGAGTACAAAATGAAGCAGGGAAAAGGCTAACAAGAGTTTTGCAAGAGAACTCACTGATCAGAGCAAACACTCTCTTCCAACAATACAAGAGATGACTCTACACATGGACAACACCAGATGGTCAATATTAAAATCATTATATTGATTATAATATATTATAATATAGTATATAAAAATATTATATTATATATAATATAATATATAATTTATATAATATATAAAAATATTATATATTATAATATATAAAAATCATATATATTGATTATATTCTTTTCAGCTGAAGATGGAGAAGTGCCATACAGTCAGCAAAAACAATACCTGGAGCTAACTCTAGCTCAGATCATGAACTCCTAATGGCAAAATTCAGACTTAACCACTAGGCCATTCAGGTATGACCTAAATCAAATCCCTTATGATTATACAGTGGAAGTGACAGGAAGATTCAAGGGATTAGATCTTATAGACAGAGTGCCTGAAGAACTATGGACTGAGGTTTGTAACATTGTAGAAGACAGTGATGAAAACCATCCCCAAGAAAAAGAAATGCAAAAAGGTAAAATGGCTATCTGTGGAGGAATTACAAATAGCTGAGAAAAGAAGAGAAGCAAAAGGCAAAGGAGAAAAGGAAAGATATACCTATTTGAATGCAGAGTTCCAAAAGATAGCAAGGAGAGATAAGAAAGCCTTCCTAAGTGATCAATGCAAAGGAATAGAAGAAAACAATAGAACGGGAAAGACTAGATCTCTTCAAGAAAAATAGAGATACCAAGGGAACATTTCATACAAATATGGGCACAATAAAGGACAGAAATGGTATGGACCAAACAGAAGCAGAAGTTAAGAAAAGGTCGAAAGAATACACAGAAGAACTAAACAAAAAGATCTTAATGACCCAGATAACCACAATGGTGTGATCACTCACCTAGAGCCAGACATCCTGGAGTGCAAAGTCAAGTGGGCCTTAGGAAGGGCCACCATGAACAAAGCTAGTGGAGGTGATGGAATTCCAGCTGAGCTATTTTAAATTCTAAAAGATGATGCTGTGAAAGTGCTGCACTCAGTATCCCAGCTAATTTGGAAAAATCAGCAGTAGCCACAGGACTAGAAAAGTTTTCATTGCAATCCCAAAGAAAGGCAATGCCAAAGAAGGTTCTAACTACCACACAATTACACTCATTTCACATATGAGCAAAGTAATGTTCAAAATTTTTCAAGCTAGGCTTCAATAGCATGTATACCAAGATCTTCCAGATGTTCAAGCTGAATTTAGAAAAGGCAGAGGAACCAGAGATCAAATGGCCAACATCCCTTGGATCATAGAAAAGGCAAGAAAATTCCAGAAGAACATCTACTTTTGTTTTATTGACTATGCTAAAGTCTTTTAGACAAAAGACAAGACTGTGTGGATCACAACAAACTGTGAAAATGTCTTCAAAAGATGGGAATATTGGACCACCTTACCTGCCTCCTGAGAAACCTGTATGCAGGTAAGAAGCAACAGTTAGAACCAAACATGGAACAACCCACTGGTTCCAAATTGGGAAAGGAGTACATCAAGGCTGTATATTGTCACCCTGCTTATTTAACTTATATGCAGAGTACATCATGCAAAATTCCAGGCTGGATAAAGCACAAGCTGGAATCAAGATTGCCGGGAGAAATATCCATATCCTCAGATAGCAGATGACAGCACCATTATGGCAGAAAGTGAAGAAGAATAAGAGCCTCTTAATGAGGTTGAAAGAAGAGAGTGAAAAAGGTGGCTTAAAACTCAACATTCAAAAAACTAAGATAATGTCACCCATTGCCATTACATCATGGGAAATAGATGGGGAAACAATGGAAACAGTGACAGACTTTATATTCTTGGGCTCCAAAATCACTGCAGATGGTGACTGCAGCCATAAAATTAAAAGAGAGTTGCTCCTTTGAAGAAAGCTATGATAAACCTAGATAGCATATTAAAAAGCAGACATCACTTTGCTAATAGAGGTTCTAGACGTCTAGTCAAAGCTATGGTTTTTCCAGTAGTCATGTATGGATGTGAGAGTTGGACTATTTAAGAAAGCTGAGTGCCGAAGAACTGATGCTTTTGAACTGTGGTATTGGAGAAGACTCTTGAGAGTCCCTTGGACTGCAAAGAGATCAAACCAGTCAATCCTAAAGGAAATCAATCCTGAATGTTCATTGGAAGGACTGATGCTGAAAGTGAAGCTCAAATAGTTTGGCCACCTGATACAAAGAGACAACTCATTAGAAAAGACCCTGATGCTGGGAAAGATTGAAGGCAGAAGGAGAAGGGGACAACAGAGGACAAAATGGTTGGTGGAATCACTGACTCAAAGGACACGAGTTTGAGCAAGTTCCAGAAGATGGTGAAAGACAGGGAAGCCTGACGTACTGCAGTCCATGGGGTCAGAAAGAGTTGGGCATGACTGAATGACTGAACAACTACAAAGTCACTAAGACCTTGTCTGACAACTCACTCTCCATCCCCAACCACACTTGAAGCTTTCTTTGTAGCAATCTGTACCACCAAACACATTAAGTATTCTTGCTTTGGTTGTTTTTCCCATTTGAACATCAACTCCATGAATGTAGAAACCTTATTTTCCCTACTGCTATATAGCCCCAGTACCAGAACAATATCTGGAACATCATTAGGTTCATAATAAATATTGTTGAATGTGTGAATTTTGGGAAAATAAAGTTTTGAGCATTTTATCATAGCATTAGGCTTTCAGGCACTAGAGTCAAACCACTTAGTTTAAAATCCCAACTCTAATTCTCCCTGAATATGAATAATATTACATTTGCTGCTGCTGCATCGCTTCAATCGTGTCCAACTCTGTGCAACCCCATAGACAGCAGCCCACCAGGCTCCCCTGTCCCTGGGATTCTCCAGGCAAGAACACTGGAGTGGGTTGCCATTTCCTTCTCCAATGCATGAAAGTGAAAAGTGATTTATCAGTATGCAATTTGATAAATTATTTAACCTCTCTATCAAGTTCTTCATCTTCAAGGTAGGCACTCAAATAGTACTGTTTAAAAGAGTTGTTCCAAGAATTAAATGAGATAATCTTTGAAAAGCATATAAGTAACCTCTCATATGTCAGCCATTATTACATACTTACTCTATTTTACTTAAGACAAACTGATTTTAAAATAGAAGTTTGTGCTTGATTTTTTAGATCTATAGTGCACTACCAGTATTTGGAAAAGATCCTGGTGCTGGGAAAGATTGAAGGCAAAAGGAGAAGTGGGTGGCAGAGGATGAGATGGTTAAATAGCATCACCAACTCAATGGATATGAATTTGAGCAAACTCTGTGAGACAGTGGAGGATAGAGAAGCCTGGTATGCTTCTGTCCATGTGATCACAAAGGAGTCTAACACAACTTAGCAACTGAACAATAATCACTACTTGTAGCAGATAGTTTCCAAAGATGGACAAATTAATTTTTTTCTCTCCCTAAGTATGTAGGTTGCTTAATCCTTCAAGATATAAAATCCATACATTTTCCCTTAAATCTGAATAAGATCTGTGGTTGCTCTGGTTACCAGAACATGGCAGAGCTAACATTTTACCAGTTCTGTGCCTGGCCTTTAAGAGGTCTACATATGTACAAGAGGTCACATGGAGGAGAACCAACAAACCAAAAATGTGAATATAGCCTTCCTGGAATCTCCAGCCCATCTTAATGAGGAAGTCAAGTGAATGACCCCTGCCAATGCCATGTGGAGGAGACCCACTTGGCTGAAACCAGTAAACCCACAGAATAGTGAGAAACAATAAACTGGTGATGTTTTTCTCCAATGAACTGTTGATGTTTTTCTCCAAATTTACTTATGTACTCTAGGTTTGTGGGTATTCTGTTACATACCAATAAAAAAACTTAAACCTTTTCATAAATTTATCACCTTTAAAATACCTCCTATTATTCCTTCAGCTTGGCTATTTCTAAGGCTAACTTAGGCTCATATGCAAGGAAAGAGACTCTTCCAAATTCCTCATACATTTTATCAAGACTAAATCACCATGCAAGCTTTATAATAGTCAACACAATTGATCCAGTGAGTCCCTTTCATATTTCTTTTATCATATAGTTAGTTGAGTTTTGCAAACTTCTTTGTGTGTTGATGGAAACTTCTTTAATAAGTTTAGTGACCTAAAAGCTCAGGGCACAGAGAGGGTGGATGGGCTCATTAGAGCTTCTGCACGATAAATTATTTCTGCCCTTGCCTTGATGATTCATGGAGGTGAATACCTCTATTTATTTTTACTGATTTAGTGTCAGGAAAGTCATTCTTGTTTTCACTTGATTACTTAGAGCCTTCATTCTCTTTAAACCTTAGTAAAATAACATATTTCAATATATCAGCATAAATAAAAATGATTTACATTAATAAGAAATTTAAATCACTTTACTGACCCTTTAGATCCATCTTTCAAAATAAATTGAGCTGTTCAAATTCCTAACAATTTTCAATTAAATTAACATGCTTATAGTATAACTAATAGTATAAGTATGCTAATGAGAAAACTTTCATGGAGTTTCCACTTAATTACTCCATAGCATCTTCAGAGATTTTATTTAGTCATGGTGGAAATTTGATTTTGTTAAAAGATAGTGATTTTGATGCAAACCAATTCATTATTCTATTGAATATGATGTATCCACCCTAATATCCACATGTGTGCAACTTTAAATATTCCCAATTCATAAGGAAACACATGCACTTTTTGGTGCAACTTTAGTCTTTTCTTGACTGTACGGAGTTTAGTTATTATCTGATAGAATGTGCCACCTAGGGTAACAACTCTTCAGGGTATAATTAAAACCCCCTTTCCTACACAGAATGTATATACCTACAGTATATTTCTTTTTATTCATTCCATTCCTGGCACATTTTTTCAAAAATACATGAATACATCTTCATAGTTTTGATGATTTTTTTTTTATTTTCTGACGTAAGTATTTAATTACCAAATGGGTTAAATATAAAATTTCACTAAAATTTATTGCTCATTTTTACCAAACTACAAAAGCAATGTAGGAGATAATATTGTTACTATTGTTATTTTACAAGGGAAGAAACAAAGGCTGAAAACATTAAGCAATGTCAAAGTTGATAAGTATTTAGGAGAGATTTGAACACAGGTTGTACTGACTCTAGAGTTTACGCTTGACCACTATACTTTTCTGGCTGCATTCTCATTGAGTAGATGAGTAATATCACACTTTCCATGGCTTATTGCATTAGGGTTAAAATCGAATTTTAAAATATCTACCAGAATATTAGCAACTGTCCAATTACAATTAATTGCCAACTGTAATGTTTCAATATGTTCTCAGGTTCCATGGTATAGGGTTTAGCAGTAAATGAGTTCCCTCTTTAAAATAACTTTTTTCCTTAGATGAAATTTAGGGGGGGCGGTCCTAAGATGGCATAGTAATAGGACAGGGAGACCACTTTCTCCCCCACAAATTCATCGAAAGACCATTTGAATGCTGAGCAAATTCCACAAAACAACTTCTGAATGCTGGCAGAGGACATCAGGCACCCAGAAAGGTAGCCCATTGTCTCCAAAAGGAGGTAGGAAAAAATATAAAACATAAAAAGAGAGACAAAAGAGGTAGGGACAGAGATCCAACCCAGGAAGGGAGTCTTTAAAAAGAGAGAAGTTTCCAAACACCAGGAAACACTCTCACTGGCGAATCTGTGGAAAGCCTTGGAATCTCAGAGGGCACCATAACCGGGAGGAAAAACAAATAAATAATTAAAGCCCACAGATTACATGCCTAAATGCCCAGCGGAGAAGCAGCGCAGACACTTGCATCAGCCATTAGCAAGCTAGCAAGCGGGGACTGGACAGGGAAGCGTGGGCTGCTTAGGGTAAGGACCGGGCCTGAATACCCCGAGGGCAAACTGAGGGACCTAACTAGAGATAGCAACCCAGACCCTGGGATAGCTATCCCACAAAAAGCCCTAACCTAAGACACCGCCAGGCCCAGTCACAGAACAAAGGACTGAGCAGAGCTAGCTGGCTGCAGACCGGCCCATCCCCCACTGGAGACAGGCAGGCGAGGGCAGCCAGAGCCAGAAGGGTGCGATCGCGGCTCCAGAAAGGTATCATCTACCAAACTGCAAGCAGGCTTCATTGCTAACCAAGACTCCTTGGAATTCTGGATGGTCAACATCCACCAGGAGGGTTGCAGCCAGAGATCAGCTCCCCAGAAGAGACACAAGGCACACTTGAGAAGGCACGCCAGTTTACACCCAGAAAACCGAGCAGCAGGAAAAGGGAAGGCGATAAGTCACAGCAACTGCACTCGCCAAGCACCTGGTCACCTGAGCTGCTCAGACCAGAGAAGGGCACAAAACGCAGGCCCACTCAAGTCTGCGCCTTTGTGGAGTACCCGAGAACCTGAACCTGAGTGGCTTAGACCTGGGAAGTGCACTCAACCCAGGGCCCGCCTCAGACAGTTCCCGGCAGAGCAACCTAGAGCCTGAGCAGTGCAGACTGGGAAAGCACACACACCGTGAGCCAGGGCAAACCCAGTGTGGCCGAGACACTGGGAGCACTCCCCACAGATGCCAGTGATATTTGTCTGCAGTGTTCCTCCCTCCCCACAGCATGACTGAATAAGTGAGCCTAAAAGAGTGTCCACCACCGCCCCCTTGTGTCAGGGTGGAAATTAGACACTGAAGAGGCCAGCAAACAGAAGAAGGTAAAATAAACCGAAGGAACTGCTTTGGAAGTGACAGGTGCAATAGATTAAAACCCTGCAGTTAGCACCGACTACATAGGAAGGGGCTTATAGATCTTGAGAAGTGTAAGCCGGATCAAGGAACTATCTGAAAATGAACTGACCCCACACTGTCCACAACAACATCAGAGAAAGTCCTAGATATATTTTTACTATTATCATTTAATTTTAATTTTTTTAAATTTTAAGTCCTTTATTACTCCTTTAATTTTCATTTTTATAACCTACTATTACTTTGCAAAAAAAAAAATACCCAATTTTTAAAGCAAACTTCATATATATATATTATAATTTTTGTGACTTTGTTTTTTCCTTTAATACTGTATTTTTGAGAATCTAACCTCTACTCTAGATTTTTAATCTTTGCTTTTTGGTATTTGTTATCAATTTCGTACCTTTAAGAACCCAATCTTCAGTACCCATTTTTACTTGAGAGCGAGAATACTGGCTTGACTGCTCTCTCCCTCTGTGGACTCTCCTTTTTCTCCACCAGGTCACCTCTATCTCCTCCCTCCCCCTTCTCTTCTCTACCCAACTCTGTGAATCTCTTTGTGTGTTCTGGGTTGTGGAGAACACCTAGGGAACTGATTACTGGCTGGATCTGTCTCTCTCCTTTTGATTCCCCCCTTTATCCTCCTGGCCACCTCTGTCTCCTTCCTCCCTCTTCTCTTCTCTGTGTAACTCTGTGAACATCTCTGAGGGATCCAGACTGTGGAGAGCACACAGGCAAGTGATTACTGGCTAACCTGCTCTCGCCCCTTTTGATTCCTCCTCATTCTCCTCCTTCTTACTTCTATTTCCCTCCTCCCTCTTCTCTTTCCCATGTAACTCTGTGTACCTCTCCAGGTGTCCCTCACTGTGGAGAAACTTTTCATCATTAACCTAGATGTTTTATCATCGGTGCTGCATAGATGGAGAAGTCTTGGGGCTACTGTAAGTTTAAGACTGAAAACCAGAGGCAGGAGGCTTAAGTCAAAACCCTGAGAACACCAGAGAACTCTTGACTCCAGGGAACATTAATCGATAGGAGCTCATCAAACGCCTCCATACCTACACTGAAACCAAGCACCACCCAAGGGCCAACAAGTTCCAGAGCAAGACATACCACACAAATTCTCCAAAAACACAGGAACATAGCCCTGAGCTTCAATATACAGGCTGCCCAAAGTCACACAAAACCCACTGACATCTCAAAACTCATTACTTGACACTATAGTGCACTGCAGAGAGAAGAAATCCAGCTCCACCCACAAGAACACAGATACAAGCTTCCCTAAGCAGGAAACTTTGACAAGCCACAGGCCCAACCCCACCCACAGCTAGGAGCCTCCGCAATAAAGAGGAACCACAAACTGCCAGAATACAGAAAGGCCATCCCAAACACAGCAATATAAACAAGATGAAAAGGCAGAGAAATACCCAGCAGGTAAAGGAACAGGATAAATGCCCACCAAACCAAACAAAAGAGGAAGACATAAGGAATCTACCTGATAAAGAATTCCAAATAATGATAGTGAAAATGATCCAAAATCTTGAAAACAAAATGCAGTTACAGATAAATAGCCTGGAGACAAGGATAGAGAAGATGCAAGAAATGTTTAACAAGGATCTAGAAGAAATAAAAAAGAGTCAATATATAATGAATAATGCAATAAATGAGATAAAAAAAAACTCTGGAGGGAATCAACAATAGAATAACGGAGGCAGAAGATAGGATTAGTGAGGTAGAAGACAGTATAGTAGAAATAAATGAAACAGAGAGGAAAAAAGAAAAAAGAATTAAAAGAAATGAGGACAATCTCAGAGACCTCTGGGACAATGTTAAATGCCCCAATATTCGAATCATAGGAGTTCCAGAAGAAGAAGACAAAAAGAAAGGCCATGAGAAAATACTTGAGGAGATAATAGTTGAAAACTTCCCTAAAATGGGGAAGGAAATAGTCACCTGAGTCCAAGAAACCCATAGAGTCCCAAACAGGATAAACCCAAGGCAAAACACCCCAAGACACATATTAATCAAATTAACAAAGATCAAACACAAAGAACAAACATTAAAAGCAGCAAGGGAAAAACAACAAATAACACACAAGGGGATTCGCATAAGGATAACAGCTGATCTTTCAATAGAAACTCTTCAGGCCAGAAGGGAATGGCAGGACATACTTAAAGTGATGAAAGAAAAGAATCTACAGCCCAGATTACTGTACCCAGCAAGGATCTCATTCAAATATGAAGGAGAAATCAAAAGCTTTACAGACAAGCAAAAGCTGAGAGAATTTAGCACCATCAAACCAGCTCTCCAACAAATGCTAAAGGATCTTCTCTTGACAGGAAACACAGAAAGGGTGTATAAACTCGAACCCAAACAATAAAGTAAATGGCAATGGGATCATACTTATGAATAACTACCTTAAATGTAAATGGGTCGAATGCCCCAACCAAAAGACAAAGCCTGGCTGCATGGATACAAAAACAAGACCCCTATATATTTGCCTACAAGAGACCCACCTCAAAACAAGAGACACATACAGACTGAAAGTGAAGTGGAAAAAGATATTCCACGCAAATAGAGACCAAAAGAAGGCAGTAGTAGCAATACTCATATCAGATAAAAAGACTTTAAAACAAAGGCTGTGAAAAGAGATAAAAAAGGACACTACATAATGATCAAAGGATCAATCCAAGAAGAAGATTTACATAAATATATATGCACCCAACATAGAAGCACGGTAATATGTAAGACAAATGCTAACAAGTATGAAAGGGGAAATTAATAATACCACAATAATAGTGTGAGACTTTAATACCCCACTCACACCTATCGATAGATCAACTAAACAGAAAATTAACAAGGAAACACAAACTTTAAATGATACAAGAGACCAGTTAGACCTAATTGATATCTATAGGACATTTCACCCCAAAACAATGAATTTCACCTTTTTCTCAAGCGCACATGGAACCTTCTCCAGGATAGGGCCATAAATCTAGCCTTGGTAAATTCAAAAAAACTGAAATCATTCCAAGCATCTTTTCTGACCACAATGCAGTAAGATTAGATCTCAATTACATGAGGAAAACTATTAAAAATTCAAATATATGGAGGCTGAACAACACACTGCTGAATAACCAACAAATCAAAGAAGAAATCAAAATATGCATAGAAACGAATGAAAATGAAAACACAACAACCCAAAACCTATGGGACACTGTAAAAGCAGTGCTAAGGGGAAGGTTCACAGCAATACAGGCTTACCTCAAGAAACAAGAAAAAAGTCAAATAAATAGCCTAACTCTACATCTAAAGCAACTAGAAAAGGAAGAAATGAAGAACCCCAGGGTTAGTAGAAGGAAAGAAATCTTAAAAATTAGGGCAGAAATAAATGCAAAAGAAACAAGAGACCATAGCAAAAATCAACAAAGCCAAAAGCTGGTACTTTGAGAAGTTAAATAAAATTGACAAACCATTAGCCAGACTCATCAAGAAACAAAGAGAGAAAACCAAATCAAAAAAATTAGAAATGAAAATGGAGAGATCACAACGGACAACACAGAAATACAAAGGATCATAAGAGACTGCTATCAGCAACTATATGCCAATAAAACGGACAACTTGGAAGAAATGGACAAACTCTTATTAGAAAGGTACAACTTTCCAAAACTGAACCAGGAAGAAATGGAAAATCTTAACAGACCCATCACAAGGACAGAAATGGAAACTGGAATCAGAAATCTTCCAGCAAACAAAAGCCCAAGACCAGATAGCTTCACAGCTGAATTCTCAACATAATAAAAGCTATATATGATAAACCCACAGCAAACATTATCCTCAATTGAAAAATTGAAAGCATTTCCCCTAATGTCAGGAACAAGTCAAGGCTGCCCACTCTCACAACTACTATTCAATATAGTTTTGGAAGTTTTCGCCACAGTAATCAGAGCAGAAAAAGAAATAAAAGGAATCCAGATTGGAAAAGAAGTAAAATTCTCTCTGTTTGCAGATGACATGATCCTATACATAGAAACCCTAAAGACTCCACCAGAAAATTACTAGAGCTAATTAATGAATATAGTAAAGTTGCAGGATATAAAATCAACACACAGAAATCCCTTGCATTCCTATACACTAACAATGAGAAAACAGAAAGAGAAATTAAGGAAATAATTCCATTCACCATTGCAACAAAAAGAATAAAATACTTAGGGATACATCTACCTAAACAAACAAAAGACCTATACATAGAAAACTATAAAACACTGGTGAAAGAAATCAAAGAGGACACAAATAGATGGAGAAATATACCATATTCATGAATCGGAAGAATCAATATAGTGAAGATGAGTATACTATCCAAAGCAATCTCTAGATTCAATGCAATCCCACTCAAGCTACCAGCGGTATTTTTCATAGAACTGCTGCTGCTGCTGCTAAGTTGCTTCAATCATGTCCGACTCTGTGTGACCCCTTAGATGGCAGCCCACCAGGCTCTCCCATCCCTGGGATTCTCCAGGCAAGAACACTGGACTAGAACAAATAATTTCACAATTTGTATGGAAATACAAAAAACCTCGAATAGCCAAAGCAATCTTGAGAAAGAATGGAACTGGAGGAATCAACCTGCCTGACTTCAGGCTCTACTACAAAGCCACAGTCGTCAAGACAGTATGGTACTGGCACAAAGACAGAAATACAGATCAATGGAACAAAATAGGAAGCCCAGAGATAAATCCACACACCTATGGACACCTTATCTTCGACAAAGGAGGCAAGAATATACAATGGAGAAAAGACAATCTCTTTAACAAGTGGTGCTGGGAAAACTGGTCAACGACTTGTAAAAAAATGAAACTGGAACACTTTCTAACAACATATACAAAAATAAACTCAAAATGGATTAAAGATCTAAACGTAAGGCCAGAAACTATAAAACTCCTAGAGGAAAACATAGGCAAAACACTCTCCGACATAAATCACAGCAGGATCCTCTATGACCCACCTCCCAGAATATTGGAAATAAAAGCAAAAATAAACAAATGGGACCTAATTAAAATTAAAAGCTTTTGCACAACAAAGGAGACTGTAAGCAAGGTGAAAAGACAGCCTTCAGAATGGGAGAAAATAATAGCAGACAAAGCAACTGACAAAGAATTAATCTCAAAAATATACAAGCAACTCCTGCAGCTCAATTTCAGAAAAATAAACAACCCAATCAAAAAATGGGACAAAGAACTAAATAGACATTTCTCCAAAGAAGACATACAGATGGCTAACAAACACAGGAAAAGATGCTCAACATCACTCATTATCAGAGAAACGCAAATCAAAACCATAATGAGGTACCATTTCACGCCAGTCAGAATGGCTGTGATGCAAAAGTCTACAAGCAATAAATGCTGGAGAGGGTGTGGAGAAAAGGGAACCCTCTTACACTGTTGGTGGGAATGCAAACTAGTACAGCCACTATGGAGAACAGTGTGGAGATTCCTTAAAAAACTGGAAATAGAACTGCCATATGACCCAGCAATCCCACTGCTGGACATACACACCTGAGGAAACCAGAATTGAAAGAGACACGTGTACCCCAATGTTCATCGCAGCACTGTTTATAATAGTCAGGACATGGAAGCAACCTAGATGTTCATCAGAAGATGAATGGATAAGAAAGCTGTGGTACATATATACAATGGAATATTACTCAGCCATTAAAAGAATACATTTGAATCCGTTCTAATGAGGTGGATGAAACTGGAGCCTATTATACAGAGTGAAGTAAGCCAGAAAGAAAAACACCAATACAGTATACTAACACATATATATGGAATTTAGAAAGATGGTAATGATAACCATGTATGTGAGATGGCAAAAGAGACACAGATGTATAGATCAGTCTTTTGGACTCTGTGGGAGGGGCAAGGGTGTGATGGTTTGAATGGTTTGAGAATGGCATTGAAACATGTATATTATCATATGTGAAACAGACTGCCAGCCCAGGTTCGATGAATGATACAAGGTGCTTGGGGCTGGTGCACTGGGATGACCCAGAGGGATGGGATGGGGAGGGCGGTGGGAGTGGGGTTCAGGATGGGGAACATATGTACACTCACCGGCAGATTTATGTCAATGTATGACAAAACCAATACAATATAGTAAAGTAATCAGCCTCCAAAAAATAAATAATTCAAAAAAAAAAGAAATTTAGGAACTATCATTCAGATTATCTGAAGGGATTTAATTAACATTATGGTTAATTAGAAAAGAGATTTCTAATGTAAAAAGATACATTTTAGTAAGTATAAATTATACTTATAAGAAAAATAGCTTCCAGTGAGTACACATGCTGAAGACTCCCTCCCCAAACTCATTTGAATTCATGATTTATCCAGATACAGTCATCCTCCCCAAGGTGATTTTTTACTTCCTAAAATATTTGGAAATGTCTGGGCACATTTTTGCTTCTCATACTGGGAAAGTACTACTGGTGTCTAGAGGGTAGAGGCCAAAGATGCTGCTATCATCCTACAATGTACAACAAAGAATTGCCTGCCCCCAAATGTCCATAGGGCTGACACTGAGGAACCCTGAGCTAGTGTGTTGTTTGAGTGGTTTTCTGCGGCAAATCTACAGAGAGGATTATGGTAGCTAATTAATATAAATTCATTGGTAACTGATTATTATTGATACAAGAAATCATTTTCCATATAAAATATAGACAGCCATAACTACCACTTTTCAAAATGCTAAGCATTTAGAGTTTTATATTATATTGAAAAGTCACAATTTCCTTCCTTATTGTCTACACAGAGGTTTCACAGCCTTATCAATCCAATTATGTCTGCCAGGCTCCTCTGTCCATGGAATTCTCCAAGCAAGAATACTGGAGTGGGCAGCCATTCCCTTCTCCAGGCCGATCGTCCTCACCCAGGGATCAAACCTGAGTCTCCTGCATTGCAGGCAGATTCTTTACCATCTGAGCTACCAGAGAAGCCCAGAGTTTTATATTCCACTGAAGAGTCAAAATTTCCTGACATGCTATAGACAGAGGTTTCACAAGCTCATCAACCCAATTTTCTTATACTTATTTACCCCACAGATTTTCACAAAGCTGTCATTCAATTTATTATATCAATAAACAAGCCAAAAAACTGTGAATATAGAAAATGGTAGAACAATTTGTGAGAAGACTGCATAAAGAAAAACTTCTTGGATCTAGAAAGGTATTATGGAACAGAGTGCCACAAACACCTGTCTATGAATTGAAAACAAAGACATTAAATTCTAAGATATCTTCTCCTCCTCCATGAAGTTCTTCTTTATGCAGTCTTCTACACAAATTGTTCTACCATTTTCTATGTTCACAGTACTTTCTACCTTCAGTCAGTTCACTCAGTTGTGCCCAACTCTTTGTGACCCCATGAACTGCAGCATACGGTGCCTCCCTGTCCATCACCAACTCTCAGAGTTTACTCAAACTCATCCCCACTGAATTAGTGATGCCATCTAACCATCTCATCCTCTGTTGTCCCCTTCTCTTCCTGCCTTCAATCTTTCCCAGTATCAGGGTCTTTACCAATAAGTTAGTTCTTCACGTCAGGTGGCCAAAGTATTGGAGTTTCTACCTTAACTAAACACAAAGTCTATAAAGCTCAGTACTCTAGGTGTCACCTGAAGTTCATTACCCCCATGCCTCAGAAGTATAATATACCAACCTGTGCCATGACTTTACAAAGCCACTTGGGTTCTACAAAATATAAGTCACTTAACTGCAGTGCTGGGTCTTGAAAATGAAGAAGGACCCCTGTAGGAAAAATCAAAAGTGAAACATGGAATTTAGAATATGAAAATATCAAGGGGCTTCAGAGAGAAATCTAGCCCAGTCTCCTCATTTTACAGATTAGGAAACTTCAGCATTGTTGGGGTCAGAGCTGAGACCAGAACCAGGGCATCCTAGCTTTCATCTCAGTCAGCCATTGATTCTCCAAGTGCCAAGTTAAACCATCACAATTATAATTCTCCTGCGAGTGTAAAAATAACTTCCACATACGCTAAATTCACTTGATACTATGAAGGATATAGCTTGAACTTAGAGTCTCACAGCTCCTGAATACTAGTCAAGCTCTAGAATCCACATGTTTTAACTCTGGCTGAGAGACTTTTTCCACTACTGTCCTTAGATAATTTCTAAATTTTTCTCTTATGACATAATATATGATTCAACATCAGTACACATGATGATCTTTCAAAAAGAAAAAAAAAATCAGCGACCTATTAAAGAATTTTGTCAATATTCTTTTAAATGTAAATTCTATACAAAGTTCAGATACATTTTCACCAACTCTACTGCAGAACTTTTAAAAAATATGTAATAAACAAACCTGATTCATTTAGAAAGTGAACTGCATGAGGAAGCTCATTTTCATCTAACTGCAGCTGATGTTCTCTCACAAGTTGTAATAATCGTTTCCGGTCAATTACAGGAAATTCAATTGGCACATTTTTACGCTCTGATAAAATGATTTTCTCAAGTTCTACATAGCAGTCTGGAATCAGCTGCCCAACAACAGGCTGATCTCGGATCTATGAAATTACAGATGACAAGCTGTAAAAATCCATTTTATACATCTATGTGTCAGGTGGTTGGTAAATTCTGTGCTAATCATTCAGAAAATGATTATTTTTAATAAAATCAAGATGCAATGTAAGACTAATTAAATTGTTAGAAATAAATAAGATTACCTTAAAATAAGAAAAAAATGAACACAGAAGCCCATTTGGAAAGAACTATCAAATAACATTGTATGGAAATAATTATCAAGGTATTCAGAAAATCCATGGTGAAATCCAGGACAAATCATTAACCTTAAATAAAGGACCTACTATTTTCTAAGACATTAAATTTACAGGCAATAGATATGCTAACATAAAAGTCAGGATTGTAAGAGCTTTTGGACTTTATTTTTTATTTTTTTTTAATTTTTTTTTAATTTATTTTATTTTTAAACTTTACATAATTGTATTAGTTTTGCCAAATATCAAAATGAATCCACCACAGGTATGGGATGGAATGGGGAGGGAGGAGGGAGGAGGGTTCAGGATGGGGAACACATGTATACCTGTGGACTTTATATTTTAGATGAAAATATCCATATCCCAAAGTAAAATTAAATTTTGTTCTTGCTATTTACAAAATGTAATATTAGTGGGATGTAAATATCAACAGTGAAGTCTGGAGACAGACATGAAATTTCCTCACCAAGCTATGCTTTTTCATGGAGACCTGAACTTGGAAAAATAAAAAATCATCTAAACCCCAATGATTCTATACGAGAGGATGATTTGGGGTCTCTTACACTTAGAATCTAATTAAAATCAAAATTTTAATAGAATGACCTTATGATGAGAGTTTCTGTAACAAAAATATTTCCAAACATTTTTTCTTCTTAAAAATCTAGTTTTAAATAGAAATACAACTTTAATAATAGTAAATGCCTTTGCAAACCACCAGGTGGCAAACTCTCCTCATTTCTCAATCCATGAATATATTCTTGACAATAAAGAATAAAATTTCTACTTGAATTCTTCAACTTATTACAAATATAAATTGGGTTTATTATACCTGCACGTGTGCGCGCGCACACACACACACACACACACACACACACACACTTTATACTTGTTCTTTTTCTACTCTTAACTTGATCCTTTCAGGAACCTGATTTATAGCAGCCATAACCATTACTTACATATTTACTTCCAAACAGTCAAGATTGTTTTGAGGTACCCCTTGAACCAGAAAATTAAATATAATTTCACTAACCTCCACTTTTCATATTCCCTCTCTTCATCATTTATAAATTAAGATAAAACAGAACTTCAGATTGAAGTTTGCGTTTAACCCAAGAAGGGAAACCTACATATAAAAGTAAACAAGAGTTCACACAGTAGTCAAGTAACAAAGGGATGGACTCTACAGGGCTGGATTACAGGGTGAGCAAAGGATCCCACTCTGCTAAGGGGCTGGACAAGACCGAGAGGGACATTGTTGGCACTGATTTCTATTTTGTCCTACTTCCTTTATCATCAGGTCACCAACAGTCAAAAACAGAAAGCTTTTATTCTAAACTCTGCATGGACACATGTTAATAAGAGTGAGACACACAAATATTAGAAAAGATCAAGATAAAAGGAAAAAATGAAAAACAAATGAAAGGCCAAACAAAAAAGATTTCTAAATAGATTAAAAGCTGCTGACTGAATACAGGCTGAGGCACCTCAGGGAGGAAAGAATATTCAAGTTCTGGCAGGCTTATTGTTTTGGGGTCATCTGAATCACTATTCTGCAAAGCAGCCAATTGAATTTTCAAACCAATATAACAGAATGATGCATCCATTTGCAATATATACCTTCCTTCAAATAATACTGCCTATTTCTCAAAGCATTTGTTTTTAAACTCCTCATCCGGTATTGCCTTCAGAGTTCATGTACAAGTGCAGAAAGCAGACTGGCCTTATTGCCAGTAAACTGGTCTAACTTGCTATTAGCCTAAAGTAGTACCAGTCCAGCTTGATGAATCAACTACTTTATTCATAGACTTCCTCAACTAAATTCAGATTTTCTCAAAACAAACTCATACTTTAAGAATTCTTTTTAAAAATATGATAAATGGTCTGATATCAATGATAAAAGAGAAGCTATTAAAATATTATAAGTAACAGCAAAGTTCTGTAAGTACAGATATAGTCTCAAAAGGAAACTCCCTGGGTAAAGATATTTAATTGAATATATTAATTTGGTGCATTTGTTTCTTAAAAGTCATGTCACTCTTTAATCATATGTCTCACAAAAGAGCAGCAAAAACTAGAGATAAATGATATTTTATTCTTCTAACGTAAAACTCCATTAACCCACATTTGTAAAAGCTTTTATTGATTGTGATAAATGTGTGGAAAGATATAAATGTGCAAATTCTCTCTCTGTGCACCACAAAGACTGGCACACTTATAAATGGCTCATTAAGTTTTGGACAGAGCATAATCTGTGGAAATGCAACAGAACTAAGCTAACTGGACAATGTGCTATAACCAAGGTGACCATATAATTTATCATCCAAACTGGAATGCTTCTGAGAAGCATTAGTGAGCATTAGAGAAGCAATAGTGAGACACAATTAATAATTACACTGGGACTGTCCAGGAAAAACAAGACCCTTGTTAGAAGCCACTGCTTTGATCATTAGTACTAATGAGCTAAACCAATAGAGACTAACAGTGAAATCCACTATTGTGTTTGTCATATTGAACTATTCAAAGTGGTTTTCAGTACAGTTTACCCCTTGCTATCTGTAGAGCCCAGGTAAAATTTCTCTTTCCAGTATTAAAAACAAGCATTTGCTAACCAATTTATTTGTGTTTTATGAACTCTATGAACTATATTTGTCTTACCAGAAAGAAAAACTTTATAAATCAAAAACATAATTCTTAAAATAAAGTTTGTATGAACTAGAATATTGCTTATACATTGTTGAAAACCAAATTAGTGACCGTGGTGACCAGATGAAAGAGCCTTCTCTCAATATTGAAGAAAAAACAAATTTGAAAGTGGGATCACAGTGACAAAGACATGAAGGAACAACAAAGACCAAGATGAACATAAAACAGAAACTCCAAAAGAAAGGAGCAGATGGAGAAAAACCAGAGAAAAACACAAGAAAGATAACTCCAAGATCCCAACATCCATCTTTATCCTTTTGATTGAATCACTGCTATAGGATGTTGGGAGAGAAAGGGCATCAGAAATATGTCCTCAGATTCTCTCAGGAACATTCTCTCAGCCTCTCAGATATCCTTTTCATTTCTCTCAGGATTATCAATTATTTTTAATTCTCAATTCTGTTGGTGATGGACAGGGAGGCCTGACGTGCTGCGATTCATGGGGTCGCAGAGTCGGACACGACTGAGCGACTGATCTGATCTGATCTGATTCTCTTCTCAAGACTGCTGACATTTCTTAGCAGTTGCAGAATGTAAGAGTTAATAAATTATATTTATCTACCACCTAGGGTAGGCAATGAACCATGTTACCTTGAAATTAAGGCTCTCATTGATGATGGTTTTCCGAAGTTTTGCCAAAGCATCGGATTCCTCAGTGGCATTCACAAAGTGGTAATCTCGTATTGCAGGAAACCCTCGTTTGTTCAAGAGTTCCTTGGTAATTTTACTGATACAGGCTTTGCGCTGCTTCTCATCAGTAACATCTAAATGTGTGCCAACAAGAATCACAGGGGAAGAAGAAGCACGGGCCTATGGGGGAAGATACAAAATACTCTTGTGTTTGTTTTAAAATCAACACTGCTTATATTTCCATCGATATTCACTTTCTACGAAATTCACTAGAGTCGAAATGAGAATTCAAAAGACTTCAAGAAGAAAATGACAACTGTCTTCCCTTCCTTAAACCTAAGGAAACATATTAAACTTAAGAAATTTTTAAAAGTCATTTTTATGCTCCTTCTTAATCTAGTTATTGTCACTTTTCAGGCGGCCCATGTGACAGAAATAGCACATTTCTTTCTTCTGTGCCTAAAATGGGTTATTCTTTAAGTGTGCTTTAGGCTTCTAGATAAAATAGTATTTAATAACACCCAAATAATATCAGAGTAATACAATTTGTTTTATATTTTCTCTTCCTTATCTGTGAATTAAACCTCATTAATTCAAAGTATAGTAATTCAGTGTGGCTTCTACAAAGAAAAAACAAGTCACTAAAGTAATAAAGCATTTGGACAGTAATTTGAAGTAAAAGATTTATTTGGAAAAAACAAAACTATGTTCGGCAAAGTGGAACTGAACACTATTTTTCATACAAAGTTAAAAGCACATTGTATTTCCTTCCTGACCACTTGCCCAGTCCCCATCTCTTTGAGAGAGAAAAGCTTCATCTAAATTATTTCATCTGATTGATGACTGTCATTTATAACTTTATTGCTACTTCTGTCTTGGGTATTCCTTTGGAAAAGGTGTATGGATTCATTACATATTCTAGTGTATTGTCTATAGATTATAAGATAAAGTCAAGCGTGTATCTGCTGATACTTTTTCAGTTGACCTGTCTTTATACTTAGAAATGTCTCTTAATAGGAGGCTTCCCTGGTGGCTCAGATTTGCCTCATAGAAGAGCCTACTAGAGCATTATTCAATAACCATTCATTTTTACTTTAGTCTCATTTCTAAAAAGGCACATATTTTTAAAACCATATATACATGAAGGAATATCTAACAGCAAGAGACAAAATGGAAAAGTTACAAAATTTCAAATATAATATTCATCTGGGACCATTTAAAACTGTAAGTCCTACAGAGCTTTACACTAAATTGCCTCTGAGGATACAGTTGGTAATGCATAGATTGCTTCTTTTTCTTACTACAGTTTATTTTAAATTAAGGAAATTCATGTTATACATAAGCAATAATACCATGGAGCTCCCTGATAGCCTCGCGGTTAGGATTTGGGGCTTTCACTGCCATGGTCCAAGTTCAGTCCCTGGTCAGAGAACTGAGATCTTGCAAGCCACACAGTGCAGCCAATAAATAAATAAAATAAAATAAAAAAGAATATAAAAATATAGTCTAACATATATTCTCATTTTTAACAGATTAAAAGGGCTTCAAATTTCTATACCTTTCATTAACATAGAACATACTATTTTCATGTCACAACTTAATTACTCCTAAAAATTTCCTAACTCAAAGTTTAAGTTCTTCTAACTTTCTTGCAAAAAAAGTATTTGAAAAGTCTGTTTGATGGTACTATTTGACCCAAATAAATCACCTTATATACAATAAGAAAACCCATGAACTATTTTCTATTTTCAAATTATTAGGTCATATCACCTTTATATTGAAAAGCCAAGGCTTCATGGCATCAACTTCTGCTTGCCCTTTGCTGAGGTCATAGACCGCAAGATACAAGGCTCGTTGGGTCATAAAGTGGGGATGAGTGCTGTAGAATTCCTCACGACCTAAATAAAGATAGGAGAACTTTTCAGTCTTCCAGAGAATAGACAAGAATCCTCTTCTTCAAAAATAAAGTTAGGTGGCACTACCCACTCTTTACCATACAAAAAAAAAAAGAGAGAGAGAGAAAAACAATCAAAAGATAACAGCTACAAGATTACACTGGGTTTTTACTAGGGATTGACAACTTCTTGCTATGTGTCAGCTATGTAGCTTCAGCTGACACGTGCTGGTTCCTAACATTTCCTTCCATGGCTTCTCCATTCTGGTGGCAAGGGAAGAATTAGGAGAAATAAATGACTTTGGAATAATTCCATATGATCCATCAGGTCTCTGTATTGAAACAGAAAATTCAGTTTTTAAATGCCTGTTTTAAAAAAGATATCTGAATAAAAAATTTAGCAAAATAAATACCTGCAAAATCCCATACATTCAGAATGAGGTCCTTCTTCCCTTTGCCTCTTATTTGGATGGGCCAGTCTTTCACATCGATGCCAACTGTGGCACCTTGCATCCCAAGATCTGATTTCTTGATTTTCATTAATTGCTGCAATAAGGTGGTCTTGCCACTCCCAGTATTTCCCACAATCATAAGTTTCATTCGGTTATAGGGCACAGCCTTTTTCAACCGCTGCTGAAGAAACCTGGTATTTGAAAAACAAAAATAAAATAATAAACTGCTTAACAGCATACTTAGGCTATAGGTGAATTCTTATGCACTGAATTATTTTAAATATCAAAATGTCATAATGTACAGTATGCAAAAGAGCACATAACTCATACGAATTTAATAATGCATGTGTCTTTCAATGCATTGTTAATACATCTACTTTGTTAGTGATGTTGGTTGGTCTAGCTGATAATGATTGGAAGCCTCATCAAATATAATGACACTAGAAAGAATCTAAGTATCAAAATGTTTATAATACTCATTAAAATTTTACATAAAACACATACACAATTTCTTTAAATATCACAAATAAAACTCTAAAAATTATGAAGCATAAAATTTTACAAAGCCCATAGGATAAAGAATCAAGGTAGATAAATGTTTAGTTTTTTTTGTTTGTTTGTTAACAAGTTTTATTTTTTCTTTTTTTTTTTTTTTGCTATTGTTTTTTTTTTTAATTTTAACTTTACAATATTGTATTGGTTTTGCCATGTATTAAAGAAGCTCCATAATGTTCTCCACAGTGGTTATACCAATTTGCATTCCCACTAACAGTGTAAGAGGGTTCCCTTTTATCCACACCCTCTCCAGCATTTATTCCTTATAGATTTTTTGATGATGGCCACTCTGGCTGATGCGAGGTGATACCTCATTGTAGTTTTGATTTGCATTCTCTAAGAATTAGTGATACTGAGCATCTTTTCATATGCCTTGTGGCCATCTGTATGTCTTCTTCGTAGAGATGTCTATTTAGGTCTTTCACCCATTTTTGATTGGACTGTTTGATTTTTTGATATTGAGCTCCATAGGCTGTTTGTATATTTTAAAGGTTAATCCTTTGTCTGTTGCTTCATTTGCAAATATTTTATCCCATCCTGAGGGTTGTCTTCTCATCTTGTTTATGGTTTCCTTTGCTGTGCAAAAAGCTTTTATGCTTAATTAGGTGCCAATTATTTGTTTTTATTTTCATTATTTTATGGGATAAGTCAAAAAAAGATCTTGCTGTGATTTATGTCAAAGAATATTTTTCCTACGTTTTCCTCTAAGGGTTTTACAGTTTATCTTTTTTTATGATATTAGGTAGAATTCTAATTTCATTCTTTTACATGTAACTGCCCAGATTCCCCAGCACCACTTACTGAAGAGGCTGTCTTTTCTCTATTGTACTCTTGCCTCCTTTGTTATAGATTGAAGGGAAGTTGCTCAGTCGTGTCCAACCCTTTGCAACCCCACAGACTATAACCTACCAGGCTCCTCTGTCCATGGGATTTTCCAGGCAATAGTACTGGATTGCCATTTCCTTCTCCAGGGGATCTTCCCAATCCAGGAATCGAACCCAGGTCTCCCTCTTTGTAGACAGACGCTTTACCGTCTGAGCCACCAGGGAAGTCTGTGGGTTTATCTCTGGGCTTTCTATCCTGTACTGCTGGTCTATATTTCTATTTTTTGTGCCAGTACTATACTATAGTGTTTTGATTACTATAGCTTTGTAGTATAGTTTAAAGACAGAGAACCTGATTCCTCCTGTCCCATTTATCTTTTTCAAGATCACTTTAGCTTTTCAGGGTCTTTTGTGTTTCCATACAAACTATAAAAATTTTTGTTCTAATTCTGTGAAGAATGCCACTGGTAATTTGATAGGAATTTCTCTGAATCTGCAGACTGCTTTGTGTAGTATATTAATTTTCTATCAATTCTATCAATTCTTTCTCTATCAATTCTTCCAATAGAAGAACATGGTATATTTTTCCATCAGTTTGTATCCTCTTTGATTTCTTTCATCAGTGCTTTTTAGTTTTCTGAGTATAGTTCTTTTGCTTCCTTAGGCAGATTTATTCCTAGGTAATTTATTCTTTTGTTGTGATGGTAAATGTGATTACTTTTTTAATTTCTCTTTTTACTCTTTTGTTGCTAGTGTACAGGAATGCAAGAGATTTCTGTGCATTAATTTTGTATCCTGAAACCTTACCAAATTCATTGATAACATCCCAGCAGTTTTCTGGTAGAATCTTTTGGATTCTCTGTATATAGTAACATGTCATCTGCAAACAGTTTTACTTCTTCCTTTTCAATTTATATTCCTTTTATTTCTTTTTCTTCTCTAATTGCCATGGTGAGGGCTTACAAATCTATGCTGAATAAGTGGTGAGACTGGACATCCTTGTCTTGTTTTTGATGTTAGGGGAAATGCTTTCAGTTTTTCACCACTGAGAATGATGCTTGCTGTTAGTCTGTCATATATGGCCTTTATTATGTTGAGTAAGTTCCCTTTATGCCCATTTTCTGAAGAAGGAAATGGCAACCCACTGCAGTATTCTTGCCTAGAGAATCCCAGGGACAGAGGAGCCTGGTGGGCTGCCATCCATGGGGTCGCACAGAGTCAGACACAACTGAAGCGACTTAGCAGCAGCAGCAGCAGCAGCAGCAGCACGACCATTTCTGGAGAGTTTTGATCATAAACAGGTGCTGAATTTTTTCAAAAGCTTTTTCTGTATCTATTGAGATGATCATATGATTTTTATTCTTTAATTTGTTAATATGGTATACCACATTGATTTATTTGCATGTATTAAAGAATCTTTGCATTCCTGTGATAAACTCCACTTGTTCATGGTAT
The DNA here is from genome assembly GCF_019923935.1 of Bubalus bubalis. Taxonomy (NCBI): domain Eukaryota; kingdom Metazoa; phylum Chordata; class Mammalia; order Artiodactyla; family Bovidae; genus Bubalus; species Bubalus bubalis. The sequence continues at coordinate 79,702,732 of NC_059160.1, read as the reverse complement.
ATGATCCTTTTAATTTGTTGCTGGATTCTGTTTGCTAGTATTTTGTTGAGGATTTTTGTGTCCATGTTCATCCGTGACATTGGTCTATAATTTTCTTTCTTTTTTTTTTTTGTAGGTCTCCCCTGGTAGCTCCGTCTGTAAAGACTCTGCCTGCAATACAAGAGACCCAGGTTTGATCCCTGACACAAGGAGATTCCCTGGAGAAGGAACGTTTTTTTGCAATATCTTTGTCTGCTTTAATTATCAGGGTGATGGTGGCCTTGAAGAACAAATTTGGGAGTGCTTCTCCTTTTCCAATATTTTGGAAAAGTTTTAAAAGGATAAGAGTTAGCTCTTCGTTAAGTGTTTGACAGAATTTGCCTGGAAAGTCATCTGGTGCTGGACTTTTGTGTGTTGGAAGATTTTTAATGACAGTTTTAATTTCATTACTTACGATTGGCCTTTTATATTTTCTAATGCCTCCTGGTTCAGCCTTGGACCAATCCCACTGCTGGGCATATACCCTGAGAAAATTATAACTCAAAAAGACACATGTATCCCAATGTTCATTGCAGCAGTATTTACAATAGCCAGGACATAGAAGCAGCCTAGATGTCTATCGACAGATGATAGGTAAAGATTGGTACATATATACAATGGAATGTTACTCATAAAAAGGAATGAGATTGAGTCAGCTGAAGTGATGTGGATGAACCTAGAGCTTGTCATAAAAAGTGAAGTAAGTCAGAAAGAGAAAAACAAATATCATATATTAATGCATACATAAGGAATCTAGAAAAATAGTACTGATGGACCTATTTGCAGGGCAAGAATAGAGACACAGACACAGAGAACAGACTTGTGGAAACAGGTAGGGAAGGAGAGGGAGGACGAATTGAGAGGCAGTATTAACATATATATATCACCGGGTTTACAACAGCGAGAAGCTGCCGTATAGCACAGGGAGCTCAGAGCACAACTCCGTGATCACCTAGATGGGTGGAATGGCAGGGGGAGGCTCCAGAGGGAGGGGATGTATGTATACATAGAGCTGCTTCACAGTGTTCTACAGTAGCAACTAACACAACATTGTAAAGCAATTATATTCCAGCAAAAAAAAATCAAAACCATCAAGATAGAGTATACAAGCATACTGTTATATTCATCCTTGATAGTGAGGTTCTATTTGGTACATGTATTCATACATGGTATACATAATGTATATATTCATATACATTGTACATGCATACATATAATGTACATGGAAAGGAAGAGCATATTGGTTAAACTACATTGATGCACATAAATGATTTTACTATTGGCAGATAATATGTTGCTATTCCTAACAATCTTAATGCAAAGTAATTGAAACTTACTAGAAGTGCTACCAGTGGCTAACAACACCATCTTTAAATTAACAGAACATGTAAATGTTCTTAAAAATAAAATGGATACAGAAAAATACATTTAACTATATTAAAATGCTGCCACAGTTCAAAATTAGAATAGTGAACTAAATCATAAGTGAATCTTAGGGAATATTAACTGATTTATTCTCACAATTAATAGGACTTTGAGGAACATTCTTGATAATCTGCATCACCAATAAACAAGAAAATCAAAGTTCCAAATATCTATTTATTAAGACTTCACTATTCTTTGTCATTCTTCAAAGAAGCAAGTGAGAACTACAATTTCTAAATTACTCCAGGTCTATGTTCTCTCTAAAAATGTTTAAAAGATTTAAAAATATTTAAGTTACATAGTAGCTTGATAGCATAATACTCTGAAAACTTCTTACAACTAAACATTTAGTAAGAACTGAACAAATTTTATATGAGCATCTTTTCCAGTTTCAGAAAGGAAAATCATGGGAAATACTTATGTAGGATGAGGGGGTAGTCATGTTATTTAGCATAGCTGCTCACAAACAGTTTGATCATAAAATAGACAGAAAGTCAAATGTAAATTATGAAAATTTAAGGAAGAGAATTGGGTAAATAGATAACTAGGTAATTAGGAACTACAAGTTCACTGATAATGCAACAATTATTAACTGTATGCCAGACTCTGTGTTTGGTGCCACGAATGAAACAGAGAGTAAACACAGCAGATATTATAAGCAAGTCAAGGATCCATTGAGAAGTAATAACTGAGTTGAAACCTATAAGATAAATACAGATAGGAGCAGTTTGTGGAAATAAAAACATGATTTTATGGGTAGGTAACAAGACTAACATGCTCAAATGGTAACAAAGAATAGAATAAAGTTCATTATTAACTTGAAGTTCATAAAGTATAAAATCAGAAACAAGCATACTTGAAAGTTTTGGTGGTTTCAAAAATGATAAGGTTGAGTAGGTTATCAGCTTCATAGGCAACACAGAAGTAATTTTATGTTCTTAAAGTAACTATAATGCTTTAAGATAGAATATACATACAATAAACACTTCCTACATGAAACCCAGATCGAGAAGCCATTATATTCTGCTCTATTTCTTCAGATTGATAATTGGTAATAAGAGAACAAAGATTAATAATTTCCTTTTAGAGTCCATTTCTACTGAAAAGCATAATGAGGAGAAGTAATTTTCTCAACCTTAACTTGGCCAGGAGGAAATAAAAAGCTCTGCAGTGGCACCAAATAAACCCATTCACTAAGTAAAAAGCAAATGACATGGAGTACATCATGCTAGATGGTCCTATACATTCTTTTTTATGAATTCTAACTGTATATCCACCAAAGTAACCAGAAAAGGACATCGGAAACAAATTCAGTTAAAAAAATAAAAATAAAATTATCTAACCTTATGATGTCTTTGGCTTTACATCCTACATGTTTAAAATCAAAATTAAGATGCAGTTCATCCAAAGGAAGATCCCATATTTTGCTTAATTTCCCCATTTCATTGGGAAAGGATCTCAGTTCCAAGTTGTAACTAACATCAAGAGATGTCAGATTTTCAAGACAGCCAATCTCAGGAGGAATCTTAATGAAATAAAAAAGAGCAAACGCTGTTGGTGGGAAGGAAAAAAAGTGTGCTACCAAAAAAACAAGATGCTACTAGAAAACAAGAGAGGCTCAGAGACTCTATGAGCAAACTGTACAGACTTCCAACAGAGTTCTAAAACTTTCCAAAGGTTTGTCATATTTTCCATCAAAAATGTTTGAAAACATAAAGGACTTACCCAAAACAATCTATGGCATTTGTTTATAATCTTTTAAAACCCATTCTCCCTTGGAAGCATATTTCATCGCTTCACAACATTGAAATAAAGAACTTTTTTTATATGTATCCAAATACAATCGTCGGTGGCTTCAGGCTATTCCCTATGACTATGTTCTTCAGCAAAACCAAAGATCTAATCATCACAAATTTACATATAACTTAACATTCTCAAAATACAACTAAATGTTTAAACCTTAGGTACATAATAATTGCAATATTCCAAATTTTTAAGTAATACTCATTATTTTTACAACAGCTAACAGTAATCTGATGCAAAAAAGCTAAGTACCAAAACTATGCAGAGTTATTCTGGAACCTCATGGTCTCAGACACTTTACACTATTTGGCTTTTACAGACAATAGGCTTGAAGCTGGCAAAAAATATGTTTTCTGGGATGAATGGACAGTCAATTTCAGATTTATAATAAAGACTGGTCCATTTGGGTGAGGGGATGGAGGAGTATGATGGAAGAATACAAAATTTAAGAATGTGAAAAAAAAAGTCAGCTGAAGAACAAAGGCTATACATGGCCTGGTGAAACTTGAGAAATGCAGCATGTCCGAGTCTGTTAACAGATCAGAGGTTTCATGGTAAATTGACACAATTAAAGCATTACATGTATTTGCAATTAAACATATATAAATATATAGATATTCAAAATAAAAGACAATACAAAAGGCAATCTTTAAGGAAATTAAACATGTTAGTATACACATTTACCTCAGGGTAGGATTAGATCTTACTCAAAAAGTAAGCAGTATCAAATAACAGATTTTGAAATGATCATCTATGATAACAGACATTACAAAAGCACATTTTTTCAAATTGGCAATAATTTTAAACAAATATTATCTCCTTACCTCTTTCAGTTTATTATGAGAAAGATGTAGTTTCTCTATTCTAGACCATGCACATGCTTTTTCACTCAAGTCCAAGATACTGATCTGATTATGACTAAACAAGAGTTCCCTTAAGTTCAAAGATCTCCAGTGCACAGGACCTGGTAGATATCGAATATCATTGCTGCTCATATCTAAGGACCGCAGGCTGAAACAATACAATGTCGAGAATAAAAATCAAGTGAGTATTTCCTAAATACATGAAATAACATCAAAATAACTTTCAGCAGAGTGAGAATAAGATATAATTTTAAAACTAATATTATTTAAGTCAGTCCTAATGAGGCGGATGAAACTGGAGCCTATTATACAGAGAGAAGCAAGTCAGAAAGAGAAACAATAACACTATATATTAACGCATATATATGGAATTTATAAAGACAGTAACAACAATCTTAAATACAAGGCAGCAAAAGAGACACAAATGTAAAGAACAGGCTTTTAACTCTCTGGGAGAAGGCAAGGGTGGTATGATTTGAGAGAACAGCACTGAAACATATGCATTACCATATGTAAAAAGATGACCAGTGCAAGTTCGAAGCATGAAGCAGGGCACTCAGAGCCAGTGCTCTGGGACAACCCAGAGGGATGGGGTGGGGAGGGAAGTGGGAGGCGGGTTCAGGATGGGGGGACACACGGGCACCCATGGCTGATTCATTTCAATGAATAGCTAAAACTATCACAAAATTGTAAGTAATCATGCTTCACTTAAAAGAAATTAATGAAAAGAAAGGAAAAATTTTAAAAAACTTATAGATGAGTACACAGGTGTGTTTTTTTTTTTTGTATATGTAAAGGTATATGTGGTAGGAAAAAAAAGGCATGTCTTAACAGGAACACTTAAATAAGGCCCAATAAAAACTAAATTGAAATCTAATTTCCCTACTTCAGAAATATAAAAATGTCAATCAGAATGAAAGATCGCATTTTGCAAACATTTACAATGCATGAGAAATCATAATTAAAAAATGCAAAAACAAATATTAAAATTCCTGCCTTCTATACAAGATTCACAAATATGTAGCTTCCATTTCTTTCTTCAATCTCATTCAAATCTGGATGGATTTTTCAGAGGTCAGGTCCTCAAGTTTATTAACCAGCGTGTCTCAGTGTGAAATATATCATAACACTGAGCATGATATCTTGTGTACAATAGGCCTTCAATGAAAATTTGTTGCTTTCATGCAGGAATAGCTACCCAAAAAGAAAATGAAGCGCTCAGTAATGTCTGACCCTTTGCGACCCCATGGACTATAGCCTACCAGCCTCCTCCATCCATAGGATTTTCCAGGCAAGGGTACTGGAGTGGGGGGCCATTTCCTTCTCCAGGGGATCTTCCCAAGCCAGGAATTGAATGCCCAGGTCTCCTGCATTGCAGGCAGACGCTTTACCGTCTGAGTCACCAGGGAAACAAAGTTTTTAAGAAACAGCAGGAAAACACATGTCACATATACGTTTACATGTGTAGAAAGACTAAAAATAGCAACTGTGGTATATTTGACTATGTAAAAGGTTGCCTGGACTTTTACTACTGTTACTGATTCTTTTCACCCAGCATATTTGACGCATGATAAATTAATTCTAAGATCTGCTAGACCAAGATTCAGATCTATAAAGCAACATTTTTGCTCTACTTTGTAAATGATATTAGATTTTGCTCTAGTTACTTTATAAAAACAGTTGAAAGCAATAAAATTAATTTGACTATATGAAAGGCAAGACACGTATGTGTGACCAACAATGCGACTGAGGCAAAATTGACCATCGTAAAGTTGTTCAAAGGCAATGCCTCTTGGCTTTAAGACTAAGCTTGGAGCCTAAAGGTGGCCAAGTACATGCTCGTTTGTGAAACGAGAACAAATTTAAAGAAACACATATAAACACTGGAAATGTACACCTGAAAATGGTGTCTGAAGGTACAGTGTAATTCAGTTCAGTTCAGTAGCTCAGTCGTTTTCGACTCTGTGACCCTGTGAATTGCAGCACGCCACGCCTCCCTGTCCATCACCAACTCCCGGAGTTCACTCAAACTCACATCCATCGAATCGGTGATGCCATCCAGCCATCTCATCCTCTGTCATCTCCTTCTCCTGCCCCAATCCCTCCCAGCATCAGGGTCTTTTCCAATGAGTCAACTCTTCGCATGAGGTGGCCAAAGTATTGGAGTTTCAGCTTTAGCATCAGTCCTTCCCATGAACACCCAGGACTAATTTCCTTTAGAATGGACTGCTTGGATCTCCTTGCTGTCCAAGGGACTCTCAAGAGTCTTCTCCAACACCACAGTTCAAAAGCATCAATTCTTTGGCACTCAGCTTTCTTTATAGTCCAACTCTCACATTCATACATGACCACTGGAAAAACCATAGCCTTGACTACATGGACCTTTGTTGGCAAAGTGATGTCTCTGCTTTTGAATATGCTATCTAGGTTGGTCATAACTTTCCTTCCAAGGAGTAAGCGTCTTTTAGTTTCATGGCTGCAGTCACCATCTGCAGTGATTTTGGAGCCCAGAAAAATAAAGTCTGGCACTGTTCCCACTGTTTCCCTATCTATTTCCCCTGAAGTGATGGGACCACATGCCATGATCTTCGTTTTCTGAATGTTGAGCTTTAAGCCAACTTTTTCACTCTCCACTTTCACTTTCATCATGAGGCTTTTTAGTTCCTCTTCATTTTCTGCCATAAAGGTGGTGTCATCTGCATATCTGAGGTTATTGATATTTCTCCCACAATGTTGATTCCAGCTTGTGCTTTTTCCAGCCCAGGGTTTCTCATGATGTATTCTGCATATAAGTTAACTAAGCAGGGTGACAATATACAGCCTTGAAGTACTCCTTTTCTATTTGGAACCAGTCTGTTGCTCCATGTCCAGTTCTAACTGTTGCTTCCTGATCTGCATACAGTTTTCTCAAGAGGAAGGTCAGGTGGTCTGGTATTCCCATCTCTTTCAGAATTTTCCACAGTTTATTGTGATCCACACAGTCAAAGGCTTTGGCATAGTCAATAAAGCAGAAATAGATGTTTTTCTGGAACTCTTGCTTTTTTGATGATCCAGTGGATGTTGGCAATTTGATCTCTGGTTCCTTTGCCTTTTCTAAAACCAGCTTGAACATCTGGAAGTTCACAGTTCGTATATTGCTGAAGCCTGGCTTAGAGAATTTTGAGCATTACTTTACTAGCATGTGAGATGAGTGCAATTCTGCGGTAGTTTGAGCATTCTTTGGCATTACCTTTCTTTGGAATTGGAATGAAAACTGACCTTTTCCAGTCCTGTGGCCACTGCTGAGTTTTCCAAATTTGCTGGCATATTGAGTGCAGCGCTTTCACAGCATCATCTTTCAGGATTTGAAATAGCTCAAGTGGAATTCCATCACCTCCACTAGCTTTGTTCGTAGTATTGCTTTCTATGGCCCACTTGACTTCACATTCCAGGATGTCTGGCTCTAGGTGAGTGATCACACCATCATGATTATCTTGGTTGTGAAGATCTTTTTTGTACAGTTCTTCTGTGTATTCTTGCCACCTTTTATTAATATCTTCTGCTTCTGTTAGGTCCATACCATTTCTGTCCTTTATCGAGCCCATCTTTGCATGAAATGTTCCCTTGGTATCTCTAATTTTCTTGAAGAGATCTCTAGTCTTTCCCATTCTGTTGGTTTCCTCTATTTCTTTGCATTGATCGCTGAGGAAGGCTTTCTTATCTCTCCTTGCTATTCTTTGGAACTCTGCATTCACATGGATATATCTTTCCTTGCCTCCTTTGCCTTTCACTTCTCTTCTTTTTACAGCTATTTGTAAGGCCTCCCCAGGCAGCCATTTTGCTTTTTGGCATTTCTTTTCCATGGGGATGGTCTTGATCCCTGTCTCCTGTACAATGTCACGAACCTCATTCCATAGTTCATCAGGCACACTATCTATCAGATCTAGGCCCTTAAATCTATTTCTCACTTCCACTGTATAATCATAAGGGATTTGATTTAGGTCATACCCGAATGCTCTAGTGGTTTTCCCTACTTTCTTCAATTTCAGTCTGAATTTGGCAATAAGGAGCTCATGATCTGAGCCACAGTCGGCTCCCGGTCTTGTTTTTGCTGACTGTATAGAGCTTCTTCATCTTTGGCTGCAAAGAATATAATCAATCTGATTTTGGTGTTGACCATCTGGTGATGTCCATGTGTAGAGTCTTCTCTTGTGTTGTTGGAAGAGGGTGTTTGCTATGACGAATGTGTTCTCTTGGCAAAACTCTATTAGCCTTCGCCCTGCTTCATTCTGTATTCCAAGGCCAAATCTGCCTGTTACCCCAGTTGTTTCTTGACTTCCTACTTTTGCATTCCAGTTCCATATAATGAAAAGGACATCTTTTTGGGGTATTAGTTCTAAAAGGTCTTGGAGGTCTTCATTGAACCTTTCAACTTCAGCTTCTTCAGCGTTACTGGTTGGGGCATGGACTTGGATTACTGTGATATTAAATGGTTTGCCTTGGAAACGCACAGAGGACTGAGTAAATTTCTAGCTCTCTAGGAAGAAACCTTCCTTATGACATTAATCTCCTAATCAATTTTTATAAATAAGTGGTCTCCAAACACATTTTCAGCAAAGCATTATGTTTAAAATATAAGACCATCTATATTCTACAGGTGCTTGTATGTCAGAATTAAGAATCTGAAATCAAACTACCAGTGTGGTGGTTTGAACTATGACTTTGGGCAAGTTACTTCCTCTCTTTAATGAAACGGTGTTCTCATTTTAAAGTAGAGATAATAATAGCAAGTACTGATATGTCATAGGATTATTAGGAAGATTAAAGATATGACACACTGTTACGCAGTTAGAACAGTGCTCCACACACTTTAATGCTAGTTTTAAATTGAGTACTATATATCTGTCTCACACCTTCCATTGCTAAATCACAACTAAGGATTATTGGCCTGTATCTGTATATATATATGCACGTGTACCTTTATGGATTTTGCTTATAATATATAACACTAGTAGAATAGTTATTTAAGATGACAACACCTTTGAAAGCCATTTAATATCTGAATTTGCAGTTAACAGGAAACTTTATTTTTAATGAAATTAACTAAAAATATTTCCAAATACCTGAAACTACAGAAATTTTCACCAAAAATGTCATTCAAACATAACTGAAATATAATTTCAAAGTTAACAGTGTCTTAGCAACATAACCCCCAAAGCAAGTGAAATTTTAAAAGTTAAAGTGACAGCCAGTCCAATCTCATTTGATTATAATAATGTAACCATTAATTACTCTTAAATTGTTTCTATGCAACAATACATTAAATTAAAAGTTTAAAAGTCCAAACAACAACTTAGGTCTTTTGTCTAATAAAAATCAAACATTCATAGATTTTTAAACATTAAGCTTAGTAGGTTTAGAAATCAATTACATTTATATGTCTAAGTTAAAACCAAGTTTCTGAAAGTTCTGTTTCAGCTCATGTGGTTTTTAAAATTAAAATAATAAACTTACTGTGGGAGATGTAAAATTGCTTCTGGGACACACGTGAATCTGTTTTGAGATAATTTTAGGCTTGTGATAGAAGAAGGCAAAAAAGGCATAGCAGCTAAGAGAAAATAAAGGTGAGTTAATGGACATTTTAATCACTTTAACTAGATTTCTACCAGATTCCACACTAAGACAGCTATCAGTGATCTGACATGTAATTTAATTTCCATTCTTACCCTGACAATAAAAAGTTCTACTTCTAAAATTAGTTAATACTACCACAAAATACTAAAATAATACACCATAATTATAAGAATCTTCTAACTTGAAAGCTCTACAAGTGTCTAAATATAAATTCTTCTAACGTCTGCACAAAGGAAAAACCTTTAGAATATTCATTTCCAAGTATGTGTGATATTATGTGATATATACTATGCGTGCGTGCAGCGTGCTAAGTAGCTTCCATCGTGTCCTCCTCTTTGCAATCCTATGGAGTGTAGTCGGCTAGGCTCCTGTGTCCTTGGAATTCTTCAGGCAAAAATAATGGAGTGGGTTGCCATGCCCTCCTCCAGGGAATCTTCCCAACCCAGAGATCAAACCCATGTCTCTTATGTCTCCTGCAATGGCAGGTGGGTTCTTTACCACTAGCAACACCTGGGAAGCCCTATATATATTATATGTTAATTCAAATTACTGAAGTAAGTTTAAAAAACCATTTTGGAATAATTTACTAATCCACAGCATGATATAAAAATTCTCTTTAACACCATCTTATAAAGAATATTCTATGAAATAATTATGAAAATGAAATTGAAAGTGAGAGTTGCTCAGTCGTGTCTGACTCTTTGTGACCCCCATGAAATGTAGCCTGCCAGGCTCCTCTGTCCATGGCATTTTCCAGGCAAGAATACTGGAATGGGTTGCCATTCCTTTCTCCAGCATATCTTCCTGACCCAGGAATCTAACCCAGGTCTCCTGCATTGCAGGTAGATTCTTTACCATCTGAGCCACCAGGAAAGTCCATTGAATAATTATGGATGTTACTTAATAAAAGCATTCTTTGATCATATGATCTTCAGAGAATGGGGAAACACTAGGCAAAATAAAGTGAAATATCTCAAAGCTGTCAACACCCAGGTCTCCCGCATTACAGGCAGACTATTGTCTGAGCCACCAGGGAAGTCACACCAAAGCTGTCAACATTTTAATGTATTTTATGAATTTCCAAAGGGAAATACAGTATTAAAACAAGGTACCTCCAAGGAATAAAATTCTATGGAACATAATTTTGAAAACTAAATAAATCACACTGCCTGTTTTGTCATCTGTAAAAGTGCACCTAAATCAGATGAAGTCTGAGATTGTTTAGCGATCTGAAAATCTGTGGTTCTGTGAAAGTGGTTTGAGAAATTATTTCTTAGCATTTTCAAGGTTAATAATATGGGTTATCCTTTATCAAGAAAATCTTCCAAGGGTCAAAATGTTCTAGGACATTACTAGAAGCTGTCTTCCTAAGAAGCAGAAACTTACATGCTATACCTTACCTATTTCCCAAAAGTATTTGTAGCAAAATAAATTAGTTTAATAGAAGTAATTCTCCACTTAGGAATTAAGAGTCTTTGGGTTCAGAGATTCTTAAGCTTTCTCATTCTATATGAGAAAGACTCATAAAATCAAAGAACTGAAACTTCATTTCACAGAGAAATTTTTAATGGTTAGGGTTCTACTGAGGTTATCACCTCCACAGGGTGTTTTTCCAAATAGAAGGCCATTTCTACAACTATTAAATTTGTGTCGTGCAAAGAAAGCAGATTCCTGAAACAACTAATAAATTAATTCTATGTTCCTGAACATTTCACACAAAAATCTCAGTACTTCAATTTCCTCAATTAGTCAAGCAGAGATCAATCTTGTCCCACCCTATAGGATTTTTGTGAGATTCAGCTGAGATGACATATTGACTATATGCTAGCTTCAGGGACCCTCAGATGCTCTTTTTTTCTAGATCTAATTAAATGCAACAAACACAGACACTTCCGTATCTCCACAATGTAGATCAGATCCCCTTGAGGTACCCTCATAGCATCTCGAAACTTATCATCATAGCACTTAGCACAATACACAATTACATTCATTTGTTCCATCATTACTTACTGTCTGTCTTCTGAACTTAACTACATGTTCCTTAAGGACAGAGTCTGAATTACTTTGCTCATTAGTGAGTGAATAATTCTATACCCAGTTTCAGGCTCATGGTAAGAACATGGTCAATATTCAAGAGGGTGAAAGGAAGGGAAAGAGAAGGAAAGTAATTTTACGTAAATTAATATGGATTTCATTGTTAGTAGTTTCTCGAAAATGTATAAAAATAAAATATTTTAAAGTAAGTAGTCAAACTATATTCTTGTATTTAATAGAATTAAAAATTATTTTACCAAGTCAGGTATAGAATAGGCATGTGGGTGGCAAGGTATGTATATGTATGGCCTCCATTAAGGAAGCTAAAATAGGGGGAAAGTTCCCATTTATTACCATAGAAGTATTTTGTTCCTCAGTATTAGAATTTGCAGACAGGCTAAAGTGAACATAAATCTCGGCTGTCTCACATGCTAAGAGAACATAGAGTATTCCAGGATTTTTAACAAAAGTGGCAATCATATAGTCCGTGATTATAATACTTTGAACAGAGCAAGAGCTCAATGAATATACATTAAGCTAACTAATTTGAAAACTTCTAAATGATTAATTTGATTCCTAAAAAATAATAATAGCACATATACTCCAGAAAACTGCTGAACAAATTTCAGTAGGAAATCCAGTATTTCTGCTTCAACCATCTCAGGCAGCCATATTGAAATTTTAGTATAACCACAGAACCACAGGTTAATGACTACTTGTACTCCAAGATACTGCAGTCTTGGGCTTCCCTGGTGGCTCAGTGGGACAGAATCTGCTTGCAGTGCAGGAGACCCGGGTTCAATCCCTAGGTTGGGAAGACCCCCCTGGGTTGAAGAGGGAATGTCAACCCACTCCAGTATTTTTGCCTAGAGAATCCCTTAGACAAAGGAGCCCGGCAGGCTATAGTCCATGTGGTCACAAAGAGTTGGACACAACTGACCGACTAACACTTTTCATAAGATATTGACATAAGGCTATTGACATAGCCTATGACAATAACAGCATGTTAAATAGCATAATATAATTTTTAATATTTTAGAATTTAAAAACTAGACTAATTTTTAGAGCAGCTTTAGGTTTACAGATGGAGAAGGAAATGGCAACCCACTCCAGTACTCTTGCCTGGAGAATCCCATGGACGGAGGAACCTGGTGGGCCACAGTCCATGGGGTCACAAAGAGTCAGACATGACTGAGCGAATCCTTAGGTTTACAGAAAAATTGAGAGGAAAATACAAAGTTCTCCCATATTCACCTTTTCCCCTCACCACCAGCAGCCCACACACATACATCTTTTCCCCATTATGAACACCTACAATAGAATGTGCTGTGCTTAGTTGCTCAGTCGTGTCCGAGTCTTTGCAACGCCATGGACTGTAGCCCACCAGATCCTCTGCCCATGGGGATTCTCCAGGCAGGAATACTACAGTGGGTTGCCATGCCCTCCTCCAGGGAATCTTCCCAACCCAGGGATTGAGCCCAGGTCTCCTGCATTGCAGGCAGATTCTTTACCATCTGAGCCACCAGGGAAGCCCTAGAGTAGAATAGTTTGGTGTGTTTGTTATAACTGATAGGCTGATATTATTAAGTAAAGTCTACAGTTTACAACAGAGTTCACTCTTCGTTTACAATAGAGTTTACTCTTTGACAGGGCTTCCCTGGTAGCTGAGCTGGTAAAGAATCTACCTGCAATGTAGGAGCTGCTGCTGCTAAGTCGCTTCAGTCGTGTCCGACTCTGTGCGACCCCACAGATGGCAGCCCACCAGGCTCCCCTGTCCCTGGGATTCTCCAGGCAAGAACACATTTCCTTCTCCAATGCATGAAAGTGAAAAGTGAAAGTGAAGTCGCTCAGTTGTGTCCGACTCTTAGCGACCCCATGGACTGCAGCCTACCAGGCTCCTCCATCCATGGGATTTGCCAGGCAAGGAGACTCCGGTTCAATTCCTGGGTCGGGAAGATTCCCCTGAAGAAGGGATAGCCCATCCACTCAAGTATTCTTGGGTTTCCCTGGTGGCTCAGATGATAAAGAATCTACCCACAAAGCAGGAGACCTGGGTTCAATCCCTGGGTTTGGAGGAGCCCCTGGAGAAGGGAACAGCTACACTCCAGTATTCTTGCCTGGAAAATTCTATGGACAGCCAACACTCTCTCCCTCACTCCAAGATCCTGGAAATTTCTGGTTGTTAGCTTTGCCTTTTCCAAAATGTGATACAGTTAAAATTATACAGTGTGTAATCTTTTCAGATTGGCTTCTTTAACTTAGCAATATGCATTTAAGTTCCCTCCACATTTCACAGCTTGACAGCTCATTTCTTTTTATCTCCAACCTGAAAACTTTATATTTAAAACTCTAGCATAATATTTAACTGAAACACCACCTTTAAATCCCCATCTAAAATGTTCATACAGGGCTCATGTGATTACATTTATTTGTTCCATTTGACCCATATAACACTCAAAATAACTGGAAAGAGAAGTCTCATAAAAATCACTTACCAAGAAAATTCATTTTGGCACTTAAAATCTCCATTTTAGGACAAGTCTCAAGGAAGTCCTCTGATAAAGATGAAATCTGGTTTTTACTAAGGTTTAAAATCTTCAGTTCCTTCAGGCTCAAAGGGGAACATATTTCTGATATTTTATTTCTAGTCATAAGAGACAAAGTGAGGATTAAAATTGCATAAACTCACAGGCTTTGAAGAAAAACAGTCAACCATCTTCAAAAATAGCATCAAAACACATTTATTAACTTTTAAATTAATTGTAAAAATTTAAGTCAACTGATAGAAGCTATATTATGAATTGTCTCAGTTGTTTATCACTTTACCATGTAAAATTACTATGGAAACAATGTCACTGTGTGTCAACCTTATGAAACTTCAGTGTGAGGCAACCCTTTTGTCTTCAATGAACTCCATGCTTACCCTTCTAAAATGAGCTGTTCCAATTTCTCTACCACATCACCAAGGTTCGCAGGAAGAGAAGATATCTGATTATACGACAAGTTAAACTGTTTCAAGGTCGGGCACTTCACAGCAGGGTCCAAAACTACCGAGGGTCCAATGTCATTTCGAGAGACATCAAGGTTAGCAATACAATTCATTTTCAACAAGTAAGTGGGAAATGATGTAAATTTATTACTATGCAGATCCAAATGTGTTAAACATTTCAGAGTCTGAAAAGACAACATTTTTAAATTTTTAAATGAACCATCTAAAAAACTTATATCTAGCTAATATTTCTGTCTTCCATACCTCTGGTAACTACAACCATTAAGACTTTTTCAAAAAATTGAAAATATAATCGACAAGATAACTTCAGTATACTCACTAGTCCTATCTGCTCTGCTATAAAATGGGTAAAGACAGGAAAAATATTAATAGGTCAACAGTCAAAAGCAGGCTCACAAAATAAGGTTTAGAGTTTAATTCAGCTTTTGTGGTAAATTATTCTTCCAATGAGTAAAATGGAAGAATAATAATAGGCTCCAACAAATACTTGAACAAATGACTTAATGAATAAGCAGTACAACATAATCCTGGGAATATATTTTTCTCTAGCTTTTACATATTGCTTAACATTTTAATATAAGTAAGATATAACCATAAAGTAGTCATGTATATAGTACATGTGTTATTTCACAAACCCCTCTTTCAAATGAAATATTTTGTTTTAAAAGTCTATTTTCTATTTTTAATATATTATATAGTTATTATATTACTAATAATTATATATTTGTTATATTTCTAGTGTCTATACTCTATCATTTATTATATCCTTATATATTAATTATATATTTAGGCATCATAAATATATTATAAATTATATATAAATCTTATAAATTTGTACTATAGACAATTATTTTACAAACTATGCATAATATATGAATTTTAAATATATAACAAGCAAGTTATATGTTATACACAATATATATTATATAACATATTTATAGTATATATAATGATATATATATTACATGCTGTATATACAATACTATCTTATAATTATAAAATGATAATATATAATATAAAACATGTTATTTTATATATATATAATTAATGACTATAAATATATATTTTATAATTTATACAATACATATAATCATAAATTATATAGCATATAATATATAATGTATGAAATGTTATATAAATATAAACATTATTTGAATATTATATATAAATGATATTTATAATTATATATTATCATATATATATTATATTTATGTGATACAAATATTATATGTTTATTTATATTATGGACTTCCTAGGTGGCACTAATGGTAAAGAACCTGCTGCCAATGTGGCAGACATAACAGACATGGGTTCAATCCCTGCATTAGGAAGATTCCCTGGAGGAGGGCATGGAACCCCCTCCAGTAATCTCACTTGGAGAATCCCAAGGACAGAAGAGGTCATAATATTATATGTAAGTATGTAATTATATACTTATAAGTATATAATTTATATACATAAATATATAAATTTATATTATAAAAATACATTTTAATATAAATAAGAGTTAACCATAGAGTAGTCATGTAATAATACATGTTTTATTTTATAACCTCCTCTTTCAAGTTAATTTCCCAGTTTGCTGTGATTCACAGTCAAAGGTTTTAGTGTAGCCAATGAAGCAGAAGTAGATGTTTTCCTGGAATTCTCTTGCTTTTCTATGATCCAACAGATGTTGGCAACTTGATCTCTGGTTCCTTTGCCTTTTCTAAATCCAGTTTGTACATCTGTAAGTTCTTGGTTCATATTCTGTTGAAGCCTAGCTTGGAGAATTTTGAGTATGACCTTGCTAGCATGTGCAATGAGTATAATTGTGTGGCAATTTGAACATTCTTTGATATTGTCCTGCTTTGGGATTGGAATGAAAACACCTTTTCCAGTCCTGTGGCCACTGCTGAGTTTTCCAAATTTGAGGGCATATTGAGTGCAGCACTTTAACAGCATCATCTTTTAGGATTTGAAATAGCTCAGCCGGAATTCTATCACCTCCAGTAGCTTTGTTTGTAGTGATTCTTCCTAAGGCCCATTTGACTTCACACTCCAGCATATTTGGCTCTAGGTAAATGATCACACCATCATGCTTGTCCAGGTCATTAAGATCTTTTTTGTATAGTTCTTCTGTGTATTCCTTAATATCTTCTGCTTCTGTTAGGTCCCTACCATTTCTGTCCTTTATTGAGCCCATCTTTGCATGATTGTTCCCTTGGTATCTCTAATTTTCTTGAAGAGATCTCTAGTCTTTCCCATTCTATTGTTTTCCTCTATTTCTTTGCATTGTTCATTGAGGAAGGCTTTCTTATCTCTCCTTGCTATTCTTTGGAACTCTGCATTCAGATGGGTATATCTTTTGTTTTCTCCTTTGCTTTTTGCTTCTCTTCTTTTCTCAGTTATTTTAAGGCCTCCTCAGACAACGCTTTTGCCTTTTTGCATTTCTTCTTGGGGATGGCTTTGGTTCGTACAATGTTATGAACCTCCATCAATATTTCTTCAGGCATTCTGTCTATCAGATCTAATCCCTTGAATCTGTCTGTCACTTCCACTGTATAATCGTAAGGAATTTGATTTAGGTCATACCTGAATGGCCTAGTGGTTTTCCCTACTTTCTTCAATTTAAGTTTGAATTCTGCAATATGGAGTTCATGATCTGAGCTACAGTCAGCTCCAGGTCTTGTTTTGCTGACTACAGAATCTTTGAATGTCCTAATGTATAATATAAATATTATTTATAATATATAAATGACATTTATAATTATTTATATGATATATTTATATATAAATATATAATGCCATGTTCTCTTCATATTTTCTTTGTTTTAGCTGGGCTAAACCCTAGATTCCTTTACTTACTCTTTAGAAAATATTTATTGACAGTCAGCCAAGTGACAGTCATTAGTTTCTTCACAAATTACTTTCACTAATCATCTATACAGCCTCTACTATACTTACTAGGCTCCAAGGGTAGACATGAACAGGCTGAAACATTTTCTGTTCTCAAGGAGTTTATAACTTAGTGAGGACAATATACTTTAGATTCAAATTTATAGTGTGAGCGTTGGAGGAAAAAGACTGGGTGCCACAGAAATCCAACCTAGCCTGGAGATTGGATCTAACATGGGCCCCTGTAACTTGGAAGATTTAGTCAGGTAAAAGGAGGATAGAGAGGGGCTATATTTTAGACATCGTG
The DNA here is from genome assembly GCF_019923935.1 of Bubalus bubalis. Lineage (NCBI taxonomy): Eukaryota > Metazoa > Chordata > Mammalia > Artiodactyla > Bovidae > Bubalus > Bubalus bubalis. Next base: position 79,684,782 of record NC_059160.1, on the reverse strand, counting down.
GTGGGGGTAGGGATCACCTTTCTTTCTTCTCTCTCTTCAGATACACAAACTTTAAGGGAAAGATATCACTTAAATATATTTAAAAATCATACAATTCTGCTTTTAAAGTGTCAAAATTATGGTAAATTTTATGTTAGAAAAAGGGAAAATGTATTTGCAACAAAATTAGTTTTTTTAAAACATATAATTCTTTAGCAAACTTTGCAGTTCAATCTAAGAATTCATTTAATAATTTAAAAGGCAGTATGATCATTTTAATTTGTAAGCATATCTTTGAATTCTAATCTATAGTACATAAAAATGATGAACAAAGTAGTCAGAGGACTACCCTATCAGCAGATTACTTTAAAATTTAATTGCTATAAAATAGGAGTTTTGAGCATAAAAATCAATTTTTAAGGAGCATATAATTTTAAGACTTGATTAATGCCTTGTGGGTAGTTTAGTTGAGCCTCTTTGTTTTGCAGACAAGAAAATGAGGGCCTAGAGCAGTCGAAGTGATATGTTCTTATTGTCATACAGTTGGTAGCTGACGAAAGTCAGGACCATCATACCAGATCTAATTGAATTTAAACAGTTTAAGTTGTCTTACTAGAATTAAATAATTGAAGGCATAATCAACATGCAACCTTGCCAGACTTTAATACATACCATGAATCATCAGGACAGAACCTAGAATTCCTTTTAAATCAGATTTCCATTTCCACTGTCTACCCCCAAAGATGCATCAGAAAGATCACATAAACTAAGATACTTGTGTGACAACCAGAACAATGGAGGAATTACCATTCAATGACACAAAAGTAGAACCTTCTTTTTAAAGATTTAAGCATACAACTTAGATACAAATGTAGATGCTCTTGAAATATCCTGAGAATTATAAGGATAAATTAAATTTACTTCACATAGTTGTTGTGGAAAACTTGTGAGCGCATTCTGGTGAAGCTCCAGCTTTTCAAGATGCTCCAAATGACCACTTATACAGGAGTTCTGGCTCAGGGCATCAACATCTTTTAGTTCATTTGCTGAAAGGTCTAATGATGTAATATATTCTCTCTCAGAAGGCAGGGAAGACATGCTCTCTGAATGCTTCATATGGGACTGGAATTTTGATGCTCCTTTTGTCAAAAACAAACAATGGAGATATAAACAAGTAATTTAACTTTACTCAGCAAATGCTTATTGATCATCTACCAGTGTCACTGGTTTTCTATTCCAGTGTCTTCAAGGCATTGGAATAGAAAACCAAACTATGAAACTTTTATTCCAATGTCAGACATGAAAGTAAATAATAAATATTAAATCAGGTAGTTTAAATAGTATAAAAAACAACAGACCTAGAGAAGAACATTAAGAGTGGCACTGGTGGAGGGTTTTATTTACATTTTAGGAAAACAGCAGGAAGGATAAAAAGTGTCTGACATAACATCATAAAAGCTTAAATTTTAAATTTATAGTTGTGTTCCCTGGTGACTCAGACGGTGAAGCATCTGCCTACAATGCAGGAGACCCAGGTTCAATCCCTGGTTTGGGAAGATCTCCTGGAGAAGGAAATGGAAACCCACTCTAGTATTCCTGCCTGGAAAATCCCATAGACAGTGGAGCCTGGTAGGCTACAGTCCATGAGGTCACAAAGAGTCAGACACAACTGAGCGACTTCATTGTCACTTTCATTTTTCTACAGAATGATTTCCATGGAATCACTAGGTAAATAAAATTTGAAGGTTATGTATGATGAAATTGGTACCAAGAAAATTTGAATAATCAGAGGAAATTCACAAAGTGGTATATTCTGCTCAAAATATCTATTTACTTATGATTACTTTCAACTACTTACTGAGTGAATCATCTGATGAAAATATTTTTCTTTTTCTCTTTATTAAATCTTCATGATCAAAAACGGGTCCCTATTAAACAAATAAACATTTATAATAAAATTACCATCACTGTTTAGAGCAAAGAGAACATTTTCCTAGCTGATTTCTTTAGGAGTCCCTATAAGATTACTGGGCTTCGCTTGTGGCTCAGTTGGTAAAGAGTCCTCCTGCAACGCAGGAGACCCTGGTTCAATCCCTGGGTCAGGAAGATCCCTTGGAGAAAGGAATGGAAACCCACTCTAATATTCTTGCCTGGGAAATCTCATGGACAGTGGAGCCAGGCGGGTTACAGTCCATAGGGGTGCAAGACCCGAACACAATTTAGCAACTAAGCCACTACTACTGTAAGATTATTATTAACAGCTAAAGTATTCAAGCAACTAAGCCACACCATAAGACACAGACCTAGTCTGTGCTCCACAGACATGATGCTCTACAAAGAAAAAACAATAAACTATTTCAAAGTGTACAGAGCACATATATGCCCCAGACATGCTCAGAAGTCTACAAACATAAATTCAAAATAGCATATGCATGCATGTACGCACAGACACACACGCATGTGTGCATGTGTACGTGTGTGTGTGTGTGTGTGTGTGTGGTGTGTGTGTATATATATATATATATGTATATATGTATATAGTGGCTCAGCTGGTAAAGAATCTGCCTGCAATATGAGAGAGACCTGGGTTCAATACCTGGGTTGGGAAGATCCCCTGGAAAAGAGAAAGGCTACCCAATCCAGTATTCTGGCGTGGAGAATTCCATGGACTGTATAGTCCATGGGATCGCAAAGAATTGGACACGACTGAGCAACTTTCACTTTCATATACATACAGAGAGAGAGCACTTTCACACATTAGGGAATTTCTCTATCTAGCTTTGACACACAATTTCAGTTATTAAAAGAATGTCAAACAAGATATACAATATTTAACTACAGTTTTTACAATATAACTTACCAATGAACTGGAATGTCTTTGCAAATTTGGTGAGCAACGCTGCAAGGCAGGATCTCCGTAAAATTCTCCTACACTAATTGAATTTGATTTCTTTTTCACAAGAAATGAGCCTTCACTTCCTATTTTTAAATAATAACATAAAGGCAAGTAAAAATGCTGACCTAATCATAAGATGTTAGCATCATAGTTCAATCACAAAACATTTTTAAGCACATTTTCATGAATGGAATTTACCTAATTCCTTTTGTAACATCTTTAAAGTAGAAAAAATGAACTATGCTGGCTTTTCATTTTCAAATTCAACATTTTTTTCATCCACAACTATTTACTGAATGGCTGTCACAAGACTAGAAGCTGAGTAAGTGCCGGAAAAAGATAAACAGGAAAAGTAATCCACTTAATCCTTAAGTGAGCTCACAGTATGGCAGGAAAAAGCCAAGAAAAAAAAAGTAGTATAGTTACAAGTGCTAAAATTAATACCTGGAAGCAGAGAAAGTTTATACATAAATCTGATCAGTGTTATTCTTTTCTGTTTCTCTGAATTTTTCTTAAAAAATTTTCAAATATTGTTTTAAATATTGGAATCGCACTTTAACACTCAACAAGTTTATGTACATTTTTATTTAATTACATATTGTGTAGTTTAATTTATGAAATGACATTAAAATAAATACAATGAGTTTAGCTGGTAGTATTGTTTTGAAAGAGAGGTGAGAAATTGCTTTTAAAATTATGGACTTTCAAGAAAATAAGGATCAATGCTAGCAAGTTATATTTTAAGGATAAACAATGTAAAGCCACTTTTGAGAACCATGCTATTTTAAATTCTATCACTCTTTATCTTTGAAGCATAAAAACTGTGTCAAAACAAATTGTAAAATTTACCTAACCAAAAATCAAGTCGTTTTTGCAGTTGCATTTCCGATATTATCCTTTATTTAAAAACACTTAAAGAGAATTCTTCTTTCAGCCCTGATGATATAACAAACACTGAACTTAACCTCCCCACAACAAATAACTAGAAAGTTGGACAATTTTTAAAAAATAATTGGTTTCAGACATGGGCTTCCCAGTAGCTCAGTGGTAAAGAATCTGCCTGCCAAAGCAGGAGACGTGGGTTTGATTCCTGGGTTGGGAAGATCCCCTGAAGAAGGGAATGGCAACCTACTTCAGTATTATTGCCAGGGAAATCCCATGGACAAAGGAGCCTAGTGGTCTACAGTCCATGGGGTCACAAAAGAATGAGACACAACTTAGCTACTAAACAACAGGCTAACTTAGAAGTGTTCTAGAATCAGTTGGATGCCTACGGTTCCTTGACCAAACTTCCTCTGGGCTTCCCAGGTGGTGCCTGCCAACGCAGGAGATGCAAAAGACACGGGTTCAGTCCCCTGGAGTAGGAAATGGCAACCCATTCCAGTATTCTTGTCTGGAAAATTCCACGGACAGAGGAGCCTGGTGGGCTACAGTCCATGGGGTCAGAGTCGGATACAACTGAGTGACTGACAACACACACACACACACACACACACACACACACACACACACAGATATTGGGCTGCAGACAGTGTAGGACTGTGTAATCCCTGAAAGAAAGAAAACAAATTATGTGAACCTTTCAGGCACCCTAGCTTCCTGCCTGGAGGCAATTTAAGGGCTATGGGCAGTGAAAAGGAATTTAAACAAAGCCCAGTAGCTTTCCTGAGATGAGGAAATGGAGATCAGTGCTCATGGAGATTAATTTAGATGGGAATTCCAGGGCAGACTCACGGACAGAAAGGAAAATGAAGCAAAAACCTGATTCTTTGAAAAAGTTCAATAAAATTGATAAATCTTAAGTGAGAATGAAAAAGGGAAAAAAAGAAAGACAAAAACTATCAATGTCAAGAATTAAAGATCAGATATCACTAATGATCATATAAGTATTAACAGGATAAGAAGAGAATTATTATAAATATCATTAAACAAACTGGTAACATATAAAGAGGACAGATTTCTTGAAAGTTTCAAATTATAAAAACTGACAAAAGAAATAATAGAAAATCAAAATAACCATAAATTGATTACTTTTATAATTAAAAATATTCCCCCTCTGCACCAAAAATATATTCCTAACATACAAGGCTTTACTAATGAATTCTACTAAACATTCAAAAATTAGACCTCTCCTATAAAAAACCTTTCAGAAAACAGTGGAGTCAGGAGCAATTTTCAATTCATTTCAAGAAGCTAGCATTACTCTCATAGTTACAAGGAAACAAAACTACAGACCAATATCTTTCACAGATGCTATATCCTTAATGAAATTTTAGAAAATCAAATAATATTTTAAAAGAAAAATACACCATAACCAAGTGAGATGTATCCCAGAAAAACAAATTTGTTTTAACATGAGAAAATCATGGTAATAAACTAAACAACAGAATACAGGGAGAAAATATGCCCATTGCAACAGATGCAGAAAAGCATTTTCCAGCACCCATTATGATAAAAAGTCTCAGCAAATTATTACTAGAAATTTTCCTCAACTTGATGAAGAGTATCTATTAAAAAAAAAAAAAAAAAACGATAACATCATACTTAATGATGAGACACTGAATGCCTTCCCTCTAAGTTTGGAAACCAGGGAACAATGCCTACTCTTACCACTTCTATTCAACATAATACTAAAGATGCTAGCCAGTGCTATAGGACATGGAAACATTTTAAAAGACAGATTAGAATGGAAGAAATAAATCTTTTTTAGCAAATGGCATTATTGTGAACATAGAAAAAAATCTATGCAGTCAACAAAAAGCTGTTAGAACTCATGAGTTTTGCAAGGCCATATAATACATTAATGTACGAAGAAATCAACCACATTTCTGTAAACCAGCAGTGAATGAATTATTGGAAATGAATTTAAAAACAATACTATTTACAATAGCATCAAAAAACATGTAATACAAAACACTGGAGGGAGAAATTTAAATACAAATAAACAGAAATAAATACTACATTTATATCTAAGAAGACTCATTAAAATATCAGTTCTCTCATTTATTTATATATTTAATCTAAAGCAATTTTTATTGATGCTAATTCTGTATTATATAACAGTAATATAGTATTTATACATTAATTTTATATTAAATGTAGATTTAATTCTAATAAAAATCCCAGCATAAAATTAATTGATTCAAAATGTAATATATGGAAATGCAAAAAAACTAGTATAATAAGAACAATTTTCAAAAAGAATACCACCAGAGAACTTATACTACCAGATTTCAAGACCTCCTATTAAGCTAAAGTAGTCAAGAGAGTATGGCTTTGGATAATGATCTAAATCAACTGCACAGAATAAAGAATTCAAAAATAGAACAACATCTATATGGTCAATTAAATTAGACAAACATGCCATTAACTCAACAAGGAAATAAAGTATATTCAACAAATTATGTTAAAACAACTGAATATCTATGTGGAAAAAAGTAAACGTCAATTCTTCACTAATACTATATACCAAAATTAACTTAAAATGGATTATAGGCCTAAAGGTAAAAGCTAAGATTTTCATACTTCTATAAGAAAACACAGGAGAAAATATTCACACATTTGAGATAGGAAAAGATATCTTAAATGATATAAAAACAACACAAATCAAAAAAGAAAAAACTGAAACACTGCACTTTTTAAAATTTAACAATTTTGCTCTTTGAAAAATATCAATAAAATAAAAAAGACAAGCTATAACTGATAGAAAATATTCATATATCTGTCAAAGGACTTCTGTTAAGAATATATAAAGAACTCTTATAATAACATAATAAGACAATAACACAACAAAAAATTAACAATGATCTGAACAGACACTTTGCAAAGAAAATATATGATGGTCAATAAGAACATGAAAATAATCTCAATATCAGTAGTTTCCAGGGAAATGAAAATTAAGCCCAAATGTACTAGGACTACACCCTCAGTAGAATGGCTAAAGTTAAACTGACATACAATACTAAATGATATAGTGTGATAAACATTAAGAGAAGCTAGAATTTTCGTATATTGCTGATGGGAGTATAATATGGTATAACCACTTCAGAAAACAGCCAGAGATAAATAGATATCCTACTTATATGAAAGTTGAGAAAATACTAATTTAGTATCCTGTGACAGAAAGCAGACCAGCAGTAGGGGGCAGGTTTTTTGTGAAGAGACATGTAAAGGGACTTTTTTGGATGACAGAAATGTTGCATAACTTAACAGTGGTGATGCTTACATGGATATATAAATGAAAACAAACACTTAAAATGTGCATATTTTACTGTATGCTAATTATGTCTCAATAAAGTTAGTTTCTAAAAATACTTGAGACATGAAATTTTTGGAGTAATCCTTACTTATCACCTTCTCAGATACATTCATTCTATCACCCAAAGTCTTCAATCATACTAATCATAATATTTTTAAAAAATCACTTCACCCCATTTTTACCAAACTGCATTATGTTAAATGTCAGCATTAATCACTGCCATTAATATCTCACCATGTCAATTTTTTCTCATGAGTTATTAAAATATTATTTTTAATTCTAACAAACATAAAAATATTTATAATATACTTCCTATTTGCAAGCACTCTCTCAGACACTTCACATACATTTTTCCAAATTCCTATAAATAATCCTGGAATGTTAGCAACACTGCCTTTAATAAGGGTAACAGGTTTACACAAACCACAAAAGGTTCTAGGCAGTGATGGAATATGAAATCCAATTCAAGTCTGAGTCCATGTTTTCACTGCAATAGCCACCATTCACTGATTTGGGGGAGTACAATAACACTTCAAAGTGCAGAGATATATTTTCTTCACTGCCTCAACTAATGGTTAAGAAACAGTAAGCATTAAGTAGTGAATAGAGTTTTCCTCAAGTTTTTCTAAATGAAGTAAATCAGGTTTTTGTCTCAATTTCCATTGTTCCATGCCAGAGTGTGTGTGTGTGTGTATATACACACATATATTAGAGCATAAAGGGAACAACTGGTTTGAAATAGTCACCTTCACTATCCAGGTCATCACTTTGACCAAACACACTGTCAATGTAAGACTCAGGAACGAAGGTCCATTCATCAAATTTATCAACCATTTCTTCTGAAAAATTCCCATTGCTGCCTGAGCCAGCTTCTTCCTCCACAGAACTTTTCATCTGATATCTGAGCACCATCCTTGCCAGGGTGGATCCTACATCTAAAAATAAAGATATATCAACAACTTCTTAGAAGTCAGTAATTACACAAATATAAACATATCAAAGTTCCTTATATAGTTTCATACTGTTAAGAGAAATTTTTATTCTTACTTTCAAGTCACTTTACAACCATAACATTCTATAAAGTAACAGGTAATAAACTTAAATTTTTTAAAAGTCATAAAAATCTACACAAAGCTTTCATGTAGGTGACAAAACTGAACCATTATAAAACTAACTTGACTCTTGAAGGGGCCTCGACGTTGCAGCCTGACAGGCCTGTGTTCAAGTTACTTGCAAGTTGTACAAGCTGCCTGAGTGTCAGTGTCCTAACTGGGAAGTGAAGACAACAGTACACACAGCACAGGATTACAGAAAAAGTTAAAGAAAATGATGCACATAAAGTGTTTAGAATAATACTTAGGACACTGCTGCTGCTGCTAAGTCACTTCAGTCGTGTCCAACTCTGTGCGACCCCATAGACGGCAGCCCACCAGGCTCCCCCGTCCCTGGGATTCTCCAGGCAAGAACACTGGAGTGGGTTGCCATTTCCTTCTCTTAGGACACAGAAGATAATAAATGATATTCTTATTTTTATAAACTATTTGAAAAGTGATTCATTCTACTAAGAAATCTGATAAAATTTCAAAATTAACTTGCTATTTTACTGAATTTTATATTAAGTGCTATAATGAATAAATAAGTTGACACAGTTCTCATTGTCCTAAATATATCCTGGAAATTTTCTTCAAATATTACTCTTATGGCTCACATTACAACATGTGTACATAATTCAGTCAAGTACTACCTGGAAAATACTTTAAAGCTTTGAATTCAAAATGTTTTTTACTCAGAGCACCTGTCAAAAAAATTAAGGCTATGCCCTGCAATATTAGAAAAGACTTGTCAGTACTTGTAAAAAATTTCATACAGAACCAAAAGAATACAGTGAATGTAAATCTCCCTTCATATCTTCAAAGGGTCCTCAATTTCTTACCATTAGAAAACAAAGATTAAAGTTAAGCAGGTTGTTGGCATGAGACTGGCTGAAGTGACAAAACATGGAATCTAATCATTTCTCATTAGTTCCCAAGGTCCCCAAAGGCAATCAGAGAATTTTTTTCCGGACATACTATTCTCATATTCAAAATTTATGGCTACAATATCCCAACTGTGTTTTCACCAATATTACTAATTAAAAAAAAAAACAAAACACTATTCTCTGCATTTTTTTCCCCTTAAGAAGACATTCTATCTGTGGACATTTGGATTTGCAAGGTGCTTTTCTCTCAGTGATTGCAGAGCATTATACTGTATGAATACATCAATTTATTATTAATTTGAATAGTTTCTTTGGGAAATATTTAGATTTTTTCCCTAATTTTTTGTCATTATGAACAATATTTAATGTGCATCCTTGAACATTTTAAGAATGCTGTATCATGGATTTTTAGCACTACATTATTTGATAAAAGTACATTTGTTGTTGTTCAGTCACTCAGCCGTGTCCCTCTCTTTGCAACTCCATGGACTGCAGCAGGCCAGGCTTCCCTATTCTTCACCATCTCCCGGACCTTGCTCAAATTCCTGTCTGTTGAGTCGGTAATGCCATTCAACCATCTCGTCCTCTGTCGTCCCCTTCTCCTCCTGCCCAGTCTTTCACAGCAACAGGGGCTTTTCTAATGAGTCACCTTTTCGCTCTAGGTGGGCAAAGTATTGGAGCTTCATAATCAGTCCTTCCAGTGAATATTCAAGACTGATTTCCTTTAGGATTGACTGGTTTGATCTCCATGCACTCAAGAGTCTTCTCCAACAACACAGTTCAAGAGCATCGATTCTTTGACACTCAGCCTTCTTTAATGGTCCAAATTTCACATCCTTGGCTACGGAAAAACCATAGCTTTGACTAACAGACTTCTGTTGGAAAGTAATGTCTCTGCTTCTTGTTTAATATTCTGTCTAGCTTTATCACAGCTTTTCTTCCAAGGAGCAAGCATCTTTTAATTTCATGGCTGCAACCACCATCTGCAGTGATCTTGGAGCCCAAGAAAATAAAGTCTGCCACTGTTTCCACTGTTCTGCCATTTTTTGCCGTGAAGTGATGGAACTGGATGCCATGATCTTTGTATTCTGAATGCTGAGTCCTAGGCCAGCTTTTACACTCTCCTTTTTCACCTTCATCAAGAGGCTCTTTAGTTTCTCTTTGCTTTCTGCCATAAAGGTGGTGTCCTCTCTGTATCTGAGAGTATGGATATTTCTTCTGGCGATCTTGATTCCAGCATGTGCTTCAACAAGCCTGGAATTTCACATGATGTACTCTGCATATAAGTTAAATAAGCAGGGTGACAATATACAGCCTTGACATACTCCTTTCCCAATTTGGAACCAGTCCATTGTTTCATTTCCAATTCTAACTGTTGCTTCTTTACCTGAATACAGATTTCCAGGAGGCAGGTAAGGTGGTCTGGTATTGCTATCTCTTGAAGAATTTTCCACAGTTTATTGTCATCCACACAGTCAAAGGCTTTCATGTATTCAATGATGCAGAAGTAAATGTTTTTCTGGAATTCTCTTGCATTTTTATGATCCAATGGATGCTGGCAATTTGATCTCTGGTGCCTCTGCCTTTTCCAAATCCAGCTTGAACATCTGGAAGTTCTCTGTTCATGTACTTTTGAAGTCTAGCTTGGAGAATTTCACCTGCTACATTGCTAGCAAGTGAAATGAGTGCAATTGCCCAGTAGCTGGAACATTCTTTGGCATTGCCCTTCTTTGGGATTGGAAAGAAAACTGACCTTTTTCAGTCCTGTGGCCACTGCTGAGTTTTCCAAACTTGATGGCATATTGAGTGAAGCACTTTCACAACATCTTCTTTTAGGATTTGAAATAGTTCAGCGGGATTTTCATCACCTCCACTAGTTTTGTTCATAGTGATGCTTCTTAAGGCCCACTTGATTTCGTACTCCAAGATGTCTGGCTCTAGGTGAGTGATCACACCATTGTGGTTATCTGGGTCATTAAGATCTTTCTTTTTTTTTTTTTTCCTAGTTCTGTGTATTCTTGCCACCTCTTCTTAATATCTTCTGCTTCTGTAGGTCAATACCATTTCTGTCGTTTATTGTGCCCATCTTTGCATGAAATGTTCCCTTGGTATCTCTAATTTTCTTGAAGAGATCTCTAGTCTTTCCCATTCTGTTGTTTTCCTTATTTCTTTGCACTGATCATGGAGGAAGGCTTTCTTATCTCTTTTTGCTAGTCTTTGGAACTCTGCATTCACATGGGTATATCTTTCTTTGTCTCCTTTGCCTTTCACTTATCTTCTTTTCACAGCTGTTTGTAAGGCCTCCTTAGACAATCATTGTTGTATTTCTTTTTCTTGAGGATAGTTTTGATCACTACCTCCTGTAAAATGTTACAAATCTGTGTGTACTTCTTCAGGCACTCTGTTTATCAGATCTTATCCTTTGAATCTATTTGTCACTTCCACTGTATAACTGTAAGGTATTTGATCTAGGTCATATCTGAATGGCCTAGTGGTTTCCCCTCTTTCTTCAATTTAGGTTCAAGTTTGGCAATAAGGAGTTCAACATATGAGCCACAGTCAGTTCTCAGTCTTGTTTTTCCTGATAATATAGAGCTTCTCCACCTTTAGCTGCAAAGAGTATTATCAGTCGGATTTCAGTATTGACCATCTGGTGATGTCCATGTGTAGAGTCATCTCTTGCGCTGTTGGAAAAGGAGTCTGCTATGACCCGTATGTTCTCTTGGCAAGCCTCTGTTAGCCTTTGCCCTGCTTCATTTTGTACTACAACACTAAACTTGCCTGTTACTCCAGGAATCTCTTGACTTTCTACTTTTGCATTCCATTCCCCTATGATTAAAAAGATATCTTTTTTTGGTATTAGTTCTAGAAGGTCTTGTAGGTTTTCATTGAACCATTCAACTTTAGCTTCTTCTGCACTGGTGTTTGGGGCATAGACTTAGATTACTGTGATACTGAATGATTTGCTGTGATTACTGTGATTACCGTGCTATTGAATGGTCTGGACAGCAAAGAGATCCAACCAGTCCATCCTAAAGGAAATCACTCCTGAATATTCATTGGAAGGACTGATGCTGAAGCTGAAGCTCCAATACTTTGGCCACCCGATGTGTAAAACTGACTCGCTGGAAAGGACCCTGATTGGGGAAAGATTGAAGTTGGGAGGAAAAGGGGACGACAGAGGATGAGATGGTTGACGGCATCGCTGACACAATGGATGTGAGTTTGAGTAAACTCCGGGAGTTGGTGATGGACAGGGAGGCCTGGCATGCTACAGTCCATGGGGTCGCAAAGAGTCAGGCACTACTGAGCAACTGGACTGAAACTGAATGGTTTGCCTCAGAAATGAACAGAGATCATTCTGTCATTTTTGAAATTGCACCCAAGTACTGCATTTTGAACTTTCATTGACTTTGAGGGCTACTCTGTTTCTTCTACGGATTCTTGCCCACAGTAGTAGGTATAATGGTTATCTAAATTAAATTCACCCATTCCAGTCCATTTTAGTTCACTGATTGCTAAAATGTCAATTAAAAAAAAATTACATGTACTTTATTAAAGTACATGGATGTACATTTAAAATATTAATGTTGTTCAGTCACTAGGTCATGTCAGACTTTTTGTGACCCCTTGAACTGCAGCACGCCACACTTCCCTGTCCTTCACTATGTCCTATAGTTTGCTCAAACTCATGTCCATTAAGTCTGTGATGCCACCCCCTCCATCCATGGAATTCTCCAGGCAAGAATACTGGAGTAGGTAACCATTTTCTTCTCCAGGGACTCAATTCAGGACTCAAACTTGGGTCTTCTGCATTGCAGGTGGATTCTTTACCATCTGAGCCACCAGGGAAGCCCCATAACACTAACGGATATTGCCAAATTTTCCTTCCAAAAGGACAATTTGAATTTATATCAATAATGTGTGACATGTCTGTTTCCATTTATGCTTATCAACATAATTTATAACCAAATTTGTCTATCTGAAATGCACTAGTATAGATACTAGGAGAAGGCAATGGCACCCCACTCCAGTACTCTTGCCTGGAGAATCCCAGGGACGGGGGAGCCTGGTGGGCTGCCGTCTACAGGGTCACGCAGAGTCGGACACGACTGAAGTGACTTAGCAGTATAGATACTAATGATAACTAACATATTTACTACATACAAGACCTATATTAATTAGAAAACACATCCTTAAGTAAAATGCAAAGTATACTAACTTGAAAATGCAAAATACATATGTATATTTCTACATATATATTTTAATTCATATGCAAGTGTATAGCAAGTTCACAGAAAAAAATAATCTACATTGATTACCTACAGGTAAAACAGGTAAGTTACTGTTATTTTCTTCCTTATGTTAAGTTTTTCTATTTTTAAAGGCACATAGATTATTTTATAATAAAAACTAAAATACTTAACAAAGAAAAGTAACCTCACAGAAAGATCTCAGTTATGATTTATCTTTATAAAATATGAATTTGCTGGGTCATAAGGAACTTAAATATAATGTCAATTTCAAGCGTTTCATGATCAAAAAGAAAAAAAGCCAAGCCTTCACAATATTTTTGACTTAAGTTGCACCAAATGGAATGAAAACTAAAAGATTAGTGATGTTTAAAAATACTACTAAAATTAAGCCTTCTATAAAAGTTGCTTGGAAATCCTTACTTGTCTCTTTTCTTAAATAAGATGTCTTATCTGGAAATAAAGGACCAAGCCAGGAAGGGTCAATTTTTCCCATACAAAATCCTCCAAGACAGATGCTATTATTGGCCAGATCCAGGGCAAGCCTCCTCAAGAGTAAGCTGATTATTTGGCTGTTGCCTTTCCCAATGCTGATTGTCAGAGCTTTCCGAACATCCTGCTCACGAGATCCACTATTCAGTAACAATTCTACCAGTTTGGGACTGCTTGCTTTCTCACATACCTATTAAAGAAAAAGAGAAGGTAAGCATATATTTTTTTAAAAAAATCATGTTTCCTTTATAATACTGGTAATCAAACTTTGTGTGACTTTCTCCTACATCATTAAATTTTCAGTTCAGTTGCTCAGTTGTGTCTGACTCTTTGCAACCCCATTGACGCCAAGCTTCCCTGTCCATCACCAACTCCCGGAGCTTGCTCAAATTCATGTACATTGAGCTGGTGTTGCCATCCAACCATCTCATCCTCTGTTAACCCCTTCTCCACTGTCTATAATTTTTCCCAGCATCAGGGTCTTTTCCAATGAATCAGTTCTTCACTCAGGTAGCCAGAGTACTGGAGCTTCAGCATCAGTCCTTCCAATGAATATTCAGGACTGATTTCCTTTAGGATTGACTAGTTTGATCTCCATGCTGTCCAAGGGTCTCTCAAGAATCTTCTCCAACACCACAGATCAAAAGCAGCAATTCTTCAGCACTCAGCTTTCTTTATGGTCCAACTCTCACATCCATACATGACTACTGGAAAGACCACAGCTTTGACTTTATGGACCTTTGTTGGTAAAGTAATGTCTCTGCTTTTTAATATGCTGTCTAGGTTGGTTATAGCTTTTCTTCCAAGGAGCAAGCATCTTTTAATTTCATGGCTGCAATCACCATCCGTGGTGATCTTGGAGCCCAAGAAAAGAAAGTCTGTCACTGTTTCCATTGTTTCCCCATCTATTTGCCATGAAGTGATGAGACTAGTTACCATGATCTTAGTTTTTTGAAAGTTGACTTTTAAGCCAGCTTTTTCACTCTCCTTTTTCACTTTCATCAAGAGGCTTTATAGTTCTTCTTTGATTTCTGGTCTTTAAATTTAGAATCAAACAAAATAAGGCAAAACTCATTCTTGAAGTAAATTAGGAAAATAAAGTAAGATTAGCACTGTAAGTATCAGAGCAGCATAAATTAAATCTGCCATGTGAGAGCCCGTTACCATGAAAAAGACAACATGATACGAAGTAAAACTCACAGGCTTGAAGTCAAAATACCTGAGGCTCCATCAATTTACACATTTCTCACACTTTCTGGACTTGTTTGTTTATTGGACCATATCTGGGAAACTGATACCTTAACATAGCAAATGCTACTTCATTTACTTGGCAAATGCCTTCCCTTCATTTGTGACATAGAATAACTAAGTGTGTGTATAAATATTATTAAATTCACCAGTGTCACATGCAAAGGACAGTCATCATTCACTGGATATCCAGGACAAGAATTTGAATTTCTACAAAGATATATATTGTCTCTCAGTTTTCTATCTCACCCTGAAAGTTATGCTTTCAGAGCATGTCCTCAAGGTGGGTTAACATGGTAACTGCTACAAAAACTAGAGTGACCACAGTAAGACGAGAGAAGCCTTAGCAACCTGCAGCACAGCACACTGGCCCAACCCCGGCTAAAGCTTCTGAAAGGCAATGGAATCTAACGTTAGCAACTACAAGAATGAAATCATAAGTAACAAAATTAGGATGTCAGGTACTGTGCTACCTTCTGTAAACACATGATCTCCAACTATTTTTTAAAAACCCTATGCCATAAAAAGTATTACTCCCATTTTATAGATGAATATTTAGGAAAAATATGTGATTTGTCCAAAATCTTAGAGCTACTTAATAATACACTTGGATTTGAAATCACATCTGCAGATTCCAAAGCTTGTGGTCCTTTCACAACCTAATATTAATGATTTAAAAAAGAAATATATATCTATTTAGGTTTTCTGCCTATTTTTTAACTGAGTGGTTTGTTTTGATGATAGTAAGCTTCATGAGCTGTTTTTGTAAATTTTAGAAAAATGAGCAGAAGACCTAAATAGACACTTCTCCAATGAAAACATACAGACAGTCAAGAGATACATGAAAAGATGTTCAGTATGTTAAACTAATATAGAAATGCAAAGCAAAACTACAATGAGGTATCACCTCACAAAGGCCAGAATGGCTATCATCAAAAAATCCACAGAAGATGACTTCCGTGGTGGTTAAGGGGTTCAGTAGTTAGGAATTCACCTGCCAAGGTAAGGGATGTGGGTTTGATCCCTGGTCCAGAAGATTCCACATGCCTTGCAACTAAGCCCATGCACCCCAACTACTAAAGCCTACATGCCCCAGAGCTCATGCTCTGCAACAAAAGAGGCCACCACTATAATAAGTCCACACACCACAACCAGAGAGTAGCCACCACTTGCTGCAACTAGAGAAAGCCTATGTGCAGCAACAAAGGCAGCCAAAAATAAATAAATATTATATATATATATATTTTTTTTTAATACACAAACAATAAATGCTGGAGAGAGTATGGAGAGAAGGGAACCCTCTTACACTGTTGGTGGGAATGTAAATTGGTGCAGGCACTGTGGAAAATAGTATAGAGGTTCCTTAAAATCTAAAAATAGAGCTACCATATGATCCTGCAATCCCACTCCTAGGCATAAACCCAGAGAAAAACATGGTCCAAAAGGATATATGCACCCCAAAGTTCATCACAGCACTGTTTACAGTAGTCAAGACATGGAAGCAACGTAAATGTCAATCAACAGAAAAGTGGATAAAGAAGCTGTGGTACATATATACATTGGAATATTGCTCAGCCATTAAAAAGAACAAAATAATGCCATTTGCAGTAACATGAATGGACCTAGAGACTGTCATAGAGACTGAAGGAAGTTGGACAGAGAAAGAGAAATATTGTATAATATCATTATATGCAGAATCCCCAAAAAATAATACAAATGAACTTATTTACAAAACAGAAACAGACTCATAGACTTAGAGAATAAATTTACAGTTACCTGGGAAGGAGGGATAATTAGGGAGTTTGGTATTGACTGTACATATTGCTATAATACTTAAATAACTAAAAAGAATCTACCATATTAAAAAAAAACATGGAGAAGGGACGTGAGAATGATACAGACAAGATGAGATTAGACATGTATTGATAATTCTTGAAGATAACTGATAGATTCGTAGGGATTTATTACACTACTCCTTCCACTTTGGTGTATGTTTAAAATTTTCTATAATAAAGTTTAAAAAAATAAAAATTAGTTTAAAAAGTGATTTTTTTTTTTTTAAGGAAGGAGCAGAGATTAATCAGAGGTAATGGTTCCTGTGGGCCAAAACCTGTCTCTTCCCATCCCTCTAACTACAAGAGAAGCCAGTGGTGGGACCTAGAGACTGGCACCATCCAATGTGGTCTCTGTGTGCCTAGTTGCTCAGTTGTGTCAGACTCTTTGCGACCCCATAGACTGTAGCCCGCCAGGCTTCCCTGTCCATGCGAATTCTCCAGCAAGAATACTGGAGTGGATTGCCATGCCCTTCTCCAGAGGATCTTCCCAAACCAGGGATCGAACCCAGGTCTCCCACACTGCAGGCAGATTCTTCACAGTCTGAGCCACCAAGGAAGCCCAATGTGGTCTATTAAGAACTTGAAATTTGCTGTAAGTGTCAAATGAGCTATAAGAGTAAAATACTCACTGGAATATTTTACTCCAGTGAGTAAAATACTTCAAACACAGGTTTGAAGGCCTGGTATTTTAAAATATTAAATATCTCATTAATAATCCTTATACTGATCACATGTTGAATATTTTGGATATATCACAAACTCATTTAATAATATTTTGAAAATATTGATTAAATGAAATATATCATTAAAAGTCTAAATAAATAAAAGGAAAGATCTTAATATTCAGGGTACCAGGTCAGGGGGAAAAGTTGGTTGAGGGAAATTTCTGAATTCTTCAGAATTAATGTGTGTCCAAACACATTTGGGGGCTCCATAATTACTGCAGATGGTGACTGCAGCCATGAAATTTAAAAATGCTTGCTCCTTGGAAGAAAAGCTATGACCAACCTAGACAGCATACTAAAAAGCAAAGACATTACTTTACCAACAAAGGTCCATCTAGTCAAAGCTGTGGTTTTTCCAGCAGTCATGTATGGATATGAGAGTTGGACTATAAAGAAAGCTGAATGCCAAAGAATTGATGCTTTTGAACTGTGGTGTTGAAGAAGACTCTTGAAAGTTCCTTGTACTGCACGGAGATCCAACGGGTCAATCCTAAAGAAAATCAGTCCTGAATACTCATTGGAAGGAGTGATGCTGAAGCTGAAACTCCAATACTTTGGCCACCTGATGCAAAGAACTGACTCATTTGAAAAGACCCTGATGCTGGGAACGATTTAAGGTGGGAAGAGAAGGGGATGACAAAGGATGAGATACTTGGATGGCATAACCAACTCAATGTACATGAGTTTGAGCAAACTCCGGGAGTTAGTGATGGACAGGGAAGCCTTGCGAGCTGCAGTCCATGGGGTCACCAAGAGTCAGACACGACTGAGTGACTGAACTGAACTGAACATGTGTCCAAGAAGTTTGAGGGGACAGTGCTCTGGTTTGATGGAACCAGCTAAATGCCCACCAGCCTTTAAGGAACACCCCATCTTCAATCTGTTCTCCCGAGAACCACTATAGTACTTTTCTAGTCTAGATATAATCAAGTCATTGTACTATTTTAAAATCTTCTAAAACCTTTCTGCTCCAGGACACTCCCTCAAATACAACATGCAATTTTTCAAACCTCATTTATGCTATTTCTATTGCCTTCAATGTCTAATTTTGTTCTTCATCCAGGGAAAAAAAAAAATATTCATTCTTGAAGGAATAGCTTTAAAGTCTCTTGCACTAAGTCCTTGCTATAACCTCCCAGGCTACACACGCTTCCTCCTCGGGAGTCCATCCCATTTTGTTTAACACAGCACTTAGCACACTGAACCAGACATGTTTATCTGTTTGATGACTAGAATAAAAGGCATGGATGCTACTGCAATTCAATTTGTACCTCTGTAACCTAGCACAATGCCTACAGAATATATTTAATTTAGCAAACTACTAAAATCCGCAGGAGTCTGGCTGGCTACAGTCCATGGAGTCGCAGAGAGTCAGACACAACTTAGTGACTGAAAAATAACAAAAAATCCACTAAGGGCCCACAGGAAATTTGAAAGGAAGAAAGGAAGGGAAGAAGGGAGGGAAGGAGAGATGCCTTCTCTTGGAGTCCCACAAAGTTTTATCTCTAAATTATGGTATTTATTGCCTACCTTCTATTAAGGTGATTTATGTTTTACTCCCTTAACTCCCAAGTGACACTTTGAAACTACCTTGAAGCAGGACACCCCTTTTATATTCTTTACTAATTATCTAGCACTGTGCTTTCCACAGAGAAGATGCTCAATACATTTTTATAGCAGAATTCTCCTTGGGGGACCCAAACTATCCAAGATGATTTCTGACATATGGTGACATGAAAAGTGAAGTGAAAGTCACTTAGTTGTATCCGATTCTTTGTGACCCCGTGGACTATACAGTCCATGGAATTCTCCAGGCCAGAATACTGGAGTGGGTAGGTCGCCTTTCCCTTCTCCAGGGGAACTTCCTAACCCAGGGATCGAACCCAGGTCACCTATGGTGACATGAAGAGAGAAATATTTGTCTTTTATACCAGATAGAAGAAATAAAATAAAACTAGGAAAATAATTCATGAGAGGGAAAAAAAAAAAAAATACTGCTCAGATACCCTGGTGCTCAAACAGTAAAAGAATCTGCCTGCAATGTCAGAGACCAAGGTTCGAGCCATAGATCGGGAAGATCCCCTGGAGAAGGAAATGGAAACCAACTCCAGTATTCTTGTCTGGAGAATTCCATGTAACCCTGGAGGGCTACAGTCCATGGGGTCTCAAAGAGTTAAACATGACTAAGAGGTCAACACTTTCATACACAGTTCTGTATTTTAAATGGGGACAATTCAAATATATATAATCAAAGTGCAACTTTCTATCTTTTCCCATCTTTTCTCTCATACTCTAATTTATAAATAATGCAGCTCACAATCAAAGCCAAGTACTTTAAGCTAGCATTCAAGAGTGAATGTACAAGGCTCTCCCCTACCACCACCACTATAATGAATCCGTTATGTAAACAAGAGATTCAAGTAGGCACAAGGGAGGCAGATTTTCCGCTACTTACCTGAAAGTTATAGTTAGTCCTCAGGCAATTTACTTAACCTTTCTGTGCCGCAATTCCTCACATGCCTAATAAGATAAATACTAGGAGTACTCCTAAGGTTGTTGTCAGGATTTTACTAAGTAAAGGACTCAGAGCAGGGCCCAGGTGGCAATGAATACCACAGAAGAGCCTGCTATTATTTTTATTCAGAATTCATTATACTTGCTCTTCCCACCATGACCTGATAAGTCTTATTTTCATGTCTCTAATTCATGCATTTTCATACCCAATATTAATCCTCCCAAAGCCTAATAAGATTAACTCTGCCCTTAATAATGCAACATTGGTACCTGGATAAGTCTTTACTATGCTACTTTGTACAAAATAAGGTATGTTCAAACAGTCTACCCACAAAAATCAATGTTTACTATTTGTTAGATATAAATAATCTCTGACAACCAGGATAAGTTCTTTACATTTAAAGATCTGATTTTGTTTTAAGAAGAAAATATATAAATAAGCACATTAAGTTCAAAAGAACTTGGGAAGAAGAAAATAAAAACCTTCTGTGCAGAAAGATTTGAATAAATTGAGAGAAAAGTAGAAAGCAGTCCCTGTGCAGAATGTAGAGTAACTGTACTTAAGGGCTTTTAGGTGTGTTGTTTCTCTAAGAAAGACCTGGAGGAAGCTCCCTTTCAGTTCTCTGGCATATCCAAGTAACATTAACACAATGATCTGAAGATCACACAAAAGAAATACAATAAAAACATTACATTATTGAAGGAAATGATTCAATTACTTTTAATAACAGAGAAGCAACTATTTTCATGTTGCCTGCTAAGATGAAATTTGACTAAATTTAAATAATTTGATTATGTATTTGGTTTTAATGAATAACTTAACTGTGCATGAAAATGAGTTACAGGTTCAATTTCTTTTTATGTAGATTGCTAAGTAGTACTACCTTAATCTTATGGTTGACAAATTGATTTGAACCCATAGGTGAGCAGAAAATTAAATAAAGTGAGGCTTTAGAAGTAAGTTATTGAATAATACAGCACTCTGTTGGTTATTTCATAATGCATATAGAGTTCAGTTCAGTTCAGTCACTTGGTCGTGTCCGACTCTTGGCAACCCCATGGACTGCAGCACACCAGGCTTCCCTATTACCAACTCCCAGAGCTTACTCAAACTTGTGTCCATTGAGTCAGTGATGCCATCCAACCATCTCATCCTCTGTTGTCCCCTTCCTCTCCCACCTTCAATCTTTCCCAGCATCAGGGTCTTTTCCAATGAGTCAGCTCTTTGCATCAGGTGGCCAAAGTATTGGAGTTTCAGCTTCAGCATCAGTCCTTCTACTGAATATTCAGGACTGATATCCTTTAGGATGGACTGGTTGGATCTCCTTGAAGTCCAAGGGACTCTCAAGAGTCTTCTCCAACATCACAGTTCAAATGCATCAATTCTTTGGTGCTCAGCTTTCTTTATAGTCCAACTCTCACATCTATACATGACTACTGGAAAAACCATGCCTTTGACTAGACAGACCTTTGTTGGCAAAGTAATGTCTCTGCTTTTTAATATGCCGTCTAGGTTGATCATAGCTTTCTTCCAAGGAGCAAGCATCTTTAATTTCATGGCTGCAGTCACCATCTGCGGTGATTTTGGAGCCCCAAAAAATAAAGTCTCTCACTGTTTCCATTGTTTCCCCATCTATTCATCATGAAGTGATAGGCTAGATGCCATAACCTTAGTTTTCTGAATGTTGAGTTTTAAGCCAATTTTTTCACTCTCCTCTTTCACTTTCATCAAAAGGCTCTTTAGTTCTTCTTTGCTTTCTGCCATCAGGGTGGTGTCATCTGCATATCTGAGTTTATTGATATTTCTCCCGGCAATCTTGATTCCTGCTATGCTTCATCCAGTCAATAAGGGATATTAAATCACTACATAATTGCTTTGTTGGAAATATTTAGAAAATATACATAGGGCTACCTGAATACTACTGCAAACTAAAATTTATACAGTGAAGCAAACTGGAAATGACATGTAATGTACTCTGATACTTAATTGAATTCCTACTGTATGTACAACAGTGAGTTAGATATTCTGAATGATACACAGATGAACACTGTACATCTCTACCTTCATACAACTCACAAACTATAAAAAAGTGTACAAAAATTGTCATGGATTTACACAGCAAGTAAATCTTTATTTTGTATGGAGGTCAGGAAGTGTGGGAAGAGCTTTATTGAGGACAAATAATTTGGTTTATATTTTGAAGGCAGAGCAGAAGAATTAGATAGATGTGTTTGCACAGTGCGTAAGGGAAGGGAGAGAAGGAAGGCACGACCACAGTGCCACTCTACTGCAGGATGGCCCATAGAAGGGCTGTCAATGTGAACAGGCCCCAAAGTGCGCAGTGCACAGGCCACGAGGCCACCTGTGGTAGCCCTGAAGGCAGAACTTTCTAGACAGAGAAGTTGAAAACAGAAAGAAAATACTTAAAAGGTGAATCGAAACAAAACATAACTGTGTGGTGTGTTCCTGGAGAGTGATTCACACAGAGATGCACAGTAGGAGACACGTTTAAAGGTTATTTATCATCTAAACAAAGCAGGTAAACATGTAAAGGGAATGATTAGAAGATAATACCTAAAGAAATACCCTATTTCTGAAACTCTATGAATCTAAACCCTACTACAAATTACAAGCAATTGGGCCAAAAACTGATTCTGTAATGAAGAATCATATGATGTAGGTAAGAGCTATACAATAGCAGGGTCATAGAAAAGAAGACAAAAGTGAATCTTTGAATATTTACCTGACAAATCAAAGAAGTTGCTTCTTTTGCTCGATTGGCATCTGCTCCCAACAGAAGCAGGCATTCAACCATGATGCTGTTATTCTGATCACATGCTTTCTCCAGCATCACACTTTTTAACTCATTATCAATGGCCAATTTTGCAAAGCACTTGCAACAAAGGTTTAGAAACTAAAAAGAATGGAAATGAGGATTAGAGTCAGCGAAATGTGTAACAGTTAGAATACAGGTTAAAAAACATTGTACCTGTTGATCCTTTTGCTCCGTGATACTGGAGGACAACTGATGGAATATTACTGAATCAAAGGAGTAATGCACCAGTAGCTTGGAAAAGGACACTGACAATTCCAGCATCGTCAAGACTGTCTGAAATCCCTGAAAGTGTGACCAAAATTAATAATAACAAGGTAACTATGGACAAAAAAGAATAAACAAATGATATAAAAGAGAGACTGTATACAGTACTTAAAACTTGAGGTGTTCACTTAGCTAAGTAGATACATTTATTGGGCTTGTACTTTAAAGCTGTAAACTTTGAAACAATGTAATAAATACACCTTGCTCTCTCATTACTAAGAAATAAGAAGATGCACACAGAGAATAAGATGCTAAACTTTCGTCTAGCCAAACAGGAAAAAAACCTAAAACACCTAATTTACCAAAATTTGGCTTTTAAAGATTCCTTGCCTAAAGCCATACCTACTGATTGGAAGCTAGATATTAATCAGGATTAGACAGCAGACTCAGCAGTGCCACAAACCCAAATAAATCAGTGACTCGAGTCCTTTAATACAAGACCGCGGATCAGGTTCTATACAGAGCCTAGCAATTCCCCCAACAATTTTTTGTGCTATCTTCTGAAATTTTAATCTCAGACAGATGTGAGCTCCTAGACTGTGTTCATCTTGAGAACATTTTAGAAAAGCTCTAAAGACACTCTGAGGTTTACATCCTTTTAGCAAATCATTTATAAGGAACTGATCGGATACACCATTACTTTTTAGGACCACTCAAAAAGTTGTCTAGGCTCTATTTATGCGATGTTTTAAAGAAAGAATGAACTTCAGACTTGCCTATTATATACCTTGGGTACATTCACCAAAGATCAGTTTTACTTTTAAAATGTTTATCTTTCCAAAATATATTAATGAGATCATCTAAATGTTAAAAATTATTATTTTGAGCTCTTAAGATGCTAAGTTTCTATAAATGCTTCCTAATATTTGACAAGAGAAGCAGTCTGAGGGGCATGTGGTCCACCCACCTCTAGAGCAGAAGTCCTTGCAAACAAATGAATGCAGCAGCAAAGCAGACAATACACACACAGACAAGGCATACAATTCAAACTCAAAAACTTACAAGCACTGAACTGGTCAAATAAAGTATGTTGGCAGGCAAAATTTAGCCCACTGGTCAACAGCTTACAATCTCTACATAAAAATCTTAAAATTTATACCTAGATGAATAAATACTGAGTGAGAGTTTCATACCTGCACAAAATAATTTACCTCAGATTACTTACAATCAATTCTGTCTTGGCTTTAGTCAACCTAGCTTCAGGCACATTACAGAAAGCAGATATATAAAGCCCATTGTTGGTTCTAATCTAAGAATGCTATATGTTCAGCACTTTATAATTTAAAATCTTACATGCATTTTCCCATTTACTAATAATATTTGTGCAAAGATCAGAGCTTAGACATTTTCACTCCTGGCCAATACTGTCATTTTTGAAAATATTTGCTGAGTATGGTTTATGAAAGTTGTAAACTTCATTACCAAAAACACTACAACAAAGGTAGAAATTCTTTAAAAAAAAAAAAAAAAAAAAAACTTGTTTTGTTAACACTAAAATAAAAGTACTCTGAAACAATTTACTTCATCTTCCCTGAATTAATCCTAAACCAATATCTTGGATTCCTCATAGACAGCTAATATAGATTGCATTTTAAATTTTGCTTAATGAAGAACATTTAAAATATTGTTTCAATGCAAGAACAAAATTAAGGGGAAAAATTACTAAGCAAGCAGCTCAAATAAAACAAAGGGAATGACAAACTTCATAATAATTGTAATTTTTATTTATCTAAAATCTAAGCAAATAAAAGTACCTTGGACAGGAAGGGGATCAAACCAGTCAATCCTAAAGGAATCAGCCCTGAATATTCATTGGAAGGGCTGATGCTGAAGCTGAAGCTCCAATACTTTGACCACCTGATGCAAAGAGCTGACTCATTGGAAAAGACCCTGATGGTGGGAAAGATTGAGGGCAGGAGGAGAGGGCGTGACAGAAGACGAGATGGTTGGATGGCATCACTGACTCAATGGGCCTGAGTTTGGGCAAACTCCAACAGATAGTGAGGGACTAGGAAGCCTGGTGTGCTTCAGTCCAAGTCCATGGGGTCACAAAGAGTTGGACATGACTGAGTAACTGAACAACAACAAAGAAAATAAAGCTCAGCTAGCTGAAATTTCTTTAGCATATGCTCTGCTTTTTCACAGAAAAGACAAACGTACTAATTTGAGAGATTTAGTAATGAAACATACGATATTTTGAAATTCAACCCAGTTCTCTTCATCTACTATAATAAAAACACTATGAAATGATAAACGGCTTTCAATTAACTAGAAAATACCCATTAATGCTAAGTAGGAGTTACACCAGCTGCTCTGAAAGAGAAATCTGTACAAGATCTCGATTCCCTTCAAGATAATGCACATACTTTTATCTGTACTTCACCAATATCCTTAAATCGTTGTAGGGTGGAAATCAGAATTTTTGCCAACAGATGCCCAGTTCCCATGCATAAATTCTTCTTTGTAATCAAACATCCTATAAGACTTAAACCCAGACACTGAATTTCTAGAAAAATAAAAGAAAAAAATGAATAAAATGTACTGTTTTAAATCTCAAAACAAAAGAAAAAAATTAAACATGTTCAACTAATAGCTAAAGGCCTATAAAAATCTAAATCCTGACTTCAGTTGTACCAACCTTGGTCATCTGGATACATCTGCAGTGTATGAAGCACCGAATCAATAGCACCTTCCAGGGATAATACCTCTAATGCATCAGGAAAATGTATTATAGATGATATTACTTTTAATCCACACTTCTGAATCCCAGGATTTCCAATGAACTAAAAGTCAAAAGGATAATTAAGTAAATTTGCTGTGTTAAAAAATGAATTCTAATACTTACCTTAGTTAAAGCCAGCTTATAGGCTGATGAAACATAACTAAGGAGTCCAAATAAAATTACTATTCTTGATTCTGCCTTGTATCACTAATTACTTTTATTTATTATTAAGCATAAAAGCTAACATTTTTGCACTTATTAAGTACCTCTTCTTCACCAGGCACTGTACTAAATAATTTCACATGCTTTTCTTTTCAGAGCATCCTTATTAAATATATACTAATCTGATTCCTATTAAAAGATGAGTTCATTGACTGTAGACTGTACACTGCTGAGAAGATACCAAGTTAAAGACATCTGCTGTCACAACCTAAACTCGTAACCAGAAAAAGGCAATGCTGTCCCTCATCATAGAAAATACTAACTGAGAATTTACTCTTTATATGTTTACATGCTATACCTCATTTATTCCCCATCAAGTTTCATACAATAGGTTCACTAACTTTAATGATGCAGGAAAAAGAGCTCAAGTCACATAGCTAACAATTGTCAGGACTAGAACTTCCCTGGTGGCTCAAACAGTAAAGAATCTGCCTGCAATGCAGGAAACCTGAGTTCGATCCCTGGGTCAGGAAGATTCCCTGGAGGAGGGCATGGCAATCCACTCCAGTATTATTGCCTGGAGAATCCCCATAGACAGAGGAGCTTGATGGGCTACAGTCCATAGGGTCACAAAGAGTCAGACACGACTGAGCAACAAAGCACAGCACAGTCAGGACTAGTACTTTAACATAAATGTTTCTGCTTTAAAAGTCAAGAATCTTAATCTGTACCAACCTTTTAAATTCAATTCTTCTAGAATTTGATATTATTTGACAGGTATTCTAATAGAAGCCACTACTTTTCCGAGGCCATCCTTCTCATTGACTAAGAAGAAAACAATCAACAACACACTTTCCAATCACAATCACACCTCCCCTCTTTCAATGTCTGTGACGTTTATCTAACTCTTACACTCTGCTTTTCCATGGTGTTCTTCATCATGTTCTAGGTAGTCACTCACCTAGAGCCAGACATCCTGGAGTGTGAAGTCAAGTGGGCCTTAGGAAGCATTACTACAAGCAAAGCTAGTGGAAGTAATGGAATTCCAGCTGAGAGATTCAAAATCCTAAAAGATGATGCTTTTAAAGTGCTAAACTCAATATTGTCAGCAAATTTAGAAAACTCATCAGTGGCCATGGGACTGGAAGAGTTCAGTTTTCATTCCAATCCCAAAGAAGGGCAATGCCAAACAATGTTTAAACTACCATACAATTGCACTCATTTCATATGCTAGCAAGGTTATGCTCAAAATCCTTCAAGTTAGGTTTAGGCAGTATGTGAACCACAAACTTCCAGATGTACAATCTGGGCTTCAAAGAGACAGAGGAACCAGAGATCAAATTGCCAACATTTGATGGATCCTGGTAAAAGCAAGAGAATTCCAGAAAAAACACCTACTTCCTCTTCACTGACTATGCTAAAGCCTTGGACTGTGTGGATCACAACAAATTGTGGAAAATTCTTAAAGACAGGGAAATACCAGACCACCTTACCTGTCTCCTGAGAAATCTATACATGGGTCAAGCAGTAAACAGCTGGAACTGGACATGGAACAACTGACTTGTTCAAAATTGGGAAAAGAGTAAGACAAGGCTATATATTGTCACTCTGTTTATTTAACTTCTATGCAGAGTACATTATGTGAAATGTCAGGCTGGATGAATCCCAAGCTGGAATCAAGATTGTCTGTAGAAATATCAACAGCCTCAGATATGCAGATGATACCACTCTAATGGCAGAAAGTGAAGAGGAACTCAAGAGCCTCTTGATGAGGGTAAAATAGGAGAGTGAAAAAAGTGGCTTGAAACTCAACATTCAAAAAATTAAGATCATGGCATCCAGTCCCATTCAGTTCAGTTCAGTCACTCAGTCGTGTCCGACTCTTTGCGACCCCATGAATCACAGCACACCAGGCCTCCCTGTCCATCACCAACTCCTGGAGTTCACTCAAACTCATGTCCATCGAGTTGGTGGTACCATCCAGCCATCTCATCCTCTGCTGTCCCCTTCTCCTCCCACCCCCAATCACTCCCAGGATCAGGGTCTTTTCCAATGAGTCAACTCTTCGAATGAGGTGGCCAAAGTACTGGAGTTTCAGCTTTAGCATCAGTCCTTCCAATGAACACCCAGGACTGATCTCCTTTAGGATGGACTGGTTGGACCTCCTTGCAGTCCAAGGGACTCTCCAGAGTCTTCTCCAACACCACAGTTCAAAAGCATCAATTCTTCGGTGCTCAGCTTTCTTCACAGTCTGACTCTCATGGGAAATAGATAGGGAAATGGTGTCCGACTTTATTTTGGAGGGCTACAAAATCACTGCAGATGGTGATTGCAGCCGTGAAATTAAAAGACACTTATTCCTTGGAAGGAAAGTTATGACCAACCTAGATAGCATATTCAAAAGCAGAGACATTACTTTGCCAACAAAGGTCCATCTAGTCAAGGCTATGGTTTTTCCAGTGGTCATGTATGGATGTGAGAGTTGGACTATGAAGAAAGCTGAGCGCTGAAGAATTGATGCTTTTGAACTGTGGTGTTGGAGAAGACTCTTGACAGTCCCTTGGACTGCAAGGAGGTCCAACCAGTCCTGGGTGTTCTTTGGAAGGACTGATGCTGGTCCTATTACTTCATGGCAAATAGAAAAGGAAGAAGTGGAAGCAGAGATAGATTTTATTTTCTTGGATCCAAAATCACTGTGGACCATGACTGCAGCCATGAAATTAAAAGACACTTGCTCCCTGGAAGGAAACCTATGACAAACCTCTTCAGTTTATTAAAAAGCAGAGACATCACATCACTGACAAAGGTCCATATAGTCAAAGCTATAGTTTTGCCAGTAGTCTGGTATGAATGTGAGACTTGGAACATAAAGAAGGCTGAGGGCTATAGAATTGATGCTTTCTAACTGTGGTGCTAGAGAAGATTCTTGAGAATCCCTTGGACAGCAAGGAGACCAAACCAGTCAATTCTCAAAGGAAATCAACCCTGAATATTCATTAGAAGGACAGATACTGAAGCTGAAGCTCCAATCCTTTGGCCACCTGATGTTAAGAACTGACTCACTGGAAAAGACCCTGATACTGGGAAAGATAGACAGCAGGAGGAGAAGGAGGTGACAGGATGTGATGGTTGTATAGCATCACTGACTCAATGGACATGAGTTTGAGCAAACTTTGGGAGATAGTGAAGGACAGAGAACTCTTCTGTCCACTGGGTCAAAAAGAGTCAGAAACCACTTAGCCACTAAATAACACCTTCACTATAAAGCTGAAATACCTTCCAGTCAGACCTCAAATTCTGATGTAGCCTCTTCAACAAAAACCTACTGCCTTCCAACCTTTTTCACTTCCCCCTATTGTCACTGAACAGATTTTTATTCATTTCCCAATCTAGTCCCTCAATACCTCTCATGTGTTTTTCATTCGCATCTTTCTTTATATAGGTTATGGACCGAAGCATCATTTTCTCATCTTGTATTGTCCTCCTCCAACACTGAACTGCTCAGCTCAGATATCATTTCATCTATCATTTCAACAAGACACGCACATCCTTGTCTTCCTTGGCAATTTTCCCCACCATTATTTCCATCTTACCAATTCCTTGAGTAGTAAAAGTATATCAGCTTGGAGCCAATTAAATCTGGGTTTAAATTGTCTCATCACTTAAAGAGTTCCATGAATCTCTGGGCCATTAAAAATGAATGAAATAACATTTACTGAGAAGTGGTATTTAGTCAGAAGGTATTATTCAAGAACATAAAGAAATTCAAAGTGGTACAAAGTGAAGCTGGAGGGATGGCTCAGTGTTTGCCCAGGTTTCCTCACCTCGAAAATGATTCTAATAATGCAGTGTTGTTATGAGGGTGAAATGAGATAAATCATCACCCACGCAGTAAACACTGAGTGGCGGCATAGTTTAGGCCTTGGAATGAACGAACATTCAAGCCACCATAACAACAATAGCAACAACCACAAGGATAACCAAAACCTAAGGAGCATTTGCTATGTGCCAGACAATCTTTTAAGCACTTAAATGAGTTAAGTATTAACTCATTTAAGTGCTTAAAAGTACTTAACTCATTTATGTGCTTAAAAGAATGTCTGGCACATAAGCACTTAAATGAGTTAAGTATTAACTCATTTAATCCTCACACTCACCCCATGATGCTGACACACAATTATTATCCCTGTGTTATTGGTAAAAAAGAATTGAGACACAGAAACCTTTGAGCAGATAACTCAAAGGATTGGGGGCGGGAGGAGAAGGGGACGACAGAGGATGAGATGGCTGGATGGCATCACTGTCTCGATGGACATGAGTTTGAGTGAATTCAGGGAGTTGGTGATGGACAGGGAGGCCTGGCGTGCTGCGATTCATGGGGTTGCAAAGAGTCGGACACGACTGAGTGACTGAACTGAACTGAAACTCTCTTAAGTTCTAAGTCCATATTTCTCCTTTGTTTGACACTAGTATCTTGAACTTAGATGTTCAAAGTTAAAAGTTTATTATCTTCTCAAAGAAAAAAAAAGACAACTCAGATTGCCATTTTGAACTTTCTGTTTTAATTAACAGTACCACCATTTCTGCATCCTAGGGAGGCCAGCTTGAAGAGTACACACATGTGTAGTAGCACAGATCCCTGTGTTCAGAAGGGCCCCAGACCTGGTTTAAAACTCTGCAGCCACCACCTTGAAATTCTTAATAATTTTAAACACCGGGTCCTGCATTTTCATCTTGTACTGGGTTATGTAGCTGACCCTGCTCTTAACCTCAAAATGCACCCATAGGCTTATTTTTATGCTAAAATTAAGTCAAATTGGTACCTAATGGCTCAGACAGTAAAGAATCAGCCTGTAGTGTGAGAGACCCAGGTTCCACCCCAGGGTTGGGAAGATCCCCTGGAGAAGGAAATGGCAACCTACTCCAGAATTCTTGCCTAGGAAATTCCGGGACAGAGGAGCTTGATGGGCTACAGTCCATAAGGTTGCAAAGAGTCAGACACAACTGAGCAACTAACACTTTTACTTTCACTTATAAAGTACCTGTTCTTGTCCTTAATTCCATCACCTCTAACAAGTTTCTACTCAACTCTTGGTTCTGCTATCTTGAGCTTCCCTAATCTCTATTTCAGGTACAGTTTGATGATGAACCTGGTTACTAGCGACAGGAAACCCATGATCTGTCTATGTAGAAAGAGAATGCAGAGTATCACATTATTATATGTGATGGAGTTCAAATAAACTATTTGATGATTTTAAATAGTGATATATGATTTTGACAGTTTCATAAATTTGAAAAGTACATATCATTATGTATATATGTATATATGATATTTACAAGCCTATAATGGACTTTTACTTACTAAATGTTCTGTCTTGAAAACAGTGATTCATTACACTGTTATTCAAATGGGGATTGAAATTAATTTACTAGCCAGTGTTGTCCACATGAAATTTTTGAAAGTACCAATGCTGGACATCTACAAATATTAATTAGAAACATCCTGTTAACTATCCTTCACAATTTCCCAAGTTTTTTCAAAGACTACAAAAACAATCAAAATATTTTTTCTAGTGAGTCAGCTAGCCAACTCAAAGAGAAAATGCCCACACCAGTCTCTTTCCTAACTGCCAGCCAAGTCAAACTGCAACTCAGAAAAACTTTCCAGAAAAAAATTAATGTACGGCTAAAAAGAAGATACCATAGTCCAGGACTAACACTGAGATATATCCTAATAAAGTATATTCCAAGAAAATGAATCCTTTGGGCATCCAGATAAAAATACCAAACCATTTAAAAATGAGAAAAGAATTAAATTGGTCTCAGACTGTTCCACTAAAACATTCTGTACTACAAAACAGTGAAAAGCCAAAAAGGCTTTCAAAGAAAAGAAAACAAAACCCCAATACTTTGCAATCAACCAAACTGTTTTTTCAAGAGTCCAAATATACAGACAACACAAAATGTTCAGGAAATGAATCTTTTTTTAAAAGAAACAGACAACTAAAAAATAAATGGAAGAACTGTAGCAAAAGAGCTTGCAGTGAACACTGAATCCACATGACTGTAGGAAGAAGATGAAAACATCTTATTAAGTATGGTTATAGAATTGAATATAAATATTTTAAAACTTGTCAATGTAGAATTAATGTATTTAACAAAAGTTGGTTAGAAAATAGGTAAAAATAGGAAGATGGTGTGAATACTTCAATTTTCTCATCTTTTATAGCCACAAGTCAAAAGATAGTTTTGAATCTAATAGTAATAATATTAACTAACATTTACTGACTGTACACCATGTACCAGGCATTGCATAGAGTACATGGCATGAATTATATAATAAAATTCTTCATAAAAACCCTAAGTGAAAAGCCATTTATTATCTCCATATTATAGATACTGTAACAGAGGCTTTAAAAAACTTGTTCAGAATACATTAGTCTGTAGATGGTGAAGCCAGATTCAAATACAGATATCCTGATTCCGGGGGCCATACACATTAGAATACGTTATACACTTAACGATATAAAACTAAAGACCATATAATCTGCTTTAACTGAGTGATACAGGGAAGAGAGAAGATATAAAGAAGTGAAAATATACTAGTTTCACCAAAAGTATGCATGATGTGCTAATATATGTGAAGGAAAAAAATGACTACCTGGGCAATATATTTGTCATATTCATGGAAAACTGTACATAATTCCTTGGCAACACATTAGGAATCTCACCAAGCTGTTTTTAATTCCTACATAGAGCTACACAGTTTCAAAATACTATAATTTATTTTCTTAGGATCTATTGATAAGGATTGTATTGTCAGGACAGACTGAATTAACCTGTAGTAACAACTTCAAAATTACATAAACTGGAAAAAGAAAAGGTTCAGTTTGTATTCATGTCTCATATGTGTTATAGATCAGGAGGGAGCCTCTACTCAGCATAGCCACTCTGGGAGTTGTGCTAACTGAGCAACCACCATCTCAAATATCACAGGTCACAGTGCCTGAGAGAGTGTTCTATAAGATGCCTCACCAGCAATTAAATGCTTGGTCCAGAAATCACAAATGAAACCTCTACTTACAACTCTTTGGCCAAAACCATTACATGATTCAATCCAACTACAAAAGCACCAATAAATACAATCCCAGAATCACCAGACGGAGGCAAACAACACTAACGATTACCATGTAAGCGTTTAGTCTGCTGCCACATTCTTCTTACTACAGATAATGCCACAATAAATAGTCTTGTTAAAAAACTTTGTGCACATGTATATGCATATCTATATTATAAATTCTTAGAGTGGAATAGCTGGTCAGAAAACCAGATGATGAGTAATAATGTAGATGAGTATTATTAAATTTCCTCCAACAAGGTTTTTGTTTTGTTTTGTTTTTACATTTCTTTAATAATGATTGTGGGCTTCCTTGGCAGCTCAGACAGTAAAGAATCTGCCTGCAATGTGGGAGACCCAGGTTTGAGCTCTGGGTCGGTAAGATTCCCTGGAGAAGGGAATGGCTACCCACTCCAGTATTCTTCCCTGATTGAGAATCTATGCCAGATTCATTTTTACTTTTAAATCTCATTCACGTGAGATTTGATTCTTTAATGTAAATACGCAGCTTCCTTTGCTTTCTCCAGATGGCCAGAGAATTAGCTGATTCAGTACAAGTTACTGAGCAATCTATTTTTCCTTGTGGTGGTTGGGAAACCATACACTAATTGAACATTTGCATTTGAGTCTATCTCCTAAATCACCATTATGTGATACTGATCTATCGCTAGTGCCAATGTCACACCAGTATAATCACTAAAGTTTTATAATACATTTGATAATCTATTAATACTAGAGTTAGGCCATACTAATTATCTTCTTTTTCCAAATTATCTTGATTATTCATGTAATTATCTAATTAATTTTCTCAAATTTTTACATTAACTTACCTAGTTCCAGAAAATATCATTCTTATTTTTATAAGGATTCATAAATGTAGATAAATTTTCATTTTTTAAAAATTAGTAATTTTATCAAAACAGAGGGTATACATTTTCCTATGCTTAACTCTTTTTTTGTACTCCCAGTTGAGTTTCAGAGTCTTCTTTGGAGTAGTTCTATAAATTTTTATTTACCTTAGAAGTGAAAGTGACGTCGCTCAGTTGTGTCCGACTCTTTGTGACCCCATGGACTGTAGCCCACCAGGCTCCTCTGTCCATGGGATTTTCCAGGCAAGAGTATTGGAGTGGGTTGCCATTTCTTTCTCCAAGGGATCTTCCCAACCCAGGGATCAAACCTGGGTCTCCTGCATTGCAGGCAGATGCTCTACCCTCTGAGCCACCAGGGAAGCCCAAAGTGAAAATGAAAGTCGCTCAGTTGTGTCCGACTGTTTGCGACCCCACTGACTGTGTAGTCCATGGAATTCTCCAGGCAAGAATACTGGAGTGGGTAGCCTTTCCCTTCTCCAGGGGATCTTCCCAACCCAGGGGTCGAACCCAGGTCTCCTGCATTGCAGGCGGATTCTTTACCAGCTGAGCCACAAGGGAAGCCCAGTATTTCTTTAAGCCCCTTTTTTTGGTGGGGGGGGGGGGGGGCAAGAATACTGGAGTGGGCTGCCATTCCCTTCTCCAGGAGATCTTCCCAACCCAGGGATTGAACCCGGGTGTCCCACATTGTAGACAGATGCTTTATCGTCTGAGCCACCAGGGAAGTGCTATGTAATTTCTCTTTGTTTTTGTTATTGCTGTGGCTTTCACAAATCAGCTCTTGCTTTCACTATATATTAATCACAATTGAAATAAGTATCTTCAGTATTTAAACTGAGTACATTTTGCTTTACGGTTTTTGAGAAGCACACAAGCTCTTTGATTTGTGTAGATTTAATGAGAAGATAGGTCTGACTTCGTAAGTTTCCTGACTTAAGACAGCAGCAGTGCCACTGCACACAAAGCACAGATGTGACCAAAATGCTGAGAGCTCTATTTTCTACTGTGTTCTCCAGAGACAGGACTGGGTAAATAGATCTCTCTGGAACAGATGACTGAAGTTTTCATGTGTAGAAAAAGCTAAAAGGATCAAGAATAAATGCAATGTTAATATTTCAGGCAGATTTAACTTCAGTCTGAATGTTACTGGATTTACATATACCTCCAGACATTGATTCACTTTAATAAATACTTTTAATAATTTTTTCATTGTAAATCTTAGTTGAATCACAAATTCTACCTTATTTGGAAGTTTGCTATCCAAGAAAAGGCTTATTTTTAATTGCAATTTATTTTACTGCATCAACAGTATTTGGATCCAAAATCTCTGATGCCTTGTAATATTTATTCAGAGTGACACATGCAATTACGGGATTTTAGAACTAAAAAAAAAAAAAAGAAAAAAATACATTCATCTTTTAGAGCATTTTTTTTCTCAACCATGGAAAAGATTTAGGGGAATTACACAGGGAAGATTTTTAAAAATAAAACAGTACCACTTCTGCTTCCCCATGACCTTAATTCCTTGCCCACAAATGGCAGTCACTATTTAGTGAGATGCTGTGTCATTACCCAGGTGTGGCATGGAAAATAAAGAAAGGGGTAGGGAGGTTCTCGGGTTTCCCTGGTGACTCACAGCAGTAAAGAATCCACCTGCCATCCAGGAGACCCTGGTTTAATCCCTGGGTTAAGAAGATCCCCTGGAGAAGGAAGTGGCAACCCACTCCAGTATTTTTGCCTGGAGAATCCCAAGGAGAAAGTAGTCTAGTGGGCTATAACCACATAGGGTCACAAAGAGTCAGACACAACTCAGTGACTAAACAACAGTGAGGTTCTCAACCACTTCTCCTGGGATTATATAGCAAAAGAAAGTAAGACCTAGGAGCACGGTGATTTTCTTGGCATCACAGTACTGATGGCAGTAAGTACAATACTTCTCCCTTGACTGACAACTCCTTCCACTCTATCATACCTGTACTCAATAATGTTAGGAAAGATGACATAACCAGAATCAAGGTTACCAAAAGGCTTTTCTGGTATCACTTGCTTTTCACCAACACACATCACGAATAAAATTAACTATTCTTTCCTCTAGTACTGAGCTTCTCTGTTGGCTCAGTCGGTAGAGTCTGCCTGCAATGCAGGAGACCCGGGCTCAATCCCTGGGTTGGGAAGATCCCCTGGAGAAGGAAATGGCAACCCACTCCTGTATTCCTACCTGGCAAATCCCATAGACCGAGGAACCCGGTAGGCTACAGTCCACGGGGTCCCAAGAGTCAGACATAATTTACTGTATCTAAAGTACTATTCATAAAACCAGTGCAGCTCATAAGTGCTAACACCCAACCACTTCGTGTTGTTTTCTGTTTTATGTATGGCTGTTACTTCCCCAGCCAGATTATGAGATCCATTACAGAAGGATACAAAACATATTCATTTCTGTCTTCCCAGCGCCTAACACAGTTCCTTCCACATTCTTATTTTCACCAAGTATTTCTGGAATTAAATTCAACCCAAAGCTATACTCAAGGATCATATTAAAGTCTGAGTAAAAATGACTCAAATATATCAGACAATTACATTATAAAGTTCAGTTTAAAATGAATGTTTGAAGATCTCTCTGCAGGCTCTTCTATTTAATTTGTGACATTTTTAAAAGTACACTAAATCAGAAGGAATTATGTCCATTAATTACTTTGACTACATTTTCCTTTCATAAAAACATTAACCTAATCTTTACATCTTTACCTTTATATCTTTTATAAAGAACCAATTCATCTTATGTTAAACTTCCAAACCATCTTAATTCCATCAATACCTTTTGCATTGCACAACATAAACATAATTCTCCTCTTCTCTTTTTTCAGACTTAGTATGATTATTAATTTATTAATTATAGTACATCTTTGCAAATGTACATAGTTATGTGCATGCTCAGTTGCTAAGTCGTGTCCAACTCTTTGCAACCCCACAGACTATAGCCCGGCAGGCTCCTCTGTCCACGGGATTTTCACAGCAAGAACACTGAAGTGGGTTACCATTTCCTTCTCCAGGGAATCTTCCCAATCCAGGGATCAAACGCATGTCTCCTTCATCTCCTGTATCACAGGCAGATTCTTAACTGCTGAGCCAGCAGGGAAACTCAGTATTTGTAAATGCCTAATACTAGGAAGAAACAATGTACACTGAGCTATTTCATAGGTTATCTCTAAGGAGTACAATACAAAAAAGCACAGGGAATGAAAAAAAAAAAAACTTCAATGTTGCTCCCTGTGTGTCTTCATGGACCGAATCTTTCAGCATGGGACCAGAAAAGAAAGACCAGGAAGACAGAGAAAACAGCAGCCATGGCTCCTGACATCACTCATGAGGTTAAGGTGAACATCCAGAGTTCTCTCTCTGACTGAATTGACTCAAATGGATTTATCAAAAGAGCCTGTCAAAATCTGTAAATGACAGCGCGCTTCTCTTAGCTGGAATGGTATATCTTTTCACCCTCTTACATCCCTACTATCATCTTATGTTTCTAAACAGATAACTTCTTACTATCATAGTAAACAGAACATGGGAAGCTTAGCTAATAAAAGCCCCCATACAGCCCCAAATTTCATATTCTAGTTAAGAGTATAAAGGCAGAATCTTATATTATACATACCCTGTTCAAAGCTGCCAGGACCAATTTGTGAATATCATTCCTGAAACACTGCTTTTCAATCATATTTAGCTTATGCTGATATTCAGTATCTTCCCTGTATTCTTCCGGGATGCCTAAATACAAAATAAATACAAATCATTTTCTCATAAAAGATTTAGGCTGAATAGAATGTCATTTATTAGGAATGATTATAATTAACCCAACAATACATACATTGTACATTTTTCTAATACATGGTTCTTTATCAAAGAAATAACTCTAAAGTTTAAGAAATTTTTTAAAATTGTTCATCACTGAATATAAAATAAATACACTGTATGTGGATGTTTACTGAATTTAAAGTAGCAAGAAGTTACTATGGTGGAGCAATTTTATGGAACCAACAATCTCTTTTTTGTGTATTAACAAGTAGTCTGTACTTACTACAAGAAGCTAGATTTTTATGCAATGGTGGACAATTTGAAAAAAGTTCAAAGTTATTTGGAACTCTAACATAAAAACGTCAGATATGAAAGGTAGACATAAGAGAGTAGCAGGAATAACAGTGGAAAATTCAGCATTATGATGGTAAAGAACATGTAGTTTTATCAAAAGTCCTCTAAGGCTGTATAAAAGTATTAAATAACTTAAAGAAACATACTTTATTAAGCTACATTATAGCTGAACTATCCCAAAATGGTTGAAAAACAGGAAGTCAAAAAATATTGAACATATTTAATATTTAAATATTAAATATATAATAGAACATGTAGGTATAATAGAACATATAACAGAACATGTAAGTAAAATAATTGTAACATTTCTAAAATCTATGACTATAGAAATAATTATTAATAAACAATACCTCATAATCTTTCATTTCAGTAATTTGTATTAATAAAAGTTATAAGTTGGCTGCATATAAGTTTTCATTTACTTAACAAAAATTTAAATGCCAACAATACATGCAAAGGATTTTGCTGCATGCTGAGAATATCACAATGAATTTGACAGGCATAACTTTCACCCTCCTGGAACATTCAGTGCTCATTTTAAAATTTATTCAAATAGGTCCTGACATGCACTACAGCTGTATGACCTTGGACAAGCCAGTTAAACTCTTAGTGTCTCATTTTCAGTGACCAAGACCACATTAATTTCTAAAGCTGCCTATTATATCACAAGGAGATGTAACCATTAAAAGCAGTCCTGTTGAAATGTAAAAGCTTCATACCAAATGTAAGGAGTCTTACTAACTGTCTTTCTTACATTAAGACCAAATGAACTCTCCCAAAATTTCATCTCTGGTCTTTGCCATATCACTTGGGGTTCTACTATCCAGAATCGATATAATTTCCTTACCAGATAATAGCCCTTTAAACTGTTTGAACTGCAAACTTTTTGAAGAGGGGATCCATAACCTAATCATCTCCAGATTACCAAGAGTTCCAAGCACAGCTCTTTAGGTATAACAGCAGTTCAATAGCCACTTGTTGCACAAATGTGTCTTTAGAAAGTAGCCATTCTGATTCAGTGCTAAGTCGCTTCAGTAGTGTCTGACTCTCTGTGACCCCCAAGGACTGTAGTCTCCGAGGGTCCGCTGTCCATGGGACTCTCAAGGCAAGAATACTGGAGTGTGTTGCCATGCCCTCCTCCAGGAGATCTTCCCAACCCAGGGATCGAACCCACATCTCTTAAGTCTCCTGCATTGGCAGGCAGGTTCTTTACACTAGCACCACCTGGTAAGCCCCTAACTCAGGCTGCCTTGGGTGAAAACCTTCCATTATATAAGCTGTGACCTTAAAATCTTTGTATCTTATGTCTCAGTTTCATCATTGGTAAAATGGGGGTGGGGTGGGGGAGAAGTGGGTAGAATCTGACTGATGGGTTGCTATGAGAATTTTAAAATTTTATATGAAGTACTTTGAATAATGCCTTACACATTTGTTATTAACTAAATATAAATGAATGGGTTTTAATATTTTCATAACCTCTTGAATTATCTCCTCTGCAAAAGTAAACAAATTCAGTTTCTCCTACTGTTTGACTTTATATTCATAATCACTTTCCTCTATACACTTCCCAATATGCATATGTCCTTTCCTAAAGAATTTTGCAATTTCCTCTAGAACTGACACAAGACAAGAAGGAACAAGTCAAATGATATTTATTAAAATAAGTAGGTCTTTAGGCTCAATCACTTCAATAAGTTATTGTTATAAAAAAGGAGGAAGTGAACAATACCAGATTGAAAGCAATTTAAGTGACATAATACTAGATGCAATATGTGCTCCTGAATTAGATACTAAATTACACAAATTTGCTATAATGCACATCTGTTACAATTAATAGTTTGAATATGGTTTAGTAAATAATGGTATACATGTACATTTAAACATCTTATAAGTACCTACTTCAACTTAACATGTCAAAACCATAATCATATTCAAACTTAAAACTACTGGGGTACTGATATTATAGTTACTCACTGACATACTGAATCATATGCTATAGGATGGTATATGCTCAGTTGTTTCAGTCGTGTCCGACTCTGTGCGACCCTATGGACTACAGCCCGCCAGGCTCCTATGTCCATGAGATTCTCCAAGCAAGAAGACTACAGTGGATTGCCACGTCCTCCTCCAGGGGATAGTCCCAATCCCTAACTACAGGATGGTATAGTATGGCATAATTACAGCATGATAGAATATTGTTATTTGTGTGATGTGCTATGGTAATACAGTATGTTACCACAGAGTGAAGCAGATGATTAAGCCTTTACCTAATAGAGAAATGTATTTATATATTGATATGCTTATAAGGTCAATAAAGCAGAAATAGACCTTATAAGCATAGTTGATTGACTATGCCAAAGCCTTTGACTATGTGGATCACAATAAACTGTGGAAAATTCTGAAAGAGATGAAAATACCAGACCACCTGACCTGCCTCTTGAGAAACCTATATGTAGTCAGGAAGCAACAGTTAGAACTGGACATGGAACAACAGACTGGTTCCAAATAGGAAAAGGAGTACGTCAAGGCTGTATATCGTCACCCTGCTTATTTAACTTCTATGCAGAGTACATCATGAGAAACGCTGGGCTGGAAGAAGCACAATCTGGAATCAAGATTGCCAGGAGAAATATCAATAACCTCAGATGTGCAGATGACACCACCCTTATGGCAGAAAGTGAAGAGGAACTAAAGAGCCTCTTGATGAAAGTGAAAGAGGAGAGTGAAAACATTGGCTTAAAGCTCAATATTCAGAAAACAAACATCATTGCATCTGGTCCCATCATTTCATGGGAAATAGATGGGGAAACAGTGGAAACAGTGGCTGACTTTATTTTTGGGGGCTCCAAAATCACTGCAGATGGCGACTGCAGCCATGAAATTAAAAGACACATATTCCTTGGAAGGAAAGTTATGACCAACCTAGATAGCATATTCAAAAGCAGAGACATTACTTTGCCAACAAAGATTCGTCTAGTCAAGGCTATGGTTTTTCCAGTGGTCATGTATGGATGTGAGAGTTGGACTGTGAAGAAAGCTGAGCACTGAAGAATTGATGCTTTTGAACTGTGGTGTTGGAGAAGACTCTTAAGAGTCCCTTGGACTGCAAGGAGATCCAACCAGTCCATTCTAAAGGAGATCAGTCCTGGGTGTTCCTTGGAAGGACTGATGCTGAGGCTGAAACTCCAATACCTTGGCCACCTCATGTGAGGAGTTGACTCATTGGAAAAGACCCTGATGCTGGGAGGGATTGGGGGCGGGAGGAGAAGGGGACAACAGAGGCTGAGATGGCTGGATGGCATCATCGACTCGATGGACATGAGTTTGAGTAGGCTCCGGGAGTTGGTGATGGACAGGGAGGCCTGGCGTGCTGCAATTCATGGGGTCACAAAGAGTGGGACACGACTGAGCTCTGAACTGGAAATGGATGCTTATAAGGTATGTCTATTAATATATATTTTCATATATAAAGTATCACCATGAATTTATAATATTATTTTCAAGGGCACCTGTTTAATATACCTAAAAACATTATAAAACTATGATTTATCATTTAAATACATCATTTCAAACATCTAAATTATTACTATCAATGTCACTTCAGGATCATCTCAGTACAATAAAAAAAATTCTATATTCAAAACTTACTTCTTAACTAAAAGAGTATTATTTTATTAACAGACAATTCGGAATGTCTTTTGGTTATCTTTAAAACTCAAATCCACTCTCAGAAGAATAAGGTTGACATCTTTAAAGACAATCAAAAGGGTTTTTGCTTTTTACAATCTATAAAATTTTTTAAAACTCTCAATAATATCCAAGCAAAATTATGTCTGTTAAATTATATCTCAAAAGTTGTTTGACAATTTGAATGGGACATGATTCAATTCAAAATTTACTGAATTTTTGTCCAAGTTTCCAAGGGATTTAAAAACAAAGACATGACTAAAGAAAGCCCTTTCCTTGAAAAATTCTATACTCTTATACTCAGAAATATAAATACCAATATGACTACAGAAAATGGTAGGTTTAGGAAGATTTCATTTAAAAGCACCAAAAAATGAACTTCAAAAGTACTGGGACTCTAACAGAGCAAAATAATAATAACATCCCTGATATTCAGTAGTCAGAAAATCACATCAAAGGTGCCTCCTAATCACCTCCCACATGAATCCTCTCATGCTTTCTTGGCTGGGCTCCCACTATGTCTCATCTGGGCATCCCAGCCTCCAGCCTAGTCTTCTTGCAGGAGGCTCTCCCCTGCCAATCATGCTCCACATATACTACTGCTGTTATAAATGGCAGCTTTAGTTATGACACTGCAACTTTCAAACACCTTTAATAAATTTTTTAAATTGACTTGCATTAAATAAAGCACAAACTGCTCAGCCTTCTGTTCAAGGCCCTTCCCTCTCAGCCTCTGCCCACCTTTGCACATTCACCCCCTGCTCTCCTCAACACCATGCTCCACTCATCCCAGACCATGTGTTCTTTCTCTTTCTGCTTG
Source organism: Bubalus bubalis (assembly GCF_019923935.1). Lineage (NCBI taxonomy): Eukaryota > Metazoa > Chordata > Mammalia > Artiodactyla > Bovidae > Bubalus > Bubalus bubalis. The sequence goes on along the minus strand of NC_059160.1, from coordinate 79,641,980 downwards.
AAATGTCCCTCCTGGCCTTTTTACCAGGTCAGCCTTACTCATCTGTCAACTGCAAACATCACAATTTCTCACATACTCTTTTGAATAAACTATTTGGGCTTCCATCAATATTTTCATGGACTTTTATAATGTGAAAGTGAAAGTTGCTCAGTCATGTCCAACTCTTCGTGACCCCATGGACTGTAGCCTGCCAGACTCCTCTGCCCATGGGATTCTGCAGGCAAAAATACTGGCGTGGATTGCCATGCCCTTTTGCAGAGGATCTTCCCAAGCCAGGGATTGAACTCAGGTCTCCCTCACTGCAGGTGGATTCTTTACCATCTGAGCTACCAGGGAAGCCCTGTAACAGGCTCTCTCAACTGTCTGGTAATTAACTATCTGTCTCTCTACCTCTAAGCTCCCATAAGTAGTACAATCCTGTTTTTTTTCACCTGTTTTTCAGACCTTTGCATTTATCACAATGTATAGAACATAAGAGGCAATTAATAAATACATGATAAAGGAAAGGAGGAGCAGGTTTTTAAATGGGTTTGGAGGACAAATAAAGTCATAATAAATGTAAGCAGGATGTAAATGGGGTACAATGGACACTACTGTAGTTAATGAGTAAAAGCCACATGGTTATATATGAGAAAGATGCATTCAACCACAGAGTAAAAGAAGGACTGGAAAGAGGCAAGAGAGGAAGTGTGAAAATTAGTTAGCTATTATTATAATTGAGACAGAAAACAAACAAAAAACTTGATTTCAGCAATGTCAACAGAAATACAAAAGAAATAGCAGAGATGACACTATCCTTGGAGTTGAAGCACCACACTATGTTGCAGTTATATTTCTGTAAATAAACTATTGATGCTTCTTATTAAATCTTAATGTAAATCTATCTGACTCTTCCATCTCATCATTTTCCCTCTAGTTTTATTTTTGGGCTAGTGCAAAGATTTGAATTTGGTTGGGAGAAACCAGTCCTTTAATTTTTGCCTAGAAAGTTGATATTTCATGAAAAGTCAAAATATTCATTTACAATGACAGCTCTTCCCACAATCAGTTCTGTAACTTACCTGGAACTATAAAATGTAACATAGCTCGAAGTGCCTCCAGCTGCACTGATAACGATGTCTCATGACTTTTCATGACGGTTATTATTTTGGGGACCACTGCTGCCATTGTATCCAGGGAAGTGCTCCTGGAGATATAATATTGAAATGCTTATTAAAAGTCCAACCTGATTCCAATACAAACACCAATTTGAAACAAGTACAAGAAAACAACTATTTTATCAGAAAAGGCTATGTGAACTCAGTAATATGAGCAAACACAATTTAAATTCTTATTCGGTTAAACTTTGACCTCAAGAAGTTAAATTCACAGTAAATCGGGAAGTCTTTTACTTAGTTTCCCGGAACTAACAACCTCCTTTTGATCTGTACAGGGTCACTGGCAACAACTCCTGGAAAGAAGGTATTATTTGCATTTTCTAGGTAGAGAATTTAGGCTGATAGAGGTTAAACATCAAGGTCCTTTCACTGGAACATGACAGAGCCAGGGCTGGAATGCAAACTCTGACCGCCAAGTCCAGAGAGCTGTTTACAGCATAACTACCTGCCCGTTCCTGATTAACACCACTGGACTTCTTGTATGGTAGTCTTAATTAGTTTTATTTGCACTAAAGTCTTGGTTTCTCTAAGGCATTTTAGCTATTATTTAACATATACACAAATGTATGTTAATCTAAACATAAATGTAGATGTCAGTAGGTCCTACCAAATTTAATAGAGGCAACCCTTGCCTTTACATAGTACCATATTGACTAAAACTTCTGCATATCAGATCTGGGTCCTCACTTTGCATGGATCTATGGTTACTGACATATAGTCCCTCTTTACCATCTTAAAGTCCCAGTTTAAACACATCCCCTCTTTGCAGCCTCTCTCCTTTGGTCACCCTAGCTTGATTCACCAATACCTTATGATTTTACACATCTCTGTCATTGAATTATCACACTGTATTGTAAATATCTGCTTAAAAATGAGATTTTTAGGGGCAGGCACGTTGTCATAGTCAATTCTGAATCCCCAGAACTAGAAATTTATGCATTTTACATATGAGGAAACAGCCAAAAAGATTAATTGCCCAGAATCTACAACATCTTAAACTGTCCATTATTCCACTGTATTTTTCCCTCCTTATAAAGGTTCACACACTGACAGGACCATAAACAATCACAATTTAACATAAACTTTTCATTTAAATGTCAAGAACAACATTTAAAAAAGAGAGAGATTGTTTGAAGTTATGATATATAAACATAAATAGATAAGCTGGACTTATTAAATTATATTAAATTATTACATTTACATTACATTAAAAACAATGTATTTTTACATTAAAAACAATGTAATGCCATTCATTCTAAGTCTGTAAACACATTACATACAGTTTATCATGCTACATGCATTTCACTTAGTCATATTTGAAAGTGAAAGTGTGAGTCATTCAGTCATTTCTGACTCTCTGAGACCGCAGGCTACTCTGTCCATGGAACTCTCCAGGCAAGAATACTGGAGTAGGTAGCCATTCCCTTCTCCAGAGGATCTTCCCAGTCCAGGGATCAAACCCGGGTCTCCTGCCTAGGAGGCAGATTTTTTACCATCTGATCCAACAGGGAAGCCCTATTAATATTTAATACCTGTTAGTAAAAACAGTTGTTTTATTGGGGGCTTAAAACGCACCATTTTCCTAAGTCTTTTGTTCAAACTTATTTAATCGTTACATTATAAGCTAAAAACTTATGAATTTGTTATTATTACTCCTCATCACCAATGAGGATTCTGAAGTTTAGAGATCAAATAGTTGACTCAAATTAGTGGGAAAACCAGGACTCAAAATCAGTTTTTACTGCAACATCTGTGCCACTTGACACAGGACAGTTTTTTAATGCTCTTTTTCTGTTTGAAATTTATTTAGACTATGTCAAAGTTAGCTCGCATTCTTTGACCTAATAAAGTACAAAAATGTGCTGAGCACATCCTTCAGGAGGAGATAACCCTCTGTATTTTTTTTTAATTTAATTTAATTTTATTTTTTAACTTTACAATATTGTATTGGTTTTGCCATATATCAAAATAAATCCGCCACAGGTATACATGTGTTCCCCATCCTGAACCCTTCTCCCTCTTCCCTCCCCATACCATCCCTCTGGGTCGTCGCAGTGCACCAGCCCCAAGCATCCAGTATCGTGCATCGAACCTGGACTGGCGACTCGTTTCATATATGATATTATACATGTTCCTCTGTATTAACTCAGTTTTAGCCTTTTAAACAAATTTTAGATAGATTCCACTCCCCTTCCCTCCCCACCCACCACTACTTGCCATTCTACCCCAAACCTGCATTATCCATCCCCAGATAAATGATACAGTCTCTCTGTGCCACAAACTAGACATATAATCTTAACATCTCTGTACTTGAACTAAAAGTGTTAAAATGCTTCCCCAGGTAAGGAATGAGAGCAGGAAGAAAAGACAAAGCTAATTCTAATGAATGAATATTGATAAATATTAGTTGTGAGAGAGCAACAATTAGAAGCCATATCCTAATTTTATATTTTATATCTTCCACATAACAAAATTTTAAAAACTGTTTAAGGTTATGTGCTATATAAGCACCATTTTTCAAAACACAGTCAATACCAATCATAAAGCACAAAAGCAAATTTTCAACATATTTCTATATATAAATAAAATAAGTCTATGTATTACTGACATGAGATTATGTTGCAAAATGTTTCCATCTTCAACTGCCTTGTTTCTCTTTTTATTCTTACAATTATGCTCAAAATATTGATATTCTACCTGGTCCAATATTATATATTCTACATAAATTCATAAATATTTATTACCTTTCTTCGAAAAGATGATTTAGCATTTTACAGCCACTTTCAGCCACTTCAGGAGAATGCATATGCTTCTGCATTAACTCCAACACATTCAGATATATTCCTTTGGACAACAGGATCTTTCTAAAATTAACTACAAGATTTTTTAAATGTTATTTGAATAAATGAAAGGACATTGTCATAATCTTGCAATAAGACAAATACTATTAAAGATAATCAAAGTTCATCAGAATGTATATACAACTATATATTAATTTATATTTCACTGACAACTTAAATCGGAGAAGGCGATGGCACCCCACTCCAGTACTCTTGCCTGGAAAATCCCATGGATGGAGAAGCCTGGTAGGCTGCAGTCCATGGGGTTGCTAAGAGTTGGACACAACTGAGCAACTTCACTTTCACTTTTCACTTTCATGCATTGGAGAAGGAAATGGCAACCCACTCCAGTGTTCTTGCCTGGAGAATACCAGGGATGGCGGAGCCTGGTGGGCTGCCGTCCATGGGGTCACACAGAGTCGGACACGACTGAAGTGACTTAGCAGTAGCAGACAACTTAAATATCATTAATTTTTTTCTTTAAAATATATATTATTTCCAATGTTTTCCTATTTATTAACCATTTGAGGTTTTAGTGTGAAAGTTTCATTCACAGAGAAAACTAGGGGAATGTGATTACCATTCTGTGAAAAGAATATTTTTGAAGAAACACATTTTTACATAATGGCCTCCAACATAAGAATGAAAACTAAATTTCATTCTAATTATAAAACAACTTCACAAAATAACTGAACTGATGTAGAGCAGAGGCTCACTGGTGACCTGGGAATAAGTTATAGATGAGTGAAGATCCTATCAGCTCTTAAGGGATGGAGGAAGTAAGGCTGAAACCAGGTTGGGTTGCCCTCAGCCTTCTCCACTTACTCCAGTGGACCATGCAAACATTATCATTTCTATCTGTGCTATGATACACAAAGTTATGAAAAGCACTAATAAAAAATATATAAAACATAACTACATATTTTCACAAAATAATAACAAAGCTTAAGAAACACATAGATTGCTTTACAATTGACTTCACATTATGTGTGGGAAATGATTATGAAATAATTTTCCTCTTCATAATAAACTTTCTTCAGTAAATGCAAATCCAGTGTCTTGAAAGTTTCCATAATACCTTAAAGTTTCCATATAAATACCATTTATCTTGAAGCCTCCATATAAATATCAATTCCAACATTATAAACTATATTTTAATATTGAAGGTGGGAGGAATGAAACTGACAGAACTTTAAATACTATTTTTTAAAAAATTAGTTAATCTGAAATTGAGAATAAAAGAAAAGATCAGACAAAACTCATAAGTAGAAGTAATATATGTATTCTAAATTACTGACAAAATCTGAAAACTCATACTTTTTCAAAATCTAAAAAATCATCAAAATATGAAGTTGGTTATTCAAGTGTTGGTGAGGAAGTGGATAAAAGGTAATGAAAAATGGTACAGTTGCTATGGAAAACAGTATAGAGATTCCTTAAAAAACTAGGAACAGAACTACCACATGATCCAGATATCCCACTTCTGGATATTTATATTTAAAAAAACATGAAAATACCACTAATTTGAAAAGATATATGTACCCTTATGTTCTTCATAGTATTATTTATAATATCCAAGATACAGAAACAACCTAAGTGACCATTAGCCAATGAATGCATAAAGAAGGTATGACATACATATATGGTACAATACTACTCAGTCATGAAAAAAGATGAAACCTTGTCATTTGCACCAACGGATGGACCCTGATGGTATTATGCTAAATGAAATCAGTCAGATGATGAAAGATAAAGACTGTATGATTTCACTCACATGTAGAATATAAAAAACAAAATAAATGAACAAACCAATCAAAAACAGAGTGGCAGTTACCAGAGGGGAAAGGGATAGAGGTGGGTGAAGTGTGTAAAGGGGATGAACAGTATGGTGATAAATGGAAACTAAATTTTTGGTAGTGAGCACACTGCAGTGTGTACATAAGTAAAAATAAAATGCTGTACACATAAAACTTAGTATAAACAAATGCTAGTCCAATAAAAAAAGTTACTGATTTTTAATCAATCAATTAAAAAAAGAATAATTTGATTATTTTGCTCAGTCAAATCAAAAGCTTTAATAGCTCCTCCTAAAATGGCTAAATTCTAACTAAGGAAATAATTTACATCATAGAAGTTATTTTAGATCAGCAGTTCCCACACTTTAGAGTACACAAGAATTCTCTCAGGGACCTGTTAAAACAGATTGCTGAGTTTTAACTACACAGTTTATGACTCATTGGGTCTGTATGGGGCCCTAGAACTTACATTTTTAAAAAGTTCCCAAATGATGTTGCTGGTCCAGAGACCACACTTTAACAATCACTGTCTTGGACATGAACTGAATTTGAGATTTGAAAATTAAGAACAGAAATTTCCTCATACAGTACACCTTGGAGAAAAAATTACAGCATGGAGTCACTTTAGAGTTTATAGAACATTTTACACATCTCATTTACCAGCTCTCTACACAATACTCAGGACCTCTTCTACACCATTTTAGCAATAAATTATCTGTTATAAAAGACCAATAACAAAGAGCAACTTTCTTCAGGCCTTCACTTCAACAGTCACCTTGTTTCCTCACTGCCTAATCACAATTTCGTCACCTCTGAACACCAACATGCATACTCTTTCTTTGCTTCATATTTTTTTTTTTGGCTTCACATTCTTTGTAATACAGTCAAGGTTCACATATCATATATCGATTAGCCTTTTTACTTATCTTTCCCACTAGAGTAAAAGCTTCATGAGCCAGGGATTTCTATTTATCTGATGTAGCTCAGGTGTCTAAGGCTCAATGAATACTAATTTTATTAACTAATTAATTAAATGAATAAAATGTCACACAAGATCTTTGAACCTTGACCTGGGAACCACCATGACAAAACCCAGTTTTGCTGGCCACCAAACCAATTATTTTCCTAAACTATACCCAGCCCTTCCTATGCAATGTTCCCAAGTGTCTTTCAATGGAGACTGGTGAATGAGCTGCTTAAGTTCTTACTATTCTCATAAGGCAGAACTCCAAGGACTATTCAAAGGGATCCGAGGAAAGTTAACATGGCTGGGAACCAAGAACAAAGAAGTATGAAGTCAGAAAGACCAGATAATTGAATCTGAACAAAGAAATCAAGGTTAATTTCAAATGTAACCAATCCTGAGGCACCATAGTAAGAATCAACCCAGGGAGTGATCAAGATTGCACAGAAGATTCTTCTCAGGGAAGACCCTGAACTCACTTCCTCCCATGAGCACACCAAAATTATAACTACTTACAGTGCAACGATCTATGAAAATGATCTGAAAACTAGCAGAAAAGATATTCCACAAGTAAAGATATAAAGAAGGAACTACATGAGATGACAGGAAGGATGGGGAATGTGATATAGTGAACACCCACACTACCAGATAAGCAACCAATAAACAAGAGGATAATCAGAGAGGTTATTTATAGAAGTTCTCCCTATGAATCAAGGGGTCCAAGCACCTCATTAATCCCTCAAACCTGGAGGTGCTGGGCTTGAGCCCCTAGAACATCGGGCTTTAAAATCCAGCAGGGCTTGCACAATGAGAGAGCAAGAGGGCTACAGGAACCAAAGACTTCACTTTTAAAGAGCCCATGAAAAGTCTCATACACTTGGAAACCCAGCATGCAATAGGTTTAGAAGAGTCTGGATCAGACCCACTTGCTATCTTGGAGAGTCTCTCAGGGAGACAGAAGGCACTGGGACCCCCCTTGGGAGAGTCTCTCTCCAGAAGATGCTGCTGACAGCCATTTGAGGTAGCATATTTTACCACGAGGACATTGGTACTGGCAAGTGCCATTTTGGGGTTCTGCATCTATCCAATTAGCACTAAGAATCAGCTGTGCTTACCAGCAGGTAGGCACCAGAACTGAAAATCCCCAGGGCCCATAGTCAGCTGCCCTGGGACTCCCAGGCTCACAGCCAGCTACCCAGGGACCTTACACTACCAAGCAGCACGTTAACTCCAGCTCCAAAACCCTGTGTCTGCAGTAAACTGCCCCAAGACCTCCCAGACCTTAAGTCAGCCATGCCAAGACACAGCTCCACTTACCCGTGGGATGGAACCAGTTCCAGAAACCCCTAGTCTGTGCAGTCAGCCATACTACGACCCTGTCTTGAGCGCCAATGACCAGCAGCCTCTACACAAGGAGGTCTCAGCAGCTAACCCACCAGAAATGGGCCCCATCTACACAGCACCACAACATTCAATGGCCCACTCAGACCATGCAGAGGGCACCACTAGATCATACAGCTCTGTTAACCAGAAAGGAGTGTACTATAAGGACACTCCTCTAAGATTAGGAAACATAATCAAACTCAATCTACAAACAAAAACAAAGAATTATGCAAAATGAGGCAACACAGGAATATGCTCCAAATGAAGGAACAAGATAAAATCTCAGAAGAAGAATTAGCCAAATGGAGATAAGCAATCTATCAGACATCAGCTCAAGGTAATGATCATAAAGATCCTCAACAAACTCAGGAGAAGAATGATGAATATAGTGAGTTTATCAAAAAGCTAGAAAATATAAAGAAGAATAAAACAGAGTTGAAACAGGATACAAAAACCAAAATTAAAATTATATACAAATAATCAACAGTAGATTAAATGATATAGAGGAATAGATCAGTGAACTAGAAAACAGTGTGATGAAAATCACAACAAGCTGAACAAACAGAGGAAAAGAAATTTTAAAATATGAGAACTCCCAGACAACATCAAGCATACTAACATTTTCATATAGAGATCCAAAAAGGAAAAGAGAGAGAATGGTAGACAAATTATTTGAAGTGATAATAGCTGAAAAATTCCCTAAACTTGGAAAGGAATAGATATCCAGGTCCAAGAAGTACAAAGTCTCAAACAAGATCAATAAAGAGAGGTCCGTAAAAAGACAAATTGTAATTAAAATGACAAAACTTGAAGATTAAGAGAGAATATTAAAGCAAAAAAGAAGCAATAGTTATATACAAAGGTATTCCCATAAGTCTGTCAGCTGACTTTTCCATATTAAATTTTGCAGAATACCAGGGAATAGTGGGATCCATTCAAAATGCTGAAAGGAAAAAATAGTCTATCCAGTAAGGTTATCATTCATTTGAAGGAGGGATAAGAGTTTTACAGACAAGCAAAACCTAAAAAGAGTTCTGCACCACTAAACTAGCTATTAAAAAAATGTTGGAGAGACTTCTCTAAGTGGAAAAAAAGAAGCCCACAACCAGAAAACAAAATTTATGAAAGGAAAAGATCATTGGTAAAAGCAAATGAGAGTAGCAGATCACCCACTTAAAAAACTAGTAGGAATAGTAAAATTATCTATGTCTACCGTAAGTATACATAGAGATAAACAAAACAAAAAGATGCAAAATATGATGTAAAAAACATTAAATGAGACAGTAGCAAAATTTGACTCAGTTGTATTGAGGTGGATGAACCTAGAGCCTGTTTTACAGAGTGAAGTAAGTCAGAAAAGAGTAAAACAAATATATACTATCACATATATATGGAATCTATAAAAACATTATTGATGAACCTATCTGCAGAGCAGGAATAGAGATGGAGCTGTAGAGAACAAATTTGTGGACATGGAGAGGAAGGTGAAGGAACAAACTGAAAAAGTAGCATTGACATATATACACTGCTGCTGCTGCTAAGTCGCTTCAGTTGTGTCCGACTCTGTGCGACCCCACAGACGGCAGCCCACTAGGCTCCTCTGTCCCTGGGATTCTCCAGGCAAGAATACTGGAGTGGGTTGCCATTTCCTTCTCCAATGCCTTACTACGTGCAAAACAGATACCTAGTGGGAAGCTGCTATAAACACAGGGAGCTCAGCTTGGTGCTCTGTGACAACCTAGAGGGGTGGGATGGTAGGGGTGAGAGGAGGCTCAGGGAGGGGATATATGTAGGCTTATAGCTGACTCATGCTACAGCACAGCAGAAACCAGCACAACACTGTAAGAAATTATCCACCATTTAAAAATAAACAATAAATTACATCAAAACCATAGAAATATAAAGAATCGTAAGAGATCACTACAATTACATGACTATAAAATGGACAACCTAGAAGAAAAGGACAAATTCCTAGAAATATACAATCTCCCAAGACTGAAGCAGAAATAAATAGAAAATACAAACAGACTGATTGCCAGTAATGAAACTGAATCAGTAAACAAAAGAAAAAAAAAAAACTCTCAACAAACAAAAGTCCAGCACCAGAGAGCTTCACAGATGAATTCTACCAAACACTTAAAGAATAGTAAATGCCCCTACTTCTCAAACTATTCTAAAAGCTGAAGGGAAAGGAATGCTTGCAAACCCATTCTACAAGGTCAGCATCACCCTGACACAAAAACCAAAGATATCACACAGAAAAAAGAAAATTACAGGCCAATATCACTGATGAGCATAGATGCAGAAATCCTCAACAAAATATTAGCAAACTGAATTCAACAATACATTAAAGGAATCATACAACATGATTCATCCCAGGGATACAAAGATGGCTCAATATTCACATCTGTCAATGTGATATACCACACTACCAAACTGAAGAAGAAAAACAGCATATGATGATACCAAGAGGCAAAAACAAGTTTTGATAAAATTTAGTATCAATTTATGATAAAAACTCTGCACAAAATGAGTTTAGAGGGAGGATATCTCAACATAATAAAGCCCTTATATGAAAAACCTATAGCCAATACCATACTCAATCAGGAAAGCTGAAAACATTTCCTCTAAGATCAGGAAAAAGACAAGGATGCTCACTCACTTCATGTCTATTCAACACAGTATTAGAAGCACCAGCCACAAAAGACAGAAATACAGGGAATCAAAATGGGAGGGGACTGAAACTGTTTGCAGATGACATGATATGTATAAAGAAAATTCTAAAGATGCCACCAAAAATACTAGAACTAATAAATGAACTCAGTAAAGTTGCAGATGCAAAATTAATATACAGAAATATGCTATGTTTCTGTATACTAAGAATGAACAGTCAGAAAGGGAAATTAAGACAACAATTCCATATACAACTGTATTAGATAGAATAAATCTAACTAAGGATGTAAAAGACCTATACTCAAAAAACTATAGACACTGGTGAAAGAAAATGAAGATGACACAAACAAATGAAAAGCTATACTGTGTTCATGAATTGGAAGATTTAATACTGCTAAACCAACCAAATTATCCTAGGCAATCTACAGATTCAGTGCAATCGCTATCAAAACATCAATGGCATTTTTCACAGAACTAGAACAAACCATTCTAAAACTTGTATGAAAACACAAAATACCACAAATAGCCAAAATCTTGAAAAAGAACAAAACTGAGGGTAGCATGCACCCTGATTTCAAACTATACTACAAAGCTATAGGAATCAATACAATACGATACTGGCCAAAAAAAAAAACAGACACATAAATCAATGGAACAGTTTAGAAAGCCCAGAAAAGAAAACTTACATGTTCATTTAATCTCCAACAAAGTATGCAAAAATATACAATGGGGAAGACAGCTTATTCCATAAATGGTGTTAGGAAAACTGCACAACTACATACAAAAGAATCAAGCTAGATTTCTTTTCACATGATATACAAAAATAAACTCAAAACAGATTAAAGAATTAGATGAAAACCTGAAATCATAAAACTCCAAAAAGAAAAGAAGCAGAATGCTCTTTGACACTGATCTTAGCAATATTTTTCTTTCAATCTGTCTCCTCAGGCAAGGGAATGAAAAGTAAAAATGAATAAATGGGACAACATCAAACTAAAAACCTCTTTCCCAATAAAGGAAAACATCAACAAAATGAAATGACCACCTACTGAATGGAAGAAGATATGTGTAAATGATATATCTAATAAGGGGTTCATATTCAAAATATACAAAGAATTCATAAAATTCAAGATCAGAAAAACAACATAGTTAAACTGTGGGCAGAGGACCCTATAAACATTTTTCAAAGAAGACTTGGGGATGGCCAACACACACTAAAAGATGTTCAACATTACTAATCCTCAAGGAAATACAAATCTAAACCATAAAAATTTATCACCTCACAACTGTCAGAATGGCTGTAATCAAAAAAAAGCACAAATAACAAATGTTGGCAAGGATGTGCAGAAAAAGGAATCCTCATGAACGGTTGGTAGAAATCCAAATTGGTGCAAGCATTATGGAAAATAGTATGGACACAATTCAAAAAACAGAACTACTGTATGATCCAATGATTCCACTCCTGGATATTTACCGAAGAAAACAAAAACACTAATTCACAAATATATATGTCATACTAAGTGAAGTGAGCCAGACAAAAAAAAGACAGACATGATATTATTTATGTAAGGAATCTAAAAAAGTGAAACAAATGAACTTATTTTCAAAACAGAAACATACTCACAGACATAGAAAACAAACTTATGGTTACCAAAGGGTGGGGAAGGGATAAATCAGGAGTTGGGGTCTAAAATATACATACTACTATATATAAAATAGATAACCAACAAGGACCTACTATATAGCACAGGGAACTATGCTCAATATTTTATAATAACCTATAATGGAAGAGACTGTAAAAAAGAAAACATATATATATGTGTGTGTGTGTATGTGTGTGTGTATATATATATATATATATATATATATAAAACATATATATGTAAGTATAATTGAATCACTTTGCTGTATACCTGAAACTAACACATTATAACTCAAATATATTTCAATAAAAATTGTTTTAAAAAAGAAATAAGGTATACAGACCTATATGTTCATTGTAGCATTATTCACAGTAACCAAAATACATAAGCAACCTAAATGCTCATTGATAGATGCATAAATAAAGAAGATGTGAATATTACTGAGCCATGAAAAAAAATAAAATCTTGCCACTTGCTGCTGCCTGACAGACCTTATGTTAAGGTGAAAGGGAGTTATGCTAAGTGAAATAATTCAGACAGAGAAAAACACTGTATAATTTTACTTCTATGGGGAACCTAAAAAGCAAAAGAACTGAACAAACAAAACAGAAACATGCTCATAGTACAGTGAACAAACTGGTGGTTGCCAGAGCAGAGGATAGTGGGGGATAAGTGAAATAGGGGAAGGAACTTAAGAGGTACAGACTCCCCATTACAAAATAAAGAAGTCATAGGGATGAAAGTGCAGCATGGAAATATAATCTATAATAATGTACTATTTTTTGTATGATGATAGATGATAACTAGACTTATCATGATGACCATTTTGTAATGTACAGAAATATCAAAGCACTGTATTGTGAACCTAGAAATTATAGGGTGCTACAGGTCTGATGCTGGGAGGGATTGGGGGCAGGAGGAGAAGGGGACGACAGAGGATGAGATGGCTGGATGGCATCACCGACTCAATGGACGTGGGTCTGAGTGAACTCCAGGAGTTGGTGATGGACAGGGAGGCCTGGTGTGCTGCAATTCATGGGGTCGCAAAGACTCAGACACGACTGAGCAACTGAACTGAACTGAACAGGGCAATTATATTTCAAGACTAATAGAAAAAGAGATCATATTTGTGGTTACCAAAAGAAGGGGGTACTGAATGAAGGTGGTAAGGAGGTACAAACTCCCATCTATAAAACAGATACTAGGGCTGCAAAGTACAACATAATTAATATAAGTTATACTGTTGTATGTTATATATGAAAACTGTTAAGAGAGTAAATCCTAATCCTCATCACAAGTAAAACATTTTTTTGTTTTTCTTTCATTTTGCATCTATATGATATGATGGATCTTCACTAAACTTACTGGACTAATCATTTACTGAGGTAAGTAATTCAAATCATTGTGCTGTACACCTTAAACTTATTTTGTGATCCCATGGACTGTAGCCTACCAGGCTCCTCGGTCAATGGGATTTTCCAGGCATGAATACTCGAGTGGGTTGCCATTGCCTTCACCAGCGTACCTTCGCGACCCAGGGATCGAACCCGGGTCTCCCGCATTGTAGGCAGATGCTTTATTTTCTGAGCTACCAGGGATGACCTCATACAACACTTTACATCAATTAAATTACAATGAAAATTGAAGAAAAAAGAACAAAAAAAATTTTTAAGTAAAAACTGTACATCTTCTAAGTAAAATACCACTGTTCTGCATGAAGCACATGGAGCAGGACAAGCTTTCATCCGGGGACATATCAATGGTACCAGCTAATCAGAGCATGTGACGTCTACCTGGTCACTATAGGCTCTTTATGAACTGAACTACCAGTATAAAAAAAGGGATTAAGCTCACAGCTGATGCAATTGATCCATTTACCAAGAAGAGAGAGGTTGCTACTACACAGTGGCTACAGGAAGCCTGTCTGAGATCCAAAGTAATCTTGAGGAGCCTCTTGATACCTCCATCCGCAACAGTAAAAGTGAACTGAAAATTACAGCAACCAACACAGTACTATATATAAAATAGATAACCAACAAGAACCTTCTGTACAGCACAGGGAACTATACTCAATAATTTGTATAATATGTTGTATTTCTATCTCACCTATAATGGAAAATTATTTCAATTCCTAAAAGATGATGCTGTGAAAGTGCTGCACTCAATATGCCAGCAAATCTGGAAAACTCAGCAGTGGTCACAGGACTGGAAAAGGTCAGTTTTCATTCCAATCCCAAAGAAAGGCAATGCCAAAGAATGCTCTAACTACCACACAAATGCACTCATCTCACATGCTAGCAAAGTAATGCTCAAAATTCTCCAAGCCAGACTTCAGCTGTACATAACCTGTGAACTTCCAAACATTCAAGCTTGTTTTAGAAAAGGCAGAAGAACCAGAGATCAAAGTGCCAACATCCATTGGATCATCGAAAAAGCAAGAGAGTTCCAGAAAAACATCTATTTCTGCTTTATTGACTATGCCAAAGCCTTTGACTGTGTGGATCACCACAATCTGTGAAATATTCTTAAAGAGACGGGAATACCAGACCACCTGACCTGCCTCTTGAGAAACTTATATGCAGGTCAGGAAGCAACAGTTAGAACTGGACATGGAACAACAGACTGGTTCCAAATAGGAAAAGGAGTACATCAAGGCTGTATATTGTCACCCTGCTGAGTTAACTTATATGCAGAATACATCATGAGAAACTCTGGGCTGGATGAAGCACAAGCTGGAATCAAGATTGCTGGGAGAAATATCAATAACTTCAGATATGCAAATGACACCACCTTTATGGCAGAAACCAAAGAAGAACTAAGCCTCTTGATGAAAGTGAAAGAGGAGAGCAAAAAAGTTGGCTTAAAATTCAACATTCAGAAAACTAAGATCATGGCATCTAGTCCCATCATTTTTAATGGCAAATCGATGGGGAAGCAGTGGAAACAGTGAGAGACTTTATTTTTTTGAGCTCCAAACTCACTGCAGATTGTAACTGCAGCCATGAAATTAAAAGACACTTGCTCCTTGGAGGAAAAGATACGTCCAACCTAGACAGCATATTAAAAAGCAGAGACATTACTTTGCCAATTAACGTCCATCTAGTCAAGGTTATGGTTTTTCCAGTAGTCATGTATGGATCTGAGAGTTGGACTATAAAGAAAGGTGAGAAGAATTGATGTTTTGAACTGTAGTGTTGGAGAAGACTCTTGAGAGTCCCCTGGACTGCAAGGAGATCAAACCACAGCATCCTTAAGGAAATCAGTCATGAATATTCACTGGAAGGACTGATGTTGAAGCTGAAGCTCCAATACTTTGGCCACCTGATGTGAAGAACTGACTCATCTGAAAACACCATGATGCTGGGAAAGATTGAAGGTGAGAGGAGAAGGGGACGACAGAGGATGAGATGGTTGGATGGCATCACTGACTCAATAGATGTTAGTTTTTGTTAATTTTAGACCAGCTCAACTCCGGGAGCTGGTGATGGACAGGGAAGCCTGGCATGCTGTATTCCATGAGGTCGCAAACAGTCGGACACGACTGAGCAATTGAACTGAACTGATGCATGTATGTATGTATAAAAGGCTTTCCACATGTCAACAGTGGTAAAGAACCTGCCTGCCAACGCCGAATTCATAAGAGACATGGATTCAATCCCCAGGTCGGGAAGATCCCCTGGATGAGGATACGGCAACCCACTCCAGTATTTTTGCCTAGAGAATCCCATGGACAGAGGAGTCTGGCAGGCTACAATCCATTAGGTCAAAAAGAGTCAGACACGACTGATACGACTTATCACACAGCATATGTATGTCTAACTGTGCTATATACCTGAAACTAACACAACACTGCAAATCAACTAGACTTCAATAAAAACAAAAACAAAGAAAAAAAAGTACAGCAACCAGAAAAGGCAGTATGACTGAGGACTTTGACCTTTCATGGCTGAAGGTTCGGGTCACTCCAGAACCAGGAGCCATGCAAGTTCCAGTTGAGGGAAAGGGAAATATGGAATGAGGAGATGAAAACAGAAACTATAAATACTAACTTTATATATATACACACACCAGCTGTCACCTGGTGACCAATTACAGAAATGAGTACTGTAGTAGCTTTGGCTAGTCTCTCCATGACTGTTACATGTATGTGTCTATTTGTATAAAATAGTCCTTCTTTAAAAAAAAAAAGGCAGAAGTTTAAATCTCACAAAATCTTGGTTGTTTTGTTGACATATCAAATAGTCCCATGGAGTTAAGAACTACAGCACCAGCACAATGTGTTTTGTACTTGGTAAAGGTTTGTCTACTCTCTGCTGCTGCCGCTAAGTCGCTTCAGTCGTGTCCGACTCTCTGAGACCCCACAGATGGCAGCCCGCCAGGCTCTGCCATCCCTGGGATTCTCCAGGCAAGAACACTAGAGTGGGTTGCTATTTCCTTCTTCAATGCATGAAAGTGAAAAGTGAAAGTGAAGTCGCTCAGTCGTGTCTGACTCCTCGCGACCCCATGGACTGCAGCCTACCAGGCTCTTCCATCCATGGGATTTTCCAGGCAAGAGTACTGGAGTTGGTTGCCATTGCCTTCTCCGGCTGTCTCCTCTCTAAGGTGCCTCAACAAAAGCAGCAAAGTCCAGTGTTCATTTTCAAGAGTGAGACCCCCACACATACCCCCACAACCCAGGCCTCTGCACAGCAGAGGAAGGGAGACTCAAGAAGAGCAGCTCCCCTTTCTGCCACTTCCACTGACTCATTATCCTTTGAGAGCAACCCCGATCAATCTCTCAGGGCTTGGCCAGCCCAAGCCTTTTATGATGGCCTTTTCAGTGCCATCAGAGGTGAAGTGAGAAAGAATGAAAACAAAGAAGTGATTTTCCTCTTGATCTGACTTAAATAACCGTGTACGGAAACATGCATGAGGAGGCTTTTTTCACTCTACTCGGGTTCTCTACTAAAAGCTGATGCTAACACTGGTCTTTTTTTTCAAGCTTTCAGTGTTCTTCTGTATTTTTCTCCCTTCAAGAATATCCTTCAAGAGCTGCCAAGTCCTAATGCTTTTATGATTAGTTTTCTCCCAAGATTTTCTGGCCGTATTTCCTATTTATTAGGGCTGAGCCCTAATAAGAGCAGCCTGAGCCTCAATTCTAAACCTCAAGAGTTCTTCCAAAGGTATAACAGCTATTTTTCTCTCCTAAATAATGGAAAGCTGTAAGATTTACATGTAAAGGACTATTTTTTTAAATTTTTATAATGGACAATTTTAGAATATTTTATAATGGTGACTCTCTCTCTATCCACTGCATTCCTAAGAAAAAAACACAGGAACAGTGTATAAAAAAAACTGGGGCGGAAAAGTGACCATTTGGCTACTGTTACAAATATTCAAAACAAGACCACTGGACACAAGCTAAAAGTCCATCCATAAGAAACTGGAACATAAATGAGGACATAGGTATGCATTGGGAAACTACACAACCATCAAAAATGGTAATGTGGGAATTTATATTTAGCAACATAAAAAAAGAAATGTAAAATTTGGTTATAAAAGATTATAATAGCATCCCATTTCTCCAAAAAACATAAAATGTATTGTATATGTCATGTGTAAGTACATACACATAAATCCAGAAGAAAAGCATCAAAATGTTATTTTCTTCTTTCTCTTTTTACCTATTTGTCAATATATCTATATATCCGATATACATATATATTTACATATTTGAAGTTTTTATAATTATCGCTTTTATAATTTTAAAAATACCACAAAACATGTTTCATTATACTAAAAAATATGGTGTACCTCTTACCATTTTGTTCTAACAGAGTTGACAAAGCATTTGCAGATGCCTGGAAGACTTCTTTTGATGAAGAGTGCATCAGCATGGACAGCATCACTTCCCTGTGAGCTGGGAACCTTTCACAAATTCAATCACAACATTAATAGTAATCTCTTTAATAATTAACTCAAATATTCACTTACTGTTATCTAATCTAACAACCAATAAGGGCAGATAAACAGTATTTTATGCCACTTCTACTCACAGGAGAGCAGTGTTCTATTTACATTATATTCAAATACATAATAAAGTAGTGTTTCTGTTTCTTCAAAGTAGATAAGCAGTAGAAGGAGAAAGAAGACTCGGTAGATATATAAATAAGTGCTAAGAGTAAAAAGATTAAGTGAGAAAAAGGAGATGATATAAGCAAGAAAGGAAAAATTAAGAATCATAAAGAAGTAGAATGAAATTTTTTAATTTAGAGCATAAATATGTTTTAATGATGTATTTATTTTAACAATCTCCTGTGAGTTTTAAGGGATTAGTATCTATGAACTGAAATTTTTATAAATTGCAGAATGAACCAACCTTATCCTAACTTCTTTAAAAGATTGCTCAAAGCAGATTAGAAGGCTGGTTTAACACATATTTTTCAAAATTTACAGTTTCCATTCAAACTAGAAACATTTAAATAAATAGAATCTGTCATTAACTGCCTTCTAATTGGCAGTAGATCACTCTGGAAATGAGGGCTTCCCTAATAGCTCAGTTGGTAAAGAATCCACCTCCAATGCAGAAGACCCTGGTTCGATTCCTGGGTTCGGAAGACCCCCAGAGAAAGGATAGGCTACCCACTCCAGTATTCTTGGGTTTCCCTTGTGGATCAGCTGGTAAAGAATCTGCCCACAATGCGGGAGACCTGGGTTCGATCCCTGGGTTGGGAAGATTCCCTGGAGAAGGGAAAGGCTCCCCACTCCAGTATTCTGGCCTTGAGAATTCCATGGACTGTATAGTCCAGGGGGTCACAAAGAGTCAGACACGAATGAGAGACCTTCACTTCACGTCACTATGGAAACAGGCTGTCAGAATTTGAGGTGCAGATAATACTATTTAAATATCCAAGGTAAGGCATTCAAAATTTAAAATTGAGAGGCTATGCAGAGCCAACAGTACAAACAGAAGCAGTTGCTCATGGATATGAAACAAATCAGACATACAGAACTCCTGGTTACAATGTGCATCTTTGTCTGGTCTTATGATGTTTAAATGGAGCTCCATAGAAAGCATCCTCAAGAACTGACAGTTATACAAATAACCCTCTCAAGACAAGACAGGTTAACACCACCACATAAAGTGGGGAGTCACTAAAGGAGGCTTCTAACCATATCTAATTACTGATATTGACAACCTCCTGGCTAGTAACCACAATAGAAAAGGTCACAGGCGGCTCTGCAACTTCTGTCAGTTGAGAATAATTAGTACTTATAAATTATTAGCCAGAAAACTGAAAGGTTCTTTTTTGATGATTCATAACTTACTGAATGACTCTTGATTCTAAATTTCCCCATAATAACTCTCACACAAAGAGAGTTTTACTAAATATTGAAGACAACAGGCATCAAAATATTATATATCCACAAGTATTTTATGGCAACACTTAATATAAATACCTATACCAAAAATATTTCGAACAATAAAAATTTCAGTGAA
Source organism: Bubalus bubalis (assembly GCF_019923935.1). Classification (NCBI taxonomy): domain Eukaryota; kingdom Metazoa; phylum Chordata; class Mammalia; order Artiodactyla; family Bovidae; genus Bubalus; species Bubalus bubalis. Next base: position 79,622,044 of record NC_059160.1, on the reverse strand, counting down.
TTGATTAAAAATATGACTAAAATTTTCTATCATATAAAATCACAACTACTCACTGGCCATCTTCATCTCCGATCTTCTCGTGTAAACTGTTCTGATACATAAGGAGATTATTCAGGGCCCAACAGGCAGCCTCCTGGATTCGGAAAGGGAAAAAAGAAACCTGTCAAAAAATAAACTATTGAACAAAAAATTTTGAAGGACTATAAAATTTATGACAGTGTCTAACCTGCACATGCTTGTTCTTTCTATGCCAAGTTAATGCTTTGTAACAGGCTTCCAGCCAAAACAATTTATCTTCTTCATCATTGTCATTCTCCTGATTCTCATTCTTTTCCTCTAAGTCTTGATTTAAGAAAATGGTCTCAGCTTTGAAAAAATGTAAACATAAAACTTAAGTATACGTTCAAGTGACCAACTCTTAAGACCATTATTTTCAAACATCAACAGAGCACTGGTTAATTAAAAGACCTCTTTAATATATTACACACTTTATCATATTGCTATTCCATGTAGATAAATCAGATGAGGGAGAGGGTACCAAACAAAACTAATAGGCTAGAGGAAGATTAATTAAGAAAATGAACTGCTGATAATAAAGCTAAATCAAGGATGTATTCACTGATATCTGAATTGGGATATTTATCACAACTTTATTTTTTTTTCTCAGTTTCTTTTTTTCTTAATTTAATTTTTACTTTTTAACTTTACAATATTGTATTGGTTCTGCCATATATCAAAATGAATCCGCCACAGGTATACATGTGTTCCCCATCCTGAACCCTCCTCCTCCTCCCTCCCCATACCATCCCTCTTATCACAACCTTAATTCCCTTGAAAGTATCCTCCATGAGAAAATGTGTAAAAGTAGGAAAAGAAAAAGCATTAAGGGTTCCTTCTTTATATAAAACTTTCTTGTTATAATGTTAACATTCAAGATCAAATGCGCCTGAAAGAATTTCCTTGTTAGTGAAGTTACTTACTGAGGAGCGCTAAACAGCTGAGTGCTGCGATTTGTAATACTGCGTTCTCTGAATACTGCTGCACGGCCTTCACCACAAACTCATGCACCTCATTTAATACCAGGATATTAAAAAAATTACCTACAAGTTAAGTGACATATTAGCAGAATTCTCATCCACGAAACTTATATTACCTTTAATTATGTAACAGTATTTAAATCAACATATTTGAGTAGTGATAACTATTCTTAATTACATTAAAACATATTTACTGTAATTAAAATCACTTAATGATTACATAAAGAACTAAAAACATTTCATGCACTCATTCAACTATCTTGCTCAGACAACAGAAATGACTGGGCCCAAAAAAAAAAAACTCTATGTTTGAGTTATATAACTTGTGTTGTTTGATTCCATCTCATGTCTTGTTGCTGTTGTTTATTTGCAAAGTCTTGTCCGACTCTTTTGTGACCCCACGGACAGCAGCCTGCCAGGCTCCTGTCCACAGGATTTCCCACATGATAATACTGGAGCGGGTTGCCATTTCCTTCTCCAGGGGACCTTTCCAACCCAGGGATAGAACCCATGTCTCCTGCATTGGCAGGTAAATTCTTTACCATAGAGCCACCAGGGAAGTCCCCCTCTTGTCATCATCATATAAAAACCACGAGGTGGAGACTTCCCTGGTAGTCCAGTGGTTGAGAATCTGCCTTGCAGTGTGGGAAAGGGTTTGATTCCAGGTTAGGGAACTACAGTCGCATATGCCACAGAGCAACTGAACCAGAGCACCGCAACTACTGAGCCCATGTGCCCAACTAGAGTCTTTGCACCACAATGAAAAACGCCTCATGATTCAGTGAAAATCCTGCGGGCCACAACTAAGACCAAACACAGTCAAATAAATAAATATTTTTATACATGGCACTACAATATTCAGTGTACAAAACAGCTTAATTTTCCTGTCTTCTAAAAGATAAGGAAAAAACCTCCTTGTCATTAAATGCTTTTACTATAACTCACTAACAATTACCACATTTCCTTGTAGGAATAAGAATGAAACTTCTAATTAGCTATATGTGTAATTAGATAATCCCTAAGATACACAGCCAGAATTGGAAAAGATCCTATACCATTAAAAGCCTAAAGCCCACACTAAATATTAATCAAAGTTTCAAAATCAAAAAGCAGATTAGTGTAACTCTTCTGTATCAGCATCTTTCTATGTTCATACCTCTTCCACATTCATCCATTAAGCTGACATAATCCCCAGTCCTTAGTCTCTAGTTTTGGAAAGTCATTTCAAAAAAGATTCTTTTCTACTTTTACTGGCTTATCTAAACTTCAGCTGTCTCACCCCCTTTTCCCTACTATTATTTGCAAGTCACTGCCAACAGCTGCTGTACCACTGACCAACTTTGTGACTCTAAGCAAATACCAGTGGCCTTTTCTTATTTTTAGACAATTTAGGTGAAAATGCATTATGTTACAAAAGCCGCCATAAAAAGACAGCTCGACATTTTCAATACATATAACTGACCACCAAAACATTATTAGCCAGAACTATGAATCATTTTTTTAAAAAGACAGAATATATTATGGAAAAACAGAAAAAGGCAAATCAGGTATTCCACAAAAAAGAAAGCACCAAGAGCAAAGAAATATTTCAAAAGATATTCACCTTCCTTTACAATGTTCATGGCAATACAGATGGTAGTAACATAAAACAAGAAATAAACCAATGTCCGTGGATAGGAGAATGGATAAATAAATAGTGGTATACCTACATAATAGAATACTACATACAACAATGCCACGCTTCCCAGGTGTGTCAATGGTAAAGAATCTGCCTGCCAATTTAGGAGATGCAGGTTTCATCCCTGGGTCAGGAAGATCCCCTGGAGGAGGAAATGGCAACGCACTCCAGTATTCTTTCCTGGATAATCCCATGGACAGAGGAGCCTGACGGACTATAGTTCATGGGGTCACAAACAGTCAGACACAACTGAGACTGAGCACACACACTGCACACACATACAGCTATATGCAAGATATTCATGAGTCTCAGAAACACAGTTTTTAAAAACTTGCAGAAGACAACATTCAGCGTGATACCATTTTTATTAAGCAATAACAAGCAAACATTAACAATTTTATTTACAGAGATATATAAACAGTAAAATTTAATTTAGAGCAAAAGGTTTATTAACACAAAACTCTGGAGAGTGCTCACCTCTGTAGAGAAAGCAGTGGAAGGGCAGAGCCCAGAGTATCTTTACCAGCGCTGGTAACGTACTAATACTTAAATTTGATGAGGTGTTCTTTTGCATTGCACTTCACATTTTCTATATGTTATGTTTATTCTTTTGTATGCAATAAATATTTACATAATAGTACTTCAAATATAGCATTAACAATAAGATGAGACTTCTAATATTGCACACATTTATTTTTGCCACTCCTTTTAAAATTCCACCTAAGCATGGCATGACATTTTGCTACTTTACAATATTTCCATCCAGGGTATGTTGATTGGCTGCCTATCCACCAACATACAACATATGTATGCTATATACACTTACATCATATAAGCCTGTGATAAAAAATTAACCAAGAGTTGTAACTTACCTAACGTAAGCCTATGGAGCAAGCAGCAACTTACTTCTTGAATTTTTTCACTGATAGGGAATGCTTTCATGGCTTCTACCACAATATTGTAACACCTGACATTGCCACTCATGAGGACTTCAACATTACTACCTAAATTTAAATAAATCATAATTATCAATATGGCAATAATTTTCCCCATTGAAATATCCATACAAAAACATCTCATAGAGATTTTAAATACACGGCAGTATAATGGCTACAATACCAAATTTACATGTCATTTTCTGTCAAATAGCTATAAAAATACTGTTGTTCATTGTTAATATAACAGAATTTAGAACTCATTTCTAGGACTAAGGGAAAGTTGCTTTATTCCTGTATCTTGGCTTAAAAAAGTAAATAAATAGGGAAATCTGAAAAATGCTTTTATGTAAGTCAAAATACGTAAAGTCCTGGCCATTAGTTTTCAAATAAATGAATTTGGGGCCTGTTTCCTAATGAGGCAGTATTCCATTGGATAATAGATTTTAATTGTTCTTTTTTCTCAAACCAATAGAAAGAAAAGCAAGATTATATCACATAACAGAAGAGCTAGAATCAGCCATGATCTATTCCTATTCATTCCAGAAGGGCAGCAGAATAGCCAGTGTAAAAGCCACACAACCAAGCTTCCTGAAGGCTCTGCCACAGACAGGGAAAAGAGTGGATGAAGGGGAGAGAAGAGACAGAATATTAAAATATATGACTAAGAGATAAACATAAATGAACCACAAGGAAGGAACGAATTCACTGGAAAAGGCAATTAATCAATAGAGAGAGTATGTGAAACCATGTGGAGAAAATTAATTTATATGTCTCAATGAAACATTTACTATTCTTAGACAGAAAAAGGTGTGCAAAACAATTTTCTTTTTTTTTGGCACAATCAAACTAACTTTTTTTCCTAAAATTACATTTTTCATGTTCAAATTGTATTTTAAAAAATACTAAATATGAAGAAAGCTATTGTAATTAAAGAAAATGGCCTCTTAAAACAATTACCTACTTTTACTCACAACCACAGATATGATCTGCTCTAGATTCAAAGGTAGTCTAAAACGCTTGCTTTTGTATTTTTAGTTGCCACTTTCTTTGACCTTTTCATTATGAATCAGCCCATTTACAGTGAGGATATGTCAATGTGGGTGGAAAAAAATGAATTTCAAAAGAGCCAGTAAAAAACAAATAAATATATAGCCAAGGAAAGGCAAAATGAAAAATATATTCAGTTTGTTGGCAGGAGATGACTCAGAGAAGTTTAAATTCCATTTTCCGGGGGCAGTCCAATGATGGCAGAGGAATAGGATGGGGAGACCACTTTCTTCCCCACAAATTCACTGAAAGATCATTTGAACACTGAGCAAATTTCACAAAACAACTTCTGAATGCTGGTGGAGGACACCAGGCACCCGGAAAGGCAGCCCACTCTCTTCAAAAGGAGGTAGGACAAATGTAAAAGATAAAAAGAGAGACAAAAGAGTTAGGGACTGAGACCCATCCCAGTGAGGGAGTTGTGAAGGAGGAGAATTTTCCAAACACCAGGAAACCCTTTAACCGGCAGGTCTGTGGGGAGTTTTGGACTCTAAGAGGGCAACATAACCATGAGGAAAAAAACAAAAAACTTTCCAAAACTGAACCAGGAAGAACTAGAAAATCTTAACAGACCCATCACAAGCACAGAAATTGAAACTGTAATCAGAAATCTTCCAGCAAACAAAAGCCCAGGACCAGATGGCTTCACAGATTAATTCTACCAAAAATTTAGAAAAGAGCTAACACCTATTCTATTCAAACTCTTCCAGAAAGTTGCAGAGGAAGGTAAACTTCCTAACTCATTCTATGAGGCCACCATCACCCTAATACCAAAACCAGACAAAGATGCCACAAAAAAAGAAAACTACAGGCCAATATCACTGATGAACATAGATGCAAAAATCCTTAAGAAAATTCTAGCAAACAGAATCCAACAACATACTAAAAAGATTATATAGCATGACCAAGTGGGCTTTATCCCAGGGATGCAAGGATTCTTTAATATCTGCAAATCAATCAATGTGATACACCACATTAACAAACTGGAAGATAAAACCATATGATTATCTCAATAGATGCAGAGAAAGCCTTTGACAAAATTCAACATCCATTTATGATAAAAACCCTCAGAAAGCAGGCATAGAAGGAACATACCTCAACATAATAAAAGCCATATATGATAAACCCACAGCAAATATTATCCTCAATGGTGAAAAATTGAAAGCATTTCCCCTAAAGCCAGGAACAAGACAAGGGTGTCCACTCTCACCACTACTTTTCAACATAGTTTTGGAAGTTTTAGCCACAGCAATTAGAGAAGAAAAAGGAATAAAAGGAATCCAGATTGGAAAAGAAGAAGTAAAATTATCACTGTTTGCAGATGACATGATCCTATACATAGAAAACCCTAGAGACTCCACCAGAAAATTACTAGAGCTTATCAATGAATATAGTAAAGTTGCAGGATATAAAATTAACACACAGAAATCCCTTGCATTCTTATACACTAACAATGAGAAAACAGAAAGAGAAATTAAGGAAATAATTCCATTCACCATTGCAATGAAAAGAATAAAATTCTTAGGAATAAATCTACCTAAAGAAACAAAAGACCTATATATAGAAAACTATAAAACACTGATGAAAGAAATCAAAGATGACACAAATAGATGGAGAAATATACCATGTTCATAAATTGGAAGAATAAATATACTGAAAATGAGTATACTACCCAAAGCAATCTATAGATTCAATGCAATCCCTAACAAGCTACCAATGGCATTTGTTCAGAGAACTACAACAAATAATTCCACAATTTTTATGGAAATACAAAAAGCCTTGAAAAGCCAAAGCAATCTTGAGAAAGAAGAATGGAACTGGAGGAATCAACTTACCTGACCTCAGACTATACTTACAAAGCTACAGTCATCAAGACAGTATGGTACTGGCACAAAGACAGAAATATAGATCAATGAAACAAAATAGAAAGCCCAGAGATAAATCCACGTGCCTATGGACACCTTATCTTTGACAAAGGAGGCACGAATATACAATGGAGAAAAGATAATCTCTTTAACAAGTGATGCTGGGAAAACTGGTCAACCACTTGTAAAAGAATGAAACTAGAACACTTTCCAACATCATACACAAAAATAAACTCAAAATGGATGAAAGGTCTAAATGTAAGACCAGAAAGTATAAAACTCCTAGAGGATAACATAGGCAAAACACTCTCTGACATAAATCACAGCAGGATCCTCCATGACCCACCTCCCAGAGTAATGGAAATAAAAGCAAGAAATAAACAAATGGGACCTAATTAAACTTAAAAGCTTTTGCACAATGAAGGAAACTATAAGCAAGGTGAAAAGACAGCCTTCAGAATGGGAGAAAATAATAGCAAGCAAAGCAACTGACAAAGAATTAATCTTAAAAATATACAAGCAGCTCCTGCAGCTCAATTCTAGAAAAATAAAAAACCCAATCAAAAAATGGGCCAAAGAACTAAACAGACATTTCTCCAAAGAAGACATACAGATGGCTAACAAACACATGAAAAGATGCTCAATATCACTCATTATGAGAGAAATGCAAATCAAAACCACAATAAGGTACCATCTCACGCTGGTCAGAATGGCTGCTATCAAAAGTCTACAAACAATAAATGTTGGAGAGGGTGCAGAGGAAAGGGAACCCTCTAGCACTGTTGGTGGGAATGCAAACTAGTACAGCCACTGTGGAGAACAGCGTGGAGATTCCTTAAAAAACTGGAACTAGAACTATACGACCCAGCAATCTCACTGCTGGGCATACACACTGAGGAACCAAAATTGAAAGAGACACGTGTACCCCAATGTTCATCGCAGCACTGTTTACAATAGCCAGGACATGGAAGCAACCTAGATGTTCATCAGCAGACAAATAGATAAGCAAGTTTGGGTACATATACACAATGGAATATTACTCAGCTATTAAAAAGAATGCATTTGAATCAGTTCTAATGAGGTGGATGAAACTGGAGCCTATTATACAGAGTGAAGTAAGTCAGAAAGAAAAACACCAATACAGTATACTAACACATATATATGGAATTTAGAAAGATGGTAGTGATGACCCTATATGCGAGACAGCAAAAGAGACACAGGTGTAAAGAACAGTCTTTTGAACTCTGTGGGAGAGGGCGAGGGTGGGATGATTTGAGAGAATAGCAATGAAACATGTATATTATCATATATGAAATAGATTGCCAGTCCAGATTCGATGCATGAGACAGGGTGCTCAGGGTTGGTGCACTGGGATAACCCTGAGAGATGGGGTGTAGAGGGGGGTGGGAGAGGGGTTCAAGATGGAGAACACATGTACTCCTATGGCTGACTCATGTCAATGTATGGCAAAAACCACTACAATATTGTAAATTAATTAGCCTCTAATTAAAATAATTTAAAAATAAACAAATAAATTCCATTTTCCATTATTGTTCAGCCCCATCTAGTTTTAACAGTTTAACTTTCCATGAATAAGATTTTATAACCATTACTAAGAAAGGGCATTCTTTCACAAGAGTTTTTACTGAAGTCTCATATCTGTAAGATTTCATGTCTGAAATCATACGTTTATTATATATAATATATTTACTACATATATATGAGATACAAAGTATGTAGTAATACTGTCAAAGTTTTAACCACACTTATTATATCACATTATCAGGTACTACTCTACATTTTTAACATTATTTAACTGATTTAATCCTCACAACTTTACACATGTGAAGATGAAATTATTACCAGATAAATGCATGTGTAAATCCTGTACAAACCCAAATAGGTAATAAACGAAATACAAAATGCTCAAGTGTACTTATAAAACAGAAGGAATTGAAATCTGAAGTAATAGAAGCATTCACTGGTGGCATACAGAGCAAATTAATTTTTTTGTACTTTTTTACTATAAAAGTGGCTAGATTTCAAAGCATCACCAAAATGCAAACCAAGAATCACAAAATAAAGTTCAAACTCCTTCCTGTGACTTTTCAGGCCTTTTAGCATCTGATTATGTCTCCAGCCGGAGAAGGCAATGGCACCCCACTCCAGTATTCTTGCCTGGAAAATCCCATGGACGGAGGAGCCTGGTAGGCTGCAGTCCATGGGGTCTCTAAGAGTCAGACACGACTGAGCGACTTCACTTTCACTTTTCATTTTCATGCATTGGAGAAGGAAATGGCAACCCACTCTAGTGTTCTTCCCTGGAGAGTCCCAGGGACGGGGGAGCCTGATGGGCTGCTGTCTATGGGGTCACACAGAGTTGGACACAACTGAAGCAACTTAGCAGCAGCGTGTCTTCAGCCTCATCCACTAATTCTTATCAAGCCCTTCCCTCACCTCCATTAAACAGCATACAAGCAGATGCTCAGGGCTCTGCATGTGCATTTCACACACACATGCATCCACACACTTACAAATATAGCTTACTGAGCTACTTTTATCCTCTTGATATGTCTATGCTTTCTTGCTTTACACTTTAAGATGTCCACCCTTGGGTTACTGCCTGCACCTCTACTTCATCTCACATTTTTCTGCACACAAAGCTGTCCTCATCATTCAAGACTCTGCTGAGAGATCTTGCCTCACTCCCTGTTTATTCTCATAATGCTAGGTACTTCTGCCAACATTTGCCTTATACTACTCTGTAATCACTTCTGCGCTTATCTGTATCTTGTGCAGTACTATGGGAATAGAAAAGGCAAGACATATTTATATTTTTGCTACTATTTCCCCAGCACAAAGCTCAGAGCCAGCGGCAGTACTAAATCAATAAACAAAAATTAATCAGATGAATAAACAAATGAATGGCTTTATCACCTACAGGTTTCCAATAAAAACATTTTTGAAACACACTCAGAAAGAACATATATTGTAATTTTCAGGTTCAAGAAAGAAACCATGTATGCAGGCTACTTACAAGGAATTGCTAAGGAATGTAAACAGTGCAGTACATGGAGCACAATTTCCTCTTCATCTTCAAAATTTTTTAACGCACTGAGCAATATCATATAATCTTTATTCTCAACAAATTCAGTCAGTTGCTCCTCTGAAACTAAAAAATGAAAGACAAAATACTGACAGAGCTGAAACATGATTTAAAAGTTTAATTACTCAAAAATATAATATTCATGATAATTCATGATAACACAGTATATACAACAGACATAAATTAAAGACTATACTTTAGCAAATATCCCTTCCTAGTAATTTTAAAATAGGAAAACAAGCAATTGAGGTAAAATAATTTTGTTTTGACCCATATCAGTTACTATTAGTTACTCCATGTTTTGAAATGTAGTGACTAGTTCTCAGAAAAACAAAATTATTTACAATTTCATTTGATTCTAGAGAAAACTAATCTATGATTAATAAAGATGGCCTATTGAAGTAAACATATCACAATACTTAAAACAGAGTGGTTAGTGATACACTGTTGAAGGGCAGCTAAGCTAAATGCATCAGTTTAAGAGGGATGAACTTCAGCAAATGACAAGTAATGAGACTTTGAAATACTCTATCTTAATGGTCTAGATTTCATCAGAGAACAACAAAGTTCAGTTCAGTTCAGTTCAGTCGCTCAGTCTTGTCTGACTCTTTGTGACCCCATGAATCGCAGCGCGCCAGGCCTCCCTGTCCATCACCAACTCCCAGAGTTCACTCAAACTCACGTCCATCGAGTCGGTGATGCCATCCAGCCATGTCATCCTCTGTCATCCCCTTTTCCTCCTGCCCCCAACCCCTCCCAGCATCAGAGTCTTTTCCAATGAGTCAACTCTTCACATCAGGTGGCCAAAGTACTGGAGTTTCAGCTTTAGCATCATTCCTTCCAAAGAACACCCAGGACTGATCTCCTTTAGAATGGACTGGTTGGATCTCCTTGCAGTCCAAGGGACTCTCAAGAGTCTTCTCCAACACCACAGTTCAAAAGCATCAATTCTTCTGTGTTCAGCTTTCTTCAACAAATGTCCTCATTAATTTTCATAATTAGTCTTTGGATCAAGCAGTGAGTTTCATTTAGAGTCATTTTATTGGGTGGGAACCTCAAAAACATGTATAAAAATCTGGTTTATCTGGCCTGAGAATAACACTGACATAAATGTTAGAAAATGCAGCACTCTTCATGATCAACATTAGTTTCTGTTGTTCAACTTTATACCAATAGTCCATGTAGTATAATGTGAAATTGATTGGGTTCTTTTAATAAAGGTGGAGTGTCACCAAATCTTCTCATTTTATGGAACAGTATCCAGAGCATAGTTTTAAATTTTGAAAATTCACTTTACAGGTGTCACTAAGTCCTGGGGAACCTGAAACTCTTCAAAACTTCAGAAGTGTTTCTACTCTACATTTACAATCACACTGTTAGCGTTGATCTTTCTATCACAGTAAGATCTTCTTTTCAACATTCCTTGGTGCCTCTTCACAGGTCTTGGATCCCACAGCGCTGGAGAGAATTATGTTAACCCTTCTTTCATGAATAATGATGTGCCCTTAAACTGCAGCACAGACGATTACAAGCTCTCAAGACAATAACTCCTCAAATTCTATTCTGCCCAATTCTTATCAAAAGCTTAGTTGCCAGACGTAACATTTAGAGAAGATAGCCTGAGAAACATGCACCTCCTCCATTCCTCTCCTCCACCAAGCCCCTTCATCAGAGAGCTGAGGCCCAGGCCCAAGCTTTGCTCTTTGATAGTCTTTCACTGAAATGACACTGTGTTCCTTACAGAATGTGCACATTTTATCACCTCATCCAGGGAGACTCAAGGAGGATTTTCTCCAAGTCTCCCATGATTGCTTCTTCTGATTAATGGGTTTACTTTTATTTCAAGTAACTTTGTAATCAATGATGTTTCTGCCTCTTTCCTTTGCCTGATAGAAAGCAAAGAACTGAATTTCTGGTCCATCTCTCTGCAAAGATACAGGATCTGAAGTAAGCAATAAATTTAACCTAGCATCATATTTTCCCTTCACCCATTTCCTCATTCATTTTTCCCCTCTAATGTATTATAAATATCTATAAACTATTTGAAGTCTTTTTGGAATAAAGCAGGATATTAAACAATATAAGGTGATCTATTCCATTCCTAGAGCTGCCAGAAACTGGAATAGGTAAACTGGTATGGACACAGGGCCCACTGAGGTTCTTCTTATTCTAAACCCCGATCATTGTTGGCTCTCACAATGACATAAAAGGTGCTCTCAAAAAACTTAGTCAACTGAACGGTAATGGAGATAACTAGCTGGGTGCCCTCAGGCAGGTTACTCATTTCACTTCTCTGATCCATTTCCTCATCAAGCCAGTGGAAGAACCAAAGGTTCCAACTAACTATAAAATTACATGGCTATCTCTGTCATCAATCTCAGTGTTATGTGATAAAATACATATTAGTCTTATTCCTAAGGGAAACTTTGTAAACTTTCTGTTCTTTAGCCAGAGCCTTGAGCAATTTCTAAAATCTCTGGTAATGACTTAACATCATAAACCCAAATTTAACCTGTGCTTGACTTCATAGTTTTACTTTTTTCTTTTTTAACTCCTACACATCCAGTTTACAAAGTGAACCTATGCCTTGTTAAGCAATGGAAGAAAGTTTACTACAATTGCATAATTTATAATCCATGAATGAAATGTATTCTGTAAAAAACAAGCAATATTTCTGAATTAATTCCATTACCTATCCTTCACTGACAACTCAAATTTTAATAAACAGTAGTTTTAAATATCTTCTTATCATGATAATTAATCCTAATTTTCCTACTATAAATCCTTATAAACCCTTTTTCCTATTATAAATATCAATATAAAGAGTTTGACATTTTTAAATACCTCTCTCAAACAGCACATGTAAAACTTTACATCCAAGTTTCTGGACTTCATCACTGGCTGAAAATGTGCGCATGGCATCGAAGATTAACAAGAAAATATCATTTTCTTCATCCAATATCAGCAAAGTGATTTTACCTATTTTGAAGAGAATAATAAGCTCCAAGTAAATAGCTGCTTTAACATTTAATGTCTTAATTTTTACATGAGGGCTATGATGGTTTGTGAACTTCTCTTTTTGATGAACCACTTAATTGCCCCAGCTGTTAGCCCTATCAAGATCTATGGTCTTTCTAAATGAGATAAATCCCTAGTACACTTTCCTATAACTTTATGATTCCCAATCAATGACCATTACCAAGACCTCTTGCCCCAAACTCCTGAAATATTTCTGCCTCTTAAACAACATCATCTGAATGCTCCATGGCCACCCCAAACCTCACCTACTCCAACTGCATCTCTTCATCAATGATACCACCTTGGATCCAATAGTTACCAGGGAAATTTAAATCATCTTCCTTCTTTCATTCTCCCTCTTTCTTCTCATTCTGCCCAACGAAAGAATCAACTCATACTAAGTCCTTCAAGTTTAACCTCTAAATATTTCAAAAAGTCCTTTTGAACTAGGCCCCTCCATTTCTACTTTGTTCTGGACCCCATCCCCTCTCACCTAAAATGCAAACACAATTGCTTAACTACTCTGCTTGGTGCAAATTCCTACCTAACTAGTTGATCCCCTGCACTATATTTCTATAACACAAATGTGATCTATAATTCCCTTTGAAGTCTTCTAAGATATTCTCATATTCCTCAGTCTGACAAACGAGATTCTTCACAGATTACATGTATCTCATCAGCCTCACGCCCCTCCCTGCACTACTGACTCCAAACACGCTAAGCTCTCTGCTCATCACAAACACATTCCCTTTGATATAAATTTTTGCATTTGCACTAGCTGAGTGGAATGCCCTTGCCCTTTTCTACACCAAATATAATGCTACCTTAATTCAAGGCATAACATAAACAGCATAAACAGCACCTATTCGGTCAATAAAAACTGTAGGAGGGGTTAGTCATAGCATACACGTGTACAGCACATAACACATCAGACTTAGGTTGAAGCACTGGCAGTTCACTCTAACATGTGTAAATCACCACAGCCCCACGAGACAGGTGCAATCCTCATGTCAGAGATGAGAAAACAGCCACAGAAGTGACCCAGTAACTCTGCCCAAAGTGAACAAACAAGAGTCAGAGCTGGATTAAAATTTAGACAGGTCACGGACATGCCCTTAAATCCCACAAATAAGCCGAGCTTCTCTCTGTGTTCCTATGGTAGTTTTCTTCCTATTTCTGTTATGGTACTTTTCTCATTAAACTGAAATTATCTCTTTAAATGCTTTTTATCTCTTTGTTGGGCTGTTCAATTCTGTAGCCACTAATCGCATGAGGCTACTTAAACTCAAATTTAAATTAAGTAAAATTAAATAAAATTAAAATTTAGCTCCTCACATTTCCCATGTTCAACCACCACATATGGCTATGAGCCATGATTTTAAACATGTACAGTATTTCCTTCATTGCAAAAAGTTGTATTAGACAATGCTGCTGGACTGTGAACTTCTTCTTTGCAGGAACTCTGCCTCAGCTGTCTGAGAGTTCTCTAGTAGCCAGCGTAGCAGTAAGTGCCCAATAACTATCACATCAGTTAACAAATAAGCCAAACAAAAAGTGATTCATAAATTAGCCTCTAATAAAGTATCTGAAATGAACTCTAAAACACTTTACAAACTTCCCTAAAAACTCAAAATTCTCAGTGTTATAGAGAAGAAATTAAATAGTCTTTTGCAAAACACATATCAAATTTCATAACTGTCTGCATGCTGCTAATCTCAACATATTCATATTGCGAGATTTTTTAAATTCATAAACCACCTGTCCATTGCCAAATGCAGAATAAATCTTCACACACTCCCAAAAAAGACTCCCAAGGATGAGTTTAAGATAAATCATGATTAAGACTAGTTTGGAGGAGGAAATGACAAACCACTCCACTATTCTTGCCTGGAGAATCCCATGGACATAGGTGCCTGGTGGGCTACAGTCCATGGGGTCACAAGAGTTGGACAAAACTTGGCAACTAAACCGCCAAGACTAGTTAGCACATTCTATTACATATTTTAATAAAAGGCTCTGGTGAAGTGGTGAGGACCTTCAGGCCTTTCCTATCCCTCTTCTTTCATTCTCTGATCTTCACCCTCTGTCTTCCTTTTTCTTTCTCCTAATGGGCCTTCATCACTTGGCAGGGATTATGAAAGCATTTAAAATCTTACCACCCACACCTCCAGCTCCTCTCATGCTCTCCTCCTAGACCTCTGCAATGCTGCACATGCTGTTCTCTTGACCTCAAGTACCCTTCACACGTGGAAGGAAAGCCTCCCTTCTGATTAGCTTCCCTGTAAGCAGTCTTTCTTCTTAGAATCTTACATCCCAGCAAGTGTCCAGCACAGCAATGATCACAACAAATGCACCACAGCAACTCTTTGTTTCCAGGTCCATTATCCTTCAAGCAGAAGTTTACTCAGGGAAAGAACCTGACACGTGAAATAAGAACCTGTTTCTACTGCTTTTTGCTGAGGCAATCTCTCTGGTTTCAGGGTTCACTCAAGGGATGTTTTGGGGATTATGTTTTTAAAAGCATATGAAGTATTTTACATGTTAAACCTAGCATTTAGCAAGCACAAAAGAAGAAAGGCTATATATTTTTATTATGACATATTACTATTGTTATACTCTAGAACATGTTTTATAGAAAACACATTAGAGATATAATGGAGAACAAATACTCATGACAGGAAATGTATGGCTAACAAACTAATGGGAATATGAGATGCGGGACCAGATCAGAGGAGCAAAGCTGAGGACAGAAATTAAATTTGGGAATAATATACAAGGTGATGTTTAAGGCCAATATGTTGGGTGGTATTTTTGAGAGAAAAAGTTTAGAGAAAAGAGATAAGGAGAGAAAAGGAAAATGGATACACAGAATTTTGGAAATCATCAATATTGAGGTTATAATATTATATTTTTTTAAAAAACTAAAATATATTCAGTAAATGGTTTAAATTATTTTTTAACTTGTGTCAACATTAAAAATATGTGTGTATATACTACCTGAAGTTAGGAGAAGATCTAAGGCCTTCAATCCAACTGTTGTCAGGTTGACACTGGCATTATGAACTGTTAGCATTTTAAGAATCAATCTGTAATTAAAAACAAAAATCAAGATCATCCTAGATGTTTATTCTTTTAGATATTGTCTTTTACTCATCTACATTTTTATTTATCTCATTGCACTTCATTCCCTATATTGAAGCTAGTGTGTTTTTTCCCTATAAACCTGAGCGAGGCTTACAATGATTAACAGGGAATTATGAGTCTCAACAGAAAAGTTATAACTTTTTCCTCAAAATATTTTTCAATTATTAACTATTTCACTCAATTCTATATTCAAATTAATACAGAACTAAATGTACTAAGGGATTAGTCATTTTATATGTGATACAAACTTGTGAATATTATGTGACACATATTTATGTATTAAATTTAGAGATGTAATTAAAATGTTAGCTTGTATACAAAAATTAAAAACTATTTGAATATTTAAATTATTCACTTTTTACTATTTTTAAAAGAGAAATTGATATTACAGAAAGTGAACCTAGTATATCAGTAATATTGTCAGTTCAAATACATTTGATTTGAGCCCCTGAGTTATTAATTTTAAAATATACAGGCTGTAGTCTATTCCTACTCGGGGCTGATTAATTTTAAAAATACAATCTATAGTTTATTCCTACCCAGTGCTGCTTGGCTTTCTATTGTTAGAAAATAGAGCTTCCATGGCTTCACTTAGATTCAAGAAACTAGGCACATGGTCTCTAGCGATGAGGTAAGGAATTGAGAGACTCCTTCAACTCTGTTAATTCTCTTCCTACCTACGCTGCCCCTACCTCTTCTTGAATCATTCCCACTATTCCTGACTTCATTACCACACTAGAGATTTCTCCTTTAGTACTGTAAGCCTTTAGGGAGGAAAAGTCCTTGAATATAAGGAGATATGTTTCACAATAACTATTGGCTGGAAATGATCTAATATACTCCACTACAGAGAAGAGTGTGTCTATATTGTTCACACTACTTCTGGCCTAAAGGAGGGGTGTAATAAATACCCGATGAACCGAAGATGAATAAATGATGAGTGAGCAAATAAATGAATGAAAAGAAACTTCCTGCAGAAACATTCACGTAAGTTAACTGGAACATTCAGTTTGTACTAAAATATGACTAAGTATGTTTTCCAAGTCTCCCTAAAGTTACAGATTCCAAACCTTTGGGGATTTTGGAAATTCTCATCCAAACCAAGGGACACATAACATTATAACTATTAATTGCAGGCATATTTTGCCTAATTCTTCATTAAATGCTGTATTCCCTTGAGTTAATACTTTTCTTGTTATAGCCCATCACACTTTTGCCCTATAGGAATGCAACTTTATCTAATGCTTTTGGAGGGTGGCACCTGACTTTAGAACAATCATCTTTAGAGAAAAATAAGTTTTCTGAAGAAAGGGTCATAAAATGTTAACAGGCCTCCTGGCCAGAAGATGATGTAAATCACCTAAAACTTTTGCATATGATAAGTTTGCAGAAAGAAAGCCTGGCTTAGATAAGGATCAAGGACTGCTGACCTTGCATGACTACCCCTTCCCCCATTATCCTCTGATGCGGCTGCTGCTGCTAAGTCGCTTCAGTCGTGTCCGACTCTCTGCGACCCCATAGACGGCAGCCCACCAGGCTCCCGGATCCCTGGGATTCTCCAGGCAAGAACACTGGAGTGGGTTGCCATTTCCTTCTCCAATGCAGGAAAGTGAAAAGTGAAAGTGAAGTCGCTCAGTCGTGTCCGACTCTTAGCGACCCCATGGACTGTAGCCCGCCAGGCTCCTCCATCCATGGGATTTTCCAGGCAAAAGTACTGGAGTGGGGTGCCCTCTATGCACAACTTAAGGCATAAAAACTACTTTGGAAAATAAAGTGCGGGCCTTGCTCACCAAAAAATAAATAAATAAATAAATGCTGTATTCTTTATTACTGACATAGAATTTCAGGGATTAGTTTGGAGATGAGAATACCTATTAATTGTAAATAGTCTCTTTGCAAAGCACACTCTTTAATGCTAGAATCTGAAAAACAGCAACTCATATTTATCAAAGATGGAAAAATACACAAGCATAGGTGTACTCGCCTATGAACAAACAGCTCTTATTTGTCTAAACTTGCAGCCACGGTTAAAACTAATAGAGATGTAAAATTTAGTTTTGCATTAATTATGTTCTCCACAGCAATATATCTTTGGAAATTATAGTATTTACTTTTCTGAGGTAAAGAAAAGTCACATTAAGTATAAAGAACACCTAAACTTGATGACAGAAGATATTTTATTAAATGTCAAGAAACAAAAAAGTTATCCAACAGTTATCCAAAGTTATCCAAAAAGGATTTTCCTGGAAACGCAGAAAAAATTTTCTTAACTAATTATGGCTAAAGAAGTAGTTTCATTTAAGAAGTCATTGTGTTGAAAACTGCAATAACATAGCTAGTAAATAGCTAT
This sequence comes from Bubalus bubalis, assembly GCF_019923935.1. NCBI lineage: Eukaryota > Metazoa > Chordata > Mammalia > Artiodactyla > Bovidae > Bubalus > Bubalus bubalis. The sequence continues at coordinate 79,603,861 of NC_059160.1, read as the reverse complement.
CAAGATTTGGCTGCAGATGTGCTAAAAGATAATTTCCTCTTTTTCCTTCATTTTGAAAGCTGCATTTAAGCTCATTAAATATATACATATGAATATACATAAATGTGCTTTTTAAAGACAGTAAAGCATACATTTCTAAATTGCCTGGAAAATTCCATGGACAGAGGAGCCTGGTGGGCTGCAGTCCATGGGGTCGCTAAGAGTCGGACACGACTGAGCGACTTCACTTTCACTTTTCGCTTTCCTGCATTGGAGAAGGAAATGGCAACCCACTCCAGTGTTCTTGCCTGGAGAATCCCAGGGACAGGGAAGCCTGGTGGGCTGCCGTCTATGGGGTCGCACAGAGTCGGACACAACTGAAGCGACTTAGCAGCAGCAGCAGAGAACATTTTAGTTTCCATATGTTTGTTCTGAAGAAGTAGTGGTTTGTGTCCTGTGTGTGTGCTCAGTCGCTTCAGTCATGTCCTGCTTGGTGCAACCCTATGGACTGTAGCCACCAGGCTCCTCTGTCCGTGGGACTCTCCAGGCAAGAATATTGGAGTGGGTTGCTGTGCCCTCCTCCAGGGGATCATCCCAACCCAAAGACTGAACCCAAGTCTCTTCAGTCTCCTGCATTGCTGGTAGGGTTCTTTACCACTAGCGCCACCTGGGAGGCCAGTGTTTTGTGTCAATTCTACTAGTAAAAAGTTAAAAAACAAAAAAGAAAGAAAGAAATCTTTTATTCGCTTGAATTCATAAGCATTCATCAACAATCTACAATTTAATCAATTGTATAACTATTATTATATTAAAATAATAACAACATCTAACATTTCACCTCAAATAAGCTCTCTATAAATGTAAATCGTTGATTCAAGGAAAACTATATGTATTTTAAAGGGTTTTTATCAGTTTGGCTTGAATTGCAAATACAATATATCAAGAAAAGGGCTGTCATACAGATATTTAGTGCAGTATATTTTTACATACTTACTGGTGAACCCCAAGGACTTCCCAATCATGTCCAATATCATGGGGTCCCATTAAGCTTTGCATTGTATTTGGACAGATTTCTATTAATTTGCATAAAAGTGACCAACCCACCTAAAAATAAGAAGCAAATATTCACATTTTAAAACAAACACACATATACGGAACATATTTAGTCAAAGAATCTCTTCATTCTTAATAGACTAGGTGACTATTATTTTAAAATAGTTATTTTAAAACAAACTTATACTCAAAATTATACTAAAAAGGAGTATAACAAAATTATACTCAAAAAGCAAGTCATACAATTAGAAAACATCTTTCTCCAAAAATCTACTTAAAGGGCATACAAAAAGTAACATTTCTGAATGATGAAGGAAACAAATTGCTTATTGTCTAAATAAAAAGCAATAAAATAAAACTTAAAAAATAGTTTTAGAGGACATACCAAGACTATGACGTACAGGAAAGGCTGGTCTCAGGGCTTTGTACTTTTTAAGGCACATCCACCTGACAGAATTTATTTTAGATATTTAGGACTTTAATTAAAAGAAGAGATGAAGTAGTTTGGAATGGAAGATTAGGAAAAGCCAGAGATTTTGACGGCCAAGTGTAAATTATCAGGAAAGACTGCTCCCCAGATAATAAAGCTAGGACAAATGGCAAGAGAAGTAGAACTGTCTGACGACAGTGTAACATCTTTCACAGGTAGAAGAGAAAGGCACTAGGAGATGGAGAGCAGGCAGAACTTTTCAATGGACTCCTCTAGACTTCTTCAGTGTACCTAAGTATGGGTTGATGAGGTCGAGATATCACAAACGTCCTTTAAGTCTTTCATATTTCCAAATGATTTATGATTTTACTGATGCATTTTAAATATACCTTCATTCACTTCACTTATACAAGTGATGCCAGATTGAGTAAGTTGCTCTTTACTTCTAAAAAATACATTTTCAAATATTAATGATATTTTAATTCCAAACTGGAGATTAACTCACTCTTCCTGCCATATATTTCTCTCCAAATGTAAGGACTCTTCAATTCTTTTCACTATGCTACAAAACTACGCTTGATATGGTCAAAAAAAGAATATGCATAGATATTCAGTTCTACAGATTAATGGAGAAGGGCCTAACCATGATGTGTGATAAATACCAATATAATATGAATTTTGAAAGCTGGATTCACTGTCAGCTAGAGTTGCTCAGGGAAGAATATAATACAGAAAAAGTGTGATTTGAGTCAGATTTCAAAAGAACTATAAATTTGGTCACTTATACTGGATGCTTGGGACTGGTGCACTGGGACGACTCAGAGGGAGGGTATGGGGAGGGAGGAGGGAGGAGGGTTCGGGATGGGGAACACAGGTATACCTGTGGCGGATTCATTTCGATATTTGGCAAAACTAATACAATATTGTAAAGTTTAAAAATAAAATTAAACTAGAAAAAAAAAAAAAAACAGTGAAATGGAAACTTCTAAAACTGATGAGCTGTGAGGAAGAGAAGTAAGATTCTAAATAGTGAAGAGGCTGCCAGAGAGGGCCCATTGCTAAATGTGACTGAATGTGTGAGTTGGAGCTGAGTGGCACAGAGTTGAATGACCAGGGGAGAAATTTCTATGCATCTGAAGAGGAATAATGGCACACATTTCCTAATTGTTTACAGGAATAAACAAGGGGTATTTAATATGATAAACGTGTTTATACAAGAGTTCTTTACAAATACTATTTCCTGATCTTTTCTGGATTAAACATGAATTGCTTTACTCTGTCATTACTTGCTCTTACACAATTTCAAATTCCTTGAAAAGGAAGCAATTTTTGACAGCTATTTTTACCTATATTTGAGTAGACATCCTCCTCCACGTAAGCCGAACAGATATTGACAATCCAGATGCCATAGAAACTGGCTATTTCTGTGCTTTCATAAAATATATCAAGATTTTTTCAACTAAGTATTTCAAAAGTAACATTTGGAACAGTTTCTGGAGGGAAATAAACCATAAATCACACAGGATGCTATACTCATCTCTGCACCTGCATGGCTGACTCAAGGAGAAACCCTGTTTTGCTTTGGTTGGTGAAATAGCAGCATCAGTAAAATTGCTTTGCAAAAAGACTGAAGTAACTGAGCTTCTATGATTAAATAGAATCGCTAGCTGCAAAGTGGAGGTAACAACTGATCCATTAATGTATTCAATTAAAAGCTTATCTTTCAAAAAGAGAAACCTCCCATCTTGGACAGTCGTAATACAGTTGGTAGTTTCACTTCATTATAATTATTCTGTAAACTCAAGTTATCTAATTAATGCACAATGGGAAACATCTTGGGTTTAAAGAAAATTTTAGTCACTTGCATATATTTCACTCACATCAAAGATGGAAACTGTGTGAATAAAGTAATGTAAAACTGAAGAACACAGAGAAATGTTCAGATGATTTGCAGGAAAAGAAATTTATAAGACAAATAGCCTAAGTATCAACTGTCTAAAGATTGTGATTATTAAGGAGAACTAATAAAGTATGAAAAGACATTGAAAATAAAAAATTCAGAGTCAGAAATGTCATGTTAAATTCTAAAAACAAACCTTGATGTTTATTTTTGAAGGGTAATTTAATTCCCTAAATTCATCAAATGCTTTTATTTCAGTACTTTCAGCTGATTCAAATGTATAAAGCTTTAAAGTATATCTATATTAATTTTACCAGTAATATGCATAAATTTGAAGAAGACAATATTTTCTTTTAAGAGAGTATTAAAACATCCCTTTGATAAGATCAATGATAATTTAAATCAATAATGTCAGCAGGCATGGCATGGCCACAATATTTGTACCAAACCACTATACTCTTTAGTTATACAAAAAGCTTGTGAATTTAGCACCTATTGTATTATGAAAAAAGATTTTGAAGGCGTGTGAAACTTGAGTTCTGACTCTGTTACTTGCTCTGTGGTCCTAAATGAGCTACTTACTCTGAGAAAAAAATATTCAGTGAGATTTCTGAAAGGGAAGCAGATTTCATCAAGAATCAAATGATAACTACACAAACATAATGCCTTTTACTGTGCTGCAACTAGTAATTCTATTCCATTAAATCACCAAATCAAAAGACAATTCCTGATTTTCTTACATACTTTGTCTTTGGTACCTACTGGGCAAGGATATTGAATAACATTCATAACTACCCCAAACAAACATGTCTGGGATCTGGCAGTTTCTAAAATGAAGAAAAATTAGGAGGTGGGTATGTTGCAGACTCCCTTGGATTCTCAAGTCTAGCACTACCTCCTCTGCAGACCAAGCCTACCCAGGGCCCAGCTGTTCAGAGTTGTACCTGGCAGAGGAGACTCTACCAAAAACAGAATCCAAGGAATGGAGTGTGACAAACAAGGCAATTTTGAACACCAAAGCAGAGGCAAGTAAGAAGGATGATGTGGGTGGAGAGCAGCAAGCACAAAAGGCCAGTGCGGGAGAGTGAATCATGTTTCATAGGCAAAATTTCAGACACTGGGTGTTAAAAGAATAGTGTCTTTATCATGCCTCCATTTTTTTCTTGATCTTATTTGCTAACAGCCTGAAAATCAATAGTCAGATGGGATACACTTCAGCTGAAGAAAAATAAAAGTACCCATTTATCTCACAGATATATATCTTCATATAAAAGCTAGGTATATAGTTCACCCAAGCTAGACATAGTTGGACACAGAGATAAGCATAAGATAATTGATACAGACAGAGATTCAGATAATTCTTACATCGGTCTAGCCTCTCAAGTAGATATTAAGAAACACTGCACCTCGAAAGAGTTCAAAGTTCAATTCTCTTTCCGTTTAGAATCTAACGTGCAAATGAGAAAACTAATGTCAGTTCCCCAAATCTCAAAATCTACAAAGGAAGTTAACCTTAAGCAGTAATTTTGTTTTGACGGTGTATCAGACTTAATTTTCATCTTAAGGCTCCTTTTCAAATATATCTGAGATATTTAACAAATTTCTGGGTTTCCTATGATACAGGTTCTAAAAGGTTCACTTTAACATTCATTTTATATGAAAACAGTTGAGAAGTACAGATTTAAACTTACAAGGGAATCCTAAAACATTACTCTCTTAAGATAATACAAGGTGTACTACAACTAAAGAAGGCTAGAAATCTGTCTTCAAGTTTAAAAAAGAAAACCTTAAACCTATGAGAGTTTGCCAGTAACTTCAATTCATTAATTATTAATTCTATTATTGTTCATTATTCCTCTTTCCCAAACTATTCACAATGATGTCATCTCTAGAACATGCTGTACATTGGGAAGAATCTTAGAATAATTTCATTTAAACACTTACGAACACATCTAGCCAATGAAAGAAACCAAACCTCAACCCATTATTATTCCCCTCCCATCACCATCCATATTCTGTCAGTTAATTATATAGTTACATCTTAATGATAATTAAGGAGCACAGAGTAGGCCCTCTTACACCGTTAACATTTGATAATGATTTAACAATGCTTCCATCTTAAAACCACAGACAGTGGTTTGTCAGGACAAATCTCAGAAATAACCCAGAACTCTGGGTACAAAGTATCAGTAGAAAAACACCTATTTTCAAAGAAGGGGAAATGGGCGAAATGAAAGCAACTCTTTTACCTGCTGCACACTAGCGACTCTCATATAGGAGTCCAAGACGATCAACAGAGGCACGTGGACATTTTTGTCTTGAAATAACTTGGAGGCTGGAAAAGAAGGGGGTTAAGGGAAAGGAGCAAAGTCACGATTCATGGCACCCCTTTTAAGTCTGAAAAGGAGGGAGAAAGCAGAAGAAATGAGCGCAAGACCTTCCTAGAATTGTCGGCTCTTTTCTGCCCAAAGGACTAGAGAGCTTTCGACTTCTCAAGAGTGCAGGTTTGTGTGGCCACAAAGTTGGGAGGAGAAAGTTTGTTAAAAAGGCCTGGGAAAGCGGCGGGGGGGGGGGGGGGGGTGGAGTGAGGGGGGGGGGCGGTGCGGGCGGTAAGGAACAGTTTCCCGACAAAAGATTACCGTGATCGGCGTAAGTAAACACCAGCATATCCTCCAGGATTTGAACCAGCGTCTCTATCTGTTTTCCTTCCTGGACATTGTTCAGCCTAACTATCAACTTCTTCAGAGATTCCTCGTCCTCCTCCTCGCACCCCTGGCAGCTGCCACTGGCCATGACCGACCCTGCTCCAAACCGGCCGCCCCTCCTGCACTAAGGCCGAGAGCTCCGGGAAGGAAGAAGACGAGCCCAGCTCACCGGCCGCAGCCAGCACTCACAGCCAGCCGCATCAGCACCCACGCCCGCCTATTTATACGAAGGTGGCGGCTCCCGCCCTCTCTCGGAGCCCTCCTCCTCAGCGTCCTCCTCCCCCACCCAAGGCCAAAACCCCGAGCAGGAGCCTGCAGGAGAGAAGGCCGAGGTGTGGCCCAGCGTAGAACCTTGCCGGGTGGGCAGGACTAGCGAGAGCGGCCCGGCCCGAGTGAGGCCGCGCCCGTGTCCCCCGCGCGGCCGAGTCGAGACCCTGGGCGGGCGCAGCCTCCCGGGACCTGATCCCGCCCGACCCGGTGGAGGGGCCGGGAGTCGCGCAGGAAGAAACAGACTCAGCGGACTCCGCCTAATTGCCCAGGCCCCGGGCACTTCAGAGGCCGGGGAGGCGTGCGGTCCTCACCCCGGGCCACCCCCTGACCCGCCAGCCTGGTCTCCTGCAGCCCGCGGAACCTCTGGGAACTAGGAAGAAGAAAAAAGCCGCCGCAGATCTCCAGATCCAAGAATAGAAATCGGGGCCTTGGGAAAAGAGAACGCCGCCCAGTTGGCCCCTTTTAGGAAAACGTTCTCTTTGGAGTTCCCCCTATTGGGAGATGAGGAATTTCCCCCCCGAGGATGGACATAGTTAAGCAACCAAAATGTGCTTTTCTATGGTTGCTACGACTTGTTTGTAGGAAAGGAAATAAAGACATTTTTCCTGTTAACTGAGGCTCTGTTGGCCAAAAGGCCACGAAAATTAGCTTTTGAAAATTTGAGTTTGCACTAGGTAAGATTCTGAAAATTGGGGCACACCAAAAAGTAATGGATTCTCATTGCAGTTAAAACTAGAGAGAAACAAACACGTGGTAAATGATATGAACAGGTGACAGATACAAACCTAAACATTGTTCTGTTGGTATTCAAAATTACTACAGTGTTTGAAAAAAATATTATAGTAATGTGTTTTTCAAGAAGAGAAGCCTGAGCAAGAAAAAGAAAGACAAGGCTGGACAGAGATGACCTATTGCCTTCAGATCTGTCCTGGAATACGGGTGAGGTCATTCACAAAGAAGAAGATTGAACTGGAAGTTAGTACTTCACAATTTAAATCCTTCTATTTCACTTCGGTTACCCAGTTCTGACGACAATTTTGAAATGGTTAAGACAGCTACTTACCCTTCTTTTACTGATGAGGAAATGGAGATTTAGAGAGGAATCGCTAAGGGAAGCATTGTTGGTATCACAGGGTTGGGAAGTTGAGTCAGGACTTAAATGCAGGTAGATGTCTTAACCTCAAACTTAAGGTTCTTTATACTCTACCACTTTAATCAAGTCATGGCAGTGTTTACCTTAGGGCTTCCCTCATAGCTCAGTTGGTAAAGAATCTACCTGCAGTGCAGGAGACCCCGGTTTGATTCCTGGGTCTAGTTAACAGAAGAAAAGGCAAACTTCAAGCACAAATTCATGATAGAAGTAGTGGTCAGTGGACAATCAAATGGTGCTGGAACAGTTCACTAGCTTCCTGGGAAGAAAAAAATAAAACAGACATTGCTAATTGCATCAAATTACCAAGACAAATTTCAGCTGGATTAAAAAGTTACTGAAAGTAACTAAAAATAAAATGTAAATTAACAGTTATTTAATCTTGGTATGAGGAAACATAAAAACTAAGAAACTACAGATTGATATATGTGACTCCATAAAAATTCAAATTTTCTGCAAAGAAAACAACATAGAACTAAAAAGCAAATGACAAACTGAACAAAAAATATTATAACACATATGACAAAAACAATCAGACTTAATCTTTTAAAAGTTGTTACAAATCAGTGGGGGGAAATCACACTCTACAGGTACCCCAGAAGAAAAATGGATTAAAGTTTTGAGCCAGAAATTCACTGTGAATGGGAAATAAGCATAAGAAAAGTATATTCATAATTATACAAAAATTGTAATACATATTTATAAAATGTAATTTTCTGTCATATGAGTGTATAATAATAAAAATGAGAGAGAGAACCAGGAATACATTCCAAAGATATTTTAAAAACCTTTATGAAGAAATTATTAAACTACATTAAAAGGCATTATTAACAAGGTATAAATAAGTGAATAGGCCATATCAATTAATGAGAAGTTTAACTACCAAAAAGATGCAAATTACCCCACAGAGTAATAAAAAAACAGACTAATGAAAATCTAAGCAAGATAGCAAGTTTTTGTTTTTTTTTTTTTTTTTCAATGAAAGGGACAGGCCTAGAACAGAAGAGACACTTTTGAAAAAGGACAAAACAGAATTGCCCAATTAGACATTGACTCAGGGCATCTTAACAGCCTTTATCAGTTTCCTAGTGTGGAAAAAGCGCCTGACAATGTCTTCCTGTGAATTAGAAAAATGTGCACCTCCTTCCAGGCAGACACAGTTCTGTATCAGGGTGCACAGAGGCAGGATTTGGACTTCAGACTCCACTCATCCTGTCACCCTGGTGTCCTAATGCAAAGTATATGAAGCAATGTGTTGATTGTTATTATGTTGTAAGAGCTAATCTGTGCAAACAGCCAATGAAAGAGTATCTGGAACCCAGAAACATACCCTTACATATATGGAAATTATATGAGAGATGTTGCAGTGTGTAACAGTGAAAAGAGAATAGATTATTTATTTAATAAATGAATCTGAGACTATTGGTTGTAGGAAAAAATATTAAAACCTTTACTCAGACACCATATTAAAAAATAAATTCCATTGAGCAATTTTATATGAAAAACATAACTAAATGTTTTGAAAGTTTTGAGGGGGAATGACATTTTATGACATTAAGATACTGAAAGGTAAGACATAATCATAACAGTTCATAAAGGAAAAGATTAAATAACACAGGGAGCCCAGTCCAGGGCTCTGTGACAACCTAGAGAGGTAGCATGAGGGGTGGGGGGTGGAAGGGGGACTCAGGAGGGAGCGCACATATGTATACTTATGGCTGATTCATGTTGTTGAATGGCAGAAACAACACAACATTGTAAAGCAATTATCCTCCAATTTAAAGTAGAAAAGAAATAAAGGAAAAGACTTAAATTCAAATACATTAAAATTTTAAAATGTATACAAAGACCCAACCGACCAGGTTAAAAGATGACCCCAAGCTGGAAGATTTTTGCAACGCACATAACCAAGAAAATGTTAATAAGAATATGTAAAAAACTACCATAAATCATTAAGAAAAAGATAGTCTTTTATGTCTTTTACACATAAAAGGCATTTACAGAAGAGAAAATGCCATTTAAATCTATCAAAGATGCTCAGCCCCACTAAAAACAGAAGCACAAATCAAAGTCATAATGAAATATGACTTCACACCCTTCAGATTAACCAAAAATGTAAAGTTTGATAATGCCAATGATTTCCTAGAATATGGAGGAACTGTAAGAACTATAGGAGCTTCCCAGATAGCTCAGTGGCTAAAGAATCCTCCTTCAATGCAGGAGATACAAGAGACTTGGGTTCAATCCCTGGGTTGGGAAGACCCCCTGGAGGAAGGACATGGCAATCCACTCCAGTATTCTTGCCTGGAGAATCCATGGACAGAGGAGTCAGGCAGGCTTCAGTCCATGGGATGGCAAAGAGTCAGACCCAACTGAAGCAACTTATCATGGACATAAGAAATATAGAATACTTATATAATACCTGTGAGACTGTAAATCAAAAAAATCACTTTGGAAATCTTTATGGAAGTATCTATAGTGTTGACAACGTAAACATCTTATGACCCAGCAGTTTCTAAGGATATTCCTTGGAGATGCTCTCACATATGCATAGGAAATTTGTATTAAAATGTTCAGTTTGGCATTTTTTGCTTATAATGAAAATGAAAACCACTTGAATATCCATCAACACTTACATTTCATTATGTAATAGACTTACGTAAATCTGTGAAAATTACTGAACAAGAACTTCATGAATGCAGGCATGCTAAGTTGCTTCAGTTGTATCCAATTCTTGGTGACACTATGGACTGTAAGCTCTCCAGGCTCCTCTGTCCATGGGATTCTCCAGGCAAGAATACTGGAGTGGGTAGCCATGCCCTTCCCCAGGAGATCTTCCTGACCCAGGGATCAAACCTGCATCTCTTTTTTCCCCTGCATTGGCAGGCGAGTTCTTCACCACTAGTGCCATCTGGGAAGCCCGAATCAACATAACTTAACAGCAAAATATATATTTATATATATTACTGGGCTTTTTAAAAGTTGCAGTAGGACACATATCCTACTGGGATATCAATACTCTAATACTAAACACTCAAAAGTTGGCTTAAAGCTCAACATTCAGAAAACGAAGATCATAGCATCCGGTCCCATCACTTCATGGGAAATAGATGGGGAAACAGTGGAAACAGTGTCAGACTTTATTTTTGGGGGCTCCAAAATCACTGCAGATGGTGACTGCAGCCATGAAATTAAAAGACGCTCACTCCTTGGAAGGAAAGTTATGACCAACCTAGATAGAATATTCAAAAGCAGAGACATTACTTTGCCAACAAAAGTTCGTCTAGTCAAGGCTATGGTTTTTCCAGTGGTCATGTATGGATGTGAGAGTTGGACTGTGAAGAAGGCTGAGTGCCAAAGAATTGATGCTTTTCAACTGTGGTGTTGGAGAAGACTCTTGAGAGTCCCTTGGACTGCAAGGAGATCCAACCAGTCCATTCTGAAGGAGATGAGCCCTGGGATTTCTTTGGAAGGAATGAATGCTAAAGCTGAAACTCCAGTCCTTTGGCCACCTCATGCAAAGAGTTGACTCATTGGAAAAGACTCTGATGCTGGGAGGGATTGGGGGCAGGAGGAGAAGGGGACGACAGAGGATGAGATGGCTGGATGGCATCACTGACTCAATGGAAGTGAGTCTGAGTGAACTCCGGGAGTTGGTGATGGACAGGGAGGCCTGGCGTGCTGCGATTCATGGGGTCGCAATGAGTCGGACACAACTGAGCGACTGAACTGAACTGACTGAAACACACAAAGTTGCATAGTAAAAGTATAAGAATTATGCATGGGACTAATAAATTCTCACCAGTGGTTACCTCTGGGGAGAGGAAAGTAGAAATGCATCCAGGAAGAATACATTGAAGGCTAGAATTGTATCTGTAACTTTTTTTCTTAAGCTTTCTTTTGGATACATGAATGTTCATTATATTGTTATCTATGCTCTGTATTCCTAACATTTCATAATAAAAAAATTAAATGTGTTTCAACTTCACTGGTGCTCAAATTAATAAATTAAAAAATAGATTAATTCCTTTTATTCACCAAATTGGCAAAGAAGTCCTTGAAATTTGTTTGGTAGTTTGTGTATGAGGAAATAATAAATTATTCATAATATATAAAAGTAAAACATAAAATAGCAGGATTTTGATCCAAATTTTGCAAAAATAACCAAAAAAATACATGTTTAATGAACTACTGAAAGTAGATAAGATAAACACATGTGTAACAAAAATTTTCATGAGGTCATAGAAGTAAAAGCTGTTTTTATGTGGTATGTATTTTTCTGTATTTTTCCAATTTTTCACAGCAAATAATGTATTATAATAAAAAATGGCTTCCCAGGTGGCACAGTGATAAAGAATCTGCCTACTAATGCAAGTGACACAGGAGACACCGTTTTGATCCCTGGGTGGGGAAGCTCCCTTGGAGTAGAAAATGACAACTCACTCCAGTATTCTTGCTAGTAAAATCCCATGGACAGAGGAGCTTGGTGGGCTACAGTCCATAGAATCACAAAGAGTTGGACATGACTGAACGACTGAGCACACATCCACATTAATAAAATATAAACTTTATAAGTACAAAACTTATTTGGAGAATATAACTTACCACACTAATAAATATAAAATATTTTATATGGCACAAGCAAAATAGGAAAATTCAAATTGAATTCTAGGAGATTCACTGGATATATGCAATAATTAAGACTACATAGCCTATAAACAATAATCCAGTAATGTAAGCTTGTTTTCAGAAATATTTCACTGATGGCTATAAATTCCTTGAGAGCCTCTTGAGCCTTATTCTATACCCACACGCCAAAATGGTGCCTGGCACAGAGTAGCCATTCCATGAATATCTGTCACTTGGATGAATGAGGAGTGTAAACGGAAGACCAGAGGAGTAAAACAATCTTTCCAAGTCATCACTAAAAGGCAAAACTGAACTGTGTGACAGGGAGTTCTCAAACTCTCAGCCCAAACTTTTCCCAACATTTTGTTGTTCTTATGTGAGTTTCATTAAACTAGATTAGGGCTGTCTAATCACTGAAACTGTACTCCCTTTTACCATCTACACCTTATATATACAGAAAGCAAGTATTGTTTTTTCTGGTTTCTGAACTAGAGATAAAAATTTCAACTATGCTTGTGATGTAATATTCTCCCCTTATCAGTTGAAATAATCTCTCATCAAAATCAAATGCAAGTTACTCTGAGATTAGAACGACACAGTATCCACAGTCTTCAAGCTTGGTTTGCTCAGGAAATTAGTCTCCAAATTTATATGCTAATATTATATTTTAGTATAGAATTTTTAGAAGTGCATACGTATATAAGAGTATTATGCAAAAATAAAAGCAATATCATAGAAAACCAATTCAACATCTATCCCACCCAAAATAGATCATTGCTTTTGTGTTATGGACATATTATAGGTAATCAAAAATATTTCTTGAATTGAAAAGAATAAATTACTATTCACAGTACCTCTGTTGATAAAATAATATTAAGAACAAGAAAATTAAATGATGCATCTTTTTATTACATTTCTTCATTAGAAAAAGTAACTTGAAATTTCTTTTTAGGAGAAACATTATTTTTACAACTCAATAATTAAATGGTATCTTTAAAACGTAGTTTCATATCCCTTCAAAGGGTAGTTATAAAATAATGATACATACACATTTAAGCGCCAAATGAAAGGATATATATCAATGATATCTTTCACCACTAGTACTAGAGTTTCTAGAAAATTTAGATGACTATCGTAGGTGAATGATTTTACTTAAGTCTGTCATAAGCATACATCTTTCTAGACTATTTAAAATTTTAATTGCTTAATTAGTTTAGAGTGCTTTTTTGAGATTAATAAGATAAATTTGAACTATAAAAATAAATATATTCTAGGATATTCGATTATTAAGTCAATAGCTATTGTGTATCTACTGTGTTTGAACTCTGCTTTGTATGTTAGGGACCCAGAAGATAAAGTCTCTACCTAAAGTAGTTCACAGTCTAGTGAGACAGATATTCAAACAGTTATGAAACAAAACAGCACAGTGAAAGTGGAAGAAGCCCAGGAGGTACAGGAAGTGGGTAAGAAGGAGGAAAGGGAAGAATGGAGGCAAGTGTGTAAAAGACGAAGTGTTTACCAGTGAGGTAAGAGCAGGAAGGACTGAGAAGTGTGCTCTGGTTTGGGGCACTGAGAGACCCTACTGACCAGGGTTCTGAGCAGGACAAGCCCTGAGGCCTGAGTGCTCTGTAAATGGAAAGGAGTGCTTTACAAGCACAGTTAGTATTCAGGTATTTTTCAGATCTTAATGAGGTGTTATTCTTCACATTTCAAGCATTCTGAATCTACTTCTTGTTCCTTACTATCTCTCCATTAGCATCAGTTTTCTGCAGCAAACGGTTGGAAAATGTTGTTTGTTTTATTGCAAACCAGAAAGAGCCAAGAGACAAAAATCTTAATACAATCCTTGTTGCTATTGGCAGCCAAATCATGGGAATTATAGGAGTGAGTTACCAAGCTCCACAAGAACTTGGGGGGAAAAAATGAAGCATAAAATCAACAAAAGCAGATGAGGCCAAAAATAATATATTTTAATATCACTTCAAAGAGACACAACTGCACCCATGCTGGCAACACTATGTTTAACTAGTTAAATACATGAACATGTCTAAAGAATAAATATATTTATGTGAAGGGGATTGGTAGACAACCACAAAAAGACAGAAAAAGAACAAAATAGGCAAACGAGTAATGCAAACCCAGGAGAGGTTCCTATTAAGATGAAATTTAGTAGAGTGGACCAAAAGCAGACTGCACTGTTGGAGAATGTGTCTTGGCCCTTGGATTTTGGACCTTCTGATGAAGCTACCCTATTATGAATGAATGAATTTAACATTTGTTTGTTGCACTGGGGATATGAAAGTAAACATAAAGTTTACAGTCTAGGGATGTTACAGTGCTGAATGTTAAGTGCTATACTGAGGAATATGTGGGTTACTATGAGAATACATTGAAAAGGGAACTTTGGGGGATAGGGAAATAATGAGAGAAGCCTTTCTTCTACTCTGGAAAGCACCAGCCTGGAGGTAACAGGGAGCAAGACAAACATTTTAGAAATTAAACGATATTCAGTATAAACAGAGCCAGGAGTACAAAACAGAGTTGATGCACGTTGGATTCCTCAGAAAGCAGATTCTGAGACTGAGATTAGTGTGGGGGAGGGCTATTAGAGAGCATTCTTTACTAGGGAGTATGGAAGGTTAGGAAGGAAACAGGACTGAGCAGAGAGAAAAGTTGGGCTGTGATGCAGTGTCAGCAGAGGGCTCAGCTAAAGCCACAAGGGCTCTGAAGCTGAGATGGCCCTCAGAGAGTTCCAAGTTGAGATAATGGGACCAGGTCTTCATTTCTCCATGTGGACCAGTCATTGAATGAAAGTATTTTGGAGAATGGAGAATGGCATGACTTTGTGTGAAAGAATTCTCTTTAGCTAAGGCAGTTCTGAAAAGGGATGACAGCTGAGGGCTATCTGCCAACAATAGTCCCAGGAGCTAGCAAAATAAAGCTACAGTCTTCAAGGTAGATCTGATAGCTGACTTACGGTACAATTACATGACAGGTGGAAGATAAAACAGGGAAGGTGAGCCAAGATCACATCATGAAGGGCATTGTAAGTCATTTTAGGGACTTTGGATTTTACATAAGGAAAACAAGGTGGCCAGTGCGGAGTTTTGCTTAAAATAGTGACATATGAAGATTTGTGCTTTCACCATGGCAGGAGTATTGTTCAGGGTAGGAAAAGAAATTGAAAGGACAAAATTGGAGGAAAATAAGATTGCATTTGGAAACTCTTGAAAGAATCCAGAAGAGAGATGGCAGTGACTTGATTGAGGAGGCTATGGCAGTAAAGATGGAGAACAGCAATGGATTTGAAATAAAGTTCAATCACAGAATAAAATGAACTAGCTTACTGATTTGATTGAAGGTGCAAAGGAAGAAGTACAAAACTTACCAATTAAGTGATGGTGGTGTCATTCATCAAGCCAATGAAAGGCTGTTGTTGAATCACACGAAGACACCGGGATTCTTGGCCCCCGGAGGAGAAGAATTCAATCTGGGGCCAGAGACGAGGCTTGATTACTCAGAGCTTTTGTGTAATAACGTTTTATTAAAGTATAAAGGAGATAGAGAAAGCTTCTGACGTAGGCATCAAAAGGGGACAGAAAGAGTACCCGCTTGCTAGTGTTAACAATGAAGTTATATATTCCAAAGAATGTCTGGAGGTTGTAAAGACCTCATCAGACCTACTCCCATAATTTACATTTTAAGATAACAGAATTAGCCAGAAGGTTTGATCCAAAGACTGTCCTCAGGCAGGATACATTATTGTTATATAATCCTAAGGAATGTAGAGAAGGAAAAAAAAGTTTGTCCTTTCTTCCTCCTTGAGAATTCCAGACCCCTCTCTCCTTGGGGACCCCTAGACTCCTTATTAACCTGCCTAGGAACTGACTCTCTCACCAAGAACCACCAGAGATGTTACATATCTGTGGTACATACAAGTGGTAAGTGGTTACATCTATAGGTCAGGAGGAAAGGGTAAATGTGGGCCTCCATATTTTTATTTTTGCCTCCAACTTAAAAATATAAATCATCCAAAAGGAATATAGGACAAAAAATACTTGCGACTATAAAGGAGGAGTCCAAAAAAGGTGCCAAAGAAAGAGCAGCCAAAGATTCAGGAGAAAAACTGATGGAGAATGATGAGTAATACATAAGGGAGACAATGAGCTCAAGGGGAAAATTTGCCACCGTGTCTAAACATTCCTGGTGGAGAGATTGGGGGTTCCCTTGCCAAGAGCTATACCAGGAGAGTAACGTGGATTGAAGCCAGACCACAGGGGACAGGAGTCAGTGAGTTGAACTCAAAGTTCAACTCTAGCAAGAAAGTATATACCCTGGAGGTAGTACTGAAGTGGCATCAAGAATGGGGTATTCTGTATTGTCTAATGATACAGAAACAGAAAAGGCCAGGAGGAGATAATTTATTGAAGGAACTCCAAGTGGAAAACTTGTGCTCATAGGATCTGGAGTATAAATAACAGGGTTGGAATTAACCTCAGGGAGGTTTTGGAGTAACCTAAAGGAAGGAGGAAGAGTCATTATGGAGGCAGGTAAGTTTGTAGGTAGAATAACAGGAAATAAGAAGAGTTCCCATTGTAATGGTAGGACACCTGTGAGATTGCCTGTGAGGGTGAAGGATGGGAACATGTTGGAGTTGGGGAACAGAAGAAAGAAAGTCTTGAATTTGTATTGAATGGGAAAGTACCTTAATTGAGTAACTTGTTGCTTCTAAACATTTAAATAATCTAGTCACCTGATTTCATGCTCAGCAAACCACTAGTATTTATAAGCTGATTTCCCTGTAGTTTTCTCAAAAAGTTTTAGTTATTAATGTGATTGTTGTGATGATTACTGAAAAGAACTGTACTATGCAGGATGATACATAAATTCTGGTCCTCATGGCAGTTATATTTCTTGTTGAAGTCAGTACATTAACATTTTTGCTTTGTACTACTTGGAAGGGTAAGTTTGGTTTGTGTGAATGCCCTTGAATAAGTCCAGTGTGAATGTGTTGTCCATATAGGCCAAGTATCCGTACCATCAAATTCAGGAGCGCAGGGCAACATGCCGGCTTTGCCATGTACTCTGGGAGAAGGCCCCCTTGGAGGAGAGCCAACCAGATGCTTCTGTCTTCCACTGTCTTAAATTTCATATATTCTTCTAAGCTCTCCAGTATCAATTATGGGACACATCCAAAACCAGAGCTAAACTAGGAGAAGTAAATCTGAAAGCATTGCAACAAGATATAGAAACAGTTTAAGTCAATTACAGAATAATAGGGTCAGAAAGGGAAAATTTTGACAAAAAATAGAATAAAACTTCTAGTTTGTTGACAAAGTGACCATCTCCTTCTCTAAAGGCATACTAATTCATTCCTTCATTGACTCATTTAGTTTATAAGTATTGATTACCCACTGCCTACTGGGAAGATGGTTATAAGCAACTGAGATTAGCTCCTTTCCCTACAGTATCTACTGCCAAATACTGCCAAGATGAACAGGGGCAGAGGGAATAACAGGATGGAATAGAATAGAAAGTGTACTTAGTTATGTGAATCTCTCATGATAAATTTCTTCTTTGATACAATCCAATTATTCAAAAATTGACAAAGATTAACCAAAAAATCTTGTGCCATATTTCATAGAAAATAATATTAAGGTACTAAAACATCTTTTAAAAAGGAAAGAGTGTTTCTTGAAAAGAAAATCAGATAAGATATTAAGAAATCATCACCTTTATTTTTCTAATTTGAAGACTAAACAGAAGAGAATGATAGACAGCATTTCTATTCAAGTTAGTACAAATGTTGCAACTGAAAGGTAAGTCTCAATAATAATAAATAATAAGTTAATATAAACATCCAGAGTAGGCTTTTGTCATTAAAATATATTATGTCCTTTAGGAATATAGCAAAGTCTTTAGCACAAGGTCTTTAGAAAACTTAAAAAGCAAATCACAGGGGTTCCATACAATACAGAATACATACTTCACCATATTCTGTAACATAGACATGACAAGGATAAGATAAAAAGAGAAGATAGAATATTATTCAACCATAAAAAGGAATGAAACAATGCCATTTGCAGTAACATGGGTGGACCTAGAGATTATCATACTTTACTAAGTAAAGGAAGACAGAAAAAGACATATGATATGGTATGGTCTGTAAAAAAAAAATATGATATAAAACAGAAAAACACCCACAGACATAGAAAACAAAATTAGAGTTACCATAGGGGAAAGTTTGGGAGGGGGATAAATTAGGAGTTTGGAATTACTGTATACATACTACTATACATTAAAAAAAAAAAAAACAGAATGGGAAAGACTAGAGATCTCTTCAAGAAAATTTGATGCAAATATTTCATGCAAAGATGGGCTCAATTAAGGACAGGAATGGTATGGACCTAACAGAAGCAGAAGATATTAAGAAGAGGTGGCAAGAATACACAGAAGAACTGTACAAAAAAGAGCTTCATGATCCAGATAATCACAATGGTGTGATCACTCACCTAGAGCCAGACATCCTGGAATGTGAAGTCAAGTGGGCCTTAGAAAGCATCACTACAAACAAAGCTAGTGGAGGTGATGGAATTCCAGTTGAGCTATTCCAAATCCTGAAAGATGATGCTGTGAAAGTGCTGCACTCAATATGCCAGCAAATTTGGAAAGCTCAGCAGTGGCCACAGGACTGGAAAAGGTCAGTTTTCATTCCAATCCCAAAGAAAGGCAATGCCAAAGAATGCTCAAACTACTGCACAGTTGCACTCATCTCACACACTAGTAAAGTAATGCTCCAAATTCTCCAAGCCAGGCTTCAGCAATACATGAACCGTGAACTTCCAGATGTTCAAGCTGGTTTTAGAAAGGCAGAGGAACTAGAGATCAAATTGCCAACATCTGCTGTATCATTGAAAAAGCAAGAGAGTTCCAGAAAAACATCTATTTTTCTTTATTGACTATGCCAAAGCCTTTGACTGTGTGGACCACAATAAACTGTGGAAAATTCTGAAAGAGAAGGGAGTACCAGACCACCTGATCTGCCTCTTGAGAAACCTATATTCAGGTCAGGAAGCAACAGTTAGAACTGGACATGGAACAACAGACTGGTTCCAAATAGGAAAAGGAGTACATCAAGGCTGTATATTGTCACCCTGCTTAGTTAACTTATATGCAGAATACATCATGAGAAATGCTGGGCTGGAAGAAGCACAAGCTGGAATCAAGATTGCCAGGAGAAATACCAATAACCTCAGATATGCAGATGACACCACCCTTATGGCAGAAAGTGAAGAGGAATTAAAAAGCCTCTTGATGAAAGTGAAAGTGGAGAGTGAAAAAGTTGGCTTAAAGCTCAACATTCAGAAAACGAAGATCATGGCATCTGGTCCCATCACTTCATGGGAAATAGATGAGGAAACAGTGGAAACAGTGGCAGACTTTATTTTTGGGGGCTCCAAAATCACTGCAGATGGTTATTGCAGCCATGAAATTAAAAGACGCTTACTCCTTGGAAGGAAAGCTATGACCAACCTAGATAGCATATTCAAAAGCAGAGACATTACTTTGCCAACAAAGGTCTGTCTAGTCAAGGCTATGGTTTTTCCAGTGGTCATGTATGGATGTGAGAGTTGGACAGTGAAAAAAGCCGAGTGCCAAAGAATTGAAGCTTTTGAACTGTGGTGTTGAAGAAGACTCTTGAGAGTCCCATGGACTGCAAGGAGATCCAACCAGTCCATCCTAAAGGACATCAGTCCTGGGTGTTCTTTGGAAGGACTGATGCTAAAGCTGAAACTCCAATACTTTGGCCACCTCATGTGAAAAGTTGACTCATTGGAAAAGACCCTGATGCTGGGAGGGATTGGGGGCAGGAGGAGAAGGGGATGACAGAGGATGAGATGGCTGGATGGCATCACCGACTCGATGGACATGAGTCTGAGTGAACTCCGGGAGTTGGTGATGGACAGGGAGGCCTGTCGTGCTGTGATCCATGGGGTCGCAAAGAGTAGGACACGACTGAGTGACTAAACTGAACTGAACTGAACTGAACTGATACATAAAACAGATAAACAGCAAGGACCTACTGTATACATAGGGAACTATACTCAATGTTTTTTAATAATCTATAAGAAATAATCTGAAAAAACATAGATATATATGTGTATATATAACTGAATCAATTTGCTCTATATCTGAAAGTAACACATTTCAAATCAACTATATTTTATACTTAAAAAAATAAACACATGAAATTGAGAAGATGAAAGCAGTAACAGAAGTTCTGCTGGCAACATAAGCCAAGTTAAGTTTTTTATTGTCATGCATTCACACACACACGCACACACGTTCTATCTATAAATGATCCCAAAGAGGACTAAAAAATCTTTAAAAAGCTAAGATCTTAATGCCCAGAACGCTTGCTAGAGAGAGAGAAGAAAGAGAAACAGAAATCAGAGTTTGCAGATGTAGAACTAGCTATGAGGCAGTGACTGTGCTCAGATCAGATCAGTCGCTCAGTCGTGTCCGACTCTTTGCGACCCCGTGAATCACAGCACGCCAGGCCTCCCTGTCCATCACCAACTCCCTGAGTTCACTCAGACTCACGTCCATCGAGTCAGTGATGCCATCCAGCCATCTCATCCTCTGTTGTCCCCTTCTCCTCCTGCCCCCAATCCCTCCCACACAAACGTAAACTCAAAATGGATTAAAGACCTAAATGTAAGACCAGAAACTATAAAACTCTTAGAGGAAAACATAAGCAGAGCACTTGATGACATAAATCAATTCAAGATCCTCTATGACCCACCTCCTAGAGTAATGGAAATAAAAACAAAAGTAAACAAGTGGGAACTGATAAAACTTAAAAGCTTTTGCACAGAAAAGGAACCTATAAGCAAGGTGAAAAGACAATCCTCAGAATGGGAGAAAATAACAAATGAGACAACTTACAAAAGATTGATTTCAAAATATACAAGCAGCTCATACAACTCAGTACCAGAAAAACAAACAACCCAATCAAAAACTGGGGGAAATACCTAAACAAACTTTTCTCCAAAGACGACATACAGATGGCTAACAAACCATACACAAAGATGTAAAGATGCTCAACATTGCTCATTATTAGAGAAATGCAAATCAAAACTACAATAAGATATCACCTCACACCAGTCAGAATGGCCATCATCAAAAAGTCTACAAATGATAAATGCTGGAGAGAATGTGGAGAAAAAGGAATGCTCTTGCACTGTTGGTGGGAACGTAAATTGATACAGCCACTATGGAATACGGTATGGAGATTCCTTAAAAAAAAACTAGGAATAAAACCATCATATGACCCAGCAATTCCACTTCTAGGCATATACCCTAAGGAAACCAAAACTGAAAAAGACAGATATATCCCATTGTTCATTGCAGCACTATTTTCAATAGCTAGAACACGGAAGCAAGAACATAGGTGTCCATTGATTGATGATTGGATAAAGAAATTGTGGTACATCCACAATTTTTCAGTAACTAATGGAATATTACTCAGCCATAAAAAGGAACACATTTGAGTTTTTCCAAATGAGGTGGATGAACCTAGAACCTACTATACAGAGTGAAGTAAGTCAGAAATAGAAAGATAAATGTCATATTCTAATGCATATTCTAATGCATATATTTGGAATCTAGAAAAGATGGTACTGAAGAATTTATTTACAGGGCAGCAATGGAGAAAGAGACATAGAGGATAGACTTACAGACATGGGGAGAGGAGAGGAGAGGAGAGGGTGAGATGTATGGAAAGAGTAACATGGAAAATTACATTACCATATGTAAAATAGATAGCCAATGGGAATTTGCTATACGGCTCAGGAAACTCAAACAGGGGCTCTGAATCAATCTAGAGGGGTGGGATGGGGAGGGAGATGGGAGGGAGGTTCAAAAGGGAGGGGACATATGTATACCTATGGCTGATTCATGTTGAGTTTTGACAGAAAACAACAAAATTCTGTAAAGCAATTATCCTTCAATAAAATATAAACACATTTAAAAAATAGTGTTAGAGAAGTTATAAATTCCCTAAGTAAGACATGGAGCTGTGGTTCAAATATATAACTGTGCAAAATACTGGACTCAATGAAGCACAAGCTGGAATCAAAATTGAGGGTAGAAATATCAATAACATCAGATATGCAAATGACACCACCCTTATGGCAGAACTTGAAGAAGAAGTAAAGAGCCTCTTAATGAAGATGGAAGAAGAGAGTGAAAAAGCTGGCTTAAAACTCAAACCATTCAAAACACTAAGGACGTGGCATTCAGTCTCATTAGTTCAGTTCAGTTCAGTAATTCAGTCTTGTCCAACTCTTTGCGACCCCATGGACTGCAGCACACCAGGCTTCCCTGTCCATCACCAACTCCCAGAGCTTGGCCAAACTCATGTGCATTGAGTCTGTGATGCCATCCAATCATCTCATCCTCTGTTGTCCCCTTCGCCTCCCACCTTCAATCTTTCCCAGCATCAGGGTCTTTTCTAACGAGTCAGTTCTTCACATCTGGTGGCCAAAGGATTGGAGCTTCAGCTTCAGATTCAGTCTTTCCAATTATTATTCAGGATTGATTTCCTTTACGATTGACTGATATGATCTCCTTGCAATCCAAGGGACTTTCAAGAGTCTTCTCCAATACCACAGTTCAAGAGCATCAGTTCTTTGGCACTCAGCTTTCTTTATAGTCCAACTCTCGCATCCATACATGACTACTGGAAAAACCATAGCTTTGACTATATGGATCTTCAACAACAAACTGATGTCTCTGCTTTTTAATATACTATCTAGGCTTCTCATAGCTTTTCTCCAAAGGGGCAAGTGTCTTTTAATTTTATGGCTGAAGTCACCATCTGCAGTGATTTTGGAGTCCAAGAAAATAAAGTCTGTCACTGTTTCCATTGTTCCCATCACTTCATGGCAAATAGATGTGGGGGCGTGGGAATGGAAACAATGACAGTCTTTATTTTCTTGGGCTCCAAAACCACAGTGGATGGGGACTGCAGTCATGAAATTAAAAGACGCTTGCTCCTTGAAAGAAAAGCTATAACAAACTTAGACAGCATACATAAAGCAGAAACATCACTTTGCCAACAACAGTTCATTTAGCCAAAGCTATGGTTTTTCCAGTAGTCATATACAGATGTGAGAGTTGGACTATAAAGAAAGCTGAGCACTGAAGAACTGATGCTTTTGAACTGTGGTGTTGGAGAAGACTCTTATGAGTCCATTGGACTACAAGGAAGTCAAACCAGTCAATCCTAAAGGAAATCAGTCCTGAATATTCATTGGAAGGACTGATGCTGAAGCTGAAGCTCCAATCCTTTGGCCATCTGATGGGAAGAGCTGACTCATTAGAAAAGACCATGATGCTGGGAAAGATTGAGGGTAAAAGGGTAAGGGGACAACAGAGGATGAGGTGATTGGATGGCATCACTGACTCAATGGACATGAGTTTGGTCAAATTCTGGGAGATAGTGGAGGACAGGGAATCCTGGTGTGCTGCAGTCCATGAGGTTCCAAAGAGTCAAACATGACTGAGTGACTGAACAACAGCAACAACTGGAAGCGATTTTCAGCAGGAAGGACTGGGCTGTATACAGTCATCACTCTGTATGGTCAAAAAGGGAGAAACCCTCAGTGATATGACAGATCTGGGGCCCAGATCATCATTGCTGTCATTGTTAGCATTTGCTTTGGCTGAAAGCATATCAGCTAAGAGTCTCTGTGACTTTGACTTCTGATTTAGAGTCCACAAAAGGAGATTTGTTTTAAAAATTGAGAGCTAAATTTGGGTTTCTATGCAGTTAATTTACACATCATAGAATATAACCTATGTTTTATTGGCCACACCAGACTAGGGATCAACAGAGTCAAGCATCAGTTCTCTGGAGCTGTCATCCCCTCATATGGGCCAATGTCAGGTCCTTCATGGTCTTCCAAATATGCCTGGAGCCCCCAGGATGTATATCACATGTGTTCCCAAAGTATTATTTTGACTACCAAGTAGAAACTAACTTAATCTTTTTATTTTCTTCCTTGATTAGATTATAAACTCCATGATACTCCTTGAGTTGTTTTCACCCCTGTGCCCACAGAGTTTAGTCTTTTTTTTCCACAAGGGAAATTGTTTTCTTCATGGAAAAGCATTTTATTTTATATTTTATTTTATTTTTCAGCATTTTATTTTAAATTTAGTGGTGTGCACATGTCAATTCCAAACTCCCAATATAACCCTTTTAATGGCTGAGTAATATTCCATTGTATATATGTACCACATCTTCTCTATCAATGTATATTTAGGTTGTTTCCATGTCTTAGCTATTGTAAACAGTGCTGCAATGAACACTGGAATTCATGTCCTTTCAGACCAGGTTTTTCTCTAGATAAATGCCCAAGAGTGGGACTGCAGGATCATATAATAGCTCTATATTTAGTTTTTTAAGAAACATTCATGGGATTTCCTCCTAGATGGTTCAGGTAAAGAATTTGCCTGCAATGGGCTATGCTCCCTGGGTCAGGAAGATTCCTGGAGAAGGAAATGGTAACCCACTTCAGTATTCTTGCCTGGGAAATCCCATGGACAGAGGAGCTTGGCGGGCTACAGTCCATGGGGTTGCAAAGAGATGGACATGACTGAGCAACTGAGCACAGAAAGAACCTCCATACTGTTCCCCACAGTGGGTGTACCAAGCTACACTGCCACCAACAGAGTGTGTGTGGGGTGGGGGGAGGGTTCTCTTCTCCCCACATGCTCTCCAGCATTTATCGTTTGCAGATTTTTCTGTGATGACTGTTCTGACCAGTGTGATGTGAGGTTGATTTACAGTGTCACCTGGCCAATTCTATGTCTTCTTTAGAGAAATGTCTCATTAGATCTTCTGCCTATTTTTTGACTGGGTTGTGTTTTTTTTTTATATATTGAGCTGCATGGGCTGTTTATAAATTTTGGTGACTAAGTCTTTGTCCATTTCATTGTTTGCAAATATTTCCTCCCAATATATGAGTGTCTTTTCCTTTATTTTTATTATATTTATTTATTTATTGAATAAATTATTATTTTTTAATTGAAGGATAATTGCTTTACAGAATTGTATTGGTTTCTGCCAAAGATCAACATGAATCAGCCATAGGTATACATATGTCCCTTCTCTCTTGAACCTCCCGCCCACCTCCCTCCCTATCCCACCTCCTAGGATGTTACAGAGCCTATGGGTTGTCTTTTCATTTTGTTTATAGTTTCCCTTACTGTGAAAAAGCTTTTAAGTTTTAATTAGGTCCCATTTGTTTATTTTTTGTTTTTATGTCAATTGCTCTGGGAGAGAGATCAAAAAAGATTTTGCTATGATTTATGTCAAAGGGTGTTCTGTCTATGTTTTCCAACGCTGTCTTGAGAAGGAGAGCTGGAGGAATCAGGCTCCCTGACTTCAGACTATAATTATGAAACTACAGTCATCAAGAGAGCACGGTACTAGTGCAAAAATGAAACATAAATCAGTGGAACAGGATAGAAAGCCCAGAAATAAGCCCATTTATGGCCAATTAATCCACAGTAAAGGAGGCAAGCCTTTTGCAGGCTTGGACTAGGAGCAGGACCAGAAAACTGGATCCCATTCAACCATTTCCTAGATCACATATAAAACTCTGTGAAAGTCTCTCAGTTGTGTCTGACTCTTTGCCATCCCATAGAGTATACAGTTCATGGAATTTTCCAGGCCAGAATACTGGAGTGGATAGCTATTCCCTTCTACAGGGGATCTTCCCAACCCAGGAATCAAACCCAAGTCTCCCGCATTGCTGGCTGATTCTTTACCAACTGAGCTACCAGGGAAGCCCTATAAAACTCTGATTCTGTGCAAAAAAACTGCAAAGAAGGATCCAGACCTTAAATGACAGAGATTTAATGCCCTGCCATCCAATGGAACAAACCACTTATAGTTAGAATTCAGCTATGTTTAACAAAAGATAGTGAAAATATTTACATGATTAAGTGTGCCATCTGAGATTTGATCCTGCTATTACAACTTCTAAAATTTTAAATGTAAAAAATCTTTAATGCCTCTGCAATGAACTCATTCATTTAGCAAATACTTACTGAAGGACTCCTAAGTAAGTGCCAGGCATTTGGGATAAAATGATGAAGAGGAGTTATATACCAAATCTTTCAGCCTAGCAGCAGGATAATCTAATAAGTGAAATTAAATACAGTATGCTAAGAATAATGATAAAGTAAGAGAAACAGAAAACATACAGGAGACCACCTAACTCAGAGATTCACACAAGAGAATGTTCCCCTAGAAACAGCCCTGAGAGAGAGAATACACTGAATACTGGAGAAAGTGAGATAAACATGGTATTTAAGGTGGAGAGTGGTGAGAACGAATGAGCCCATAGAGGCCACCCAAGTCCAAGTCAGTGAAGGTCTTGAAAACAAAATTAAAGAATTTGGGCAATTAATTTGTTGCTCCAGCTTTTCATATCTACAAATTTTTATCAAGTTTCTAAAGAAGTTTTCTTTCTCTAGTTGCCTTTCCATATATACCAGTTACAGCTATTTATTCAGAAGGAATAGCCTCTCCAGTGTGTAAATTTTCTGGTTAGTATTTCCATTTGTGGAAGAGCTGTGCCATGCAGCAGGCAGTAAGAGAAATCTTGAGTCACAAATGTTTTTAACCAGAAAAGGGCCATTTCCAATCTGGCTATTACCTGAAGATGAGCCCTTGTTGCACAAGACTCATTTATCTCTGTTTCACTTCCTTTGTTGCAATATCAAACAGCCCCATAATTGCAGCAGCACAGGTCCACTTCTGTTTAAAATAAAGAAGCAGAAATATACTTCTACTTTCATTTTAGGTTCATATCATCACCTTTTAATATTTCACTTCTGAAAACGAGGCTACCTTCCAAAACTAACCAGATTAACTGATTTACCAGGTTAGGCAGAAGTCTCACAACCCACCCAGAACTACACAGGGTCAGGCAATATGGAAATAGGCACTGGTGGGTGGTTTGCTCAAGGGTAGGTACACTGAGCCTTCCTAAAGTGAAAATTTTATATGATCATATTTTTTAAAAATATTTCAACTATGTTGTTAGTATTTGGAAAATTTAAAACAGTTTAAACACTAACTTTGTAGTTACTGGTTCAAGTGCAAGAGGCATTAGCTTAATGATAACTAAAAATTTCCATTTTCCAAAGGCTGGAAAGATTCCAATGGATACCCTACCTGTTCAGGGCAGTTGAGTGAACAAATCATTGTTATTTACCTGAATTTATATGCACAGTTTATAACGGAGATGTAGGTTACAATGTAATGAAAGTTACAAACATTTGAGACAAACAATGGATCCAAAAACATCTCAAACCTCTTTTTATACTCCTGAATGGTATGAAGCAAATTGAACAAAAGTCACCTACACAATAATCTCATAGCCAACCAGAGACTGGGAGAGTAATAGGCAGAAAGGCTAGGGGCCCCCAAATGGAGGAAATAGGCTGTGTGTCAGACATTTTTTATCTCTCTCTTAAGTGGCAGGAGGAAACAAACTACAAGTGTCAGATTTTTTCCCCTTCTCTATACAAAATTTAAAGGAGGTTTCTTTTAAAATTCTGTGTTGCCGTGATGACACCTGGTTCCACCTGAACTTAACTTTTCTCAAAACTTGAGCTAACCAATGCGTTTTTCTTATAGAAATGTTTTTCTTAAGCTACGTTAATGAACTATGTATTTACCCTAGACTCTATCTTTCTTCAAGATGGTTCTGCTTAAGACTCAGAACCAATAATGGATCAACAAACTAGCATGTTTTACTCATACAAATGTTCTCTTAAACTATGTTAACGAGACTATGTATTTGCTTGGAAATCTACCTTTCTTCAAGATTCATGCCAATCATTTTCTGGCCTGGGATGACTCACCTTGTACCAATGTTATCTCAAAATGCATGCTGTAGGTGAGGGGCCTGGTGCCACTCTTTGAGTTTTGAGACATTTCCTTTCTCTAATTAGCAGCCTGCTAAGAGATATATAACTTCCTGCTAAAGACTAGCAGGGGGGCAGTCTTTCTGCCCCCTTCTGATGTCTATGTCAGAAGCTTTCTCTATGTCTTTTATACTTTCATAAAACTTTATTACACAAAAGCTGTGAGGAATCAAGCCCCAGATCGAATTCCTCTCCTCCAGAGGTCAAGAATCCCGTTGTCGTTCATGGCTCAGCAACAACCTTTCAAGACTAAAATTAGTTTATAAAGTGATATGCTTTTGAGCTCACTTAGCTTGACAATTTACTACTTTGTTATATTGAACTTAGCTTGTGTGAATTCTACTTGGGATCCATGATATGGGATGCTACAGAGTTTATGTAAATGCCATATTTTCCCTGCTCTGTAATGTAAAATAGTGCTGTCCACCAGGTTCTCGTGACATAGGCTGATATTACACAGTGGTGTCTAAAACTTAACCATGTAGTCTGGTCTTCTGTGAGTAAAATAGACAGCCTTTGTCAAGGGGCCTGCATGGCCATAGATGTTTTTATCAGTTTTAGTCCCTAGTCCTTGAAAGCCAGTAAATATGCAGTTTGGTTGGAGTCACTGACATAATTTACCAACTCTTTAATTTCAATTGTGTCTGTGAAGTGGGAGCCATCATACACTCTGGTCATCTTCCAGGGTAAGAGATGAGACCAAACATTTAATGATTCAGCATTGCTGTGTGACACAGGAGAAGCAGAGCTTTAATCCACAGTTACTCGGGATTTTATTGTGATTCTTTTAATGTCAGACACATTTAAAGCCAGAGTTTGAGCAAATTGTGTCTTTGTGACCTCTTACATTAAATAAGCAAAGGGAAAAAAATCTTTCATTCCAACAAGCTTGTAAGCTTTAGAACCTCTAGGCAAAATAACTGGAAGTTAGGGGTTATAGAAAAGTAAGCAAGGGAATTCCCTGGTGGTTGCACTTCCACGTGTGCAGGTTCGATCTCTGATTGGGAAACTAACATCCCTCAAGCCCTGAAGTGGAGCCAAAACAAAAGAAAACAGCAAGTATAGCACCAGGAACTCTACTCAATATTATTGGTAACCTATATGGGAAAAGCATGAATTATACATATATATGTATATTCACTTTGCTATGGACCCAAAACTAACACAACATCATACATTAACTATGTGCTGTGTGTTGTGCTTAGTCACTCAGTGGTGTCTGACTCTTTGCAATCCCATGGACTGTAGCCTGCCAGGCTCCTCTGTCCATGGGGGTTCTCCAGGCAAGAATACTGGAGTGGGTTGCCATGGCCTCCTCCAGGGAGTCTTCCCCTCCCAGGAATCAAACCCAGGTCTCCTGCATTGCAGATGATTCTTTACACTCTGAGCCACCTATACGCCAATAAAAGCTAAATAAAAAATTAATTAATTATTTTAAAGTAATCAATTAAATTGCTAGACTTATAGTAGAGATTAATGCTATAAGAAAACAAATTATAGTCTTGGAATATTATATTCATTTGAGTTTTATTGGAAAGGAGCATTCTTTCTAAAGTTAAAATATAAAGCTTCTGATTAAACCAAGCTCAACAAATATCCTGAAATAAGATTGTAACAAGGGAGATCAATATAATATACTAGTCACAATGTGTCTCAACCACAGTTGTCTAAAATGTATACATTATTTTAGACTGAATACATCATAGCAAAGTATACTTGTGTGAATAAGCACCTAGTAGCTTTCTTTTTATTGGCATAAATTCCTACTGTAAAGTTTACCCTAATCCTATGGAAATATTTTACTATCATTGTTGACAATTTCTACTCTTGAAACTAGGGAAGATTTTAGTAAACATAACTTAAAAAATGAACATAAATTAATGAATAGAAAGATGTACTTTTAATGTGGTTTAGAATTAATGGGGAAAGCTTAGAGACATTCCAATTCACATAAATAAGTTTATTAATGAAATAAATATTTACAGTACACTTCTCTTATTCTAGGTATTGTGATAGGTGGTAAAGACTAAAAAGAAAAAAAAGCTTTTGGAAATTTTGGGTAGAGCATAAAATAAACAGAAACAACAAAAAAGTAACTATTTGAAAGAGATTCCTTATTTGCAAGTGATATATACATGAGTTTATAAAATCTGAGCAAGTGATTGCAAATCTTGTAAAATTAAACAGTTTACTACAATGACAAAACACAAGGCTTATGTTTAAAAAGTTCTTCTGTACATTCTTGTCACCTCTTCTTAATATCTTCTGCTTATGTTGGGTCCACACATTTCTGTCCTTTATTGTGCAAATCTTGGTGTGAAATGTTCCCTTGGTATCTCTAATTTTCTTGAAGAGATCTCTAGTCTTTCCCATTCTATTGTTTTCCTCTATTTCTTTGCATTGATCCCTGAGGAAGGCTTTCTTATCTCTCCTTGTTTATCTTTGGAACTCTGCATTCAGATGAGTGTATCTTTCCTTTCTCCCTTGCTTTTGGCTTCTTTTCTTTCCTTAACTATTTATTAGGCCTCTTAGGGCAACCATTTTGACTTTTGGCATTTCTTTTTCTTGGGGATGGTTTTGATCACCACCTCCTGTACAATGTTACAAACCTTAGTCCATAGTTCTTCTGGCACTTTATCAGATCTAATCTGTTGAATCTACTTGTCACTTCTACTATATAATCATACGGGATTTGGTTTAGGTCATACCTGAATGGTCTAGTGGTTTTCCCTCTTTCTGCAATTTAAGTCTGAATTTGACAATAAGAAGTTCATGATCTGAGCCACAGTCAACTCCAAGTCTGGTGTTTGCTGACTGTATAGAGCTTCTCTATCTTCAGGTTGCAGAGAATATAATAAATCTGATTTTGATGTTGACCATCTGGTGATGTTATGTGTAGAGTCATCTCTTGTGTTGTTGGAAAAGGGAGTTCGCTATATGACCAGTGTATTCTCTTGGCAAAACTCTGTTAACCTTTGCTATGTTTCATTTTTGCACTCCAAGGCCAAATTTGCCTGTTACTCCAGATATCTCTTGACTTCCTACTTTTGCATTCCAGTCCACTATGATGAAAAGGACATCTTTTTTTGCTGTTAGTTCTAGAAGGTCTTGTAGATCTTAATAGAACTTTTCAGTTTCAGCTTCTTTGAAATTATTTGTTGGGACATAGACTTGGATTACTGTGATATTGAGTGGTTTGCCTTGGAAACAAACATATATCATTCTGTCATTTTTGAGATTGCACACAAGTACTGCATTTCAGACTGCATAAAAGACAGAAATGGTAAGGACCTAACAGAAGCAGAAGATATTAAGAAGAGGTGGAGAGAATACACAGAAGAACTATACAAAAAAGATCTTAATGACCCAGATTACCATGATGGTGTGATCACTCACTTAGAGCCAGACATCTTGGAGTGCGAAGTCACATGGGCCTTAGGAAACATCACTAAGAACAAAGCTAGTGAAGGTGATGGAATTCCAGCTGCACTGTTTCAAATCCTAAAAGATGATGCTGTTAAAATGCTGCACTCAATATGCCAGAAAAATTGGAAAATTCAGCAGTGGTCACAGGACTGGAAAAGGCCAGTTTTTATTCTAATCTCAAAGAAGTGAAGTGAAGAAGTGAAGTCGCTCAGTCGTGTCCGACTCTTTGCGACCCCATGGACTGTAGCCTACCAGGTTCCTCCATCCATGGGATTTTCCAGGCAAGAGTACTGGAGTGGCTTGCCATTTCCTTCTCCAGGGGATCTTCCTGACCCAGGGATCAAACCCAGGTCTCCCTCATTGTAGGCAGATGCTTTACCGTCTGAGCCACTGGGAAATAAGGGGAATGTCAAAGAATGTACCAACTACCACACAATTGCACTCATTTCACATGCTTGCAAAGTAATGCTCAAAATTCTCCAAGCTATCTTTCAACCATACGTGAACCAAGAACTCCCAGATGTTCAAGCTGGATTTAGAAAAGGCAGAGGAACCAGAGATCAAATTGCCAACATCTGCTGGATCATAGAAAAAGCAAGAGAATTCCAGAAAAACATCTATTTCTTCTTCATTGACTATGCTAAAGTTTTTGTGTGGATCACAAAAAACTGTGGAAAATTCTTCAAAGCATGGGAATAGCAGACCACTTTATCTGCCTCTTGCAAACCTGTATGCAGTTCAAGAAGTAACCATTACAACTGCACACAGAACAACAGGCTGGTTCCAAATTGGGAAAGGAGTACGTCAAAGCTGTATTTTATCACCCTGCTTATTTAACTTATATGCAGAGTACATCATGAGAAATGCCAGGCTTAATTAAGCACTAGCTGGAATCAAGATTTCTGGGAGAAAAACCGATAACCTCAGACATGCAGATGACACCACCCTAACTGCAGAAAGCAAAGAGGAACTAAAGAGCCTTTTGATGAAAGTGAAAGAGGAGAGTGAAAAAGTTGGCTTAAAACTTAACATTTAAAAACTGAGATCATGGCATCCAGTCCCATCACTTCACGGCAAATAGATGGGGAAGCAATGGAATCAGTGATAGACTTCATTTTCTTGCACCAAATCACTGCAGATGGTGACTGCAGCCATGAAATTAAAAGACACTTGTTCCTTGGAAGAAAAGCTATGAAAAACCTAGACAGTGTATAAAAAAGCAGAGACATCACTTTGCCAACGAAGGTTCATCTAGTCAAAGATGTGTTTTTTTCAGTAGTCATGTATAGATGTGAGAGTTGGACCATAAAGAAGGCTGAGACCAAAGAACTGATGCTTTTGAACTGTGGTGCTGGAGAAGACTCTTGAGAGTCCCTTGGACTGCAAGGAGATCCAACCAGTCCATCCTAAAGGAAATCAGTCCTGAATATTCATTGGAAGGACTGATGCAGAAGCTGAAGCCCCAATAATTTGGCCACCTGATGAAAAGAGCCGACTCATTAGAAAAGACACTGATGCCAGGGAAGATTGAAGGCAGGAGGCGAAGGGGCAACAGAGGATGAGACAGCTGGATGGCATCACTCACTCAATGGACATGAGTTTGATGAAGCTTTGGGAGATGGTGAATGACAGGCAGTCCAGTCATGCCGCAGCCTATAGGGTCGCAAAGAGTCAAACACAACTCAGCAACTGAAAAACAAAAAAATTGTTAGCAAAGTAGTTTGCAATATAACAACAGCAGAGTTCTTAAATTCAACTGGGAAAAAGTATTTACATAGTTTCATTAACAGAAACAATAACCACTCCTCCCCAAAAACCTTAGGCATTTTCCTAATAAGAAATGTGTTCATTGTCTATTAAACACATAAATACACAGAGAAAACATCCTTAAACTTTTTAAAATACATGATGACTTGAAATAAATGGACATTCCATGTTTCTGGATGAAATAATTTTTTAAAAGATCTATAAAGCTTTTAATTCATTAAATTAAATTAATTTGCAAATTAATTTATAAATATAACATAATCCAATTAAAATGTCACTGGCTTTATTAGTGCAATTACATTTAATTTAAAAATACATCTACAAAGGCACATGAGAAAAACTGATAACATTTTGAAAAAAGAAAATTTAGAGAGAAAATTTGTTCTATTAGATATTAAAGTATTTTACAAGGCAAAAACAATAGAAGAGTAGATAATTGTTGCAAATGTTGTTAAACAATAGTGCAGAATTGATAAATCTAAAATAGAATTTAGTGTGTGTAGGAACTTAATACTGATCAGAGAAACCGTATGAATTAACAGGGAAGAAATAAATTTTTAAATAGTTTTGTAGAAACTCAAGTTATTCAATGGAAGTAACACGTTTATTTCTCACATTAGAATAAACATCAGAATAAATTCTAGACAGATTATAAAACTAAATATAAAAATTAAAAATGTAAAAGTGTTTTCTGAGTATAAAATTTTTTTAAACTCTACTATAAAGGACAATATTATATTCAATTGAATTTTTAAATGTTTAAATACTGTGCATACAAATACACTAAACTTTTACTTGGCAAAGGACAAACAGAGGGAATATATTTGCAAAATATATGGTGGATAAAAACTTAATATTCTTTCTTCTTTCCTATTCTTTCTTTCCTTCAACAAACATGTATTAAAACTCTGATTAGTCTTGTGTAGGAATTGAAGATGCAAAGGCAGAGAGCATAGATTCAGTCCCTGTGGCTGCTGCTACCCAAAAGTTACTGTGTATGGGAAGAACTGTAGAAAAATGTTCCCATGATTGTTGCAAATTGGGGAATGATCTCAGCTCCATGAATTCTCCTCAGTTGATGCCTGTGGCAAGAAACATGTACAGCTCTGTTTGGGAACGCTCCAGTTCTCCTGCCAAAGCAGCAAAAATGTCAAGTAAACATTGCGTGTAAGCAGACAAGGCAGAAGAGATTAGAGGGCACTTAAACCTGAGCTGAGGCTTTAGAGAAGACAGCTGGGAGATGTGGAAATTAAATTGTACGAAAATGTGCAAAATTTACACAGAGAGACACAACAGTGTAAGTGCAAAAATAAGATTCTCATTTTGTAAAGAGCTCTTCTAACCAATAAAGAAAAAAAAATGGCATCAAATATAAAATTAGGCAAAATACATTGTAAGTCATAAAATACTACTCAAAGACCTTGAAAAATTTCTTGTTCTCCCAAGTAATCAAGGATATGTAAGTTGAAACAGCAACTGAGATGTCAATTTTTCTATAAACTTGAGTTAAAAGCCCTGAAAGAACTTATACCCTTTATTCAAGTAATTACACTTCTAAAATTCTTAAATCAAATAAAACAAAAATGATAGAAACACAAAGACATGTGTAAGATTACTCATTGTTAAACTTTGTGTATGCTATTAAAATCAACTGATAAAAAGATAAACAAAGGGTAGTGTATCCAATCCAGTGAAGTCTGACTCTTTGCAGAGTCATGTCAGACTGAACTGTAGCCCACCAGGCTCCTCTGTCCATGAAATTTTCCAGGCAAGAATACTGAACAGGTTGCCACTCCTGACTCCAGAGGACCTTCAGGATTCAGGGATCAAACCTGCGTCTCTTGCCATCTTCTGAATTTCCTGCATTGGCAGGCAGATTCTTTACCACTAGCGTCACCTGGGAAGCTTTGTGTATCCAATAGAATAAAGTTCTAACACATACTGTACCATGGATGATCCTTGAAAACATATGCAAAATGAGAGAAGCTAGTCACAAAAGACCAAGTAAAGTAGTGACGGTTGCTTAGAGTTAGGGGCTGGGGAAGAAATGGCATGGGTGGGCATGGAAGTGGTAACTAAAAAGCATACGATTTCTTTCAAGATAATTAAAATGTTCTAAAATTGATGGTGGTGATTGTTACACATATTTGTAAATATATTAAAAATCATTGAATTGTATGCTTTATATGGATGAATTGTATGGTATGTGAATTATATCTCAATAAAGTTTTTTAAAGTGGTATGTATGATAGCAAATAAGAAAAAAAGAAAGAAAAAAATTCTAATGTCCAAAATATTTTAAAATAGTTGATATTTCTACCTAAATCTATCCATCTAATATTAACATTTGTCATCCAGCTTTTTCTGAATGTTGGTATTTTAGGGTGATTTTTATCTCTTTTTGTCTCACGAAAACTCTTCTGTAGATGAGAGTGAAAGTGAAAGTCATTCAGTCCTGTCTGACTCTTTGCAACCCCATGGACTGTAGCCTGCCAGGTTCCTCTGTCCATGGAATTCTCCAGGCAAGAATACTGAAGTTGGTAGCGGTTTCTTCTCCAGTAGGCATCTGATTATTTTTTACAATTAAAGGAAATGACACATTAAAGAAAAAAGATTAAAATGAACTTGTAAAATTTAAGAAAATGCTCAAAACAAAACTTCCAATATAGGACCTAGAAGTTAGAAAATTAAAAGTAGTTCATTGGATTTCTTTTTCATTGGTTCTCTTTTTTTAAATTGTGGATAATATTTTACACAGTTAACTTTATGCCCTACACTTCCTGTGTGAGCCACAGCTATTTTAAACTTCATTTCTCTCATGTTAGTCATTCAGAAGAAAAAGCAAGCTGTTCGTAAACAATATACAGTTCTAAAAATTCTATGTTCTTCTTGAAATTTCAACATTTTAAAAGAGAATGATTCAGTAATAAGATTTCTAAGTTGATGATTGACTTAGAAATGAAAAAACATAAGTGACCACTAACAAAACATTTAAAACTATAACATACGTTCTTCTTGAAGTATACAGTTTAAACCACTTACAAGCAATCTTTTCTAAAATCATCTTCACCATTTCAAAATGGAAAGAACATATTGTGGTTATGCAAGGAAATATCTATAATTTAAAAAATTTTTATGTAGGGGTGAAATAATATAATGTCTATCATTTGCTTTGAAATATTTCAGCAACACGAAAGAAAGAGGAAAAGTGATGGATTAAATATACTTGGCAAAACTTTGAGAATTCTTAATTTTGACATATTTATATATTTAAGCTTATTTTGTGTTTTGAAACTTTTCATAACAAAATATTTTTGAGTGGAAGGGATTTTTTAAAGTTCTTTAAAAGAATATAAATAGAATTTAAAAAACAGAATAATAAAATATACTGCACATAGAGGAAGTTTATAAATCTTAGTTAATATAAATATGCTAAAGACACATAAATTCATTTTCTGATTCCAAACATCATTTTTTCCAAGTGGAAAAAAAGTTTAATTCTCAGTTGAAATTAGAAGAGGTATGAGACTTTCTCTATATTGTTTGTCCTAAGAGGTAAAATTCTGACCAATGGATATAAACTAAAGGAGGAAAAATATTCCAGAGATAGACTGGATGGCCTTGGGAAGTTGTAATTTACTACCCCTGAAAATGCAACTAGGCATTCCTTCTCTCAGAAAGTCAACTAGAGAAAGACTTTAACCATCAGATATGGGGTTGGACTAAAAGTTCTTTAACTTTGTTATTCAACCAGAGAGTCAGTGAGGCATAATAATAAGCTGGTTACAAGGTTTATAATTATCAGGCCAATCATGCTCAACCTCTGGGGACCTACGACAAAGTATCCATCTCTCAGGGGTGTTGTGAAGATTGAATGATAAAATATATGTAAAGCGTTAGAACCCTGCCTGGTCTATGCACTATAAAATATTTTGCTTTTCTAACTCAAAAATATTAAACTTTATGACGATAATGATTAAAATCATAAGCTTTGGAGTCAAATATCTGGTTTCTAACTACAGTTCCACCACTTACTATAATCTCCCTATCTCTCTTATTTAAACCTCAATTATTTTACTTTTCTTGGTTTACTATTTTCCTTTCTTTAAATCTTTCCATGCTAACCTCTAAATAACAAGTGTTAAAATTCAATACTAACTATTGAATTTTCCACTTTATTGTGATCCACACAGTCAAAGGTTTTGGCATAGTCAATAAAGCAGAAATAGATGTTTTTCTGGACATCTCTTGCTTTTTCTATGATCCAGCAGATTTTGGCAATTTGATTTCTGGTTCCTCTGCCTTTTCTAAAACCAGCTTGAACATCTGGAAGTTCACGGTTCACATATTGCTGAAGCCTGGCTTGGAGAATTTTGAGCATTACTTCACTAGTGTGTGAGATGAGTGCAACTGTGTGGTAGTTTAAGAATTCTTTGGCATTGCCTTTCTTTGGGATTGGAATGGAACTTTCCAATCCTGTGGCCACTGCTGAGTTTTCCAAATTTGCTGACTTATTGAGTGCAGCATTTCACAGCATCATCTTTTAGGATGTGAAATAGCTCAACTATAATTCCATCACCTCCACTAGCTTTGTTCACAGTGATGCTTTCTAAGGCCCACTTGACTTCACATTCCAGGATGTCTGGCTCTAGGTGCGTGATCACACCATTTTAATTAACTGGGTCATGAAGATTTTTTTTGTACAGTTCTTCTGTGTATTCTTGCCACCTCTTCTTAATGTCTTCTGCTTCTGTTAGGTCCATACCATTTCTGTCCTTTATCGAGCCCATCTTTGCATGAAATGTTTCCTTGGTATCTCTAATTTTCTTGAAGAGATCTCTAGTCCTTCCCATTCTATTGTTTTCCTCTATTTCTTTGCATTGATCCCTGAGGAAGGCTTTTTTATCTCTCCTTGCTATTCTTTGGAATTCTACATTCAAATGGATGTATCTTTCCTTTTCTCCTTTGCTTTTCACGTCTCATCTTTCACAGCTATTTGTAAGGCCTCCTCAGACAGCCATTTTGCTTTTTTGCATTTCTTTTTCTTGGGGATGATCTTGATCCCTTTCTCCTACACAATGTCATAAACCTCTGTCCATAGTTCATCAGGTACTCTGTCTATCAGATCTAGTCCCTTAAATCTATTTCTCACTTCCACTGTATAATCATAAGGGATTTGACTTAGGTCATACCTGAATGGTCTAGTGGTTTTCCTTCCTTTCTTCAATTTAAGTCTGAATTTGGCAATAAGGAGTTCATAATCTGAGCCACAGTCAGCTCCCGGTCTTATTTTGCTGACTGTATAGAGCATCTCCATCTCTGGCTGCAAAGAATATAATCAATCTGATTTCAGTGTTGACCATCTGGTGATATCCATGTGTAGAGTCTTCTCTTGTGTTGTTGGAAGAGGGTATTTGCTATGACCAGTGTGTTCTCTTGGCAAAACTCTATTAGCCTTTGCCCTGCTTCATTCTATACTCCAAGGCCAAATTTGCCTGTTACTCCAGGTGTTTCTTGACTTCCTACTTTTGCATTCCAGTCACCTATAATGAAAAATACATCTTTTTTGGGTGTTAGTTCTAAAAGGTCTTGTAGGTCTTCTTAGAACCATTCAGCTTCAGCTTCTTCAGTGTTACTGGTTGGGGCATAGACTTGGATTACCATGATATTGAATGGTTTGCCTTGGAAACAAACAGAGATCATTCTGTCATTTTTGAGATTACATCCAAATACTGCATTTTGGACTCTTGTTGACTATGATGGCTGTTCCATTTCTTTTAAGGGATTTCTGCCCTCAGTAGTAGATATAATGGTCACTGAGTTAAATTCACCCATTCCAGTCCATCTTAATTCACTGATTCCTAGAATGTCAAAGTTCACTCTTGTGATTTCCTGTTTGACCACTTCCAATTTGCCTTGATTCATGGACCTAACATTCCAGGTTCCTATGCAATATTGCTCTTTACAGTATCAGACCTTGCTTCTATCACCAGTCACATCCACAGCAGGGTGTTGTTTTTGCTTTGGCTCTATCTATTCATTCTTTCTGGAGTTATTTCTCCAGTGATCTCCAGCAGCATATTGGGCACCTACCAACCGGGGGAGTTCATCTTTCAGTGTCTCATCTTTTTGTCTTTTTATACTGTTCATGGGGTTCTCAAGGCAAGAATACTGAAGTGATTTGCCATTCCCTTCTCCAGTGGACCACATTCTGTCAGACCGCTCCACCATGACCCATCTGTCTTGAGTGGCTCCACACAGCATGGCTTAGTTTCATTGAGTTAGACAAGGCTGTGGTCCGTGTGATAAGATTGAGTAGTTGTCTGTGATTTTGGTTTCAGTCCGTCTGCCCTCTGATGCCCTCTCTCAGCACCTACCCTCTTACTTTGGTTTCTCTTACCTTCGACGTAGGGTATCTCCTCACAGCCAAGGCTCCTGACTTTGGACATGGGGTATCTCCTTTCGCCTGTGGCTCCAGACCTTGGACATGGGGTTGCTCTTCTCAGGCACTGCTCCAGACCTTGGACGTGTGGTAGCTCCTCTTGGCCGCTGCTCCTGACTTTCGACATGAGGTATCTCCTCTCTGCTGCTCCTGCACCACTCCCAAGAGATGGGGAGACCAAACCACCTGACCTGCCTCTTGAGAAACCTGTATGCAGTTCATGAAGCAACAGTTAGAACTGGACATGAAACAACAGACTAGTTCCAAATAAGAAAAGGAGTACATCAACGCTGTATATTGTCACCCTGCTTATTTAACTTATATGCAGAGTATATCAGAAGAAACGCTGGACTGGAAGAAGCAAGCTTGAGAGAAACAAGCTGAAGAAAGATTGCCAAGAGAAATATCAATAAACTCAGATATGCAGATGACACCACACTCATGGCAGAAAGTGAAGAAGAACTAAAGAACCTCTTGATGAAAGTGAAAGAGGAGAGTGGAAAAGTTGGCTTAAAGCTCAACATTCAGAAAACGAAGATCATGGCATCCAGTCCCATCACTTCATGGCAAATTGATGGGGAAAGAGTGGAAACAGTGGCTGACTTTATTTTGGGGGTCTCCAAAATCACTGCAGAAGGTGACTGCAGCCATGAAATTAAAAGACACTTACTCCTTGGAAGAAAAGTTATGACCAACTTAGACAGAATATTAGAAAGCAGAGACGTTACTTTGCCAACAAAGGTCCATCTGGTCAAAGTTATGGTTTTTCCTGCAGTCATGTATGGATGTGAGAGTTGGACTACAAAGAAAGCTAAGCACTGAAGAATTGATGTTTTTGAACTGTGGTGTTGGAGAAGATCTTGAGAGTCCCTTGGGCTGCAAGGAGATCCAACAAGTCAATCCTAAAGGAAATCAGTCCTGAATATTCATTGGAAGGGCTGATGCTGAAGCTGAAACTCCAATACTTCGGCCACCTGATGTGAAGAACTGACTCATTTGAAAAGACCCTGATGCTGGGAAAGATTAAAGGCTGGAGGAGAAGGATGACAGAGGATGAAATGGTTGGATGGCATCACTGACTCAAAGGACAGGAGTTTGAGTAAACTCCAGGAATTGATGATGGACAGGGAAGCCTGGCGTGCTCAAGTCCATGGGGTCTCAAAGAGTCAGACACAACTGAGTGATGGAACTTAATTGAAGATCTATTTAGATATAGAATCACAGAATCTTTACCAATGCTTTCCTCTTCATGTTCTCCTTTCTCTCAGCATATAAACTTTTGAAATAACACTTGGTAAGTACTTTCCACATATTAGCTTCTCTTTCGTCTTCACACATGTCATCTGAGGTAAGCCCTCAGAGGCACTGTGAGATTGAGTAATACCTAGCTGATGAGCAGCCTAGAACTCCAATCACCCCAGTCTGGATGAAGAGCATGTGATCTTAATCACTACAGTAACTTGCATCTTATAAACAACACAGTGCATAAGCTGGACTCCAATTCTCCTTTCTGGTTCCATCTCTCTCATTCTTTGTCACAGTTGAGCTTTGGTGTCCTTGTTGCCTACCTTCTCTTATTCCCATAGGCAACATCATCAGAGTGCTGTCTCCCATGCCCCACATTTTATCCAAACCACCACCAACCTCAGAATGGCTTGAAGAGAGGACAGGCTTTGGAATCATACAGACCTGAATTTAAATCCAAGTAAGTTGTTTAATGCCTCTAGTTTTCATTTTTACTTCATGCAGTCCTTGAGAGATCAAAAAAGATAACACATACAAAATACCTGGTACATGATTAGCAATAAAAATAATAATATATTAGTGTTTCTGACTAATCAGCAGCATTTGATGTTGTTAACTACTCTTTCTACCTTGAAACAATCTATGCTTTTGGCTTCTTGGAGTCCATCCTCTCTTGGCATTCTCCCAATTTTCTAGAAGATCCTTGGTCTATTTCAAAAGATTAATTTTATTTGCTTAAGTCACAAAAATATTGGTATGCTCTAGAGACTTGTTGCATTCTTCCCTTCTTGCTTGAAATCTTGCTAAGTTCTCAATTTTTGTGTGTAGAGGGAGAGGGATGGAAGAGAACCTAAAGGACTTTTCAGAATTACTAGAGGAGTTTTCAAACTATACACCTTCCATCCTTGACCTAAGGGAGGTTCCGATATATTCCCTCAGGGGGATAATACATTGTGTTTTAGTTTTTTTGTGTGATAATTAGTCTACCTGGGTTTATGAATTTTTAGTATTTCTTTGTTTTGTGGCATACATAAAAGCACATCTAAAAATGTTAATGATGTTGTAGAGGCAACTTGTCTCTTCTTTTCCTTACATTCCTTTCTTGGATTAGTCATAGAATATGTACTATCACTAATAGTTCTAACCTCTCAGGGGGTGATAGAGATTTTCATTCCATACTTAACTGCCCTTGAGGATATTCTGGGGAAGAAGCTGCCATCATTCTCTTACTCTTTTACTAGCTCCTTCCCAAGAGAAGAGAGAGAGGTACTTGATTGAGAAAACTGGTGAGACTGGTATACCCTAGCTGATGTTTGTTTACTGGTCAAGTTAATGCATTAAAAGTTATTGCCCATAAGTCATCTTATTTCTTGGAGCTAATTTTTTTTTCTCACTTTGTACTTGAACCTTGCATACCTTGTAAGAAGTGTGTGTGTACCCTTGCAAGACTACAAGTGCTCCTTCCCGCTTTGAGGTAATTAATGCCACTTACAATACCTTACATGAGAAACCTGTAATTATCCCAATTCTCTTCCTGTGTCTAGAAGGTTTGTTGTTGTTGTTTAGTCACTCAGTTG
The DNA here is from genome assembly GCF_019923935.1 of Bubalus bubalis. Lineage (NCBI taxonomy): Eukaryota > Metazoa > Chordata > Mammalia > Artiodactyla > Bovidae > Bubalus > Bubalus bubalis. The sequence goes on along the minus strand of NC_059160.1, from coordinate 79,561,277 downwards.
TACCCTCTTTTCTATCCTGTGAACTGTAGCCCACTAGGCTCCTCTGTCCTTGGGATTTTCCCAGTAAGAATACTGGAAGTGAAAATCGTTCAGTTGTGTCCATCTTTTTGTGATCCCACAGAGTATACAGTCCATGAAATTCTCCAGGCCAGAATACTGGAGTGGGTAGCTGTTTCATTCTTCAGAGGATCTTCCCAACCCAGGGATCAAACCCAGGTCTCCCACATTGCACGTGGATTCTTTACCAGCTGAGCCACCAGGGAAGCCCAAGAATACTGGATTGGGTTGCCATTTCCTCCTCCAGGGAATCCCCCTGACCCAGGGATCAAACCAGCATCTCCTGTGTCTCCTGCATTGTAGGTAAATTCTTTACCACTGAGCTACTGGGACAGCCTAGGAGGCTAAGTAAGTTCAAACCATGATGAGAGGTAGAGGACCCAGCAGCATTCACCCATGTAGGGACAGTGTCATGAGAAACTGTTTGGTTTTTTCCAGGTACTTTTCCAGTCACTTTGCTCTTTATTCATTGTGCCCACTCTGTCAGGACACTAGAGGAGAGAACAGGTGAGCAGTGGTCAGCAGAGCAAAAATAAAATTAATGCATCATATTCATTATTGTATGCATTTCTTTTCACTAAGGGAATGTGACTTCCTTCTTATGAGCTGTTTTTTAGGTAACTGAAGACTACAGAATCCCACAACTCTGAGCTAAGACCACTAATTGAGAAGATTTTCTACATTTGACCACAAAAGCTGCATGATGCACTGCTTTTCAAATGTGGCCCACAACTCATTAGTGTGTAAGAAAAAGCTTAACAAATTATTACCAGGATTTTTTGTTGTTACTGTTGTTAATTAAAAAGAAAATTTTAGAAATTATTGGGGTTTTCTTGGAGGGTGAGAGCAAAAGAGAGAAAAATAATTTCAGTGTAGTTAACAGTCTTAATATTACATAACTTGTAAGTAGCAAAGTAGAGATTTGAATTGAGACCCTCTGAATCCATGACATGCTTTTGGCTGCATGATACATTTCAATTTTACTGATTTCCAACAACTTACCTAATTTATTCAGCTGATTGTCTTAAACATGAACATGGTAATTAAATTCATAGTTCTTGAGGTTCAAACCCCAGCAAGTTACTTTACTTCTCTGAATGTCACTGTAGAGATAACACAGGGAGAAGTGTGTTAGGATTCCAACACAAGAATTTAGCTTATAACAGGGTCTTTTCTAATGAGTCAATTCTTCACATCAGGTGGCCAAGGTATTGGAGTTTCAGCTTCAGCATCAGTCCCTTCCAATGAATATTCAGGATTCATTACCTTTAGGATTGACTGATTGGATCTCCTTGCAGTTCAAGGGACTCTCAAGAGTCTTCTCCAACACCACAATTCAAAAGCATCAATTCTTTGACACTCAGCTTTCTTTATAGTCCAACTCTCACATCTCTCACATCCATATATGACTTTTGGAAAAACCATAGCTTTGACTAGACAGACCTTTGTTGGCAAAGTAATGTCTCTGCTTTTTAATATGCTGTCTCATTAGGCCTTGAAAATACCAGTGTAGAGTGCTCTTTGGTCAAAAGAATCCATAAAACACCAGTTACTTTTAGAAAGAAAGCAAATTGTGAAACAAGGAGCTTATATTATTTAGTTACTTTAATATGCATCTTGTCTCAAAGACATTGAAAAGAAGTTATGAGTCAAGAACCTTTAAAGATGACTTAACAAATCTTGAGAAGTGAGAGAAGTCTACATAATTAGAGTAATACAGGAAGTAAAGTGGCTTCTGTATGAGAAAATACCTATGATGGTTTCTTCTGAAAAGATAAAATAAAGTGAAATCAAAGCTCATAATATGATCATGGGTTTACACGGGGCACATGTAGATTCCCTCATCAATCACTGACTTTTAAAAGGGAGAGGACAGACTCGACAGAATATCAGGACTATATAGGAACTCAGAAGTCATTCTAATCCAACCCCCTTATTGAAAATCAGGAAATTGAGATCTTGAGAGTGCAGTGACACCCTGCTGGCAATAACAGAGCTAGAACTAGGCTTTTTTTCTCTCTCCAACCACCTCTCAACTCCATTCAGAGTCCTCTTATTGCACCTTTACTGGTAAATGATGCCTACAAAGGAATTCCTTTCAGGCCAGTTCAAATCATTCTTGCTTTGCAGTCCTGAAGTAGAAAACAGATAAAGTAATTTATTCTAAGATGAAAAGAACATGATCTGTATGCTCTACCTTCTCCATGGATTTATTTTATTTTATATATTGATTGACAATATATAAATCAAATTATTTTATATTTACTTATATATATATAAGTAAAGTTTATTTACAAGTTATCTTAGTTTCTGGTGTGTGTATATATGTAAAAGTCAATATATATATAATTTTTCAGATTCTTACAGGTTATTACAAAATATTGAGTATGTTTCCTGTGCTATACAGCAGGTCCTTCTTGGTTACCTATCTTTTCTATAGTAGTGTGTGTATGGAACCAGACTTCCCTGGTGGCTCAGATGGTAAAGAATTCACCTGCAATGTGGGAGAGCTGGGTTAGATCCCTGGGTTAGGAAGATCTCCTGGAGAAGGGAATAGCTACCCACTGCAGTATTTTGACCTGGAGAATTCCATGGACAGAGGAGCCTCGTAGGCTACAGTCCATGGGGTCACAAATCTCAATATCCTAATTTATAATTCCCATAGCACTTTCCCCTTTGGTAAACCATCAATTTGTTTTCTATGTCTCAGGGTCTATTTCTGTTTAATAAATATGTTCATTTGTATCATTTTTTAAAGATTCCACATGTAAGCAATATCATATGATATTTGGCTTTCTCTGTTTGGCTTACTTCACTTAGTATAATAATCTCTAGGCCCATCAATTTTGTTTCAAATGTCATTATTTTATTCCTTTTATGGCTAAGTAATATTACATATGTATATATACCACATCTTCAGCCATTCATCTATTGATGAACATTTAGGTTGCTTCCATGTCTTGGCTATTGCAGATAGTGCTGCAGTGAATACAGGGGTGCACGTGTCTTTCTGAATTATATTTTTGTCTGGATATATGCCCAGGAGTGGGATTGCAGAATCACATGGCAACTCTATTTTTAGTTTTTTGAGGAACCTCATACAGTTTTCCATAATGGCTGCATTAACTTACATTCCCACCAACAGTGTTGGGGGTGTTCCTTTTTCTCCACACCCTCTCAAGCATATTTTATTTGTAGATTTTTAAAAAATTTATGGCCATTCTGACATCAGTGTATGGTGGCACTTCATTGTAGCTTTGATTTGCATTTCTGTAATAATAATTAGCAAGGTTGGGCATCTTTTCATGTGCCTATTGGTCATCTGTATGTCTTCTTTGGAGAAACATCTATTTTGGTCTTCTGCCCATTTTTTTTTTTATTGGATTGTTTGGTATTTTTGTTTTAGAGTTGTATGAGCTGTTTATATATTTTTGAAACTTATCCCTTTAGAAATTATTCAGTCACATCATCTGCAAATATTTTATGTCAGTGCAGAAGTTGTCTTTTTATTTCATTTATGGTTTCCTTTGCTATGTAAACACTTAGAAGTTTGATTAGATTTCATTTGTTTATTTTTGCTTTTATTTCTATTGCCTTAGTAGATTGACCTAAGAAAACATTTGTATGATTTATGTCAGAGAACGTTTTTGCCTGTGTTATCTTCTAGGAGCTTTACATCACCACTCTTTGATATAGGAAATTACGTAACCTAGATACCAACCAGGTTCTGCTATAAACAAGACAGCAGGCTCAAAACAGAGTCAGATGGGAAAGCCCATGTCACCAAACTGAGACTGAACATAGTCGCAGTTTTGACCTAGTCAGTATTGGATAAGTAATCTGGAGAAGGAAATGGCAATCCACTCTAGCACTCTTGCCTGGAAAATCCCATGGACCGAGGAGCCTGATAGGTTACAGTCCATGGGGTCGCAAAGAGTCGGACACAACTGAGCAACTTCACTTCACTTCACTTCAATCTGCCAAATGCCAACGCCTATCAAAAGAGTAACCTTTGGATAACCAATCTTGCCTAGTAAAGCTTCCTTATTCCTGCTCCAAATCTCTTGGCTTGTATAACTCATCATATTCCTTTCAGTCTGCTAGACTGGATGCTGCCTGATTAATGAATCACTGAATCTTCAAAATCTATTCAGTTGAATTTTGTTTTTTTCAATTTTGGTAGTAACAGTGGAATCCAAAGTTTCAGAGGCACTAAGAAATGCAGATGTTAGTACCCACTGAATACTTTGGGTTCTGTCTTTCTTGCTGTTTAAAACAGTCATGGATAAGTTTCTCTCAGATTCTAATCCAGGCTCTCACTATTTTTGACTTTCCAGTCCCAGGTTAACAGATCAGTCTAGACTGACAGAAGGCTCTATCAGAACACCAGTCTTTAGAATTTGGTTAGTCTACAATTGCTGTCCAGGGATTAACAGGTTAGCTTGACCTGGAAGATCAGTCCACCTGGATCTAGCCCTTGGCCATTCCGCAGTACCGTTTCTTTGGCTATTGCTGATGTCCATACTCCTGCTTCCTCAGTTACTGTTATTACTTTTAATGTGAACATGAGGTAAATGAATAATAGATCCACTGCTGATGGGAGTCTCAGAAGCCAAAGTTGTAAAACTGGTGGGTATAAATCAGGCATTTAGAAGCTATCAGAGCATTTGCCACTTAAACCTAAGACTCTGGTGCTAGGATAAATTGGTACCCTGGAAAACACCACAAAACTCTCAACCCAGGGACACATTCCTCTTAGGTATTAATTTAATTCTGACAGACCCAAGGCTTATCTAAAGAAATAGGATACTCAAGTCCCAAATAATTGAGTCCTTCACCTTCTAGAACACCTACTTATTTTTAAGAACTATGATCCTGGAAACTGTAGATATCTATAATAACGTCAGAATCTTACTAACGAGTACACTGGAAAGCAGTGGTATCCGAATCAAATAAACAGAATGGGATATCTATTTTAATTGGCTATAGAAGCCTCCCAAAACTTTGAGATTCTAAAATAGCTTCATTGCAGTTTTCATTGCAAAAAGCTATTAAAAAATTAAAGACACACAAGGTACGCCCCCCAAAAGGCTATAAGATTAACATGACTCCTACTGCTTCACTCTGTGTTATCTGAGTCTACTAATCCTCTGTCTGAATTGCCTTTCTATTCTATTGTTGTTGTTTAGTCACTCTGTCATGTCCGACTCTTTGCAACCCCATGGGCTGCAGCATGCCAGGCTTTCCTGTCCTTCACCATTTCCCGCAACTTGCTCTAATTCATGTCCATTGAGTCAGTGATGCCACCCACCCATCTCGTCTTTTGTCTCCTCCTGCCTCCAATCTTTCCCAGCATGGGGATTTTCTAATGAGTCAGCTCCTCACATCTGGCAGCAAAGTATTGGAGTTTCAGCTTCAGCATCAGTCCTTCCAATGAATATTCAGGATTGATTTCCTTTAGAATTGACTGGTTTGACCTCCTTTCAGTCCAAGGGACTCTCAAGAGTCTTCTCCAATACCACAATTCAAAAGCATCAATTCTTAGGTGCTCAGTTTTCTTTATGGTCCAACTCTCACATCCATACATGACTACTGGAAAAACCATAACTTTGACTATACAGACTTATGTTGACAAAATAATGTCTCTGCTTTTTAATATGCTATCTAGGTTTGTCATAGCTTTTCTTCCAAGAAGCAAACAGCCTTTAATTTCATGACTACAATCAAACCATCTGCAGTGATTTTGGAGCTCAAGAAAATAAAGTCTATCACTGTTTTCCCATCTATTTGACATGAAGTGATGGGACTTAATGCCATGATCTTAGTTTTTTGAATGTTGAGCTTTAAGCCACTTTTCCACTCTGCTCGTTCACCTTCATCAAGAGACTCTTTAGTTTCTCTTCACTTTCTGCCATAAGGGTGATGTCATCTGCATATCTGAGGTTATTGATATTTCTCCCAGCTATCTTGATTCAGTATCCAGGTTGTTCTTCATCCAGCCTGGCATTTCTCATGATGTACTCTGAATATAAGTTAAATAAGCAGGGTGACAATATACAGCCTCGATGTACTCCTTTCCCAGTTTTGAACCAGTCCATTGTTCCATGTCCAGTTCTAACTGTCGTTTCTTGACCTGCATACAGGTTTATCAGGAGGCAAGTAGGTGGTCTGGTATTCCCATTTCTTTAAGAACTTTCTGCTCTATAGAAAGTGTTAAATAATTATGTTTTAAAATAAGACTATCTCTTGAGTAACCACCTTCAAATATCTTTTACTTTTGGGTTAAAAACCAAGCTAAGGGCCTCAGTTAAAGAATTTCCTAAACCCAGAAAGGATTCCCAAAAGTTTTCTAAAGAATGTAATCTTCCTCAGGGCCTATGACTCCAGACTGGCAAATCTTAACTACCTTCTACACATGCTGGTAAGACCTGGTGAAGCCCCACAGTAGGTGCAGGAAGCAGAATGGCATAACCCCAAGAGTGATATTGAGATCAATATCCAATAGGGTCACCTTATGAACAAGAAAAAATCATGAAATAGCAGCCAATATTTTATAAGCTATTCCTAGAGTTCCCTGCCCACACTGATTGGCCTATTATTCAAACCTGCAAACAAAAGAAAGATTAATCTGTGCCAGACTTTAAAGATAATCTGAAAGATTTTTTTTCCTACAGCATGAAGGAAGGACAGGTATGCAGGGACATGCCTCAAGAAAAATAGCCTATGTCCCAATTTTTGCTGAGTCTCTGAGATTCTCCTTATTCTCAGCAAAACCATTGGAACCTTGGAAACAAAAGCTGTCATTGTTCTGCCTTTTCCTAGAGTGGATGTTTGCTTTTAAATTTCCCTTCACAAGTTTACCTTCTAAGAATGTTACTCTTTGAAATGCTCCCAGGGTGTACAGAATAGAAAGGAATAAAGCAAGAATATCACCACTTTAAAAGTAGTTTACAATTCATGCCCCAAAGAGGGGAAAAAATAGATTACTGCAAAGACAGGGTGAGTCATACTCAGTCATTGAGACTAACTGTATGCTTAAAGGGGTAAGGATCTGTAGCAAAATGACCTCAACCTCTGAGCCTATTGTTAAAAAGAATCTTGGGAGCATCCATTCCATCAAACAGAGTTTGAGGAAATTAACTATTACGGACAATTTATTTACTTTTTTTTTTTTAATATTTATTTATTTGGCTGCACTGGGTCTTAGTTGTGGCACATGGGATCTATGACCTCCATTGCATCATGTGAGATCTTAGTTGAAGCATGTGGGATCTAGTTCCCTGAACAGGCATGGAACCCAGGCTCTCTGCATTGGGAACGTAGTCTTAGCTACTGGGCAGCCAGGGAAGTTTCAAGTTTCTTTACTTAAATCATCATATACCTAAGCATTATTAGTAAAATTTCTAGCAAATACTCTTTTGTTCTAATACCCTTAAACAATTATCTTGTAGGGGAGCATAATTTGCCACCCCAAAATGTTTCTTTGGTATGTGAATCATTTTAAATTGAAACAATCAAGGGCCACAAAGGCTCAAGAAGAAACTTGAACTTTCCTCTTTAATGTCTAAAAGAATGTATAGGTAGAGGACCTTGTCCAGGAAGGGAGTTATTACTATGAATAACTATAGTATGAACCGAGTGCTTAGACAGGAAGGAACCAAGCAAAGTCTTGTTTGTTGAAATTTCATGCTGTGTCTCATTGTCTCGGCACAACTAAGCAACTATCTGTTTACCAAACTTGTTTTTCCATAGTCATGTAAATTGTCTTCCTCTCCTTGAGTTCCAAATCAATTCCCCCAATATCCCCTTTTTTTTTTCTTTAGCTGAGAATTGTGGTTAAGTAAAGGTTTGGTCCTTTTGGTGAGTTACTCAGTTTTTTTCTGGAACTGTCCAGTGTGTACATGTTATTAAAAGTTAGTTTGGTTTTCTACTTAAATCGTCTACTATTAACCTGTTTCCACATCAATTTAATTCTTAGGCCAGCCAGAAGAACCTAGAAGGGTAGAATAAAAACTTTTTTTCCTCCCTGACAATCTCTATATTCACTTTTATTCATCTAAGCATATACGTTAGAGATAATCCCAACAGATGATCTCATTTGTCCTCTCATATTGAAATCTTCCCAAAGTCAAGAAGATTTCTTATTTTTAAATATTCAACTGGCTTTATCAAGAAGTTTGTGAATTTTCTTAAACTTTACACATAAACATTCTTACTTGCTTCATTTGGAGTTTATAAGTAAATTGTTATGTTAAAAATAGTTCACCAAAGAAAATCAAGATGATAGAGAAGGAAGATGTTACGCTCATGTCCCCTCACAAATACATCAGAGCTACGACCACATAGATCAGGTCTCACTGAAATCAACCAGGGGACTAGTAGAAGAGCTTTTCTATAACCAAGCCTATAAAGAAAGATCCACACAGAGTCTGGTAGGAAGGAGAAAGAGGCCTGCATCTACTCAAGACCTGCACCCTTAATAGAGTACACAGAAAAGGAGGGGAAATCACAGGCTTGGGGATCTTCTCTGGAGATCAAGGAATTCAAGTTACTTATTAGGCACCCCAGCTCTGAGGTCTAACACTGGAATAATGAACACAACTGGCTAATTTAAAAACCAGTGGGGCCTACAGGAGGATTGTAGAAATGAGGACTCTACTCTTAAGAAACACACACACAGACTTGCTTAATCCTAGTCACAATGCGTAGGCAGAAGATTGAAAACTACCTGAGGCTCTGGCCAGCTTGTCAGGATTACAACCCTTGTGCTCCCAGACCCACTCAGCCCATATGAAGATCCCGCTCTAGATCCTCTTGCTTCAGTACTACTCCCTGGTGAGGCAGTGGCTACCATTGCCAATGAGAATGTGCATATGGAGGGAATAGAACCAGTTCTGACCTAAGTCCTGCTTCTGACCAAGGTAGAGGAAATCATTGCCAGCATGGAAGTTGAGGCACACACTTGGGGAGGGGGGAGGGGGACAAGACTAACTCCAGGGAAGAGACTGCCAACATGAGTGGCCATCAACGTGCACCATCAAAAGGGAGCAAGACTAGCTCCAGGGTAGAGACTGCCATCGCCAGAGCACCTGCCCTTGCACACACTCAGAAGGGAACAAGCCTAAGTGTAGGGTGAAGAATGCTTAGTACATGAAGAACGCATAATGATGCTTCCACATAAGGAACCACTTTCAAGAACAGAATACTAACCATTTCACCCAATTTTACAAAGACAAAGTTAAACAAATATGATTCAAATTAAAAAAAAAAAACCATCAAAGACCCTAATGATACAGAGAAAAATAATTTATCTGATAAAATATTTCAAATAAAAAACATAAAAAGCTAACTAACTAGGGAAAAGAATAACAAACACAGTGAGAATTTTAACAAAGAATCAGAAAGTATAAAAAAGAACCAGTCAGAGCTGAGGTGAATAACTGAATTTTTAAAAAATGACACTAGAGAAAATTAAAAGCAGTCTAGATAATACAAAAGAACACATAAATGATCTGGAAGATAGAACAATGGAAATCACCCATTTAAAACAGCAAAAAGAAAAAAGTAATTTTTTAAAGATGGGAATAGCTTAAGGCATCTCAGAAACAATATCAAGCAATTAACATTTATATTATAGGAGTCTCAGAAGGAGAAGAGAGAGAGAAAGGGATAGAAAATGTATATGATGAAATTATGGCTGAAAACTTCCTGAACCTGGAGAAGGATAGATATCCAGTTATAGGAAGCACAGAGACTTCCAAACAAGATGAATCCAATGAGTTCCAGACCATAACTTGATTAAAATAGTGAAAGTTAAATATAACAGGAAAATTGTAAAGATACCAAGAGAAAAACAAAGAGTCGCATGCAAAATAACCTCTATAAGGTTATCAGTTAATTTTTTAGCAGCAACTTTGCAGACCAGAAGGGAGTAGTATGATAACCTAATGCAAACAGCCAACTCATTGGAAAAGACCCTGATGCTGGGAAAGATTGAAGGCAGAAGGAAAAGTGGGTGACAGAGGATGGGATGGTTGGATGGTATCACTGAGCAATGGACATGAATTTGGAAAAACTCTGGGAGATGGTGAGGGACAGGGAAATCTGGCATCCTGCAGTCCATGGGGTCACAAAGAGTCGGACATGACTTGGTGACTGAACAACAATAATAATATCTCTCAAAGAGATATAAAAACTCTTCAAACAAATATTAACAAGCAGAATCCCAAAATATATTAAAAGGACCATATACCATGATTAAGTGAGGTTTATTCCAAGGATGCAAGGATGGTTCACTGCTTACATATCAATGTTATACCACACTAAAAAATGAGGGATAAAAATTACATGATTACCACTGTAAAGTTAGAAAAAGTGTTTGACCAAATTTGACCCTCATTCATGGTGAAAACTCTCAACGAAGCTCATATAGTAGAAACATATCTCAACATAATAAAGGCCATTTGTGACAAACTCACATCTGATATTACAGTCAGTGGTGAAAACTAAAAACTTTCGCTCTGAAATCAGAAGCAAGACAAGGATGCCTGCTCTCACCATTTCTACTTAACACAGTATTGGAAGTCCTATCCACAGCAATCAGACCAAAAAAAGAAAAAAAAGTCATCCAAATTGGAAGTGAAGAAATAAAACTCACTATTAACAGATGGCTATTGGGTTGGCCAAAAAGTTTGTTTGTTTTCTGTAAGATGGCTCTAGTAGTGCTTCACATCAGATCAGAAAAGGTCAGTCACTCAGTCGTGTCCAACTTTTTGCAACCCCACGAAGCGCAGCACACCAGGCCTCCCTGTCCATCATCATCTCCCGGAGTTCACTCAAACTCATGTCCATCGAGTTGGTGATGCCATGCAGCCATCTCATCCTCTGTCATCTCCTTTTCCTCCTGCCCCCAATTCCTCCCAGCATCAGAGGCTTTTCCAATGAGTCAACTCTTCGCATGATGTGGCCAAAGTACTGGAGTTACAGCTTTAGCATCATTCCTTCCAAAGAAATCCCAGGGCTGATCTCCTTCAGAATGGACTGGTTGGATCTCCTTGCAGTCCAAGGGACTCTCAAGAGTCTTCTCCAACACCACAGTTCAAAAGCATCAATTCTTCGGTGCTCAGCTTTCTTCACAGTCCAACTCTCACATCCATACATGACCACTGGAAAAACCATAGCCTTGACTAGATGGACCTTTGCTTGGTTCTCTTTAATTTCATTCAAAACAGTTTTGTTAGATTGTTTTGTGACAGCTGCCATCAGCATGCAGTTTTAAAAAACTTATCAAAATTGTTGAATTTTTGTGTAGCCAATTTAATAATTAAGATGGAAGGGGGAAAGCAAAATTTTTAGCATATTATGATTTATTATTTAAAGAAAGGTAAAAATGCAACTGAAAAACAAGAAAAGATTTGTTCTGTGTATGAAAAGGGTGTTGTGACTGATTAAATGAGTCAAAAAAGTGGTTTGAAAATGGGCTAAAGAACTAAACAGACATTTCTGCAAAGAAGACAAACAGATGGCTAACAAACACACGAAAAGATGTTCAACATCACTCATTATCAGAGAAATGCAAATTAAAACCACTATGAGGTACCATCTTACGCTGGTCAGAATGGCTGCTATCAAAAAGTCTACAAACAATAAATGTTGGAGAGGGTGCAGACAAAAGGGAACCCTCTTAAACTGTTGGTGGGAATGCAAACTAGTACAGCCACTATGAAGAACAGTGTGGAGATTCCTTAAAAACTGGTAATAGAACTGCCTTATGACCCAGAAATACCATTCCTGAGCATATAATCCGAGGAAACCAGAACTGAAAGAGATATATGTACCCCAATGTTCATCACAGCACTGCTTACAATAGCTAGGACATGGAAGCAACCTAGATGTCTATTGGCAGATGAATGGATAAGCAAGTTGTGGTACATATACACAATGGAATATTACTCAGCTATTAAAAAGAATGCATTTGAATCAGTTCTAATGAGGTGGATGAAACTGGAGCCTATTATACAGAGTGAAGTAAGTCAGAAAGAAAAACAGCAATACAGTATATTAACATATATATATATAGAATTTAGAAAGATGGTAACAAAGACCCTATATGCAAGACAGCAAAAGAGACACAGATGTAAAGAACAAACTTTTGGACTCAGTGGGAGAAGGCCAGGGTGGGATGATTTGAGAGAATAGCATTGAAACATGTATATTACCATACGTGAAATAGATTGCCAGTCCAGGTTTGATGCATGAGACAGGGCACTCAGGGTCAGTGCACTGAGATGACCCTGAGGAATGCGATGGGGAGGGAGGTGGGAGGAGGGTTCATGATGGGGGACACGTGTACGCCTGTGGCTGATTCATGTAAATCTATGGCAAAACCCACTACAATATTGTGAAGTAATTTGCCTCCAGTTAAAATAGATTAATTTTTTTTTAAAGCGGTTTGAGAAGTTTTGCACTGGAGATTTCTCACTGGACAATGCTCTGTGGTCAGGTAGACAAGTTGAAGTTGATAGCAATCAAATCAAGGCATTAATAAAGAACAATCAACATTATACCAGGTGGGAAATAGCTGACATACTCAAAATGAGCAAATCAAGCATACAATGTCATTTGCACCAGCTTGGTTATCTTAATCGCTTTGATGTTTGGGTTTCATAGACGTGAAAAAACCTTCTTGACCATATTTCTGCATGTGATTCTCTACTTAAGTTTAACAAAAAACATTCTAGATTTAAAACCAATTATGACAGTCATGAAAAGTGAACACTGCACAATAATGTGGAATGGAAGATACCATGGGGCAAGTGAAATGAACCACAACCAACCACACCAAGTCTGGTCTTTATCCAAAGAAGGATTGGAAGGGAATCCTCTATTATGAGCTCCTTCTGGAAAACCGAATGGTCTTTTATGCTTCAGCTGGAATTCCATCACCTCCACTAGCTTTGTTTGTAGTGATGCTTCCTAGGGCCCACTTGACTTCCCACTCCAGCATGTCTGGTTTTTGGTGAGTGATAACTGCATCATGGTTACATGGGGTGTTAAGACCTTTTTTGTATAGTTCTTCTGTGTATTCTTGCCACGTCTTCTTAATATCTTCTGCTTCTGTTAGGTCCATACTCTTTCTGCCCTTTATGTGCCCATCTTTGCATGAAATGTTCCCTTGGTACCTCTAATTTTCTTGAAGAGATTTCTAGTCTTTCCCATTCTATTGTTTTCCTGTATTCCTTTGCACTGTTCACTTAGGAAAGCTCTTTTATCTCTCCTTGCTATTCTTTGGAACTCTGCATTCAAATGGATATATCTTTCCTTTTTCCCTTTGCCTTTGACTTCTCTTCTTTTCTCAGGTATTTGTAAGGTCTCCTCAGACAATCATTTTTGCATGTCTTTTCCTTGGGGATGGTTTTGATCACTGCCTCCTGCACAAAGTTATGAAACTCTGTCCATAGTTCTTCAGGCACTCCATCAGATCTAATCCCTTGGATATATTTCTAACTTCCACTGTATAGTCACAAGGGATTTGATTTTTGTCATACCTAAATGGTAGGCCTAGTGCTTTTGCCTACTTTTTTCAACTTAAGTCTGAATTTAGCAATAAGGAGTTCATGATCTAAGCCACAGTCAGCTCCCAGTCTTGTGTTTGCTGACTGCATAGAGCTTCACCATCTTCAGCTGCAAAGAATATAATCAATCTGATTTTGATATTGACCATCTGGTGATGTCCATGTGTAGAACCATATGTAGAGTCTTCTCTTGTGTTGTTGGAAGAGGGTGTTTGCTATGACCAGTGCATTCTCTTGGCAAAACTCTGTTAGTCTTTGCTCTGCTTCATTTTGCACGCCAAGGCCAAACTTGCTTGTTACTCCAGGTATCACTTGATTTCTTACTTTTGCATTACATTCTGCTATGATGAATTTTTTCGTGTTCTAGAAGGTTTATAGGTCTTCATAGAACCTTTCAACTTCAGCTTCTTTGGCATTAGTGGTAGGGGCAGAGACTTGGATTACTGTGATATTGAATGGTTTGCCTTGCAAACAGAGATCATTCTGTCGTTTGTGAGATTGCACCCAAGTACTGCATTTTGTATTCTTTTGCGGACTATGAATGCTATTGCATTTCTTCTAAGGGATTCTTGCCCACAGTTGTAGATATAATGGTCATATTCCTAAAATGTTGATGTTCACTCTGGCCATCTCCTGTTTGACCACCTCCAATTTACCTGGATTCATGGACCTAACATTCCAGGTTCCTATGCAATATTGTTCTTTACAGCATTAGCATTTACTTTCACCACCAGACACATTCACAAGTAGGCATTTTTTCCATTTTCACTCAGCCTCTTCATTCATTCTGGAGCTATTTCTCTGTTCTTCTACAGTAGCATATTAAATACCTACTGACCTGGGGGGGTTCATCTTTAAGTGTCATATCTTTTTGCCTTTCATTTGGGAATAACATGGAATATAATTTATAAAAATATTTAATCACTATGTTGTACATCTGAAACTAATATAATGTTATAAATCAACTATAATTCAATTTTTGAAAGGAAAAATCTTTTCCATCAAATAACTATCCTATAATGGTTTTGATAATGTCAAAAACTTTTAAATTAAGAGGTAAAAAGTCATGTACTGTTACTGTTTTCAGCAGAAACAAAATGGTTAAGTTTGCAATAGGATTTCCAGTAAAATGCGTACATGATATGCTAAGCACTCATGAAGTGCTCAATAAATATTTGTTGATAAATGACTGATGCTTTGCCTTACAGGCAGAAAGAGCCACTTGTTAATAAGAATATGAGTACTTTAAAATGGAAAATTTTAGGAACTTGAAGAGCCAAATGCCACTATTTGAAATAGCACTATCAAATATGTAGTTGATCCATTAACTCTTGCTTCAGTTCAGTTCAGTTCAGTTCAGTCAGCTCAGTCGTGTCCGACTTTTAGCGACCCCATGAATTGCAGCACGCCAGGCCTCCCTGTCCATCACCAACTCCCAGAGCTCACTCAGACTCATGTCCATCAAGTCAGTGATGCCAGCCATCTCATCCTCTGTCGTCCCCTTCTCCTCCTGTCCCCGATCCCTCCCAGAATCAGAGTCTTTTCCAATGAGTCAACTCTTCGCATGAGGTGGCCAAAGTACTGGAGTTTCAGCTTTAGCATCATTCCTTCCAAAGAAATCCCAGGGCTGATCTCCTTCAGAATGGACTGGTTGGATCTCCTTGCAGTCCAAGGGACTCTCAAGAGTCTTCTCCAACACCACAGTTCAAAATCATCAATTCTTCAGCGCTCAGCCTTTTTCACAGTCCAACTTTCACATCCATACATGACTGCAGGAAAAACCATAGCCTTGACTAGACGGACTTCTGTTGGCAAAGTAATGTCTCTGCTTTTGAATATGTTGTCTAGGTTTGTCATAACTTTCCTTCCAAGGAGTAAGCATCTTTTAATTTGATGGCTGCAATCACCATCTGCAGTGATTATGGAGCCCCAAAGAAATAAAGTCTGACACTGTTTCCACTGTTTCCCCATCTATTTCCCATGAAGTGATGGGACCGGATGCCATAATCTTCGTTTTCTGAATGTTGAACTTTAAGCCAACTTTTTCACTTTCATCAAGAGGCTTTTTAGTTCCTCTTCACTTTCTGCCATAAGAGTGGTGTCATCTACATATATGAGGTTATTGAGATTTCTCCAAGAAATCTTGATTCCAGCTTGTGTTTCTTCCAGACCAGCATTTCTCATGATGTACTCTGCATATAAGTTAAATAAGCAGGGTGACGATATACAGCCTTGATGTACTCCTTTTCCTATTTGGAACCAGTCTGTTGTTCCATGTCCAGTTCTAACTGTTGCTTCCTGACCTGCATACAGATTTCTCAAGAGGCAGGTCAGGTGGTCTGGTATTCCCATCTCTTGAAGCATTTTCCACAGTTTATTGTGATCCACACAGTCAAAGGCTTTGGCATAGTCAATAAAGCAGAAATAGATGTCTTTCTGGAACTCTCTTGCTTTTTCCATGATCCAGCAGATGTTGACAATTTGATCTCTGGTTCCTCTGCCTTTTCTAAAACCAACTTGAACATCAGGAAGTTCATGGTTCACATATTGCTGAAGCCTGGCTTGGAGAATTTTGAGTATTACTTTACTAGCATATGAGATGAGTGCAATTGTGCAGTAGTTTGAGCATTCTCTGGCATTGCCTTTCTTTGGGATTGGAATGAAAACTGACCTTTTCCAGTCCTGTGGCCACTTCTGAGTTTTCCAAATGTGCTGGCATATTGAGTGCAGCACTTTCACAGCATCATCTTTCAGGATTTGAAATAGCTCAACTGGAATTCCATCACCTCCACTAGCTTTGTTCGTAGTGATGCTTTCTATGGCCCACTTGACTTCACATTCCAGGATGTCTGGCTTTAGGTGAGTGATAACACCGTCATGATTATCTGGGTCATGAAGATCTTTTTTGTACAGTTCTTCTGTGTATTCTTGCCACCTCTTCTTAATATTTTCTGCTTCTGTTAGGTCCATACCATTTCTGTCCTTTATCGAGCCCATCTTTGCATGAAATGTTCCCTTGGTATCTCTAATTTTCTTGAAGAGATCTCTAGTCTTTCCCATTCTGTTGTTTTCCTCTATTTTTTTGCATTGATTGCTGAAGAAGGCTTTCTTATCTCTTCTTGCTATTCTTTGGAACTCTGCATTCAGGTGCTTATATCTTTCCTTTTCTGCTTTGCTTTTCGGTTCTCTTCTTTTCACAGCTATTTGTAAGGCCTCCCCAGACAGCCATTCTGCTTTTTTGCATTACTTTTCCATGGGGATGGTCTTGATCCCTGTCTCCTGTACAATGTCACGAACCTCATTCCATAGTTCATCATGCACTCTGTCTATCAGATCTAGGCCCTTAAGTCTATTTCTCACTTCCACTGTATAATCATAAGGGATTTGATTTAGGTCATATCTGAATGGTCTAGTGGTTTTCCCTACTTTCTTCAATTTAAGTCTGAATTTGGTAATAAGAAGTTCATGATCTGAGCCACAGTTGGCTCCTGGTCTTGTTTTTGTTGACTGTATAGAGCTTCTCCATCTTTGGCTGCAAAGAATATAATCAATCTGATTTTGGTGTTGACCATCTGGTGATGTCCATGTGTAGAGTCTTCTCTTGTGTTGTTGGAAGAGGGTGTTTGCTATGACCAGTGCATTTTCTTGGCAAAACTCTATTAGCCCTTGCCCTGCTTCATTCTGTATTCCAAGGCCAAATTTGCCTGTTACCCCAGTTGTTTCTTGACTTCCTACTTTTGCATTCCAGTCCCCTATAATGAAAAGGACATCTTTTTTGGGTGTTAGTTCTTATGATGAGTCAACTGAATAGGACAAAGAACCTGTATTTTGAAAGTTTTTGTAAAGGGGTTCATATTTTGTCAAGTTTGAGATTTAGATAAAGCAACAGAAGTCATGTTTCCGTCATTTTGCATAAGAATACCATTTTAATAGGTTTTGATTTGTATAAATGGCTTTCCCCAGAGGACAGCTTCTCAATCATCAACAAATTAATCTCTCCATTGGAAGCATGTGATAGAACAAAAGAGCATAGTTTGAATTACAGTACAATTGGGCAGAAATCAGCACCAGCATTTATAGTTGCATGTGATCAAGGGCAAATAACATGTTTGAGCCTTTATTCTCCTTACCTGAAAAATGGGAAAAATAGCATTTATCTTTCAGGATTGTTATAGGGATAGTGATAATAAATGCATAATAAAATATGCATTACATTTTAAAATAACTATTATCAAAATTACAAAGAATATTCCAACTTGAGAAAATGCTTTAAAATAAGACAAAATTATTGAATAATCATTGATCTAAAAATAATAACATTCAAGACTACATTTCTGGATATAGAGCATAATACAGAACCTAAAGTAGTATTTCCTACTCAATATGTAGTACTCTTGCCTGGAGAATCCCATGGATGGAGG
Source organism: Bubalus bubalis (assembly GCF_019923935.1). Lineage (NCBI taxonomy): Eukaryota > Metazoa > Chordata > Mammalia > Artiodactyla > Bovidae > Bubalus > Bubalus bubalis. Next base: position 79,543,225 of record NC_059160.1, on the reverse strand, counting down.
AGCATGTTGGGCTGCAGTCCATGGGGTCACGAAGAGTCGGACACGACTGAAGTGAGCGCCTTCACTTTCACTTTTCACTTTCATGCATTGGAGAAGGAAATTGCAGCCCACTCCAGTGTTCTTGCCTGGGGAATCCCAGGGATGGCAAAGCCTGGTGGGCTGCCGTCTATGGGGTTTCACAGAGTCTGACACGACTGAAGCGACTTAACAGCAGCAGCAGCATACTGTTTTTTATTTTTCTATTTGTATAAAAAAAGTCAAGCTTACAGAAAAGTTGAAAAGTAACATACTGAATCCTGCATACCCTTTACTTAGTTTCAACTGTTGCAGGGCAAGAAATTTTCCTCTACTCTTCTAGGTTCTTCTAACTGGTCTAAGAGTTAAATTGACTTGAGACAGATTAACAGGAAAATATCTAACAAAAATTTAACAACATGTATACAGAGATGGCATCACCGACTCAATGGACATGAGTTTGAGCAAACTCTGGGAGATGGTGAAGGACAGGGACGACTGGTGTGCTGCAGTCCATGGGGTCACAAAGAGCCGGATACCACTGAGCGACTGAACAACAGTAATAACACAGGGGGTGGACACAGGAAAACTGAAGAACTTGCTAAAATGGCGGCAAACCTCGCCTTAAATACTATCTTCAGCTCAACACAAAAGAGGATATTGGGAGTAGAGGTTTGGAACTTAAAGGGGAGAAAAACAATTTACAGGAAGATAGAAAAGCAAATGATTGGTAAACAAATATTTGCTGAGTCATCTAGAGACAACGGAACTCAGAGTGCATGCACTATGATCTCTAGTCCCTGTGAAGTTTCCCACCCACCATATTTAGCCCATATTAATCGCATATATCTCTGGTGATATTTCTATTCTGGCAACAGGACCTTACCTAAATTCTTTAGACAACTAAGGGAGAAGGAGAAAGAATTTTTTTTCTTTTTTAAATCCTCTCCTTTGCTCTGACAGCTGTTCTGAAGAAGTAAGGGAGGAACCAGGATACACAGGAATTTTTGCAACAAGGATCGAGTAGTAAGAATGTCAAAAGACTACTGTTAATTAAGGAAAACCAAGGATTTCAAGTTGAAAAATTTAGCACTTTTCAATATATGGGAAGGTGCAAGAGTCTGGGCTCCCTGGAACCATTCCTTTGATAAGAACCTCAGCTATCTGTGGCCAGTATCGTGTGTTTTCCCATTCTGAGTCTCCTCAGGGTGCATCTTTGGAGGCGGCTGCTGTGCCTGACCACTTGATGGTGGGCATCCTGTTTGCATCCTGTTTCCTCACCATGTTGGGGAGGGGAGGCTGTAATGTGACGGTTTGATGGCTACAACAACCTTTGTTTACTGATATGGCAAGCAACATTTTTTCACTGACGCTTGCTGCTGACTTTTGTCTAGTTTTTGTTCTGCAGTTTCTCCAGACAGTAACTCCACTGTGCCGGGTTAAGTTTGTTACACAATATCCATCAACCTCAGAGAACTGTCTAAGAGAAAGGCACTTTCGCAATATTGCTTTTTCCCTTCATCCTTATTATTGACTGAAACCACTCACCCTGGTCGGGTACCATAGTAACCATTTGCACGAATTGTTTTACCACAGGAGCTCCTGGTAAGGAACATGGAACTAACAAGCCACCACCAACTGGAAGAATTCAGAAAGGATCAAAAGGAGACACCACATGTCCTACTAACCTCCCAGAATCCTCCTCCCTGGTATCCATTTTGGCTGAGTAATGTATGCTCCACCAGGAGGGACCCAGAGTCAGACTGATTAGTCAAAGGCAACTGGAAAACTAATCCCATCACCATTAAACCCAAGACTGATTTCCTTTAGGATTGACTGGTTTGATCTCTTTGCAGTCCAAGGGACTCTCAAGGGACGTCTCCAACACCACAGTTCAAAATCATCAATTCTATGGCACTCAGCCTTCTTTATGGTCCAACTCTCAATCCGTACATGACTACTGGAAAAACCACTGCTTTGACTAAACAGACCTTTGTTAACAAAATAATGTCTCTGCTTTTTAATATGCTGTCTAGGTTTGCAAAGAGTCAGACACTACTGAATGACTAAGCACACACTAGGTTTATCATAGCTTTTCTTCCAAGGAGCAAGCATCTTTTAATTTCATGGCTGCAGTCACCATCGACAGTGATTTTGGAGCCCAAGAAAATAAGTCTTTCATTGTTTCCCTATCTACATGCCACAGTTATACAGTGGAAGTGACATAGAATGCTTACTATATGCTTAAATATAGTTCTAAGATCTTTATAAATTTTATCACACTTAATCCTTTCAATAGTCGTATGAGATCTTATGACTCCTGTTTCACAGATCAGAAAACTAAGGCACAGAAACAAAAAGTGAGAACAGCTGAGGTTCAAACTCTAGTATTGTGGCTCCAGAGGCCACAGTCTTAAACATTACACAATATTGCCTATACAAACCTTGCTTAATTTGGGGAGACCCAGTCATACTTTTTGATCTAGGCTCAAATAAATTTACCTCCTCCTTTGAGTTTCATCCATTTAAACAACCTGATATGTGCATCTCATTATCTTTTTCTTTTCCTCCAGCTTGCCATCTATAGTTTTATCAGTATTTCTCCTAAGGAATCTTGTATTTCTTTGAGCTCTGTCAGTAAGCCTTCATTCCTTTTTGCTTCAAATTCTACTGTTTATAGAATGATGACTTGTCACTCATATGATCAACCTAGACAGCATATTAAAAAGCAGAGACATTGCTTTGCCAACAAAGGTCCATCTAGTGAAGGTTATGGTTTTTCCAGGAGTCATGTATGGATGTGAGAGTTGGGTTATAAAGAAAGCTGAGACCAAAGAATTGATGCTTTTGAACTGTGGTGTTGAGAAGATTCTTGAGAGTCCCTTGGACTGCAAGGAGATCCAACCAATCCATCCTAAAGGAAATCAGTCCTGAATATTCATTGGAAGAACTGATGCTGAAGCTGAAGCTCCAATACTTTGGCCACCTGATGAAAAGAACTGGCTCACTGGAAAAGACCAACCCTGAACCTGGAAAAGATAGAAGATGGGAGGAGAAGGGGATGACAGAGGATGAGATGGTCGGATGGCATAACTAAATCAATGGACATGAGTTTGAGTAAGCTCCAGGAGTTGGTGATGGACAGGGAAGCCTGGCATGCTGCAGTCTGTGGGGTCAGAAAGAGTCAGATATGACTGGGCAACTGAACTGTCTTTCATATCTGACTTATCTTTGACATTGTGCCCATTAAATATACATATGCATATTTATATAAAGCCATTTAAATTATCTAAAGGAATGTGATAAAAATAAAATTTTCAGTTATTAAGCAACGTGGCTTTTTTAAAAAATGTAGGTATTTCAACTAATTGTTCCTTTTATTTCATACTTTTCTTACAAGGGCTTTAACAATGTATCTAGAACCTCATCAAAAAATTCTTTTTTAATCTTTATGGAAATCTTAAGTAAACAAGTATATTTGCTGTGCAGTCAGTCTGTTGAAAATATAACAATCACATACATAGATACATGCCATTTCTTAGATCAAAGAAATTCTTTCAGCCACTTTATTGTACAAATGTCACTTTAAAAGAAAATTCTATTTTCTTTATTACAAAACAGAATCTGGTCTTTGTCCAAGTCCTTTAGAAAACCACCAAGTCCTGGCAATTGTCCATATTCTGATATTTCCTGTGCACCCATGTTGCAGTTTTTCTTAGTTGAGAATAGGCAGGTTAAGAAGACTCTAATTTTGGAGTCAAACTTCTACTTTTAAAGTTATTTGTAAGGAAACTTACACAAATTCTAATCATTCAAATAATTATATTTCATAGTTGGTGCATTGTAAAAATGCAAATAAGGCTCTCCACTGTGTAATAAATCAAAACTCTTTTATGGCAGTTGTTTTCTGAAGTATCTTTTAGTTAGCACCTTAATAAATGTATAAGAGAGTAAATTAATGTAAACTAACAATGAAGTTGTGGGAAGGTGCTCAGAATAAATTCTATAGTCCAGTTTTACCTAAAACCTATAAGAGAACCATGCTTTTTAAATGAAAATTATATATCTTTTTCATTAACAGTTGAGTTTTTCCACAAGCAATATTGCACAAGAAAATATAATGAAGGTATTAAATTATGATGTAAAAAGTAACGAATATCACAAGCCTTTAGAATTTCCTGCCTGGGTACTAGAATTTGATTTTTATTTCTCTTTCAATTTCCGATTTCACAAACTTAATTTATATAGAGTTATTTATTGTATCACAGTAAAAGAGCTCCCAATCTAAGTAACTTAAAACAATAAATATTATTATCTTCACATTTTCGGTGGGTGAGGAAATTTGGGAACAGATTAGCTGGGCAGTCGTGTCTGGGCTCTCTAACAAGGTTGCAATCGGAGCTGACAAGGGCCACAGTCATCTGAAGGCTTGACTGGACTCGAGGTTACACTTCCAGTCATAGGGCTGCCAAGCTGTTGATGGTTTGGTGCAGGAGTCCTTGGTTTTTCTCCATATGAGCCTCTCCACAGGCTGCCTGAGTGTCCCCATGAAACAGCAGGTGACTGGTTTCCTCCAGAACAAATTATATAAGAGAGAGAACAAAGTGATACTCCTTTCATAACCTAGACTCAGAAGTCACACACTGTCACTTCCACCACTTTCTAGTCTTTAGAAGTCAGTCAGAGTCTAGCTCACATTCAGAAGGAGGGAAGTTAGGTTCCATCTTTTGAAGTGAGGTCTATCAAAATACAGTGTGGACATGTTTTTAAACCACAAAGAGTGTTTTCTACTTTATTTTTTACTGATTATAAAGAAAGTTTAACAAAAATCTAAAATTATAGTAAGAGAGAATTTACCTAATTCTCAAATATTTCCCCAAATTTTTTTCAACAAACTTACTTAACAGCCCTGTATATCCTGAAAACTTTTTCTCACAATTCTATTGCTGTCAAGCATATAAACTTGTTCCTACTTTCTCCATCAGTACAATGGTGGTTAAACATGAATACTTTGATGTACTAGACTGTGAGGTTTTTATCAGGCTTTGAGACTTGAAACTTTCTGTTGTTCATCTACCCCTGAAGCCTCTGATTTTGCATTATGTATGTATCTTGGCTGGCATTCAAAAGTTTGGTAAATAAATAAATGAAGCATCAATATTCTTTAATTGTTGGTTTAGGATTCTTGGATCTAGCATTTCCCATCATATTCATAAAGTAAAATCAGAGATTTTATAAAAATATTGCATTTTGGATCCTGAAAAGTTATGGCAAAAATATATGTCATGACTTATTTCATAAGAAAATGAAAAGTCATAGGGAGATAAAAGTATTGAGAAGAAACTGGTATATCCATCTGTTCCTCCCCCTACCCCACATGTGTGTGCACATATAACCTGAGAAGAAATGGAAAGGAAGTTTTCCAAAGAATAAAACCCAATTTTTAAAATACTAAAATCCAATAAAACCTGGAAAAATAGGAGGAAAGAGTCATCAGCATAGTCATCACCTGAAAGTGGGGCTGAAAGTTTACAAAGGGAAACAAAGGAGAGAAAGAGTTGTTTTGAAGAGTGGAAGTATAGGGGGACATAACAGGGAAATGGTGGCTCAGATGGTAAAAAATATCTGCTTGCAATGCAGGAGGGCTGGGTTCCATCCCTGGGTTGGGAAAAACCCCTGGAGAAGGGAATGGCTCCCCACTTCAGTGTTCTTGGAGAATTCCATGGACAGAGGAGTCTGATAGGCTACAACCCATGGGGTCACAAAGAGTCTGACAAGACAGACCCACTACCACTTTTCACTTTTGCAGGAGATGACAGTGCCACACAGAGGTCCTCTTGAGATTAGTAGTCATGAATTTAAAGTAATAATGATCAGAATGATGATGTGTTTTTTTTCCAGCCACTTTCAGCAGCTTGGGTACAGGCAATGAAGATAAAGGGATTGCAGTTAACCTATATAGTTGGAGTTTTGCCCTAACTGGAGGGAAAGCAAGACAAGAGATAGGTTATGGTACACCATGGAATCTAAAATGGGTAATAAGATGCAAGGACAAGACAGAAATGATGAACAGTAGAAAGATGGTAGAATCAATGGATTGGAGGTCCATTGGAATTTAGGGATTTGGGATACAGATTTTAGCTGGAAAGACAGGGAAAATGGGATGTCTGAGATTACAATGTCTAAGCCAAGACCTTGGAAGTGGGTGATTAGCATGATGGGAAGGACAGGATCACCAGAGAAGTAAAAGAATTAAGAAACCAGGAGATGTATACCTCAACAGAAAGGTTCTGAGAAAAACAACTGAAACTTAGAATGTATCCAAGGTATCGATCCAATATGAGCAAAAATGGAAGTTTTTGCGTGTAAAAACTTGTAGAAGATAACACCCACATGCTATAAATGAAAACACTCTAGAGTGGAATACAGATAAAATCTATAACCCCCAAACAAAACAAAGTGGTGCCTAAGAAATGCTAGCTCCTATATATAAAAGTGAAGAAAGCTGGAAAATATTAAAACAGGATCTGTTATATTCAGACACTTAGAGACTTTTCCTTCAAATGGAAAAATTTAAAAGATATAAAAATATATTAAATGACACAATATTATATTTCCTCTTTTCTTTTACTGTAATCACACCACACTATCAGTATTATAGCAAGTTCAAATTGCATAAATAGAAACCTAATAGGCAATTTTTATAATGTGAGTATATGAATAATAATTACAGTTATAATAAAATGTAATCATAATTTTTGACAATGTAAAATAATAATATGCCTAAAAGTTAATCAAAGAAGAGAACTGGAAGGAAGGGCAAGGTGGAGTATTAATTTCTTCATCTTTCATGTCAGAAAGTGGTAGATATTGCACAAATCAATATAAATAAGGAGTTCAAGTGTGTTATTTCAAGCAGAACTAATATTGACACTATATATAACAATTTGGAAAGTGAAAGTGAAATAAATTTCTCATACCTCCTAACAGAGAGATAAATGATTACAATATATGGCTGTAAATGTAACCACAAAAGAACAAAAGCAAAGTTTTGATTGCAGTTGCCTAAGGAAAATGAAACAGCTTAGTATTTGGGAAGAGGAATTACTCATTTTCATTTCCTGCCTTTTAAATTCTTTGACTTGAAAAAAATATTATTTCTGTCTTTAAAAAACATTAGCTCTAAAAATAAATGAATAGTGGGGCAAGGTTTAGGGAAGAAGTAAGTGACACACTATTTCAAATTTACTTTTTAATGTATCATCTTAAGATATAAGTAATTACATATTTACTTAGATATATAAGGATTTAAATTACTTTATTCCATAAAGACAGAAATGAATAAATATCACCATTTTTTAATTTAAAAATTACCTATAGATCTCATTTTTTTCTTCTTTTTTTACATCATTATTGTTAGTGTTACAGTTCTAAAAGAAATAGGGATAGGGAGGAAGAGAGGAGAGAGAAAAGGAAATTCAAGCAGTAGATTGAAAGAAGCAGATCTGAGAGTTAATCATACAGAATAGAGACAAGACATAAACAGTATCCATTGCCATAAATAAAACTTGTATTTGTAAATAGTTTTATAGCTCTAGTGGCCAGAAGAGAGATTGCTGTTGGGCCCAAAGAACACTTATACAAGATTGGGAAACATAAAGGATCTACTCAGTACATCAGAATAAGTACAAAGAATTAAACAAAATGAATAGACATAAGAATAGGTTCCAAACAAAGGAATGAAGCAAAATTCCCTGATAGAGTTCAAGGTAATGACCATAAAGATGCTCAATGATTTCAGTGGAATAGTTGAAGAACAGAGAGAAGTTTGACTAAGAGTTAGGAAACATAAAAAGGAGTTAAACAGAGATAAAGGACATAATAACCAAAATGAAAATAATACACTACATTCTACAGTCCATGGGCTCGCAAAAAGTCAGACATGACTGAGTGACTGAACTGAGCTGTGCACCGTTGTCGGTGGGAATGTAAATTGGCAAGGCACTATGGAATACAGAATAAGGTTTTTCAAAACACTAAAAATGAACTACCATACCATCCAGAAATTCCACTTGTGGACTTTTTTTTCTTTAAAGAAACAAAAATACCAATTGAATAAGATATATGCATTCCTATGTTCATAACAGCATTATTTAAAAAGCCAAAATATGCAAACAACCTAAGGCTCTACTAATAGATGAACAGATAAAAAAACATGTGGTGCATATATATATGTGTATACACACACACACACACACACACACACACACATATATATATATATATATGGGCTTCCCAGGTGACTCAGTGGTAAAGAATCTGCCTGCAATGCAGGAGACACTGGTTCAATCCCTGGGTGGGGAAGAACCCCTGGAGAAGGAAATAGCAACCCATTCCAGTCTTCTTGCCTGGGAAGTCCCATGGACAGAGAATCCTGGCATGCCATAGTCCATGGGATCACAAAATAGTTGGACATGACTGAGCAACTAGATGACTATATATATACATATATATATATATCTGCATATATATGTTTGTGTGCATGTGTATATATATATATATATATGTATATATCACAATATTACTCAGTCATAAAAGAAAGAATGAAATCTTGACATTTGGGGTAGCATAAATGGATGCAGTGAAATAAATCAGACAGAGATAGACAAATATCGTATGATTTCATTTGTGTGTGGAATGTAAAAGACAAAACAAACAAAAAAAGGAAACAGACTCATAGATGGTGAGAATAAACTGGTGGTTGTCAGAGGAAAATGGGCTGAAGGTTGAGTAAAATAGGTGAAGAATTATGAACCTCCCATTACAAATAATTAAGCCACAAGAATGTAATATACAGCATAAAGAATATATGCAATAATATTATAATAACTTTGTATTTTGTAACATATAAAAAATTACACTGTGTTGTAAACCTGAAACTAATATAATATTGCAAGTCAATTATACTTCAATAAAAATGAATACACAAATAGTGGAAACCTTAGAAAGTTGAAGGATTGGGGATCTTATTTTATTTTACACTTATTTAAGTATATTATTGTGAGTTTTTTGAAACCTCAATGGAACAACAGACAGAATAAAGACTAAAAAAAAATAGAGTGTTCTTTTTTCCCATAACTAATAAACCACTAATGGGTAGAGACAATATTTTATTTATTTAATCTGCCACAGTACCTATTCTGTGATTTGCACACAAATTATCACTCAATATGTAGTTTTTGAACTCATTTAGACAATTGTAGAATAACCATCAATACTTTGTAATTCCTCTGAGAAAATTCTTATCCAAAATTTTGCTGAAAGGTGCATTAAAATATTTGAAATTGACTTAGAAGGCTATGTATATTTGTATATTTTTCATTTAAAAAACATACCTACTTCACTTAATTTCAGGTAACTATAAATGTAATATCACTGGTCCAGGTTCTGAAAAGTAAAAAGAATTTCTGGGAGAGGTAAATAGGAGACGAGAAATGAGAATGAAGATGGTTTTAACACAAGTGATTCTAACAGGAAAGGGACAGGGAAAAGTCAGAAGACAAAGCCAATTATTGATTCATTCTCTTGAACCCATGGGACCTCAGGTAAGCCACCTAATGTCTATAAGCCTTATTCCTTTTGGTTTCTTGAATTTTCTATAAAATGGGGGAAAGTGGGAGACATGCTCTGCTTGCCTCATTGCAGTATAATGAGAATGAACTTTGTTGGGGTATGTGAAAGCCGTACAGACATCACACAATGTGATACACCATCATCCTCATTACCGTCGTGACACTAGATAAGAGCACACTGTGTTCTGTGTACCCTTGTACTTATCTAGCTCTGCTGCTGCTGCTAAGTCGCAGCAGTCGTGTCTGACCCTGTGCGACCCCATAGACTGCAGCCCACGAGGCTCCCCCGTCCCTGGGATTCTCCAGGCAAGAACACTGGAGTGGGTTGCCATTTCCTTCTCCAGTGCATGAAAGTGAAGTCTCTCAGTCGTGTCTGACTCCTCGTGACCCCATGGACTGCAGCCTACCAGGCTCCTCCATCCATGGGATTCTCCAGGCAAGAGTACTGGAGTGGGTTGCCATTGCCTGCTCCATATCTAGCTCTCAGTTCAGTTCAGTTCAGTTGCTCAGTCATGTCCAACTCTTTGTGACCCCATGAATCACAGCACGCCAGACCGCCCTGTCCATCACCAACTCCCGGAGTTCACCCAGACTCACGTCCATCAAGTCAGTGATGCCATCCAACCATCTCATCCTCTGTTGTCCCCTTCTCCTCCTGCCCCCAATCCCTCCCAGCATCAGAGTCTTTTCCAATGAGTCAACTCTTCACATGAGGAGGCCAAAGTACTGGAGTTTCAGCTTTAGCATCATTCCTTCCAAAGAAATCCCAGGGCTGATCTCCTTCAAAATGAACTGGTTGGATCTCCTTGCAGTCCAAGGGACCCTCAAGAGTCTCCTCCAACACCACAGTTCAAAAGCATCAATTCTTCGGCGCTCAACCTTCTTCACAGTCCAACTCTCACATCCATACATGACCACAGGAAAAACCATAGCCTTGACTAGACGGACTTTTGTTGGCAAAGTAATGTCTCTGCTTTTGAATATGCTATCTAGGTTGATCATAACTTTCCTTCCAAGGAGTAAGCGTCTTTTAATTTCATGGCTGCAGTCACCATCTGCGGTGATTTTGGAGCCCAGAAAAATAAAGTCGGACACTGTTTCCACTGTTTCCCCATCTATTTCCTATGAAGTGATGGGACCTGATGCCATGATCTTCATTTTCTGAATGTTGAGCTTTAAGCCAACTTTTTCACTCTCCACTTTCACTTTCATCAAGAGGCTTTTTAGTTCCTCTTCACTTTCTGCCATAAGGGTGGTGTCATCTGCATCTCTGAGGTTCTTGATATTTCTCTCGGCAATCTTGATTCCAGCTTGTGTTTCTTCCAGTCCAGCGTTTCTCATGATGTGCTCTGCATGTAAGTTAAATAAACAGGGTGACAATATCTAGCTCTAACTCTGTGCAATTAAATAATCACTTTCCTTCATTTTTTTCTAACTGCAGAGAACATAATACAACATATTCCAAAACAAATCTCACCTGCCCTCAATCAGGCCATACACAGACACACCAAGAACTGCCTCAGTAGGGACCTTCAATCTTTGGGATCTTGGCCTTCAATCTTTGAGTCAGGAATTGAACTGGCTAAAGTGGAAAGACTTTAAATAACTTGTAATTGTCTTTTTCCTTGACTATGCGTGTGTGTGTGCTCAGTTATTTCAGTCATGTCTGACTCTTTGCAACTCTATGGACTGTAGCTCATCAGGCTCCTTTGTCCATGGGATTCTCCAGGCAAGAATACTACAGTGGGATTCCAACGCAGGATCAAATCCATATCTCCTGCATTCCGGACACATTCTTTACCCAATGAGCCACCTGAAAAGCCCCTGACTATACACAATTTTCCTATTTAAACTAACGTAATACTTTGAGGATATTATTTATAAATGTGATATTCACAATCAAATCAGTACATACCCTGTTTTGGAATTTAGTAAGCTCATCATTTAGTAAGAAAGGGTCAGAGTTAAATCCTTAATGTTTAGTAAAAAATGCAAAGAAAATTCACAACAGAACAGTCTTCCTATGTGGAATTCATAAAAGAGAACACTATTAGTGTGCTATCTTAATATGAAAGAAACATGTGTTGAATGATCACTTACCAAGCATAATATAATGAGAAAAATGCTGAACTTAAGCTACTGAACATCTCTTAAGTCTCTGTTTTCTTACTTATGCAATGAAATTAGTACCACCTGCCTTATCAAATTGCTGTAAAAATTAAATTAGGCAAGGCTGATTAAATAAGAACAAAGCATATCATGGCTTCCCAGGTGGCACAGTGGTAAAGAATCCACCTGCCAATGCAGAAGATGCAAGAGATGCGGGTTCAATCCTTGGGTCAGGAAGTTTCCCGGAAGTAGGAAATGGCAACCTGCTCCAGTATTCTTGCCTGGAAAATTCCACGGACAGAGAAGCCTGGTGGGCTGTCCGTGAGGTTGCAGAGTTGGACATGACTGAGCACACATACAAAGCACATCATACTCTTAGTTTCCTTTTTTTTTTCATCTTCGCTGAAATCTGGGTTAAAGCAAATCTTGCTTCAAAGGACCATGAGTGTGTTTCCCTCTCTTGAAGCTCATTTCTGGTGAGCTTCTGCTCATTCAACTGTGTAATTATACACCCCCATATTCTTGCTTTAAATAGAGGCCTCTGTAATTTGCAGCATTTCTTTCTTACCTATAGATTCTCTAATTCCAGATCTCAGGTTCTGGCTCTTTCACTTGAAAAGTATCTTCCATGTGCTCGCTGCTTATGTATACTTTATCACCCTCTACATGTCACCTGTATAGGCAGAAACAGTAAGACTGCACAGTGACTTTATTTTCAAGGATCCTCATTCTACCCCTTCTATCTTAAACCTCCAACCAAAGCATAGTGCATTTTCAATTAATAATAGAAAGAGAAGAGATATTATTTATCCAGAAAGAGAAATGTTATAATTTCAGGTTGCTGATACAGTTTTTTAAAATTTACTTTTGTTATTCACCTGGCTTATTCATAAAGCAAAAACTGAAATGCAAACAGATGAGACAGTGATCAGTATGTAAACATAACATATGCCAAAGTAGAACTGTTGCTGCAGCTATCCAAAGTTATCTGGGTTATCACTGACAAATATTAGTAGCTTCCCACAGAACAGAAGAAATTGACAGCCACCTGCTCCTTCTTGCCTGGTGGAGTGAAACAAACTTTTTATTCTACTGACTCTGCTAAACTGTGCATTACAGGTGATCCAAAGCCGCTTTGCCAACTATTCAAAAAAATGACTTCACTCAGCAGGAGGACTCCAGCTTGCTAAACGAAAGGAAAAGAGACGGGAAAAAATGTTTAATCTAAGACCATCGTTGTATCGTTTGATCAGAATGCAGGTCAAATACTTTGTCAAAGTCATAAAAGTTAGTTAGTTGTAAATATAGAGTGAGTAAAAACCTTTATGTTTAAATTAAAGATTCTTTCAGGAAGGCAGCATAACGTACCATGGTTTTATACATATATATATATAAAATATACACATATGTAATATACATTAATATATATTATATACAATATTATATGTAATATACATTAATATATATAATATGTATTTAAAGAGCACAGTACAGTACTGAGGGCTTCCCAGGTAGCGCTAGTGGTGAAGAACTGCCTGCCAATGCAGGAGAGGTAAGAGACACTGGTTCGATCCTTGGGTCTGGAAGATCCCCGGGAGGACGGAATAGCAACTTACTCCAGTATTCTTGCCTGGAGAATCCCTTGGACAGAAGAGCCTGGCAGGCTAACGTCCATATGGTCGCAAAGAGTCGGACACGACTAAAGTGACTTAGCACCCACACACGTACCAGTACTGAAGGAGACTGTCTTGGCTTGTATTATAATTCTTCAATTATATACAAACTACCAAGTTAACCTGTAGGGACTTCAGTTTTCTTGAAATTGTCTTACAGGGTCATTGTGATGAGTACGTGAGACAATCCACATAATATGTAATTGTACAACATATAAATCAAACACATGAAGGCAAATATTATTATAATTATTCAATGGGCCAGAAAATCTAAACCTGTTAGGGTACAAAATAACTTAATATCTTTGAAAGAAGGGATCATCTTACATTCAATAGAAATGTAAAGTCACATAAACTTCAAAATTTTAAAGTTATGCCTACATCACCAATAATTCAGTCCCTTTAAAATTCTCTTTTCTTTATATTTGGAATGACTATCCTAAGCTTTCAGCAAATTCACCTGGCCCAGAACATTACCACATATAATGTGGATTAAGAAATAAAGGTTTTTATTTTTGTCTAAAACTCATTTGAGCTCTTAAACCAGATTCTAGCTATTTTATATAATAAAAGATAAAGAAACAGAATTTTTAAAATGTATAAAGTATGAGGAACTCTGCCTAATTTGAGCCTTGAAACATGGTTTAAATATTATTTTAAGGAAAAACCTCCTTACCCATTTATCTATTGATGGGCTTTACCTTGCTTCCATATCCTAGCTATTTTAAATAATACTGCAATAATATAGAGTTTTTGAATTAATGTTTTTTCCTTTGGGTAAATAGCCAGGAATGGAATTGCTGGATTAGTTAGTTTTATTTTTAATTTTTTAAAAAAAATCTCCATATTGTTTTCCATAGTTGTTTAGTCACTAAGTCACGTCCAACTCTTTTATGACCCTGTGGACTGTAGCCCACCAGGGTCCTCTGTCCATGGGATTTCCCAGGCAAGAATACTGGAGAGGGTGGCCATTTCCTTCTCCCAGGGATCTTTCCAACCCAGGGACTGAATCCACATCTCCTGCATTGCCAGTGGATTCTTTACCACTGAGCCACCTGGAGAGTCCCTTTTCCATAGTGGCTGCATCAATTTACACTCCCACCAATGGTGCACAAGCATTCTATCTCACCATTCTTGCAAACACTTGTTATTTGTTTTCTTTTTGAGGCCAGCCATTCTGACGCATGAGAAGTGCTACCTCATTGTGGTTTTGACTTGCATTTCCCTGATGATTAGTGACACCGAACATCTTTTCATGTGCCTGTTGGTCATCTGTATGTCTTCTTTGGAAAAGTGTTTAGTCTAGTTCTCTGCCTATTTTTCAATTTTGTTGCTTGTTTTTTGATGTGTTCTTTGCATATTTTGGCTATTAACCTCTCTTTCTTTTTCTCTTTTTTTTTTGGGGGGGGGGGAGGTGGGGGGGCATCACTCCACAGCTTGTAGGATCTTAGTTCCCCGACCAGAGATTGAATTTGGCCCTGGCTGTGAAAGCACCAAGTCCTAACCACGGGACCTCCAGGGAATTCCCTGGCCATTAATAGCTTATCAGGTGTATCATTTGCAAGTATCTTCTTTCATTCAGTAGGCAGTCTTTTCATTCTGTTGACAGTTTTCATCACTGTGCAAAAGCTTTATAGTTTAATGTAATCCAATTTGCTTATTTTTAGTTTTGTTTCCCATGCCTGAGGAGACATATCCAAAAAATATTACTAAGAACAATGCCAAATTATATATTTCCAAGAAAAGGATCAAGATGAAAGAGTAGTGGTATGGGGGCTCACCTCCCATCATGAACATATCAGAACTACAACTGAATATACACTCTTGCTGAAATCAACCTGGGGACTAGCAGAATGCCTCTTCAACAACCAAGACTGTAGTCAAAGATCCACACAGAGTCTGGTAGGAAAGGATGAGAAGTGGGCTGGTTGGGATCGGTGTCTGTTAGGGAACACAAAAGACGAGGGGGGATATCACAGGCTCAGTGATCCTCCTTGGGGAGTGATGGGCTCAGTTCTCATAGTAGACACCCCAGCCCTGGGGGTCGGACACCAGGAAGACAAACTACCTTAGCTTTCTTTTCTTTTTTTTTTTTTTTTTAAATTTTATTTTATTTTTAAACTTTACATAATTGTATTAGTTTTGCCAAATATCAAAATGAATCCGCCACAGGTATACCTTAGCTTTCTTGAAAACCAGTGGGGCTTACTGGAGGACTGCAAGTGAACCATGACTATGTGTTAAAGAGTGCAAGCACAGATTTGCTTAATTCCAGTCACGGCACAGAGGTAGCAGACTGAAAACTTACCTGAGGTTCTATCTGCCTTGCCAGAAATGACCTTGTATAAAAGTTGTCGCTATGTCCACCTGCAAATATGGGATGATAAGTCCTTTAGGTGAGAATTAAAGATCCAGGAAGGCATAGATTTCTATGAATTTAGTAAAGAAGGTTGTCTGAATTTAACTCACCAAATAATAAGTCCATTGGGAAGTTGAGAGATACAGACCAATGAAGAAAAAAAAAAAAGATAACAGATTGATAAGATCTGGCACAAACACAGAAGTACAGATAACAAACCTCATTTAATGTAGTTTTTGGTAAAGCTTTGGGTACTCAGCAAAGTTGGAGAAAGAGCTTTTAAGGATAGTCAAAAAACATATATGAATGTCAAAGAAATACGTGAGTCAGAAAGGGACAGATATTATTGTCCCCTTGTATGTGGGATACCTAGTGTGTGCGTGCGTGTGTGCTAAGTCACTTCAGTCATGTCCGACTCTGTGCGACCCTATGGACTGCAGCTTGCCAGGTTCCTCTGTGCATAGGATTCTCCAGGCAAGAATACTGGGGTGGGTTGCCATGCCCTCCTCCAGGGGATCTTCCCTACCCAGGAGTAGTCAAGTATGTAAACAGAAAGTCTGGTAGTTACCAGGAGTAGGAGAGAAGGGGAAGTAGGCTTGTCTAATACGTACACAGTTTTAGTTTGAAAAGATGAAGAAGACATGGATATGGATGGTGATGATGGTTACACAACAATGTAAATGTACTTAATGCTACTGAACTGTACCCTTTAAAATGATTAAAATGGCAAATTTTAGTTTTATTTATTTTACCACAATTGAAAAAAAGAATCATCGGGAGAAAGATGGAGGAAACTGACTAGGATAATGCAATTGAAATGACCATGAGAAACTAAACGTGCCTATCTACTTACAGATAACAGGTTTCCTTATCATAAAATTTGTTTTTACCTTAAAATGTGTAGAAAATCTCAGCAAAAGAGTGCCCCCTTGTGGACCTCTGTGAGGAGGCAAAATGCGTAATGAATAAATTCTCTAAACACACAGTTCTTCTCAATCATGCATTCCAGTTACTGCATGTAAGACTTATTCTTGCATTCCTTGATTTCAGAGAACTCAAACATCTCTCACAAGTTAATTCAGAGTTATAAACTAAAAGAATCATGCTGATATGTTTTGGAGAGATTTTTTTTTCTTAATTTCTTAGTTAACAGTCAAAAGAATATTCATTTCTTTTTTATTTTATTTTTTTTAATATAAATTTCTTGAAAGTTTTAAAAGTTCAAGTTTAGTGGCTCTAATGCTAATTGTAAACTAGGATATTTAAATTGGATTTCTGGAAGAAGTTTCTCTAAAGGTAAAAAAAATATATTTTGTAGTGGATTTATTGTAGGAAGAGAAATTAGAGATTAAGAGGCAGAAGAGATTAAGAAGAGGTGGCAAGAATACATAGAAGAACTATACAAAAAAGATCTTAATGTCCAAGATAACCACGATGATGTGGTCACTCACCTAGAGACAGATATCCTGGAGTGTGAAGTCAAGTTGGCCCTAGGAAGCTTTACTGCAAAGCTAGTGGAGGTAATGGAATTCTAGATAAGCTATTTAAAATCCTAAAAGAGGATGCTCCTGAGGTGTTACACTCAATATGTCAGCAAATTTAGAAAACTCAGCAATGGTCACAGGACTGAAAAGGTCAATTTTTATTCCAATCCCAAAGACAGGCAGTGCCAAAGAATGTTCAAACTATGAGATAATTGAATTCATTTTGCATGCTAGTAAGGTTATGCTCAATATCCTTCAAGCTAAGCTTCAGCAGTACATGAACTGAGAAATTCCAGATGTGCAAGCTGAATTTAGAAAGGGCAGAAGAACCAGAGATCAAATTGCCAACATCCATTGGATCATAGAGAAAGCAAGGTAATTTCAGAAAAACATTTACTTCTGCTTCATTGACTATATGAACACCTTTGACTATGTGGATCATAACAAACTGTGGAAAATTCTCAAAAAGATGGAAATACTAGACAACTTGTCTCCTGAGAAACTTGTATGCAGGTCAAGAAACAACAGTTAGAACCTTACATGGAACAAGTAACTGTTTCAAAATTGGGAAAAGAGTACAACAAGGCTGTATACTATCACCGTGCTTATTTAACTTATATGCAGGGTACATCATGCAAAATGCTGGGCTGGATGAAGCACAACCTGAAATCAAGATTGTAGGGAGAAATATCAATAACTTCAGATATGTAGATGACACCACCCTTATGGCACAAAGTGAAGAGGAATTAAAGAGCCTTTTGATGAAGGTGAAAGAAGAGAGTGAAAAAACTGGCTTAAAACTCAACATTAAAAAACTAAGATCATGGCATCCAGTCCCATCACTTCATGGCAAATAGATGGGGAAACAATGGAAACAGTGACAGACTATTTTCTTTGGTTCCTAAATCACTGTGGATGGTGACTGCAGCCATGAAATTAAAAGCTGCTTGCTCCTTGGAAGAAAGGCTATGACAAACCTAGGAAGCATATTACAAAGCAGCTACATCACTTTACTAACAAAGGTCCATACAGACAAAGCTATGGGTTTTCCAGTAGTCATGTATGAATGTGAGAGTTGGACCATAAAGAAAGCTGAACCCCGAAAAACTGATGCTTTCTGACTGTGGTGTGGGAGAAGATTCTGGAGAGTTTCTTGGACTGCGAGGAGATCAAACCAGTCAATCCTAAAGGAAATCAACCCTGAATATTCATTGAAAGGACTGAAGCTGAAGTTCTAACACTTTGTCTACCTCATGTGAAGAGCAGTCTCATTGGAAAAGACCCTGATGTTGAGAAAGATTGAAGGCAAAAGGAGAAGGGATGGCAGAGGATGAGATGGTTATATAGCATCACCTACTCAATGGACATGAATTTGGGCAAACTCAGGGAGATAGTGAAGGACAGTGAAGTCTGGCTTGCTGAAGTTCCTGGGGTCGCAGAGTCAGACACGACTCAGAGACTGGATTAAAAAAAAAAACAATAGGTACTTTACTAATAACTAAACTCCAAACCTTATTTCATTTATCCACTAATGTTTTGCTCTATCCCAGATTCTCATCCAGGATATCATGTTGCATGTAATAGTCATACCTCCTTAGTCTTCTCTCATCTATAACAGCTTCTCAGCCTTTGCCTGTTTTTCATGACCATGACCATTTTGAAAAATATGTACTTCGTAGATTGTCTTTAAATTTGATTTTGTCTGATGCTTTTCTCATGATTATAGTTAGGGTTTTTATGCCACTGAAAATGTGGCAGCGTCCTTCTCATAACATCAAGTCAGAGACGCTTGATATCAACATGTCTTGTCATAAGATAACCTTGATCACTAGGTTAAGGTGCGTGTGTGCTAAGTCGTGGAGAAGACAATGGCACCCCACTCCAGTACTCTTGCCTGGAAAATCCCATGGAAGGAGGAGCCTGGTGGGCTGCAGTCCATGGGGTCACTAAAAGTTGGACACAACTGAGCGACTTCACTTTCACTTTTCACTTTCATGCATTGGCGAAGGAAATGGCAACCCACTCCAGTGTTCTTGCCTGGAGAATCCCAGGGACAGCGGAGCCTGGTGGGCTGCCGTCTATGGGGTCACACAGGGTCTGACACGACTGAAGCGACTTAGCAGCAGCAGCAGCAGCAGCGCTAAGTTGCTTCAGTCACATCCAACTATTTGAAATCCTATGGACTGTAGCCCACCAGGCTGCTTTGTCAATGGAATTCTCCAGGAAAGAATACTTAAGTGAGTTACTATGCCCTCCTCCAGGGGATCTTCGCAAGCCGGGGATCTTCCCAAGCCAGTGATCAAACCTGCATCTTCTGTGGCTCCTGCTTTGCAGGCAGATTCTGTACCACTAAGCCACCCTGGAAGCCCTAGGTTAAAGTAGTGCTTGCCAAATTTTTCCACTATAACATTGCTGGATTCTCAATTTTTTCTCTTTGCTATTCTTTGGGAGGGATCACTATGTCCAACCCACGCTGAAGCGGAAGGTAATTAAGCTCTACCTCCTCAAGGTGGGTGGGGTGGGGACAGTGTTTGCATATGTTATTTGGAATTTTCTTTGAGGAAGATTTGTCTCTTCTCTTTCATTTGTTTATTCAATTATTTCTTTATATCAATATGGATTCATGTGTATTTTATACTTTGGGTTATTATCCAGTACTATTTATTTTCTTGCCCACATTTTCCAGCTTTGGCCATTGAGATCTCTTTCAGACATGTTCTGTGGCCTTTTGACATGCCCCCATTCTTTTGTTTTCTTAAGCACTTCCTTACTTTCCAACAATATAGATGCTCCAGGTTCATCTAGTATTTACTAATATTTTTATTGCTCCAGTCCTAGAGTCAGCTCTTTCCAAGGAGTTACATGCCTTTTATGGCAAACAGCATTTAGAAACCAAGATCAGGGCATTCAGTGTGCTCATTGTTAAGTCATACCTTCTAGACCCTCTCAGCAAATATAACTAAGTTATGTATATTAACCTATGTATATAATTATTTCTGTATCTTTCCATTCATAGACAGATGATAGATGAATGGATACATAGATATAGAAATTCATATTAAGTCTCTGACATTAACCCAATACCACAGGGTTTATTCCTGCCTTTTGTGAGACTTGTTTAAAAATATTGAATCTTACTTCCTCTTACTAATCTAATCTTTTTTGGTAATATGTCTTATATTACTAAATAATATTTGCCTTTTAGGCTGCTGCCAGTGCACTTTGGTGACTAATGATATTGCAATATCATTTTCTATAAGTCAACTAAAAAATTTTGACCCATGCAGCGGACCCTGCTGTTATCTACCTAATCCACTCTTCTTTATTCCTCAAACTTTAGGGGTAGCAGAGTATCCAGTTTAAAAATTTTCCCCCTCAGACTTTCTTTAAGCTAGGGTCACCTTCATGCAATCTAGATTTACCAGATGCTCAAGGAAGCCTGCTGGGTACAGCTTATGCAAAGACTATTGTTTTCCCAATGAAACACATATTTTGTTCTTCATTCTGTTCTCATTCTATCATCTTAGACACATGATATATGGAGGTGGAGCAGCTATCTTATGAACAAATAGATAATAGCCATATACTAAAGGTGCAGAGCAGGAAGAAAGAAGGATCCTTGTTTAATGAGTTCTCTAAGCAACTACATCTAAAGACTACCTACCTCCAGACTCCTTGTTACTTGGGGGAAGCTATGCAACTCATATTAAACTAAACTACTATAGCCTGTTATATGAAATTGAACAGTCTTAACTGATACAACCCATTTGGAGTAAAGGAAGAATAACTTTTTTTTCTGTCTAACATGGATGATATGTTATTGCAATATGTGCCATGAAATACTAGCCAGAGCTGGTTTGTTGTATCACATTTATGTATTGAAAAGCATAGTCCAGTTTTAAGGGTTGATGTGCAAAAACTTTAATGGTATTAGGCCAGCAAGTTTCAGGATAAGACAAAGGTTCCTCCATATATACTATGTAAGGGAAAAAAACTATGAAAAAAAGGAAATTGTGTAGGACCGTGAGGTTATAAATTAGCTTCATAAGAGACTGATTTACAGGATGTGTGTCAGTATCTTAATACAATCCAAAGATTTTTGGTATGGCAGGAGGGGAATATGGTGAAGGAAGAAGGGGAAGCAGGGAAGTGTCAGAGTTCATGGGAGAATGTGCAATTTGAAAATAATCATATTAGCGTTATAATGACTTTGATCAATATATTTAATTTTCTTTGAAAATTAATAATAATACTATTAATAGACATGTTTTATGTTCTAGGCAATATATTTTGCCTCATAAAAGTATTATAACATTAACTTGTCACATTAATACTTCGCAGTTAGCTACTCTTAGTATATTTGCTTAAAAGATTAGGAAACAAGTGTGGAAGCATAAACTCACATAACAAGTTCTGACATTTAAGACCAAATACGTCTGGTTCTAGGACCTATGTCCCTACTCACTCATTGAACTGTTTTCTTGTTTTTGTTATTGCTGTTTTTCAGTTGATCAGTCATGTCAGACTCTTTGTAACCTCATGGACTTCAGCATACCAGGTTTCCCCATCCTTCACTATCTCTCCGAGTTTGCTCAAACTCATGTCCTTTGAGTTTATGGTGTTTCCTTGCTAAATAACATTAAAGGAAATTATAGGTCTCTTACTTTATCAAATAGTACTTTATAAAAAAGGTTTTTAAAAGTTGAGTTATGCTGTTTTACTCCTAGTGAAAAATGAAAAGGTGTTTTTCCTAGAAGTACTGATAGGAGTAAATCACATTGCCAAATTGACATAAGTGACATATTCCTAGATGATTATAACAATTTAAACTGGCAATTGATTCACATGAATCTATGACCTTAGGTCATTACAGTGTCACTAAGAAATCTTTTCTCATTTAAAACATAAAAAAAGAGGTATATTTGTTTCATATAAATTAGTTGTGAGAGGAATATGTATAGTTCTACTACATGCTCATAATTCAATTTTGTATGAGATATTTTGAATCATGCTAGAAATGACAGGCAGTTTTAATGTCATTCTGATTTAGGAAATGCTAGTTATTTGGGAGCTTAACTGAAATGCATAAATTATGACTTATAAAAGATTTTAGAAGGAATTTTTATCATTTTTTTCTATACGTAGTAAATGTATGTGATTGAATTCTTAAAAATTATTGCTTAAGAAATTAGGAATTAGAAATTTTTACTGAAATAAGAAGAAATACATCTTCCAACTTTCAAAGTATAGATTTTTAGTAGGCACACTGCTTTTCTTGTAACACTACCTATAACAGATTTTCACACTACTTAGATTAGCTTGGGAACCACTGGAACAATATTTCCTTATGAACATAAAAACATTTGTGAAGACCTTATGGCATTTTTTTAAAATTTTTTATTGAAGGATAATTGCTTTACAGAATTTTGCTGTTTTCTGTCAAACCTCAACATGAATCAGCCATAGGCATACATATATCCCTTCCCTTTTGAAACTCCCTCCCATTTCCCTCCACATCCCACCCCTCTAGTTTGATACAGAGCCCCTGTTTGAGTTTCCTGAGCCATACAATAAATTCCTGTTGCTTATCATCTATTTTATGTATGGTAATGTAAGTTTCCATGTTACTCTTTCCATACATCTCATCCCCTCCGCCTCTTTCCCCATGTCCATAAGTCTATTCTCCATGTCTGTTTCTCCATTGCTGCCTTGTAAATAAATTCTTCAGGACCATTTTTCTAGATTCCGTATATATGCGTTAGACTATGATAATTACCTATCTCTTTCTGACTCACTTCACTCTGTATAATAGGTTCTAGGTTCATCCACCTCATTAGAACTGACTCAAAGGCGTTCCTTTTTATGGCTGAGTAATACTCTATTCTCGGAGAAGGCGATGGCACCCCATTCCAGTACTCTTGCCTGGAAAATCCCATGGACGGAGGAGTCTGGCAGGCTGCAGTCCATGGGATCACGAAGAGTCAGACACGACTGAGCGACTTCACTTTCACTTTTCACTTTCTTGCATTGGAGAAGGAAATGGCAACCCACTCCAGTGTTCTTGCCTGGAGAATCCCAGGGACGGGGGAGCCTGGTGGGCTGCCGTCTATGGGGTCTCACAAAGTCGGACACGACTGAAGCAACTTAGCAGCAGCAGCAGCAGCAGCAGCAATACACTATTCTAGATATATACAACTTCTTCATCGATTCAGTTGTCAGTGGACATCTAGGTTGTTTCCATGCCCTAGCTATTGCAAATAGTGCTGCAGTGAACAATGGGATACATGTGTCTCTTTCAGTTTTGGTTTGCTCAGGGTATATACCTAGGAGTGGGATTGCTGGGTCATGCAGTGGTTTTATTCCTAGTTTTTTAAGGAATTACCATATCGTCTTCCATAGTGGCTGTATCAATTCAAATTCCCACCAACAGTACAAGAACATTCTCCTCTCTCCACACCCTCTCCAGCATTTATTGTTTGTGGAGCTTTTGATAAGGGCCATTCTGACTGGTGTGAGGTGATATCTCATTGTAGTTTTGATTTCCGTTTCTCTAATAGTGAGCTGATAAGAACAATAAGAATTGATGCGTTTGAACTGCGATGTTGGAGAAAACTCCTGAGAGCCCCTTGGACTGCATGGAGATCCAACCAGTCCATCCTAAAGGAAATCAGTCGTGAACATTCATTAGAAGGACTGATACTGAAGCTGAAACTCCAATGCTTTGGCCACCTGATGCAAAGAGCTGACTCATTGGAAAAGACCCTGATGCTGGGAAAGATTGAAGGCAGGAAGAGACGGGGATGACAGAGGATGAGATGGTTGGATGACATCACTGACTCAATGGACATGAGTTTGAGTAAACTCCGGGAGTTGGTGATGCACAGGGAGGCCTGACGTGCTGCAGTCCATGGGGTCGCAAAGAGTCGGACACGACTGAGCAACTTAACTCAACTGAACTGAATAATGAGTGATGTTGAGCATCTGTTCATGTGTTTGTTGGCCATCTGTATGTCGTCTTTGGAGAAATGTCTGTTTAGATCTTTTTCCCACTTTTTGAATGGGTTGTTGGTTTTTCTGGTATTGAGTTGTATGAGCTGCTTGTATAACTTTGGAAATTAATCCTTTGTCAGTTGTTTCATTTGCTATTATTTTTCTCCCATTCTGAGGGTTGTCTTTTCACCTTGCTTAGTGTTTCCTTTGCTGTTCAAAAGCTTTTAAGTTTAATCAGGCCCCACTTGTTTACTTTTGTTTTTATTTCCTTTACTCTAGGAGGTGGGTCATAGAGGATCTTGCTTTGATTTATGTCATTAAGTGCTCTGCCTATGTTTTCCTCTAAGAGTTTTATAGTTTCTGGTCTTACATTTAGGTCTTTAATCCATTTTGAGTTTATCTTTGGATATGGAATTAGGAGGTGTTCTAATTTCATTCTTTTACATGTAGCTGTCCAGTTTTCCCAGCACCATTTATTGAAGAGGCTGTCTTTGCCCCATTGTATATCCTTGCCTCCTTTGTCAAAAATAAGGTACCCATAGGTGCATGGGTTTATTTCTGGGCTTCCTATCTTGCTCCATTGGTCTTTATTTCTGTTTTTCTGCCAGTACCATGCAGTCTTGGTGACTGTAGCTTTGTAGTACAATCTGAAGTCAGGAAGGTTGATTCCTCCAGTTCCATTCTTCTTTCTCAAGACTGTTTTGGCTATTCAGAGGCTTTTGTGTTTCCATATGAATTGTTAATTCTTTTGTTCTAGTTCTGTGAAAAATGCCATTGGTAATTTGATAGGGATCTCATTGAATCTGTAGATTGTGTTTGGTAGCATAGTCATTTTCACAATATTGATTCTTCCTACCCAGGAACATGGAATATCTCTCCATCTGTTTATGTCATCTTTTATTTCTTTCATTAGTGTCTAATAGTTTTCTGTGTACAAGTCTTTTGTCTCCTTAGGTAAGTTTATTCCTAGATATGTGATTCTTTTTGTTTCAATGGTGTATGGGATTGATTCCTTAATTTCTCTTTCTGATTTTTTCATTGTTAGTATACAGAAATGCAAGTGATTTGTGTGTATTGATTTTGTATCCTGCAACTTAGCTAAATTCACTGATTAGCTCTAGTAATTTTCTGATACTATCTTTAGGATTTTCTATGTACAGTATCGTCATCTGAAAACAGTGAAAACTTTACTTCTTTTCTGATCTGGATTCTTTTTACTTCTTTTACTTCTCTGATTGCCGTAGGTAGGACTTCCAGAACTATGTTGAATAATAGTGGTGAAAGTGGATGCCCTTGTCATGTTCCTTATCTTAGGGGAAATGTTTTCAGTTTTTCACCATTGAAAATAATGGTTGCTGTAGGCTTATAATATATGGCCTTTACTTTATTGAGGTAGATTCCTCAACAATTATGATCCTGATTGGAAACTTTACACTTCTGCCAGCCATGTATAAGGATTTCCATAGCTCCATATCATCATAAGTTGATAAACTTATCATTTCTTAGTTTTTACAAATCAAATAGGCATGTTTTTACATGCCTATTTTTTTTTTACAAATAAAATTTTTTATAGTTTTTACAAATCAAATATCACCCTTTGCCTATAATTGCAGCTTCTTGATTACCAATGAAGCTGATTGTATTCTTTTTCTGCAGGGAGTTTTTCAGATATTTTACTCATTTTGGGGGGTTGTTTATCTTTTTAGTATTGGTTTGCAAGTTCTTTGTGTATTCTAAATATTAATACTTTAAATTAAATTTGTTTTAAATATCTTCTATTTTGATTTGTTTTTTGCTTTTTTATGAATGTCTTAGTTTTAATGTAATTGCATTTATTGACTTTCCTTGATAACTTGATTGTTTCTTGCTTGAGAATCTTTGTTCTGCAATATTAAAGATTCTCATAGATTGTCTTATAAAAGTATTATAAAATTTTCTAATTCACCTATAATTTATGTGTGTGTTTGTGGTTGCAGTTTTCCAAAATGGCCTCCAACAGTCCCTTCCTGCATTACTCTTACCCTTGTGTATTATCCCCTTACAATGAATAAAGCTAACCTGTGTGTAATAAATAGTATATGTGGAAATAATGATTTTTGATCTCTGAGTCTAGATAATAAAGGCATTGCAGTTTTTGTTTTGCTCTCTCTTGTATCACTAGCTATGGGAGAAAACAGCTGCCATGTTGTGAGGATGCTCAAGCAGCCCTATGGAGTATTGTAGATAGGGGCCGAACCCACTTAGCTAAGAGTCAGTAAGAAGCAGGTTAACAACAGCCATATAAGTCATCTTTGAAGTCGATTCTCCTGTCTCAGTCTTGCCTTCAAAAGACTGAAACATCTACTCCAAGACAGAACAGTCAAATAAGCTGCACTTGTACTTCTGATTTGCAGAAATTATATGAAATGCATATGTACTGTTAGCCCTAAGTTTGGGGCCAATATATAGCACAGTATAGAAAATCAACACATTAGATACATAAGATAGCATTTAGATTTCATAATTTTTCACTTGCATAACCAGTTTTTCCAGCATAACTTATTTTAAAAGTTCTTTTACTATAGCTATCTGCAAGAGTAGCTCTGCCATAAATGAAGTTTCTACTTAAATGTGGATCTGACTCTGGATTTTACTGGTCAATTTGTTTATTCTTGAGTTAATTCTTCATTAGTTACTAAGCTATATAATTATTCATATTTTGACAGTGACTACAATCACCATTCACCAATGCACATTAACTTTTTGTATATATTTTAAATTTTTTAATTGCAGGATAATTACTTTATAATGTTGTGTTGGTTTCTGCCATACAATGACATGAACCAGCAATAAATATACATATGTCCTCTCCCTCATACCCTAATTTTTTATATTTGACAAAGTATGTTTCCAATATTCTACAAGAAAATCTTACCTATTTTCAACTCTTTGATCTTTTATGTGTACAATGAGAATCATCTTATCATTCCTATAAGAAAACCTATTGAGCCTTTTAGCATTTTGAATATTTTAGTCTGTGTGTATCCTTTGGAGTTCTTTCAAGCAAGTATAATGTTCTTCACAAACAGCATATAATTTTTTAATTTGATTTATATCTAGGCATTTCAATTTTATAAACCAGCATGGAGTATTATAAAATGGAACATTAAAGGTGATACCATTTAAAATAGCATAAAAAGCAACAAATTGCTCATACTATATGGAGTATGCACTCCATAATATTTTAAAGAAGATTTATGAATGGATAAATGGTAAATAACTGAATGGACGACCATCTACCATTTATTTTTGAAGTGACAAGTGTGCCTACCTCTAGCTTATCTATTTCAAATACCATTTTACTTAGGTACTCAGTATTATTAGGGGATTTTCATCCACAATAAAAAACTCTGATGTTTCTGGTTCTCACCTCAGTATGGCACCAATTCAGTGATACAGGATCTAAAGGAATAGCTTCATATGGGCATAAGACAGCATATAACATCAATTTGTCTTTTATTTTTCCATGATTCCCTTTTCTTCTTTATAACTTTTGACTTGTGTTATTGAGCTCTTCTGCTCAGTGTATTCAGCTCAACTTTTGTACTTTATTGAGGCTTTTACAGATCTTTTCATTTGTCAGGATAACAGTTATATATTTTTCTATACTTTACTTTGTTAAAATAAATAAGTTAGTTTTTGTTGTTTTCTTTTGTTTACTATAAAAATTACTCTCTTAATCAATGGAACAGTTTTCAAAATTATATCATCATTATTATCCTTATTAGTTCCACTATATGTGAAATTTCTAAAAATTTCCAAATTTTCAACCCTGGACATCTTTCAGTGATATTTTTTAAGTCTCTTAGCTATTCATCAATTTAATAACTCTTTTTTGTTATTTTTTTCAAAATCTGAGGAAAAAATTGCATATTGGACTTGAGCCAACAATATGTGTTTCTGTCTGTGGATAAGCAAAATTTCATGAGAACTAAGATGATTTGAGCAGATGTTCATGATGTAACTGCCAGAAAAAGCACTGGGAGTCACAAAGACAAATTCAAATTCAGTGCTTGGAAATTTCCCAACCTTGCCCAAGCATCTTTTGAAGTAGTTATTTAATTGCTTATAGGTACTTTTTTAAAGGCCTTCCATAATTTCATTTAAAAATCACTTCTGAAATTTGGACTGCCACTCTTGGAAAAATGTCTTAGATGGATTTAGATTGAACTTAGGGAAAAGATGAGGGTCTTTATCTTGTCTTTTAGTGGCTCATTCATCTATAAATATATGTGGCTCTCCATGATTAAGTTCCAGCTTATTTCTTGCCACTTCCTATTTTCAAATCCTCTTCAAATTACATGGAAATTACAGCATCTCATAAAGCATGTTATGCTATTTCACACCTCTGTGACTTTGTTCACTTTGTTGTCTTTCCTTAGAATGCTCTTCTCTAACCCCAACTGCCATTACCGACCAGACAAATACATAGTGTGTTTTCATATTCAATCCAAGATCACCTGTTTTAAGAAACATCCTCTGACTTCCATTCATCTCTTACAGCAAATTAACCACTTTATCTTTTGTACTCTCTCTCTCCACTTTAGGCCTTTCTATCATGGTACCTATATTATTGTTTTGGCTTATTTGAACTTGTGGCTGTCCCTGAGCAACCATAAATTATTTGGAGGTGAATATTTTATTGTCCACTTTTGAATTACGGTGGCTCAGGCAATAAAGTATCAGCCTGCAATACAGGAGACCCGGGTTCAGTCCCTAGGTTGGGAAGATCCCCTAGAGGAGCGAATGGCAACCCACTCCAGTATTCTTGCCTGGAGAATCCCATGGACAGAGGAGCCTGGCTGACTACAACCCATGGGGTCACAAAGAGTCAGACACAACTGGGCAGCTATGCACGCAGGAGTATCTGATTTGAAGTATGAATTCAATAAATTTACCTTAAAGAAATGAGTGAATGAATGTCTCTACTTCCATCAGTAATTTAATACTTAACTAGTAAAGATTTTAAATTTTATTCTCCCACATTTAAAAATTCTGACTTGTATTTAATAAAATCACAGGCATTCATTAGACATTACTTTGTCCTTTTCATTTGTCCCTAGCACATAGTAGATAAATAATCTCCACACATGTTGAGAGAACATATTGTAATGTGTTGTAGCATAGAAAAGGCATATATAAAACATCACAGTGCAGGCACTTTATTCCAATGTTTGATGGAATGCTGGACTAAAACTTAAAGAATCTTGAAAAGAAGGAATGCCTAAATAAGGATACCATTATAGTGTATATTTCTATGCTTAGAACTATAGCATATTCCTTTAATAAGTTGCTTCATTTAATGTGTACAACTAATCTATAAGATTTATGACTGTTTTGCTCATAGCAGATAAGGAAACCGAGTCTCAGAGATTAATTAAATCCCCCAAGGTCACACAAACTGACTTTGACTCTGGTATTTCTAAACTGAAAGCCCATGAATTTTGTTTTCTTTTTTTTCTCCTTTTCTTTTTTATTGTGGTAAGAACACAACATGAGATCATCCCTCAATACATTTTTAACTGTACAATACAGTATTATTACTAAAAACACAATGTTATGCAGCAAAACTTTGGAACTAAATCACCTTGAGTAACTGGAACTTTATACCAGTTGATTAGCAACTCTCCATTGCCACCTAGCCTCTCACAACACCTTCACACTCTCTACTTCTAATCATCTATTTTATTTATTTTTAATTGAAGTATAGCTGCTGTACAGGTGTACACTATAGTGATTCACTATTTTTGAAAGTTATACTCCATTTTGGGCTTCCCAGGTAGCTCAGATGGTAAATAATCTTCCCACAGTGCAGGAGACCTAGGTTTGATCCCTGGGCCAGAAAGACCTCCTGGAGAAGGGAATGGCAACCCACTCCCATTCTTGCCTGGAGAATTCCATGTACAGAAGTGCCCGACTGGCTGCAGTCCGTGAGTCACAAAGAGTCAGACACGACTGAGCGACTAACACACACATGTACTCCGTTTATAGTTATAATATTTGCTACATTCTCCATGTTGTACAATATATCTTTCTAAGTTATTTTATGCCTAATAGTCTGTATCTCTTAATCTTCTACCTCTATAGCCTCTCCCCATTTCCTCTCCCCACTGGTTATGTCTAGTTTTCTCTCTGTATCTATGAGTATGTTTATTTTTTTGTTATGTTCACTGATTTGTTGTGTTTTTCAGATTTCACATATAAGTGATATCATACAGTATTTGTCTTTCTCTGACTTATTTCACTTAGCATAATGCCTTCCATGTTCATCCATGTTGCTACAAATGGCAAAATTTTATTATTTCTTATGACTGAGTAGTATTCAATTCCAGAATGAAATATATATATTACATCTTCCTTATCCATTCATCTGTTGATGGATACCGAGGTTGCTTCCATATCTGGCAATTATAGTAATGTTGCTTTGAACAGAGGGGCACATATATGTTTTGGTGAATTAGTGGTTTTGTTTTTTCTCTGAGGCATGTCTAGGAATGGACTTGCTGAGTCATATAATAGTACTAATTTTAGGTTTTTGAGAAAACTCTATATGGTTTTCCACAGTGACTGTACCAACTTGCATTAATCCACCAACAGTGTACAAATGTTCCTTTTCCTCCATATTCTCACCAATAATTTGTTGTTTGAGTTCTTTTAGTTGATAGCCATTCTGACAGGTGTGAGTTGATATTTCATTGTGGTTTTGACTTGCATTTCCCTGATGATTAGTGATATTGACCATCTTTTCATGTGCCTATTAGCCACCTGCATTTCATCTTTGGGAAAAAACTATACTCAGTTTCATGCCCATTTTTAAGTTATGTTGTTTGTTTTCTTGATGTTCAGTTGTATGAGCTGTTTATAGACGTTGCATGTTAAACCTTACCAGCCCTATCATTTGCAAATATCTTCTCTCTTTCAGTAGGTTGTCCTTTTGTTTTGTCCATGGTTTCCTTTGAGGTTAAAAATCTTTTAATTTTAGTTATGTCCCATGTCTTTCTTTTGCTTTTATTTCTTTTACTTAGAAGAGAGATCCAAAAAATATTGCTGTGATTTATGTCAGCTTTCTGCCTATATTTTCCTCTATGAGTTATATAGTATCCAGGTCTTTAATCCATTTTGAATTTTTATATAGTGTTAGAGAATGTTCTAATTATTAGAGCTCATCAATGAATTCAGTAAATTTTCAGGATACAAAATTAATATACAGAAATCTGTTGCATTTATATACACTAAAAATGAAATATCAGGAAGAGAAATTAAGGAAACAACCCCATTTATCATTGCATCAAAAAGGACAAAATACCTGGAATAAATCTGCCTAAGGAGCGAAAAGATATGTACTCAGAAAACTATAAGACAGTGAGGAAAGAAATTGAAGATGATACAAACAGATGGAAAGAAACACTGAATTCTTGGACTGAAAGAATTAATATTGTTAAAATAAATGTACTACTCAGGCCAATCTACATATTCAATGCAATCTCTATCAAAATACCAATTGCATTTTTTACAGAACTAAAACAAATAATTTTAACATTTGTATACAAGCAAAAAAGATCCCCAGTAGTTAAAATAATCATGAGAAAGAAAAGAGCTTGAAGAATCATTCTCCTTGACTTTAGATGATACAACAAAGCTATAGTAATTAAAAAAAAAAAAAACTGGTATGATACTGGCACAAAAACAGACACATAGGTCAATGGAACAGTATAGAGAGCCCAGAAATAAACCTGTACAATTAGTCAATCAATTCAGAACAAGAGAAGCAAGAATATACAATGAGGAAAAGACAGTCTCTTCAAAAAGTGATTCTGGGAAAACAGGACAACTACATGTAAAGGAATAAAAGTATTTTTCTACTTTAAAGTCATCATATAAGTTAAATCATGCAGTATTTGTCTTTTTGAAAGTTTGTTTTAATTTATTAATTATTGTATGTAACATGTTAACATTTATGAACAATGACTATATTTGTTATTGAAGTGTAACTGATTTATAATATTGTGTTAGTTTCTGGTATAGAGAAAAGTGATTCCAATATCTATTTTTACTTATTTTATATATTTTTCTGAATCTTTTCCATTATAGGAAAAAATATCACAAGATATTGAATCATGCAGTATTTGTCCTTCTGAAAGCCTATGTGCTATAAGTAGGACCTTGCTGTTAATTTTATATTTATTAGTGTGCCTCTGTTAATCCAAAGCTCCTAACTGATTCCTCCTTTCCCCTTTCCCCACTGGTAACTATAGGCTTCTTTTCTATGGGTATGAGTCTCCTTCTGTTTTGTAAATATTTAAGTATAGAGAAGGCTGAACAACAAAGAATTGTGGTACTGGAGAAGACTCTTGAGAGTCCCTTGGACTGCATGGAGATAAAATCAGTTAACCCTAAAGGAAATCAACCCTGAATATTCATTGGAAGGACTGATGGTGAAGCTGAAGCTCCAATACTTTGGCCACCTGATGTGAAGAGCTGACTCATTGGAAAAGACCCTGATGCTGGGAAAAACTGAGGGCAAGAGAAGAAAGGAGGCAACAGAGGTTGAGATGGTTGGATGGTATTACTGACTCAATGGACATGAGTTTGAGCAGATTCAAGGAGATAGTGATGAACAGAGAAGCCTGGCATGCTGAAGTTCATGGGGTCGCAAAGAGTCAGACACAACTTAGTGACTGAACAACAAAAAAAGTTCATGTTTTTCATATTTTAAGTTCCATATGTAAGTGATATCATATGATATTTGTCTTCCTCTGACTTACTTTACTTCATATGATAATTTCTAAGACCATCCATGTTGCTTCAAATGACATTATTTTATTCTTTTTTATGGCTGAGTAGGATTCCATTTTACATATTAATGTAATACCACATCTTCTCTATCCATTCATCTGTTAATGGACATTCATGCCATGTCTTGGCTATTGTAAATAGTGTTGCTATGAACATTAAAGTGAATATATTTTTTCAAATTACAATTTTTTCTGGATATATGTGCAGGTGTAGGATTGCTAGATCATAAGGTGATTCTATTTTCAGTCTTCTGAGGAACATACACAGTTTTGCATAGTGGCTGCACCAACATACATTTCCACCAACAGTGTAGGAAAGTTCCCTTTTCTCCACACCCTCTCCAGCATGTGTAGACTTCTAAATGATGGTCATTCTGACTGGTGTGAGGTGGTACCTCATTGTAGTTTTGGTTTGCATTTCTCTAATATTTACTGATGTTGAGCATCTTTTCATGTGCCTGCTAGCCAATTGTATGTGTTTTTGAAGAAATGTTTATTAAAGTCTTCTGCCCATTTTTATATTGGGTTGTTTGGTTTCTTGTTGCTGAGTTGTATTAGTTGTTTGTATATTTTGAAGGTTAAGTCCTTGTCTGTCCCATCATTTGAAAATATTTTCTTCCTTTTTTTTTTTATGGTTTCCTTTCCTGTGCAAAAGTTTGTAAATTTGATTGGGTCCCATTTGTTTATTTTTGTTTTTATTTCTATTGCCTTCAGAGACTGACCTAAAAAAACACTTGTACAGTTTATGTCAGAGAATTCTTCACCTATGCTCTCTTCTGGGAGTTTTATGGTGTCATGTCTTATGTTTAAGACTTTAAGTCATTTTGAGTTTATTTTTGTGCATGGTGTGAGGATGTGTTCTAACTTCATTGATTCACATGCAAATGTCCAACTTTTCCAGCTCCATTTGCTGAAGAGACTGTCTTTTTCCCATTTTATATTCTTGCTTCCTTTGTCAAAGATTAGTTGATCGTAGATACATGGGTTTATTTCTGGGCTGTCTGTTCTGTTCCACTGATCCATATATCTGCTTTTGTGCCAATACCACACTGTTTTGATTTCTATAGCTTTGTAGTCTTGTCTGAGGTCTGGGAGAGTTATAACTCCTGTTTTGTTTGTTTTCCCTCAGGATTACTTTGACAATTATGCATCTTTTATCATTCTATATAAATTTTAGGATTATTTATTCCACTTCTGTGAAAAATGCCTTGGGAATTTTGATAGGGATGACATTGAATCTATAGATTGCTTTGGGTAGTATTGCCACTTTAACAATATTAATTCTTCCAAACCAAGAGCATAGGATATCTTTCCATTTCTTTGAAACCTCTAATTTCCTTTATTAATGGTTTATAGTTTTCAGTGCAAAAATATTTCATCTCCTTGGTCAGGACTATTCCCAAGAATTTTTTTGGTGCTATTTTAAAAGATATTGCTTTTTTATATTTACTTTCTCATATTTCATTGTTAGCATAAAGAAATGCAGCCAATTTTTGAATGTTAATCTTCTTTCCCATTATTTGCTGAATTTATTAGATCTAGTCAGTTTCATTTGGAGTCCTTAGGGTTTTCTATATATAGTATTGTGCCATCTACATATAATGGCAGCTTTACCTTTTTCCCTGCCAAATCAAATTCTCTTTATTTCTTTCTTTTTCTTTTTTTTTGATCTGATTGCTGTAACTAGGACTTCCAATATTATGTTGAGTAGAAGTGATGAGAGTGGGCATCCCTCTCTTGTTCAGATTTTAGCAAGAAGGCTTTTAGCTTTTTACCACAATTACATAGGCCATGGATTTGTCACAAATGGCTTTTATTATGTTGAGACATGTCCCCTTTAATCCTATTTTGGCAAGACTTTTTATCATGAGTGAATGTTGAATTTTGTCAATGCCTTTTCTGTGTCTATTGAGATGATCATGTGGCTTTTGACTGTTCTTTCATTAAAGTGTTGTATTACACTGATTGATTTGCAAATGTTGAACCATCTTTGTGAACTTGGGATGAATCCCACTTGGTCATGGTATATAGGCTTTTATATGTATGTTATATTTGGTTTGCTATTAATAATATTTTGTTGAGAATTTTTGCATCTATATTTATCAGAGATATTGGCTTGTTATTTTCTTTCTTGGTGATGTCTTTGTCTAGTTTTGGTATCAGGGTGACTGTGGCTACATAGAATATTGGAAGTGTTCTCTTCCATCTTTTGGAAGAGTTTGAGATGAATCAATATAAGTTCTTTGTGTGTTTGGTAGAATTAATCTGTGAAGTTATCTGATCCTGGACTTTGTTTGCGGGGCGAGTTTTAAATTACAAATTTTATTCTACTTCCAGTGATTGGTCTGTTCAAATCATCTATTTCTTCTTGATTCAATTTTGGTGGGCTGTGGAAATTTGTTCATTCCTTCTAGGTTGTCAAATTTGTTGGCATATAATTGCTCACAGTATTCTCTTATGATTTTTTGCATGTCTGTGGTACAAATTGAGATTTTCCCATTTTTATTTCTTATTTTGTTTATATGGGTTCTCTCTCTTTTCTCTTTGATGAGCCTGCCCAGATGCTTGTCAATTTTAGCCTTTCCAAAAAAACTTTATTGATATTTTATATTTGTTTTAATCTGTATTTTATTTATTTCCTCCCTGATCTTTATTATTTCCTTCCTTTTGTTGACTTTAGGTTTTGTTTGTTCTTATTCTAATTCTTTTAGATATTACACTAAATTGTTGGCTTGAAATTTTTCTTGTTTTTCGAGAAAGGCCTTTATGGTTATGAATTTCCCTCTAAGAACTGCTTTTGCTGCAACTCATGCATTTTTTTTGAAACTGTTTCCTCATTGTCATTTATACCAAGGTACTTTTAATTTCCTTTTTGATTTCTTCATTGAGTCATTGATTTTTAGTAGCATGTTTTTTAGTCTCCATGTAGTCTGTTTTCCTCATTTCTTTCCCTGTGGTTCATTTCCAGTTTCATGCCATTGGAGTCAGAAAAGATACTTGAAATAATTTCTATCTTCTTAAAATTGTTAAAGTTTGTTTTGTGTCCTAGTGCAAAGAGTTGACTCATTGGAAAAGACTCTGATGCTGGGAGGGATTGGGGGCAGGAAGAGAAGGGGACTACAGAGGATGAGATGGCTGGATGGGATCACTGACTCGATGGATGTGAGTCTGAGTGAACTCCGGGAATTAGTGATGAACAGGGAAGCCTGGCGTGCTGCGATTCATAGGGTCGCAAAGAGTTGGGCACGACTGAGGGACTGAACTGACTGAACTTACTGATGTGGTCTATTCTAGAAAATGCTCCCTATGACTTTGAAAAGAATCTGTATTCTGAATTTTTTTTGGCTGTAATGTCCTGAAAATATCAATTAAATCAAAGTGTTCTATTGTTTCATTTAGGATCTCTGCTGCTTTACTGATTTTCTGTCTGGAAGATCTGTCCATTGATGTAAGTGAGAGGTTAATGTCTCCTACTATTATATTCTCATCAATTTATACATTTATGTCTGTTAGTATTTGTTTTATGTATTTAAGTGCTCCTGTATTGGGTGCATATATGTTAATGAGTATAATATTCTTTTCTTGTATTGATCCTTATGTCATTATACCAGGGCTTCCCTGGTGGTTCAGACAGTAAAGAATCCACCTGCAATGCAGGAGACCTGGATTTGATCCCTAGGATGGGAAGATACCTTGGAGGAGGGCATGGCAACCCACTCCAGTATTCTTAGCTGAAAAATCCCCATGGACAGAAGAACCTGGTGGGCTACAATCAATGGGGTCACAAAGAATCAGACATGACTGAGCAACCAAGCACAGCACAGTGTCCTTCTACATCTTTCTTTATGGCCTTTATTTTAAAGTCTGTTTCATCTCATATGAGCATTGCTACCATCATGTTCCTGCCATTTCTGTTTGTATGAAATATCTCCTGACTTGTAATCTGTGTGTCCATTGTAAAGTGGACCTCTGGTAGGCAGCATGTTGTAGGCTGTTGTTTTATTATCCAATCTGTCATTATATGTCTTTTGACCAGAGTATTAAGTCCATTGATATTTAAGGTAATTTTTTATAAGTATGCATTTATTGCCATTTTAAACATTTTTTCCAGTTGCTTTTGTATTTCTTCTTTGTTCCTTTCTTTTCCTGCTTCTTTTCCCTTTTGTGGCTTATGGTTTTCTTTTAAGTTATGCTTGAGTTCTCTTCTTTTTGGTTTTTCTGAATCTGTTGCATGTATTTTATTTGTGGTCACCCTGATTTTTAACCGTTAATCCATTACTCTATCTACTTGCTTTAAACGGAGAGTCAAATAAACTCAAACACATTCCAAAAAAAAAAATTCTACATTTTCTTCCTCCCTTCCCCAACATTTTATGATTTTGATGTCCTATTTTACATCTTTATAGTTATTCTTTGGCTATTTATTGTAGTTATAATTGCCTTCACAAATTTGGATTTTTTTTCCTTATTCTGTGTACTGGCTTATTTAAGTGATCTACAATCCTTTCATATGTTTGCTTTTCCTATTGTGATTTTCTTTTCCCTATATATTCTTGCTTCTTTTCTATGTAAAGAAAACCTGTCAACATTTCTTTTATGATAGATTTAGTATTTCTATATTCTTTCAGTTTTTTCCTACCTGAAAATTTCTTTATTTCTCCTTCTATTCTAAATGATAATTTTTCTGGGTAGAGTATCCTACTTGGCATTTTTTTTTTCCTTTCAGGATTTTGAATATATGTTGCAAAGTTTCTTTAGCGAAATCAGCTGATTGCCTTATGGGGGTTCCTTTATAACTAAGTCTTTGTTTTTCTCTTATTTCCTTTACAACCCTCTCTTTATTTTTAACAATAGCCACTGTAGTTATAATATGTCTTGGTATAAGTCAGTTTGCATTCTTCTTGTTTGGGACCTTCTGTGCTTCCTGTATCTAAATATAGATTTCCTTCTTTAGGTTTGGGCAGTTTTCAGCCATAATTTTTTCAAATACATATTTCATCCCCTTCTGTCTTTCTTCTCTTTATGGAACCCCTATTATGTGTAGATTGGCATTATTATATTATTTTATCCCACTATTGTTAAGTCACCATCACATCCAACTCTGTGTGACCCTGTGGATTGCAGCACACCAGACTTCCCTATCCTTCACTATCTCCTTCATTTTTTTTTATTTGTCTTTCTGCTTCTGTTCTGATCAAATAACTTCCATTATCCTATCTTCTAGATCACTTATTCACTCTTCTGCATTATTCAGTTTGTCATTTGCCACTTTTAGCTCAGTTTGCATATCAACAATTGAGTTGTCTGATTTTGATTGGCTCTTCTTTATAGTTTCTAGTTCCTGTTACAATGAATGCTCTGCCTTTCTTAATTTCCCATTATTTTTATCATCCCCTTTTTGAACTGGGGGCCAAATAGACTGGAGAAGTTTGTTCCATTATTTGTTCTTTGAAGAGACTTCTCTTGTTTTTTCAACTTGGAGTGATTCCTCTGCTTCTTCATTTTACTTCTTTTTCTCTGTTTCTATGAATTTATTAGAAACAGTTATCCAGTGTGGCCTTAAAGAGCTGGTTTTATGTGGGAGCATCCCTGTGTAGCCTGTATGAGTCCAACAGTTTTGGTGTGAGGGTTGCTTTTAGTATGAATACCCTCCACATCTTTCCTCTGGATGTGCTGGACATTATCCCCTTTATTGGAGTTGTGATTGGTGTTGTGGTGGCCAGAGCCTATCTTGGATGTTGGTCAGCACCTCTTCTTTGCTCTGTAGCTGTTAGCCTTCTTAGGAGCAGAGTCTGCTCCCCAGTTGTTGCAGTAGAAACCCCTAGATCCAGTTATAAGCTGCAATGTGAAGTAGGCTGGACCAGACTGTTGTCTCAGGGAAAGAAGCCACCAAGTATTCTTCTGTAAGAACTGTCTGCTGGGAAGTGCACACTGTGATGTCACCTGTCACATGTTGTATGAGCTCACAAAATACACTGTCCTTGGTATTACCTTTGGCCCCATCTCATGGGAATGCTGGTAATTTTCTCAGATGTCCCTCAGGTACTGTGCTCACAGTGCTGCTAGCAAAAGTCTACTTAAGTCCAAGACTTGAACCTGCCATAGTTGTACCCCATACCCACTGTGTGGGTTCCAAGAATCAACCCAGAATCCAGCCCTACCTCCACATGTGCCCACCCACAAAGCCCACCTCAGTTGATGCTGGACCCTCCCCCATGAGACTGCCAGTAATCCTCCTAGATGTCTGGATGTTCACAAAACCATCAGGGGGGTAAACCTGCCATTATCACTCGGCTGGCAGGAATTGGCTCAGAATTTAGCTCCACCTCCACATGTTGGCAACATGCCTGCTCTTATTTGCTCCCAGAGCTTGTAGCAGCAGATTCAGCTCACTGCAAGCACGCTGAGAATGAGAACCCAGGCTCCATTCTGAGGCCCCACTCTGAGTTGTGACCCTGAGCACACTGCGTGCCCTTTGGGCTGTCTCTGCACAGCCAAACTGAGTCCTGTCCTTGAGTCTGTCTGCTGAAGCCTGAGTTTCAACACCCAGCTGCTGCACACAAGAGTAGGTGCTCATCTGGAGCTGGGAGTGCAGCAAGGTAGCCAAGACCTTCTGTGTTGGTCTCTCTCTATTTTGCTGCTGCAAGTTGGCTGCTGCACTCTCCTTTGAGCCACTGAAGTGCCTTATCTGTCCTGGTTGATATCCCAGCTAGTAAAGGGAGTTCCCAGGGTGACAGAACTTTATTCTTTCATGACTTCCTCTCAGGATTGCAGGTTTCATCCAAATTGCTTTTGTTGTTGTTGTTTGGCCCTACCTGGTTATGTGGTGATCTTTCTTGCAGCTTTGGTTGTATGAGACCTGACAGTGTTCAATAGGCATTTTGTGAAAATCTTTCCATGTATAGACGTATTTTTAGTGTTTTTGTAGGAAGAGGTCGGTGCCATGTTTTTATGTTTCACCATCTTGATCTCCACTGAGTTGCTATATTTAAAAAAAAAATTAGGAGAGCAACATAGTTTTATACATCACCACCAATCTCCTTAAAATGTTTGAACTATTGAGAAGCACTGACTTCATGTTGACCGCTACACATTTTCCAAAATTTAATACTTCCTTTAAAATTCAAAGTTTATCAGGCAACGAATACTGTCAGTTGTTTCCCCTGAAGTAGCAAACTTGCTTTGTGCATTTTCAAAAAAAAATTTTTTGCCCAATACTCAAGTCTGAATAGATATAGTTTGTCAGCATTCTTTTAATGATCTGTTCAAATTTTTTTTAAAGCCTGTTTAACTTGCAACTCACTTGCACAAATGCTTTTCTTCAAGACAACTATTATACATCACAAACAGCAGAAGAGCTTTATGTGTGCTTCTCATTTCATCACACAGAACTGTTTATTAACAAGACATGTTCTTAAAGGTTGAGATTTAATAACACTAATTTCTCCTACTTCATCAGGGATACAAAACTTTTATTGATGGCAGAGTTGCAGTTGTAGAGAATGCTATGACACTTAGTAGAGTCTGGTGCCACTATCTTGGTTCATGTTAAGGTGACGGCAGTGTTACTTATCATTACTTTTGCACCATCCGCGCATATGTCAACAAGTGAAAAAGGCAAATAACATCTTACTTATCATGAAAATAGGTTTGACTTCATAGATTTGTGAAAGGATCTCAGTATTTTCCTGGTGTTCCTTGGACCACACATTGAGAACTATGCAACAAGACAATTGTCACAGCTTCCTATTAGCCCTTCTTTATCTTTTCTCCCCCTAACATTTTATTTTATTTATTTATTTTTTTCTGTTATTAAGCTGTGGTTGTTTAGTTTTTATTTTTTTTTTAATTTTATTTTATTTTTAAACTTTACATTAAATTAGATCATGTCACCCTTCTGTACAAAACTACATAAACTTCTCATTTCATGCAGAGTAATGTGGTGGGCTCCAATTTTTCCAATTTCATTTCTTACTACTCTCTCAGTAACTCACCTTCTCAAAAGTAGTGGCCTCCTTATTCTTGAACATTTACCTAAGCTCCTTCTCAGTAGGTCTTTACATTCTCTATTCTTTCTGCACAGAGCATTTTTTTTCTTAGACACTTATATGAGTCATTTTCTCTGTACCTCTGTCATTCTGTAGACCCTTGGCTTGCTTTACTTTCCTTTTTGCCACTTATATCTTACTGTCTAACTTCCTCCATGATACAATGTCAGCTCCATAAAATCAGAAATTTGATTCTGTTCACTGCAATGCAAAGTTTTCTTAATGAATTAATAAAAATCACATTCCAATAGGCTCATCAAAGTGAATTCACAGGAATATGTTTGCCTTATGGAAGCATAACATAGTGTTTCTTAAGTGCAAGTTCACAAGTAGGCTGCACCAAATTAACTCAGGATAATTTTTGAAGTAAAGAATCTAGGCTCTTTCCCCCAAATTCTGATTCAGCCAGTAGAAAATAAAAAAGTCAATGTATATTAAAAAATTCCCCAGGTATTTCTGAAGAACTGTCAGTTTGGGAAACCCTTTTCCTAATTCAACATGCTACTTTCCAATGTAAAGTGTTAGTAGATGTTGGATTTATATGAAAGTCAGTTGGGCAGCTTGCTAAATCATTGTTCAGATTTCTAAGGATCATGATTATAAACATGATCATAAATCATGTAGCTTTATAAAACGCCTCATAAAGTAAAGTAAATTTTCTATATTTTCTTAGTTACAGTATCAATGAACCAAAATCAATAGCATTTCTATAAGTTAGCAATAGTCAATCCGAAAATTAAACTAAGGAGGCAATTCCATTTAAAATGGTCTCAAAAAGAATAAAATGCTTAGAAATAAATTTAATGAAAGAAATGTAGGACTTATACATACTCGAGACTGGAAAGCATAAATAAATGGGAGGACATCCCAAGTTCATGGTTCAGAAGACTTAATATTGCTAAGATGAAAGTAGTTTTCAAACTAATGTACAAATTCAACCCAATTCCTCTCAAAAATCCTATCTGGCTTTTTTGCAGAAATTGACAAGCTGATCCCAAAAATCATATAGAAATTTAAAGAACTCAGAAAAGATAAAATAATATTGGAAAGTAAGATCTATGCTTGAAAGAATAGTCTTTTCAATAAATGATACCAGGACAGTTGAGTATCTATATACAAAAAACAAACAAACAAACAAAAACATACACAAGAATAATTCAAAATAAAACATAGGCCTTGATTCATGAGCTGAAAGTATAAAACCCTTAGAAGAAAATATAAAAGTAAATTTTCACGACCTTGGGTTATGCAGAATTTTCTGAAATGTGACAGAATTTATCTATCTATAAATAAACAGTTATTAAAATGCAACAATAAGACAACCCAGGGACTTACCTGGTTGTCCAGTGGTTAAGACTCCTTGCTCCCAATGTAGGGGCCCAGATTTGACTCCTGGTCAGGGAACTAGATGGAGACGGAGACGCTCTATACAGTCAGCTAACAAGACCTGGAGCTAACTGTGGCTCAGATCATGAAATCCTCATTGCAAAATTCAGATTTAATTAAAGAAAGGAGGGAAAATCCCTAGGCCATTCATGTGTAACTTAAATCAAATCCCTTATGATTATACAGTGAAAGTGACAAATAGATTCAAGAGACTAGATCTGATAGAGTGCCTGAAGAACTATGGATGTAGGTTCATAACATTGCACAGGAGGCAGTGATCAAAACAATCCCCAATGGAGAAAAAAATGCAAAAAGGCAAAATATTGTCTGAGGAGGCCTTAGAAATAGCTTAGAAAAGAAGAGAAGTGAAAGGCAAAGGAGAAAAGGAAAGATATAAGCATCTGAATGCAGAGTTCCAAAGGATAGCAAGGAGAGATAAGAAAGCCTTCTTAAGTGAACAATGTGAAGAAATAGAGGAAAACAATAGAATAGGAAAGACTAGATATCTCTTCAATAAAATTAAAGATACCAAGGAACATTTCATGCAAAGATGGGTGCATTTAAGAACAGAAATGTATGGACATAACAAAAGCAGAAGATATTAAGAAGAGGTGGCAAGATATACAGAACAGAAGAACTATACAAAAAAGATCTTAATGGCCAAGATAACCACAATGGTGTAATCACT
This sequence comes from Bubalus bubalis, assembly GCF_019923935.1. NCBI lineage: Eukaryota > Metazoa > Chordata > Mammalia > Artiodactyla > Bovidae > Bubalus > Bubalus bubalis. The sequence goes on along the minus strand of NC_059160.1, from coordinate 79,500,007 downwards.
CACTGAGAGCCAGACATCCTGGAGTGCAAAGTCAAGTGGGCCTTAGGAAGCATCACTACGAACATAACTAGTTGAGGTGATAGAATTCAAGCTGAGCTATTTCAAATCCTAAAAGACGATGCTGTGAAAGTGCTGCACTCAATATGCCAGCAAATTTGGAAAACTCAGCAGTGGCCACAGGACTGGAACATGTCAGTTTTCATTCCAATCCCAGAGAAGGGCAATGCCAAAGAATGTTCAAACTAGCATACAATTGCACTCATTTCACATGCTATCAAAGTAATGCTCAAAATTCTTCAAGCTAGGCTTCAACAGTGCATGAACCAAGAACTTCCAAATTTTCAAGCTGGATTTAGAAAAAACAGACGAACCAGAGATCAAGTTGCCAATATCTGGTGGATCATAAAAAAAGCAAGAGAATTCTAGAATTCTAGATGGGTTTAAAATTGGGAAAGGAGTATGTTAAGGCTGTGTATTGTCACCCTGCTTATTTAACTTATATGCAGAGTACGTCATGAGAAATGCCAGGCTTGATGAAACACAAGCTGGAATCAATATTGCTGGGAGAAAAATCAATAATCTCACATATGCAGATGACACCACCCTTATGGCAGAAAGCAAAGAGGAACTAAAGAGCCTCTTGATGAAGGTGAAAGAGGAGAGTGAAAAAGTTGGCTTAAAACTCAACATTCAAAAAACGAAGATCATGGCTACCAGTCCCTCACTTTGTGTTAAATAAATGGGGAAACAATGGAAACAGTGACTGACTTTATTTTCTTGGGTTTAAAAATCACTGAAGTTGGTGACAGCATCCATGAAATTAAAAGTTTCTTGCTCCTTGGAAGAAAAGATATGACAAACATAGACAGTGTATTAAAAACTAGAGACATTTACTTTACCAACAAAGGTCAAAGCTATGGTTTTTCCAGTAGTCATATATAGATGTGAGACTTGTAATATGAAGAAGGCTGAGCAATCAAGAATTGATGCTTTTGAACTGTGGTGTTGGAGAAGACTCTTGAGAGTCCCTTGGACTGTAGGGAGATCAAACCATTCAATCCTAAGGGAAATCAATCCTGAATATTCATTGGAAGGACCGATGCTGATGATGAAGCTCCAATACTTTGGCCGCCCAATCCAAATAGCAGACTCATTAGAAAAGACCCTGATGCTGGGAAAGATTGAAGGCTGGAGGAGAATGGGATGACAGAGGGCGAGATGGTTGGGTGGCATCACCGACTTAATGGACATGAGTTTGAGCAAGCTCCTGGAGATGGTGAAGGACCAGAAAGCCTGGAGTGCTGCAGTCCATGGGGTCACAAAGATCAGACACAACTGATCAACAACTGATCACCTGAACAGCAACAAATTGAAACAACCACTATACAGATGAACCTTGAAAACATTATACAAAGTGTAAGAAGCCAGTCTGAACATACATTATATGATAGCATTTGTACAAAATGTCCAGAAGAGATCTATAAAAACAGAAAGTAAATCAATGATTATCCCTGCTGAGAGATGGAGCTTGTAGAAAATACAGTGAATGATAATGAGTCTGTAGTTATATAGTTTCTTAGGTTTGTTATATCAGCCATAATAAGACAAATCTCATAGCTCAAATATATGATTTTCAAATCCTACGTATGTCAATGTGTATTCTTGCCACCCAGGTTACTTTCCAGGATGAACAAGGGCAGAAAGTGTCCAAGAAAACTGATGGAGTGAGTCTCCTGTTAACTCCTGTGCTTCTTTCATAACCTCCTTGATTAACTTGTGAAAAACGACATCCTTTTAAAGTTATAGTCCTTATTAGCTACAGGAGTTTTTAGCAAGATTTTAAAAATTATTTTCTTACAGTATACCACCAGAGACTAATGGAAGTACGTAGGGACATTTGGCTTCCCTGGTGGCTCAGAGGTTAAAGCATCTGCCTGCAATTCAGGAGACCTGGGTTCGATCTCTGGGCCAGGAAGATCCCCTTGGAGAAGGAAATGGCAACCCACTCTAGTAGTCTTGCCTGGAGAATCCCATGGATGGAGGAGCCTGGACCTTTCCTTTCTCTAATGCACTCAAATACTATTTAACGCTCAAAGGCCCTTTCATTTCAACATCGAAGTACCTAATTCACTGTTTATATTTTATTTTCACAATAAAAAAATTGTCCAACATAAAGAGTACTAAAATATATTTCACTTTTTTATTGTACTGAAATATACATAGCATAAGTTTATCATTTTTAACCAATTTTAAGTGTACCACATGGTGGGCAGTAAGTGTATTCACATCATTGTGAAACTATTGTGTGCGTGTCTGTGTGTGTGCATGCATGCGTGCTCAGTTGCTCAGTGGTGTCTGACTCTGCAACTCCATGGACTGTAGCCTTCCAGGCTCCTCTGTCTATGGAATTTCCCAGGCAAGAATACTGGAGAGAGTTGCCATTTCCTACTCTGGGGAATCTTCCTGATGCAGGGATTAAATCCTCATTTCTTACATCTCCTGCATTAGCAAAGAGATTCTTTACAACTGTGCTACCTGGGAACACCCCCAACACCATCATAGCAAGTAACTTTTATATAAATAACTCAATAGAAAATAAAATATATAATCAAACCTTCAAAGTACTATTTTGGAGTTGTTTTTATTAAAAAAAATTTTTTTAATTTAAAAGTTGGAGGGTAATTGCTTTACAATACTGCATTGGTTTCTGCTATACATAATTGTACAAAATATTTTTCATTATTAAAGTAAAACCACAATTCTAATAAAGAATGCTATCATAAATCTTCAGATAAGCAAGCAATTTTATTGATAAATCCATGATATTATTATTTATGGAATTATATTTAAAATACATTTACATTTGTAATCTTCTTTTTCAACCCAAAGATTTTCATCTAGATTTCATATTAAAAATAAACTCATTGATGCATCATGAGACAGATTGCATATTAAATATATTAAATGTCAAGCTTTTTATTCTAGCTTCACTTGAAAAATAAACTTCCATAAGGCATGGACAGATGTTGATAAGATAATAGCAGCTGTGGTGAGAATACATTTAAGGAAAAATGACAGTGTTTAATTGTTAAGATTATGAATAGCTCTTTCAAAGTATTAAACAGAACCTGTTATAAGATATTTTAAAATAATCAATAACCCCTGCACTGTGTTTTTCATTTTGGTACCAGATGCTACTCTTTCTTTTCTCTTGACAAGATATCAAACTCCAAGGCCATGTCTCCCCTGCTGTATCAGACAGGCTCAAAGCATAGCTACCTACTTAACTAAGAGAATTATCCAATTAAGCTGAAATTTCCAGTTTTTCCTCTTTTTTCATGTTCTTCCTTCTTTATGCTTGAATCTTTTATCCATACCCTTTTCATTTTTAGGGACTTGCTGTCATGCATTTTTTCTTCTTTGCCTTTATTTTCAAATTTTATAGGTTCTTTCCCCTATTCAGTTCACTTCAGTTCAGTCCCTCAGTCGTGTCGGACTGTTTGCGACTTCATGAATCGCAGCACCCCAGGCCTCCCTGTTCAACACCAACTCCCAGAGTTTACTCAAACTCATGTCCATTGAGTTGGTGATGCCATCCAACCATCTCATCCTCTGTTGTCCCCTTCTCCTCTTGCCCTCAATTTTTCCCAGCATCAGGGTCTTTTCAAATGAGTCAGTTCTTTGCATCAGGTGGCCAAAGTATTGGAGTTTCAGTTTCAACATCAGTCCTTCCAATGAACACCCAGGACTGATCTCCTTTAGGATGGACTGGTTGGATCTCCTTGCAGTCCAAGGGATTCTAAAGAGTCTTCTCCAACACCACAGTTCAAAAGCAACAATTCTTCTGGACTCAGCTTTCTTTATAGTCCAACTCTCACATCCATACATGACTACTGGTTCTTTCCCCTATAAAGAACTCCTATGGGTTATTTCTAGATTTCCCACACTCTGTAAAGAAAAAAATAAAAATTCTTTTTCTTATCCCTCTTATTCCCACTTACCTAGTATTTAAGATCTCCACTGCACTTTATAACCAAATTTATTTATAAAGAAATTGACATCTCTCTGATTTCTCACCATCATTCCCTCTTTAATCTACTGGAAACTTGCCTCTACTGAAATTGCCCATTCTGGGGCCACTAAGGCCATTGGGTACATTTTTGTCTTCCTACTTGACCTCTCTCTGTATTTAACAGTTTCATAGATCTTTACTCTTGAAACTCTTTTGTGTTGGCCTGTGTAACACTAACTCACAGTCAGGCAGTTCAGTCACTCAGTCGTGTCTGACTCTGTGTGACCCCACAGACTGCAGCATGCCAGTGTCCATCACCAACTCCCAGAGCTTGCTCAAACTCGTGTCCATCAAGTGGGTGGTGCCATCAAACCATCTCATCTTCTGTCGTCCCCTTCTCCTCCTGCCTTCAATCTTTCCCAGCATCAAGGTCTTTTTTCCAGTGAGTCAGTTCTTCACATCAGGTGGCCAAAGTATTGGAGCTTCAGCTTCAGCATCCGTTCTTTCAATGAATATTCAGGATGTATTTCCTTTCAGATGGACTGGTTGGATCTCCTTGCAGTCCAAGGGACTCTCAAGAGTCTTCCCCAATACCACAGTTCAAAAGCATCAATCCTTCAGCATTCAGCTTAATTTATGGTCCAATCTCACATCCATATATGACTACTGGAAAAACTATAGCTTTGACTAGATGAACCTTTGTTGGCAAAGTAATATCTCTGCTTTTTAATATGCTTTCTAGGTTTGTCATAACTTTTCTTCCAAGAAGCAAACATCTTTTAATTTCATGGCTGTAGTCACCATATGCAGTAATTTTGGAGCCCAAGAAAATAAAGTCTATCACTAGCTCTCACAGTTCTCCATATTTCTCACTCCTTCACAGTTTCTCCTGTGGACTTTTCCTTCTCTGTCCTCTTAAGTATTGATGTTTTCCACATATCTAACATGTAAACATCTATGATAGGACAGCACATTTCACACTCAATCACAAAATTCAGTTCTCAAAACAAGATGGCGGAGGAGTAGGTGGACGTGGATACACCTCTTTCCATGGATACATCAGGAATACACCTTCAGACACAGGAGTGCATGTAGAGCACCAGCAGAGAATGGTCAGGAGTACCTGACCAGTGGAAAATAATATATAGAACCATGCAGAAGTCGGGATCAAGCCCTGAAAGTTTGGAGTGGAAGCACTGACTCCAAGACCCTAGACTACCCGAGAACTAACCCTACTGCTGCTAAGTCGCTTCAGTCGTGTCCGACTCTGTGCGACCCCATAGACGGCAGCCCACGAGGCTCCCCTGTCCCTGGGATTCTCCAGGCAAGAACACTGGAATGGGTTGCCATTTCCTTCTCCAATGCATGAAAGTGAAAAGTGAAAGTGAAGTCGCTGAGTCTTGTACAACTCTTAGCGACCCCATGGACTGCGGCCCACCATGCTCCTCCGTCCATGGGATTTTCCAGGCAAGAGTGCCGGGGTGTGGTGCCATTGCCTTCTCCAATCAAATAGTGAGAACTCACACAAAGAAAACCACTTGAGTACAAGACCCTACATCACCCAACCACCTGTAGCACCCTGTGCAGAACATGTCATTTAAACACAAACAAAACAAAAATACAAACCTAGTCATCAGCAGACAGGATTACCACCTCACTCAGCCTTGCCCATTAGAGGAAAAACAAAAAAGTCAGCAGAAATCTCACCCTATGTGAAGCTTACACAAACCACTGGACCAATCTTAGAAGGGCAGAAACCAAAAGGAAGAAAGAATTCAACCTTGAAGCCTGGGAAAAGGAGACCTCAAACACAATAATTAAAAAAAAAAAGAAAAGAAAAGGCAGAGAAATACTACACAAATGAAGGAACAAGCTAGAAACACAGAAGTCTAAACAAATGAAGAGGAAATAGGCATACTACCTGAAAAATAATTCAGAATAATGATAGTAAAGGTGATCAAAAACCTTGAAATCAAAATGGAGAAAATGCAAGAATCAATTAACAAAGACCTAGAGGAATTAAATAATAAACATACAAACAAAACAATTACTGAAATTAAAAATATTCTGGAAGGAATCAACAGCAGAATAGCTGAAGCAGAAGGATGAATTAGTGAGCTAGAAGATAAAATGATGCAAATAACTTCTGAAGAGCAGAATAAAGTAAAAAGAATGAAAAGAACTGAGGATAGTCTCAGAGACCTCTTGGACAATGTCAAATGCACCAAAATTTGAATTATAGGGGTCCTGCAAGCAGAAGAGAAAAAGAAAGGGCAAGAGAAATTTTTTGAAGAGATTACAGTTGAAAATTTCCCCAACATGGAAAAGAAAATAGTCAATTAAGTTCAAGAGGAACAAAGAGTCCCATATAGGATAAACCCAAGGAGAAACACACCAAGACACATACTAATCAAACTAATAAAGAATAAACACAAAGAAAGAATATTAAAAGCAGTGAAGGAAAAGCAACAAGTAACAAGTAAACCCCATATGTTTAACAGCTAATCTTTCAGCAGAAACTCTGCAGGCCAGCAGGGAATGGCAGGATATATTTAAAGTACTGAAAAGGGAAATCTACAACCAAGATTGCTGTACCCAGCAAGGATCTCATTCAAAATTGATGGAGAAATAAAAAGCTTTTCAGAAAAGCAAAAGTTAAGAGAATTCAGTACCACCAAGTCAGCTTTACAACAAATGTTAAACAGACTTATATAGTCAAGAAATACAAGAGAAGGAAAAAGATCTACAAAATTAACCCCAAACAATTAATAAAATGGCAATAAGAACATAAATATCAATAATTACTTTAAATGTAAATGGATTAAATGCTCAAACCAAAAGACACAGACTGGCTGAATGGATACAAAAACAAGACCCATATATATGCTGTCTACAAGAAACCCACTTCAGACCTCAAGACACATGTAGACTGAAAGTGAGAGGATGGAAAAATACATTCTATGCAAGTGGGAAGCAAAAGAAGCTGCACTAGAAATCCTCATATCAGATATAATAGACCTTAAAATAAAAAAGATTACAAGAGATAAGGAAGGGCACTATGTAATGATCAAAGGATCAGTCCAAGAGGAAGAAATAACAATTGTAAATATCTATATCCCCAACATAGGAGCACATGAATACATAAGACAAACACTAACAGACATAAAAGGAGAAATTGACAGTAACACAAGAATAGTAGGAGACTTTAACATCCCACTAACATCTATGGACAGATCATCAAAACAGAAAATTAATAAGAAAACATAAGCTTTAAATGATACATTAGATGAGATGGATCTCCTTGATATCTTCAGGACATTCCATCCAAAGCAGAAGAATACACCTTCTTCTCAAAGGCACATGGAATATACCATATCTTGGGTCACAAATCAAACCTCAGTAAATTTAAGAAAATTGAAATTGTAGCAATCACCTTCTCCAACCACAGTGCTATGAGACTAGATATCAATTACAAGATATCTAGTAACACATGGAGATTAAACAATACATTTCTAAATAACCAACAGGTTACTGAAGAAATCAAAAGGGAAATCAAAAAATTTCTAGAAACAAATGACAATGAAAACACGACAACTCAAAACCTATGGGATGCAGCAAAAGCAGTTCTAAGAGGGAAGTTTATAGCAATACAATCCTACCTCAAGAAACAAGAAAAACATCAAATAGACTACCAAACTTTACACCTAAAACAACTGGAAAAAGAAGAATAAAAACAACAACAACAAATCCATAATTAGTAGAAGAAAAAATCATAAAGACTTGAGCAGAAATAAATGAAAAAGAAATGAAAGAAACAATAGTAAAGATTAATAAAACTAAAAGCTGGTTCTTTGAGAAGAAAAACAAAATTGACAAACCTTTATCCAGACTCATCATGGAAAAAAGAGAGATGAATTAAATCAACACAATTAGAAATGAAAAAGGAGAGGTTACAACAGACAGTGCAGAAATACAAAGGATTATAAGAGATTATTTTGAACAACTGTATGGCAATAAAATGGATAACCTGGAAGAAATGGACCGATTGTTAGAAAAGTTCAATCTTCCAAGACTGAACCAAGAAGAAATAGAAATTATGAACAACCCAATTACAAGCACTGAAATTGAAGCTGTGATAAAAAAAAAAAAAAAAACTCCCAAAAAATAAAAGCTCAGGACCAGATGGCTTCACAAGAGAATTCTATCAAACATTTAGAGAACAGCTAATGCCTATCTTTCTAAAACTGTCTCAAAAAATTGCAGAGGAACGAACATTCCACAACTCATTCTACAAGGCCGCCATCACCCTGACACCAAAAGCAAAGATAACACAAAAAGAGAAAATCACAGGCCAATATCACTGATGAACATAGATGTAAAAATCCTCAACAAAATTTTAGCAAACAGAATTCAGCAACACATCAAAAAACTCATGCACCATGATAAATTTGGGTTTATGCCAGGGATACAAGGATTCTTCAATATATGCAAATCAATCAATGTGATACACCATATTAACAAATTGAAAGATTAAAAACCATATGATAATCTCAACAGATGCAGAAAAAAAGCCTTTGACAAAATTCAGTACCCATTTATGAGTAAAACTCTTCAGAAAATGAGCATAGAAGGAACCTACCTCAACTTAGTAAAGACCATATATTATAAGCCTACAGCAAACATTATTCTCAATGGTGAAAAACAGAAAGCATTTACTCTAAGGTCAAGAACAAGACAAGGGTGTCTACTTTCACCACTATAATTCAACATAGTTCTGGAAGTCCTAGCTACAGCAAATGGGGAGTTGGGAGGGGGTGGTGGTGCAGAAATAAAAGGAATCCAGATCAGAAAAGAAGAAGTAAAGCTGTCACTGTTTTAAGATGATGATACTGTACATAGAAAACCCTAAAGATGGTATCAGAAAATTACTAGAGCTAATCAGTGAATTTAGCAAAGTTGCAGGATACAACTGCAATACACAGAAATCACTTGCATTTCTGTATACTAAAAATGAAAAATCAGAAAGAGAAATTAAGGAATCAATCCCATACACCATTGAAACAAAAATAATCAAATATCTAGGAATAAACTTATCTAAGGAGACAAAAGAACTGTACACAGAAAACTATAAGACACTAATGAAAGAAATAAAAGATGACATAAACAGATGGAGAGATATTCCATGTGTTTGGGTAGGAAGAATCAATATTGTGAAAATGACTATACTACCAAACACAATCTACAGATTCAATGAGATCCCTATCAAATTACCAATGGCATTTTTCACAGAACTAGAACAAAAGAATTTACAATTCATATGGAAACACAAAAGCCTCTGAATAGCCAAAGAAGTCTTGAGAAAGAAGAATGGAACTGGAGGAATCAACCTTCCTGACTTCAGATTATACTACAAAGCTACAGTCACCAAGAGCATATGGTACTGGCAGAAAAACAGAAATAAAGACCAATGGAGCAAGATAGGAAGCCCAGAAATAAACCCATGCACCTATGGGTACCTTATTTTTGACAAAGGAGGCAAGGATATACAATGGGGCAAGGACAGCCTCTTCAATAAATGGTGCTGGGAAAACTGGACAGCTACATGTAAAAGAATGAAATTAGAACACCTCCTAATTCCATATCCAAAGATAAACTCAAAGTGGATTAAAGACCTAAATGTAAGGCCAGAAACTATACAACTCTTAGAGGAAAACATAGGCAGAGCACTTAATGACATAAATCAAAGCAAGATCCTCTATGACCCACCTCCTAGAGTAAAGGAAATAAAAACAAAAGTAAACAAGTGGGACCCGATTAAACTTAAAAGCTTTTGAACAGCAAAGGAAACACTAAGCAAGGTGAAAAGACAATCCTCAGAATGGAAGAAAAATAATAGCAAATGAAACAACTGACAAAGGATTAATTTCCAAAGTATACAAGCAGCTCATACAACTCAATACCAGAAAAACCAACAACCCATTCAAAAAGTGGGGAAAAGATCTAAACAGACATTTCTCCAAAGACGACATACAGATGGCCAACACATGAACAGATGCTCAACATCATTCATTACTAAAGAAATGCAAATCAAAACTACAATGAGATATCACCTCATACCAGTCAGAATGGCCATTATTAAAAATTCTACAAACAATAAATGCTGGAGAGGGTGTGGAGAAAAGGGAACTCTCTTGCACTTTTGGTGAGAATTTGAACTGATACAGCCACTATGAAAGATGGTATGGAGATTTCTTAAAAAAAAAATAGAAATAAAACCACCATATGACCCAGCAATTCCACTCCTAGGCATATACCCTGAGAAAACCAAAATTGTAAAAGACATATGTATTCCATTGTTCATTGCAGCACTATTTACAATAGCTAAAACATGGAAGCAACCTAGATGTCCATCAACAATTGAATGGATAAAGAAGTTGTGGTACATATCCACAATGGAATATTACTTAGCCTTAAAAAGGAACGCCTTTGAGTAGGTTCTAATGAGGTGAATGAACCTAGAACCTATTATACAGAGTGAAGCAAGTCAGAAAGAGAAAGATAAATATCATATTCTAATGCATATATATGGAATCTAGAAAAGTGGTACTAAAGAATTTACTTACAGGGCAGCAGTGGAGAAGTGGACATGGAGAGTAGACTTGGGGGAGAGGGAAGAAGAGGGTGAGATGTATGAAAAGAGTAACATGGAAATGTATAGTACCATGTGTAGAAAAAATATCCAATGGTAATTTGCTGTATGGCTAAGGAAACTCATACAGGGGCTCTATGTCAACCTGTAGGGGTAGGATAGGGAGGGAGATGAAAGGGAAGTTCAGGAGGGAGGGGATGTATGCGTACCTATGGCTGATTCATGTTGAGGTTTGACAAAGAACAGCAAAATTCTGTAAAGCAATTATCTTTCAATAAAACATAAATAAATTTTTTAAAAATTCACTTCTTTTTTTCCCAATTTTTCCCTCTTTAGATGCTTTCTCTCTCAGTGAAGGGTGCCACCATTCACCCAGTTATTCAAGTCTAAGCATCACTCTTGGCTTCTTCTCCTTCCTCTTCCCCCATGGTCCCAGTTACCAGTTTCCGCCAAATTCTCTGCTACTCAGTTCATAACCATTCTCTCTCAGTATTCTGTGCTTCACACTCAGAGCTGGCTTCTGATCAGTTGCTTTATTATTCAGTTTGATTCTCCATGATGTTTCACAGTTTGTTTCATGAAACAATGCTGTTTCACATTTACAGTATTTAAATCTGAGCATATCATTCCTTTGCTTAAATATCCATCAGTGCTTCTACATGAGAAAATAAAGTTTAAACTTGCCTACAGTTTCTAACCACTACCTGCTTCCTCCCACTTTTCACTATATCCTCCCACTCCCATTGTTCCAAAGAATCAATCTTCACTTCAGCCAAAGGGAATTTATTAGATTTTTTCCCAATGCATAATGTAGTTTTCCTTTTCTTAAAATAATTTTCTCACTTTTCCCTTGGTCTTCCCAAGTGGAACTGTAGTAAAGAATCTGCCTGCCAATGCAGGAGACACAAGAGATGTGAATTCAATCCCTGAGTCAGGAAGATCCCCTGGAGATGGGAATGGCTACCCACTCCAGTATTCTTGCCTAGAAAATTCCATGCACAGAGGAGCCTGGAGGGCTACAGTCCGTGAGGTCACAAAGAGTCAGATATGACTGAGTGCGCGCAAACACACACACACACACACACACACACACACACACACATGCACTTTTCCCTTATCCATTAAAGGTCATCTAGAGTAGCACTATGTCCATGAGGTCCTCACCAACCTCCTCAGGCACAACCTCAGTTTAGTTCAGTTTAGTTGCTCGGTCGTGTCTGACTCTTTGTGACCCATGGACTGCAGCATGCCAGGCCTCCCTGCCCATCATCAACTCCTAGAGTTTACTCAAACTCATGTCCATTGAGTCACTTATGCTATCCAACCATCTCATTCTCTGTCATCCCCTTCTCCTCCTGCCTTCAATCTTTCCCAGCATCAGGGTCTTTTCAAATGAGTCAGTTCTTTGCATCAGGTGGCCAAAGTTTTGGAGTTTCAGCTTCAGCATCAGTCCTTCCAATACATATTCAGGACTGATTTTCTTAAGAATGGACTGGTGGATCTCCTTGCAGTCCCAGGGACTCTCGAGAGTCTTCTCCAACACCACAGTTCAAAAGCATCAATTCTTTGGCACTCAGCTTTCTTTATAGTCCAACTCTCAAATCCATATGTGACTGCCGGAAAAATCATAGCTTTGACTAGACAGACCTTTGTTGGCAAAGTAATGTCTCTGCTTTTTAATATGCTATGTAGGTTAGTCATAACTTTTCTTCCAAGGAGCAAGTGTCTTTTAATTTCATGGCTGCAGTCACCATCTGCAGTGATTTTGGAGCCCAGAAAAATAGTCTGTCACTGCTTCCACTGTTTCCCCATCTATTTGACATGAATTGATGGGACTGGATGCCATGATCTTAGTTTTCTGAATGTTGAGTTTTAACCCAACATTTTCACTCTCGTCTTTCACCTTCATCAAGAGGCTCTTCAGTTTTTCTTCACTTTCTGCCATAAGGGTGGTGACATCTGCATATCTGAGGTTACTGATGTTTCTCCTGGCAATCTTGATTCCAGCTTGTGCTTCATCCAGCACAGCATTTCTCATGATGTACTCTGCATATAAGTTAAATAAGCAGAGTGACAATATACAGCCTTCATGTACTCATTTCCCAGTTTAAAACCAGTCTGTTGTTCCATGTCCAGTTCTGTTACTTCCTGACCTGCATGCTGGGAGCCGGCGAGAGACATTCCACTTGTGACAAAGGTCATGAGGAAGGAGGCTCGGCATACGCAAAGGCGGGATCGAGCCTCGGGAGTGCCCCCAGATATTCTCGAGCATCTACCCCCAAAAACCAGAGTCTGCCTACTTTATTGCTTTGTGCTCTCACCTCTGACTTTACTGGGGGCTGTCCCCCACCACCATCTCGCTCTCTCTGTCAAAGAGTTAACTTACAGCTCCAATTAATAAAGTTCCTGGGCAATTAGGAGTGTTTAAATCCAAACCCCTCAGATGGCTCTCTAACTCGCCTGACAAGTTTACCCGGACACCTACAGCTATGCATATGATTGTTTACAGTCTCCCAGCCTCGAGAGGCACGGGAAGCTTAAGATATTCAAATAGCTTAGAGCCTCTCAGAGAGTTAGAAACTGTCAAAATAAAACTAGTAAAAGATTTCATTGATGAGCCAATGTTTGTTGCCAAGTTTCCACATCCCCTGAATTGTGTCCTTGAATATGTATTAATTAATAGTTGGTATGTAGAAAAAATAAGTAGTGGCCTTGGTGTTAGTAACTTTAGATCCTTAAGGTAATAAATTCTTTCCTTTGTAAACCCTTTACACATCCGCCCTATAGGAATGTAATTTTATCTTTGAAAGATGGCGCCAAACCTTAAAAAAATTACTCATAGAGAAAATAAGTCTTAAGGTTGATAAGTTCTTGTCAAGAGTCATAAAATGTTAATAGACCTTCTGGCCAGAAGATGATGTAAATCACCTAAACCATTTGTATACGATAAATTTGCAGGAAAGAAACCCTGGTTTTTGATAAGCATCAAAGACTGCTGATTTTGCATCCCCTATTGTCCTCTATGTGTAGCTTAGGGTATATAAGCCCCTGTTAAAAATAAAGCTACGGGCCTTGCTCACCAACGCTTGGTCTCCCCATGTCATTCTTCCCTTTAACTTCCAGCTGAGTCTCCATCTGGAGCGCGGAACCCACCATGCTTACTAATTATGCCTGGGCTTCTAAGATCCGACCGGGGAGGCCTCAGTGTCTCCTCTCCTTCGGGAGAACAGAAGGACGCCTGCGGCCTACGTAAGTGGTGCAAACTTCTTGTCTTGAAGTTTTATTGGTCTCCCGCGTAAACCAAGCTACTCAGCTTCTTTTCTCCACTGAATTTTCCTACTGAGCTATCCTCTTTCTATTATTCTTTATATCTCTAAATAAATAAATAGGTCACCTACTCCGTCTCCCCTTCGAATACCCTGGATCAGCTGGGGCTGGACCTCGGCACCTGCATACATGTTTCTTAAGAGGCAGGTCAGGGGGTCTGGTATTCACATCTCTTGAAGAATTTTCCAGAGTTTGTTGTGATCCATGCAGTGAAAGGCTTTGGCATAGTCAATAAAGCAGAAGTAGATGTTTTTCTGGAACCCTCTTGCTTTTTTTGATGATCCAACGAATGCTGGCAATTTGATATCTGGTTCCTCTGCCTTTTCTAAATCCAGCGTGAACATGCAGAAGTTCACGGTTCATGTACTGTTGAAGCCTAGCTTGGTGAATTTTGAGCATCACCTCATGCTGACTGTAATACTACTACCACCACCACCACCAGCCTTGCTCACCTAAATCTGCCTCTACAACTCTTTCTAACTTGGCTCATGTTAGGAAAAATTGTAATCCTAGATTTCCTTTTATTTCCTCTACTAAACTGTTGTCTCTTGAGCGAAAGAATTTGCTTCACTTGCCTCTACAGTCCTAGGACTAAGTAAAGTGTTTGGCTATAGTAGTGAGCAATACAATTTTGTTGAATTAATAAATATCAGAATAAATTTAATTGACCAAACTGGTTTTGACGTAAATGTATGACCAATCATACTGTAACACAAGAACACAGAATTATTATCCTGCTAGTCAGAATGCTTTTAATTGAATCTACAAATAAATGGGTTTCAGTTTGGTTGATTCTTATACAAGAAGGCTTAGTATACTAAATAAGTCATTTATTTAAATTTTATAGTTTATTTTTCTTCATTTTTGCAACTGTCACATATGTACACTTTAGAGGATAAAATATTTGAGCTTGACTTAACTTTCAGTTGGTAGACATTTGTGTGGATGTGAATATAAAAAATCTCTGACCACAGAATATTCTGACCCAAATAATGAAACAAAGGGACAGGAGACTTCCAAAAACATTGTTCACACTGTTATGATGACAGAAAGGTCCTGTCAGTGACAGGCAAGATCCGAAAGCTATGCTTTGCTTATCTGTTTGCTTATTTTTTCCTTGCCTAACAATGCTAAGGTCAAGGTGAAGTCACTCAGTCGTGTCCGACTCTTTGTGACCCCATGGACTGTAGTCTACCAGGATCCTCTGTCCATGGGATTTTCCAGGCAAGAATACTGGAGTGGGTTGCCATTTCCTTCTCTAGGAGATCTTCCCGACCCAGGGATTGAACCCAGGTCTCCCGCATTGTAGGCAGACGCTTTACCATCTGACAATGCTAAGTACACAGTAAAACTGAGTAATAATTTTAAATGGCACTTTACATTTTAAAGTAATTTCAAGTTAATTTTCTCCTGCTAAACATGTGTTGGTATGTCTATTTTATTCAATCCTCCTGACTTGTCAATGGTTCTAACAAGAAACAACTGTGTTTCTGCATTTTACTGTATCTAAAAATAAAAATCCTATTTTGTTTGAATATTTAAAAAATGTTTTAATTGTGTTTCAGTTTTGTTTTCAATTTTAAAAATGATCTGTCTTGGGCTTTATAATACATCCAAATGAGTTTTAAGTTTATGTTTTTTAAAATATATAGATACCATTCAGGGAAATATATATCTGTAATGTTTCAGATTAGAAAATTAGATCTGAAGCATTCCAATCACTTCTATGGATGATCTTCAGCTCTAAACTTCTTCTATGAAGTATTTTTCCTAGTTGCTAAATGTCAAGTCACACTCTATTTTGAAGTTACTCCTTATCCTTATACCATTGCAATGCTCTTAATCTTTTCTTTAATGGAAAAAAGCAGTAATTGTTATTTCTAGGCTTTAGAAATAACTGTCTATCCTGTCTTACCCTTGAATCTAAATCTTTGAAACCTACTGTACTTATTCTTACATGCTATCTACTTTCAATGTCTTCATATTTAATTCCCAGAAAGTATACCAAGAATTCATACAGAATTTATGTTTAGAATTGTCTATATGGCTTAAATAGCTTCAGTTGGTCACATATGGAGACTGTGTGATAAGCATAAATCATTAGATAGTTAGAAATTAGTTTTTTATTTGTCCTGTGGGTCAGGTACTGTTATGTGTGTGTATGTGTGCTCAGTCGTGTCCGACTCTCTGCAACCCCATGGATTCCTCTGGATTCCCACCAGGCTCCTCTGTCCATGGAAATTTTCCAGGCAAGAGAACTGGAGTGGGTTGCCGTTTCCTTCTCCACAGGTACTGTTATAAGCCTTGGTAAATAGGGCTACCATCAATACATTACAATCATGCAGAATGACTAATTTTGTTTTACATGAAGCATCTTGGTTACCATCATTCTGTTCAGAGTGACACCTTAAATTTTATATATTTTCCTACCTTAGTATTCCTTTTACCCTAATTCTTTAATACATTATTTTTAAATTGTTGATCTGTATGTAGGTTTGTATAACACCTCAAATCATTATGGAATGAGGTATGATGTAAATAACCAAACACAACTCCATGTAGAAACATATTTTCAGCATAGACACAATAAAGAAGTCACTCCTCCAAGTGATTAGGAAATGAACTTTCTTTTGCCACAGCAGATTGGAGAATGCAAAGCACTCAAGTCAGAAATCAAAAAAGTCAGCACAAGGAAACAGAGATAGAAACCATTCCCAGATAATCAGTAACACATATTTTGCAGATAAATTTTTTAGAAATGATACTTACATTTTTAAATAAGGGATGATAGTTAAAGTGAACCTTGAGGAAACAATCAGTAAAAACCAGAATGTGGGAAATTCTACAGAATAAATGACCCAATTTTTCCATAAATAAATAAATGGAAGAGATAAAAGAGAGAAAGAAAGGCAGGAAGGAAAGAAAGAAAAAGAACTGCTATAGATTGAGAGTTGTATGACCTTGTTATAATCTTGACTACAATAAACTGATTGTAAAAAGACATTTATTAGACAATTAAGGAAAAGTAAACACATACTAGGCATTAGATCATGTAAAGGAAATATTGTCAATTTTAGAAATGTGATAATGGGATTCTAGTTACATTTTTAAAGACCTTATATATCAAAGATACATGCAAATATATTTATAGATGAAATAATGTCAGATATTTGCTTTCAATAGTCTAAATTTATTCATTTTAATCTGCAATTTTAAAATTTATAGGTTTAAAAGTAACAAAAATAAAGCATACCTGATTCATAGTAAATCTCTGCTGCTGCTGCTGCTGCTAAGTCGCTTCAGTCGTGTCCGACTCTGTGCGACCCCACAGACGGGGTTTAAATAAATACAAATTATTGGAATGGCCAAAATATACAAACTTTTTGGCCATTCCAAAATATTCTTGTCTCAGTCCAGGTTTTCTCGAAAGTAGCAACTGAGATAAAGCATATTTAAGAGTATAGTCTGCCCTCCATATCCACAGTTTTTGCATCTGCAGATTTAGCCAATTGTGGATCAAAAATATTTTTTAGAATTCCAGGAAGTTCCAAAAAAGCAAAATTTGAACTTGCCATGCACTGGCAACTATTTGCATAGCACTTACATTGTCCTAAGCATTAAAAGTAATCTAGAAATGGTTTAAAGTATATGTGAGGATATAAGTAGATTATATGTAAGTAGTACATCATTTTATATAAAGGACTTATCATTCATGGATCTTGTTATCCTCAAGAGTCCTTGAACCAATCCACAATAGATAACAAGGGACAACTGTAGTGTTTGGGGAATGTGATTCTAGGGAACAGCGTTGAGAGTCAGAAAGAGTGAAAATGGAGAAGAGAAAGGCAACAGAGGAATGTACACTGAGCTGGCTATCACATGGATGATAAGGAGCTTAATCCTGGACAAACCAAATGCATCTCAGAACCATTCACTAGGTAAAGTAAAGAGAAAACATTTTTCAATCAGTTTCCCTGGTGGCTCAGTAGGTAAAGAATCTGCCTGCAATGCGAGAGACACAGGTTCAATCCTTGGGTCAGGAAGATCCCCTGGAGAAGGAAATGGCAACCCCCTCCTGCATTCTTGCCTGGAGGATTTCATGGAGAGAGGAGCCTGGCGGGCTACAGTCATTGGGATTACAAAGTTGGACACAACTGAGCGACAAACACTTTCACTTTCCCTTCTCCACTGATGAAGGCTAAGCCACAGGGCAATAACACCTCTAGATTTCTTAGTTACTCAAGCATGACTATTGAGAGAATTCTGTGATATCTAATGACTTGCCCGATAGAAGCCTTCCAACAGAAAGTAAGAGGTGCTCAGTGTTGGCCTGAGGCAATGTGCTTTCAGGTTACACTTGAAAGAATCTGGCTGAAGTCTTCAGGAGAACTAGTCTTCACAACTAAGATCAGAATAAAAGTATTAGAAGAGGCACACAAGAGTTGTTACAATAGTCTATTCTCTGTGCCCACAACTCCAGTTTCCTCCTATGAAGTCCAGTCAGTTACAGGATTCCTTTCAATATGGTGGCCAGCTGACATCTCTGCCAAGACTGAATGTAAGAAAGTAGGTGAAACAAGCTGCCATCCCCAATGTTGCACCTGATTCCAAGGCTATAACAGACATTATTTATCTCCCCTCCTCCATTACCAAATGTAAAATTTTCTCAGCTTAGACATGCAACAGGGCTGATTTATATTGTTTTCCTTCTGGAGTGAGCCTGACTTCTACCAACAAAGAGTCTGTGCCCTTGATATCCTTCTGCCTGGCAGTCTGGTTGCTATAATCTTCTATCCACAATTATCACTGGGCATGGTAGCACCAAGAGACACTCAGTGGGCTTCTCCCAGACACTCTGAAGGTCCCTATTATGTATCTCCCTGACTTCATTTTGTAGCCAGAACCCTAGCTTCTCATGGTAAAAATCAGAATTAATTAACACTACCCACACAAAGTGCCTTTCTTTGCCTTTTGTTATATTTCAGTACCACAAGTTTTCAAACATAACAATGTAAAAGTTGCCAATAATACATTCAGAATATAACATTGAATATGGTAACAGAACATTTATCAAAGTAAAAACTAATATAATTAGCAGCAGTATGTGACATGATATACTTTGGTAAACCTGACGTCAAATCATCACCTTAAAATACAAAAAACAAAACAGGTGGCTGAACAGGTCTCAAAATACAAGGTTATGCTGAATAAAAATTTCTGCCCATGAACCATTTTAGAAAACTCTAATTTCTGTGATTGCTTTTTATTCTATTTTAAATACTTTATATTTTTAAATTCAATACAAATTTGAAGGAAATACATAGGATTAATAATTTTTACCAAGTGTGGACAGAAACGTAAGAAGTCTTATTTAACAAAAAGTGGAGTCTTGTCTGTTGCGTCAGTTATACCTATTCTGGATACATTTACTTATTCAATAATAACATAAAATGCCTCCATTTATTTTGTACATGTGTTGCAAACAGCTCTTATATGAATTCACCTTAATCCCCACAATAATCCTGCAAGGTGGGAAACTGAAGGGTTATAGGAAACATCTTACACAAAATCAGTTACTAAACACCTAAGCCAGAATTCCAGTGCTGTTACCTTCAAATCATCATCTGGAATAGCAAAAGAAATCATTCATTTTATAGATGTAAATATTGTTGGAAATCGATTAAGATTTGAATCTATTGGATTGTCATTCTTTGATTCCAAGTCAAAAGCAGAGATGTTATGAAGAACTGAGAGATAATTCACAAACTGTTGTTTTCAAATAGCTGGTTTTTGTATTATTCCATCATAGGCAGAAGGAGAAATCCACTTTGTGAGCTACAAATCAAGGCGCCCTGATTTATTATAGTCAAGGAGTCATCATTTGACTTGCCACATTTTCTCTCCTGAGATTTTTATAAGTGAGTGAAGTGACACAACATGAAAAAATAGATGAAGCATATTTACTCCAGGGACCACATTCTTACAACACAACCAAGCAATTCTGGCAGCTTAGTCTTTGGAATCTGTCATTTTGTGGGTAGTTCTTTAGTCTTTCTGTAGATTTTATAATATCATGATATCTTTCCAATTAAAATTTTTCCTTATGTTAGGCAGTCAGTTTATATAGCTAGCCATCAAAGAATGCTAAATTTTATACAACTACAACCAAAAGTGATCATTTCTTCCTCTAAAAATCTATTGAGTTGACAGTTCACACCATGCAATTCAGCATTGGTGTTCTCTAATTTCACCAGGAATGTTACCTTCCTAGTTCAAGTGTGAACTACTTGGTCATTCCTATCATTATTATTTGGCTTCTGTCTTACAACGCAGCAAAAAGCTATGTACTAATTGATGGATAGACTTCAAAAATATGCTTTAAAAACATGCTAAGATGGATACAGGCCTTCCCAGGTGGCTCAGTGGTAAAGAATCCACGGGCAATACAGGAGACGTGGGTTCAGTCTCTGGGTTGGGAAGATCCCCCAGAGAAGGAAATGGCAACCTACTCCAGGATTCTTGCCTGGGAAATCCTGACAGTGAAGCCTGGTGGGCTACAGTCCATGGGGCTGCAAAAGAGATAGACATGAGTTAGCAACTAAACAACAACAACAACAAAATGGATACAGTGGTAAGGGATAAGAAGTCAGATAAGTCAGGGGTGGGAAATGAACATAAAAATCAGCGAATGGGAAAACAGAAAGTCAACGCCTTCTCCTTAGATCCTGGCTCAACCCACTCATCACTAGGACAAAAACACAGTTCTCTATCAGACAGCTATTCAGACTGATAACAAGTACATAAAAAACAATCATGCTGGTCATGTCAGCTTGTGTTAACTCAAATCCCCTCTTCTACATGAGGAAAAGATACAGGATTATCGGATTCCCATGACTCATGACTGAGTCATGAACACAAATTTGCACAAATATTTTAAAAGTTACATACATCATTTTTACCAGCACTGATGATTATTGCAAATATTAAGAAAATTGACAGGAAGAAATTATAATCTCTTATTAGATACTGTAAATGTATTACTTTGAAGAGTTTCTAAAGTTGGAGTATAATGACCTATTTTCCTAGGTTTATGGAGTATAAACAATTTATTTAATACATACAAGAAAACCTCAATGGGAAAAGGTGATTACTTTTAGTATATTGAATTGTTGAGGGAGTACTTATCATCCCACTAAGTCATTCTGAAATATGTATTAAGAGTATTTTTCGGTGGTTTACAAGGCATAGCTGTTATCAGCCTGAATGTTGAGAAAACAAAAAGGAAGAAAATCCTTTCAGGAAAAATGTTTAGATTTTTAGAAAATAGTTAACACTTCTGGTTGAATACTGTGAAGGCTAATATTTACTACTAGCTTTTAGTCATATAAATGCATGCCTTCTAACAATTGCAAAAGGTGATTTCACTTTAGATTGGTCTCATTTACCTTGAGGCAAATTAAATAAACATTACTTCTTTATGCCTACTGCTCACCTTCCTTCCCATAATTTTCTTTGAAATTCTTTTAAAAACATGTTATTATGATAAAGTATACACATGGAAAACTAAATTTAATATGTCCTTGAAACTTTTGCATAAAGAGTATTTTCTGCAGCTAGTAATAGTCTGTGAAGTCATTCAATTTTGAAGGACATTCACAAACTCTACCCCCTACAAAACTAGATAAAAAATTATTTGAGGAGTTAATCCAGGCAGTGTGTAAACAAACACAAAAAATGGGAAGCAGGAATATAAGAAACAGGTCAGCTAAGTCTTATCCAGAAGTTAAGAAAAAATTTGAAAAAAAACGAATATCATAAGTCAAGATGCTTGGAAGATTTCCCTTAGAGTAGGAACTTTTAAAAATACAAGGTTTCCTGTATTTCTGTAGGCATCCAAACATATTACTTGATTCAACACAAAATATAATTTATATAGTAATATTGTCTTACTGTTGATTGGGTTTTGGAATAAATCTACAAAAGATTAGAGACATAATTTTAGTGACTGTCATAAACCTTACCTATCAATAGGATAACAAAAAATACACTATAAAAACCAGAAGGTAAATGGGGGAAAGAAAAAGAAAAATTGATAGATAAGGTAAGTACACTAAATGTCCTTATGCTTCTGAGTAGGTAATTTAAACATACTGTAGAATGCTCTTGGTAAATCTAAAAATGGCAACCAGGAACCTATTGGCCTTGAAACTAATGAAGCATGAGCTTAAGGAATGCTCACCTGCAAGGATTTTCTGAAACGCATTGAGGGAGCCCTAGCAATTTTGCAGTTTTGTATATGTATGTTCAGTCACTGAATTGTGTCAACTCTTTGCAACCCCATGGACTGCAGCATGCCAGGCTTGCCTGTCCTTCACAGTCTCCCGGAGTTTGCTCAAATTAATGTCCATTGACTTGGTGATGCCATCCAACCATCTCGTCCTCTGTCGACCCCTTCTCCTTCTGCCCTCTCAATCTCTCCTGGCATCAGGGTATCTTCCAGTGAGCCAGGCCTTCATTTCAGGTGGGCAAAGTATGGAGCTTCAGCTTCAGCATCAATCCTTCCAACAAATGTTCAGCATTGATTGACCGGTTTGATCTCCTTGTCATTCAAGGGCCTCTCAAGAGTCTTCTCCAACATAGCAGTTTAAAAACATCAACTCTTCGATGTTCAGCCTTTTTAAGGTCCAACTATCACATCTGTATATAACTACTGGAAAAACCATAGCTTTGACTACACAGATTTTTGTCAACAAAGTGATGTCTTGCTTTTTAACACGCTATCTATGCTTGTCATAGCTTTTCTTGCAAGGAGCAAGTGTCTTTGAATTTCATGACTGAAGCCACCATCCCAAGTGATTTTGGAATGCAAGAAAATAAAGTCTGCCACTGTTTCCATTTTTTCCCCATCTATTTGTCATGAAGTGATGGGACTCGATGCCATGATCTTAGTTTTTTGAATGCTGAGTTTAAGCCAGCATTTTCACTGTACTCTTTCACCTTCATCAAGAGGGTCTTTAGTTCCTCTCCACTTTCTGCCATTAGGGTGGTGTCATCTGCATATCTGAGGTTATTGATATTTCTCCTGGCAATCTTGATTCTAGCTTGAGCTTCATCTAGCCTGGCATTTTGCATGATGTACTCTGAATATAAGTTAAATAAATAAACAGGGTGAAAATAGAGAGGCTTGATGTATTCCTTTCCCAATTTTGAACCAGTCCATTGTTCCATGTCCACTTCTAACTGTTGCTTCTTGACCTGCATACAGGTTTCTCAAGAGGCAGATAAGGTAGTCTGTTATCCAAATCTTTTAAAGAATTTCCACAGTTGTTAAGATCCAAACAGTCAAAGGCTTTAAAGTAGTCAATGAGGCAGACATATACAGCTTTCTCAGAATTCTTTTGCTTTTCCTATGATCCAACAGACATTGGTAATTTGACCTCTGGTTCCTCTGCCTTTTCTAAATCCAGATTGTACATCTGGGAGTCCTTGGTTCATGTACTGTTGAAGCCTAGCTTGAAGGATTTTGAGTATGACCTTACTAGCATATGAAATGAGTGCAATTGTATGGTAGTTTGAACATCTTTGGCATTGCCTTTCTTTGAGATTAGAATGAAAGCTGAAATTTTCCAGTCCTGTAGCCACTGCTGAGTTTTCCAAATTGGCATATTGAGTGCAGCACTTTTGCAGCATCATATTTCAGGATTTGAAATAGCTCAGCTGGAATTCCATCACTTTCATTAGCTTTGTTTGCAGTAATTCTTCCTAAGGTCCACTTGACTTCACACTCCAGGATATCTGGCTCTAGGTGACTGACCACACCACCATGATTATCCAGGTCATTCAAACCTTTTTTATATAGTTCTTCTGTGTATTCTTTGTACCTCTTCTTAATCTCTTGCTTCTGTTAGGTCTTTGCCATTTCTGTCCTTTATTGTGCTCATCTTTGCATGAAATGTTCCCTTGGTATCTCTAATTTTCTTGAAGAGATCTCTAATCTTTCCCATTCTGTTGTTTTCCTCTATTTCTTTGCATTGTTCACTTAAGAAGGCTTTCTTATTTCTCCTTGCTATTCTTTGGAACTCTGCATTCAGAAGGTTATATCTTTCCTTTATTCTTTGCCTTCCATTTCTCTTCTTTTCTCAGCTATTTGTAAGGCCTCCTCAGATAACCAGTTTGCCTTTTTGCATTTGTTTTCCTTGGGGATGGTTTTGAACACTGCCTTCTTACAATGTTACAAACCTCTGTCCATATTTCTTCTGACACTATCAGATCTAATCCCTTGAATCTATTTGTCACTTCCACTGTATAATAAGGGATTTGATTTAGGATGTACCTGAATGGCCTAGTTCTTTTTCCTACTTATTTTCATTTAAATCTGAATGGAAGTACTTTGGTAATAAGGAGTTCATGATCTGAGCCACAGTTAACTCTCTATCTTGTTTTTGCTGACTGTATAGATCTTATCCATCCTCGGCTGCATAAATATAATCAATATGATTTTAGTATTGACCATTTGGCAATGTCCATGTGCAGAGTACTCTCTTGTGTTGTTGGAAGAGGGTGTTTGCTATGACCAGTGCATTCTCTGGGCAAAACTCTATTAGTCTTTGTTGCTTCATTTTGTATTCCAAGACCAAACTTGCCTGTTGCTCCAGGTATCTCTTGACTACCTGCTTTTGCGTTCTAATCCCTTATGATGAAAAGAACATCTTTTTTGGTATTAGTTCTAGAAGGTCTTGTAGGTCCTCATAGAACTGTTCAACTTCAGCTTTTTTGGCATTAGTGGTTGGGGCATAAACCTGAATTAATGTGATATTGAATGGTTTGCCTTGGAAATGAACCGAGATCTTCCTGTCATTTTTGAGATTGCACCTAAGTACTTCATTTCTTCTGTTGACTCTTCAGTTGACTCTGAGGGCTACTCCATTTCTTCTAAGGGATTCTTGCCCTCAGTAGTAGATACAGTGGTCATAAATTCACCCATTCCAGTCATTCTAGTTTGCTGCTGCTGCTAAGTCGCATCAGTTGTGTCCGACTCTGTGCGACCCCATAGACGGCAGCCCACCAGGCTCCCCTGTCCCTGGGATTCTCCAGGCAAGAACACTGGAGTGGGTTGCCATTTCCTTCTCCAATCATTCTAGTTTGCTGATTCCTAAAATGTCAACGGTCACTCATGCCATCTCCTGTTTGACCACTTCCAATTTGCCTTGTTTCATGGACCTACCGTTCCAGGTTCCTATGAAATATTGTTCTTTACAGCATCAGACTTTACTTTCACCACCAAATATATCCACAACTGGGGTTGTTTCCACTTTGGCTCATTCTCTTTGTTCTTTCTGGAGCTATTTCTCTGCTCTTCTCCAGTAGCATACTGGACTCCTACTGATCTTGGCATTCATCTTTCAGTGTCATATCTTTTTGCCTTTCATACTGTTCATCAGTTTCTCAAGCAAGAATGCTGAAGTGGTTTGCCATTCCCTCCTCCAGGAGATCATGTTATGTCAGGACTCTCTACCATGACCCTTCCATCTTGGGTGGCTCTACATGGCTTGGCTCATAGTATGCATATGTAATTTTGTATGAACACCTTCTTAAAGATATATCTTCCCAAATGTATGCATTTTAGGCCCCACATAATCTGGATCCACTTCTGGGCCACTCCCAGAATGCTGGGAGAGACATGCACCCAGAGGACCCTGAAAGTTAAAATTTCTTTAGCTGCAAAGTAAATTCAACCCTGACAGCAACCATACAAATAACTAAAAATAGAAATCATTGACACTCTTTCCATCTACAGGATGGCCTTGGTATAACTAGGAGTGGTGGGGGAGAAAGAAGAGAGGCATTTATACTTCTTATTTTATAGCCACTGGTATGGTTTTATTTATTTACTTACCTGTATATATATTTCTAAATAGTAATTTATTAATCAACATGCACTTTCCTCTTTCACATGTACAAAAACTGTATTGTAGCCACAATGTATATATGTATATTTTATCGACAATTGTAGTAACAATCTTTATTTTCCCCTTACACACAGATTTAACCTGGGTTTGGTGCTATCTTTCAAGTTAATAAATTCCATTTGTGAAAGCAGCAGTGCCTAAGATAGTAAGTAATAAAAATATTTGGCATTAAGTTCTTGTTCTTAGGAAAAACAGCTGCAGAAAATATCAGAGAGCGTATTTTCTTACCAGATACATAGTGTTATTGACAGAACACTTAAAATACAGTATTTTATTCTTACAAAGAGTTTTCTCATGAATGAATTTTGTTCTTTCCCTAGATAGTTTAAAATAGAAATTCATGATTTTCATCATAAAATCTTTGTAACATTACAACAAGAGTATTTTTCTCTTGTAAATAGTTTGTAATATTGTTTGAGGCAGAGATATTTAGAACTTGTGGTAGAGTAAGAAAAACCTGATTTATGGAGATATTTCAAAGTCTAATGAACTACTTTGCCAAGAAAAAGTGTTGCTTTTTTTCAGATAATTAGGCTGTTCTTTAACTGCCATGAAGGAAGGCAGAAACTAACTCCATGGTAACATGCAGATCAGCATTTTCCTTTTTGATACCTGGAAACTTCATTTCTCTGAACATCTGCTCAGACATTTCTTTTCCTCAGTAACAGATGAGACAACTTGTAGCAAAGAAAATGTTTAAACATTTTTAAACCTGAAAACATCATTTGGTCATTCAGCTACTTAAACAAATGAAAGGGAGCAAAAGAAAAAGATATATGTAGATTTCTTTCCAGCCTTGAGGTAAGGGAAATTTGCCTGGAGGATCCTCACTGCTTTCTTTTGCTTATCTCGTGGACAGCTTTGTGAAGAATGACAGAGTATAAAACTAGAATCTAATTTAATTGTGCAGTGTAATTATTTGTCTTTTGATTTATTTTTCATATTGCTTACTTCCAGTTGAATGGTTAATAATATCTATACATGTCTATTATTATATGAATATGAATGTAAAAACTGATATAAAAGACTGCCAAATGACAAATCTGTTTATCTGGGAATTTGGGGATAATTAATCCTGTGTGTTTAATGTTTTATAATGTGTGTTTAATATTTTTTTTTAACTTTTTCTAAGAAAGCCTACATGGACATTTCTGATACCAACTGACCTTTGTAAAGTATTGTGAAAAGTTAGGCTGTTTAAAACATAGAAATATTAAGGAATTAAAGATTTACATATGAAATTGTTAAGCATTGAATAATGAATGATATACTTAAAAGAATTATTGATAAAATAAAGATGGGAAACTAAAGAATCTCTGATGTCTACTCAAGTCTGTATTTCTTTGAGTAACATGAAGAAAGTTAGAGGCAAAAATAAACCACTGAATTTTTAAAAATTCTTAAGTACTCTTGGGAAAAAATTTAACTGTGATGGTGTAGTCGGCTACTGTTGGCATGATAGATAATTGGTGAAAATAATGGTCTGTTTGCAGGAGTGAGCAAAAAACATATGCCTTAGGGAAGTTGTGGAACAGAGAAAAAAATGTAAGAATGTGTAGGCAAAAATACCTACATGTGAACTGTCATGAGAGGAATTATTTTAGAAGACATTTAATAGCCCCAGAGAAGATGGTGACAGCAGAATTAACAATAAAAATTTAAGTTGCATGAGTTATTTTGGAGTAGAGAAAATGAATATTTGTAATTACTGTACAATAACAAAGTACTATCAGGAGCAGAATACCATGCAAGAATATTAAGAATTACATAAATGATCTGGCATCTTATTCTACAATTCAAAAAATCAGAAGGAGAGAGGAAAACATTAACAAAGAAGAGCAGAAAATTACTGAAAATTTATCAGTAGTGAATATGCATTCCACAAAACCCTGTATATCTTGTCCTTGTTATTTCTCCAAATTCATCTTATTCCCTATCACCTTCCCCCACCATACCCTGTGTTCTGGCTGTATGATCTTTATTTTATGTGAACATGACAAACTCTACTTAACCTCAGATCCCCTGTTCATGCTATTTCTTTTGCTATAAGTGGTCTTCCTTCTGTTCTTCTTGACCAGTTCTTTCTCATCCTTTAGTCTTAGTTTGGTCCTTTATGATCCCTAGTAAAGATCCTTATTAAATAAAGATCAAAGCAGCTTATGACCACTGATTGCTACTATCTCCCATGTCAGCTATCCTTACATTTATTTTCTGCAAAGTTCATTTCAAAAATTACCAATATTTTATTTTAACACTAGAAATTCATTTCAAAAATAGAAATTAAGCTAAATGAAGGAAAGGACTGTGTGTTTTCTTTTAGTGTTGTAGGCCTAAGACCTAGGATGATACTTGGTATACAGTAGGCACAAAATAAAGTATGATTGAATGAATGATTTTTTTAATAAATTAATAAGCAACACATATAAGTAATATGATTGGATAAATAATAATTGAAAATTGTAATTAATTATAATTATAAATAATACAATGGGATAGGTAAATAAATATCTGTTCTAAGGTTCCTTTTGGCAAACATGCTGTGTTTTCCCAAACTGTTTGGAAATCCTATTTTAGCATAGACCACAAGAGAGTTCCAGAAAAACATCTATTTCTGCTTTATTGACTATGCCAAAGCCTTTGACTATGTGGATCACAGTAAACTGTGGAAAATTCTGAAAGAGATGAGAATACCAGACCACCTGATCTGCCTCTTGAGAAATTTGTATGCAGGTCAGGAAGCAACAGTTAGAACTGGACATGGAACAACAGACTGGTTCCAAATAGGAAAGGGAGTACGTCAAGGCTGTATATTGTTACCCTGTTTATTTAACTTCTATGCAGAGTACATCATGAGAAACTTTGGACTGGAAGAAACACAAACTGGAATCAAGATTGCCGGGAGAAATATCAATCACCTCAGATATGCAGATGACACCACCCTTATGGCAGAAAGTGAAGAGGAACTAAAAAGCCTCTTGATGAAGGTGAAAGTGGAGAGTGAAAAAGTTGGCTTAAAGCTCAACATTCAGAAAACTAAGATCATGGCATCCGGTCCCATCACTTCATGGGAAATAGATGGGGAAACAGTGGAAACAGTGTCAGACTTTATTTTTCTGGGCTCCAAAATCACTGCAGATGGTGACTGCAGCCATGAAATTAAAAGACGCTTACTCCTTGGAAGAAAAGTTATGACCAACCTAGATAGCATATTCAAAAGCAGAGACATTACTTTGCCAACAAAGGTTCGTCTAGTCAAGGCTATGGTTTTTCCTGTGGTCATGTATGGATGTGAGAGCTGGACTGTGAAGAAGGCTGAGCGCCAAAGAATTGATGCTTTTGAACTGTGGTGTTGGAGAAGACTCTTGAGAGTCCCTTGGACTCCGAGGAGATCCAACCAGTCCATTCTAAAGGAGATCAGCCCTGGGATTTCTTTGGAAGGAATGAATGATGCTAAAGCTGAAACTCCAGTACTTTGGCCACCTCATGCAAAGAGTTGACTCATTGGAAAAGACCCTGATGCTGGGAGGGATTGGGGGCAAGAGGAGAAGGGGACGACAGAGGATGAGATGACTGGATGGCATCACTGACTCGATGGACATGAGTCTGAGTGAACTCCAGGAGTTGGTGATGGACAGGGAGGCTTGGCGTGCTGTGATTCATGGGGTCGCAAGGAGTCAGACACGACTGAGCGACTGATCTGATCTGATCTGACACAAGCCCATGGTACAGGTGTCAGCAGTCTGGCCTTTTTGGTTACTATACTTAGAGGCCTCCACCAAGACTAGTAGAGTGGCAGATTTTCCAAACATCAAAGGAAGAGTCAGATTCTAAGCAGCCAAAAGACTTTCAAGAAATGTTAACAAGAGTCAAGGGTCCTCATACTGGGATTGGACTGAGTGAGTGAAAGTCGCTCAGTCATGTCTGACTCTTTGTTAACTCTTTGTAACTGTAGCCTGCCAGGCTCCTCTGTCCATGGTATTCTCAGGCAAGAATACTCGAGTGGGTTGCCATTTACTTCTCCAGGGGATTATCCCATCCCAGGAATCAAACCCAGGTATCCTGCATTATAGGCAGATTCTTTGCCATCTGAGCCACCAGGATAGCCCCATGCTGGGATTAATTGTGTACAAATGCTGAGAAAGAGCTTTAGTAAAGAAAAACAAAAGAGTTTGTTCAACAGTTATTCAGTTCAGTTCAGTTGCTCAATGGTGTCCAAGTCTTTGCAACCCCAGGGACTGTAGTATGCCAGGCTTCCCTGTCTATCATCAACTCTTGGAGCTTGCTCAAACTCATGTCCATTGAGTCAGTGATGCCATCCAACCATCTCATCCTCTGTCATCCCCTTCTCCTGCCTTCAATCTTTCCCAGCCTCAGGGTCTTTTCCAATGAGTCAGTTCTTTGCATCAGGAGGCCAAAGTATCAGAGCTTCAGCTTCAGCATCAGTCCTTCCAACAGTTATTACTGAACTCCTATTGAGTACCTATTAAGAATCAATAGAGTGCCAACATTACTACTAATTCCACAGAAGACAAAGAATAAAAAGCAATTCTTGTTTTCACAAAATTCAGAATCTAGTAGAAGAAACACATATATACATATAGGACGGTTTCCCACAATTTTGAGAATTATGTTCTTGAAAACTCTGTGACTAGATAATTTGTAAACTAAAAATCTAAGAATTTAAGAGGCAGTGGGAACATGGGACAAAATTCAGAAAAAAATACCAGGAATGTCTTATTAAATATGAGGTTTGATACCCTTAAAAACAATTTTTCAGTGCAAAAGAGGTCATCCAAGAATTCCTTATGATATTAAAATTTGAAATTCAATTTAGCAACATTAGCCTTTAAAGTTTTATTAATAAGTTGAATATACAAATGTACTTTCAAGTTTAGTTTAGCAGTTTCTGAATAAGGTTTGATCTGTCCCATTTAATATTTTAAAATATTTTAAACTACACTTATAAAGCAAAATATTCAATTCCCTCCTTAAGTCCTTTATGACTTAAAATCTTCTGAAGTATAAAATTAATTCTTATAAAGATATTAAGCTTCTGCATAGTTTGTTCTTAAGTTCTTTTAAATGTTTCAATGTATGCATTTAATAAAGACTTAGTTTAAACCAAAAGTTTAAATCAATCAGTAAATTACTCATTTTAAGTTGAATTGAATGCTTGACACATGATGCTCTAAAAGTTCAACTCCTTTTTTTTTTTCATTAGAAGGACATTCACAAAACCCTCAGATTCTGTAACATAAAGATGTTACTATGATGCTTTTGAGCATTACTTTACTAGCATGTGAGATGAGTGCAATTGTGCAGTAGTTTGAGCATTCTTTGGCATTGCCTTTCTTTGGAATTGGAATGAAAACGGACCTTTCCAGTCCTGTGGCCACTGATGAGTTTTCCAAATTTGCTGGAATATTGAGTGCAGCACTTTCACAGCATCATCTTTCAGGATTTTAAAGAGCTCAACTGGAATTCCATCACCTCCACTAACTTTGTTCATAGTGATGCTTTCTAAGGCCCACTTGACTTCACTTTCCAGGATGTCTGGCTCTAGGTGAGTGATCACACCATCGTGATTATCTGGGTCATGAAGATCTTTTTTGTACAGTTCTTCTGTGTATTCTTGCCACCTCTTCTTAATATCTTCTGCTTCTGTTAGGTCCATACCATTTCTGTCCTTTATCGAGCCCATTTTGCATGAAATGTTCCCTTGGTATCTCTAATTTTCTTGAAGATCATGGCATCTGGTCCCATCACTTCATGGGAAATAGATGGGGAAACAGTGGAAACAGTGTCAGACTTTATCTTTTTGGGCTCCAAAATCACTGCAGATGGTGACTGCAGCCATGAAATTAAAAGACGCTTACTCCTTGGAAGAAAAGTTACGACCAATCTAGATAGCATATTCAAAAGCAGAGACATTACTTTGCCAACAAAGGTCCGTTTAGTCAAGGCCATGGTTTTTCCAGTGGTCATGTATGGATGTGAGGGTTGGACTGTGAAGAAAGCTGAGCGCCAAAGAATTGATGCTTTTGAACTGTGGTGTTGGAGAAGACTCTTGAGAGTCCCTTGGACTCCAAGGAGATCCAACCAGTCCATTCTAAAGGAGACCAGTCCTGGGTGTTCTTTGGAAGGAATGATGCTAAATGATGCTGGGTTATTTACATCACATGATTGGGCTTCATACTTTGTAAGCACTTAAAATCTACATGTGTTTTCTGGTGACCTTTGATCTGGAAGGAGTTCTACATTTAAAATATAGTCTTCTTAATTTTCAGGACGCACGACTCTAATCAATAATGATAAGCAATTCAATTTCTTAGAATTTGAATTAAATTGCCTATAACAATAAGAAAATTTTAAGATTGGCAGTTTTTAAAAATTTGTTGCTTTTAATTTTTTCATGTATGAGGAACACAAGGCTGGAGAGAAAATAACTGATATGGCAGCTTTGTGATGGCATCTGACACCCAGGCCCTTTCCATCTTTCTCTTAATATATCCATTTTTAGATATAAAATATTTAACATGCTTAAAAAATAATAATAAAGTTGGCATATAAAGTAGAAAATTTTTTTAACAAGATATACATTTTAAAATATGTTTTTAAAAATAGATGTATTAAGATGTACAATAACTGCACATATTTAAAGTGTAAAATTTGGTAAGTCTGACCTATGTATACACCTGAAAAACCATCTCCACAGTCAAGATAATGAACCATCCACTGCTTATACCAGCTCCTGGGAAATCTCGACAGTTCTCCTACTCCCAATGCCATTCTCAGACAACCAATATTCACTTTCTTTTACTATAGATTAGTATGTATTTAATATAACTTTATATATATGAAATTTTACAGTGTATATTATTTTGTCTGGTGTGTTTCACTCAGCACAATTACTTTGAGATTCATCTATGCTGTTATATGTATCAATAGTTAATTACTTTTTATTTCTGATTACTTTTCCATGTATAGATATACCACAACTTGTCTAATCATCTGTGATGGAGATTATTGCTGGTGTGCCACAGTCCATGGGGTCACAAAGAATTGGGCATGACTGAGCAACTGAAGTGAACTAAAGAAGACAATTTTAAAAAGAAAAAAATTAAAAGATGTAAGTTTTTATTTATTTATTGGCTATGCTGAGTCTTTGTTGCTGCATTCGGACTTTCTAGTTTCAGAGAGTGAGGGCTACTATTCATTGGGGTGTGCAGTTTTAGTGTGGTGGCTTCTCTTGTTTTGGGGCACAAGCTCTAGGCACCCGGGCTTCAGTAGTTGTTGCACACAAGTTTAGTTGCTTTGTGGCATGTAGCATCTTCCTGGACTAGGGATTGAACCTATGTCCCCTGCATTGGCAGGCAGATTCTTAACCACTGGACCACCGGGGAAGTTCACAAGTTTTTAGAAACAAGAGACACAAAGCAATTTTTCTTCACACTAAGCAATAACAAATATCTGAAACAGTTTTTAATGTCAACAAGGGCTTTAAAATTATGAGTATGTATAGTTGGCTGCTTTTTCCCCTTATTATTCACACTGTGAGTTTCTCATCCATTGGGATGATAATTTAGAGCTGTCTTCACTTAGCTTGTAGGTCTATGAAAAATAGCTATGAATACCTCAGGGTTCCTCCATGAAAATTTCATGGCAATTTCACAAAACAAAGATCATATGGAAGAAATTGACTTTGCTTTTCTTGTCAGTGCACTATTGCATTCTTATTTTCTTACCAAATCACTCCCTGGTGAATAGCTGTCATCATCAGCCAGTGGCAATAACAAATGTACTGAATATTTCTATACTCAACTAAACATTTCTTTAAACAATTCAATGATTTAGAGAAAATAATGAAATTATCTTAGCTCCTCAGATGACAATTTTTCTTTTGTATTGCAAACTAAGGAATGCTTTTTCATCCTTGGAAGGCTTATTTTTCTTTTTGATATTGGGAAGGGCTGCTAAAGTAGTTCCATCTCTTTCTGGTTCTCCACAGAGTTCAGAGTAATTTTTCAAGATGATGATTGATACGTATATTCACTTAGCTTTCAACTTGAAAATTGTCAAAATTGTCTTTTAAAAAATTTTCAAAGTATGTATTCCTGTTCTGTGTTTTGGAACTTATGCTGTTTTTCTTCTATTTGACAAATTTTCATTTAAATAATATGCAAAACTACATAGTGATAAGCAGGGTGATCCTGTCTGGTTAGTAGCTAGGTAAGATGTCTATTAATTAAGAAGTAGAACACAGAGATTGCGCTTTGCCACTTGTAACCTAGGGTTCTCCAAATTAATGATGAAACATACTATGATCACTCACAGGCCAGAAAAATGTAAAAACTGTGCAGATTGTAAAACTCAATCAAATGGAGTTATTTATTCTGTAGTTTTATCAGTCGACATTTCATCAACAGTTTTGGTACCAATTAGGAATAAGAATTCCTAACAGTGAACTGAACTGTGGTGTTGGAGAAGACTCTTGAGAGTCTCTTGGACTGCAAGGAGATCAAACCAGTCTATCCTAAAGGAAATCAGTCCTGAATATTCACTGGAAGGACTGATGATGAAGCTGAAGCTCCAATATTTTGGCCACCTGATGCAAAGAATTGACTCATTGGAAAAGACGCTGATGCTGGGAAAGATTGAAGGAGAGAGGAGAAGGGGACGAAGAGGATTAAATGGTGGGATGGCATCACCAATCCGATGGACTTGAGTTTGAGCAAGCTCCAGGAGTTGGTGATGGACAGAGAAGACTGGTGTGCTGCAGTCCATGCAGTTGCAAAGAGTTGGACACGACTGAGAGACTGAACTGACTGAGGAATAAGAATAATTTTATTGTAACAACTTTTTTGTTTTATGTTATGGCTTTGAACTGGAGAAAATAAATACCATTTTGTTTTTTAAAATTTTAATTTCAGTCCATTGATCTCTTTCCTCTTAACCTCTTCAGAAAGTTTTGACTCTTTCAATAATTTGGTACATAATAATTTATACAATCAGCTATTTTTGCATATGGGTCTGCAGTGTTTTCCTGTTGGAAATGAGGGCAATTGAGAATGATGCAAAATAAAGTGCTTTTCATAAAGGTAAATGCCCAAGAAATAGTACATTTATTTCTATTAACATCTATAGGCTATGTTATGTATTTCTTAAGAAAAAATATACTTGTTTGACCAGTTAAAATCTGACACTACTTGAGTTATATTTAGGATTGGGGTCAGGTGGCATCTTATACTTTGTATTATCTCAACTTCTTGTTATTTCACCACATTATGCACAGATATGGAAGGTGATGACTTATAGACCTGAGCCAAACAAATTCCATGTGCTTTGATTTCCCTCATTAATTCATTCAATAAGTATTTATTGAGTCCCTATATGTGCCAACAATGTGTTAGACTCAGGGGACAGAGCGGTGAACAGAACAAATACAGGCCCTGCTCTCATTCACTAAGGACACTTTTAACTTTGGGCTTTTGTGCCTGTATGCTGAGTCATTTCAGTCATGTCTGACTCTTTGCGACCCTCTGAACTGTAGCCCTTTGGCCTTCTCTGTCCATGGGATTCTCCAGGCAAGAATAATGGAGTGGATAGCCATTTCCTTCTCCAGGGGATCTTCCTGACCCAAGGATGGAACTTGCATTTCTTATGTCTCCTGCACTGGTAGGCGGGTTCTTTCCCACTACCACCACCCGGGAAACTAGTAGTAGAGCACAGTCACCCTATTACCATACTTACAACTTCAGATAGAATCACTGTTGCAAATGAGTTTAGAAGTTTGTTTACAAACTGCAAACAAACATATTGAATTTTTAAAAACAAAATGATTAGTCAGGAGCTCATCACATTACAAGAAACATTTGAAAAGTATTTTCCATTACTAGTCAAACCACTGATACTGGCTGAAGACCCAGTGTCAGACCAAATTAATAATTTCTCAGTAGCAACTTCTTACTAGTTTCATTAGTGATTCCATTTTGAAACAAATACTTCCCACTGCTCTCATTTCAGATTTCTGCATCCTGTTAATTAAGGGATTTCTTGCAACTTCAAATCTTTAAAAAAAATCTGTTTTTTAACTAGTTATTTGAAGCTACTTGTTTGCTTGAATAAAGACTATTTTGATACTCTTCTATCAAAGTTGAGCTCCACTAGAATTTTGTTTCTAGCACCAGTTTGGTACACTGTGCTTTGTATTATTGGGTGTATGCTCAGTTGCTCAGACATGTCTAACTTGTGGTGACCCTATGGACTGTAGCCTGTCAGGCTCCCCTGTCCATGGGATTTTCTAGGCAAGAATACTGGAGAGGGTTGCCGTTTCCCACTTGAGGGGATCTTTCCAATCTATCAATTGAACCTGTGTCTCCAGTGTCCCCAGCATTGGCAGCAAATTCTTTGGCACTGAGCCACCTGGGAGTCTCACTTTGTGTTATGACGTGTATGTAAACTGGTGGCTCAAATGGTAAAGAATCTGCCTGCAGTGCAGGAAACCTGGGTTTGATTCCTGGATCGGGAAGATCCCCCGGAGGAAGGCAAGGCAACCTGTTTCAGTATTCTTGCCTGGAAAATTCCATGGATTTGAGGAGTCTGGTGGGCTACAATCCATAGGGTCACAAAGAATCGGACACAACTGAGCAACTAACACTTTCACTTTCAAACACAGCCATGTTGGTCTTTTACTACTTGGGATATACTGCATTTGAGAATAGGAACTAGGTAGTATACTTCTCTGTATCAATTAGAAAATTGATACCTGGAAATGTTAGAACATCTTATACCACTTTGGAAGAAGCCAGCAGAGGGCAAAACTAACACAATAAGAATAACAGAGTGGAGAATAGGATAGAATCTGGATCTCTGATACTGTTATTCAAAGACTAATCATACCATTTCTAATGCTGCCACCTCTGGACATTCAGACTTATGTAATAACACACTTCTGTAGTGTATAAGCAATTTGAGTATGGATTTCCTGTTACTCAGATTCAAGCCATCTAACTACCTATATACTATTATTATCCTCCTTTTACAGAAGAGAAATCTGAAGCTTAGAGAAAATAGGTAGGTGGTCACACAATCAAGTAAGAAGCAGATTGAAGATATGAACCCAGGTGATCCTGCTGGCAAAATCCGAGTTCACTCCACCACCCCACTCCCTATTATCCACTTCATGGAAAGCTTTTTTTTTTTTTTTTAATTTTTAAAATGTTTGTTAGCAATTATACCATTGCTTGTGTAATTAATAAGTAATTAATAATAACTAAATTAATGAATGAATGAATTAATAAAAGTCCTCAGGCCAAAAACAGTGCCCAGAATTGAGTGCTATTAGTATAGACACTTGCTAGTTCCTCAATAAAGAACTACAAAGGTTAATACTGTATTTTTGTTACTAATGCCATGTTCCTCTTTCCTGATACGTGTATACACACACACACACATATATCTATATCTCTTTCTATATATTTTTTGCTTGCCTTTTCTCTTAGAGAAAGACGTGTTCCTCCTCTTCCCTATGGCTAGGTTAGCCTCTCCTTTAGCCATCTTGCTTCTTCCCTCCCTGCCTTCTTTGAGACTGTTCTATCACTCACATAGGATCTTGAATTATCAATTTATTCTTTTCACATCAGTCAGTCATGTCTGATTCTTTGTGACCCCCATGGACTGTAGCCCTCTAGGTTCCTCCGTCCATGGAATTTTCTAGGCAAGAGTACCGGAGTGGGTTGCCATTTCCTACTCCAAGGGCTCTCCCTTACCCAGGGATGGAACCTGCATGCCCTGTGGCTCCTGCATTGGCAGGCAGATTCTTTATTACTAGTGCCACCTACTTCCGTATATGAATAAATTCAAATCATGCCTAACCCCTCTACCCTTTCTCTTGGCCCTGATATCTCTTTATTCTCTCCTTCATCATGTTTACCAAGAGACTTCTAGAAAATGCAGCCAAGTTTGTTATTTCCACTAATTTCCTGTTAATTGAAATTTCTCTCCTAAATGTCTCTGAGGAGTAAGAGGTGTTATAACCCTCCCCACCCAAAAGAGGAGGAAGTGATAATATGTTGTGTTAAAAGTTCTATTCCTGTTTGGGCGTGTTTATTGGTGAGTGAAGTCAACATGTATCAAAATATCATCCATGCTTCATGCTTTCTTGTATTTCCTGTTTCACATCTCCATGTAGTGAGCAAATCTAGATTGGGCATTTTCTGTTGGGCATGCTGAGAATCCTTTCTTTTTACCTTCCATTCCTGCCTCCCTTATTCCATCTCTTCTTTCTTAGAACAAGTCAAAGAATGCAAGATTTTGGGGGAAGTGCATCTATTATACCTCAAAATTAGCCTTGGGACCCACTTCTTTGTACCTATTAACAGTATATTTATTTTGATGCTACCATTGTCTATTAGATGTACAGGAAGGAAGAATGATCAATAGGGCAGGATTCTGACATTACTACTGGGTTTCTGAACATATTACCAGCAAAATACTATCAAAACAATATTCTGATTCTCAACAGTCACCATTGACTTTTTTCTCTCTTTCTCCCTACCCCCACAGCTTTATTATAGTATGACTGACAAATAAAAAATGTATATTGTTAGGGTACACAGTGTAATGTTTTGATATATACATACACTGTGAAATGATTACCATAATCAAATCACATATTACTTTTTTCTGTGGTTAGAACATTTAAGATATATTCAACTAGCAAGTTTCAAGCATGTGTGTGGTAAGTTGCTTCAGTCGTGTCCGACTCTTTGTGATCCTAGGGACTATAGCTCGCCAAGCTCCTCTTTCAATGGGATTCATCAAGCAAGAATACTGGAGTGGGTTGCCATGTCCTCCTCCAGGGATCTTCCCAACCCAGGGGTTGAACCCATGTCTCTTAAGTTTCCCTCATTGGCAGGCGAGTTCTTTACCACTAGTGCCACCAAGGAAACCCAAATTTCCAGTATACGATATATTAACTATAGTTATCATGGTGTATATTAGGTCTTCATCATTGACTTTCTAATAATTAACTTCAATGATTTCATAAGAGCTTTTATTCTTTTTGATCTCTGTGCAATACATTTGATACTATTAGCCAGACCCTCCTTCTTGAAACACTTTATTTGGCTTTTATATCATGTTACTTTACTAGTTGCTTACCAGATGGCTCAGCAGTAAAGAATCTGCCTGCCAATACAGGAGCCACAGGAGATGTGGGTTTGATCCCTTGGTTGGGAAGATCCCTTGGTAAAGGAGATGGTACCCCATTCCACTGTTCTTGCCTAGAAAACTCCCAGGGACAGAGGAGCCAGACAGGCTACAGTCCATGGGGGTCCCAAGAATCAGACACAACTGAGCAACTGAGCACTTTACTAGTTACTTTCACAACTCAAGTCTGTTGTTTTTATAGCCCAGGATTTTTCTGTCTTCTGGCAAAAAAAGACCCCAGATTTATTATGGGAGTATCATTCCCCCCTCCAATCTAAGCCCATATGATTTATGATTTACTTCCATGAATAGCTCAAGCTGTGGGCACTAACTGGCCTTCAGATATGAGTAGAATAGGAGATGGATCTTGGAGCCTGCTGCAGCCACTTGGTTACCACATGAAATTTGAGAGTGGAGCCTACACAGAAGGAAGCAAAGTGATAAGATGGAGTTATTGGTGACATCTTGGTTTTTGAGTCCCATATTTAGTTATATTTGAAATCAGTCTATTATAAACTTTTCAGAGACAAGAGACTATAAATCTTCCCTCTCCATAATTTTGGCTTAAACCAGTTTGATGTGTGTTTTTCTTTTTGACATGAATAATATCAAAACTGTGTTTACCTCTGTACATAAAAATGCATACATATAAATGCATAGAGAATGTTCTGGAAAGATACATTTCAAACTGATAGGCGTGGTTATCTCTGGGAAAAGGGGACTATTATGGTGGGAAAGATGAATGGAAAGGGATCTGTAGCAGTACAGCTAAAACCATTCTCTGACTTATTTCCCTTTTCTATCTGCTGCTGCTGCTGCTAAGTCACTTCAGTTGTGTCCGACTCTGTGCGACCCCATAGACGGCAGCCAACCAGGCTCCCCCGTCCCCGGGATTCTCCAGGCAAGAACACTGGAGTGGGTTGCCATTTCCCTCTCCAATGCATGAAAGTGAAAAGTGAAAGTGAAGTCGCTCAGTCGTGTCCGACTCTAGCAACCCCATGGACTGCAGCCTACCAGGGTCCTCCATCCATGGGATTTTCTAGGCAAAAGTACTGGAGTGGGGTGCCATTGCCTTCTCCCTTTTCTATCTGGTCCTTAGCATTTCTTGAGGTTGTAAAGCAAGTGTACCTAAAATTTGGGTTTTTAAATTCACCTTGGAAACAATAATGATGCTTATAATTATTATTTACTCTGAAACAGAAATTAGGTATATTTTAAAATTCCTTTTCATTTCTAGTAAATGAGTCATTGCTGTACCATCATCTGCTCTGCAAATAAGAAAACAAGCACAGGCTCATTTATTTGCTTGTCAAAAGTGTACAGCGAAACAGTGATAGCAATGGGACCAATGTCTTTTGATTCTTGGCCAATGGGCTTTCCATTTCACCATAATCTGCAATGTGGCAGGCTTCAGGAAACTATATTTTACTCATGCTGTGGTACTAAAATGAACTTGGCACTCTTCAAGGTCTGGGAAGAACTCTGTTTAAGTCTGTGATCCCTTTTTTCATGTCATATTTCATTTAGGATGTAACCTGTTTTTAGGTATTTAGGTGGCCTGATGATATGGAATGGAACCACTTTAAGTAGTTTAGTGCTCTGTAACACAAAATGTATGGATGTGAGAGCTGGACTGTGAAGAAGGCTGAGCACCAAAGAATTGATGCTTTTGAACTGTGGTGTTGGAGAAGACTCTTGAGAGTCCCTTGGACTGCAAGGAGATCCAACCAGTCCATTCTGAAGGAGATCAGCCCTGGGATTTCTTTGGAAGGAATGATGCTAAAGCTGAAACTCCAGTACTTTGGCCACCTCATGCGAAGAGTTGACTCATTGGAAAAGCCTCTGATGCTGGGAGGGATTGGGGGCAGGAGGAGAAGGGGACGACAGAGGATGAGATGGCTGGATGGCATCACTGACTCGATGGACATGAGTCTGAGTGAACTCCGGGAGTTGGTGATAGACAGGGAGGCCTGGCGTGCTGTGATTCATGGGGTTGCAAAGAGTCGGACACGACTAAGCGACTGAACTGAACTGAACACAAAATTTGAATTTCCAGCAAGGGATTGTCAGGAGACAAGGTGTCCCTGCTAGGAGTAAATGAAAGTTTGTTTCATCTCAACAAGAGGGAACTGGCAACAGTATCAGTCGATTCTCCCCTGGTAGAGAAGCCCAGCTCTTCAAAAACGATGAAATGGCTCACCACCAGATGGCGCAGTTTTTTTTACCAGCAGGCCTGGGAAAGGGCGTGCTGTTACCTGAATCTTTTACAGTAGCATGAGTATTATTAAAGAGTTATTGTTCTAGAGCTAAAAGCCCTCTGTTTAACTGATCCCTGGGAATTATGAGAGAACCTTACTTAAAAGTCACACAATAAGTTTAAGCCCTCTGAGTCCATTAAATCATTTTTCCTAGTTGCAGGAAAGGAAAGTGTTGTATTATGGAGATAATCATGACTGATAATCCAAAGAAAAGCAACTTTGACAAATTCTAACGTAACTTTTTATTGAAACAAGACAACAAAATTCTTTTCTTTAAAAGGAAAAAGTTCTAGCCTGCAAGGAAAAATAGACCTCAAACTAAGAAGTCTTTTACTCAAATAAGGAAAATAAAGCTGGTGGCTCAGCAATAAAGATGGTAAAAGAAGCTGCTTACAATGCAGGAGACCCAGGTTTGATCCCTTGGTTGGGAGGATCCCCTGGAGAAGGGAATGGGTA
This sequence comes from Bubalus bubalis, assembly GCF_019923935.1. NCBI lineage: Eukaryota > Metazoa > Chordata > Mammalia > Artiodactyla > Bovidae > Bubalus > Bubalus bubalis. The sequence continues at coordinate 79,458,127 of NC_059160.1, read as the reverse complement.
CTCACTCTAGTATTCTTGCCTGGAGAATCCCATGGAGCGAGGAATCTGGCAGGCTACAGTCCATGGGGTCACAAAAGAGTCAGACACAACTTAGCAACTAACGCTAACACTGAAATCATGAAGAATAGAATTATATGATGCTTTCCCTCCTGCCCTGAGCCTGAAGAATGAAAGCAAATCAGAGGAACATAGTTTCTCTTCTAAAGTGAAGCTGTATAGAATGATTTACTAATGACAAGTCAAAGCGGCGGGGGGGGGGGGACCCCCACAAACTAATAACTCGTAATTAACAGTTTAAAAAAACTGGTGGCAAGTAATGTCATCTTTGCATTGTTTCATGTAAATGAGGCAGGCTTACCCAGTGGTTCAGCAGTAAAGAATCCACCTGCGATGCAGGGGACACAGGAGACCAGAGTTGGATTCCTGGAGGAGGAAATGGCAACCCACTCCACTATGCTTGCCTGGAGAATCCCATGGACAAAGGAGTCTAGCGGGCTACATTTCATAGGGTTGCAAAGAGTCAGACACGACTGAAGGGATTGAGCACAACACATCACACAAATGAGACAGTTAAAATTGCCCCCTGAGAATGGAGGACAACAGTGTAGATTTTTCCAGGGAGAAGACATCCTTCCTTTTAGTGAGTGGGTTGATGGAGATTGCCTATTAAACCTCAAATCAGATGAAACCTTGGGTTTACTTTGTATCAGTGGGAGCTATTAATACTTGGTGACACGAGTGGAATGTATAAACGTGTATTTTCTTTTACAAATCAGGGATCCATGGAACAAGTTTTGTGATTCACCTGGGGAGATAGGTTAACTCTAACCTCAAAGAAATAAGATGTATCGTTCCTTTAAAAGAAGCATACATTGAGGAGGGACTGGCGACAAGAAGCTGAATTGCTCCGGAACAGATTCATTTATATCACAATATTATAAAAGGAAGGAGGGGTACTTGCTATATGCCATAACAGAATATTTTTTCCTAGGCCCTTCCAGCCTTGGCCATCCTCAGGCTTTTCTAAAGTGGTTCTCTCCTTGCCTTTCCAAACCGTGCGATCATCGTAAACCATTTCTCCGAGTCTCGAAGTCTAGTACCGGGCTGGCAAACACTGGCTTGCTTCTCAACTGCAACCCTCAAACTACGGGACTTGGAGCAGTTAAGAAACAGAGAGCCACGTTAGAAGGACCCTAGGTCAGAGGTTGCGCTCGACCGGGAGGTGGGGTTTAGGGGTCCGGGGTGGGCTGAGGCTGGCACCGCCCGAGGAGGGGCGGGGCGTCTCGGGCCGGCCCCGCCGGCTGGGGCTGCACGTGACCTGCGGCCCCACCTCCCGCTTGCTCCGCAGCGCCAGCTCGGCAGGCGCGGGGCGTGAGTCTCGAGTGAGACCCGCCAGGCTCCAACTCGGCAGAGCCGGGGCCGGCGGGCAGCAACTTTCTCCCCGGAGTGGCCGCGGCGGCGGCTGCTACCGTGGCAGGCGGAGCAGGAGCCGGGAGGAGGAAGGCGGCGGTTCCTTGTGTCCGCTCGGGCTGTCCAGCCCTTCGAGACCGCCAGCCCGCGGAGCCTCGTTCCCCCGGGCAGCCCCGGGCCCCTGCCTTATGTCCCGCAAGGCGAGCGAGAATGTGGAGTACACGCTGCGGAGCTTGAGCAGCCTCATGGGCGAGCGCCGCAGGAAGCAGCAGGAGCCGGACGCGGCGAGCACGGCCGGGGAGCGCAGCCTTCTGGCGGCCGCGGAGTCGAGCGCCAGCCTGCAGGGCGCGGGCGCGGGCGGCGGCGGCGTCGGGGACCTGGAACGCGCGGCGCGGCGGCAGTTCCAGCAGGACGAGACCCCCGCCTTCGTGTACGTGGTGGCAGTCTTCTCCGCGCTGGGCGGCTTCCTGTTCGGCTATGACACCGGGGTGGTGTCGGGGGCCATGCTGCTGCTCAAGCGGCAGCTCAGCCTGGACGCGATGTGGCAGGAGCTGCTCGTGTCCAGCACGGTGGGGGCGGCCGCCGTCTCGGCGCTGGCCGGCGGGGCCCTCAACGGCGTCTTCGGCCGCCGCGCCGCCATCCTGCTGGCCAGTGCCCTCTTCACTGCCGGCTCCGCGGTGCTGGCCGCGGCGAACAACAAGGAGACGCTGCTCGCCGGCCGCCTGGTTGTGGGGCTCGGCATCGGTGAGTTCCGGCTTCGCGAAGAGCGCCTTCGGGGCCCCTGGCGACTCCGCCCTTGACCCTGGTCGCTGCGTTCTTTTCCCCCTTCAGGGTCCCCGTCGAGTGTGGCCAGCTCCCGAGGACACTTCGCATCTCTTGCTCCTGTTCTGAGAGCCCATCTGTTTGTTAGTCCGGCCTCTCAGTCTCCCTCCAGGGTGGGGGTGGGGGTGGGGGATCGCTGTGCTCTCCCCCGAGCCCACGTGGACTCTGTCGCCTACGGACAAGTGAATCCGCGTGATACTTGCCTCTCTAAGCCCTTCCTGGAACCCGGCTCCTCACCAGCGGTTTCCTTGATTCAGCCTTACCTGATGTCTATCTAAGAGCTTAGGAGGGAGGATCTTTTTACTCTCCAGCATTGTCTCACTGTTTCCTCCACGGCTAGACCTTTGCCTCTTCTAGGATTCCGAACTCCGAACCCAATAAGTCTTAAAAGATACAGTAAGAGAATTTTTAAAGTTCCTCAAGTCATCAGGACTCTACTCTTTGCTGCTCCTCATCTTCCTTCTTGAGTCATTTATCTTTAGGGTAGAGTAGTATTTTATTCTCTTCTTTTGAGTTTACTTTTTGTATTGCCTTTTGCTTTCCTTCCCCCCACCCCCCACCCCCTCAAATAAATTCTTGACTTTTCTGTTTTCCTGACCTTTCCCTTTAAATCTGTATTCACCCATTCTCCTTTTTGTTTTGTCTCTCCTGTTTTCCCTTGGGTCTTGCTCACCTCCTAAATTCACTTTGAAACTATTCGCCCTGTGGATAAATGCCCAGCAAGGTAGATGTTTGCAGTTTACTGCCAAAATGAAGGGATGAAGGTTCCCTTGGGATTGGTTTTTCACCCTGGTTGCTGAGCAGTGGAGATGCAGTTGGTAAGTTTTTGGCAGATGGAAGCTGTTTGGAATGTGCGCAGTATTATTAGAAAGCACTTTTGAGACAAAGTAGGGGGTGAGACTTAAATCTCACCAGTACTTTTTGTAAGGCATGCCGCTGATGCTTTTTTATTGTTTCCTTTCATGATTCAGTTTCTTGTTTCCTTTAGGGTGCTGTTGAAGTATTTCTTCCCTATGGCTGGGGATTGATGAAAGAGCCCTTTAAACTAGGGCTCCTGATGATCTGTTCATTCACCACTTGTTTGACGTTTATGCTTTTCACCTTTTCTCTGTAGACTCTATGGGAGAGAGCCCTATTTATACAACTCTACATGTAGGAACCCTAACCTGAAACCCAGCTCACTGCACTTTATATCCAGAATTAGTTATTACTGATTTCCTTTTTGTTTGTTTATTGCACTGTTAATTAGTGAAGCAGGGCAAGGCTCTCAGTTAAATGTTAAGTTGACTTATTAAAGTCTAAAATGACCAAAAAGTACAACTGAAATGAAACCTCTCTGTAAGGAGTACCTAGTGCCTTCAGGATTCTCCTGTCAGCATTCTCTGCGTGGGACAACAGATTACCTTTTTTGTTTCTTCTGACATTGAAATAATGTAATTTTAGGTAGCAAGATTTGTTCAGTAAGACTGAGTCTTTTTTGTGATTTTGGAAATCAATACTGTTTTTCAGAGATCTCTCAGTGAAGTTTCCTAGTGTTTAGTTATGGCAAGTATTGGATATTTGGGTATTATGTTTAGTCTTTTATCTGATAGGAAAATCAAGCCCCTGTTGTGTGTTTAAGGGCCTCTTCCAGATGAGCAGAACAGTGAGGAACATTTATGCTTCAGTAAGAGTGGCTGGGCAGGGTTAGAGCAAGGTAGAACTAGCTAAGCTCTGTAAGAAAGGCTCACAGAGAGGGTTGTTAATTAAATAGGATACAGTTACCCCAAGAGAGGAAAGCATAAGCTCTTGCAGATGGAAATGGTATGTTGATAAGTAGTATTTTGACAGTAGAGATAAGGAAAGGACTTTCTAGGCCAAACCTGGGAATGGGCAAAGAAAGGAAAGCATAGGCCATGCTTGAGGAACAAGGTGGATGCAGCAAAGAGGATGAAGCAAGAGGTAAGGTTGGAAAGGTTGGTGTGCAAGAGCAGCATCTGTGTCTCTGGCATCAGGGTTGCTTGCCTGATACTGCAGCTAGTTGATTTAGTCCTGGTATGGCCTGTCTTACTCATGGGGGAGTACCACTTAGACTGGAAGCCCTGATATAAAGTTGCATAAAAAGCTCTCCTCACTTACAAAATGAAGAATGTTTTAAGGTTTTAAATAGATTTTCAAAGAGGCCACATTACACATCACCACCTTTCAAATTAGGATCTATACGATGCATGTAATTGTAAAATTTTTAAAACTCAAAAAATTACTAACCATTCGAAAAAGAAATTACAAATACTTTTAGCTACAAGGAAATGAGTCATTAGGATGAGCATTTTTTAGGGATACAAAATTAGTTTTGCTTGTTTACTACAATGACTCTGAATTTATAGCATGCTTTTTAAAGTAGTTAGATTTTGTGTGTGGTCAGGAGGTTTTTGTTTTTTATTATCCTTTTGATATTTAGTAAATATTGAAGAATTACTTTGTGTGTTCTGGTATATTTTTCTGGCAAATTTGTAATGGAAGTTTCTTTCTTCCACAAATTTACCTGTGGTAAATATAAAGTCATAAGGACAGGGTTTTTGTTCATTTTGTTCACCAATGTACAGTACTCTCAGCCTGTAGGAGGCACTTGTACTTGATGAGTAAATGAGTGTATGGTAAGCAGAAGCATTAAAAAGTTACATTGCTGATAGGGTATCAAAGTATGTAAGGACTGTTATTTTTTTAGAGTATTGTGAAATGCTTGAAAGACTATATAAGGGTTTTAGTTTGCTCAGTTCAGTTCAGCTGCTCAGTCGTTTCCTACTCTTTGCAACCCCATGGACTGCAGCACATCAGGCTTCCCTGTCCATCACCAACTCCTGGAGCTTACTTAAACTCATGTCCATTGAGGCAGTGATGCCATCAAACCATCTCATCCTCTTTCATCCCCTTCTCCTCCCACCTTCAATCTTTTCCAGCATCAGGGTCTTTTCCAATGAGTCAGTTTTTTATATCAGGTGGCCAAAGTATTGGAGCTTCAGCTTCAGCATCAGTCCTTCCAATGAATATTCAGGACTGATTTCCTTTATGACTGACTGGTTGGATCTCCTTGCAGTCCAAGGGGCTCTCAAGAATCTTCTCCAACACCACAGTTCAAAAACATCAATTCTTCGGCACTCAGCTTTCTTTATGGTCCAGCTCTCACTCACATCCATACATGAACCACTATTGGAAAAACTATAGCTTTGACTAGACGGACCTTTGTTGGCAGAGCAATGTCTCTGGTTTTTAATATGCTGTCTATGTTGGTCATAGGTTTTCTTCCAAGGAGCAAGCGTCCTTTAATTTCATGGCTGCAGTCACCATCTGCAGTGATTTTGGAGCCCAAGAAAATAAAGTCTGTCATTGTTTCTCCATCTATTTGCCATGGAGTGATGGCATATAGATGGAGAGCATCACTATGAACCAAGCTAGTGGAGGTGATGGAATTTAGTTTGTAATAGTGTAATCAAATCATTTACTTGTTTAATAAATGCTAATTAAGTTTCATTATTGATTCTTTAACTTTTGGAGTAGGCAGTAGTTAGATAAAAATCCCACCCTGGAGGTATTCATTCTCTAATGGAACACAAAGGCCATCACAAGCATTTAAAGTACAGTAGAAGTTTCTGTAACTCCCATGGGAAACACAGAAGACTAAGCAATTGCATTTTTAGGGAGGAAGAAAATAGAACAAATAATTAAGGAGGTTTTATAGAAACAGATTTAAATTGGGGTTTGGAGGGTGAGTAGGAGTTCAACAGATTTACAGAGATCCATGAAAGAAGTTATTATTTTTTAGTGCTTTAGTATGGGATAGGTACCCTGCTGTTTTTACATATGTTATCTCATTTAATCCTTTTAGCTCTAGAAGCAGGTTTCCTTTTTCTGAATGCCTACCTCATAGATAGTATGGGTTCTGGACCACTGAAATAAAGTGAATATTGCAATAAAATAAGTCACACAAGCTTCCAGTGCATATGAAGTTATTTTATACTATACTGTAGTCTATTGTATACAAATAGTATTATTTCTAAAAAAAACTACATATCTTAAAAAAAAAAAACACATCAGAAATAATGTGAGTCTTCAGCTAGTAGTTTTTGCTGTTGGAGAGTCTTGCGTCCACATTGGAGGCTATTGACTGATCAAGGTGGTGGTTTCTGAAGGCTGAAGACTGGCAATTTCTTGAAATAAGATAACAGTGAAGTTTGCTGCATCAGTTGACTTCCTTTCACAAGTGATTTTTCTGTAACATTTGATGCTGTTAGATAGCATTTTACCCATAGTTATAACTTCTTTCAAAGTTGAAATCAGTCCCTCTCAAACACTGACACTGCTTTGTCAACTAACTTTATGTAATATTCTAAATCCATTGCTGCCATTTCAACAGTGTTCATAGCATATTCACCAGCATATTCATTTCATCTTGAGAAACCACTTTCTTTGTTCACCCATAAGAAGCAACTCCTTATCTGTGAAAGTTTTATGTGAGAGTGTAGCAATTCAGTCACATTTTCAGGCTCCTCTTCTAATTCTGGTTCTCTTGCTGTTTCTACCACAGCTGGCAATTACTTCCTCCACTCAAGTTCCATCCCCCCAAAGTCATCATGGGGGGTTAGAATCAACTTCTTCCAAACTCTTATTAATGTTGCTGTTTTGACTTCTTCCTATGAATCAGTTATGTTCTTAGTGGCATCTGGAATGGTGGATCGTTTTAGAAGGTTTTCAATTGACTTTGCCCAGATCCATCAGAGGAGTCACTATGTATAGCAGCTATAAGCTTACACTGGTATTTCTTAAATAGCAAGACTTGAAAGTCGAAATTACTGCTTGGTGCATGGGCTGCAGAATGGATGTTATGTTCAGTTCAGTTCAGTTCAGTCGCTCAGTCGTGTCCAACTCTTTGCAACCCCATGGACTGCAGTACACCAGCCTTCCCTGTCCATCACCAACTTCCGGAGTTCACTCAGACTCACATCCATCGAGTCAATGATGCCATCCAGCCATCTCATCCTCTGTCGTCCCCCTCTCCTCCTGCCCCCAATCCCTCCCAGCATCAGAGTCTTTTCCAATGGGTCAACTCTTCGCATGAGGTGGCCAAAGTATGTAACAAAGGATGTTATGTTAGCAGGCATTAAAGCAACGTCAATCTTGTACATCTTCAGAACTCTTGGGTAACCAGATGGATTGTCAAGTGAGCAGTAATATTTTGCAGGGAATCTTTTCTGAGCAGTAGGTCTCGATAGAGGGCTTGAAATATTCAGGAAACCGTGTTGTAAACAGATGTGCTATCATCCAGGCTTTGTTGCATTTGTAAAGCATAGGCAGGGTAGATTTAGCCTAATTCTTAAGGACCGTGGGAGTTTTAGAATAGTAAATGAGCATTGGCTTTGACTCAAAGTCACCAGCTGCATTAACCCCTGACAAGAGGGCCAGCCTGTCCTTTGAAACCCTGAAGCCAGGCATTGACTTCTCTTATAGAAGTCCTAGAAGGAATCTTCTTTTAATATAAGGCAGTTTCGTGTATGCTGAAAATCTGTTGTTTAGTGTAGCCACCTTCATTACTTATCCTAACTGTGTCTTCTGGGTTACTTGCTGCAGCTTCTCTATCAGTTCTTGTTGCTTCACCTTGTGCTTTTATGTTATGGAGAGGGTTTCTTTCCTTAAGCTTAATGAATCAACCTCTGCTAGCTTCACACTTCTGCATCTTTCTCACTTCTCTTAACCATCATATAATTGAAGAGAGGCCCTTCTTGGTCTTCCTTAGTGGCTCAAATGGTAAAGAATCTGCCTTCAATGTGGGAGTCCTGGGTCGATTGCTGCTTTGTGAAGATCTCCTGGACCCACTCCAGTATTCTTGCCTGGAGGGTTCCATGGACAAAGGAGCCTGGTGGGCTACAGCCCATGGGGTCACAAAGAGTTGGACATGACTGAGCAATTGAACACACACACAGGCCCTTCTCTGGATTAGGCTTTGGCTTAAGGACATATTTTAGCTGGTTTGCTCATCTGTCAGACCACTACAGCTTTCTCTGAATTAGCAATAGAGCTGTTTTGCTTTCTTGTTCTTGTATTCACCAGAGTTCAGTTCAGTTCAGTTCAGTTGCTCAGTTGTGTCAGACTCTTTGCGACCCCATGGACTGCAGTACACCAGTCTTCCCTGTCCATCACCAACTCCCGGAGTTTACTCAAACTCATGTCCATCAAGTCAGTGATGCCATCCAACCGTCTCATCCTCTGTCATCCCCTTCTCCTCCCACCTTCAATCTTTCCCAGCATCAGTGTCTTTTCCAATGAATCATTTCTTCACATCAGGTAGCCAAAGTATTGGAGCTTCAGCTTCAGCATCAGTCCTTCCAATGAATATTCAGGACTGATTTCCTTTATGACTGACTGGTTGGATCTCCTTGCAGTCCAAGGGGCTCTCAAGAGTCTTCTCCAACACCACAGTTCAAAAACATCAATTCTTCAGCACTCAGCTTTCTTTATGGTCCAACTCTCACATCCATACATGACTACTGGAAAAACCATAGTTTTGACTAGATGGACATAGATGGCAGAGTAATGTCTCTGGCTTTTAATATGCTCTCTAGGTTGGTCATAGCTTTTCTCCCAAGGAGCAAGCGTTTTTTAAAATTTCATGGCTGCAGTCACCATCTGCAGTGATTTTGGAGCCCAAGAAAATTAAGTCTGTCACTGTTTTCATTATTTTTCCATCTATTTGCCATGGAGTGATGGGACCAGATGCCATGATCTTAGTTTTTGGAATGTTGAGTTTTAAACCAGCTTTTTCACTCACCTCTTTCACTTTCATCAAGAGGCTCTTTAGTTCCTTTTCACTTTCTGCTGTAAAGGTGGTGTCATCTCCATATCTGAGGTTATAGATATTTCTCCTGGCAGTCTTGATTCCAGCTTGTGTTTCATACAGCCTGGCATTTTGCATGATGTACTCTACATATAAGTTAAATAAGCAGGGTGACAATATACAGCCTTGATATACTCCTTTCCCAATTTGGAACCAGTCTGTTTTTCCATGTCCAGTTCTAACCGTTGCTTCTTGACTTGTACAGATTTCTCAGGAGGCAGGTCAGGTGGTCTGGTATTCCCATCTATAAGAATTTTCCACAGTTTGTTGTGATCTACATAGTCAAAGTCTTTGGCGTAATCAATAATTCAGTAGTAGATTTTTTTCTGGAATTCTTTTTGCTTTTTCTATGATCCAATGGATGTTGGCAAGGTGCTCTCTGGTTCCTCTGCCTTTTCTAAATCCAGCTTGAATATCTGGAAGTTCATGGTTCATGTACTGTTGAAGCCTGGCTTGGAGAATTTTATTCACTGGAGTAGTACTTGTAATATCTTTCTACTTTGCCTTTGCAGTTTGGCTAATGGGTGCAAGAGGCCTAGCTTGTGGCCTGTCTTGGCTTGAGTCATGCCTTCCTCACTGAGCTTAATCATTTCTAGCTTTCATTTAAAATAAGAGACCTGTGATTCTTCTTTTCACTTTGACACTTAGAAACTGTTAAACGCAGGGATATTATTTGGACTAATTTAAATATTGTGTGTCTCTGGGAAACAGGGAGGCCTGGGAGATGGGGAGAGAGGCTGGGGAGCCAATGGTTCTTGGAGCAATCAGAACAGACACAAAGTTCCCATCTTCTGTGGGTGTGATTTGTGGTGCACAAAACAATTGCATTAGTAACATCAAAGATAGCTGATTGTAGTTCATCATAACAATTATAATCATAATGAAAGAGTTGGAAATATTGTGAAAATTACCAGAATGTGACCCAGAGACTTGAAGTGAGCAAGTACTGCTGGAAAAATGGTGCCAATAGACTTGTTCCATCAAGGGTTGCCACAGATCTTCATTTTGTAAAACATTTAGTGTCTTTAAAGCCCAATAAACCAAGGTATGCAATGAAAAAGGTATAGCAGTTAAATGATGAGGACACTAATGCAAAATCAGAATTAAAAAAACAGAACCTTGGAGTCTTTTGCTCTTTTCAACTAATGAGCGTTTAAGTTAGAGTTAACAGTGAGTGTAAAGGCACCAAAAAGTCAAAGCAGTATATGAAGCAAAAAATGACTGATGGGTGGTGATGGGTCAGTCATGAAACTAGAATGATTTTTGTGGGAGGATTAGGCTGAATAGGGTTTAGTTGGTCTTGACTATGCAGGGACTGTCTTTGGGGATTTTCAGTTGTAAATAATACCAGATTAATATCCATTGAATCTTTTTTTAAATTTTAAACCATTATGCTTTTAAACTTTTACTTTCTTCTTCAAACTTCTGTCAAACCCCCCAAATGCAGGAGGCTGCAAATAAGAAGAAAAGTTTATTTAGGGTCTTAAGAACTGTGATTCAGTATATATAGAATCCAGTAACCCTGAAAGAGTATTCCAAGGAAAAGAAAGAGTTAAGTAAAGGCAAAAGATCAGGAGATTGCTAAAAGTTGCCTGGTAAGATTTGTGATTGTCCCCATTCAAGGTGGAAAATATTGATCCTTAAGGAATCAGAGTAGAAGTAGAGTGCCTGCCTGATCAGTGGCTAATTTGCGCCAGATTCTTTCTGACCCCATGGACTGTAGTCCACCAGGCTTCTCTGTCCATGGGATTTCTCACACAGGGAATACTGGAGTGGGTTGCCATTCCTTCTCCAGGGCATCTTTCTGATCCAGGGATTGAACCCACATTTCCTGCATTGACAGGTGGGTTCTTTACCACTGAGGCACCAGGGAAGCCCTTAGAATTAGAGTAGAGGTCCATTAAGTATCTTGAGTTTCTGGCTGGTGTTCTGTGTGACTTTACCAGATCAAAGGTCAGATTCCGTCCAGGCTGAGAAATGCATTTTCTTAATGGCTGCCAGCTCTGTTTAAGAGAGCTCTCTTAACAGTACTGACTCAATTTTGATTCTCCTTTGACACCTCTTGCTTCTTTGAATTTTGTAGTATTAGAAATCCTTTACTGAGATAGTTACTACTGGGTGGCTAAAACATGTAGTCATGAATTACTGAAATAGGAAGAGTTGCAGGGCCCTTCAACAAAAATCTTTGAAAATCATAAAAGATACCAAGCTGTAGAGTATAATTGTTCAGTCTATAATTAGAATGTATAAATATATTGAGAATCAATGATTCATGTAAAAGAAGCATAAGAAATCAGAGGTTTCTGATTTATTTTATGGGTTCATTTTCCTTGACTAGTTACACCAAAATTAGCTTATTGCGTACCCATTATGAAAATGGCATTATTTATGTTTTGGTTTCACCAGAGGTTCTTTTGGTTCCTTTGGTCTCATCCTTGACTTAAGTCCTGGGACGAGGCTTTTGTCAATGTTCCTGCTCTACTACTTCTGACACCAGACTTTTTAAACTTGAAGACTCAAATTTCAAACAGGACACAAATTTGCAAACTCAAGAGTTTATTGTATTTCTCCACTGTAATCTTTTTTTTTATATCCTTTGTATAGTTATTGGTTTCTGTCCTTGGGTTAGGAAGATCCCCTGGAGTAGGGAAAGGCTACCCACTCCAGTATTCTGCCCTGGAGAATTCCATGGACTGTATAGCCCATGGGGTTGGGCTATACAGTTAGGCATGACTGAGTGACTTTCACTTTCATTCATGCAGTTATATTTTTTATGAGTTTATTTAGCAAAGTTGTACTATAATCAAAGTTTTCAGGTGTGGATGGGTACAAAAGGATTGAAAGAGTATGAGTTTGCGCATTTTGCTTCATTTGATGGTTGTCTGTGATCTTATATCTCTCATGTATAACACAGAGACAAGGTTGCTGTGAAGGAGCAGAGTATAAAAACATAGTACTCTTACCATTGTTAGCATGTCCATAGCCAAAAAGCACAGAATGTAATTTCGCCCTTTTCCCATTGGCATTGGCATTTACTGCTAATTATAAGTGATGATTTAGCAACTGTGTGGGGCATATCAAAGAGTGTCTCAATTCAGACATTTACTGGTGTTCAAAACCTTTACTGAGAATGGACATGTTAATCTATACAGCACTGGGTTTGCTGAATTAATCTTAAATTTACACCAGTTTCTTATCTGTCACCCTCTGTTCCAGTACTCCCTCTACTGGACCACAGTTTGTAGCTGCTTTGCAGCTTTTAATTAGTATGTTATGGCCTATTGAGAAATACTTTTCAAAAATATCAATCTTTTTCAAAGAGTACTTTGAACTTTTGTCCTTTAATGTAAAGCAAATTTAAAATCTTGTTTGATTAAAAAGTCATGCAATGCTGAGACTAATATCAATGAAAAATTTATTTAAGGTAAATAAAGTTAGAATCAGACAGATTTTTAGATTATCAGCTAATGCTATTTTTTTTTTTTTTTTTTTTGGTTACCAACTTTGTTCCCTTCCCCAACTCTCACAATTTGTTTCAGTTTTATTTTCTTTTAAAGCAGAATTTCTGTGTTGGATTTATTCTCTCTATTGGTATGCAACTGACAGGTCAAGTAAAGCTTCATTTGACCTGTTTCCTTGTTTCATAAACATTAACAGTTTATGTGCAATGCCCCACCCCTCTTTAACTCCACACTTTTATATGCTGGAGTTTATAGAGTTACAGTGAGAATTATGACCTAATTGTGTTTGCCTAGTAGTATTGCATGGCCCTCCTTGCGTGAGCTGTCAGTGAGATGACCTGAGTGTTAAGGTGAGTTCTGTGGTGTTGTTCATATGACTTGTGTCTTAAACATTTTTCTTTTTCATCCATCCATACTTCCCTCTTCTGTATTTTAAGCTCAAAGTAAGAACATAGTCTGATTCACACTAATGTCTTTGGGTTTAACACCTTTGGTGATGTCGAACCTGCTGGTAGATCTCAAATAGCAAGCAGTCACGGCCATCATTACTCAAAAGCACATGATACTATTTTTCTTTTTTCTTCCTGATTGAACTTGGTTCCTTTATGCATCCTTCCTGTCTTCACCTCTTTTCATCTCCTTGCTTTTCTTTTTCTCTGACTTCATAGTGAAGATGAAGCAACACTTTTATAGAGGAAACTTTCATTGAAGGAAAACCCCAAAACAGTTTCCACATAGAAATTTAACTTCCCTGGATGTATAGAGAAACAAAATAGCCAAGTGTTACAGATAAGTCTAAACTCAAGTTGGGACTACAGCATGATTCACACATAGGTCTTTTATTAAATATTGGCGCCATTGTTTAGAATGGTGTGTTCTGGAATATGTGTCTAAATCCACACAGCAGAAGGCTCGTTTCACAACAGGCTGAGCAGTGTGCTGGGGTCCCCAGCACCACAGTGCACACTGGCATCATGGTGGCACCAGCATCCTTCTCTACTGATTTTAGTATCTCCCTAGTCACTTCAAGCAGAACATGACTTGGAAATTGATTTAGCTGCTAATACCCTGGAAGTGATACCTTAACTTTCATTTAGTGCTTACTCTGTGCCAGATATTCTTCTAAATATTTTACTTATATTCATATAATTTTCGTTATAACTCAGTGAGATAATACTAACGCTAGCACACTTCATTGCGCTTTACAGATCACTGTGCTTTTTACAGAAGGAAGTTTTGTGGCGGTCCCGCCTGGGGCTCATCAGGGCCGTTTCACCATCGTTTGCTCACCTTGTGTCCCTGTGTCACATTTTGGTGATTGTTGCAATATTTCAAGCTTTTTCATTTTTATTATATTTGTTATGATGACTTGCAATCAGTGATCTTTTGTTACCATTGGGAAAGATTAGAACTTGGTGGAGGCTCAGATAATGATGAATGTTTTTCAGCAGTAAAGTTTTTTTTTTTTTTTTTTTAAATATATTCACTTACAGTGTTTCAGGTGCCCAGCAAGGTGATTCAGTTATACAAATACAAGAAACCGTATGTTATTTTTGAAATTATTTTCCATCGGTTATAACAAGATGTTGACTATAGTTCCCTATGCTTTACAGTGAACCTTTGTTGCTTACTGCATATATATTTTTAAATCAGAAATCTAGCATTCTGTTCATACAGAAATGGACAAACAAGTGGAATCAAAATGTCATTTTTTTTAGGCAAAAAATCCTAAGTTTTCTAAAACATATGTATTATACGTATTTATAACTATACACAAATGATTTTCTGCTACAGTTGATAAGGCTTGATAAAGAACATCCAAAAAAAAAAAAAAAGAATTGGAGAACATAAACTAAATGAAATGGGAGCATGGAATATGAAATAGAAAAAGTGAAACAAACTAGATAAAAGTAAAAATTGTCATAGAGTCCAGTTGTTTTTAAACATGTCTACTCATTAGAAACATCTGGAGCTCTGGAAAAGAAAATTAATACCTGAGCATTTGTAGTTTTCAAAAATTTCAAGATAATCTTGGTATGCGTCAGGATTTTATTTTAAATATAAATTTATTTATTTTAATTGGAGGTTAATTACTTTACAATATTGTATTGGTTTTGCCATACATCAGCATGAATCTGCCACAGGTATACACGTGTTCCCCATCCTGAACCCCCCTCCCTCCACCTTCCTCGTATCATCCCTCTGGGTTGTTCCAGTGCACCAGCCCCAAGCATCCAGTATCATGCATCGAACCTGGACTGGCAACTCGTTTCATATATGATATTATACATGTTTCAGTGCAATTCTCCCAAATGATCCTACCCTCTCCCTCTCCCACAGAGTCCAAAAGACTGTTCTATACATCTGTGTCTCTTTTGCTGTCTTGCATACAGGGTTATTGTTACCATCTTTCTAAATTCCATATATATGCGTTAGTATACTGTATTGGTGTTTTTCTTTCTGGCTTACTTCACTCTGTATAATAGGCTCCAGTTTCATCCACCTCATTAGAACTGATTCAAATGTATTCTTTTTAATGGCTGAGTAAATACTCCATTGTGTATATGTACTACAGCTTATCCATTCATCTGCTGATGGACATCTAGGTTGCTTCCATGTCCTGGCTATTATAAACAGTGCTGTGATGAACATTGGGGTACACGTGTCTCTTTCAATTCTGGTTTCCTTGGTGTGTATGCCCAGCAGTGGGATTGCTGGGTCATAAGGCAGTTCTATTTCTAGTTTTTTAAGGAATCTCCACACTGTTCTCCATAGTGGCTGTATTAGTTTGCATTCCCACCAACAGTGTAAGAGGGTTCCTTTTTCTCCACACCTTCTCCAGCATTTATTGCTTGTAGACTTTTGGATCACAGCCATTCTGACTGGCGTGAAATGGTACCTCATTGTGGTTTGATTTGCATTTCTCTGATAATGAGTGATGTTGAGCATCTTTTCGTGTGTTTGTTAGCCATCTGTATGTCTTCTTTGGAGAAATGTCTATTTAGTTCTTTGGCCCATTTTTTGATTGGATCGTTTTTTTTTCCTGGAATTGAGCTGTAGGAGTTGCTTGTATATTTATGAGATTAGTTGTTTGTCAGTTGCTTCATTTTCTATTATTTTCTCCCATTCTGAAGGCTGTCTTTTCACCTTTCTTCCAGTTTCCTTTGTTGTGCAGAAGCTTTTAAGTTTAATTAGGTCCCATTTCTTTATTTTTGCTTTTATTTCCAATATTCTGGGAGATGGGTCATAGAGGATCCTGCTGTGATGTATGTCAGAGTGTTTTGCCTATGTTCTCCTCTAGGAGTTTTATAGTTTCTGGTCTTAACATTTAGATCTTTAATCCATTTTGAGTTTATTTTTGTGTATGGTGTTAGAAAGTGTTCTAGTTTCATTCTTTTACAAGTGGTTGACCAGTTTTCCCACCACCACTTGTTAAAGAGATTATCTTTAATCCATTGTATATTCTTGCCTCCTTTGTCAAAGATAAGGTGTCCATAGGTGCATGGATTTATCTCTGGACTTTCTATTTTGTTCCATTGATCTATATTTCTGTCTTTGTGCCAGTACCATACTGTCTTGATGACTGTGGCTTTGTAGTAGAGCCTGAAGTCAGGCAGGTTGATTCCTCCAGTTCCATTCTTCTTTCTCAAGATTGCTTTGGCTATTCAAGGTTTTTTGTATTTCCATACAAATTGTGAAATTATTTGTTCTAGCTCTATGAAAAATACCGTTGGTAGCTTGATAGGAATTGCACTGAATCTATAGATTGCTTTGGGTAGTATACTCATTTTCACTATATTGATTCTTCTGACCCATGAACACGGTATATTTCTCTGTCTATTTGTGTCCTCTTTGATTTCTTTCACCAGTGTTTTGTAGTTTTCTATATATAGGTCTTTAGTTTCTTTAGGTAGATATATTCCTAAGTATTTTATTCTTTTCGTTGCAATGGTGAATTGAATTGTTTCCTTAATTTCTCTTACTATTTTCTCATTATTAGTGTATAGGAATGCAAGGGATTTTGTGTGTTGATTTTATATCCTGCAAATTTAGTATATTCATTGATTAGCTCTAGTAATTTTCTGGTGGAGTCTTTAGGGTTTTCTGTGTAGAGGATCATGTCATCTGCACACAGTGAGAGTTTTACTTCTTTTCCAATTTGGATTCCTTTTATTTCTTTTTCTGCTCTGATTGCTGTGGCCAAAACTTCCAAAACTATGTTGAATAGTAGTGGTGAAAGTGGGCACCCTTGTCTTGTTCCTGACTTTAGGGGAAATGCTTTCAATTTTTCACCATTGAGGATAATGTTTGCTGTGGGTTTGTCATATATAGCTTTTATTATGTTGAGGTATGTTCCTTCTATTCCTGCTTTCTGGAGAGTTTTGATCATAAATGGATGTTGAATTTTGTCAAAGGATTTCTCTGCATCTATTGAGATAATCATATGTCTTTTATTTTTCAATTTGTTGATGTGGTGTATTACATTGATTGCGGATATTGAAGAATCCTTGCATCCCTGGGATAAAGCCAACTTGGTCATGGGGTATGATCTTTTTCATGTGTTGTTGGATTCTGATTGCTAGAATTTTGTTAAGGATTTTTGCATCTATGTTCATTTGTGATATTGGCCTGTAGTTTTCTTTTATTGTGGCATCTTTGTCAGGTTTTGGTATTAGGGTGATGGTGGCCTCGTAGAATGAGTTTGGAAGTTTACCTTCCTCTGCGATTTTCTGGAAGAGTTTGAGTAGGATAGGTGTTAGCTCTTCTCTAAATTTTTGGTAGAATTCAGCTGTGAAGCCATCTGGACCTGGGCTTTTGTTTGCTGGAATATTTCTGATTACAGTTTCCATTTCCGTGCTTGTGATGGGTCTGTTAAGATTTTCTAGTTCTTCCTGGTTCAGTTTTGGAAAGTTGTACTTTTCTAAGAATTTGTCCATTTCTTCCACGTTGTCCATTTTATTGGCATATAACTGCTGATAGTAGTCTCTTATGATCCTTTGTGTGTTGTCTGTTGTGATCTCTCCATTTTCATTTCTAATTTTATTGATTTGATTTTTCTCCCTTTGTTTCTTGATGAGTCTGGCTAATGGTTTGTCAATTTTATTTATCTTTTCAAAGAACCAGCTTTTGGTTTTGTTGATTTTTGCTATGGTCTCTTTTGTTTGTTTTTCATTTATTTCTGCCCTAATTTTTAAGATTTCTTTCCTTCTACTAACCCTGGGGTTCTTCATTTCTTCCTTTTCTAGCTGCTTTAGGTGTAGACTTATGTTATTTATTTGACTTTTTTCTTGTTTCTTGAGGTACGCCTGTATTGCTATGAACTTTCCCCTTAGGACTGCTTTTACAATGTCCCACAGGTTTTGGGTTGTTGTGTTTTCATTTTCACTCGTTTCTATGCATATTTTGATTTCTTTTTTGATTTCTTCTGTGACTTGTTGGTTATTCAGCAGCGTGTTGTTGGCAGCGTGTTGTTCAGCCTCCATATATTGGAATTTTAAATATTTTTTCTCCTGTAATTGAGATCTAATCTTATTGCATTGTGGTCAGAAAAGATGCTTGGAATGATTTCAATTTTTTTGTATTTACCAAGGCTAGATTTATGGCCTAGGATGTGATCTATGTTGGAGAAGGTTCTGTGTGCGCTTGAGAGAAAGGTGAAATTCATTGTTTTGGGGTGAAATGTCCTATAGATATCAATTAGGTCTAACTGGTCTATTGTATCGTTTAAAGTTTGTGTTTCCTTGTTAATTTTCTGTTTAGTTGATCTATCCATAGGTGTGAGTGGGATATTAAAGTCTCCCACTATTATTGTGTTATTGTTAATTTCCCCTTTCATACTTGTTAGCATTTGTCTTACATATTGCGGTGCTCCTATGTTGGGTGCATATATATTTATAATTGTTATATATTCTTCTTGGATTGATCCTTTGATTATTATGTAGTGTCCTTCTTTGTCTCTTTTCACAGCCTTTGTTTTAAAGTCTATTTTATCAGATGTGAGTGTTGCTACTCCTGCTTTCTTTTGGTCTCTATTTGCATGGAATATCTTTTTCCAGTCCTTCACTTTCAGTCTGTATGTGTCCCCTGTTTTGAGGTGGATCTCTTGTAGACAACATATATAGGGGTCTTGTTTTTGTATCCATTCAGCCAGTCTTTGTCTTTAGGTTGGGACATTCAACCCATTTACATTTAAGGTAATTATTGATAAGTATGATTCCATTGCCATTTACTTTATTGTTTTGGGTTCGAGTTTATACACCCTTTTTGTGTTTCTTGTCTAGAGAATATCCTTAGCATTTTTTGGAGAGCTGGTTTGGTGGTGCTGAATTCTCTCAGCTTTTGCTTGTCTGTAAAGCTTTTGATTTCTCCTTCATATTTGAATGAGATCCTTGTTGGGTACAGTAATCTGGGTTGTAGGTTATTTTCTTTCATCACTTTAAATATGTCTTGCCATTCCCTCCTGGCCTGAAGAGTTTCTATTGAAAGATCAGCTGTTATCCTTATGTGAATCCCCTTGTGTGTTATTTGTTGTTTTTCCCTTGCTGCTTTTAATATTTGTTCTTTGTGTTTGATCTTTGTTAATTTGATTAATATGTGTCTTGGGGTGTTTCGCCTTGGGTTTATCCTGTTTGGGACTCTCTGGGTTTCTTGGACTTGGGTGATTATTTCCTTCCCCATTTTAGGGAAGTTTTCAACGATTATCTCCTCAAGTATTTTCTCATGGTCTTTATTTTTGTCTTCTTCTTCTGGGACTCCTATGATTCGAATGTTGGGGTGTTTAACACTGTCCTGGAGGTCTCTGAGATTGTCCTCGTTTCTTTTAATCTGTTTTTCTTTTTTCCTCTCTGATACGTTTATTTCTACCATTGTATCTTCTGCTTCACTAATCCTGTCTTCTGCCTCTGTTATTCTACTATTTGTTGCCTCCAGAGTGTTTTTGATCTCTTTTATTGCATTATTCATTATATTGATTCTGTTTTGTTTCTTCTAGGTCCTTGTTAAACCTTTCGTGCATCTTCTTAATCCTTGTCTCCAGGCTATTTTTCTGTGATTCCATTTTGATTTCAAGATTTTGGATCATTTTCACTATCATTATTCAGAATTCTTTATCAGGTGGATTCCCTATGTTTTCCTCTTTTGTTTGGTTTGGTGGGCATTTATCCTGTTCTTTACCTGCTAGGTATTCCTCTGTCTCGTCATTTTGTCTATATTGCTGAGTTTGGGGTGGCCTTTCTGTATTCTGGCAATTTGTGGAGTTCTCTTTATTGTGGAGTTTCCTTGCTGTGGGTGGGGTTGTACAGGTGGCTTGTCAAGGTTTCTTGGTTAGGGCAGCTTGTGTCGGTGTTCTGGTGGGTGGAGCTGGATTTCTTCTCTCTGGAGTGCAATGAAGTGTCCAGTAATCAGTTATGAGATGTCAATGGTTTTGGAATAACTTTGGGCAGCCTGTATATTGGAGCTCAGGGCTGTGTTCCTGTGTTGCTGGAGAATTTGCATGGTATGTCTTGCTCTGGAACTTGTTGGCCGTTGGGTGGTGCTTGGTTTCAGTGTAGGTATGGAGGCATTTTATGAGCTCCTGTCAATTAATGTTCCCTGGAGTCAGGAGTTCTCTGGTGTTCTCAGGATTTGGACTTGAGCCTCCTGCTTCTGGTTTTCAGTCTTATTTTTACAGTAGTCTCAATACTTCACCTTCTGTACAGCACCATTGATAAAACATCTAGGTTAAAGATGAAAAGTTTCTCCACAGTGAGGGACACCCAGAGAGGTTCACAGAGTTACATGGAGAAGAGAAGAGGGAGGAGGGAGTTAGAGGTGACCCAAATGAGATGAGGTGGAATCAATAGAGGAGAGAGCAAGCTAGCCAGTAATCACTTCCTTATGTGCACTCCACAACTGGACCGCTCAAAGATGTTCATGGTGTTATACAGAGAAGAGGATAGGGAGGAAGACAGAGGTGGCGAGGAGGATAAAGGGGGGGAATCAAAAGGAGAGGGACAGATCCAGCCAGTAATCAGTTCCCTAAGTGTTCTCCACTGTCTGGAACACACAGAGATTCACAAAGTTGGGTAGAGAAGAGATGGGGTAGGGAGGAGACAGAGGTGACCTGGTGGAGAAAAAGGAGGTGACCTGATGGAGAAAAAGGAGAGTCCAAAGAGGGAGACAGCAGTCAAGCCAGTAATCTCGCTCCCAAGTAAAAATGGGCACCGAAGATTGGGTTCTTAAAGGTACAAAATTGATAACAAATACCAAAAAGCAAACATTAAAAATCTAGAGTAGAGTTTGGAATTTCAAAAATACAATATTAAAGACAAGAAGAAAAAAAAAACCAAAGTCACAAAATTATAAAATATATATATATATATATATATATATATATGAAGTTTGGTTTAAAAAATAGGGTCTTTTTTTTTTTTTTTTTGCAAAGTAATAGTAGGTTATAAAAGTGAAAATTAAAGGAGTAATAGAGGACTTAAAAAAAAAGCAAAGAAAATATATCTAAGACTTTCTCTGGTGTTGTTATGGGTATTGTGGGGTTAATTCATTTTTGGATAGTTCCTTGGTCTGGCTTATATTTCTCAAGATCTATAGGCCTCTTCCTATGTAGTCGGTACTAATGACAGGGTTTTAATCTATTGCTCCTGTCACTTCCAAGGCGGTTCCCTCTGTTTTAGCTTCTGTTTGCTGGTCTCTTCAATGTTTGATTTCCACCCTGATACAAAGGGGGCGGTGGTGGACACTTTTTTTAGGCTCACTTGTTCAGTCGCGCTGTGGGGAGGGAGGGACGCTGCAAACAAATAACACTGGCATGTGCTCGCAGTGCCTCAGCCACACTGGGTCTGCCCCGGCTCATGGCGCGTGTAGCCTCCCTGCCCACACTGCTCAGGCTCTAGGTTGCTCCACCGGGAACCGTCCGAGGCCGCCCCTGGGCTGCATGCACCTCCCAGGTCTAAGCCGCTCAGGTTCAGGCACTCGGGTAGTCCTCAGAGGTGCAGACTCGGTTGGGCCTGCGTTTTGTGCCCTTCCCAGGTCTGAGCAGCTCAGGTGATGAGGTGTTTGGTGAGCGCGGTTGCTGTGACTTATCGCCTCCCCCATCCCTGCCGCTCAGTTTTCTGGTGTACAACCGGCGCACCTTCTCAGGTGGATGTTGACTATCCAGAACCCCAAGAAGTCTTAGTTAGCAAAGAAGCCTGCTTGCAGTTTGGTAGATAATGTCTCTCTGGGGCTGCAATTGCCCCCTTCTGGCTCTGGCTGCTGTCACCGGAGGGGGATGGTCTGCAGCAGGCTAGCTCTGTTCAGTCCTTTGTACTGTGAGCGGGCCTGGCAGTGTCTTAGGTTAGGGCTTTTCGAGTGGTAGCTATCCCACAGTCTGGTTTGCTAACCCAAGTTAGTTCGCTCAGATTGCCCTCGGGGCATTCAGGCATTCCTTACTCTAAGCAATGCAGCCCTCGCCTCCCTGCGCAGCCCCCGCTTGCTAGTAGAGGGTGCAGGCGTCTGCTCTGCTTCTCTGCTGGGGGAGTTACCGTTGGGCTCGTAATCTGTGGGTTTTAATTATTTTATTTATTTTTCCTCCCTGTTATGTTGCCCTCTGTGCTTCCAAGGCTCGCCACAGACTCGGCAGTGAGAGTGTTTCCTGGTGTTTGGAAACTTCTCTCTTTTTAAGACTCCCTTCCCAGGACAGAGCTCCGTCCCTATCTCTTGTGTCTCTTTTTTTTTTGTCTTTTATATTTTTTCCTACCTCCTTTCGAAGACAATGGGCTGCTTTTCTGGGTGCCTGATGTCCTCTGCTGGCATTCAGAAGTTGTTTTGTGGAATTTACTCAGCGTTTAAATGTTCTTTTGATGAATTTGTGGGGGAGAAAGTGGTCTCCCCGTCCTATTCCTCTGCCATCTTCGAAAGTGACTGCATCTGGATTTTAAAAAGTCATTACAGGTTTTTCTATTAGTCCTAGTTCTGGGAATAGAGAGTTCTATTATTTTTCTGTTGCCCAATCATCATGCAGTGGTTTTAAGTGAGTAATAGTTACATAATCACAGTAGTAAAAGATGTTCATCAGTTTTCAATAGCCAGACAAAAAATAAAAGATAATTATAATTGCAGGCCATAATGGGAACATGATTAACTTTAACAATATAAAATAAATACATACAATTTGGGGGGGAGGGTGGGTCAAGCAGAGTGATGTGGTAAATGGAAGTGCATACATGCACATGTTTTCATCAACCCAGCCAGAGTATGTCTTTTGATTGGTGCATTGAATCCATTTACATTTAGGATAATTATCAATATGTATGATCATATTGTCATTTTCTTAATTGTTTTGGGTTTATTTTCAGTAGGTCTTTTCCTTCCCTTGTGTTTGCTGCCTAGAGAAGTTCCTTTAGCATTTGTTGTAAAGCTGGTTTGGTGGTAGTGAATTCTCTTTAACTTTTGCTTGTCTGTAAAGCTTTTGATTTCTCCATCAAATCTGAATAAAGTCTTGCTGAGTAGATTATTCTTGGTGGTAGGCCCTTTGTTTTCATCACTTTGAATATATCCTGCCATTCCCTTCTGGCTTGTAGAGTTTCTGTTGAGAAATCAGCTGATAGCCTGATGGGAGTTCCCTTGTATGCTATTTGTCATTTTCCCCTTGTTGCTTTTAATATTTTATCTCTGTCTTTAATTTTTGTCGGTGTGATTATTGTGTGTCTTGATGTGTTCCTCCTTGGGTTTATCCTGCCTGGGACTCTCTGTGCTTCCTGGACTTGGTTGACTATTTCCTTTCCCATGTTAGGAAAGTTTTCAGCTATTATCTTTTCAAATATTTTCTCAGGTCCTTTCTCTCTCTCTTCTTCTGGACCCCTAAAATGAGAATGTTGGTGTGCTTAATGTCGTCCCAGGGATTTCTTAGGCTATCTTCATTTCTTTTTTTTTTTTTTTTTTCTGTATTCTGTTCTGTGGCAGTGATTTCCACCATTCTGTTCTCCAGGTCATTTAGCTGTTCTTCTGCTTCCTTCTAGTGTATTATTCATTTCTGTTGTTTGTTCTTTAGTTATTTTCTAGGTCTTTGGTAAACATTTCTTAAATCTTCTCAATCTTTGCCTCCATTCTTTTCCCAATATCGTAGATCATCTTCACTATCATTATTCTGTATTCTTTTTTCCTGGAAGATTGCCTCTGTCTACTTCATTTAGTTGTTTCTCTGAGGTTTTATCTTGTCCCTTCATCTAGGACAAAACTTTATGCGTTTTCATCGTGATTAAGTTTTGTACTATGGTTTTTGTTTTAGGTGCTGTGACTGCTGCTTCTAGTTTCTTCTGTCTGCCCTCTGATGGATGAGGCTAAGAGGCTTGTGTAAGCTTCCTGATGGGAGGGACTAGCATGAGATAAACTGGGTCTTGCTCTGGTGGGCAGGGCTTTGCTCAGTTCAGTTCAGTTCAGTCGCTCAGTCATGTCGACTTTGCGACCCCATGACTGCAGCACACCAGGGCTTCCTGTCAATCAACAACAACCAGAGTTTACTCAAACTTATGTCCATTGAGTCGGTGATGCCATCAAGCCATCTCGTCCTTTGTGGTCCCCTTCTCCTCCTGCCTTCAATCTTTCCCAGCATCGGGGTCTTTTCAAATGAGTCAGTTTTTCGCATCAGGTGGTCAAAGTATTGGAGCTTCAGCTTCAACATGAGTCCTTCCAATGAATATTCAGGACTTATTTCCTTTATGACTGACTGGTTTGATCTTGCAGTCCAAGGGACTCTCAAGAGTCTACTCCAACACTACAGTTCAAAAGCATCAATTCTTCGGTGCTCAGCTTTCTTCACAGTCCAACTCTCACATCCATACATGACTACTGGAAAAACCATAGCTTTGACTAGATGGACTTTGTCAGCAGAGTAATGTCTCTGCTTTTTAATATGCTGTCTATGTTGGCCATAGCTTTTCTTCTAAGGTGCAAGCGTCTTTTAAACTTTCATGGCTGCAGTCACCATCTTCAGTGATTTTGGAGCACAGAAAAATAAAGTTTGTCACTGTTTCCAACTGTTGCCCCATCTATTTGCCATGAAGCGATGGGACCAGATGACGTGATCTTAGTTTTCTGAAGGTTGAGCTTTAAGCCAACATTTCATTCTCCCCTTTCACTTTCATCAAGAGGCTCTTTAGTTCTTTGTTTTCTGCCATAAGGGTGGTGTCATCTGCATATCTGAGGCTATTGATGTTTCTCCTGGCAGTCTTGATTCCAGCTTGTG
Organism: Bubalus bubalis; assembly: GCF_019923935.1. Classification (NCBI taxonomy): domain Eukaryota; kingdom Metazoa; phylum Chordata; class Mammalia; order Artiodactyla; family Bovidae; genus Bubalus; species Bubalus bubalis. The sequence continues at coordinate 79,433,346 of NC_059160.1, read as the reverse complement.
CTTTATCCAGCCCATCATTTCTCATGATGTACTCCGCATATAAGTTAAGTAAGCAGGGTGACAATATATAGCTTTGATGTACTCATTTCCTGATTTGGAATCAGTGTGTTGTTCCATGTCCAGTTCTAACTGTTGCTTCCTGACATACAGATTTCTCAAGAGGCAGGTCAGGTGGTCTGGTATTCCTATCTCTTTTGGAATTTTCCACAGTTTGTTGTGATCCACACAGTCAAAGGCTTTGGCATAGTCAATAAAGCAGAAATGTTTTTCTGGAACTCTCTTGCTTTTCCAATGATCCACAGATGTTGGCAATGTGATCTCTGGTTCCTCTACCTTTTCTAAATCCAGCTTGAACATCTGGAAGTTCACAGTTCACATACTGTTGAAGCCTAGCCTGCAGAATTTTGAGCATTACTTTACTAGCGTGTAAGGTGAGTGCAATTGTGTGGTAGTTTGAGCATTCTCTGGCATTGCCTTTCTCTGGGATTGGAATGAAAACTGACCTTTTCCAGTCCTGTGGCCACTGCTGAGTTTTCCAAATTTGCTGGCATATCGACTGCAGCACTTTCACAGCATCATCTTTCAGGATTTGAAATAGCTCAACTAGAATTCCATCACCTCCACTAGCTTTGTTTGTAGTGATGCTTCCTAAGACCCACTTGACTTGGCATTCCAGGATGTCTGGCTCTTGGTGAATGATCACACCACTGAGATTATCTGGATTGTGAAGATCTCTTTTGTAGAGTTCTTCTGTGTATTCTTGCTACCTCTTCTTAATATCTTCTGCTTCTGTTAGGTCCATACCATTTCTGTCCCTTATTGTGCCCATCTTTGCATGAAATGCTCCCTTGGTATCTCTAATTTTCTTGAAGAGATCTCTAGTCTTTTCCATTCTGTTGTTTTCCTCTATTTCTTTACACTGATCACTGAGGAAGGCTTTTGTTTCTCTCCTTTCTATTCTTTGGAACTGTGCATTCAGATTGGGTATGTCTTTCCTTTTCTTCTGTGCTTTCACTTCTCTTTTTTTCACAGCTATTTGTAAGGCCTCCTCAGACAGCCATTTTGCTTTTTTTGCATTTCTTTTTCTTGGGGATGGTCTTGATCCCTGTCTCCTGTACAATGTCACGAACCTCTGTCCATAGTTCATCAGGTACTCGGTCTATCAGATCTAGTCCCTTAAATCTGTTTCTCACTTTCACTGTATAATCATAAAATCATGGACAGCTACATGTAAAAGAATGAAATTAGAACATTTTTTCACACATTGTATGAAAATAAACTCAAAATGGATTAAAAGCCTAAATATAAGACCAGAAACCATAAATCTAGAATAAAAGTTAGGCTGCTCTTTGACATAAATTGTATTAGTATTTTTGTAGATATGTCTCCAGAGACAAAGGAAATAAAGCAAAAATAAACATATTGGACCTAATTAAACTTAAAATATTTTGAACAGCAAAGGAAACCATCAACAAAGTCAAAAAAAAAAAAACCAAAACTGTGGAATGGGAGAAATTATTTGCAGTTGATATGACTGATACAAGGTTAATGTTTCAAAATATATAAATAGCTCCTACAATTCAATATTGGAAAAAAAAAAAAAAATAGGCTAAAGACCTGAGTAGACCTTTTCCAAAGGAGACAAAGGTGAGCAACAGGGAGATGGAAAGATCTTCAGCACTGCTAACCATCAAGGAAATGCAAATCAAAACCACAATGAGATATTGCCCACATCTGTCAGAATAGCTATGTTGAAAAGACCACAAATTACAAAAATTGATGAGAATGTAGAAAAAAGGGAACCCTTGTATACTGTTGGTGTGAATATAAATCCATGCAGTCACTATGGAAAACAGTATGGAGATTCATTTGAAAATTAAAAATAGAACTTTCGTATGATCCAGCAGTTTGACTCATGGGTGGTTGCCCCTTGGGGGAGAGAGGGAGGAGGGGCAAAATGGGATTAAGAGAGGTTCAAATTACTATGTGTATAAAATAAACTACAAGGATATATTGTACATTACAGGGAGTGTAGCCAGTATTTCATAATAACTTTAAATGGAGTATAACGTATAATAACTTTGAATCACTAAATTGTACACCTGAAAATAATAAATCTCAACTAAAGCTCAATAAAAATATAGTATTAAATGTCATCAAAATAAAAAAATAGAAATAAAGAAGTGATTTCTTTATATTATAATTTTTAAAATCTTCAATCATAGATTTTAAAAGCAAAGACAGATTGGAGGAATATTGTGATGCATTTATTTACCTAAAGCTAAATTTATGCTCAAAGCATATGAAGTAGATTGGTCACAGCAGGAGAGAATGCAATTAGTGAATAAACTCTTGGGAAAGTGTTAAACCTTGTTGAAAATTAGAAGTGAAAATTAAGGTAACTTTGTACTAAGTAAATTAGCAAATTAGAGAAAACTCAGGGTTATACTTTAGGAAGAGGTTTTTGATTTGGGATATATTATATCCCAAATATATTGGGATACCAGCAGTTCAGGATGATAGAGTAGAAGGACATGTGCTCATCTCCTCCTGCAAGAGCACCAAAATTGCAACTAGCTGTTGGACAACCATTGTCAGGAGGACACTAGAACCCACCAAAAAGAGATAGATACCCCATGTCCAAAGACAAGAAGCTTGCAATGAGATGGTAGGAGGGGTGCAAGCACGATAAAATCAAATCCAATACCCACCGAGTAGGTGACCCACAAACTGGAGAACAATAATACCAAAGAAATTCTCCCACTGTTGTGAAGGTTTTGAGACCCACATCAGGCTTCACAGCCTGTGTATCCAACTAAGGGATTAGGAATTCCCAGGGAATCTGACTTCAAAGACCAGCAGGATCTGATTACAGGACTTCCACAGGACTGGGGGAAACAGATGCCACTCTTGGAGGGCACAAACAAAATCTTGCATGCACCAGGACCCAGGGGAAAGGGGCAGTGACCAGACTTACCTGCTGTTGGTGGAGGGTCTCCTCTGTATATGTCAGTCAGCAGTGGCTTGCCACAGGGATGGGGGCACTGGCAGCAGCAGTCTTGGAAGGGGCCCCTTGGCTTAAGTCTTCTTGCCACTTAAGTTGCCACTAACTCTACCATTGAGCCCATAGACCCCAGGGCTGTGTTGCCTCAGGCTAAACAACTAACAGGGAGGGAGCACAACCCTACCCATCAGCAAGCTTACACACGCCTTAGCCTCCTCCATCAGAGCGCAGACAGAAGAAGCAAGAAGAACCACAACCCGACAGTAGCTAGAACAAAAACCACATTACAGAAAATTAATCGGGATGAAAAAGCAGTTATGTCCCGCATGAAGGAACAAGATAAATCCCTAGAAAAACAACTAAATGAAGTGGAGAGAGGCAATTTCCAGAAAAAGAATAAACAGAATAATGATAGTGAGGATAAACTATGATCTTGGGAAAACAATGGAGAAGATGCAAAATGTTTACCAAAGACCTAGTTGAACTGAAGAACAAATAAACAGAGATGAACACTACACCAGAAGGAATTAATGGCAGAATAACTGAGGCAGAAAAATGGGTAAATGGCCTGGAGGATAGAATGGTGGAAATCACTGCTGCAGAACAAAATATAGAAAAAGGAATAAAAAAAAAAATGAAGAAAGCGTAAGAGACCTCTGGACAACATTAAACACACCAACATTTGCATCATAGGGGTCCCAGAAGGAGGAGAGAGAGAGAAAGGACCTGAGAAAATATTTGAAAAGATAAAAGCTGAAAACTTCTCTAACATGGGGAAAGGAAATAATCAACCAAGTCCAGGAAGCACAGAGAGTCCCAGGCAGGATAAACCCAAGGAGGAACACATCGAGACAGACGCACAGTAATAAAAGTGACAAAAATTAAAGACAGAGATAAAATATTAAAAGCAACAAGGGGAAAATGACAAATAGCATACAAGGGATAAGATTATCAGCTGATTTCTCAACAGAAACTCTACAAGCCAGAGGGGAATGGCATGATATATTCAAAGTGATAAAAGGGAAGAATCTACAACCAAGAATTCTCTACTCAGCAAGATTCCCCTTTGATTTGATGGATTTGATGGAGAAATCAAGAGCTTTACAGACAAGCAAAACTTAAGAAAATTTAGCACCATCAAACTGGCTTTACAGCAAATGCTAAAGGAACTTCTCTAGGTAGGAAACACAAGACAAGGCAAAGATCTACATAGAATAAACCCGATCAGGAAAATAGTAATAGGATCATACATATTGATAATTAAATGTAAATGGATTAAATGCACAACCAAAAAACAGACTGGCTGCGCAGATGAAAACATGTGCAAGTATGCACTTCCGCTTTCCACATTCCTCTACTTAACCCCCTAAATAGTAAGTAATTACTTTATATTGTTAGATTAATCATATTCCCATTGTGGCTTGCAATTATAATGGTGTTTTATTTTTTGTCTGGCTATTGATTGTAAATACTGATAAACATCTACTGTTGTGATTTTTGCTTAATACAATAATGGTATCATGATTGGTCAACAGAGAATAATAGAGTTCTATATCACTAAAACTGCTATTTAATTTCAAAACCAGTATCACTTTTTAAAATCCAGATGCATATTAGGATTATCTCAGAATTTTTTGCAAAATGCAAATACCCAGGTGTTGCTTTTTTTTTCTTCTGCCAAACTTGGATATGTTTCTAATGAACAGCCGTGTTTAAAAATAACTGGACTATATGAGATGATCTTTTACTTCTATCTAGTATGTTTCACTTTTTCTATTTCATATTCGGTACTCCTATTTCATTTAGTTTGTTTTCCAATTTCTCTTTTTTTTTTTTTTTTGATGTTCTTTCTCAAGCCTTTACCAAGCATAGTGGAAAAGCTTTTGTATATGTATATATATAAATAGTGTGTATGATATATATCGGAGAAGGCAATGGCACCCCACTCCAGTACTCTTGCCTGGAAAATCCCGTGCACCGAGGAGCCTGGTTGGCTGCAGTCCATGGGGTCGCTAAGAGTCAGACATGACTGAGCGACTTCACTTTCACTTTTCACTTTCATACATTGGAGAAGGAAATGGCAACCCACTCCAGTGTTCTTGCCTGGAGAATCCCAGGGATGGGGGAGCCTGGTGGGCTGCCATCTATGGGGTCGCACAGAGTTGGGACATGACTAAAGCAGCAGCAGCAGCATGATATATATATTTTAGAAAACATGAATTTTTATCCAGCTAAAAATTTTGTGACATTTTGATTCCACTTATTTGACTTAGTATGAATAGAATGCTAGATTTCTAATTTATATTCACTCAGAATTTTGATACAATTCCATGTGTTTTGGCATCTAGTATTACTGCTAAAAGTCTAGAAAATTTATTATCTTAGTGATTAAATAAAATTGTGAGGCTTGAAACTTCGAATCCAGTTCTGAGACTATAAAGAAATATTATGTTGTAAAAAAGATATAGGAAATTAACATGATACATGTTATTAACTAAAAGTACAGATTTTGTTCAAATCTCACAAAATTTTATGCTAGTGTCCATAATTTGTTTTCTTACCTTATTCAAGACTCCACATAGTATTTAATTGTATTGAGCAGCTCCAACTGCATGCCACAAATTCTGATAAATTCTCTTGTCATTTTTATTCTAAATCTTTTCTAATATTCTGTATTATGGTTTCTTATGTATACTGCTCAATTAAAAGTGGACACTTAATTTCCAAATACATGGGATTTTTAAAGTATATTTGATGTTAATTTTCTTATCTGCAGTCACCCTCTGTTTTTTCAGTCTTCTATTCAGGCTTTCAATGGCTAAGTCAAAGATCTCTCTTGGTAAATGTCACACTGCACTTGAAAATATGTGGGTTATTTTCAAGTATCTTTTGATATTGATCTCAAACATAATTCCACACTAATTAGAGAATAGACTGTGTATGATTTCAATACCTTTAGACCATGACGTTTCTGCACCCGGTCTCATGTCTCTGGATATGTTTCAGTATCTCTTAGTTTATAGTCTGTGGGAATTTGAATAAAATTTGTATCCTACTGTTGTGTGAAAGTTGTATAAATCTTAATTATGTCAATTTGGTTCATAATGCTTTTCAGGTGTACTATATTATTCTTCTTTGTACATTCATTCTATTAATTTCTGAGAGTTTGATATTGAAACTCCGACTAAAAATCTTAATTTATCTACTTAAACAATTGTAATAGATGGTTTAACTATATGTACTTTTCTTCTATATTTTCTAAGTCACCTGTAGATGTTTTATCATAGATTCATAATTTTAAAAATAAAGAAAAATAAAATATACTGGAATAATTTTCTTTACAGAATATTCTAGACAATAGCCAGGCATATTTAACATGTTTCATGCATTAGTCCTTTGTTCATGAATTCAACAAACCTAGTTTGAATTACTCATATATTAGATACCAAAGTGAAGACTTGGAATGTGGAAGCTAATACAGTAAGGTCTATGTTCTTGGAGTTCACTTTGATCTGAAATTCTTTGATCTAGAAATTTTGCTTGAGGGATTTTAAAATTGATATAAAGAAAATAAAAACTCATTTTGCAAAAATATATTGATAGATACTATGTAATTTTTTAGAAATCTTGGAAGAAACCTCCAAGTACCTAGCAATTGAGAATTGATTATATGGAGGAACTTTATATTGGTGTTACAATGAATACATGGACCTGAGATACATATAAATCCACAAATAATAAATCCAAAGAATAGAACCTAGGTGTATGGATACACTGATTATAGTTATCTAAAGAGTTAGGGCTGGACATAGAATTTGGAAGAAGGCATAAAGTTGTACATATATTTCAGTTCAGTTCAGTCACTCAGTCGTGTCCCACTCTTTGCGACCCCATGAATCACAGCACACCAGGCCTCCCTGTCCATCACCAACTCCCGGAGTTCACTCAGACTCACGTCCATTGAGTCAGTGATGCCATCCAGCCATCTCATCCTCTGTCGTCCCCTTCTCCTCCTGCCCCCAATCCCTCCCAGCATCAGAGTCTTTTCCAATGAGTCAACTCTTCGCATGAGGTGGCCAAAGTACTGGAGTTTCAGCTTTAGCATCAGTCTTTCCAATGAACGCCCAGGGCTGATCTCCTTCAGAATGGACTGGTTGGATCTCCTTGTAGTCCAAGGGACTCTCAAGAGTCTTCTCCAACACCACAGTTCAAAAGCATCAATTCTTTGGTGCTCAGCCTTCTTCACAGTCCAACTCTCACATCCGTACATGACCACTGGATAAACCATAGCCTTGACTAGACAGACCTTAGTTGGCAAAGTAATGTCTCTGCTTTTGAATATGCTATCTAGGTTGGTCATTAGCGTCTTTTAATTTCATGGCTGCAGTCACCATCTGCAGTGATTTTGGAGCCCAAAAATATAAAGTCTGACACTGTTTCCACTGTTTCCCCATCTATTTCTCGTGAAGTGATGGGACCACATGCCATGATCTTCATTTTCTGAATGTTGAGCTTTAAGCCAACTTTTTCACTCTCCACTTTCACTTTCATCAAGAGGCTTTTGAGTTCCTCTTCACTTTCTGCCATAAGGGTGGTGTCATCTGCATATCTGAGGTTATTGATATTTCTCCCGGCAATCTTGATTCCAGCTTGTGCTTCTTCCAGCCCAGTGTTTCTCATATTGTACTCTGCATGTAAGTTAAATAAGCAGGGTGACAATATACAGCCTTGATGAACTCCTTTTCCTATTTGGAACCAGTCTGTTGTTCCATGTCCAGTTCTAACTGTTGCTTCCTGATCTGCATACAAATTTCTCAAGAGGCAGGTCAGGTGGTCTGGTATTCCCGTCTCTTTCAGAATTTTCCACAGTTTATTGTGATCCACACAGTCAGAGGCTGTACATATATTTACACATCACAAAATGGAATTTATATTTCATTTTTTACTATTTCCTTTATATTCATCATTTTAACTTTACCTGGATTTCTGATTTTTGTTTTAAAATACACAGAGATGAACCAGCAGTAGAATTGTTTCACAAATGAAAATTTCCCTCATACTTTGTGGAATGACCTTTTGAAGAAGTGATGACCAGAAAAAAAAAATGATGGCCAAAATGTTATAAAGACTCTAATCATATGAGAGTTACATGGTTGTATTTCTTTCTCCCAAATTTTAAGTCATTGAATGTGTAGCAACCCTTCATAATGTATCATAAACATTTTTTTGATTTTTTTTTAAAATGAATCCCAGGCAAGAATCTTACTTGCTTAATGATGGAGAAAGATAGAAATAATCAGACTGATGGTGTCCATCTGCAAATTCCCTTATCTCCTTCGTGTTTCCTCAGATGTTGCTTCCTGCTCTGCCCAGAAGTGTGTCTTCCACTATATGTGCTCCTGGACAAGGCCAGCTCCTTCTCTTGTGTCTGAGAGCTCATCCCTTCTCTCCTATTTAAAGCTGTAGTTCCACCCATTTCCCCCATTCTTTTATAAATTTCTCTTCTGGATCATTCCCATAAGCATGTACGCATGCTGTGATTTTTGTCATATGGAAAAATTGAAAAAAATTTTGACTTCACTTTATCTTTCAGTTATTACCCCAGTTATCTTCTTTTTTAATTAAAAACACAGTTGCCAATAGCATTCCTTCTCTTCAGTTTCTCTGTTTCCATTTTTTTCTGAGCCTCTCCTTCCAGGTAGATTTTGCCTTTACCATTCCACTGCATTGCTCTTGTCAAGATTTTATATCCTCTGTGTTGCTTCATCCAAGGACAGTTTTCAGATCTCATCCTGTTTGACCTGTCAAAGGCATTTGATACATGAAATCACGACTTTCTGAAGTACTTTCCCTGGCTTCTCTGACACCACACTGTGCTAGGTTTTCCTTAGTCTCTTCTTTCTCAATGGCCTTTGCAGATTTTTCTCTTCTCTAACACCTCTCTAACTTTGGCAGGCCCCAGGGATCACTCCTTGGAGCTCTCCTCCTCTGTGTTTTGAATTCATAGTGTGTGGATGATTTCAGCCCTTCTCACTCTGTTGCCTTTTGTGTGCTGACAGCTCCCAGATCTAGACCTCTCTCCAGGCCTCCAGGCTTCTGTCCATGGATTCTCACGCAGCTTCCTGCTTTGCCTGCCATCTTCCACATACCAGGTAAGGGCATCCTTCCTGGTGTTTGGGGCAAAATATTTGGAGTTGCCTTTGACTTTTTCTTATGCCACACATTCAATCTGCCATTAAATCCTCTGAATCTATATTCCTGTAGATTCAGTTCAGTTCAGTTCAGTCTCTCAGTTGTGTCCGATCCTATAGATTATATAATGGTAATTAGGAGAAGGTGATGGCACCCCACTCCAGTACTCTTGCCTGGAAAATCCCATGGACGGAGGAACCTGGTAGGCTGCAGTCCATGGGGTCGCGAAGAGTCGGACACGACTGAGCGACTTCCCTTTCACTTTTCACTTTCATGCATTGGAGAAGGAAATGGCAACCCACTCCAGTGTTCTTGCCTGGAGAATCCCAAGGACGGGGAAGCCTGGTGGGCTGCCATCTGTGGGGTCACACAACACGAGTCAGGCACGACTGAAGCGACTTAGCAGCAGCAGCAGCAGCAGCAGCTTCTAGTATATCTAGACTATTTTTCATCACTTCCACTGTTATTCACTAACAGTTCTGCTAACAGTTCACTTTGTCTTTTTCTTGATACTTTTGCTGCCTTTTCTCCACATGACAGCCAGAATGATTCTTACCTAAATTAGATTATCCCAGTTCACTACTACTCATAGTAGTGCCCTCATTAGCTTTGCACCTCCTCAGAGTAGAAGCCAGTTGCTTGCACTGCTGTAGAAGTTTTGCCCTTCCCCTCCTCTCTGGTGATCTTACTTCCTCCCACTTCTCCCTACTCCTGCTCCTGACCTCTAGGGACAAACAAGTCATCATTGCAGGCTTTTGCAAGGGCTGTTTCCTCTACTAAGAAACCACTCCCCAGATATCCACTTCAGTGTTGGTGGTGGTTTAGTCTCTAAGTTGTATCCAACTCTTGTGACCCCATGGACTCTAACCTGCCAGGCTCCTTTGTCCATGGGTTTCTTCAGGCAAGAATACTGGAGTGGGTTGCTATTTACTTCTCAAAAGGATCTTCCTGACCCAGGAATTGAACCCAGGTCTCCAGCATTGCAGGCAGATTCTTTATCAGTTGAGCTACAAGGACCCCCTAAGACTTCAGTCTTACATCTTTATGTTTCCTCACACGTGTCTTAGTGATTTCTTCCTTAATCTCTGTTTAAAGTTGTGGCCCTTACCACTGGCATTCTCTGTTCTCATTTTTAAAATTTTATTTTTATACTCTGATTTTTTTCTCCCTGTTTTACTTTTCTCTTTGATACTTTTCACTGTCTGATATTTATATTTTTTCCTTCCAAAATCTCCATGGTTTTTATTTTTCTGTTTTGTTTACTCCTGTTCCACAAGTGGATAGTACAGTGTCTGGCTAAGAGCAGACATTCAGTGAATACTTAATGAGTAGATAAAAACTAGAACTGTGTAGCCCTGGTGAGTAATATTTTAGCTGAGATTGGATTATCTCTGCATCAGGGATATTATAGGAAGAGTTTGAAGTGGGTGGATGTAATGTTCTCTAGGGTTGCTGCTGACTCCAGTCTCTGTTTTCAGACTTTTTCAAGTAGTTGGAGAAAAAACAGATTAAGTTAAACTAGAGATTTAAAAATTTCACATTGTTCTCAGTTCCTGGGACAAAAGCGGATCTCTTCCTCAGTCTTGCAAGTCCAAGAAAATAGAAGTTGATATGTGTGTGAGAAATGACATACTCTCAGGGATCTCTGGGATGAATTGGGCTTCCCAGTTGGCAATAGTGGTAAAGAACCCTCCTGCCCATGCAGAGACTTGGGTTTAATCTCAGTCAGGCAGATTCCCTGAAGGAGGAAATGGCAACCCACTCCAGTATTCTTGCCTGGAGAATCCCATGGGCAGACGAGCCTGGAAGGCTACAGTCCATAGGGTTGCAAAGGGTCAGACGTGACTGAAGCCACTTAGCACCTAGCAAGGATGAATTTACAGTAACTGCTTTGACATACTGGCTTCTCCCTGTGCTGCAGGAAATGAGAGATCCCTGGGTTAGGAAGATCCCCTGGAGAAGGTAATGGCAACCCACTTAAGTATTCTTGCCTGGAGAATCCCATGGTGGGCTACAGTGCATAGTCACAAGGAGTTGAACACGACTGAAGCAACTTAGCACACACACTTTGACATACAGTGATGGAATCAGTAAGTGTGCAAACTTACTACATGGTGCATGTCCCTTTTAGATGCTATTAATGCTCTATTGGCTCTGCTCTTTCCTTGCAGGGAGATTTGTGTGAAGAAGGATTATGATTCAAATAGCTGCATCTTTGTAGTTGAACCTGAAGTAAAATAAGATGGGAGAGGGTGTTGGAGAGTAATATTTCATTAAGACTATAAAAGAGACTTGTTTTATATCCCTGATCTTCAGTCATCTTTGTGATGAGGTTCTACTTTTTAACCTTGTAAACCGCTTAAACCCTTAATAACTGTGAAAATATCCTTGCATCCCAGACATACTTTCTTATGTTTTTCTCTATACCTCTTCTGTTAACATATTTGATATTCATATCTCATTGACCTTGATGGTCATAGTAGCATAGTAGCACAGATAAAATCTACCTGGAGCAAACAAGTCAGGTTCACAAAGAATTTATTTCAGAGAGTTTCTGTGTTGGCCAGTTGTTAAAGTACTTTCTTTTAAAAGCTTAGCATAGTTGCTAGCACTCAGTAAATTCTCAATAAAATTTAACTGATAATCTTGTTGTAATTGTGTTTTTGCAAAGCTATTTTTTTTTCACCATATTGTAAATTTGAAAAGTGCAGAGACCATGTCTTTTGCTCACCTCCAAACCATTTTTAAATCCCTGTGGTCTAGCTGAGTGCTGGCACCTGTGCATGATTGATTGATCTGAATTTTTCCTGCCATTTTTTTTCTGTTGCAGACAGACATCAATAACTATTGGATCAGTGAGCAGAACTAGATTATGGTGATTAAGTTTTCCTGGCATGTTACTAATGAAAACCTTTTGTAGAACTATAGTTTTCATATTAGTATGAGTACAAGTAGGCCATTTACCTAGTTTCACATCCATAATGTGTAGTAAAATGGGGAGAGAAAATTTGAAATTTTATTTGAATCAAACTTTAGGACTGGATGAAAAGAAATGGAATGTACTGCATTAATATATGAAATGTCATTACTCTTTGTTGTGAGTAGTTGGCTTTTATTGAAGTGTAGGCTATTATGGTATACAAAAACAAAGCAAAAGATTCTAATAATGTGGGGCTTTTTTTAGATCCAGTTTTCTTCTTCTCCTGTGAAATAAATGGGAATAAATAAATGATACTTTAGTAACAGATGAATGAATTTATTGTCAATATTTAACTCACTGTGCAAAGTATGATACATAAAGTAGAATTTATAGATCTTATTTTATATAACAAAGTATCTACATGTGTATATCTTTATCAAGAATCTCTTACTAAAGATTCTGTGGCAGTAACTTCATTTTCTTTTTCATAAGACAATACATCAATAAAGTAGCCACAAATAAAAAGGACATTATTGACTGTGAATGAGCAGATATTGAGATCTAGGAAGTAATAACTTGTTTTTAAAAAATGAGTTTCTTGATTAAAAAAATATGAAAACATGAATGTTGGAAAAGATGCACAGGATTTTGTGATACTCACTCAATCATTTATTTAATCTTCATCTATGCAAGAGATTTTGTTTCAGAGCATTTTCAAAATTCAATTCAGTTCAGTTCAGTCATTCAGTTGTGTCTGACTCTTTGTGACCCCATGGACTGCAGCACACCAGGCTTCCCTGCCCATCACCAACTCCTGGCGCTTACTCAAACTCATGTTCATTGAGTCAGTGATACCATCCAACCATCTCATCCTCTGTCATCTCCTTCTCCTCCTGCCTTCAGTCTTTCCCAGCATCAGGATCTTTTCCATTGAGTCAGTTCTTCACATCAGGTGGCCAAAGTATTGGAGTTTCAGCGTCAGCATCAGTCCTTCCAATGAATATTCAAGACTGATTTCCTTTAGGATTGACTGGTTGGATCTCCTTGCAGTTCAGGCAGCTCTAAGTATCTTCTCCAGCACCACAGTTCAAAAGCGTATTTTGAAAATTATATGTTTTTAAAATTTAACACCATTTTCAAATATAATTTATATTTATTAAGTTCAGAATTCTAGTTATTGATACGCATTAAGGATTTGGATATAGATGGCCACTATTGTGGTTAATAGTTTATTTTTTATTTGGTCTAGGTGAACAACTACTGGACTTAATCCAACTTGGATTAAAAGAATTTGTAGATGTGAACTCCAAGCCACTGATAGTAAATTTTTTTTTGTTTATATTTCCAAGCAGTCATGAAGATGAGGTATCCAGAGATAAGACATAGAGAGAGGCACAATAGTGCCTTACTGGTTCAAAAGGGAATGAGTTCTAGGAATTATAGATCAATAAACATGACATTAATTTCTAGAAAAATTATAAAATATTACAGTGAAGATTAGGAAGCATTTAGAAAACAGTCTGATGTATTGTTAAGCTAACGTTTTTTTCTTTGAAAGCATTGCTGGGTTGGTAGATTAGGGAAATTCTGTAGGTAAAGAATTTGACTTATTCCTTTCATTTAACAATTTTGTAGAACATTTACTTTGTACTGGATGGTGAACAAAATAAACTTTATTAAACCTGTGGATGATAATGATGGCAAGTAATCTCTGAAATTTAGTAGTTAAAAAAGATGAGGCTTAGTTGGATCCTCTGTTAGAGTTGAAGAGTAGGCTCAGATTGAGGTCACTAACAGGGTACCCTAGTGGCTCAGAAGGTAAAAGCATCTGTTTACAATGCGGGAGACCTGGGTTCGAGCCCTGGCTTGGGAAGATCCCCTGGAGAAGGAAATGGCAATCCACTCCAGTACTATTGCCTGGAAAATCCCATGGACAGAAGGCTACAGTTTGTGGGGTCACAAAGAGTCAGACACGACTGAGTGACTACACTTCACTTTACTTTAACAGGGTACCACCCAAAGCTCCATCCTTCATGCTTCATGCGGATAAAATCTAAGAAGCCCAGAGCAAGCTAAATCAATGTCATGGTGGTTTAGTTGCTAAGTTGTATGTGACTCTTGAGACCCCACGGACTATAGCCTGCCAGGCTCCTTTGTCCGTGAGATATCCTAGGCAAGAATACTGGAGTGGTTTGCCATTTCCTTCTCCAGGGGATCTTCCCAATCCAGGGATCTTCTGCATTGCAAGTAGTTTCTTTAACAATAACAGAGTTAATATTCAAAATATTTTTGAGACAATGGATGCTCTGAAAAATTAAGAAAAATTAAAAGTCACAGGTAATAGATTTCTAATATCTTTATACTGCCTTTTACATTTCAAATAGCAGTCCTTTTGACTGACACTTAGACGTGGTCATCAGTGAGACAGACTCCTCCAGTGTATGTCCAGTAGGGAATTTATAGGAGTCCATACAAGTAGGCAGCCAGCTTTTGGGACAGAGAGACCTCTTTAAAAGGTGAAGGAGAAATCTACCTTTGTATTCCAACCTGATTATACAATTCTAAGGACTTCTTTGATGATTACAGTGGAGAAGTATGTGTGCTTAGTTGCTCAGTCATGTCCACCTCTTTGTGACCCTATAGACTTAGCCTGCCAGGCTTCTCTGTTCATGGGGATTCTCCAGACAAGAATACTGGAGTGAGTTGCCATGCCCTCCTCCAGTGGATCTTCCTAACCCAGGGCTCAAACCCAGGTCTCTCGCATTGCAGGCGGATTCCTTACAGTCTGAGCCACTAGAAGTGGTTTTTGTCAAATCTCCAAGGGAACTTGTTCTCTTCAATGGAATAAATCAGTTAAGTTTGCATACTGCCTACAAAAGGAAACACTATCCCTTTTTTGTAACTTCCTATTGAGTTCAGTTCAGTCACTCAGTCGTGTCTGACTCTTTGCAACCCCATGGACTGTAGCTAGCAGACTTCTCTGTCCATGGGGTTCTCCAGGCAAGAATACTGGAGTGTGTTGCCATTTCCTTCCAGGAGATCGTCTCAACCCAGGGACTGAACCTAGGTCTCCTGCATTGCAGGCATATTCTTTACCTTTTGAGCCACCAAGGAACCCCTTTATTAGTGTTGATTTAGGCTAAAGGAAAAGAAGAAGAGGGCAGCAGAGGATGAGATTGTTGGATTACATCACTGACTTAATGGACATGAACTTGAACAAACTCTGGGAGGTAGTGGAGGACAGAGAAGCCTGGCATGCTGCAGTCCATGGGATATTAAAGAGTCAGACACAACTTAGCCACTGAATAACAACAACAATTAGTGCTTAGTACAATAAATGTGGTTTGACTCACTAACAACACCTGAGTCATTTAATTTTATCACTTTTGACTCTTGTCTTTTGACTTACCAAATTCCCTTTTCTTAAATATAGTTTGAGTCTGTTTTTATGAAACCAGGAACATTATTTCCTATTGTTCTTTTTATAAAGACAGTTGGTAAAATATGAAGATGGCAACTCTGAAAGCCATATGTATGCCCTCTGTGGAACTCTCTTATTCTCTCTTGATTCTAAATGATTCATTCTGCCACTTGATGATTCCTGTCAAGAAAATCAATTATTTAGTGTTTTGGAGGTGATTGGCTTGCAGATAATCTTGTGATTTTAAGTACGTTTTTGGTAAATTTACCAGTTTCTGAAAACTGTAAATTATTTCAACACTTGCTGGAGTTGTAATTGAGTTACTTAGAATAGATATTCAAAGATCAATAGACTATCAAAATTAGTAGGTGTGGGCTCCGTACTACACATTCATCTTCAGTTTTGTTGTTAAAAAATATTTCACCAAAGAAATTCTTATCTTGTAAAAATGAAAGCCAGTTGTTTTCCTACATGCCTTTCCTGGAGCTTAGGTCCCCACTGCTCCCTATCTCCTTATTTTCTTCTTGCCTCCCCCACGAACATTATACTTTGGTGATTTAACTCTTTGATGAAAAGTTTGGTGTTTCCTAGTCTTAGTTAGAATGTGAATAAAAGCATGTAAAGAATTGCTTTGTTTATTGATCTGTAATATGCCACATACATAGTATACTTGCAATATTTCAAGACAAGGCCCCTGGCTCTTTACCCTGATTAACATCCCCGCAAATCCCATCCATATAGAACTTACAGATCTGTGATAGCTGTTCAGGTAATATTTGCCCATCATTAAAAGGCAGCCACTGTTGATTACTGGGTTTAAAAGTATTTTGAAGAATCTATGATTTTACTCTATAAACAGTTTAATGGCTAGTCAGATACAGTTTCGTGTAACTTATAATTCCTTGTAATGTATGTTTGAGATCAGTTTGAAAGATAGTAGTTTTAAAATAAAGTGGTATAGTAAGTAAAATCAATGTTTAAATGTCCTCTTTTCCACTTTAGATATTGGTAAAATATTCAAGTTCTACCAAGAAGTTTTTTTTTTTTTTTTTTTTTTTGTAAAAACTGCCTATACTATAGTACTTATTATCCTTAACTCTTCCTCTTTTGAGCTTCATGTCCTAAAAGAAATTTTATGCCACTGATTCCTTTTACTTAATTCTTAATACTTAATTACTTTTACTTTAAACACATTTTCAGGCCATTAAAATGAGGATCTCTCTTCCTCCCTCTCATCCTTCCTTCATAGAAAAATTTAGTAAAGTACAGTGGAAAGAAAAACACGGAAGATTAGGAAGTGATTGTAATACTCTTTCTGACTGTAGTTTTTAATTTTATTTTAAAAGGTTTTATTCTGATAAAAGCAGTTAAGATATCTACTCTTAAATCTTTAAGTGTATGATAAAAGTATTGATAACTATGGTATAATGTTGTACAGCCAAACTATAGAACTTATTCATTGTGCTTAACTGAAACTTGATGCCCATTGGTTAGCAGCTCCTCATTTCCCCCTCCCCACAGCCCCTGGAAAACACTAATTTGCTCTGTACCTCTATGTGTTTGACTGTTTTAGCTATCTGATTTTAAGTGGAATCATGTAGTTTTCCAGTTCATTCAGCCTGAGCTGTTTCCTCTTCCTGAAATTTATTTTTTTCCCCCTAGGCATTGTTCAAAGTATTCTAATGTATTAACTCATTTACTATTTACCCACACAATAATGTTATTTCTCATTTTATACAAATAGGACCTCAAGAATGTGAGAATGAATAACTTTATGAAGTACATGCATTTAGTAAGTTGTGGAGGTGATATTTGAACCCAGTGGTTTTGACCCAAAATTTGATCTCTTAACCACTGCACCATGCTTCTTTGAGCCAATGATAAGAATACCTGTCTACAGAGTTGGCACGAGAAGGAAATGGGACAGACTGTACAAAGCTCTTAGGACAGGGCCTGGCATATAGTTAAATACATAGTAAGTGTTAGCTATTAGTGTTACATTTTGATTTTAATAAGTCTAGCATATATCTTTCTCAGTGGCATAGTACAAATAATATTTATAGATTGTAATGTAGGTTGTTCCATGAACTTGTATATTTTATCACCCCCTTCTGAGTCCTAGGTTTCTTAGCTTTAGTTATACTGTACCTATAGTATATGTACTTTAGCTATAGTATGCACTTCATAGTGGTTTTGTGAGTATTAAATTAGGTAGCATTATATAAGAGTAATTTGGTACATATAAATGCCTAGTAGTGTTGGCATTTACTCTGCTATGTGAATTCCTTAAAGACAAGATCAGTATTTTATTATTTTTGCATTCAACTAAGGGTATATCACAGCTCCTGGTGCATAGTAGGTATTTTGTAAATGCTTGTAGAATAAATGAATGAATTCTTTGAAAGAAGAAAGAACAGAAGGAAGGATATATGTATGGACATTTTTCTCCCGGAGGTAATTTTCTTCTAGAGAAAAAAGATCATTTAAAGCCCACTTGGATTTGAAAACTTAGTTTTTTATTTTAAAATTAAAGGTTAAACTGTTCTGATATTTAATTCTGAAGTACTAGGCAGCCAAACTTGGCCACTTAAGGACTGAAGAATGGAAGAGAAAGTGGAGAGGCAAAGAAAGAATAAGAAACTTAGTAAGTACTATAGCTTCTTACTGAAAAGTTCAGGCTTAAACTAAATAAAGCAGGGAAAACCACTAGGCCAGCCAGATGTGACTTAAACCAAATCCCCTATGGATATGCAGTGGAGGTAATGAATAGATTCAAGGGATATTGAATCTGGTAAACACCGTGCCTGAAGAATTATGGACGGAGGTCCATAATATTGTACAGGAAGCAGCGAAGAAAACCATCCCACAGAAAAAGAAAAGCAGGAAGGCAAAGTGGTTATCTGAGGAGGCTTTACAGATAGCTGAAGAAAGAAGAGAAGCAAAAAGCAAGGGAGAAAAGGAAAGGTGTATCCAACTAAATGCAGAGTTCCAAAGAATAGCAAGGAGAGGCAAGAAGGCCTTCTTCAGTGAACAATGCATAAAACTAGAAGAAAACAACAGAAGGGGAAATACTAGAAATCTCTTCTGGAAAATTGGAAATAATCAAGGGATCATTTTGCATAAAGATGGGCACAATAAAGGACAGAAATGGTAGAGACCTAGTAGATGCTGAAGAGATCAAGAAAAAGTACATGGAAGAACTGTACAGAAAAGATCTTAATAAACTGGATAACAAAAATGATGTGGTCAGCCACCCAGAGCCAGACATTCTAGAATGTGAAGTCAAGTGGGTCTTAAGAAGCACTCCTGTTAATATAGCTAGTGGATGCGATGGAATTCCTATAAAGCTATTCAAAACCCTAAAGGATGATGCCGTCAAGGTGTTGCATTCAATATGTCAGCAGATCCGGAAGACCCAGCGGTGGCCACAGAGCTAGAAAATGATGATGCTTATCCCAATTCCCAAGAAGGGTAGTACTAATGAATGTCCTAACCATTGGACAATTGCACTCCTCTCCCATGCTAGTAAGGTCATGCTTAAAATCTTGCATGCTAGGCTTTAGCATTATGTAAACCAAGAACTTCCAGATGTCCAAGCTGGGTATAGAAAAGGCAGTAGAACCAGAGATCAAATTGCCAGCATTTGCTGGATCATAGGGGAAGCAAGGGAATTCCAGAAAAAAACATCTACTTCTATTTCAACTATGCTGAAGCCTTTGACCATGTGGATCATAACAAACTGTGGAAAGCTCTTAAAGAGATGGGATTACCAGACTATCTTACCTTCTCATAAGAAACCTGAATGTGAGTGGAACAGCTGATTGGTTCAGGATGGAGAAAGAAGTATGACAGGGCTATCTGCTGTCACTGTTTGTTTAACCTCTACTCTGAGCACATCATGAGGAATACTGGGCTTGGTTGAGTTACAAGCTGGAATCAAGATAGGCAGAAGCATCAACAACCTCAGGTATGTGGATGATACCACTCTAATGGCAGAAAGTGAAGAGGAACTAAGGAGCCTCTTGATGAGGGTGAAGGAGGTGAGTGAAAGTGAAATATTAAAAAACTAAGATTATTGGATCTGGCCTCATTACTTCATGGCAAATAGAGGGTGGGGGAAAGGTAGAAGTAGTGACAGATTTCGTCTTCTTGGCCTCTAAAGTCTCTGTGGATGCAGCCATGAAATCAGAAGATGATTGCTTCTTGGCAGGAAAGCCATGACAAACCTAGACAGTGTATTGAAAAGCAGAGACATTACTCTGCTGACAAAGGTCCGTATATGGTGTTCCCAGTGGTCATGTATAGTTTTGAGAGCTGGACCATAAAGAAAACAGAGTACCAAAGAATTTATGCCTTTGAACTGTGGTGCTGGAGAAGACTCCTGCGAGTCCCTTAGACAGCAAGAAGATCAAACTAGTCAATCTTAAGGGAAATCAACCCTGAATACTCACTGGGAGGATTGATGCTGAAACTGAAGTGCCAGTATTTTGGTCATCTGATGTGAACAGTCTTCTCGTTGAAAAAGACCCTGATGCTAGGAAAGATTGAGGGCAGAAGGAGGAGAAGGCATCTGAGGATGAGATGTTTGGATGGCATCACTGATGTAATGGGCAGGAACTTGGGCAAACTTGGGGAGATGATGAGGGACAGGGGGGCTGGCGTGCTGTAGTCCATGGGATCGCAAAGAGTAGGACATGACTGGGTGACTGTACAAAGTACTATAGGCATGTTACACTCTAAAACCCTAGATAACAGTCTTTAGTGGTAGCTTCAGAGACAGTACCAGTGATCAGGGGCTTTTGGAAATAGAATTAGATGATTAGCCTTTATTTTCAAAAAAATTACTTGCACTTTGCGTGTGTGTCTTTGATAAATCCTTTTTGAATGGAACTGTAGCCCAAGGTGGTAGCGAGGGGCGTGGAACGTTGTTGATGGTGTGTGTGTGTGTGTGTGTGTGGTTGTATCACCAGTTGAGCAAACAACCTGGTATCTGATGAGATTAAACTGAGGACATATTCTCTGCATCCACCATCAGAGCTAAGGCAGCGGTTTGGAGGGAAGATAATGCATTTTTAGGGTTGTTGTGATGGTCTATCTCAAGGCCTCACAATATTTCCTGGGATGAGGTAGTGAAACTTATTTCCTGAGACTGACCTTTAGTAACTACATAAGAGAAGCCTAGCTTGACAGGCCAGTCCCTTAACTTGGAGATTTCTCCAGAAACATGGTGCAGTGTTAAGTCTACGGAACAAACGAGGATCTGTCCATGGCTTTAGAGGCACACCTAATCACACTGCCCATCAGTTGTGTCTTGGCAGTTATGTGTTCCTTGATCTCTCTGCTTGTGGACAAAAGGCAGCAGTGCCTCCATTGTTTTTTTTCCCTTAGTTTCTGACTGTTTGGCTTTTGAGATTGAATTGTCTAGAATACCTTCTGCTGTTGGAGTAAGGAAAAGCGAGTGGTATTTTTCACCAGTGGGAAAAATGAAGTATTTCTTACTCATAGGAATGACACATGAGACTAGACATGTAACTTATTTGTGAGCCTCTCTTATTTCTCAGTTCAGGTTGTTTTGGTCACGTTATTGATGAGCACAGGTTAAGAAAATATGTGGTATCAAAGGAGACCACACTTTCTTTTATCATGGAAACGTTACTTTTATTTATTTTTATGAATAGATAAAATCAGAAGTCTTCAAATTAAGCTGTTTTTCAGAAAGATGTTAGCAGTTAGGAACAGGGAGATTAAGGAAAATACCACCCTTCTAAGCCACTTGCCATCCCACTCCTGTGTTCTTGCCTGGAGAATCCCAGGGACAGGGGAGCCTGGTGGGCTGTCGTCCGTGGGGTCGCACAGAGTTGGACATGACTGAAGCGACTTAGCAGCAGCAGGCCACTTGCATTTTGACTGCTAATGTATCTGCTATTGGTGCCTGGATTAGCATCTTCCAGGTGCCATCACTTCAGAAGTTTTCCAGTTTTTTGCCCTTGCTTGGAAGGCAGCGAAGGCAGTAAGGAGCAGTGGAGGGAACTTGGCATACGGAATTGGAAATCTTGTACTATGGTCTTGCTTTTGTCTTTTGTTCAAATATGGGATTTTAACCACTTGGAGCTTTCTTTCTCCTTTGTAAAGTAAGAGTTTCATCAGGTTCTGGGTGGTTTCTTTGAACATAGGCACTTCATTGACGAGATGAGAGGAAGGAAAAAGGAGTACTGAGATGATCTGCCACCTATTCAGGCCCCTTTCTCAGTGTGAAATGGACACAAAAACAGAGTGGTCAGGCCTTAGCAGGAGAGAGAGCTCAATCCTACTCGATAAACTTACAAGCTGCCACACAGATAAATTCATTATGAAAATGAGGCTTTAAGTCCAACCCTGTCCTGATACCTTTTTTTTTTTTTTTAATGCATTCATCCTAAATCATTTTAATTGTTAACAAACTGCTGTTTCCCTTCACTGAGAATTGGTACTTGGTTCTGGATAGCTCTTCAATTGAATGAGCTCATTTATCTTGAGTTTTGCTATTTGAGTGAGCATTGTGAGAAAGTTGCTTTGCTGGCTATTTGTGTATTTCTTATTAAGGCATCTTGTTGAAGCTGAAGAGTATGCTCTTTGAAAGTGTTTTTTTCATGATTAACTGTTGCATTGAAAAGTGGCTTTGTGTTTTGATAGACCATACAAATCTAAGTCAACAGACATGGTTTCAAAGTAGTTATTGGTGGATAGAATGCACAGGTAAGTACTTGAGAGCCCAGTGCTTGTAGTTTGAAGTATTTTTAAGGATTAAAAATGGAGAAGAAAGCATGACCCAGGTCTGGAGTTTCCCATTTGATTATTTTTTACAGTATCAGTATAAACTGAAGTTTTGCCATTATCTTGCCAGATGTGAACTTCTTCCTTAATTAGATACATTTATATATATATCAGTTAAAAGCACTCAGTCTAATGTTCACTATTCTTTATACTTGTTACTGATATTGTTGGAATGCTTTTTACTGCCTTCCAAATCCATATTTGTATATACTTTAAAAGAAAACAGCTGCATTTTAAAATATGATGAGTGATATCTAGTGCTGGTTAAAATGGAACAGTAAATCCTCTACATCCTGTCACTCCACTGATAATAGCTAAAAAGTCTGGAAATGATGCAAAACACAGTTGATGACTGAAAAGTAAATGATAGCGGGCAAATGGAGGGGCCGAGGGTATGGTCAAAATTTGAAGCCTAGCTGGCATGGCAGTGAATTTACTGTTTGTTTTTATCCTCCTTAATCTTGTGGCTTTAATCTGTGGGTGGGCTTTTTTCCCCCTTTTTCCTCTCCTGACCCTGCCTTCAGGCCAGCCAGTCACAAAGCTGTGTTGCTGCTGTGGTAGGGGCGATGGTGCAGGCACCACATGCTGAGACAGAGCCCACGTTCTGCCTGGAGGAATCAGGAAAGGGGTCTTTGGACTCCAGAGTCTGTGAGGAAATTGCTGTTACGTTTCTCTCTAGTTTCTCTTGCTACTTTGCCCAAGGGCTGTTCTAAATATATGAAATGTTATGTTCGTATAAAAGATTAAACTTCTGAGAGAAATCTTGAACTTCTAGACTACAGATTGTGAAAAAGGGACCCTGGGAGCGAGAGAGTGTTAGGTAAGTTTTGGAGAAGACATAGCTGAAAAGGGGAGCTCGTACTTTGTGTGTAAATCAATACAAGTCCCAAGTTCACCTCTAAACTGCATATGCATGGATCAGTTATGCCTAAAGGGGCATGACAGAGGTTACTGAACTTTGGTGTAAACTACCATTCAAATCCCAGACTATTCACTAAATAATCCCAATAGCATCAGCTGTTGAAAACTGATTTGGCATTGAACCATTTCCTACAGAAGGCAGGGCAGAATTTGTATTGACTTCTCAAAACAAACAAAGAAAGTAATCAGCATTTGCAAAAGGATTTTATCAGTATCCGGACTCACAACATACTATTCAGTATATCTGGAATATAATCCAAAATTACTCTCAAAGAACCTGGGAGCTCTGACCAATTCTCAAAGGAAAAATTAACATGCTGATTGCAAGATGATCCAGAAAATGGCTTTGATCAGGCAAAGAATTTAAAACAGCATTTATAACCATAATCCAAGAGATAAACATGAATACTCTTAAATGGAAAGATAGACATTCTCAGCAAAAACAAATGAAAACCCTAAAATGAGTATTTTATAACTGAAAGTTAACAATATCTGAAATTTTAAAAAGCAGAAAAAAAAAAAAAAACCCTTTGCATAGGTGTTTTAGCAGAAGAGATAAAATAGATCAGTAGAAAGTATTTAAACAATAGAAATTATCCAAAAAAGAAAAAAAATGGTTTAATTAACTAAATCCTAAGAGACATATGGGACAATATTAGAGGTTCTAAAATTTATGACATCAAAATCCCAGAAGGAGAGGAGAAAAAGTTGGGCTCAGTAAAAAAAAGGAAGAGGTAATAGCTGAAAGCTTCTCAGATTTGATGAAAGGTATAAACTTCTAGCTCTTCATGGATCATTACCTTGTCATGGCAAAGGAGCTTGCATAACTCAGTGAAGCAGGGCCACCCAAGACAGACAGGGCATAGTGAAAAGTTCTGACAAAATGTGGTCTGATGGAAAGGAGAATGGCAAACTGCTCCAGTATTCTGGTTGTGATAACCCTATGAACTGTATAAAAAGCAAAAAGATAATGACACCAAAGATGAACCCCCCCACCTCAGGCTCCCCCTCCCTGGGATTCTCCAAGCAAGAACACTGGAGTGGGTTGCCATTTCCTTCTCCAATGCAGGAAAGTGAAAAGTGAAAGTGAAGTGGCTCAGTCGTGTCCGACCCTTAGTGACCCCATGGACTGCAGCCTACCAGGCTCCTCCGTCCATGGGATTTTCCAGGCAAGAGTACTGGAGTGGGGTGCCATTGCCTTCTCCGCCAGGTCAGAAAGTGTCCAATATACTACTGGGGAAGAGCAGAAGACAGTTACTAATAGCTCCAGAAAGAATGAGGTGGCTGAGCCAAAGCTGAAAGAATGTTCAGTTGTGGATGTGTCTGCTGATGAAAGTAAAATCTGATGCTGTGAAGAACAGTATTGCATAGGAACCTGGAATGTTAGGTCCATGAATCAAGGTAAATTGGATGTGGTCAAGCAGGAGATGGCAAGAGGAAACATCGACATCTTAGGAATCAGTGAACTAAAATGGACAGGAATGGGCAAATTCAATTCAGATGACCGTTATATCTACTACTGTGGACAAGAATCCCTTAGAAGAAATGGAGTACCCTTCATAATCAACAAAAGAGTCTGAAATGCAGTACTTGGGTGCAATCTCAAAAACGACAGAATGATCTCTGTTCATTTTTCCAAGGCAAACCATTCAGTATCACAGTAATCCAAGTCTATGCCCCGAACACTAATGCCTAAAAAACTGAAGTTGAATGGTTCTATGAAGACCTACAAGACCTTCTAGAACTAACACCAAAAAAAGATGTCCTGTTCATCATAGGGGGTTGGGATGCAAAAGTAGGAATTTAAGAGATACCTGGAGTAACAGGCAAGTTTGGCCTTGGAGTACAAAATGAAGCAGGGCAAAGAGCACAGAATTCTGCCAAGAAAATGCAGTGGTCATAGCAAACACCCTTTTCTAACAACACGAGGGATGACTTTACACATGGATATTGACCATTTCACCAAATGGTCAATATTGAAATCAGATTGAAGTACTTATATATGCATGACCATAACATGTTTGAATCTCAAATCTATTAAGGGGATAAATCAGACTCAAAGACTACATATTGGATAATAACATTTATATGACATTGTAGAGAAGGTAAAATTATAGGGATGTCAAACCCTAAGTCACTAGGTGTGGGACTGCTGTTCAACTGCAAATAGACAGCACAAAGGAAAGCTTTATGATGGTGGAAATCCTCATCTTAATTGTGGTAGTGGTTACATTACTATATATTTATCAAAATTCAAAGAACTGTATACTAAATGGGGCAAATGTTATATAAATTTAAAAGCAGTTTTTATTCTCTTTTATACAAATGAGGGAATTGAAACTTGGAGATGTTAAAGAAAGTTTTAAACTAATAATAAGTGGTAGAGAGTGCCTTTATTTCTTTTCTCCTCACTGTGGGTTTTTTAGTCTTGGCAGTATGATTTATTAGACTGGATAGTTCTTTGTTGTAGGGAGCTATCTTGAGCACTGTTTGATATTTATCACTATCTGTGACTTATATCTATATGTAACTAGAAGGTGGTCTGTATTATAATGAAAGTGAAGTGAAGTCGCTTAGTCGTGTCCGACCCTTAGTGACCCCGTGGACTATAGCCTACCAGGCTCCTCCCTCCATGGAATTCTCCAAGCAAGAGTACTGGAGTGGGTTGCCATTTCCTTCTCCAGGGGATCTTCCCAACCTAAGGATCAAACCTGGGTCTCCCACATTCCAGGCAGATGCTTTAACCTCTGAGCCACCAAGGAAGCCACTAGTCTGTATTATAGTTGATGATATTTAAATATTCATTTTCCATTTATTTCCAGTCTGGAGGGAAATCTACCAAGTCAAGTACTCTTTCACTTGGATACTTGATTGAGAAGATTAACATTTAAGGAGAGATACAGAATGGCTGTTCAAATAGGACCTCATTGGATGGTTTAACTTTACTGGGGTGACTAATATCCAGGTAAATGGCTCTCAATTTTCAAGTTTATAAGTTTTATTTTTCTCCCGGTTCTTATTGGGAGTTTGAAAGCATCAATTCTTCATTGCTTGGCCTTCTTTATGGTCCAACCCTCATGTCTCTACATAGCCACTGGAAAAACCATGGCTTGAAAGTGATGTCTTTGCTTTTTAATGTGCTATCTAGGTTTCTTATAGCTTTCCCTCCAAGGAGCAAGCATCTTAATTTCATGGCTGCAATCACTGTCTGCAGAGATTTCAGAGCCCAAGAAAATAAAATATGTTACTGCTTCCACTTTTCCCCCTACTATTTGCCATGAAGTGATGGGACCAGATGCCATGATCTTAGTTTTTTGGATGTTGAATTTTAAGCCAACTTTTTCACTCTCCTCTTTCATCCTCATCAAGAGGCTTTTTAGTTCCTCCTCACTTTCTGCCATTAGAGTGGGATCATCTGCATATCTGAGGTTGTTGATATTTCTCCTGCAGTCTTGATTCCAACTTGTGATTGATCCAGACTGGCACTTTGCATGATGTACTCTGAATATAAGTTAAATAAGCAGGGTGACAGTATACAACCTTGATGTACTCCTTTCCCAATTTGGAACCAGTCTGTTGCTCCATGTCCAGTTCTAACTGTTGCTTCTTGACCTGCATACAGGTTTTTTAGGAGAGAGGTAAGGTGGTCTGGTACTATAGTTGGTGATATTTAAATATTCATTTTCCGTTTACTTCCAATCTGGAGGGAGATCTACCAAGTCAAGTACTCTTCCACTGCTTTTTTTTTTTTTTCCTCAGGGAATTCTTTAACCTTTCAATACCAGACACACATGGACAAGTCTTCCACTTTGGCATCTTTTTCTCATCCTGTATTTCATGCAGACCAATTTGCATTCTGTTAACATTGTTGTTCAAACTAATAATAATATGACTGATTAGTTTACATCAGATTCCATTCATGCCTTTCTGAGGGCACCTTATCGCCTTGATTTATAATAACTTTGGCGTTAGAGAACCTTTACTAAAGAACGTGTTTATAAACCTTGTCTTAGAGAAGGAAGCCATAATAATCATAACTCTTATATAATGATTACAAATGGCTCTCTTAAACTGATTACACTTTAAGTAATAATGAGCTTTATAAAATTAGTGGTGCACAATAATGATTTAATGTGAAACTGTTGATGAAATTCAAAATTTAAAAAGTTATAGCAAGAACATGTGAGTGATGCCTTCTTTGAAAAAAAAAAAGTTTAAATGGAAAATGATTAGGAGATTTGAAAACATGAGCTGTTTGCTAAATGGTTAAGAAACTATTGAAAGAAACTACTTTCTGTGGAAGATGGGTACCATTCTTTCCTCTTCTCACCACAGTTCATATATAATTCATATATTCTACATTTCCATTGTAGCAAGATAGCATCTCTAGACACTGTTTTTTTAAAAAAATTGAAGTATTGTTGATATGCAAGTGTTGTGTTTTAGGTGTATAGCAAAGTGATTCAGTTATTCATATATGTATGTATGTATGTGTATATATTTATATATGTATATATATTCTTTTCCAGATTCTTTTCCCTTGTAAATTATTACAAATATTGAGTATAGTTCTCTGTGCTGTATAGTAGCTCCTTGTTGGTTATTTATTTCATATATAGTAGTGTGTATATGTTAATCTCTAAGTCCTAATTTATTCCTCCTTACCCCCTGACTTTCACCTTGGGTAAGCATAAGTTTGTGTTCTCTGTCTGTGGCTCTATTTCTGTTTTGTAAAGAAGCTCGATTGTATCATTTTTTAAAAAGATTCCACATATAAGTGCTATCATATGATATTTGTCTTTACCTGTCTGGCTTACTTCACTTAGTATGATAATCTCTAGATTAATCTGTGTTACGACAAATGGAATCATTTCATTGTTTTTATGGCCAAACAATATTCCATTGTTTATATATACACTATATCTTCTTTATCCATTCATCTGTAGATGGCAATTTAGATTGCCTCCATGGCTTGGCTATTGAAAATAGTGCTACAGTGAACACTGGGGTGAATGTGTCTTTTTAAATTGTAATTTTTTCCAGATGTATGCCCAGGAATGGGATTCACAGATCATATGGTAACTCTAGTTTTTTAAGGAGCTTCCATACTGTTCTCTAAAGTGGCTGTACCAATTTACATTTCTACCAATAGCGTAGGAGGGTTCCTTTTTCTCCATTCCCTCTCCAGCATTCACTGTAGATTGTTTGGTGATGGCCATTCTGATCATATGAGATGATATCTTGTAGTTTTGGCCTTTCTCTAATAATCAGAAATGTTGAGCATTTTTTGTGTGTGCTTGTTGGCCATCTGTATATCATTTTTGAATAAATTTCTATTTAGATCTTCTTTCCATTTTTTGTTTTAGTTTTTAAATATATTGAGCTGTATGACCTGTTTATATTTTAGAAATTAATTCATTGTTGATAGCATTTTTTTGCAAATATTTTCTCCAAGTTCCTGGGTTGTCTTTTCGTTTTTTTTTTTTTTAAATGGTTTCCTTTGCTGTGCAAAAGCTTTTGAATTTAATTTGGTCCCATTTGTTTATTTTTCTTTTTATCTTCATTACTCTGGGAGGTGGTGCCCAAAAGGTAGTGCTGCTGTTTAGGTCAGAGAATGTTCTTTAATCCATATTGAGTTTATTTTTGTATATGGTGTTAGAGAATATTCTACTTTCATTTTTTTATATGTAGCTCTCCTGTTTTCCCAGCATCACTTATTGAAGAGACTATCTTTTTTTCCCATTATTTATTCTTGCCTCTTTTGTCATAGATTAATTGGCCATAGGTTTGTGGGTTTATTTCTGGGCTTTCTATCCTGTTCCATTGAACTGTATTTCTGTTTTTATGCCAGGGCCATGATATTTTGATTCCTATAGCTTTGCAGTGTAGCCTGAAGTCAGGAAGCATGATTCCTCCAGCTTTATTTTTCTTCCTCGAGATTGCTTTTGCTATTTGGAGTCTTTTGTGTTTCCATACAAATTTTAAAATTACTTGTTCTAGTTTTGTGAAAAATGCTGTTGATAATTTAATAGAAATGGACATTGACTCTGTAGATTACCTTGGGTAGTATAGTCACTTTAACAGTATCGATTCTTGAAGCCCAAGACCATGATGTATCTTTACATCTGTTTGTGTCATCTTCAGTTCCCGTGATCAGTATCTTAAAGTTTTTGGAGTATAGGTTTTTTGCCTCCTTCACTTCAGTTCAGTCACTCAGTCCTGTCTGACTCTTTGCAACCCCATGAACCATAGCACGCCAGGCCTCCCTGTCCATCACCAACTCCTAGAGTTTACCCTAACTCATGTACATTGAGTTGGTGATGCCATCCAACCATCTTATCCTCTGTCATCTCCTTCTCCTCCTGCCCTCAATCTTTCCCAGCATCAGGGTCTTTTCAGTTGAATCAGTACTTCACATCAGGTGGCCAAAGTATTGGAATTTCAGCTTCAGCATCAGTCCTTTCAATGAACACCCAGGACTGATCTCCTTTAGGATGGACTGGCTGGATCTCCTTGCAGTTCAAGGGACTCTCAAGAGTCTTCTCCAACACCACAGTTCAAAAGCATCAATTCTTTGGCACTCAGCTTTCTTTATAGTCCAACTTTGACATCTGTACATGACTACTGGAAAAACCAAAGCCTTGACTAGATAGTCCTTTGTTGACAAAATAATGTCTCTGCTTTTTAATATGTTGTCTAGGTTTGTCATAACTTTCCTTCCAAGGAGTAAGCGTCTTTTAATTTCATGGCTGCAGTCACCATCTGCAGTGATTTTGGAGCCCCAGAAATAAAGCAGCCACTGTTTCCACTGTTTCTCCATCTATTTGCCATGAAGTGATGGGGCTGTATGCTATGATCTTAGTTTTCTGAATGTTGAGCTTTAAGCCAACTTTTTCACTCTCCTCTTTCACTTTCATCAAGAGGCTCTTTAGTTCTCCTTTGCCTCCTTAGGCTTTATTTGTAGGGATTAAAAAAATTTTTTTTGATACAGTGGTCAGTGGGATTGTTTCCTTAATTTTTCTTTCTGATCTTTTCTTATTAATGTATAGAAAAATTTCTGCATACTAATTTTGCATCCTGCAACTTTACTGAATTCCCTGATGAGCTCACTTTCTGGTAGCGTCTTTAGGATTTTTCATGAATAATATCATGTCACCTGCACACAGAATTTTGCATCTTCTTTTCCAATTTTGATTTCTTTTTTCTTTGACTTGTTTCTTCATCTTGCTTGACATATATATATGTGCAAAATCTATATCATTGACAAAATTAATAGTTCATCTTATTGCAGGTTTATAAAAGAGAATTAACTTTATTACTAAATATCATAAAAGTTATTCAGAAACATTAATGAATAATATGTAATTTGTTTTATTAATTTGTATACACTTTTCTGAATATAATATTTCTGTTAGTGGATACCATAAAGACGTTGAGATCATAGATAAATCTATTTTTCTCTGTTTCTTCTCTCTCTCTTCCTTTCAGCAGATGTGCTGTGCTGTGCTGTGCTCAGTCCTTCAATCTTTTCTGACTCTTTGCGACCCCATGGACAGTAGCCTGCCAGGCTCCTCTGTCCATGGGAATTCTCCAGGCAACAATACTGGAGTGGGGTGCTATTTCCTACTCCAGGGGATCTTCCCAACCCAATGATCAAACCCGCGTCTTTTGCATCTCCTGTATTGGCAAGTGAATTCTTTACCATTGTGCCACCTGGGAAGCCAGTGGTCACATGTGGATGAAGTTACCTGTTTTTTACTTCAAGCCTAGAACTTTGATGAAAGTGCCTGGCAAATCCAGTAATCTTCCCCTCCTATGAATTTAAGAGTGCTTCTTATTGTTAGTATTCATTTCACACATACTATTATGCATTATTATTAATTATATGTTTTGTGTCTCAAGCTATATTACAGGTCCCTTTATTTAGGCATCTTATAGTATGTATTTGATATTTTCTGAATGAGTGATTATTATTTCTCACTAATATCTTAGTTTTGTTTTGAAAACATGTTGGGTCATCTTCTCACAGCAAATGTTCATTA
Organism: Bubalus bubalis; assembly: GCF_019923935.1. NCBI lineage: Eukaryota > Metazoa > Chordata > Mammalia > Artiodactyla > Bovidae > Bubalus > Bubalus bubalis. The sequence continues at coordinate 79,402,033 of NC_059160.1, read as the reverse complement.
GGTAGGATTTGAAGGAGCTGAAAGCCTTTGCTATTCTGTCATTTCCTAAAAGAGTGCACATTATTTCCTTGACTAGATCTCATATAATATTCACTTTTCCATTACAGTAGTTATATTGTAGTTAAGCGAGATTGGAAGAAATGTCACTGGGTTTGTTTTATGGCTGACTTTGGAGCCATTTCCTGAATATTATACTCAGTACAGCTTGTTTTTCCAGTCACTGCTTTAAATATTATGAGATACAGGCCTAAAACTTTCTGGCCAGACCTCTTTACCTGGAGGCTTATTCAAAGGACTGAAAGTTATTTAATAAATAATCTTAAATGTCTGCATTTAGTTACATCCATTAGATGGCTCCTTTTAATTTGTGTGTATGTGTGTACATGTGTGTGCTATCTTAAATTGTTTTCCATGTGTAAATTTCTTAAAACTTTTTGAAAAGTATAAATATTTTTAGAGAGACTGTTGGGCTACATGAGCATGAATATTCAGATCAGATGGTCTTGCCATTTACTGGCTGTGTGACCTTGGGTATTTTTACTTCATTCAGGCTTCTGATTCTTTAGTTAGTTCTATTATAGGGCTAACAATGCTTATTCCAGAGTACAGCTGCAAGAATTAAAATGAAAGCATGTATATAAAACCAGGCTTGTAGTAGATGTTCAAGAAATCATTATTAATCATCTCCTTATTTATGTCACCTTCACTGTGGTTAAATTTTGTAATATACTATCACAATTAAATATTCCTATCCTCTTAAAATAATTTGGCTGTTTAGGTCACTTCAGATTGCAATGGAAAAGTTAGAAAGTGTCTATGCCATATAGAATTTTTATAGAATCCTAGTAGATAGTTAGCAGTATTTTTTAAATAATCAGGTTTTGAGTGGTAGCAGAGAGATCTAACCGTGTTAATAAAATAGGCAGAAGAACCTATAATTACTGTATAACCTCAGCACTTTATTTTCATGATAATAATCCTGTTTATGTAGCCTACTATGGGCTGGAGTTTGTTTCATTTTTTCTTTCTGGTCTAACTTAAATATTACTCATTTTTTTGGAGCTAGATTTTATACTTTTTAAGGTTGAGTGTTATGACATCATGTTATCATCAGTGATGGTATACACAAAATAAACTGCTGAGGTTATACAATAATTATAGATTCTTGTGGCTATTTTATCAACATGGTTAGATCTCTCAGCTGCTACTCAAAACCTGAGTATTTAAAAAATGCTGTTAGATATCTAGTAGGATTCTATAAAAATTCTATATGGCATAGACATCTTCTAACTTCGCCATTGCAACCTGAAGTGACCTAAACAGCCAAACTATTTTAAAAGGATAGGAATTATACTATAAATAAAATGGGTTTCCTTTATGGCTCAGTTGGTAAAGAATCCACCTGCAATGCAGGAGACCTGGGTTCGATTCCTGGGTCAGGAAGTTTCCCTGGAGAAGAGAAAGGTTATCTACTCCAGTATTCTGGCCTGAAGTCACAAAGAGTTAGACACGACTGAGAGACTTTCACTCATAAATAAAATAATACTACATTGCACATAAAAAAGAGGGGATTGTTTTGTCATTTAATTATAAAGCTATCAGTGTTAAAGTTTTTAGGGAAAAAGTATTTTTTTTTGAAATAATTTTTACATTCAAGTTTCATGAATTTTGATTTACTAAATTAACCATCAAAGTACAGAGTTTTAAAGGGTTTCTAATAATATGATAATGATTCATCATGATTTCTCCTATTGCTTCTCACTACTAACACTTTAGTATTTTACAGTAGCATCGAATAGCATCTTAATAGAATATTAATAGTCTCGATTAAATATTCTCTTGTATTTGTTGTGATGGAAACAGTATACTGAGATGCTTTTATGAGATATAACAAACTTGTAATGGATTGCATTTTGGTAGTTTTAGTAAGCAGAAAGCTGTAGGACACTTAATTGGATTGAGATTCTCTTGATCATGAAAAGAAATTCTTTGTGCTGTGGGAGTCTGTTAGCTTTTTTAGAACCATTGCCATATTTATTCTTTCCTTCCTTCTTTCATCAATAAATAACTACTTCACCTTAGATATTTTCATTTAAGTTGAAATGGAAGAAAATAACATTTATTATTTGTCTTTGAAACTTGTTAAAAATTTAAGACCACTCAATTGTAAGGAATAGACTTGATGCTGAAGTATATTTTTAACTGATTCTGAGGATTTTTTTTTTAAACAAAGACTACAAGAGTAAAATAACCCAGTGTTTGACATGGGTTGCATAAATACTCAACGCTTGGTTTTATCAAAAGGAATAAAAAATAGTTCATGAAATTAGAGTCATCATTTTTATGAAGTAAATTGAATAAAACAAGATGAAGTTAAGTCAATAACATTTTTGGAGTTGCACACCTTATTTAATCTATCTTCTTTGACTTTCTGATTGGAATAATTTCCCCAGTTATAAATAGCCCAGGCTTAGTAGTCCAAATGAATGTGTGTGGCTATTGTCATTTCCTGGCTTTGGCATTTCTACAATTAGTGTGGAAGTTGCTGGCAAGCTCCTGGGTGAGTGTTTTGATGTACTGACTTAGAAGTGGAAGAATAAAACCCTTTTCACAGCTGCTGTGTGATTCTGAACATAGACACACAAGCTGGTTTTTTTTTTTTTTTTCAGTTTTATACTAATTTAGGTATATAGACATCATGCTTCAAATGAATTGTTGGCTGGGATAGCTCCTTTTTCTATTGTTTATCTAAGGGAGAACAAATTTGGGTTTCAAGTAAATATTGGGATGGTTTGTTTGTGAAAGTTGCAGAGAGTAGTCCTGGAACTGAATTTTCTCTCTGTCTTTTGGCTTTAAAACTGAGGTGTTACAAATTGTGGAACAATCTGCAATCTACAAAATTAACTGAGATTTTTTTTTAGTGATTGAAGTGTATAGATTTATCTCATTCATTGGGATAAAATAAAAAGTTATTTAGAGAGATTGATGAAAGGAGGTCTATATAAAAATTGTTAAATAGATACTGGAAAGTGGTAATTTTATCTGCATTTTACTAGCTGGCTATTGACTTTTTCAGTAAATATCATTTTAAAAATGAGGAACAGTGAGTTATTACTCTTGTGTCAGTCACCAAGTTCTCATAAAGATAGATAAAGCAAGATATGTATATAATTCAAGTTTTCAAAAGGAAGACTTTTCTCTAACTTTAGTGTCTAATTGGTGTAGTGTTGCACACAAAGATTTTAGGAAACTTTTCTTACTCAAAATGAATTTGAATGTTTATCTTAAACTCTTTAATTTTTTTTTCCTAAGCTTACTACTTTTTGAAAACATGGAACCCAAAGAAGACATACAGATGGCTAACAAACACATGAAAAGATGCTCAACATCACTCACTATCAGAGAAATGCAAATCAAAACCACAATGAGGTACCATTTCACGCCAGTCAGAATGGCTGCGATCCAAAAGACTACAAACAATAAATGCTGGAGAGGCTGTGGAGAAAAGGGAGCCCTCTTACACTGTTGGTGGGAATGCAAACTAATACAGCCACTATGGAAACAGTGTGGAGATTCCTTAAAAAACTGGAAATAGAACTGCCATATGACCCAGAAATCTCACTGCTGGGCATACACACTGAGGAAACCAGAAGGGAAAGAGACACGTGTACCCCAGTGTTCATCGCAGCACTGTTTATAATAGCCAGGACATGGAAGCAACCTAGATGTCCATCAGCAGATGAATGGATAAGAAAGCTGTGGTACATATACACAATGGAGTATTACTCAGCCATTAAAAAGAATACATTTGAATCAGTTCTAATGAGGTGGATGAAACTGGAGCCTATTATACAGAGTGAAGTAAGCCAGAAAGAAAAACACCAATACGGTATACTAACGCATATATATGGAATTAAAAAGATAGTAACGATAACCGTATATGTGAGACAGAAAAAGAGACACATATATAGAACAGTCTTTTGGACTCTGTGGGAGAAGAAGAGGATGGAATGATTTGAGAGAATAGCATTGAAACATGTATATTATCATATGTGAAACAGATTGCCAGTCCAGGTTTGATGCATGAGACAGGGTGCTCAGGGCTGGTGCATTGGGATGACCCAGAGGGATGAGATGGGGAGGGAGGTGGAGGAGGGGGCTTAGGATGGGGAACACATGTACACCCGTGGCTGATTCATGTCAATGTAAGGTAACCAATACAATATTGTAAAGTAATTAGCCTCCAAATAAAATAAAATATATGTATATAAAAAAGCATGGACACCCAGTATAATTTTTTCCTAGGAATATGAAAGATTAAAGTAAAGTTTAGGTTCAGTTTAGCCATTAGTTTTAATTCTGAACTTACTCGCAAAGTAGTTTAGCATTAACTTTTCAATTTTGTTTTTATTTACAAATACGTTTTTCTCATTTTTCCTGAAAATCTTCACATATGTAAAATAAAGTATGCTTTTTCCTTTCTACTTTTGTTACCAATATTCAGTATATTCTTCTTTATATGATCATTGTATTTATAAGCTGTGGATCTTTTGCTTTCTCTTTATGATGCTACAAAAGTAAGAAACCAAATTTAGTGTTTTGTTTGTGGATCTGGTGGATCTTTCATTTCAGTTCAGTTCAGTTCAGTCACTCGGTCATGTCCGACTCTTTGCGACCCCATGAATCGCAGCACGGCAGGCCTCCCTGTCCATCACCAACTCCCGGAGGTCACTCAAACTCATGTCCATCGAGTCGGTGATGCCATCCAGCCGTCTCATCCTCTGTCGTCCCCTTCTCCTCCTGCCCCCAATCCCTCCCAGCATCAGAGTATTTTCCAATGAGTCAGCCCTTTGCATAAGGTGGCCAAAGTATTGGAGTTTCAGCTTCAGCATCAGTCCTTCCAATGAACACCCAGGACTGATCTCCTTTAGGATGAACTGACTGGATCTCCTTGCAGTCCAAGGGACTCTCAAGAGTCTTCTCCAACACCACAGTTCAAAAGCATCAATTCTTTGGTGCTCAGCCTTCTTCACAGTCCAATTCTCACATCCATACATGGCCACTGGAAAAACCATAGCCCTGACTAGACAGACCTTTGTTGGCAAAGTAATATCTCTGCTTTTGAGTATGCTATCTAGGTTGGTCATAACTTTCCTTCCAAGGAGTAAGCATCTTTTAATTTCACGGCTGCAGTCACCATCTGCAGTGATTTTGGAGCCCAGAAAAACAAAGTCTGACATTGTTTCCACTGTGTCCCCATCTATTTCCCATGAAGTGATAGGACCACATGCCATGATCTTAGTTTTCTGAATGTTGAGCTTTAAGCCAACTTTTTCACTCTCCTCTTTCACTTTCATCAAGAGGCTTTTTAGTTCATCTTCACTTTCTGCCATAAGGGTGGTGTCATCTGCATATCTGAGGTTATTGATATTTCTCCCGGCAGTCTTGATTCCAGCTTGTGCTTCTTCCAGCCCACCGTTTCTCATGATGTACTCTGCATATAAGTTAAATAAGCAGGGTGACAATGTACAGCCTTGACGAACTCCTTTTCCTATTTGGAACCAGTCTGTTGTTCCATGTCCAGTTCTAACTGTTGCTTCCTGACCTGCATACAGGTTTCTCAAGAGGTGGTCTGGTATTCCCATCTTTCAGAATTTTCCACAGTTTATTGTGATCTACACAGTCAAAGGCTTTGGCACAGTCAATAAAGCAGAAATCGATGTTTTTCTGAAACTCCCTTCCTTTTTCCATGATCCAGTGGATGTTGGCAATTTGATCTCTGGTTCCTCTGCCTTTTCTAAAACCAGCTTAAACATCTGGAAGTTCACGGTTCACGTATTGCTGAAGTCTGGCTTGGAGAATTTTGAGCATTACTTTACTAGTGTGTGAGATGAGTGCAATTGTGCAGTAGTTTGATTTGCAATTGTGCAATTCTTTGGCATTGCCTTTCTTTGGGATTGGAATGAAAACTGATCTTTTCCAGTCCTGTGGCCACTGCTGAGTTTTCCGAATTTGCTGGCATATTGAGTGCAGCACTTTCATAGCATCATCTTTCAGGATTTGAAATAGCTCAACTGGAATTCCATCACCTCCACTAGCTTTGTTTGTAGTGATACTTTCTAAGGTCCACTTGACTTCACATTCCAGGATGTCTGGCTCTAGGTGAGTGATCACACCATCGTGATTATGTGGGTCATGAAGCTCTTTTTTGTACAGTTCTTCTGTGTATTCTTTCCACCTTGTCTTAATGCCTTCTGTTTCTGTTAGGTCCATACCATTTCTGTCCTTTATCGAGCCCATCTTTGCATGAAGTGTTCCCTTGGCATCTCTAATTTTCTTGACAAGATCTCTAGTCTTTCCCATTCTGTTTTTTTCCTCTATTTCTTTGCATTGAATACTGAGGAAGGCTTTCTTATCTCTTCTTGCTATTCTTTGGAACTCTGCATTCAGATGCTTATATCTTTCCTTTTCTCCTTTGCTTTTCGCTTCTCTTCTTTTCACAGTTATTTGTAAGGCCTTCTCAGGCAGCCATTTTGCTTTTTTTGCATTTCGTTTCCATGGGGATGGTCTTGATCCCTGTCTCCTGTACAATGTCATGAACCTCTGTCCATAGTTCATCAGGCACTCTGTCTATCGGATCTAGTCCCTTAAATCTATTTCTCATTTCCACTGTATAATCATAAGGAATTTGCTTTAGGTCATATCTGAATGGTCTAGTGGTTTTCCCCACTTTCTTCAATTTAAGTCTCAATATGGCAATAAGGAGTTCATGATCTGAGCCACAGTCAGCTCCCGGTCTTGTTTTTGTTGACTGTATAGAGCTCTCCATCTTTGGCTGCAAAGAATATAATCAATCTGATTTCGGTATTGACCATTTGGTGATGTCCATGTCTAGAGTCTTCTCTTTTGTTTTTGGAAGAGGGTGTTTGCTATGACCAGTGCGTTCTCTAGGCAAAACTCTATTAGTCTTTGCCCTGCTTCATTCCATACTCCAAGGCCAAATTTGCCTGTTACTCCAGGTGTTTCTTGACTTCCTACTTTTGCATTCCAGTCCCCTAGAATGAAAAGGACATCTTTTTTGGGTATTAGTCTAAAAGGTCTTGTACGTCTTCATAGAACTGTTCAACTTCAGCTTCTTCAGGGTTATTGGTTGGGACATAGGCTTGGACCTTTGTTGACACTGTGATGTCTCTGATTTTTAATACTCTGTCTAGGTTTGCCATATCCTTTCAAGGGGCAAGTGTCTTTTCATTTCATGGCTGCAGTCACCTTCTGTAGTGATATTGAAGCGCAAGAAAATAAAATCTGTCACTGTTTCCATTTTTTCTGTTCTGTTTGCCATGGAGTGATGGGACTGGTTGCCATGATCTTCATTTCTTGAATGTTGAATTTTAAGCCAGCTTTTTCACTCTCCTCTTTTATCTTCATCAACAGGCTCTTTAGTTCGTCTTTGCTTTCTGCCGTTAGGGTGGTGTCACCTGCATATCTGAGGTTATTACTATTTCTGTCAGCAATCTTAGTTCCAGCTTGAGATTCATCCAGTCCAGCATTTCGCATGATGTACTCTGCATATAAGTTGAATAAACAGGATGACAGTATACAACCTTGATGTACTCCTTTCCCAGTTTTGAACATGTTTGTTGTTCTGTGTTCAGTTCCAACTGTTGATTCTTGAGCTGCATACAAGTTTCTTAGGAGGAAAGTAAGCCAATTGGGTATTCTGATCTTTTTAATAATTTCCCACAGTTTGTTGTGGTCCACACAGTCAAAGGATTTAGTATAGTCAGTGAAGCAGAAGTAGATGTTTTTCTGGAATCCCCCTTTTTTTTCCACGACCCAAATCTATGACTGTAGATTTGTCAATTCTCTATATATTTCTATCATCTTTTGTCTGTATTTTGAAACCATATAAGATTATATACAGTTTGACAGGTGAAGCTTTTATCATTAGCAAGTGAGTGACCTGTTTGATCTTTAGTAGTACTTTTTGAGTTACTGTTTTTTTGTCTGGATGAATATGGCTACTTCAGCTTTGTTTTGTTTAGACTTTTCCTTGTTTGTCTTTTGCTCTCAATCTTAATCTTAATCCTTTTAACTTGTCTTTTTTTAGCATAAACATGAAGTATAAATTTTAAATTCAGACAGATTACTTTATTTATTTATTTTTCAATTTTATTTTATTTTTATTTTATTTTATTATTTTTTGTTGTTGTTGTTGTTTTTTTTTTTTTTTGGTATCACACATTTTATCAGCAGAATTAGGATAACCCATGCCCAGCAAGTTAAGCAAACACAAAGACTTAGGCCACTTTGGCAGTGCTCCACGGGAGGGCCTTTGAAAGGGTTAATGGAGGCTGCTCTTTCAAGGCTGGATGTTTTTATTTTATTTATTTATTTTTTTTTCATGTTCTTTCATTTTTTTTTTTTGTTTGTGTTTTTTTGTTTTTTATTTTTTTTATTTATTTTTTAAAATAATTTTATTTTATTTTTAAACTTTACATAATTGTATTAGTTTTGCCAAACATCAAAATGAATCCGCCACAGGTATACATGTGTTCCCCATCCTGAGCCCTCCTCCCATACCATCCCTCTGGGTCGTCCCAGTGCACCAGCCCCAAGCATCCAGCATCGTGCATCAAACCTGGACTGGCAACTCGTTTCATACATGATATTTTACATGTTTCAGTGCCATTCTCCCCAATCTTCCCACCCTCTCCCTCTCCCACAGAGTCCATAAGACTGTTCTATACATCAGTGTCTCTTTTGCTGTCTAGTACACAGGGTTATTGTTACCATCTTTCTAAATTCCATATATATGCATTAGTATACTATATTGGTGTTTTTCTTTCTGGCTTACTTCACTCTGTATAATAGGCTCCAGTTTCATCCACCTCATTAGAACTGATTCAAATGTATTCTTTTTAGTGGCTGAGTAATACTCCATTGTGTATATGTACCACAGCTTTCTTTTTTTTTTTAATTTTATTTTATTTTTAAACTTTACATAATTGTATTAGTTTTGCCAAACATCAAAATGAATCCGCCACAGGTATACATGTGTTCCCCATCCTGAGCCCTCCTTCCTCCTCCCTCCCCATACCATCCCTCTGGGTCGTCCCAGTGCACCAGCCCCAAGCATCCAGTATCGTGCATCGAACCTGGACTGGCAACTCGTTTCATACATGATATTTTACATGTTTCTGTGCCATCCTCCCAAATCTTCCCACCCTCTCCCTCTCCCACAGAGTCCATAAGACTGTTCTATACATCAGTGTCTCTTTTGCTGTCTCGTACACAGGGTTATTGTTACCATCTTTCTAAATTCCATATATATGCGTTAGTATACTGTATTGGTGTTTTTCTTTCTGGCTTACTTCACTCTGTATAATAGGTTCCAGTTTCATCCACCTCATTAGAACTGATTCAAATGTATTCTTTTTAATGGCTGAGTAATACTCCATTGTGTATATGTACCACAGCTTTCTTATCCATTCATCTGCTGATGGACATCTAGGTTGCTTCCATGTCCTGGCTATTATAAACAGTGCTGCGATGAACATTGGGGTACACGTGTCTCTTTCCCTTCTGGTTTCCTCAGTGTGTATTCCCAGCAGTGGGATTGCTGGATCATAAGGCAGTTCTATTTCCAGTTTTTTAAGGAGTCTCCACACTGTTCTCCATAGTGGCTGTACTAGTTTGCATTCCCACCAACAGTGTAAGAGGGTTCCCTTTTTTTCACACCCTCTCCAGCATTTATTACTTGTAGACTTTTGGATCGCAGCCATTCTGACTGGTGTGAAATGGTACCTCATAGTGGTTTTGATTTGCATTTCTCTGATAGTGAGTGATGTTGAGCATCTTTTCATGTGTTTGTTAGCCATCTGGATGTCTTCTTTGGAGAAATGTCTATTTAGTTCTTTGGCCCATTTTTTGATTGGGTCATTTATTTTTCTGGAGTTGAGCTGTAGGAGTTGCTTGTATATTTTTGAGATTAGTTGTTTGTCAGTTGCTTCATTTGCTATTATCTTCTCCCATTCTGAAGGCTGTCTTTTCACCTTGCTAATAGTTTCCTTTGATGTGCAGAAGCTTTTAAAGTTAATTAGGTCCCATTTGTTTATTTTTGCTTTTATTTCCAATATTCTGGGAGGTGGGTCATAGAGGATCCTGCTGTGATGCATGTCAGAGAGTGTTTTGCCTATGTTCTCCTCTAGGAGTTTTATAGTTTCTGGTCTTACGTTGAGATCTTTAATCCATTTTGAGTTTATTTTTGTGTATGGTGTTAGAAAGTGTTCTAGTTTCATTCTTGTACAAGTGGTTGACCAGATTTCCCAGCACCACTTGTTAAAGAGATTGTCTTTAATCCATTGTATATTCTTGCCTCCTTTGTCAAAGATAAGGTGTCCATATGTGTGTGGATTTATCTCTGGGCTTTCTATTTTGTTCCATTGATCTATATTTCTGTCTTTGTGCCAGTACCATACAGACAGATTACTTTAAATCCAGGCTAATTGCTTTTCTTATCTGGTGCATTTGATAATTTTACACATATTATAATTATTGATATAATTGTATTTATATCTATGTTTGCACCCCCAACTTATTTGTGCTATTTTCTCTCCTGTTTGAATTGCCCTGTGTTTGTATTTTTTACTCATGCAAGTATTTCTCAACTAGTTTGGAGGTCATATTTTATTTGCATATATTTTTAGTACTTGCCACTGAAATGCATATTTAACTTAATAAAGTCTGAAGTTACACAATGTCTTTATCTTCCTCTTGCATAATATAAACAACTTAACCAGGTGGCTCTAGTGGTAAACAACCTGCCTCCAATGCAGGAGACATAAGAGACCTGGGTTCCATCCCTGGGTTGGGAAGAGGGCATGGCAACCTACTTCAGTATTCTTGTCTGGAGAATCCCACGAACAGAGGAACTTGGCAGGCTACAGTCCATAGAGTCGTGAAGAGTCAGACATGACTGAAGTGACCTAGCATGCAACAGCACATTAACTCCCTTTAACCTCCTCCTAACTTTAATTCTATGTTTTCATGTATTTTGATTTTCATCCTGAGATTGAATATACACCACAAAATACTGTTAATGGGTTTTTGTTTGTTTGTTTAATTCTTTAGATGTTCATGTGTATTTACCACTTTCTTTGCTCTTCATTCATGATTTTTCTTGAATCATCTATTTGAGACCACTTTCTGTCTGCATACTGTGATATTATAATTCATAGAAAATAAATATTTGGTTATTCAGGTGACCAAGATATATTTCTCATATATATTTGGTCTTCATCCACAGTTCTTAGATCACAACTTGAAAACTGTTGGAATTTCCTAAGTATTGAGGGTAATAAGTGTGTCATTTTTTACATTAAGGAGGTGACTTTTGGAAAGCACTTAAGGATGGGGCTGGTTGTCAATGGACCCAACCTTGTGATTAGAAGGTTGGAACTTTCATTTCTACACCCTGACCTTTGAGGAGGGGATAATTCAGTCACCAATCAGCCATGCCTATGGGATGAATCTTCCATTAAAACCCCAAAAGGGTAAGATTCAGAGAGCTTCCAGGTTAGAGAACATGTGGAGGTTCTGGGAGAGTGGCTCCTGGAGAGCATAGAAGCTTTGCATCCCTACCCCATTCCTTGACCTGCATATCTCCTTGATCTGGCTCTTCCTGTGTTATAACCTTTTATAATAAACTGGTCATCTAATAACTAAAATTTTTCTTTGAGCTCTGTGTGCTGCTCTAGCAAATGAATCAAATCCAAGGAGAAAATCATAGGAATCTCTGATTTATAGCTAGTTAGTCAGAGGTACAGTTGGCATTATGAGTTGAAGGGAGTCACTGGAAATTCCAGTTTGTAGCCAGTTGATCAGAAACACAGCCTGGACTTACAACTGGCATTTGAAACTGGGGGTGTGTGCAGGGGGCAGTCTTATAGGACTGAGCCCTCAACCTGTAGAAGCTGATGCTTGCTGTCTCTGAGCAGGTGGTTTTAGAATTGAGTTGAATTCTGAGACAACCTACTGATGTTCAAGAATTGCTTTTTGTTGTGGGGAGCCCCCTCACTGAATTGGGTCCCCAAAGAAATACATGTCTAGAATTTTCTTAGTTTGGAATTTTGCTTTTATTCTTTTAAAAGTTAACATAATAAACTTTTATTCTCAGTCAACATGTGTAGTATGTCAAACTGTTTCTCACAGTCTGTCATGGATCCAGGCTGATGGAGGCTACACCGTCAGTGGTCCTATCTGAGATGCATGGGCTTCCTAGTAGGTGTTGTAGGGGAAGAGAATCCTGGAGGGTCTGTACTGGGAGTTAAATGAATGCATATTCCTTCAGCTCACAGCTTTCCAGTCTGTCATGCACAGGGTAGGGGAATCTTCCCTCATTCTTGGTTGGAGAGAAGTAGATACGAGTAATCACTATGAGACTCTCCTTAGGTAGTTTTTTGTTGTTGTTGCTATAAAGTCATTATCACTTTTTCTTCTTCTAGTTTTCTTGAGCTGTAATTGACATGCATCTCTGTATAAGTTTAAGGTGTACAGCATAATGATTTGACATACATCATGAAATGATTACCACAATAAGTTTGATGAACATCTTGTATAGATACAGAATTAGAGAAATAGAAAAATAATTTCCTTGTAATGAAAAATCTTAGGATTTTTTTTTTAACAACTTTCATTTATAACTGTTAATTATATTTATTATGTTGAATGCTCCATCCTTGGTACTTGTAACTGGAAGTTTGAACCTTTTGACTACCTTCATCTAAGTCCCTCTCCCCTTTGTTTTTGAAAGTTAATTTTTGTCTGTTGGGGTAGAAACATAGATTAATTGTTGTATTCTCTCAGCACTCTGAAAATACCATTTTACTGTCTTTTAGCTTCCATTGCTGCTGGCAAGAAGTCAGCTGTCATTTAACAAAGAAGTTCTGATGTTAATTAGAAGATTGGAGATGGCCAAATACTGTCATATTTTTTCTTTCAACTTTGCATTTCCAAAGAAACTAGTTATACATGAGAATTTCCCTTCTCATGTGTCTGATCCCCTCCCATAAGTATGAAGAAAAACACAGGCTTAAAGTTGAGACCTAACTGAAGAAAAGAAACTTCAGGACTTGGGGGATCTTTTTCAACTTTTCCAAGACAAATGTTAATAAAAGGAAGTTTTTAATTCTTTTGCATTTAACTTACTTATATAAAAGTTTTCATCAAATTGAAATTAGTCATTTAAATGATATTTAGCTATATGTCTCTTTTTTGGTCATCTGCTCAGTCATCCTTCTACATCTGTCCCCTGTATCTATCATATGTCTTTTTACCTACTCTGCCTTCTCTTGAAGGGGGTTGACTTTAAATAAATATTAGCCCATTGAAATATGGTATTGACATACTTATAGATAAGGGATTTTGCAAAATGCAGTTCAAAAAGGCTAAGAATGAGCTAGGTATTTTTCTATTACATTATTAAAGTAAAATGTGAGTAGCAGCAGGGGTAAAAGTCATCTTACCTTATTTTTGATCTTTTGTCAAGGAATTGGAAACCACCACTTCTTTTCTGGCTGTGTCAGTGTCACACAGCTGCTGGAATAGAAATAAGACAATTTCAGAGTTAATGCCACATAACTTGTATCAAACTGTGTTTGCCTACTGAGTCAGAGCTGCCATTAGTTGTACAAGTAGAGTGAAAAGATGTTTATAAGCCATGGAAAGTAATACGGGGTTAATTTAAATGAACCTTTTTCTAAAGCTAGCTCTTTTCATAGTCTTATAGCTTGTCATTATTTGTCATATCACTTGGAGTCTAACAGTGTAAGTCTGGTGTCTTGCTTATTGCCTTTTATAAATGTTAAGGATTCATCTACTCTCTTTAGACTCTACAAGAAAAAAAAGCATTGCAAAACATTGATATATGTTTCACTGTGACTGGCTCCTACAATTTCAAAGAACCAGCCAAATGATACTAAAGTTATGTGTATATTCCTGATACACTAAAGAACAAAACATGAAGTTGGTTATATTTATTAAAATAATCTTGACTCTATGCCAGACAGAACATAAGGATCTTCCCTCTCCTTCACTCCATTTTCGTTTATCGTTAGTGAGATTTAGCTTTCTTATAAAATGATACAGAACTTGAGCTCCCAAAAGTAGACTCTTAGTTTAATGTTGCTGCTAAGCTGCTAAGTCACTTCAGTCGTGTCCGACTCTGTGCGACCCCATAGACGGCAGCCCACCAGGCTCCCCCGTCCCTGGGATTCTCCAGGCAAGAACACTGGAGTGGGTTGCCATTTCCTTCTCCAATGCATGAAAGTGAAAAGTGAAAGGGAAGTCGCTCAGTTGTGTCTGACTCTTAGCGACCCCATGGACTGCAGCCTACCAGGCTCCTCCGTCCATGGGATTTTCCAGGCAAAGTACTGGAGTGGGGTGCCATTGCCTTCTCCTAGTGTGGCTCTAATTCTTACCATTGCTCTTTTACAAACTTCCATTTTATATTTCTTGGACAATAATTGCAAAAAATGTACATGTAGTAGATAATTCTATTTTATAGTACTGAAATAACAGGGAGTGAAAGCAAAGTTGGCTATGTTACCCATCAAAATTTAGAAATTTATAATAGAAACTCCCAGGATTACCATGGATTATCAATGAAGAGTCTGGGGAAGTAAGTGTATGTCATTGGAGAGCTTAAAAAAATGTGCTCCTTTCCTCTGCACTTTTATTTGGTTAAGATTTTACCACTTATATTAATTTTTGAGTATAAACAGCATAGGGATATACATATGATCTAGATAGATAATATTAGAAGAGGTTGGGAAAGATAATATCTCTTGGTGGGTGGCTTATGTGATTTTTACTACTTTAAAAAACTCAAAAGTCAGGGTCATTCAGGCTACTTTTTAGAGACACAGGAAATCATTAATAGAGATCTTGGGTAATAAAGATGGACATTATGTTGCTCTATGAATCTATGCCTGATTGAACATTTTTTTTTAAAGCAGAAATTTTAGTTTAATAATTATTCAAGCTTAGTGTTCTAACCAGATGAAATGTTTAGCAATTGTTACCATGTGTTGGCACAGGGAAAGGGCAGTTAATGCTTTGAAGTGGTTATCAGACAAACTCCATAGTTCTTTCTATGTAGCTGAATAAATGTGTTGCTTAGAACTGGTGACAGAGATGAGCCATAGAAAGAATGGTTAAGTGAGCACTCAGTGGCATACTTATTCAGGTATATTTCTGTAGTCCAAACTAAGTAAGGGTCAGATCTCCTGAGCTGCCATTGTTGTTGTTCAGTTGCTAAGTTATGTCCGACTCTTTATGACCCCATGGACTGCAGCATGCCAGGCTTCCCTGTCCTTCACTGTCTGCCAGGGTTTGCTGAAATTCATGTCCATTGAGTTGGTGATGCTATCTAACCATCTCATCTTCTGCCTCCCTCTTCTCATTTTGCCTTCAATCTTCCCAGCATAAGAGTCTTTCCCAATGAGTTGGTGCTTCGCATCAGGTGGCCAAAGGATTGGAGCTTCAGGTTCAGTCCTTCCAAGAAAATTCAAGGTTGATTTCCTTTATAATTGACTAGTTTGATCTTCTTGCAGTCCAAGGGACTCTCAAGGGACTTCTCCAGTACCACAATTCAAAAGCATCAGTTCTTTGGTGCTCAGCCTTCTTTATGGTCCAACTCTCAAATCCGTTCATGACTACTGGAAAAACTGTAGCTTTGACTATATGGACCTTTGTTGGAAAAGTTTTATCTCTGCTTTTTAATATGCTGTTTAGGTTTGTCATAGCTTTCCTTCCAGGGAGCAGGCATCTTTGAATTTAATGGTTTCAGTCACCATCGGCAGTGATTTGGAAACTCAAGAAAATAAAATATGTCACTGCTTCCACTTTTCCCCCTGCTATTTGCCATGAAGTGATAGGACCAGATCTTAGTTTTCTGAATGTTGAGTTTTAACCCAGCTTTTTCACTCTCCTCTTTCACCCTCATTGACGCTCTTATAGTTCCTCTTCATTTTCTACCGTTAGAGTGATATCATCTTCATTTCTGAGGTTGTTGATATTTCTCCCCACAGTCTTGATTCCAGCCTATGATTCATTCAACCCAGCATTTTGCATAATGTACTCTGCATATAAGTTAAATAAACAGAGTGACAATATACAGCCTTGTCTTACTCCTTTCCCAATTTTGAACCAGTCAGTTGTTCCATATAAGGTTCCAGTTGTCACTCCTTGACCTGCATACAAGTGTCTCAGGAGACAGGTAAAGTGGTCTGGTATTTGCACCTCTAAAGGTTTTGTTGTTGTTAATTTCAGAGTTAGTTTAGAAATTGTTTCAAAATTACTAAATTGGTGCTTTATTTTCTGAAATATTTCTTGTTTGACAATGTCTTTCACATGCTTACTCCTGAAAGACTAGCCAGAATATACTTGGATCACAACATTTTCTCCTTAAAATTTGCAGTTGTTTCCATATGGTATTTTATATTTTATCATTTTGTCTATAACCTTTTTTTTTTCTTTCTGCTTCTCCATAAGAAAGGACTTCCCTGGTGGCTCAACTTTAAAAGAATCCACATGCACTGCGGGAGACACAGGTTCAACCTTTGGGTTGGGAAGATAGCCTGGTGAAAGCAATGTCAACCTACTCCATTATTCTTGACTGGGAAATCCCATGGATGGAGGAATATGGCGGGCTACAGTCTGTGGGGTCATGAAAGAGTCAGGTGTGACTTAGTGACTATACACCAACAATAGATCCATAAGAAATGTCATCAATTTTTGTAAATCTTGCAAATCAGAACATAGGTAGCTGTTACTACCTACCCCTGGGCCGATTTAGTTTTTTTATAATTGTTTCTTTTTCAGAAATATCTTTTATCATTTTAATTTCCTTTTAAATGGAGTTATATAATTGACTTTATAACTCAGGGACAATTAATATCTAGAGTACAACATAATTATTTTATGTTTATAGATACTGTGACATGATCACCACAATAAGTTTAATTAACATCATTACCATACATAGACACAAAATTGTTTTCCCTTGTGATAAGAACTTTTAATATTTAGTATGTAAGCAACTTTCAATTATGTGATAAAATATTGTCTAGACACCATGCTGTACATTATATTGCCCTGACTTATTTATTTTCTGTAAGTTCTGAAAGTTTCTACCTTTTGATTCCCTTTACCATTTCTCCCACTCCCAACAATTGACCCTGGTGATCACGAATCTATTCTCTGTATCTATGAGCTTGATTTTTTTTTTTAATTCCACATATAAGTGCGATTATATGGTATTTGTTTTAATCTGTTTTAGTATAATGCCGTCAAAGTCCATCCATTCATCTTGTCCATTTCATTCTTTTTATAGTTGAATAATATTTCTTTGCATAAACATACCACATTTTCTTTTTTCAACTATCCTTGAATACTTAACATTGTTTCTGTTTCTTGCCTACTGTAAATAATCCTGCAGTAAACATGTGAAAGTGAAAATCGCTCAGTTGTGTCTGACTCTTTGCAACCCCATGGACTGTTGCCCACCAGGCTCCTTTCTTGGTGGAATTCTTCAGGACAGAATACTGGAGTGGGTAGCCATTCCCTTCTCCAGAGGATCTTCTCAACCCAGGGATCTAACCCAGGTCCCTGGCATTGCAGGCAGATTCTTTACCTTCTGAGTCGCTAGTGAACATGGGGATGCATATATCTTTTCCAGCTAGTATTTTTGGATAAATACCCAGAAGTGGAATTGCCAGATTATACCATAGTTTTATTTCAGTATTTTGAAGAACATTCATACTGTATTCCGTAGTAACTGCACCAATTTACATTCTTACCAACAGTGCACAAGGGTTCCCTTTTGTCTATGTACTCACCTCTAGTTGTTTCCTCTTGTCTTTTTATATTAATAATTTTACCATGCTAACTGGTTTGAGGCGATAGCTCACTGTAGTTTTGATTTGCATTTCCCTGATTCCTTTTCATATTCCTGTTGGCCTTTTGTATGTCTTATTTGGAAAATATTGCTATTCACGTCCTCTGCCCAGTTTTTAATTGGATTGTTTGCTTTTTTGCTATTGAGCTGTGTGAGTTCTTTATATATTGGATATTAAGCCATCCTATATATGATTTGCAAATTCCTTCTCCCATTCAGTAGGTTGCCTTTTCATTTTTGTGGATGGTTTCCTTTGCTATGCAAAGCTTTTTAGTTTGAAGAAGCTCCATTTATTAATTTTTGCTCTTGTTAATAATCTTTGCTTTTGGTGTCAAAATAAAAAAATTATTGCCAAGACCAATGGCAAGGTGCATACCACCTATGATTTGTTCTAGTAGGTTTTTGGTTTCAGATCTTTCATTCAGGTGTCTAATCTGTTTTAAGTTTTGTGTATTGTAAGCTAGTGGTCTAGTTTCATTTGTTTGCATGTTCCTGTCCAGTTTTCCAAACACCATTTATTGAGTGAATTTGTCTTTCCCCTATTTATATTCTTGACTCCATTCTCATACATTAATTGACCATACATGAGTAGGTTTATTTCTGCATTTTATTCTAGTCAGTTGGTTTCCATGTGTTTCTTTTTTATGCCAATACCCTCTTTGATTATTGTAGCTCTGTAATAGAGTTTGAAATTAGGGAGCATGATTCTTCCAGCTTTGTTCTCCTTTATTAAGATTTCTTTTGGTATTTGAAGTCTTTAGTGTTTTTATAGAAATTTAAAGAGTTATTTGTTTTAATTCTATGAAAAATGGAGGAGCCGGGCGGGCTACAGTCCATGGCGTCACCAAGCGTCAGACAGGACTGAATGACTAACACACACACAAACCTAATCTAAAAGAAATATTTGAAAGGTCATCTTTAAATATAAAAAATAATTCTATAGGAAAGGGAAAATCACAATTGGAAAGGAAAATATATAAAAGGATTGAAGATCACTTAGATAAGCCAGTATATAGTTTGTATAGTACAAAAAACAAACTAAAAATTTTATAAAAGTGATTATAAATAAAATTAACAGCAAAAGGATAAACATGAAGATGTAAATAGAACATTGATATCACAAAATGTGGGAGAGAGGAGTAAAAAAGGTAAATTTTTTAGAATGTGTTTGAACTGTATGACTATAAGGCTAAAGCAAGTAGATATAGTTTGGGTTAACAATTGAAAATCATGGTAACCACAAATCAGAAACTATTCTGTTATACAAAAAACAGAAAGGAACTCAACCATAATACAAAAGAAGACCTTCCAACCACAAAAGGAAAAACATAAAGAAAAAATGAATAAATAACTACAAAATCAACTGAAAACAAGGCTTAAGATGACAATAAATACATACCTATCAATAATTACTTTCAATGTTAATACACTAGATGTTCTTATCAAATGTCATAGAGTTGCAGGTTGAATAAGAAAACAAGAATCTATAATGCAAGATACGAGAGATGCAAGGGATAATGACAAAAAGTGACTGAAAGTGAGGGGAGGGAAAAACATTTTATGCAAATAGAAACGATAAGAAAATGAGGGTAGCAATACTTATATCACAGAAAATAGTCTTTCAAACCAAGTCTATAACAGAAGACAAGGGAATTATATAATGACAAAAGGATCAGTATTGAAAGAGGATATGATACTTGTTAAGATATATGCACCTAAATATATAAAACAAATACTGAGAGACGTTAAGATAGGAATTGACTATTATTATAGATTAATAGTAGGAAACTTTTTACACCTCTCATTGATGGAAAGATCTTGCATACAGAAAATCAGAAAGGCAATAGCCATCCTAGATGACACAGTGGACCATTTGAACTTAATTGATATCTATAGGACATCTGAATAAAACAAAATACATTTTTCTTTCAAGTGCACATGGAAATTTTTCTAGGTTAGACTATATCAGATCAGATCAGATCAGTCGCTCAGTCGTGTCTGACTCTTTGCGACCCCATGAATCGCAGCACGCCAGGCCTCCCTGTCCATCACCAACTCCCAGAATTCACCCAGACTCACGTCCATCGAGTCAGTGATGCCATCCAGCCATCTCATCCTCTGTCGTCCCCTTCTTCTCCTGCCCCCAATCCCTCCCAGCATTAGAGTCTTTTCCAATGAGTCAACTCTTCACATGAGGTGGCCAAAGTACTGGAGTTTCAGCCTTAGCATCATTCCTTCCAAAGAAATCCCAGGGCTCATCTCCTTCAGAATGGACTGGTTGGATCTCCTTGCAGTCCAAGGGACTCTCAAGAGTCTTCTCCAACACCACACTTCAAAAACATCAATTCTTCAGCGCTCAGCCTTCTTCACAGTCCAACTCTCACATCCATACATGACCACAGGAAAAACCATAGCCTTGACTAGACGAACCTTTGTTGGCAAAGTAATGTCTCTGCTTTTGAACATGCTATCTAGGTTGGTCATAACTTTCCTTCCAAGGAGTAAGCGTCTTTTAATTTCATGGCTGCAGTCACCATCTGCAGTGATTTTGGAGCCCAGAAAAATAAAGTCTGACACTGTTTCCACTGTTTCCCCATCTATTTCCCATGAAGTGGTGGGACCGGATGTCATGATCTTCGTTTTCTGAATGTTGAGCTTTAAGCCAACTTTTTCACTCTCCACTTTCACTTTCATCAAGAGGCTTTTGAGTTCCTCTTCATTTTCTGCCATAAGGGTGGTGTCATCTGCATATCTGAGGTTATTGATATTTCTCCCGGCAATCTTGATTCCAGTTTGTGTTTCTTCCAGTCCAGCATTTCTCATGATGTACTCTGCATATAAATTAAATAAACATGGTGACAATATACAGAAGAAGTCTCAACATATTTAAGAGGGTAGAACTTATTTCAAGTATCTTTTCTAACCACAGTATTATGAAACTAGAAATCAACCACAGAAAGAAAAATGAGAAATAAAGCTATCATATGGAAACTAAACAATCTGCTACTAAAAAAATACACAAAAGCCCATAGGTCAATGATGAAATCAAAGTGAAAATCAGAAAATGCCTTGAGACGAAAGGCAATAAAAGCATAGCCTTACAAAAATCTATGGGATGTAGCAAAAGTTAATCTAAAAGAGGGAAGTTTATAGCAATACAGGCCTTCCTTCAGAAAAAAGAAAATTCTCAAATAAAAAGCCTAACCTACCATCTAAAAAAATAGAAAAGAACAAAACCCCCAAAGTCAGTAGAAGGAAGGAAGAATAAAGATTAGAGAGGAAATAAGTAAAATAGAGATTAAAATAAATAGAAAAAGATCAATAAAACTGAGAACTGATTTTGAAAGGATAAACAAAAGAGACAAACCTTTGGCCAGGCTCACCAAGAAGAAAAGAGAGAACACCAAAATAAGCAAAATAAGAAATGAAAGAGGAGAGATAACAACCAATACTGCAGAAATATAAAATACAAGAAGAAAATATTATGAACGGTTATGTCGACAAAATGGAAAACTTAGATGAAATGGGCAAGTTTGTGGAAACATCCAGCCTGCCATAATTGAGTCAACAAGGAACAGATAATTTGAATAGGCCAATCACTAGAAGTGAAATAGACTCTGTAACAAAATCTCCCTGCCAACAAAATTCCAGGACTGGACAGCTTCAGTGGAAAATCCTATAAAAGATACAAGGAACTTATTTGTATCCTATTCAAACTATTCAAAAAGATTGAAGAGGAGAGAACACTCTCAGATTCACCTGGTGAAGCTGTTAACCTGATACATTACAAAAAATAAAAGACTGTTATCTTTGATGACTATATATGCAAAAATCCTGAAAAAAATATCAGAAAACCAAATCTAACAATTATACAAAGCCTTAGGTACCACAATCAAGTTGGGTTCATTCCTGTGCCAAAAGAATGGTTCAACAGATGGAAATAAATCCATGTGATACAGCACATGGATTGATTATATAATCATCTCAATAGACACATAAAGAGCATTTGATGAAATTCAACATCCATTCCTGATAACTTTCACCAAAGTAGGTATAGCATGAACATATCTCAATATAAAAAAAGCTATTTATGACAATCCCATAGGCAACATTAATACTTAGTGGTGAAAAGCTGAAAGCCTCCTGATAAATTTAGGAAAAGACAAAGATGCACACTTTTGACTTCTATTTATAGTAGAATTGGAAGTCCTAGCCACAGCAGTCAGGCAAAAAAAAAAAAAAAAAATAAGATATTCAGTTTGGATAGGAAGAGGTGAAACTCTGACCATTTCCAGATGATATGATGGTCTGCATATAGAGAACCATAAAGACTCCATACAAAAACTGTTTGAAGTAACAAATTAATTAGGCAGGGTAGCAGGATACGATTCATATATAGAATTCTGTGCATTCTTTTATACTAGCAATACAATATCAGAATGACTGAGTAAATTAATCCTGTTTAAAATCCCAACAGAAAATATCTAGGAATATGCTTAACTGAGGAGCTGAAGATCTATATATGCTGAAAATTATAAAACATTCTTAAGGGAAATTGAAAATGATTCAAAGAAATAAAAAGATATTTTTGATTGGAAGAATTAATATTGTTAAAATGGCCATGCTGTCCAAAGCAATCTACAGTTTTAATGTGATCCCTCTGAAAATACACACAGCATTTTTCTCAGAAATAAACAAATAATCCTAAAGTTTACATGTAACCACAAATATCCAGAATTGCCAAAGCAGTCCTCAGGAAAAGCACAAAGCAGGAGGCATAACCAAAGCTACAGTAATCAAAACAGCATGGTATTGGCACAAAAACAGACATATAGATCAATGAAACAGTACAGATCACAGAAATAAACCCACACACATATGGTCAATCTACAACAAAGAAGGCAAGAATATACAATGGAGAAAAAACAGTGTCTTTAGCAAGTGGTATTGGGAAAGCTGGACAGCTGAGTGAATTAATGAAACTAGGATACTCACACCATATTCAAAAGTAAACTCAAAATTGTTCAAAAACCTAAGTATAAGACATGCATGTATGCTAAATCTTTTCAATTGTATCTGACTCATTGTGACCACACGGACTATAGCCTGCCAGGCTCCTCTGTCCATGGGATTCCCCAGGCAAGAATACTGGAGTGGGCCATGCCCGCCTCTAGGGGATCTTCCTGACCCAGGGATTGAACTGTGTCTCTTAACGTCTCCTGTATTGGCGGGTGGGTTCTTTGCCACTAGCACCACCAGGGAAGCCTGTAAATATCATAGATGGCACCATAAAACTCCAAAAAGAAAACAGAGACAAAATGTTCTGGCACATAAATCATAACAGTATTTTCTTGGGCCAGTCTCTGAAAGCAAGAGAAATAAAAGCAAAATAAATGGCAACTAATTAAATGAAAAGCTTTTTTTTATTGCACAGTGAAGGAAATAACAAGACAAAAAGACAAACTATGATATTGGAGAAAATATTTGCAAATGATGTGACTGACAAGTGGTTAATATCCAAAATAAACAGCTTCTACAATTCTATCAAAAAAGAAACAATCCAATGAAAAAATGTGCAGAGGATCTCAATAATTTTTTCCAAAGAAGACATACAAATGGCCAACAGGCACATGAAAAGATTGTCAGCATTGCTAATTATTAGAGAAAATAAAATCAAAACCACAGTGAGGTATCACCTCACACTGGTCAGAAAGGCTACCATCAAAATGTCTACAAATAATAAATGCTGGAGATGATGCTGAAAAAAAAAAAAGGAACCTTTCTACACAGTTGTTGGAATGTAATTTGGTATAGCCATTATGGAGAGCAGTATGAAGTTTCCTTAAAAAAAGTAAAAATAGAGTTACTATATTATCCTGTAATCCTCCTCCAGGGCATATATTTAAAGAAATCCATAATTCAAAAAGATAGATGCACCCCAGTGTTCAAAGCAGCATTATTTATAATAGCTGGTACAAGGAAACAACCTAAGTGACAATCAATAGATGATTGATTTAAGGAGAAGTGATAAATGTCATTGTGTATATACCTGCACATACACACGTACACATATATGTAATGGAATATTACTCAGCAATGAAGAGTGCGATATTGCCATTTGCAGCAAGATGGATGGACCTAATGAATTTCATACTAATGAAGTAGTTAGAGAAAACAAACAGTATTATGATTATCACTTATGTGTACAATATGAACAAATATACAAATGAATTTATATAGAAAGCAAAAACTGTTATAGTTCAGTTGCTCAGTCATGTCTGATTCTTTGCGACCACATGGACTGCAGAAACCAGGCTTCCCTTTCCTTCCCCATCTCCTGGAGTTTGCTCAAACTCATGTCTATTGAGTCGATGATGCCATCCAACCATCTCATCCTCTGTCACCCTCTTCTCCTCCTGCCCTCAGTCTTTCCCACTATCAGGGTCTTTTCCAGTGAGTCGGCTTTTCTCATACGGTGGCCAGAATTTTGGAGCTTCAGCTTCAGCATCAGTCCTTCCAATGAATATTCAGGACTGATTTCCTTTAGGATTGACTAGTTTGATCTCCTTGCTGTCGAAGGGACACTCAAGAGTCTTCTACAGCACCACAATTTGAAAGCATCAGTTTTTCAGCGCTCAGCCTTCTTTATGGTCCAACTTTTACATCTGTGCGTAACTACTCGAAAAACGGTAGCTTTGATTATATGGACCTTTGTTGGCAAAGTGATGTTTCTGCTTTTAAATATGCTGTCTATATTTGTCATAGCTTTTCTCCAAGGAGCAAGCTTCTTTTAATTTCGTGGCTGCAGTCACTGTCCACAGTGACTTTTGGAGATCAAGAAAATGAAGTCTGTCACTGTTTCCATTTTTTTCCCATCTATTTGCCATGAAGTGATGGGATTGGATGTCATGATCTTAGTTTTCTGAATGTTGAGTTTTAAACCAGCTTTTTCACTTTCCTTTTTCACCTTCATCAAGAGGCTCTTTATTTCCTCTTTGCTTTCTGCCATTAGGGTGGTGTCATCTGCATATCTGAGGTAATTGATATTTCTCCTGGCAGTCTTGGTTCCAGAGGACTGGGGAAACAAAACTTCCACAGAACTGGGGAAACAAACTCTTGGAGGACACAAACAAAACCTTGTGCACATCAGGACCCTGGAGAACGGAGCATTGACCCTACAAGAGACTGAGACAGACTTGCCTGTGAGTGTCCAAGAGTCTCTAGCAGAGGCCTGGGTTGACAGTGGCCTGCCTTGGGGTCAGGGCCGTTGGATACAACAGTCCTAGGAGCTGGGACATGCTGGCATAAGTCCTTTTGAAGGAGGTCACCGTTACCACCATTACCCCTACCATAGTTTGGCCTGAGGCAAACTACAGGGAGGGAACACAACCCCACCCATCAATAGAAAATTGGATTAAAGGTTTACTGAGTATGGTCCTGTCTGTCAAAGCAAGACCCAGATTCCTCCACAGTCAGTCCCTCCCATTAGGAAGCTTCCACAAGACTCTTATCCTTATTCATCGGCAGGCAGACAGTATGAAAATCAAAATCACAGAAAACTAAGAAACCGATCACATGGATCACAGTCTTGTTTAATTCAAGGAAGCATGCTGTATAGGTCACCCAAGATGGATGGGTTATAATGAAGCATTCTGACAAAATGTGGTCCAGTGGTTATAAGGGAATGGCAAACCACTTCAGTTTTCTTGCTTTGAGAACCCCATTAACAGTATGAAAAGGCAAAAAGATGACACTGAAAGATGACTCCATGTCGATAGGTGCCCAATATGCTACTGGAGAACAGTGGAGAAATAGCTCTAGAAAGAATGAAGAGGCTGAGCCAAGTGAAAACAAAGCCCAGTTGAGGATGTGACTGGTGATGGAAATAATGTCCAATTCTGTAAAGAACATTATCGCATAGGAACCTGGAATGTTAGGTCCATGATTCAAGGTAAATTTGAAGTGGTCAAGCAGGAAATGGCAAGAGTGAATACTGATATCTTAGGAATCAGTGAACTAAAATGGACTGGAATGGGTGAATTCAGATGACCATTATATCTACTATTGTGGGAAAGAATCCCTTAGAAGAAATGGAGTAGCTCTCATAGTCAACAAAAGAGTCTGAAATACAGTACTTGGGTGCAGTCTCAAAAGTGACAGAATAATCTCTGTTCATTTCCAAGGCAAACCATCCAATATCACAGCAATCCAAGTCTGTGCCCCAACCACCAATGCCAAAGAAGCTGAAGTTGAATGGATCTATAAAGACGTACTTGACCTTCTAGAACTAAGAACAGCAACAACAACAAAAATGCCCTTTTCATCATAGGGACTGGAATGCAAATGTATGAAGTCAAGAGAAACCTGGAGTAATAGGCAAGTTTGGCTTGGAGTACAAAATGAAGTAGGGCAAAGGCTAACAGAGTTTTGCCAAGAGAATGCACTGGTCATAGCAAACACCCTCTTCCAACAACACAAGAGACGACTCTACACATGGACATTATGAGATGGTCAATACCGAAATCAGGTTTATTATATTCTTTGCAGCTGAAGTTGGAGAATTTCTGTACAGTTAGCAAGAGCAAGACCTGGATCTGACTGTGGCTCAGATCATGAGCTCCTTATTGGAAAATTCAGACTTAGATAGAAGTAGGGGAAACTAGTAGACCATTCAGGTATGACCTAAATCAAATCCCTTATGATTATACAATGGAAGTGACAAATAGTTTCAAGAGATTAGATCAGATAGAGTGCCCGAAGAACTTTGGATGGAGGTCGTAACATTGTACAGGAGGCGATGATCAAAACCATTTTCAAGAAAAAGAAAAAGGGAACATGGTTGCCTGAGGAAGCCTCACAAATAGCTGAGAAAAGAAGAGAAGCAAAAGGCAAAAGAGAAAAAGAAAGGTATATCCATGTGAATGCAGAGTTCCAAAGAATAACAAGGAGAGATAAGAAAGCCTTCCTAGGTGATCAGTGCAAAGAAATAGAGGAAAAATAATAGACTGAGAAAGACTAAAGATCCATTCAAGAAAATTACAGATACCAAGGGAACATTTCATGCAAAGATGGGCACAGTTAAAGACAGAAATGGTATGGAACTAACAGAAGCAGAAGATATTAAGAAGACGTTGCAAGAACACAGAGAAGAACTATACGAAAAAGATCTTAATGACCCAGATAACCACAGTGGTGTGATCACTCACCTAGAGCCAGACATCCTGGAGTGCACAGTCAAATGGGCCTTAGGAAGCATCACTACAAACAAGGTTAGTGGAGGTGATGGAATTCCAGCTGAGCTATTTCAAATCCTAAAAGGTGATGCTTTGAAAGTGCTATACTCAATATGACAGCAAATTTGGAAAACTCAGTAGTGGCCAGAGAACTGGTTCCTTTTTGGGAAAGGAGTATGTCAAGGCTGTATATTGTCACCCTATTTAACTTATATGTAGAATAAATCATGCAAATAAATCATCCATCAGGCTGGATGAAGCACAGGCTGGAATTAAGATTGCTGGAATTAATATCAATAGCCTCAGATATGAAGATGACACCATCCTTATGGCAGAAAGTGAAGAAGAACTAAAGAGTCTCTTGATGAAAGTGAAAAATGAGAGTGAAAAGGCTGGCTTAAAGCTCAACATTCAGAAACCTAAGATCATGGCAACTGGTCCCATCATTTCATGGCAAATAGATGGAGGAACAATGGAAACAGTGACAGATTTTATTTTCTTGGGCTTCAAATTCATGGCAGATGGTGACTCTAGTCATGAAATTAAAAGATACTTGCTCCTTGGAAGAAAAACTATGACCAATCTAGACAACATATTAAAAAGCAGAGACATTACTTTGCCAACAAAGGTCCATCTGGTCAAAACTATGGTTTTTCCAGTAGTCATGTATGGACGTGAAAGTTAGACCATAAAGAAGGCTGAGTGCTGAAGAATTGATGCTTTTGAACAGTGGTGTTGGAGAAGACTCTTGAGAGTCCCTTGGACTTCAAGGAGATCAAACCAGTCAATCCTAAAGGAAATCAGTTCTGAATATTCATTGGAAAGACTGATGCTGAAGCTGAAGCTCCAATACTTTGGCCAGCTGATGCAAAGACCTGAGTCATTAGAAAAGACCCTGATGCTGGGAAAGACTGATGGCAGGAGGAGAAGGGGACGACTGAGGATGAGATGGTTGGATGGCATCACGGACTTGATCGACATGAGTTTGACCAAGCTCTGGCAGTTGTTGATGGCAGGGAAGCCTGGTGTGCTGCCATCCATGGGGTCTCAAAGAGTTGGGACCCCAACTCTAATAGTTGACTGAGGTACTGAACTGAGCTGAACTGAATCTTAGATCCAGCTGGTACTTCATCCAGAGTACAGTATGTACCTGTGTCTATGTTAAATAAGCAGGGTGACAATTTATTGCCTTGACATACTCTTTTCCCAGTTTTAAAACGGTACCTAGTTCCATATCTATTTCTAACTGTTGCTTCTTGCCCTGTGTAGAGGTTCTCAGGGGGCAAGTATGGTGATCTTGTGTATTCCTGTCTCAGAATTTTCCGCAGTTTTTTGTGATGTTGTGATACACACAGTCAAAGGCTTTTGTGCACAAAATGAAGCAAAAATAGATGTTTTTCTGGAATACACTTGCTTTTTCTGTGATTCAAGGGATATTGGCAATTTGATATCTGGTTCCTCTGACTTTTCTAAATCCAGCATGTACATCTGGAAGTTCTCGGTTCATGTGCTGTTGAAGTCTAGATTGAAGGATTTTGAGCATTGCCTTGCTAGCATGTGAAATAAGCGCAGTTGTGTGGTAGTTTGAGCATTCTTTGGCATTACCCTTCTTTGGGATTGAAGTAAAAACTGACCTTTTACGGTCCTGTGGCCACTGCTACTGAGGTTTCCTAATCTGCTGGCCTATTGAGTGCTTCACTTTAACAGCATCATCTTTTAGGATTTTAAGTAGCTCAGCTGGAATTGTGTCACCTCCACTAGGTTTTTTCCTAGTAATGTTTAATTTATGGTTACACAAGAACAAAGGGAGGTAGGCAGACAAATTAACAGCACGGGATTATCAGATATAAACTAATTTATGTAAAATCGATGAGCAGCACGTATTTAGTGCATAGCATAGGGAACTATGTTCGGTTTTTTTGTAATAATGTATAATTGTAAGTAATCTGAAAAAATACATATATATCTGAATCACTCTATTGTACACCTGAAACTTATATATATTATAAATCAACTATACTTCACTAAAAACATATTCATTCTTCACTAAAAAGATATTCATGAGCATAGACTATCTTTCCATTTATGTCTTCTTCATTTATTTCATCGGTATTTTATTTTTATCACTGTAGAGCTTTTCATCTCCCTTATTCTTAAATGTTCTTTTTGATTTAATTTTAAATGAGATTGTTTTCTGAATTCTCTTTGTAATAGTTTATTACTATGTGTAGATTATTCTTAGATATTCTTTTTGATGCAATTTTAAATGAGATTGTTTTCTAAATTCTCTAATAGTTGATTACTATGTGTAGAAATGCAGCAGTTTTCTACATACTGATTTTGTATCCTCTAGTTTTACTGAATTCATTTATTAGTTCACAGTTTTTCTTTTTGGAGATTTTAAGGATTTTCTGCGTGTAGCACTGTCATTTACAAATAGTGCCTGTTTTCCTTGTCTATTTGCAATTTAAATGCTTTCTGTTTTTATTATTTATTATGCCTGCCTAATTGCTGTGACTAGAAATCCCAATAATATTTTGAATGAAATTGGAGAGAGGAATCATGCTTGTGTTATTTGTGATCTTAGATTCCTTTACATTCAACAAGTTGTCTTTCTCTTGCTGCTTCTAAGGTTTTCTCTGTCTTTAACTTTTAACATTTAAGTTATATTAGTAATATGCACTGTTTTGTGTTTGTTTGGATTTATCTTATTTGGTAGTCCCTGAGCTTTCTGAATCTGGCTTTTTTTTTTTTTTTTCCCACTGAAGTTAAGAAAGTTTTCAAGCATTATTTGCTCAAATAAGTTTTCTGCTTCTTTTTCTCTGTTTGGGACTCCTATAATGTGAATGTTAGTTCACTTGATGTTGTCTTTTATGTCCTTCAATTTCATCTAAAATTTTCTTCTCATTTCTTGCTCTGTCTGGGTGAGTCCTATTGCTTTATTTTCTGACTCACTGATCCATTCTTTTAACCTGTGCTGTTGAACCTCTCTTATGTTTGTTACTTTTTTATGTTTTCTATCTTTGTTGAAGTTCTCACTGTTTTTATCCATTGTTCTCCCAAATTAGGTGAGCAATTTTGTGATTATTGCATTTTAAATCATTTGTTGCTGTTGTTCAGTCACTCAGTCCTGTCCAACTCTTTGTGACCTCATGGACTGCAGTGCACAAGGCTTCCCTTCACTATCTCCCAGAGTTTTTGACTATTTATCAGGTCAGTTACTTTTCTCTATTTCACTAAGTGATTATCTGAGGAGGCCTTACAAATAGCTAAAGAAAGAAGAGACACAGAAAGCAAGGGAGAAAGGGAAAGGCATATCCAACTAAACACAGATTTCCAAAGAACATCACAGAGAGACAAGAAGGCCTTCTTCAATGAACAGTGTATAATACTAGAAGAAAACAACAGAAGGGGAAAGACTAGAGATATCTTCAGGAAAATTGGAGATACCAAGGGAACATTTTGCCCAAAGATGGGCACAATAAAGGACAAACAGTAGAGATGTATTAGACGCTGAGGAGATCAAAAAGAGATGGAAAGAATACATGGAAGAACTGCACAGAAAAGATCCAGATGAACCGGATTACTCTGATAGTGTGGTCAACCACCCAGAGCCAGACTTGCTGGAGAGTGAAGTTCAGTGCGCCTTAGAAAACACTGATATTAATAAAGCTAGTGAATGTGATGGAATTCCAGTAGAACTATTCAAAGCCCTAAAGGATGATGCAATCAGTATGTTGCATTCAATATGTCAGCAAATCTGGAAGACCCAGCAGTGGCCATAGATCTAGAAAAGGTCAATCCTCATCCCATTTCCCAGAAAGGGTAGTACTAAAGAATATGCTAACCATCGGACAATTGCACGTAAAGTTATGCTTAAAATCTTGCATGCTAGGCTTTAGCATTATGTGAACGAAGAACTTGCAGATGTCCAAGATGGGTTTAGAAAAGGAAGAGGAACTAGAGATCAAATTACCAACATTTGCTGGATCATAGATAAAGCTAGGGAATTTCAGAAAAAAAATCTACCTCTGTTTCATTGACTACACCATTGACTAAAAGCCTTTGACTTTGCAGATCATAATAAACTGTGGAAAGCTCTTAAAGAGGTGGGAATACCAGACTGTCTTACCTGTCTCCTGAGAAACCTGTATGCAGGTCAGGAAGCAATATTTAGAGCCCTGTTTGGAACCACTGATTGGCTCAAGATTGAGAAAGGAATATGACAGGGCTGTCTGTTGTCACCCTGTTCATTTAATCGATGTGCTGCATGCATCATGAGAAATGCTGGGTTGGATGAATTACAAACTGGAATCAAGATAGGTGGGAGAAACATCAACAACCTCAGATATGTGGATGATACCACTCTCATGGGAGAAAGCAAAGAGGAACTAAAGAGTCTCTGGAAGAGTGTGAAGGAGAGTGAAAGAGCTGGCTTAAAACTAAACATTAAAAAAAATGAAGATCACGGCATCTGGCCCCATTACTTCATGGCAAACAGAGAGGGGGAAAGTAGAAGTAGTGACAGATTTCCTTCTTGGGCTCTAAAATCACTGCAGATGGTGACTACAGCCATGAAATCAGAAGATGTTTGCTCCTTCGCAGGAAAGCTATGACAAACCTAGACAGTGTGTTGAAAAGCAGAGACATTACTCTGCCGACAAAGGTCAGTGTAGTCAAGGCTGTGGTGTTCCCAGTGGTCACATGTGGTTGTGAGAGCTGAACCATAAAGAGCACCTAAGAATTGATGCCTTCGAATTGTGGTGCTGGAGAAGACTCCTGAGAGTCCCTTGGACAGGACAGAGATCAAACCAGTCAATCTTCAGGGAAATCAACCCTGAATACTCATTGGAAGGACTGATGCTGAAGCTGTTGGTTCCTGCCATTCATCAACATAAATGCACCATATGTTTGTTCCTTCCCTCTTGAACCTCCCTTCCACTTCCCATGCCACCCATCCCTCTAGGTTGTCACAAAGCACCTGGTTTGAGCCCCCTGTATCATACAGCAAATTCCCACTGGCTATCTATTCTTTTTATGGTAATGTATGTTTTCATGCTACTTCTTCAATTCATCCCACCTCCTCCTACCACCCCCGCACCACCTGTTCTCTATGTCTGTTTCTTACTGCTGCCCTGCAAATAGGTTTACCAGTATCATGTTTCTAGATTCCATATATATGTATTAATATATGACATTTATTTTTCTCTTTCTGACTTCACTCTGTATATGCATGCATACTAAGTCACTTCAGTCATGCCTGACTCTTTGCCCACCAGGCTCCTCTGTCCATGAGATTCTCCAGGCAAGAATGCTGCTGTGGGTTGCCATGCCCTCCTCCAGGGGATCTTCCTGAACCAGGGATCAAAGTGGCATCTCTTATGTCTTTTGCATTGGCAGGCAGGTTTTTTTTACCAATAGCACCACCTGGGAAACACTCACTCTGTATAACAGGTTCTGAGTTCATTCACCTCATTAGAACTGACTCGAATGTATTCCTTTTTATTGCTGAGTAATATTCCATTGTATATATGTACCACAACTTCTTTATCTATTTATCTGCTGATGGACATCTAGGTTGCTTCCATATAGTAGCTATTGTAAATAGTGCTGCAGTGAATATTGGGGTACATGTGTCTTTTTCAATTATGATGTCCTCAGGGTGCATGCCCAGTAGTGGGATTGTTGGGGCACATGGTTGTTTTATTCCTGGTTTTTTAAGGAGTCTCCATACTGTTCTCCTTAGTGGCTATATCACTTTACATTCCCACCAACAGGGCAAGAGGGTTTCTTTCTTTTTTTTTTTTATTCAATCACTGTTGTTTTCTGTGTATTAAATGAAACAACTACTTCTCTCAGTCTTGAACACTGTCCTTGTATAGGAGATGAACCTTACTAATCAACTCTGCCCTAGCTCTTGATTGGTTTTCAAACCATTGTGATTGTCCAGGCAGCATGTTTATTTTAAGTAGTGCCTGGTAATTGAGGGATGTGAAGACCAGTTCATGTCCCAAAGGGGAAGATATTAATCAGCATCTAGATTCAGGTTGGTTGGGAGGCAAATGCTCAGGCAGTGGATTTTAAAGAATGTAAATATATAGTCACATGGGTTTGCCGGTTTAAGCCCTGAGGACTCTCTGCGATAGGAGTCTGACAGTGTCACCTGGGTAGCAGTCACAAAAATCAGGGCTTCCGACAAGTGTACTAGCTCCTTTCTGGGAGATACTGATGAGCTTAGCGAGACAGAGGTGGGATGCAAAACTTTTGTTCCCCATTCTAGTAATCCTGAGCACACCTCCAGAGCCTCTAGTTGTGTGCCAAGGCCGAAGCCTGCCCCTATGGCTGAACCTCCAGATCTAGCAAGGTGTCTTCTTTCACAGAAAGACTTGGAGTGTGTTTCAATCTGCTATCTCTGTTGTCTCTGGAAGTGGTAACATGCTAAGGACTGTCTTTTTTGATTGTTTCAGTCCTGTTGGACCTAGGAATATAAGCTTCCTGGCCACTAGAGCCAGGTGATCAAGGGATATCTCAGGCAACAGTCATAGAAACTAGGGCACCAGTCATAAAAACAGGGCAGATTCTGGTGCTCTAGAGTGCTGTAGAGGGAGAATGTGAAGTTAATAACCTTCCTCCAAGGTCTCAGGATAGGTTTATCATCAGACCTTAGATGTGTGTTTTTATTATCCTGCCTCTCGTGTTGCTGCTATGATGGCACAGTAATAGGCCTCTTTCACAGACAGATTGAACTCCTGAGTCGATTGCTCTTCCTGTGCCCTGGGGGTGGTAGCTGGCTAAGGATTCTTTCTCTGTTGATCACAGTCCTGTGGGACCTGTGAGCAAAACCACACTGGCCATCAGAGCCAGGTGTCAATAAATGTGTTTGTTCATGGCTGAAGCCACAGATATCAAGGTATTGGACAAGGGCATGAGCTCCTTTCTGTAAGATACCAGTTAGCTAGAGTGAGAGAGATGGAGATTGAAAAGATTGCATCCAACTGCCTTTATTCACTGATAGCCCCTCTATAGGCTTTCCAAGAGCACCAAACCAGAATCCAGCCCCTCAGGCCAAAGCTCCTGGACAGGCAGATAGGCTAATTTCTAAGAAAGACTAGGATTTATTTTAGCCTGCTTTCTCTGCAGGGATCTGGGAGTGGCAGTCTGCCAAGAGCTGTCTTTCCAATTGTTCTCATAACAAGGGCACTCAAGGACCAAGCCTGCTGGCCTCCAGAGTCAGGGACTTCAGGAAATCAAATGCATCCCTTGGGTGGTAGCTGCAAAAATCAAATCATGGGTAAAAGCCAGACTCCAGGTATGTGTAGAAGTATCTCTGGAAGATATTGGAGCTCTGAAGCATGGCAGAGGGGGAGGACAAAGATGCCAAGAAAGGGTAAAAATAAAATAATAAAAAAAAAACTAACAAAAAAAAGAAAAATAGGTGAAGAAAAAGAGATGGTACCCACTGGCTTTTGCAAGGCAGAGGAGAGTGTGCAAAATGGCACCCATTAGTTGGAGCATAAAGATGACAGTAGTGGGAAAGGGAAAATAAAAGAGTTGTGGTTGGGAGATGGTGCAGGTTTAGCAAGGCAGAGAGAGAACAGGACAATGGCACCCACCAGCCTGCCTACCCTCAGAATATCCCAGAAGGCTCCTGCCCCTCAGACCAATATTTTACTTAAAAGTAGAAAGCGAGTCTGTTTCATATAAAGTCTGGTCACTTTTCAAAGTGCTGTTTCTCCACTGGGCCCTGGGGCAGATGAGTCTGTGCACTGGCCCTTTAAGAGCCATTCCTCAGTTCATTCCAGCCCCATTGGTCTACATGGATATGAGTCCTATAGGTCTTTAAAGCTAGATGTTTTGGGGGCTCGTCTCTCAGGTACCCATCTTAAATGTTGAGGTGCCTGATGTGTGCTTCTCATTTGCCTGATATAAAGGGGTTGTTTTCTCAGTTTTTAGTCTTTTTCCAGAGGAAATTATTCCATATATAGCTGTAGATTTGGTGTGTCTTTGGGAAAAAGTGAGTTCAGAATCTTCTTAGGTCACCATCTTGAACTGAACTTTTCATTCTTGTAGAACATCTCAGATTGATGTTTCACACTATTTCAAATTTAATACATCTTCATCTTTGTTATATACTGTCTCCAATATGGTATTTGCTTCTGTAATTATATATCTTGCTATTAAATTTTTGGTATTCTTGTGATCCTTCTGTACCCTACCCATTTCCCTGTTTAATTCTGTTCTATTGTATTTTAATTTAAACCAATTCCCTCCTCCTGGCTTTCTGTTCCTGATTTTTAGGTAAGGTCCAACCGTATATTGAAGAACAACCTAAACAGTTTTTTGGAGGGTGTTCATTTGTTGTTATGCTATTTTAATATTTTCTTTAATAGTTCTTTCTATTTTATTCCTCAAACCTTTTTATTGATTGCATGACTATTTCTATAGCAACTTCTACCCCTGAGCTTATCTTTTCCTGTATATATTTCTTAAGTATTTTATCTATACCTGTTAAATTAAAATCTATATTCAGGTGATTCACAGACTTTTAGCTCATGTTTAGGTCCATATTGTTGTCCTTAAAACATTTACCTCTAGATGTCACATAGAGCTAAGGCAAAGCACTACTTTTGCTTCTGTCTGCTAAATTCACTGCCTTGAGGAAAATGTATTGATTTCTTATTAACCTTTGTGCATTCCATTTGTCAGATGTAAAAGCATACTGCTTCTGCTTTTGTAGCATTTGACACAGCTGTCTTTCTCTTATAACCCTGAAACTCTATTGTAAAAGTATTGGGCTGCTGCTACTGCTAAGTAGCTTCAGGCGTGTCCGACTCTGTGCGACCCCATAGACGGTAGCCCACCGGGCTCCCCCATCCCTGGGATTCTCCAGGCAAAAATACTGGAGTGAGTTGCCATTTCCTTCTCCAATTATCCAAAATACTCCAAAAATATCTTACACATCTAATAATTTCTATATTTGCTGTCTCTCCCCATAAAGAATTTTTTTTGTTCTCTGTTTTTTTCCTACCTTGCTATATCTGTGTGTTCCAGCAACACTTCTTTTTTCTCCATATCTGAGTGCTGAAATGTTATACTGTTACTTAAAATGATTTTTTGCTATAAGGGTGCTAAACTAGTATCAAGATTATTGTATATGGCTACATAGCAGTGTATTTTGTTTGACTGTTTTCTTTGATGTAAAGAATTTTTTGTACCTTAGTTGTGTAAGCAGCTTTATACATTATGTCTTATGCTCAGTCAGGTTCTATATTTATGGTACCTGCCTAACTTATGTAAGAAGCTTGAGACCCCTTCATGAACAATAATAATATTTGCAATGTAATGAGTTAAAGTTACTTTTAAAGACTTACGGAAAAAATACTGCAAGTTATAGCCAAATTTTAATAGTGGCTATCTATGGGTGGTATGATTAGAGAGGATTTTTAATTACCTTACTTCTTATATGTAGTTTTCAAAATTTCCCTAATGAATAGTATCTATTAACACAAGGTTAAAAGGATATGCTTTTGTGTATTCATCCCATAGTACTAAGGAACGACCATAAGCCCAGGTCTGTGCTTAACACATAGACAACGACAACATGAGATATGAACATTTCATTAAAGGGCTTGTAGTCCTGCTTTGAGAAGTAAAAATGTGATACAGGCTCTACTGAACTGTTACCAGTTTAAAAGGACATGAGCAGATCAATAGAATATTCTCAAGTAGTGTAAAGGAAGAGGCCATTTAGGCTGTGAGAGACTTAACTGAGTTGAAATGATGGTGATATGTTTGTAATGCTTTCTTAGGAGCTTTTTAATGCTGTAGAACATAAACTCTGCTAGTTATCCTTATAGATAGAATCTTTCTCATTACCCGGCTCTTCCATTTTAAGCACAATGTGTTGTATATATTTTCATCACTTTGGGGCTTATTGCTTTTGAAGCTGCCCAGCAGGTTTTTTTGTTTTGTTTTGTTTTACTTAATAGGAATTTATTATCTCACGGCTCTGGAGATCAGAAGTCCAAAATCAAGGTATCACATGTCTTATTATTCAGGAAAGAAACAAAAACAAAAACTAAATTCTAAGGTGTTAATAACCTGGTACCTGTAGATACTTGATATTTAGAAGAATACAGACATACCAGTCCTGGGCAGGACAGCAAAACTGAGACAGTTACAGTGAGAGATACCGTTTGTTTGGACAATTCTTGCTATTAAAATTTCTTTAGAGATCATAGAGCAATAATTTACAAAATGAAATTAGTATGTCATAATCATTCTTGTTCAAGAAGCATTATTATTAAAAGCTAGCTTCATGTGCTTCTAAGAAGCTAATTAGTTGCTGCTTGGCATATTGCGCTGAGAGGCTGTTGTGATTCATGGGTATTTACCCATCACAACAGGATTTTCTGATGCTATTTGGTTATGAAATTATTTATACTTCTGACTCAAGGCTTTAAAAGGACTTCCAGCAGTGTTTGAAAGCCAACTTTTGAGCTCAAGAGCATTTTGTGCCATTTATGGTGAAGCAGCTTGGCAGTATTAGAATGTGTGAATTGGGTTGTACTGCAGTGGCGGAGGTGCACTTTTCTGGTGAGACTCCTCAAGCTAAACATGATAATGAGTTTTCTTTGATGTAGACCTTTTTATTTTGTAAGGGATAAAACTTTGAAAAAATATTCGAAAATAATACCAACACAGGTTTTTGTGGTTGCATTTACTCTGGTAAGCTATTAATAACACTTTGTACTACTATACTCTGTATGTTAATTTTAATTCATGAGTTTCTGTGCTCAGTCACTTCAGTTGTCTCCGACTCTTTGCAAATCTAAGGACCATAACCCACCAGGCTCCTCTGTCCATGAGATTCTCCAGGCAAGAATACTGGAGTGGATTGCCATTTCCTCCTCCAGGGGATCCTCCTACCCAGGGATCAAACCAGGGTTTCTTATGTCTTCTGCATTGGCAGGCTGCTTCTTCACCACTAGCAGCACCTGGGAAGTCTGTTTAATGTGTATAATAAATAATTTGTTTTTTCTTTATGAGATATTTATTTTGAAATAGGGAAGAAATCAAAAGCTCTTTCTAAAATACTCCTAAACTTTAAATATCATTAATTACATCCGTTTATGAAGCTCTTTGGAGAAGGGAATGGCAGTCCACTCCAGTATTCTTGCCTGGAGAATCTCATGGACAGAGAAGCCTGACAGGCTACAGTCTATGGGGTCGCAAAGAGTTGGACACAACTGAGCAACTAATGCATGCATGAAGCACTTAGACTGTCCTTCATAAGAATAATGAACTTTATTGTTTCCCCAAAGTGGAAAGGAGATTTTGAGGTGACATAGCCTTAATGTTAGAAGTTTTTCCAGAATAGGCATTATGTTTAAACATCCACTAATATGGCATCCCTGGGTGTGGCACAGTGCTGAAGAATCGGTCTGCCAATGCAGGAGACGTAAGAGACGTGGGTTTGCTCCCTCAGTTGGGAAAATCCCCTGGAGAAGAAAATGGCAACGCACTCCAGTATTCTTGCCTGGGAGATTCTGTGGACAGAGCAACCTAATGGGCTACAGTTCTTGGGATCATAGAGTCGGACACAACTGAACATGCCTCCCATGTGTGTTGTGTTATTAACAGCAAAGTGAATTAACAAGGCCCATGCTTAACATACGCATATTGGAGAGTTGTGAGTATAGTGAACCTGAAGTCTATTCCTCTTCCTGATCATTGGCATTCTTTTATAGTTCTTCATTTTCATAAAGCATTTCTCTCTTATAAAAGGAGACTTTAAACTTGTCTAGCTTGAAATTATATAGTTAATCACATTCAGTTCTTATTTTTGTTATTTAACACGACACCTGCTGGCAGTAAGTCACATAGCAGGTAATAGGAGCAGAGAAGAGATCAGGCCCTCCTGCCCCTTGAAGTTCCTATGTGCCTGCTAAGGTCAGTTCAGTTTAGTTCGATCGCTCATTTGTGTCTGACTCTTTGAGACTCCATGGACCTCAGCACGCCAGGCCTCCCTGTCCATCATCAACTCCTAGAGTTTACCCAAACTCATGTCCAATGAGTTGGT
The DNA here is from genome assembly GCF_019923935.1 of Bubalus bubalis. Taxonomy (NCBI): domain Eukaryota; kingdom Metazoa; phylum Chordata; class Mammalia; order Artiodactyla; family Bovidae; genus Bubalus; species Bubalus bubalis. The sequence continues at coordinate 79,362,759 of NC_059160.1, read as the reverse complement.
GATGCCATCCAACCATCTCATCCTCTGTCATCCCCTTCTCCTGCCCTCAATCTTTCCCAGCATCAGGGTCTTTTCAAATGAGTTAGCTCTTTGCATGAAGTGGCCAAAGTATAGGAGTTTCAGCTTCAACATCAGTCCTTCCAATGAATATTCAGGACTGATCTCCTTTAGGATGGACTGGTTGGATCTCCTTGCAGTTTAAGGGGCTCTCAAGAGTCTTCTCCAACACCACAGTTCAAAAGCATCAATTCTTTGGCGCTCAGCTTTCTTTATAGTCCAACTCTCACATCCATACAGGACTACTGGAAAAACCATTGCCTTGACGAGACGGACCTTTGTTGGCAAAGTGATGCTAAAGTAGTAGGGCCAAAAATAAAATGTTCCTGACAGATTTCCAAAGGGCCATATTTGAAACAGACACAGCAGTCAGTCTTCCAGTGACACATTAAAAAGACTAGGGGGCCTGAGTCTGGAGATTCACTTTGACATTAACTTGGCTATGCAACTTTCTGAAAACCTCTTATTATCTCTGAGGCTGGGGTTCTTTATCTTTCCTAAGGGAGTAGTGAATGATACCTGTCCCACCTACTTTTTAAAGGATGACCTTACATGGAATGCAAAATGGCAACATAAAAAGATTGTAGAAAGTAACATAGTATTCAGTTCAGTTCAGTTCAGTCACTCAGTCCTGTCCTACTCTGTGCGACCCCATGAATCGCAGCACGCCAGGCCTCCTTGTCCATCACCAACTCCCGGAGTTCACTCAGACTTACGTCCATCGAGTCAGTGATGCCGTCCAGCCATCTCATCCTCTGTCGTCCCCTTCTCCTCTTGCCCCCAATCCCTCCCAGCATCAGAGTCTTTTCCAACGAGTCAACTCTTTGCATGAGATGGCCAAAGTACTGGAGTTTCAGCCTTAGCATCATTCCTTCCAAAGAAATCCCAGGGCTGATCTCCTTCAGAATGGACTGGTTGGATCTCCTTGCAGTCCAAGGGACTCTCAAGAGTCTTCTCCAACACTACAGTTCAAAAGCACATAGTATTCAAGGGTAAGGTAATTGCTTGCTGGTCACTTTTTTTTTCCTTCTTTCTTAAATATTGGAGTTTTTCAGGACTCAGTTCTAGGCACTCTTCTCATGTTCCACTTTTAGGAAATCTCATACATTCCCATGGTTTCAGTTATATGTACCTTTCACACAGAACCATCTTTTGAGTTCCAAGTATTTGTATAGCTCCCAAATTCTACTGGGCCCAGTCTCAGTTTGACATTGCATTTAAAGAGGGTTCAGGATGGGGAACACATGTATACCTGTGGTGGATTCATTTTGATATTTGGCAAAACTAATACAATTATGTAAAGTTTAAAAAAAAAAAAAGAAATACTGTCCAGCAACTAAAAGTAATTAAATAGTAATACTACTTTTTACTCAAGTCTCCAAGAACATAATAGCTTGGAGGGTATAATTCAACAATATTTCAAAAAATCTTTTATCCACCCCCACCCCTACCCCTAGTCAAACCTCAGTTAGTCCCCATGTTATGTGCTCCCAGTTTTCCATACTGACCCTGAGACTCACAGCTCCCTGCAGACTTTTTCTCATTTGATCCTCTCACAAACCATGTTTGGCCCATGTTTTCTTCTCTATCCCTTTTTGCCTGCCATGATAACAGCCCAAGAACTAGGCTGGCAAAGACCAAATTCTCCCTTGGAGATGAGAGAGGAAGGAAAGGAGTAGGCAAAAAGATGAAGCTGGGAACATTTACATGTAAATAACCTGTATTTCCAGCACACTTATAGAATGTTTTACTTGTTCTTTACTTGTTTATTTCACAGAACACCTCTGATTCATCCTGTCTAAAACCTGACCTTATCATCCATACAAATTTGCTTCTCCTCTAATACCCTTATCTTCATATTAAGTGTCCATCATGCTCTTAGTTGCTTATTTTGAACATCTGAACATCATTCTCAAATTCTTCTTCTCCTCATCTTTCACAGTTCCATTCACATTCCCTTCATCATAAATACTGAATATATCCTTCAAGAATCTCTCCATTTTACCCAGTCTCTACTTCTGCCACTGAACTCCTTGTTTCCCTGGAATCTGTCTTCCATCCGTCTTTCCAACCAGAAAAATCATTTTAAAACATGCATCTAGTTATGCCTTTTCCTCCTTTACACTGTTCAAAGGCTTTTGAGTACCAAGCCTTTAATATGGTCTCTGCTTCCTAGGTGGCTCAGTGGTAAAGAAGCCACCTGTAATGCAGGAGACTCGGGTTTGATTTCTGGGTTGGGAAGATCCCCTGGAGGAAGAGATGGCAAACCTCTCCAGTATTCTTGCCTGGGAACTCCCATTGACAGAGGAGCCTGGCGGACTACAGTCCATGGGGTTGCGAAAGACTTCGCGACTAAACAACCATATGGCCTCTAAGGTCCTGTATACTCTGGCTCGTTTCTGCTTATGTCTCTCAAAGTAGTCTGTTTCTTAACAGGATGCATCTCTTCCTGCCTCAAGGCCTTTGTCTAAGCTGGGTCTGGATGTCTAAAGTATCTTTCACCCTCCTCACCCTCTACCCCACCCACCAACCTCCTCATCCAAGATTTCTCTGACTCCTCAGGCAGGGCCCAATCCCTTTGCTATAGATTCTTGTTCCACTCAGGTTTGATCTCTGGATCTGGAAGAGCTTCTGGAATAGAAAATGGCAACCTATTCCAGTATTCTTGCCTGGAAAATTCCATGGACAGAGGAGCCCAGCTTGCTATAGTCCATGGTTGCAAAGGTTTGGACATGACTGAGCACAGACACACACACTTGTTCCCCATATTTTTCCTGTGATGAGACCCGTTGCACTTGAAATCTATTTACTTGTTCTAACACATTTGCCCAGTAAGCCTTAGCATGAAGTCAGAAGGCTTGTCTCTCTCCTGTAGCACTTCTTCCACTGTGCTTACCACAGTACGCAGCTCAGATCGAGTATTCATTGTACACTTGTTGATTAAAGGATACTTCTTCCATGATTTGGGCTTTGTCTGCCTCTCATCTCTGTACATATTGTGCTTCACACTCTGTTTATCCCTGAGAAAACCTCATGTGGTTTCACATTTTTTAGGCTCATGCTCTTCTCTCTCGAATGTTTCCTCTAAGTCAGATGAAAGCCAATTTAGAGTAGTCTGTGCGATTAAATTGATTAACAGTCAGATGGAAACTTTCAGCAGTTTAGGTGATGATTTAATTATAATAGCTATTCTTACTTTGTCTGCTAATATATACTTATTATTTTGTGGAACTCATAAAATCGTATGATTTTTTTCACTGTAGCTGTATATTAACAAATACTCCAGAAGCAAATAACATTGGTTGAAACTACAGAGTATATAGTTCTGAGACTTAATGTTCTGACTTGTGTGCAAATTCAATAAATATTTACCAGTAGTTTTCAACAATACAGTGAATATATTCCAGAAGTAGATATATGTACTATTTAAGTCTTGTTGATATGTTTATTTATTCTACCTTTGAACAAAGCAAATAAATATATAGCAAAAAATATTTAATATAGATAAGATTGGAGATGATTGTGGTGTCGGGAAGGGATTTAACTCACAAAATAAATAACCATGAAGTCCAAAACACTTGGTAAAGTGAGCCTCACTGACTTCCTACATGATAGGGGAGATAAAAGATGGCTATGTGATTTGTAATGCCCATAAGGAAACACAAATCACTTATTGAGAAGCATGACTGTTGCAACTACTGAAACTAGAGAGAAATTTCTCCTGTTGTCAGAATGTGGTAAATAGCACCTTTTCAGCCCTGGTACAGAAAACATGTGCATGTGTGCTCGGTCACTTAGTCATGTCCAGCTCTTTACCATCCATGGACTGTAGCCCTATAGTCTTCTTTGTCCCCCAGAAGCACAGCAACAGGCTCCTTAGTGCTGCTACTTTCAATTGCAGCAGACTAGTTTTTGGCATTACAAAGATCAATTCATAAGAAACAATTCTACGTGGGTCTATGATGCAACCCATTGATTATGGTGTCATCTGGTTATTGATTTATATTGTCTACAGTATAAAGAGATGAAATTATGTTAGATAATCCTGCTTAATTGTTTTCACTATGCTTTTGGTGAGTATTGATTAGATGTTAGATTTTGGTTAAATAACCAGACATATCTGGAAATTGGAAGTGCCCCTGGGAAGCGAACTAGATATGGACAGCAGGACCACGTTTTTTAAAAACTACAGTTCTATGGCATACAACTTTAAACCAATCCTGAATTCTTTCTTTTTTTTAAATTTTATTTTATTTTTAAACTTTACATAATTGTATTAGTTTTGCCAAATATCACAATGAATCCACCACAGGTATACATGTGTTCCCCATCCTGAACCCTCCTCCCTCCTCCCTCCCCATACCATCCCTCTGGGCCGTCCCAGTGTACCAGCCCCAAGCATCCAGTATCGTGCATTGAACCTGGACTGAATTATTTCTTAAAATAAAATCTTGGGGATAATTTTTTATTCTCACCATTGCCTGATTACATTTCCATATGGACTAACAATATTTCAATGATTATATTCTACCTAGAGAGCATTTCCTTTTTTTAGTCTTCATAAAGTTTTAAAGGATTCTTAAACATGCTTTCTAAAGTTATCTGAGATCTCTAGGATTACTTTCATTTGTGGGCTTTCAAGTGACAATATGAAAATGATATTTATAGATTGGTATTTAACATGTCTTTACTTATATTCAGTAGTTACCAGTTATAAACAAAATCTTTAAATATGTGGTAAACCTTTGTTTAAAATAAAAAACTAAGCCCCCATACATGTGTGTGTATATGTCTTAGTCTATCTTAACATCTACGACAGCAGAAATCTTGAATGATGTCTGGTGTTTACTTTTCATTCTTGAATGATGTCTGATGTTTACTTTTCATCCTTTCTTTACAGGCATTGCTTCTATGACGGTGCCAGTGTACATTGCTGAGGTCTCACCCCCCAATTTAAGAGGCCGATTAGTCACCATTAATACCCTCTTCATCACAGGAGGGCAGTTCTTTGCAAGTGTTGTTGATGGAGCCTTCAGTTATCTTCAGAAAGATGGATGGAGGTCTGTAACGTTCTTACATTTAATTTTCAAATAAATTATGACTTTAGGGGATAGAAGAAAAATTGAGAAATGATGGAAAAGAAAAAATATAACTAGGTATTTTGAATCATTACAGCTAATTCATACATGATGGTATTCTGCAAAATTAAGTGGACCAGAGCTGATATTTATTTTAATAATAGACAAGGAACCTATCATTAAGAATTGATATTTACCGGACTTTTTAGCATGTAGGTGACATTTCTCACACTGTGTATGGTATTTTGCAATATTTGTTTAAAATGAATGTAACAATAAATATGCATGGAGTTTTTGAATTTTATCAGTGATTGACAAGCTATTTATGAACTGCAGATATAACTAATGTCCTTTTTGGATTTAAGAAGCTACATTCTGATCTGAAAGAGAATTCAGTCTTTTTTTTTTTAAAACAAACAATCTCATGTTAAAACTTAAGATATTATGGGCTTGAAATTTTGATATACTTCATGGTATTCAAAAAAACAGATTCATGTAACTCTTCCAGGGGTTTAATTTTTAATAGAATTTCCCTATACTCTGTATAGGTGCTGGAGATAAAATATTCCACAAAACAGAATCTGGTACATATTTTCATCATGCTTAAAGTATTGAAATTAATTCTTAACAGCTGAAGAAAAAGGGTTTACTGCTATGTGGATATAGGGAATTAAACTTACGTATGTAAGTGGCACAATAAATCGGAGTTGTTAAAGACTTAGACTGATGAAGTTTTATTACAAGTTATGTGAAGAAACTCACAGAAGTCAGTAAGGGCCTCTGTTTGTCAGAAACAATTAAAGAGAGGACACATTTATTTAAAGCATTAACTGTCTGCCGATGCTGAGAAACCACTTTCTACCTCTGAAGGAATGAATCTCTGACAAAGTGAAAGATTACTAAAAATTGAAGAAGCAAGAAATTCCTCTTTCTTTTCTTCCCTGTAGAAGAACAGAAAGAGGGAGATGATAAGTTGTTACCAGCATCAGTTCAGTTCATTTCAGTTGCTCAGTCGTGTCCAACTCTTTGCAACCCCATGAACTACAGCACTCCAGGCTTCCCTGTCCTTCACCAATTCTTGGAGCTTGCTCAAACTTGTGTCCATAGAATTGGTGATGCCATCCAATCATCTCATCCTCTGTCATCCCCTTCTCTTCCTGCCTTCAATCTTTCCCAGTATCTGGGTCCTTTCTAATCAGTTGACTCTTCGCATCAGGTGGCCAAAGTATTGGAGCTTCAGCTTCAGCATTAGTCCTTCCAGTAAATATTCAGGACTGATTTCCTTTAGGATTGACTGGTTTGGTCTCCTTGCAGTCCAAGGGACTGTCAAGAATCTTCTCCAGCACCACAGTCTGAAAGCGTCAGTTCTTCAGCGCTCAGCCTTCTTTATGGTCCAACTCTCACATCCATGCAGGACTACTGGAAAAACCATAGCTATGACTACCTGGACTTTTGTTGGTAAAGTGATTTATCTGCTTTTTAATACCTGTCTAGGTTTGTCATAACTTTCCTTCCAAGGAGCAAGACTTAATTTCTAGCTTGCAGTCAATGTCTGCTGTGGTTTTGGAGCCCAGGAAAAGAAAATCTGCCACTGCTTACACTTTTTTCTCTTTCTATTTGTCATGAAGTGATGGTACTGGATGCCATGATGTGAAATTTTTTTAATGTTGATTTCAAGCCAGCATTTTCACTCTCCTTTTTCACCTTCATCAAGAGGCTCTTGAGTTCCTCTTCACTTTCTCCTATTAGAGTGGTATCATCTACATACCTGAGGCTGTTGATATTTCTCCCAGCAATCTTGATTCTAGCTCATGTTTCATCCAGCCAAATCCAGTGAAATCCAGTGCATTGCACATGATGCGCTCTGCATAAAACTTAAATAAGCAGGGTGACTATATAGCCTTGTCATACTCCTTTTCCAATTTCAGACCAGTCTCTTGTTCCATGTCTGGTTCTGTTACTTCTTGATCTACATCCAGGTTTCTCAGGAGACAGGTCAGGTGGTCTGGTATTTCTGTCTCTTTAAGAATTTTCCAGTTTGTTGTGATGCATACAGTGAAAGGTTTTAGCTTACTCAATGAAGCAGAAGTAGATGTTTTTCTGGAACTCCCTTGCATTCTCCATCATCCAACTAATGTTGCCAATTTGATCTCTGGTTCCTCTGCTTCTTTGAAACCCAGCTTGTACATCTGGAAGTTCTCCAGTCACATACTGTTGAAGTCTAGCTTAAAGGATTTTGAGCATAACCTTGCTAGCATGTGAAATGAGCACAGTTTTTCAGTAGTTTGGACATTCTTTGGCATTGCCCTTCTTTGGGATTGGAATGAAAATTGGCCTTTTTCAGTCCTGTGGCCATTGCTGAGTTTTCCCAAATTTGTTGGCCTGTTGAGTGCAGCACTTTAAGAGCATCATCTTTTAGGATTTGAAATAGCTCAACTGAAATTCTATCACCTCCATTAGCTTTGTTTTTAATAATGCTTCCTAAGACCTCTTGAATTTATATTCCAAGATGTCTGACTCTAGATGAGTGACCACACCATTATGGTTATCCAGCTCATTAAGACCTTTTTTTGTATAGTTCTTCTGTGAATTCTTGCTTCCTCTTCTTAATCTCTTCTGCTTCTGTTATGTCGTTACCATTTCTGTCCTTTTTCATGACCTTCCTGCATGAAACGTTTCCTTGTTAGCTTCAGTTTTCTTGAAAAGATCTCTAGTCTTACCAGTTTTTTTGTTTTCCTGTTTTTTTTTTGCATTGTTCAATTAAAAAGGCCTTCTTATCTCTCTTTGCTATTCTCTAGACCTCTAGCTTCAGTTGGGTGTATCATTCCCTTTCTCCCTTGCCTTTTGCTTATATTCTTTCCTCAACTTATATGTATAGTCTCCTTAGACATCCTCTTTGCCTTCTTGCATTTCTTTTTCTTTATTTGGGATGATTCTGTTCACTGCCTCCTTGTGCAGTGTTTCGAACCTCTGTTCCTAGTTCTGCAAAATTTATCTCCCAGATCTAATCCCTTGAATCTATTTGTCACCTCTACTGTATAATCATAAGAAATTTGATTTAGGTCATACCTGAATGGCCTAGTGGTTTTCCCTACTTTCTTTAACTTGAGCCTGAATTTTGCAGTAAGGAGCTGATGATTTGAAGCACAGTCAGCTCCAGGTCTTGTTTTTGCAGATTGCATAGAGCTTTTCCATCTTGGGCTTGCAAAGAACATAATCAATCTGATTTTGGTTTTGACCATCCAAAATCAAAGTCCATGTGTAGAGTCTTATTTGGTGTTGACGCTACACATGGACATACATGGTGATGTCCATGTATAGAGTCGTCTCTTGGTTTGTTGGAAAAGACTGTTCATTGTGACCAACGTGTTCTCTTGACAAAGCTCGCTTGTCCTTTTCACTGCTTCATTTTGTAGTCCATGGCAAAAGTTGCTTGTTATTTTGGGTATCTCTTGACTTCATACTTTTGCATTCCAATCCCCTATGATGGAAAGGACATCTTTTTCTTAGTTCTAGAAGGTGTTTTAGGTCGTCATACAACTTGTCAGCTTGAGCTTCATCAGCATCAGTGCTTGGGGTATAGACTTGAATTACTGTAATGTTGCATGGTTTGCCTTGGAAACGACCCTTAATTATTCTGTCATTTTTGAGATTGCAGTCTTATAATGGCCAAGAGGCTTGTGTAACTCAGTAAAATTGTGATCTATGCCATTCATGGCCACCTAAGACAGATGGATCATAGGGAAGAGTTCTGACAAAACATGGTCCGCTGAAGAAGGAAATGGCAACTGACTTTAGTGTTTTTGCCTGAAGAGCTCCATAGACAGTATGAAAAGCCAAAAAGATAAGATACTAGAAGATGAGCCCTTCAGGTTGGAAGGTGTCCAATGTGTAATTGGAGAAGGACCATTATTAATAGTAACAGCTCCATAAAAAATGAAGTGTTTGGGCCAACATGGAAATGATGCTCAGCTGTGGTTGTTTCTGGTGGTGAAGTTAAAGTCTGATGCTGTAAAGAACAATATTCCATAGGAACCTGGAATGTTAAGTCTGTGGATCAAGGTAAATTGAACGTGTCAAGCAGGAGATGGTAGAAGTGGATATCAACATCTTATGAGTCAGTGAACTAAAATGGATGGGAATGAGCAAGTTTAATTCAGATGACCATTATATCTACTACTGTAGGCAGGTATCCCTTAGAAGAAATGGAGTAGCCCTCATAGTCAACAAAAGTGTCTGAAGTGCTGTACTTGGGTGTGGTCTTGAAAATGACAGAATGATCTCGGTTTGTTTCCAAGCAAACCATTCCATATGGTTATTAGATGTCATAAATTAAAGCCTGTTCTTTTCACTTGATATCTACCCACCTTTTCCCTCATTCAGCTTCTGAGAGTTTATTAGCTAAAATGTGATTACTTATCATTTTTATGATAACAATAGCATTAAGATATACAGAAGTTGAAACTGACTGAGAAGCCTCTCAGGTGTTTTTGTTGAAAAGCTAAATCACCTTATTTTGCCTGATGGGTCAGTGCTTCTATTCTCTTATTGTTTAGATGTAAATTGTTTTTTGCTGAACTGCTGGAAGATGAACTTGTCTAGAATTGCCAGCAGAAGATCGACCAGTAGAAGACTGATATTTTTCTAGCCGGTAGAATACTCAGCAGTAGAAGACTGATATTTTTCTAGCCGGTAGAATATTCGGCAGTAGAAGACTGATATTTTTCTAACACTGTAGAGTCATCATACATTCTATATTGGGAAGAATATCATTGGGTTCCATGAGGAAAGGGGAAATAGGTTTTTGAAAGTATCAATAAAGATTCAGTCTTTTAAAATCGATTTATTGAAATATAATTGATAAACCATTCACTTCACCTGGAAAATCCCATGGACAGAGGAATCTGGAAGGCTGCAGTCCATTGGTCTCAAAAGGTTGGACAGGACTTTGTGACTAAACAACAATAACAATGGGATAGATCACATATTAGGTAGCCATTCATTCGTTGATGGGCATTTGAGTGATTGCTACTTTTTGGCTGTTAAAAATAATGCTGCAATGAATATCTGTGTACAGGTTTCAGAATGGAGATATAATTTCAATTTTCTCAAGTGTATACCTAGGAGTAGACTTGCTAGGTCATATGGTAACTATATTTACCTTTGGAGGAACTGTAAGACTATCCTCCACAGTGTCTACTCCATTTCACATTCCCTTTTAGCAGCGTGTGAGAGTTCCAGTTTTTCCATATCCTAATAAACGTTTATTATCTCTCTTTTTCCATGGTACTTGTCTCAGTGTGTATGAGTGGCATCTTGTGATTTTGATTTGCATTTCCCTGAAGACTAATAATTTTGTGAAAGATTTTATTTTTATCTGATATAGTACTTATAAAGATGACAGAGTGATTTTGGTAGTTAACACCCATGATAGGAAGTTTTATCACTGTTTGCCCTTTTCTGTGCTAATACTTTTAAATTGTGCTTATTGAGCATGGTGAGATTTAGTCACTAACCTCAGGCAAAGAAAGGTTTTCTTTTGTAATTGTTGAGTTAAAGTTTGGCACGCTATAAGCATAGAGTAAAGTGAACTTTGCCACCACCAGAATTGATCTAAAATACTTATCTGGATGTGCCACTGCTTCAAAGATTCCCTATTTCCTACAGAAAGAAATCAGTCTATTCATCACAGCTTGCAGTGTTTTTTGTTATCCAATCAATATCTGTTTTCCTAGATTTTTTAGGTTATTGTTATCTCCTTCCCTCCTTCTTTATACAATGTAGGTTTATGCCTATAAACTCTATACACCAGTCACATCTTGTTTTTCATGTTTGTTTTTTCCTTCTGCTCACTTTGCCTTGATTAGTCTTTCTACCCTGTCCTGCTTTACCGGTTCGATTCTTATTCCTCCTTTAAATCTTTGTATATCATGTGAATCTATTTTTGTCCCTTTGTCCTTTCATAATGCTTTGTATGTGGCTTTACTTTTATACTGATTGTACTATTTTGAACCATTTGCTTATTCTGTTTATTTATTTCACTTTGAAGCTTTTTAATATCATTGACCTTGTACTCATTTTTAGGTCTAGAAAAGGGCCTGGAACATAGTAATTGCTCAGTAAGTGTTTATTGAACTAAGTTAAAATTGACTGGGCTCCAGGGAAGAGACTCTTAACCAAACTAAAGAGATATTGATTATAAAGCCAGTGCCAATTCATTAATTTCTGCTGGGGAATAGATACCCTTTGCAGATAGCTGGAAAGCAAGATTATTAATCATAAGCATTTCTTACTGAGCATAAAAATAAGAGAAAGAAAAGTGGTTTCTGAGCCTCTGAGACTTTACCTCCCTCAAAATAATATACCTGTCTGCATCCAGAACATTTTTTGCTCTTCTCTCTTGGACAGAGCCGATTTTCAAATTAGTGTTCCTCTATTTACAAATACATAAATCATCATGTGATTTATATTAAAAATAATGGTATATCTAAAGAAGGGCTATATTCTTCTCCTTTATATTGGCTTTTACTAATTCTCCAATTTATTTATTTTTATATTACAGTTATCTTATTTTACCTCAGTAGACTATATACAACTGTTTGCAAAGTATCCAGGTGTGCTGGGTATTTTTGTATGTTTCATCATTCATATGATGTTCTTTTATTTTCCTTTTCTTTTTTCAGCTGTAGAAGGAAAATTTGAGGTAATAAAGGCGATGAATGAAAGCACAAGGTATTAGTGTTGCTGCTGCTGCTGCTGCTAGGTCGCTTCAGTCGTGTCCGACTCTGTGCGACCCCATAGACAGCAGCCCACCAGGCTCCCGTCCCTGGGATTCTCCAGGCAAGAACACTGGAGTGGGTTGCCATTTCCTTCTCCAACGCATGAAAGTGAAAAGTGAAAGTGAAGTCGCTCAGTCGTGTCCGACTCTTAGCAACCTCATGGACTGCAGCCTACCAGGCTACTCTGTCCATGGGACTAGTTACATCTGTATTAGATTTTTTCCTGGAGAATTACAAGGCTGATTTATGGACAACGTGAGACTTATGCTGAGCTTTGAAGAACTGGTAGGATTCATGGGGACTGAAGAAAAGGAAATGGAGAAGGAAATGGCAACCCACTTCAGTACTCTTGCCTGGAAAATCCTGTGGATGCAGGAGCCTGGTAGGCTACAGTCCATGGGGTCACAAAGAGTTGGACACGACTGAGTGACTTCACTTTATGGGGACTGAGGTGAAAATGGTGGCAGAATTTAGGATGGATGAAGGCAGGATCAGGAGGCTTTAAATTGAAGTGATAATGTACACAGTAGATCGGTGCCAGATTGTAGAGGTCTGTGAATTCTGGGCTGGAGGTTTTGTGTTTGTGCGTGTGCTGTCATGTCTGACTCTTTGTGACCCCATGGACTGCTGCCCACCAGCTCCTCTGTCCATGGAATTTTCCAAGCAAGAATCCTGGAGCAAGTTGCCTCCCCTTACAAGCAAAGGGAAGCTAATACTTTTTAAGCAAATCATGGCATAATGTGAGTCAATGACTAAGATAACAGTGATGTCCAGAATTTATGGAACTCTTGGCTCTTGGATGGGTTTAGGGAACCTGTTGAATACTGCCAGAATATTGATGTGAGGTATTGACATGATACTCTTGGAGACATTGGTTAGTATGGAAATCATTCAGTCTTTCAAAAAAATTTTGGTTTTTTATATACCTATTATATACTTCTGTTGTACTTGGCACTAGAGATAGAAAGATCAATAAGAAATGTACCTGTCCTAGTTAGGGAGTTTGGGATGGTCGTGAACACAATCCTATATTTAAAATGAACAACCAACTAGGACCTATTTTATAGCATATGGAATTCTGCTCAGTGTTATGTGGCAGCCTGGATGGGAGGGAGTTTTGGGAGAGAATGGATATGTGTGTATGTATTTCTGAGTCCATTTGCTATTCCCCTGAAACTATCACAACATTGTTACCCAATACAAAATAAAAAGTTAAAAAAAAAAAAACGCAAACAAAACAGAAATGTACTTGCTCTTAATCAAGCACCTCACATGCAAGTGAAGGAGAGACTTTTCATTGACATGTTAAGTAAATCATAGTGTTATGGGAACTCTCAAGGGGAAAGAATAACTTACCTTAACAGTAGAATGATATGTGAGCTGAGTCTTTTATGAATAGAAGAGTTCCAGACAGAATGAGGGAGAAGGAAACTCTGGGTAAAATCTAATTTCTAAAAGCCCTGTAGTATGCAAGAGCCAATCATGTTTGGGCATTTCAGAATGGCTAGTGGGAGGGCCATGAGTACTATTTGGGTGTTTGAAAGTGAAGTGGGAAGGCTAGTTTTCCCACTTTCCCACTTCTAAGTATGAATAGAACTTTGAATCCATTGTGCTCTCTTTAACAGTAGCGTTGTTTGAGTTCACTTTGATTATTGACAGTCTTAGAAAATAATTTTTTAAAAACCAGCATTACTTTAGATGAAAAAAAATTATGAGGTTCTCTCCCTCATAATATTTTATAATTTAAAAACTGTGTCCATAAGATGATTTTAAGAATCATATTTAAAAGAGGATGATATTTTTAAGCACATATATTTGGAGAGAGAACCCTTATAATTTATGACATTGGCCATTTTAAGAGAGATGAATTTGGTTAACAGCCTATTTACAAGTGAATATCTTAATATTAAAGATATTTGTAATTATATTATTGACAGAATTCAGACCAAAGATGTATGACTGTTTATCATAAAAGTTGCGTAGTATAGACTTGAGACTTACTTTAACAGTAAATGGATTGCTTTATCTAAGCACTAACATCCTCATTTAGCAAATGCTTCAGCAATTGTTCAGTGTTATTATGAGAATCAAATGAGTTAATAGCTAAGAACATACTAACTCTTAAATGTTCTTAAGTTTTGTTTCCTGTTGTCTCCCCCAAAAATCTTAGACTGAATCTCTATCTTGCATAAAGCTAGCAGTAAAAATCACCTCACATTCAACTATCTGAAATTTCCAGGTAAAAAGTTAATATAGTTTGCTAATGAGACTAATTTGCATAACAAGGAAAGTTATGACCAACCTAGACAGCATATTAAAAAGCAGAGAGATTACTTTGCCAACAAAGGTCCGTCTAGTCAAGGCTATGGTTTTTCCAGTTATCATGTATGGATGTGAGACTTGGACTATAAAGAAAGGTGAGCACTGAAGAATTGATGCTTTTGAACTGTGGTGTTGGAGAAGACTCTTGAAAGTCCCTTGGACTGCAAGGAGATCCAGCCAGTCCATCCTAGGGGAGATCAGTCCTGAGTATTCATTGGAAGGACTGATTTTGAAGCTGAAACTCCAATACTTTGGCCACCTGATGTGAAGAGCTGATTGATTTGAAAAGGCCCTGATGCCAGGAAAGATTGAGGGCAGGAGGAGAAGGGGACGACAGAAGATGAGATGGTTGGATGACATCACTGACTCAATGGACATGGGTTTGGGTGGACTTCGGGAGTTGGTGATGGACAGGGAGGCCTGGTGTGCTGCGGTTCACGGGGTCTTAAGGAGTCGGACACGACTGAGCGACTGACTGAACTGAACTGAACTGAACTTCCACTGAAGATAACCATTATAAGTCAGAGACAGAATTTAAAAAAAAAATAGAAAACTATTTAAAACACTGGAGAACTCTGAAGGGACATTTGATCCTTGTAGGGAACAGTTCATGGTGAGGCATACACCTATGACTTTTTCTCTGAGTGAAAATGTTAGTTGCTAAGTCCTGTCCGACTGTTTGCGAGGCCATGGACTGTAGCCTACCAGGCTTCTCTGTCCATGGGATTCTCCAGGCAAGAATACTGGAGTGGGTTGCCATTTCTTTCTCCATGGGATCTTCCCAGCCCAGGGATGCAACCTGGGTCTTCCTCATTGCAGGTGGATTCTTTACCGTTAGAGCTACCAACCCTCAATTCGTGATACTGGGTAGTGAGAACTTAACTAGAAAGCAGCAGTTTTATTGTCCTGTCTTATCAGTGGCTAGAGTTGGGGGTGGCCAGAGCACATGAAATTTGAGGGGAAAATCCAGGGAAAAAATGACTCATATAGGAGGAAGCCTCTATATATGAATATTAATTTGCTACAAATATTTTATAGATCCCTGAACTATGAATATTACAAGGGAGATTCCATGGAGCCTGCAGAAAACAATAGTTAAAAGATGGTGAAAGATGAGAGAGATCTTATTTCCTGCACATAGGAGGGAAGACATGTTTGGAATTTGAAACCTTCCAGGTTAGAGGGGCCAATGCCTTGAGTTTTCCATTGAAATCCTAGAAGAACCATACCTTAGGCGTAAAGCCTTGTTGTTTGCTTAAGGAATTCTCCTAAGAATAAGCCAGAACTGAAAGCAGATTTACACTAACCAAGTGTAAAACCAAGCTTCCACAGATACAAGGTGCCTGATTAAAAAAAGTCAGTATTCTTCAGAGAGAACAAGATCTGGAGTCTTCAGAGTTTATCCACAATTTTCAAAACACATTAAAAATTGTTAGGCGTGCAGATAAACAGAAAGTGTGACCCATAATTGAAAAAAAAATTGGTCAGGGTAGACAAACACCAAGATTATGCTTATAAAACATTTTCAGGTAATCTAAAATTAGGAAGGTCTTTTCACACTAGACCTCCTGCATTATAAGAAATGCGAAGGAAATTTTTCAGAGAAGAGTCGGACACGACTGAGTGACGACAACAACAACAAACACAATTTTAAAATTATAGAACTAAAGGAAGAAGTAGACAAATTCAGGCTCATATTTTGAGAATTTTTAACTCTTTTAGCAACTGATAGGGCAACTAGACAAAAATTAAGTTTACAAAAAAACTAGAAACCACTCTTAACTGCCTAACCATAGTTGACATTTGTAGGTGGCCATACCCGACAGCTGCAATGTACACATTCTTTTTCAAATTTATATCAGACATTCTCTGAAACTGACCATATGTTGAATCATAAAATAAAAGTTCAGTTCAGTTCAGTCGCTCAGTCGTGTCCGACTCTTTGCAACCCCATGAATTGCAGCACTCCAGGCCTCCCTGTCCATCACCAACTCCCGGAGGTCACTCAAACTCACGTCCATCGAGTCGGTGATGCCATCCAGCCATCTTATCCTCTGTCGTCCCCTTCTCCTGCCCCCAATCCCTCCCAGCATCAGAGTCTTTTCCAGTGAGTCAACTCTTCACATGAGATGGCCAAAGTATTGGAGTTTCAGCTTCAAAATCAGTCCTTCCAATGAACACCCAGGACTGATCTCCTTTAGAATGGACTGGCTGGATCTCCTTGCAGTCCAAGGGACTCTCAAGAGTCTTCTCCAACACCACAGTTCAAAAGCATCAATTCTTGGGCTCTCAGCCTTCTTCACAGTCCAACTCTCACATCCATACATGACCACAGGAAGAACCATAGCCTTGACTAGACGGACCTTTGTTGGCAAAGTAATGTCTCTGGTTTTCAACATGCTATCTAGGTTGGTCATAACTTTCCTTCCAAGGAATAAGCATCTTTTAATTTCATGGCTGCAATCACCATCTGCAGTGATTTTGGAGCCCCCCAAAATAAAGTCTGACACTGTTTCCACTGTTTCCCCATCTATTTCCCATAAAGTGATGGGGCCAGATGCCATGATCTTAGTTTGTTTAAAGCTCAACATTCAGAAAATAAAAGTTAATAAATTTTAAAAGTGACTCTTAGAGTGTGTTCTCTAACTGTAGCAGAATTAAATTAGACATCAATAAAATAACCAGAAAAGCTTCAAATATTTGGAAATTAAAGCAACATGTTCTAAATAACTCAGGAGACATCAGAAGAAAAATGAGAAAATAATTTTGAGTTCAAAGGAAATAAAATATATCAAAATTTGTTGAATACAGGTTCAGCTGTGCTTACAGCATAATATATATAGCTAGAGTGATTTTATTAGAGAAGTGGAGAAGTCAAATGATCTAAGTTTCATGTTAAGCTAGAAAAATATGAGCACATTAAAAATTAATAAAACAGAAAGGATTAAATAATAAATAATAGAAGCCAAGGTATAGAGCAGGTGAACAATAGAAAAAATAAACAGTGTTGGTTCTTGGGAATTATTAATAAAATTGGTAAACTGATTATGACTGATTTAAAAAGATAAAGTACAAGTTACCATTTTCAGGAGTAAAAGCACATCATTTCTATTGATATAAAGATAGTTGAGGGAACACTTTTGTGCCAGTAAGGATGGGATGGGCTTATTGCTTGAAAATCACAACTCTACTAAAAACCAACACAAGGTAAAATGGAAAATCTGAGTATTACTATGTTTATTAAGTTGAATCAGTAGTAGTAACCTACCTGAAAAGCTAACTCCAGGCCCATATGGTTTCACTGGTGACTTCTATAAAACATTTAAGAAAGAAATATTCCAAGCTTAAACAAAAGTTTTAAGAAAACAGAAGTAGAAGGAATACTCCCCAGCTGGGTTTTGAGGCCAGCATGACTAATATTGTGGACTTTTTAAATGAAATTAGTCATGCCTCAGCTGTCCAGTTTTTTATTTTTAGTACATTCAACAGTGGCACATATTGGATACTCAGTAGGTATACATACATGTTAAATATTAAAGTATATCATAATAGGTGCCAATAAATTTTATGTTAAGAGATTATACATAAGGGCTGCATATTGCTGTAACATTGAACTTCTGGATGGGCTGCACTTTTGGTAGTAATGAAGATTCCAGTTCATTTGGAAAAACAGTGGTTCAAATTCATAACTTGTTAGTTCTGGAAGTGGCTTAAGTTACTACAAGGAGAGTAAATTCTAGACACTGATTAAAAGTATACTTAAAATATTAGTAAAATAAAACACAATGATATATAAAAGAATAATAAATCATTTATGTAAACTGACTGAGACGGTTTTCCCAGGAAAGTCAGGTTGTTTACCATATGAAAAGTAATTTGTAGAAGTCACCATGTTGAATTGTTTAAAGGAGGAAAACCTAAGTGATCAATCTCAGTATATGCAGTAAAACATTTGACAGAATAACATTTATTTATGATAAAACCTTTTCTGCAAACTAAAAAGGAAGAGACTTCTTGAATTCAGTAAAGGACATCTATGAAGAAATGTGTGGAGAAGGCAATGGCACCCGACTCCAGTACTCTTGCTTGGAATATCCCATGGACGAAGGAGCCTGGTAGGCTGCAGTCTATGGGGTCGCTAAGAGTCGGACACGACTGAGCGACTTCACTTTCACTTTTCCCTTTCATGCATTGGAGAAGGAAATGGCAACCTACTCCGGTGTTCTTGCCTGGAGAATCCCAGGGACAGGGGAGCCTGGTGGGCTGCCATCTATGGGGTCGCACAGAGTCGGACACAACTGAAGTGACTTAGCAGCAGCAGCAGCAGCAGCAGCAGCAGCATGAAGAAATGTGCAGCCAACTTTATATTCAATGGGGAAAGCTTAAATGCTTTCCCTTATGATATAATTCAAGATTAAGATGTCTACCATCACCACTTACATTCATTTGAATTCATTGAAATGGATAATTGATTTAAAAATTTTTACAGAAAAGTAAAGGACCTAAAATTGCCAAAACCATCTTGAAGAACAAGGTGGAGAATTCAGTCTGATTTCAAGACTTAGTATACAGTGAAAATAATCAATGAGAGACTGGTAAGGATTGATAAATCAGTAGATTAGAAAGGATGAATGTATCTCAAAAACATGATTGAAAGAAGCTAGACACAAAAGAGTATGGTCTCTATGATTCCATATAAATTTCATTAACATTCAAAATTAACTGTTGCCATACTCTCCTCCAGGGGATCTTCCCAACCTAGGGATCAAACCCAGGTCTCCCACACTGCAGGCAGATTCTTTACTGACTGAACCACCAGGGAAGCCCCAAAATTAACTATGGGGACAGAAATTTGACCAGTGATGATCTAAGGCAATGGGGATTGACTGGAAGTGGGTAGGGTTTGAGGGAACCTACTTGGATGATGGAAATGTGCTTCTTGACTAAGATGGTCAAGGAGACATGTATGGATATAGATACATTAACTCATAGAATGGTATATCTTGGATCATCTCATTATATTATATGCAAATTTTACCAAAAGTTAATTTGAATATTTTAATTTTACCTATTTATATTTATTTATTTATTTTGGCTGTGCTGGGTCATTGTTGTTTTGCAAGCTTTCCTTAGTTGTGGCGAGCTATGGATACTTTTGGTTGTGCTGAGTAGGCTTCTCCTTACAGTGGCCTCTTGTTACAGAGCATAGGCTCTAGGTACGGCAGCTTCAGTAGTTGCTGCAAGTGGGCTTGGTAGTTGTAGCTTGTAGGCTCTTAGAGCACAGGCTCAGTGGTTGTGGATCATGAGCTTGGTTGCTCCATGACATTTGGAATCTTCCTGGACCAGGGATCGAACCCATGTTCCTTGCTTTGCAGGCAGATTCTGATCCACTGAACTCTGCATTCAGATGTTTATATCTTTCCTTTTCTCCTTTGCTTTTCGCTTTTCTTCTTTTCACAGCTATTTGTAAGGCCTCCCTAGACAGCCATTTTGCTTTTTTTGCATTTCTTTTCCATGGGGATGGTCTTGATCCCTGTCTCCTGTACAATATCACGAACCTCATTCCATAGTTCATCAGGCACTCTATCTATCAGATCTAGGCCCTTAAATCTATTTCTCACTTCCACTGTATAATCATAAGGGATTTGATTTAGGTCATACCCGAATGGTCTAGTGGTTTTCCCTACTTTCTTCAATTTAAGTCTGAATTCGGCAATAAGGAGTTCATGGTCTGAGCCACAGTCAGCTCCTGGTCTTGTTTTTGCTGACTGTATAGAGCTTCTCCATCTTTCGCTGCAAAGAATATAATCAATCTGATTTTGGTGTTGACTACCTGGTGATGTCCATGTATAGAGTCTTCTCTTGTGTTGTTGGATGAGGGTGTTTGTTATGACTGGTGCATTTTCTTGGCAAAACTCTATTAGTCTTTGCCCTGCTTCATTCTGTATTCCAAGGCCAAATTTGCCTGTTACCCCAGGTGTTTCTTGACTTCCTACTTTTGCATTCCAGTCCCCTATAATGAAAAGGACATCTTTTTTGGGTGTTAGTTCTAAAAGGTCTTGTAGGTCTTCATAGAACCGTTCAACTTCAGCTTCTTCAGCATTACTGGTTGGGGCATAGACTTGGATTACTGTGATATTGAATGGTTTGCCTTGGAAACGAACAGAGATCATTCTGTTGTTTTTGAGATCGCATCCAAGTCCTGCATTTCGGACTCTTTTGTTGACCATGATGGCCACTCCATTTCTTCTGAGGGATTCCTGCCTGCAGTAGTAGATATAATGGTCATCTGAGTTAAATTCACCCATTCCAGTCCATTTCAGTTTGCTGATTCCTAAAATATTGACCTTCACTCTTGCCATCTCTTGTTTGACCACTTCCAATTTACCTTTATTCGTGGACCTGACATTCCAAGTTCCTATGCAATATTGCTCTTTACAGCATCGGACCTTGCTTCTATGACCAGTCACATCCACAGCTGGGTATTCTTTTTGCTTTGGCTCCATCCCTTCATTCTTTCTGGAGTTATTTCTCCACTGATCTCCAGTAGCATATTGGGCACCTACTGACCTGGGGAGTTTCTCTTTCAGCATCCTATCATTTTGCGTTTTCATACTGTTCATGGGGTTCTCAAGGCAAGAATACTGAAGTGGTTTGCCATTCCCTTCTCCAGTGGACCACATTCTGTCAGATCTCTCCACCATGACCCGCCCGTCTTGGGTTGCCCCACGGGCATGGCTTAGTTTCATTGAGTTAGACCAGGCTGTGGTCCTAGTGTGATTAGATTGACTAGTTTTCTGTGAGTATGGTTTCAGTGTGTCTGCCCTCTTGCAACACCTACCATCTTACTTGGGTTTCTCTTACCTTGGGCATGGGGTATCTCTTCACGGCTGCTCCAGCAAAGCACAGCCATTGCTCCTTACCTTGGACGAGGGGTATCTCCTCACCGCCACCCTTCCTGACCTTAAACATGGGATAGCTCCTGTAGGCCCTCCTGCGCTGGTGGAACATCAGGACGTGGGGTTGGTCCTCCCGGCCACCGCCCCTGGCCTCAGGCGTGGGGTTGCTCCTCTCGGCCGTTGCCCTTGGCCTTGGTCTTAGGGGCGTGGGGTAGCTCCTCCCAGCTGGAAAAGGAGAAAAGGAAAAAAGGAGAAAAGGAAAGAAATAAACATCTGAATGCAGCGTTCCAAAGAATAGCAAGAAGAGATAAGAAAGCTTTCTTTGGCGATGCAAAGAAATAGAGGAAAACAACAGAATGGGAAAGACTAGGGATCTCTTCAAGAAAATCAGAGATACCAAAGGAACATTTCATGCAAAGATGGGCTCAATAAAGGACAGAAATGGAATGGACCTAACAGAAGCAGAAGATATTAAGAAGAGATGGCAAGAATACACAGAAGAACTGTACAGAAAAGATCTTCACGACCCAGATAATCATGATGGTGTGATCACTGACCTAGAGCCAGACATCCTGGAGTGTGAAGTCAGGTGGGCATTAGAAAGCATCACTACGAACAAAGCTAGTAGAGGTGATGGAATTCCAGTTGAGCTATTCCAAATCCTGAAAGATGATGCTGTGAAAGTGCTGCACTCAATATGCCAGCAAATTTGGAAAGCTCAGCAGTGGCCACAGGACTGGAAAAGGTCAGTTTTCATTCCAATCCCAAAGTAAGGCAATGCCAAAGAATGCTCAGACTACCACACAATTGCACTCATCTCACACGCTAGTTAAAGTAATGCTTAAAATTCTCCAAGCCAGGCTCCAGCAATATGTGAACTGTGAACTTCCTGATGTTCAAGCTGGTTTTAGAAAAGGCAGAGGAACCAGAGATCAAATTGCTAACATCTGCTGGATCATGGAAAAAGCAAGAGAGTTCCAGAAAAACATCTATTTCTGCTTTATTGATATGCCAAAGCCTTTGACTATGTGGATCAGAATAAACTGTGGAAAATTCTTCAAGACATGGAAATACTAGGCCACCTGACCTGCCTCTTGAGAAATCTATATGCAGGTCAGGAAGCAACAGTTAGAACTGGACATAGATCAACAGACTGGTTCCAAATAGGAAAAGGAGTACGTCAATGCTGTATATTGTCACCCTATTTATTTAACTTATATGCAGAGCACATCATGAGAAACGCTGGACTGGAAGAAACACAAGGTGGAATCAAGATTGCCGGGAGAAATATCAATAACCTCAGATATGCAGATGACACCACCCTTATGGCAGAAAGTGAAGAGGAACTCAAAAGCCTCTTGATGAAAGTGAAAGTGGAGAGTGAAAAAGTTGGCTTAAAGCTCAACATTCAGAAAACGAAGATCATGGCATCCAGTCCCATCACTTTGTGGCAAATAGATGTGGAAACAGTGGAAACAGTGTCAGACTTTATTTTTCTGGTCTCCAAAATCACTGCAGATGGTGACTGCAGCCATGAAATTAAAAGACGCTTACTCCTTGGAAGGAAAGTTATGACCAACCTAGATAGCATATTGAAAAGCAGAGACATTCCTTTGCCAACAAAAGTTCGTCTAGTCAAGGCTATGGTTTTTCCTGTGGTCATGTATGGATGTGAGAGTTGGACTGTGAAGAAGGCTGAGCGCCGAAGAATTGATGCTTTTTTTTTTTTTAATTTTATTTTATTTTTAAACTTTACATAATTGTATTAGTTTTGCCAAATATCAAAATGAATCCGCCACAGGTATACATGTGTTCCTGACCCTGAACCCTCCTTCCTCCTCCCTCCCCATACCATCCCTCTGGGTCGTCCCAGTGCACCAGCCCCAAGCATCCAGTATCGTGCATCAAATCTGGACTGGCAACTCGTTTCATACATGATATTTTACATGTTTCAATGCCATTCTCCCAAATCTTCCCACCCTCTCCCTCTCCCACAGAGTCCATAAGACTGTTCTATACATCAGTGTCTCTTTTTCTGTCTTGTACACAGGATTATTGTTACCATCTTTCTAAATTCCATATATATGCGTTAGTATATTGTATTGGTGTTTTTCTTTCTGGCTTACTTCACTCTGTATAATAGGCTCCAGTTTCATCCACCTCATTAGAACTGATTCAAATGTATTCTTTTTAATGGCTGAGTAATACTCCATTGTGTATATGTACCATAGCTTTCTTATCCATTCATCTGCTGATGGACATCTAGGTTGCTTCCATGTCCTGGCTATTATAAAAGTGCTGTGATGAACATTGGGGTACACGTGTCTCTTTCCCTTCTGGTTTCCTGAGTGTGTATGCCCAGCAGTGGGATTGCTGGATCATAAGGCGGTTCTATTTCCAGTTTTTTAAGGAATCTCCACACTGTTCTCCATAGTGGCTGTACTAGTTTGCATTCCCACCAACAGTGTAAGAGGGTTCCCTTTTCTCCACACCCTCTCCAGCATTTATTACTTGTAGACTTTTGGATCGCAGCCATTCTGACTGGTGTGAAATGCTACCTCATAGTGGTTTTGATTTGCATTTCTCTGATAATGAGTGATGTTGAGCATCTTTTCATGTGTTTGTTAGCCATCTGTATGTCTTCTTTGGAGAAATGTCTATTTAGTTCTTTGGCCCATTTTTTGATTGGGTCATTTATTTTTCTGGAGTTGAGCTGTAGGAGTTGCTTGTATATTTTTGAGATTAGTTGTTTGTCAGTTGCTTCATTTGCTATTATCTTCTCCCATTCTGAAGGCTGTCTTTTCACCTTGCTAATAGTTTCCTTTGATGTGCAGAAGCTTTTAAGGTTAATTAGGTCCCATTTGTTTATTTTTGCTTTTATTTCCAATATTCTGGGAGGTGGGTCATAGAGGATCCTGCTGTGATGTATGTCAGAGAGTGTTTTGCCTATGTTCTCCTCTAGGAGTTTTATAGTTTCTGGTCTTATGTTGAGATCTTTATTCCGTTTTGAGTTTATTTTTGTGTATGGTGTTAGAAAGTGTTCCAGTTTCATTCTTTTACCAGAAAGCAGGAATAGAAGGAACATACCTCAACATAATAAAAGCTATATATGACAAACCCACAGCAAACATTATCCTCAATGGTGAAAAATTGAAAGCATTTCCTCTAAAGTCAGGAACAAGACAAGGGTGCCCACTTTCACCATTACTATTCAACATAGTTTTGGAAGTTTTGGCCACAGCAATCAGAGCAGAAAAAGAAATAAAAGGAATCCAAATTGGAAAATAAGAAGTAAAACTCTCACTATTTGCAGATGACATGATCCTCTACATAGAAAACCCTAAAGACTCCACCAGAAAATTACTAGAACTAATCAATGACTATAGTAAAGTTGCAGGATATAAAATCAACACCCAGAAATCCCTTGCATTCCTATACACTAATAATGAGAAAACAGAAAGAGAAATTAAGGAAACAATTCCATTCACCATTGCAACGGAAAGAATAAAATACTTAGGAATATATCTTCCTAAAGAAACTAAAGACCTATATATAGAAAACTATAAAACACTGGTGAAAGAAATCAAAGAGGACACTAATAGATGGAGAAATATAGAGTGTTCATGGATTGGAAGAATCAATATAGTGAAAATGAGTATACTACCCGAAGCAATTTATAGATTCAATGCAATCCCTATCAAGCTACCAACGATATTCTTCACAGAGCTAGAACA
Source organism: Bubalus bubalis (assembly GCF_019923935.1). Classification (NCBI taxonomy): domain Eukaryota; kingdom Metazoa; phylum Chordata; class Mammalia; order Artiodactyla; family Bovidae; genus Bubalus; species Bubalus bubalis. The sequence goes on along the minus strand of NC_059160.1, from coordinate 79,337,890 downwards.
AATAATTTCACAATTTGTATGGAAATACAAAAAACCTCGAATAGCCAAAGTGATCTTGAGAAAGAAGAATGGAACTGGAGTAATCAACCTACCTGACTTCAGGCTCTACTACAAAGCCAGTTATCAAGACAGTATGGTACTGGCACAAAGACAGAAATATAGATCAATGGAACAAAATAGAAAGCCCAGAGATAAATCCACGCACATATGGACACCTTATCTTTGACAAAGGAGGCAAGAATATACAATGGATTAAAGACAATCTCTTTAACAAGTGGGGCTGGGAAATCTGGTCAACCACTTGTAAAAGAATTGATGCTTTTGAACTGTGGTTTTGAAGAAGACTCGAGAGACCCTTGGACTGCAAGATCCAACCAGTCCATTGTGAAGGAGATCAGCCCTGGGATTTCTTTGGAAGGAATGATGCTGAAGCTGAAACTCCAGTACTTTGGCCTCCTCATGCGAAGAGTTGACTCATTGGAAAAGACTCTGATGCTGGGAAGGATTGGGGGCAAGAGGAGAAAGGGACGACAGAGGATGAGATGGCTGGATGGCATCACTGACTCGATGGACGTGAATCTGAGTAAACTCCAGGAGTTGGTATTGGACAGGGAGGCCTGGCATGCTTTGATTCATGGGGTCGCAAAGAGTCGGACACTACTGAGCGACTGATCTGATCTGATCTGATCCACTGAGCCACCAGGGAAGTCTCAATTTGAATCTTATATTGGCTCCTTGCTTTGTATTCCTTTTCTGCAATGGTCAGTGGTAATTTAAATGTTGTGTTTACTATGACACTTTTTCTAATATCATCTGTTGAAATAATTTTTCTCCTTACTTTTACACTGTGACTAAATCTCAATCATAGCAATTATATAATACTATTCCATTCCACAATTACTAGGTATAAGTTCCTTGAAGCAAGGAAATGTCTCTTGATCATTTGTGTATCTCCATATTCTCAAGTGTAGAGCTTTGCATATGGAAGATATTCAGAGTTTGAAAAAAGAGGGTATATATATATATATATATATATATAGGTATGGCTTTGTGCACATTATTTTCTGCACTCTTACTATGAATTTTGTACAAGTCTTGATGCATTTTGCCATGTTGTTTAAGACTATCTAATATCTCTGCCGAATAACACATTCATTTATTTAAATAGCATCTGATCTCATTCTATCAAAGCTAGTGTATTTTGCTGATCCTACTGTGACTACAACACTAAATAACCTCGACCAAGCTAAGTGCGTTGAAAAATGCCAGGCTGAATGAAGGACAAGCTGGAATCAAAATTGCCAGGAGAAATGTCAATAACCTCAGATATGCAGATGACACCACCCATATGGCAGAAAGTGAAGGGGAACTGAAGAGCCTCTTGATGAAAGTGAAAGAGGAGAGTGAAAAAGCTGGCTTAAAATTCAGCATTCAAAGAACCAAGATCATGGCATCTGGTCCCATCACTTCATGCAAATAGATGGGGAAACAATGGAAACAGTGACAGAAAATAAAAGACTTTATTTTCTTGGGCTCCACAATCACTGTAGATGGTGATTGCAGCCATGAAATTTTCTTCCTTGGAAGAAAAGCTATGACTGACCTAGACAGCATATTAAAAAGAAGAAATATTACTTTGCTGACAAAGGTCCATCTAGGTAAAGCTATGGTTTTTCCAGTAGTCATGTATGGATGTTAGAGTTGGACCATAAGGAAAGCTGAGTGCTGAAGAATTGATGCTTTTGAACTGTGGTTTTGAAGAAGACTCTTGAGAGTCCCTTGGACAGCAAAGAGATCAAACCAGTCAATCCTAAGGGAAATCAGTCCTCAATATTCATTGGAAGGGCTGATGCTGAAGCTCTAGTACTTTGGCCACCTGATGAGAAGAACTGACTCATTGGAAAAGACCCAGATGCTGCAAAAGATTGAAGGCAGGAGGAGAAGGGAACAACAGACGATGAGATGGTTGGATGGTATCACGGACTCAATAGACATGAGTTTGAGAAAGCTCCAGGAGTTGGTGATGGACAGTGAGGCCTGGAGTGGTGCAGTCCATGGGGTCTCAAAGAGTTGTACACGACTGAGCAACTGAACTGAATTGAAGCCACTTGCCTTGTGTATTGACCTCAGATTTCTTTCAGAGTAGTTTTCCCTAAATTCTAGATAAAGTTAATATTTTATTTGGCTTATGTCTATGTTTATACCTATGGCTGATTTTTTTAACATAGACTCATTTACTAAGTAACACAAAAATTGCTCATTTGCATTTTTTTTACTAGAGAGAATACAACCTGACACATTAATTTTTTTTATTATTTACCCCCAGCTCTGTGTCTCTTGTTTGTTCTATCTCCCATCAAATTTTCAAGTGTATTAGTCATTGATAATATGAATGATCATTGATGAATACAGAATATAGCCCTTAATGGCAGAAGAAAATTAACTTCTTAGCCTGAGGCCTTAATTAGGCAGTATTTTATTTCTTTAAATAATTTCTTCATTGAGATATAGTTGATTTACAATGTTGTGTTAGTTTCAGGTAAACTTGAAAGTGAATCTTTTATACAAGTGCATGTATCTATTCTTTTTTAGATTCTTTTCCCATATAGACCATTATAGAGTATTGAATAGAGATCCCTGTCCTAGGTCCTTATTAGCTATCTATTTTATATATGGTAGTGTATATGTGTCAATTTCAGTCTCCCAGTTTATTCCTCCCCCCCTTACCTGCTGGAAGCCATAAATTTATTACCTATGTCTGTAACTCTATTTTAGTTTTGTAGATAAGTTCGTTTGCAGCCTTTTTAAGGCAATATAATTCTTATTTTAAGTTCTTCTGAGTAATGAACAAAACTTGAAAAATATATTATGAAGTAAGTTGTTATAACTGTAGCAGATAGTAAAATTCAGTACTGTGTTCTTGCATTTAAAACTTTTTCATTAAGTAGGACATATATAAATCATAACTTATGTTTGGTGACTATTGAGTAAATATTTTATTATTAGTATTTAAAGGTGGCTGTTTCTTTTGTAAATCCAAGAATAGAGATTTTGGAGTAAATGTATTAGTCATGTATTATCACTTAAAGAATATGAGAAATATATGAAAAAACTCAAAATCCATAGGACTCTTGAACATCAAAATTGAGTAGCTCTAGATATAGGGCTGAAGGACTGTGTTTTTGGATGTGGTTTGAAGGGATTGATTTATGCCTTTTTAAGGGGAAATTCTTACCAGTCTGTACAGAGTATAATGGTCAATATATTGGAAAGTTGCAGCTTGGGGAGATGTTTTGGTATTTACACAATACTGCACTCTAATTATGGAGAAGGCAATGGCACCCCACTCCAGTACTCTTGCCTGGAAAATCCCATGGACAGAGGAGCCTGGTGGGCTGCAGTCCATGGGGTCACTAAGAGTTGGACACGACTGAGTGACTTCCCTTTCACTTTTCACTTTCATGCATTGGAGAAAGAAATGGCAACCCACTCCAGTGTTCTTGCCTGGAGAATCCCAGGGACAGAGGAGCCTGGTGGGCTGCCGTCTATGGGGTCGCACAGAGTCGGACATGACTGAAGCAACTTAGCAGCAGCAGCAGCAGCAGCACTCTAATTAAGTTTGTTCATCATGCTCAACTTCTTAGAGTTTGGCACTTAACTTACATTAAGATGTTTGAAGTTTAGCCTTAGCATTCTAAGTAAGCATGCTGCTGCTAAGTCACTTCAGTCGTGTCCGACCCTGTGCGACCCCACAGATGGCAGCCCACTGGGCTCCCCCGTCCCTGGGATTCTCCAGGCAAGGATACTGGAGTGGGTTGCCATTTCTTTCTCCAATGCATGAAAGTGAGAAGTGAAAGTGAAGTCGCTCAGTCGTGTCGGACCTTCAGCGACCCCATGGACTGCAGCCTACCAGGCTCCTCCGTCCATGGGATTTTCCAGGCAGGAGTACTGGAGTGGGGTGCCATTGCCTTCTCCGTAAGTAAGCATAAAGTAACATGAATCTTCATAAAGTAACGTTTTCAGAGAATTTACTGATTCTAACTGCTGACTCGTTCTATGATATTCAGTGAAACGTTTCAGGAAAAAAAGATTTAAAGTTTAAATCATAATTACATGTGAAAGGCTGCCAGTTTGAAATTGTAGAGTTTTAAAGAATAATGCATAGCATCTTAGTATTTATGATACAGTATTCCTCTAATATATTTGTATTCTTAGAAATGGGTTAACATAACATTCTTATTTCTAAATGAATAGAAAATAGATATAAATGCAAACTAGAAGATAAAGAATGGAGGTAAAACTGTTATAATAACAAATACATTTGGTATTTTTCTTCCATTTATTATAAGACAGTGTTCTATATTATTAGAGGATATTGCTAAAAACCCTCCCTGTATCCAAGACAGTTTCAGAGATTATGTTTTGAAAAATATCAAGATTCTCTATGACTAGAAAAATGTAATGTGATGATTTGGCTTAAAATTGTAAATTTTTAACAACCTGAGGTCTAGAGACAGGTAGGGAAGTAATTATTGAGCTGCACCTTAATGCTCTCATGGCTCATTAGGAGGATAATTGGCTAAATGACTGCAGTGTCCAAAAAAATCTTTACTGTGCTTTTCCACATGAAAATGTCTTCTGTTAGTAGAATCCAGCACCTCAAGAGCAAATAAAAATAATTTTATACAGTTTGTTTTAAATATAACACTTTGTAATACAATTCCCCTAGCTGTGATAGTCTTTCTGTTTTAGCTTGACTTACAATTAAAGCCATAAATCGTATGTCATATAAAGGGACTTCCCAGGTGGCACTAGTGGTAAAGAACTTGCGTGCCCATGCAGGTAATGTAAGAGACGCAGGTTCAAGTCCTGGGTTGGGAAGATCCCCTGGAGGAGGAAATGGCAATCCACTCCAGTATTCTTGCTTGGAAAATTCCATGAACGTAGGAGCCTGGCAGGCTACAGTCCATGGGGTCACAGTCAGACACAACTGAAATGACTTAGCACAGCACAGCCGATTGGAGCAACAAAATTTTGACTTGAGAGTTGATCCTTTTAAAATGTTTTATATGACAAATATAAAACATTTTAAAAGGATCAACTCTCAAGTCAAAATTTTGTTGCCCCAATCGTCTTTTAAATTATCTGTTGTCTTACTGTCTAGTTTTTCCTGTGTGAAAAGTTGACCTGTATAGGTTAAAGAAAAATGAAATAAAAATTCAGTTTGGCATAGTAAACAGTAGAAGTTTACCCTTACAAATTATATTTTCTTTAATAGTCAGCTGTTCTCATAGAAACACTCTGGTGTTGAGAAGATAAAAGGATATTTGGTTTGCCACTAGTGGGTCAGTGTTGTTAAGTCCAGTTTGCAGATCCCTAGCCCAGTGGGTGCCGAGCCCAATGCTGTGCTATGTTTGGCAAGACGGGGAGGACAGCACTCAGAGGCTCTTTCTCCTTTTGTTGCTGCAGGGCTTTACTGAGATGTGTTAACAACACCGAGAGATGTGTAAACAACAAACTTCTGAAGCGATCCTTCAAAGTATTGAAATATTAGGCTAATATAAATGTATGCCCCCTTTTATGAATTTTATCAAGTAATTTAAACATTTATTGTAGCTTAGCTTAAAAGAAACATTTATTATAGGGAGCCTGGGTTTTAATCCTAATTCTACTGCATGCTAGTTCTATATCTTCTTTGTGCCTTGTTTCTGTGTCTTTAAAATGGTAATAATAATGGTGCCTATGTTCTATGGTTGTTTTGCGATAAATAAGTTAAGATATTTTAATTCCTTTGAGCAGTGGTTGGCACACAGTAACTGGTGCTAGTGCTATGTGTCAGCTCTTACTTTTGCTGTTACTGTGAAATGATCATGTGTCCAAGCTGAGTTTATACCTTCAAGTAGATTTTCATGAATTTGGAACATAATTAACATCACTGTGGAACTACTAGAGATAAATAATAGGTTCATCTGTTAACTGTGTTATCAGATAACCATTTTGTCATCAGTTCAGAGAAGGGCAGTTATGAACTACAAAATACTGTGTCTTAAATGTTTGTCTATTCGAGGATGCTTGTCTTTCATTTCATAGGTGAGAGCAATGTGATTCCTTTAAGACAAGATTGATTGTAAATGTTCAGTTCAGTGAAGGACTTGTTTGGTTCTGTGTGAGGAACAGGCCATCTGATAGCAGCAGCTTAGCAGGTCTGCTCAGCCATAGTGTAGAAGGTTGACACCTAGGAATGAACGATGTTTGGTTTACAGTTTCAGTTCCTGACACTGGGAAGGCTTAATCTGAGATGAAACCAGGCTTGTCTCCTTTGTTGATAGCTGGCCCAAACACACAATTTGAAAGTATTACTTAGTATTGGAGGTTCCTGTCTTAGTTGTCTAGTATGCAGGTCCTGATACTGGTAGTTGTACCAGAGAATAGCTCATTTGTTAACTTCAGTTTAGAAACTTTTAAAAGGTATCTTTCTATGAGTGATCTTGATACTAAAGAGAATGCTAAATATTTTAGAATTCATGAAGGCTTGGCACATTTTCTTGAGTCAACCTCCTTTCCCATTCTTTCAGCTTGATGTGCTGTCTGGCCTCTAGAAGGTAAATGGCATTTGCTTAAAATGTGGACCTTGAGTGCTTATTGTTCACTTTCACCCTCTGGGTTTTTAAAACACTTAGATCGGTGGTTTTCAGCTGTGAAGGCACATTAGTACCACCTTGGGAACTTTTAAGAAAATAGAATTCCCTGGTCTTAAAGCCCAGACCAATTAGTCTGAATCTCTGGGGTGGTTGGGACCTGGATGCTGGTACGTTTTAAAAGCCTCTTGGGTGATTCTAATGTGTAGCCAGGGTTTAGAACTCTTGATTTGACTTATAATAAGGAGATATCCCATGTCAGGGGGCTACTTGTTTGTTTGGGAATTGCCTGCCTGGTTTATCAGTGTACTCTTGTCATTCATCTGGTTTCCTTGGATTTAGAGGACTCTTGGTGAATCTATAGCAGTGCTTTAGCTAGCCTAGATTGTATGCAGGTCAAGAAGCAACAGTTAGAACTGGGCATAGAACAATAGACGGGTTCCAAATTGGGAAAGGAATATGTCAAGGCTGTATATTGTCACCCTGCTTATTTAACTTATATGCAGAGTACATCATGCGAAATGCTGGGCTGAATGAATCACAAGCTGGAATCAGATTGCTGGGAGAGGTATCAATAACCTCAGATATGCAGATGATGCCACTCTTATGGCAGAACGTGAAGAAGAACTAAGGAGCCTCTTGATGAAAGTGAAAGAAGAGAGTGAAAAAGCTGGCTTAAAACTCAACATTCAAAAAATGAAGATCATGGCATCTGGTCCCATCACAGATGCAAAGATGAGGAAATAGATGCAAATAGATGGGGAAACAATGTAAACAGTGACCGATTTTATTTTCTTGGGCTCCGAAATCACTGCAGATGGTGACTGCAGCCATGAAATTAAAAGACGCTTGCTCCTTGGAAGAAAAGCTATGACCAACCTGGACAGCACTTTAAAAAGCAGAGACATTACTTTGCTGACAAAGGTCCGAAGTAATGGTTTTTCTAGTAGTCATGTATGGATGTGGGAGTTGGACCATAAAGAAAGTGCTGAAGAATTAATGCTTTTGAAATGTGGTGTTGGAGAAGACTCTTAAGAGTCCCTTGGACTGGGAGGAGATAAAACCATTCAATGCTAAAGGAAATCAGTTCTGAATATTCATTGGAAGGACTGATGCTGAAGCTGAAGCTCCAATACTTCGGCCACCTGGTGTGAAGAACTGACTCCTTGGGAAAGACCCTGATGCTGGGAAAGATTCAAGGCAGGAGGAGAAGGGGACGACAGAGGATGAGATGGGTTTTTATGTCATCACCAACTTGATGGACATGAGTTTGAGCAAGCTCTGGGTGTTGGTGATGGACAGGGGAGCCCACTGTGCTGCATTCCATGGGGTCACAAAGAGTCGGACACGACTGAGTGACTGAACTGAACTGAAAATAAGCTTCTTTGTTTTACTTTTAAAAGAGAAATCTTAGGATGTAAATGTATAAAACATGTTTATCTTGACCAGTCTCTGAAAATAGGCTTTAATTTCCTTAAAATTTGGCAGTAGAATGTGAGTTTCTTTTTCTTATCCTGGTATTAAGTCATTAAATTGTAAATGTCAGATCTAGACTCTTTGCATTTAGAAATTTCAGAAGACTGGAGGACTGAAGTATTCTGTCTCCTACAGCTGGCTTAGAAAACAAGCTAATATGTATATTTGTGTTTTTCTTTTCCCTTTTCTCCTCTTCTTTTTTCTTTTAATTTTAAAAAAAAGCTTATGTTCTGGGATTAAATAGTGTATAATGAAGTATACTGGGGAAGCCTACAATAGTGCAAAATATTACATGAGCATCTTTGAGTCTAAAAGTGATTCAGTTTCTTTATTTATTTCAGTGCTTCTTTGAAGTATTTAGTGTATCCCTTTAATCTTAATTCATCACTAAAGGGAGTTTGGAGAACAGAATAAAAGATTGAGAAAGGTATAAAGAAATGAACATAAAGGGTTTCACCTTTAGTACTTTTCTTATTTATTTCCTAATTCAACATATTTGGTTTCTACCTTTTTATTTGTTGTTGTTCAGTTGCTAACTTGTGTCTCATTCTTTGTGACCCCATTAGCTGCAGCATGCCAGGCTTCCCTGTCCTTCACTCTCTCCTTGAGTTTGCTCAAACTCGTGTCCATTGAGTCAGTGATGCCATCTGACCATCTCATCCTTTGTTGCCCTCTTCTCGTCTTGCCTTCAGTCTTTCCCAGCATCAGGGTCTTCCAATCAGTAAGCTCTTGAAGTCATCTTTTTATTGCTTTTCTTTTAAGTAATTGGGAGTGTAGGATAATCTTTTCTCTTAAATTTTTAAAGAGAGAACATAACTGAATAGAAATTTCATTCATTTACAGCATTAAAACATACATTTAAGTAACAGATTTGGTTATACAAATTAACATCGTAAAGGAAAGAGGCCAGAAATATGCATTTGTGTGAGCTAATCTTTTTAGTTCTCATCAAATGAGTCTTCTTCAGAAGAAAAGATTTGGTTATATCTTGAATTAAAAAAATTTAGTTTCTTGGAAAGAATTAATCTGTAAGTAACTTTGCAGACCTAAATAACCCAGTAGGGTTTTGCATAAAATGTTATTATAGAAATGTGAAACAGTTATTTTCTGTCTAGATTTTATAGACAGTTTATATTATATAGCTGCTTTGTATCATTTCACAAAACATTTACTAAATGCCCACTGTGCGAGATACTTTATACGGTCCTTTGCTGAATACACGGTTAAATATGCAATCAAGTGAAATAGGTAAATAATTTATTATAATATAAGGTATAATGACATAAATTGAGGTTAAAAATGTTTTGTAGATAAGCTGAGGAAGGAATGATTCAGTATTGGTGTAATTTTCAAAATAAATGGATTAAACTATGAAATATGTCTAATAAGATCTTTTAATATTAAGTGATTTATTTAGTCATTTGTAAACACTTTGTTTACTTTCTATACCTTAGTTAATTTTTCTGAGTGTATTTGTTGTTACAGTTTGTCATAAGAGATACTCTGAACACTCATGTAGCAGTTGTATTTTGCTTTTCTACTCTTTTTGGAATTAAAATGAAATTGCCTGGAAAATAATAGACTTGTTCACAAGATATGTGTATGGAGTCTTCAGGATTGCTGTACTTTTGGTTTAGTGTAGCTTAACACCCGATGTGAAGAACTGACTCATTGGAAAAGACCCTGATGCTGGGAAAGACTGAAGGCAGGAGGAGAAGGGGATGACTGAGGCTGAGATGGTTGGATGGCATCACCAGCTCAATGGACATGAGTTTGAGCAGGCTCCAGGAGTTGGTGATGGACAGGGAAGCCTGACGTGCTGCAGTCCATGGGGTCGCAAAGATTCAGACACAACTGAGCGACTGAACTGAAATGAAAAGTTAGAGTAGCTTTGAAAAGTTTATTGAGTCAGGTGGATTCTCATTAATTTATGGGTTTTTATGTAATCAGGACTGGCCTTCTGAGCTCTGCCACCATATATCTACCATGGAAAATATTCTGGGAACCTGGATCAGTAGGAAACATCCAAGTGTCCTAGATTGATTTTTTTTTTAAGTTGCTCAGTCGTGTCCAACTCTTCCTAGATTCATAGAAGCCATCAGTTTAAAGAGGCCTTGAAGTTTATGTAACATAACTCAGTTTAAAAGGATTGAGGGCTGGAGATGTTAGGAGATTAGTCCAGTGGTCAGAATAATTTGAAGAGATCTTGATATTGATATATTCATATTGCTATTTTTGTTATTTCTCTGGTGGATTTAAAATGGTGTGCTTATTTGCTATTTAGAATTTTGCCAGTCATTAAGAATAGACACTTATGTTGATGTATGGGAAAAACCATCACAATATTGTAATTATCATGCAATTAAAATAAGAACAGATGTCTGAAGAAAAGGACAAATGAAACAACATAAGTAGCTTTTTCATATTCCTAAACATTTTAATAATCATTATTTGCATCTGACTATATTTTTTCTGCTATCGCTGCTATATGCTTTCCTAACTCTCTGTCCTTCCCCATCTCCTTGTCCTTTTTTAAAAACAAAGTAAAGTGCTTTTGGCCTGAAAACATATGTTGCTTGATGGCAAAATGAAATCATAACTGGTTATTTACAGAAAAGAAATAACTGTAAAGAAATCTGAACATATATTTTAATGAACAGTATATCTTTTAACCAGATATTAGAGAATTTTGTCTTAACCCCATGTTTATATTGTAAATTGCAAAATTATAGTAATGTTAGATAGGAATGGTGATTATGGTGTTTTGCATGTTGTGTTTGGTTCAAAATGCATATCCTTAATGAATGTGACTTTTGTCCATTCCTTTTCATTGTAATTTGTGGGAGAGATAAAGAAGAATCAGATTTTCTCATTTTTCAATTTCCTGCTACAGTATAAGAATGTCATTATTTCTGATGACAGACATATATATATATGATAAAAAGAAAATCTTTCTAATTTTTGCCATTATATGTTATTCCACTGTGGTAAATGCAAACCTTTTATTAATACTCAGCATTTATAAGACCACATTTTACAGCAATATATTGATTTCTTATTGCAGGTACATGCTGGGACTTGCAGCAATTCCAGCAGTTATACAGTTTTTTGGCTTTCTCTTTTTACCTGAAAGCCCTCGATGGCTTATTCAGAAAGGACAGACTCAAAAGGCCCGTAGAATTTTATCTCAGATGCGTGGTAACCAAACCATTGATGAGGAGTATGATAGTATCAAAAACAACATTGAAGAAGAGGAAAAAGAGGTTGGCTCAGGTATGTGGATTTTATATATATATTAATTTTAAGACTACATAATAATTTTACTTTTAAATCATATTCTTTTAATTTTATTTAATATATCTAAATGATGAAATGGTTCTAAATGTATAACTAAGCCAAAATAAATGAATTTGAATTTCAAAAGCAAATAATTGTGTTATAAAAGAATGAAAAAAATTCCCAGAATGCCACTGTCCTCACATAATTTTTATTTTTGTGATTTCTTTTAAATCAGATATACTTGATATAGGTGTCATTTTGTATGGGGGGACATTTTTTTAGTATATTTTACATGTAAATATATATAAAGATAAACCTGCATTATTGACATGTCATAAATAAAAAGTCAGCATGAACTATTGTCAAAATAAAACACTTAAGTAAAATTAAATACCTTGTTTACATATGTTACATTAATTTCCATACTAATTTTTCCCATACTAATTAATTTCCACACTAAGACTAAGCATATACCTTCATATACTAGTTATGGAATAGTTTTGCATTTCCCTGTTTTCATTAAAATGTTTGTGTAATCACAATTTCACTATGTCAGAAACCAAAAAAAAAAAAGCAAGTTTCTGGTTAATTTATGTTGATGAATATAATTTCAGAGAAGAAATCATATAGGGATTTAAAAATCCTCAGACAGGATCTATAATCTTGACAGCTTGATTTGGCTCAGCAATTTGCCAGAGTTTTATGATGGGAAAAAAATAGATATTTTACAATGCCTGTTGGATTCACATTCCCCAAAATTGTTTCATTTTCTCTCAACTTTCCTTCTGCCTCTACAGTAATTGGTTGTTCAATGGAGATGCTTAACTTATATTAGTAAAATGGTTATTCATACATGAAAAAATACTAAACACAAACACACCCCTTTATTGATATGTCTTACACAAGTCTTAGAAGGTCTGCTCACTCACCTCTCTTACTATTCTTTGGATACTGAAGAAACGGTGGAATGAACGCTCTTCAGAAACTGGTCCCTCTGGTAGCCATACACGTGTGCATGTGCGCTTAGTTGCTCGGTCGTGTCTGACTCTTTGCGACCCCGTGGACTGTAGCCTGTCAGGCTCCTCTGTTCGTGGGATTTCCCAGGCAAGAATACTGGAGTGGGTTGTCATGCTTTCCTCCAGGGGATCTTCCCAACCCAGAGACTGAACCCACATCTCTAATGACTCCTGCATTGGCAAGCAGGTTCTTTACTCTAGTGCCAACCTGGGAAGCCCAAGTATTCTGCACATTAGTGCATACATTAGAGAGAATTTTGCTTTAACAAAATAATTCATTTTTATGGGTTCAGGATTGTATTAGGTTTTAAAATATAATTTCAAATGTTAATTTAAATTACAAATAACTTATTTTATGCTTCTGACTAAATTCCTTTCATCAGTTACTTGAATTAAATATGAGGTTGTTTTTGTAGTAATCAGTACATTTGAAACCCTTGTGCTAATAATGTGCGAGTGGAAATATTTGTTGAGTATTAGGTTATATTAAATACTACTTAGAACATAAGTTTTTATTAATCTATGTGAGGGGTAGGACAACAATTTAATTAAAAAAAAAAAAAAACATGTTCTTGTTTTGGAGTGGGTATACCACAGAGTCTACTACACAGCTTTGAATATGCAGCTTCATTTTGACTACTTAAGAATTTGTCTGACTGGTCTAACCATGCAGTTGTTGACACTGCACATTGCCTCTCATGACTATTTGGAATGTATAGTCAAATGGGTTTTTATAGATACTTGAGGTACACAGGATTGCAATGATCTGCATCTGCTTTGGTGGTGGTTGTGGTGGTTTAGTTGCTAAGTCATATCCAACTCTTGGGACCCCAAGAGTTGGGGCCTGCCAGACTCCTCTGTCCATGGGATTCTCCAGGCAAGAATACTGGAGTGGGTTGCCATTTCCTTCTCCAGAGATTGAACCCAGGTCTCCTGCATTGCAGGCAGATTCTTTACTAACTGAGCTATGAGGGAAGCCTCATTTTAATTTTTATCAGAAGTCTTTGGGAACTACTTACTGTGTTTAAGCTATTTAAATATTAGCTATTTAATTATTTCCATTTAGCTATTTAATCATTTCCTCATTAAACATTGTTTTATATGTACATTTGGCACAAATTTTCTTTTTAAATTATATACATAAATGTATTTGTTATACATTACACATTCATTGAAAATTTAAAGAAAAGGCAGCCATCATTTCAAAGACAAAGTTGCAGAAATCTTAATACTGTGTTATTCACTGAATCTCAATATGTTTTATGCTTGATTAATATTATAAACTTTATAACTAATAGGATTAATAATTTATCCATTTCTGATTTGTATTATTTGAGTACTATCATCTTGCTTAATTTTAAAACTAATCCATTATTCTTTTATAAAGGTAAAGAATTAATAGCATTATGGCATGAATGCACAGTTTTGCCCATGTTACATGACACCAGAAACTTGCAGCTTCATTTTTGTTATTGAGAAATCTGACCGCAATAAAACATGTTTGCACAGTATCAATTTTATTGCATCATTTTCATGTCCATGAGCAAAACTGTGTCAGTTCAGTTGGAAAATAGAGAGCAGTGCTAGAATTTGCCTTAACAACCAGGATGTCTTGCCCTCAGTCACTTTACATTTGAAGATAGGCTACATGGACTATTACACATGAAGAAACAGCTAACTTTGAAATAAAAATGTTCTGGCTCAGAGAAGATTCAGCCATTGTGTCGGAGGATTAGAGACTGATGTATATCAATCAATCCATGGATTCTGTTGAGATGAATTTCAAACCATGACTTGGAGCCCAGAAACTCTGAGTGGTGGAAGACAGTTGTTTGGAGGGAAGAACCTTGACCTAGGCACTGTGTATACCCTGATATTCCAGGAGGGTAGAAAGTAGTTGTTTAATACTAAATAATAAAACTTTTTCTTTTAGGCAGAAATATTTTATCATCAGATGTGGTGGCTTAGTTTCCTGCTACCTGTGAGCGTGCTAAATCTGACTCCAGATCAGTAAACCACGTCCTTCTCTCAGAGTTCCCGGTGGATTTGTGACTTGTGACTGTTGTACTACTTAGTGAAGGGAAAGTCGCTCAGTTGTGTCCGGCACTTTGTGACCCCGTGGAATTCTCCAGGCCAAAATGCTGTAGTGGGTAGCCCTTCCTTTCTCTAGAGGATCTTCCCAACCCAGTGATTGAACCCAGGTCTCCCTCATTGCAGGTGTACCTTCTCTTTTTGTGAATTTTTTTTCCCTTGGTCATTTGAATTTAAATTTGACCTCTTTGAGGAAAATAGGGATAGTGGGTGAATTATGTATTAATTTTTTTGATGTATGAAATGTCAGTGTATATGGGGCTTAATTACTTCTGGGTTCAAAACACAATTTATGACTTCATGCGGTGAATATTGTGGCTTCTCTGACCAGGTCAGCAGCAGAGATGAGGCTCATAGGCTGTGCTTGGAATAGGATGGGGTTAAAATGGGATTTCATCTCTTCTGCACGTGGCATGAAGGTTGACCTCAAATTAGGTCCTATTTGCCTTAGGCAACAGATTCAAAAATATTGCTTTGATTTATGTCAAAGAGTATTTTCTCTTTTCTTTTGGAAGTTTTATGGTTTCCAGTTGTACATCTAGGTCTTTAATCCATTCTGAGTTTATTTTTAAATATGATGTGAGAAAATGTTCTAATTTTATTCTTTTATATGTAGTTATCTGTTTTTTCCAGCACCACTTATTAAAGAGACTGTATTTTGCTCATTGTGTATTCTTGCCTCCTTGTCATAGATTGACCAACCATTAAATGTGTGAGTTTATTTCTGGGCTCTCTATTCTCTCTATTCATTGTTCTGCTTGTCTATTTTGTGGTCAGTACAATACTGTTTTGATGACTTTGTAGGAAGTCAGGAAGCAAGATTCCTCCAACTGTTATTTTTTTCAATATTGTTTTGGCTTTTCAATGTCTTTTGTGTTTCCACAAAAATCTTAAAATTACTTGTTTATTTCTGTGATGTGTACCACTGGTAGTTTGATAGGGATTGCACTGAATCTGTAGATTGTCTTGGGTAGTGTGGTCATTTTAACAATATTAATTCTTCCCATCCATCAACATGGTATATCTTTGCATCAGTTTGTATCATCTTCCATTTCTTTCACAGTGTTTTATAGTTTTCTGAGTACAGGTATTTTATCTCCATAGTTAAATTTATTCCCTAGGTATTTTTTTTAATGTGATGGCAAGTGAGATTTAAAAAAAGTCTCATTTTGGCATTTTATTGTTAATGTGTAGAAATATAGCAGATATCTATATATTAAATTTGTGTCCTGTAACTTTATTAATTGATGAACTCTAGTGCTTTTTCCGGAGAAGGCAATGGCACCCCACTCCAGTACTCTTGCCTGGGAAATCCCCTGGACAGAGGAGCCTGGTAGGCTGCAGTCCACGGGGTCACTGAGTCAGATACGACTGAGCGTTCTTCACTTTCACTTTTCACTTTCATGCATTGGAGAAAGAAATGGCAACCCACTCCAGTGTTCTTGCCTGGAGAATCCCAGGGACGGGGGAGCCTTGTGGGCTGCCGTCTGTGGGGTCACACAGAGTCGGACACGACTGAAGTGACTTAGCAGCAGCAGCAGTGCTTTTTCAGGGGCATCTTTAGGATTTTCAATGTATAGTACCATATCATCTGCAAACAGTGACCATTTTACTTCTTTCTTTCAGATTTGGATTCCTTTTATTTTTTCTTCTTCTTGACTGTGGCTGGGACATCTGAAAAAAGTGACGAGAGAAGGCTTTCTTACCTTCTTCCTGATCTTATAGAAAGTCCTTTCAATTTTCACTGTTGAGTATGCCATTAGCTGTGGGTTTGTCATAAATGGCTTTATTATGTTGAAGTATGTCCCCTGTATACCCACTTTGTGGAGAGTTTTTAATCACAAATGGATGCTGAATTATGTCAAAAGGTTTTTCTGCATCTGTTGAGATTATCATATGATTTTTATTCTTCACTTTGTTAATGTGGTGTATCACATTAATTGATTTGTGGATATTTAGCCATCTCTGGAATAAATTCCACTTGATCATGGTGTGTGATTCTTCTAATGTATTGTTATATTTGGTTTGCTATTATTTTGTTGAGGATTTTTGCATGTGTGTTCATCAGTGATAATGGCCTGTAATTTTTTTTAATATATATATTTGTTTGGTTTTGGTATCAGAGTTATTCTTGTCTTGTAGAATGAGTTTGGAAGCATTCATTCCTCTGTAATTTTTGGCAATAGTTTGAGAATTACAGGTGCTAACTCTTTTATAAATGTTTGGTAGAATTCACCTGTGAAGCCATCTGGTCTAGATGTTTGTTAGTTGAGAGTTTTTGATTATTGATTCAATTTCATTTCTGGTAATCAGTCTGTTTCTATTTTCTATTTCATTCTGGTCAGTCTTGAGAGCTTGTACATTTCTAGGAACTTGTCCATTTGTTCTAGATTATTCATTTTATTGGCGTATAATCATTCATACTGTCCTTTGTATTTTTGTGTTGTTGGTTGTAAGTATTCCTTTGTCATATCTGATATAATTTAATTGGGTCCTCTCTCCTTTTTTGTTGATCAGTCTGACTTAAACTTATCAATTTTGTTTGTCTTTTTATTTTTTTTTTATGAAATTCTTTAAGATTTTATTTCCAGCTATATTTTGTTTTGGATGCACAGTTAAAGGATAATCATGCAAAAAAGTATGTTATTAACCAAGCATACTGCAAAAAAATAAAGCAAAACAAAACAATAGCCACACTGGGGATTAACCTCCAAGGGAA
Source organism: Bubalus bubalis (assembly GCF_019923935.1). NCBI lineage: Eukaryota > Metazoa > Chordata > Mammalia > Artiodactyla > Bovidae > Bubalus > Bubalus bubalis. Next base: position 79,320,671 of record NC_059160.1, on the reverse strand, counting down.
AGGTAAATCTACTGAGACTGTATAAGATGGAACTTCACTAATGCCTGTCTATTTTATTTGGATTGAATTGGCCTACAACTAGAGCTGCGTTAACCAGAGCCCTTAATTTTTTTTTTCCCTTTTAGAAGTGGCCTGACTGATTTGATTTTCTTTTTTTTTAATTTTATTTTATTTTTAAAATTTACATAACTGTATTAGTTTTGCCAAATATCAAAATGAATCCGCCACAAGTATACATGTGTTCCCCATCCTGAACCCTCCTCCCTCCTCCCTCCCCATTCCATCCCTCTGGGTCGTCCCAGTGCACCAGCCCCAAGCACCCAGTATCGTGCATCGAACCTGGACTGGCAACTGTTTGTCTTTTTAAAGAGCTGGCTCTTCGTCTCATTGATCTCCTATTATTTTTTTAGTCTCTATTTTATTTATGTCTGTAATTCTCTGGTCTTTGATTTCTTTCCTTTGGCTAACTTTGGGTATTCTTTGTCTTTCTTTTTCCAGTTCCTTAGGTATAAGGTTAGGTGTTTATTTGAGATTTTTTTCATTTCCTGAGGTTTGTTTGTATCACTATAAATTTCCCTCATAGAACTGCTTTTGCTACATCCCATAGATTTTGAATCATTGTGTTTTGTTTTCATTTGTCTGAAGGTGTGTGTGTGTGTGTGTGTGTGTCTTTAGATCTGAAATTAGGCCATTCTAGATAGCATATATGGGCTTCCTTGGTAGCTCAGCTGGTAAAGAGTCTGCCTGCAACTCAGGAGACCACATTTTGATTCCTGGGTTAGGAAGATACCCCTGGAGAAAGAATAGGCTGCCCACTCCAGTATTTTTGGGCTTCCCTGGTGGCTCAGGCAGTAAAGAATATGCCTGCAATTCAGAAGACCTGGGTTCGATCCCTGGGTTGGGAGAATCACCTGGAGGAGGGCATGGCAACCCTCTCTGGTATTCTTGCCTGGAGAATCTCCATGGACGGAAGAGCCTGGTGGGCTACAGAGTCAGACATGACTGAGCAAGTTAAGCGCAGCACACATAGCATATATATGGATATGTTTTGTATCCATTCAGCCACTCTGTGTCCTTTCATGGGAGCATGTAGTCTGTTTAAATTGAAAATAATTATTGGTAATTACGTACCTACTGCCTTTTTATTTTATTTTTTAACTTTACAATATTGTATTGGTTTTGCCATATATCAAAATGAATCCACCACAGGTATACATGTGTTCCCCATCCTAAACCCTCCTCCCTCCTTCCTCCCCATACCATCCCTCTGGGTCGTCCCAGTGCACCAGCCCCAAGCATCCAGTATCATGCATCGAACCTGGACTGGCGACTCGTTTCATATACGATATTATACATGTTTCAGTGCCATTCTCCCAAATCATCCTACCCTCTCCCTCTCCCAGAGTCCAAAAGACTGTTCTATACATCAGTGTCTCTTTTGCTGTCTTGTATACAGGGTTATTGTTACCATCTTTCTAAATTCCACATATATGTGTTAGTATAGAGATACCACAGGAATATTTCCTGCAAAGATGAGCTCAATAAAGGACAGAAATGGTATGGAAAAAGCAGAAGATATTAAGAAGAGATGGCAAGAATACACAGAAGAACTGTACAAAAAAGATCTTCACGACCCAGATAATCACGATGGTGTGATCACTCACCTAGAGCCAGACATCCTGGAGTGTGAAGTCAAGTGGGCCTTAGAATGCATCACTACGAACAAAGCTAGTGGAGGTGATGGAATTCCAGTTGAGCTATTCCAAATCCTGAAAGATGATGCTGTGAAAGCGCTGCATTCAATATGCCAGCAAATTTGGAAAACTCAGCAGTGGCCACAGGACTGGAAAAGGTCAGTTTTCATTCCAATCCCAAAGAAAGGCAATGCCAAAGAATGCTCAAACTACCGCACAATTGCACTCATCTCACACGCTAGTAAAGTAATGCTCAAAATTCTCCAAGCCAGGCTTCAGCAATATGTGAACCGTGAACTTTCTGATGTTCAAGCTGGTTTTAGAAAAGGCAGAGGAACCAGAGATCAAATTGCCAACATCCGCTGGATCATGGAAAAAGCAAGAGAGTTCCAGGAAAACATCTATTTCTGCTTTATTGACTATGCCAAAGCCTTTGACTGTGTGGATCACAATAAACTGTGGAAAATTCTGAAAGAGATGGGAATACCAGACCACCTGATCTGCCTCTTGAGAAATTTGTATGCAGGTCAGGAAGCAACAGTTAGAACTGGACATGGAACAACAGGCTGGTTCCAAATAGGAAAAGGAGTACGTCAAGGCTGTATATTGTCACCCTGTTTATTTAACTTATATGCAGAGTACATCATGAGAAACGCTGGGCTGAAAGAAGCACAAGCTGGAATCAACACTGCCGGGAGAAATATCAATAACCTCAGATATGCAGATGACACCACCCTTATGGCAGAAAGTGAAGGGGAACTAAAAAGCCTCCTGATGAAAGTGAAAGTGGAGAGTGAAAAAGTTGGCTTAAAGCTCAACATTCAGAAAACGAAGGTCATGGCATCCAGTCCCACCACTTCATGGGAAATAGATGGGGAAACAGTGGAAACAGTGTCAGACTTTATTTTTCTGGGCTCCAAAATCACTGCAGATGGTGACTGCAGCCATGAAATTAAAAGATGCTTACTCCTTGAAAGGAAAGTTATGACCAACCTAGATAGCATATTCAAAAGCAGAGACATTACTTTGCCAACAAAGGTTCGTCTAGTCAAGGCTATGGTTTTTCCTGTGGTCATGTATGGATGTGAGAGTTGGACTGTGAAGAAGGCTGAGTGCTGAAGAATTGATGCTTTTGAACTGTGGTGTTGGAGAAGACTCTTGTGAGTCCCTTGGACTGCAAGGAGATCCAACCAGTCCATTCTGAAGGAGATCAGCCCTGGGATTTCTTTGGAAGGAATGATGCTAAAGCTGAAACTCCAGTACTTTGGCCACCTCATGTGAAGAGTTGACTCATTGGAAAAGACTCTGATGCTGGGAGGGATTGGGGGCAAGAGGATAAAGGGACGACAGAGGATGAGATGGCTGGATGGCATCACTGACTCGATGGACATGAGTCTGAGTGAACTCTGGGAGTTGGTGATGGACAGGGAGGCCTGGCATGCTGCGATTCATGTGGTTGCAAAGAGTCGGACACGACTGAGCGACTGATCTGATCTAATCTGATCTGATACTGTATTGGTGTTTTTCTTTCTGGCTTACTTCACTCTGTATAATAGGCTCTAATTTCATCCACCTCATTAGAACTGATTCAAATGTATTCTTTTTAATGGCTGAGTAATACTCCATTGTGTATATGTACCATAGCTTTCTTTCTTTCTTTTTTTTTCTAGTTTAATTTTATTTTATTTTTAAACTTTACAATATTGTATTAGTTTTGCCAAATATCGAAATGAATCCACCACAGATATACCTGTGTGTCCCATCCCGAACCCTCCTCCCTCCTCTCTCCTCACACCCTCCCTCTGAGTCCTTCCAGTGCACCAGCCCCAAGCATCCAGTATTGTGCATCGAACCTGGACTGGTGACTTGTTTCATACATGATATTATACATGTTTCAATGCCATTCTTCCAAATCTCCCGACCCTCTCCCTCTCCCACAGAGTCCATAAGACTGATCCATACATCAGTGTCTCTTTTGCTGTCTCGTACACAGGGTTATTGTTACCATCTTTCTAAATTCCATATATATGCGTTAGTATAGTGTATTGGTGTTTTTCTTTCTGGCTTACTTCACTCTGTATAATAGGCTCCAGTTTCATCCACCTCATTAGAACTGATTCAAATGTATTCTTTTTAATGGCTGCGTAATACTCCATTGTGTATATGTACCATAGCTTTCTTATCCATTCATCTGCTGATGGACATCTAGATTGCTTCCATGTCGAATAGCCAAAGCAATCTTGAGAAAGACAAATGGAACTGGAGGAATCAACCTGTCTGACTTCAGGCTCTACTACAAAGCCACAGTCATCAAGACAGTGTGGTACTGGCACAAAGACAGAAATATAGATCAATGGAACAAATTAGAAAGCCCAGAGATAAATCCACACACATATGGACACCTTATCTTTGACAAAGGAGGCAAGAATATACAATGGATTAAAGACAATCTTTATTATATTTTTTTTATTATTTTATTTTATTTTTAAACTTTACACTATTGTATTGGTTTTGCCTAATATCGAAATGAATCCGCCACAGGTATACATGTATTCCCCATCCTGAACTCTCCTCCCTCCTCCCTCCCCATACCATCCCTCTGGGTTGTCCCAGTGCACAATCTCTTTAACAAGTGGTGCTGGGAAAACTGGTCAACCACTTGTAAAAGAATGAAACTAGAGCACTTTCTAACACCATACACAAAAATAAACTCAAAATGGATTAAAGATCTAAATGTAAGACCAGAAACTATAAAACTCCTAGAAGAGAACATAGGCAAAACACTCTCTGACATACATCACAGCAGGATCCTCTATGACCCACCTCCCAGTATATTGGAAATAAAAACAAAAATAAACAAATGGGACCTAATTAAACTTAAAAGCTTCTGCACAACAAAGGAAACTATAAGCAAGGTGAAAAGATAGCCTTCAGAATGGGAGAAAATAATAGCAAATGAAGCAACTGACAAACAACTAATCTCAAAAATATACTAGCAACTGCTACAGCTCAACTCCAGAAAAATAAATGACCCAATCAAAAAATGGGCCAAAGAACTAAATAGACATTTCTCCAAAGAAGACATACAGATGGCTAACAAACACATGAAAAGATGCTCAACATCACTCATTATCAGAGAAATGCAAATCAAAACCACTATGAGGTAGCATTTCACACCAGTCAGAATGGCTGCAATCCAAAAATGTACAAGCAATAAATGCTGGAGAGGATGTGGAGAAAAGGGAACCCTCTTACATTGTTGGTGGAAATGCAACGTAGTACAGCCACTATAGAGAACAGTGTGGAGATTCCTTAAAAAACTGGAAATAGAACTGCCTTATGATCCAGCAGTCCCACTGCTGGGCCTACTGCCTTTAAAAAAAATGTTTTGGGGTAGTTTTGTAGTTAGTTTTTGCTCTTCTTTTGATTTATGCTCTTGTGATTTGATCTTTAGTGTTATGCTTTGATTCCTTTTTCTTTTTTGTACACATCCATTACAGGTTTCTGGTTTGTGGTTACCATGAGGTTTTTCTTTTTTTTAATAACTCTTACTCCTTGGAAGGAAAGTTATGACCAACCTAGACAACATATTAAAAAGCAGTTACATTACTTTGTCAACAAGGGTCCATCTAGTCAAGGCTATGGTTTTTCCAGTCATGTATCGATGTGAGAGTTGGACTATAAAGATAGCTGAGCACCGAAGAATTGATGTTTTGAACTGTGATGTTGGAAAAAACTCTTGAGAGTCCCTTGGACTTCAAGGAGATCCAACCAGTCCATCCTAAAGGAGATCAGTTCTGGATGTTCATTGGAAGGACTGATGGTGAAGCTGAAACTCCAATACTTTGGCCACCTGATGTGGAGAGCTAACTCTTTTGAAAAGACCCTGATGCTTGGAAAGATTGAAGGCAGGAGGAAAAGGGGATGACAGGATGAGATGTTGGATGGCATCATGGACTCAATGGACATGAGTGTGAGTAAACTCTGGGAGTTGGTGATGGACAGTGAGGCCTGGTGTGCTGTGGTTAATGGGGTCACAAAGAGTCAGACATGACTGAGCAACTGAAGTGAACTGAGTGTATATATATATATATATGATTATTTTAAGTTGCTAATCTCTTCATTTCAAATGCAATTTAATAATCCTATATTTTCTTCAACCTTCCCCAGGATTACTTTTCTTGACATCATATTTTACATATCTTTTTTTTGTGTATTCCTCAACTACTTATAGCAGATACAGATGACTTTATAGTGCTTTTGTCTTGTAACCTTTTTTACTAACTTTGTCCATGCTTGATTACTACCTTTACTGTGTTTTTACCTTTATTGTATTTTTGCCTTAACCAGTGAACTTTTTTCCTTTAGTAATTTTTATGTTTTTAGTTGTGGCTTTTTTTGTTGTTGTTGTTCACCTTTCACATTTATTGTAAAGGAGTTATTGTGGTGCTGAACTGAAAGAGTTCTTATCTATAAGCAAGAGTTCTTTTGCTTATCTATAAACTTTTTGATCTCATCATCAAATCTGAATGAATGCCTAGCTGGGTAGGTAATTTTTGATGTAGGTTTTTTGCTTTCACCACTTTAAGTATATCGTGACACTCTTCTGACCTTAGGGTTTGTGATGAAAAGTCAGCTGATAGACCTGGGAGTCCCAAGTCTAGTGCCTGTGCACTCGTGTGTGGTCCTGAGTCCTAGGCCCTCAGTGAATGTAGCCATCTCCAAGGATGGCTGTATGCTCAAGGGTTTTACAGCAGCCCTCGTACTTTTGGGGGGCTGTGTCCTCTCCAGGTTAGTTACTTGGCTTGAGACATCCCAGTACAGGTGCTTATAGCCTACTAGGCAAGGCCAGGTCCCTAGACTGATAAACTAGAGGGGGGGGCTTGTTAGTACCACTGTCCACATGGTAAAACAAGTTCCCAAAAATGGATAACGCCAGTATCTGTGTTCCCAGGGTAAGCTCCAATTGCTTCTGGCTTCTTCTGGAGATTCTTTAAGATTGGCCTGCATCTGACCCAGGATCCTTTAAAATTACTGCTTCTGCCCTGGGTCCCTGAGCGTGTGACATTTTGATTGCACTTTAAGAGTGGAGTCTCTATCTTCCACAGCTTTCCTGAATGTAAACACTACTGACCTTCAAAACCAGATATTCTAGGGGCTGGTCTTCCCAGTGCAGGACTCCCTGCATTTCTAATTTTCCTCTCATTGTGGGTCATCCACCTAGAGGCATGGGTCTTGACTACACCTTTGCTTCTCCTACCCATATCATTGTGGTTTCTTCTTTATATCTTTAGTTATATAATACTTTTTTCTGGTAGATTCTGGTCTTTCTCATCAGTATTGCTCTGTAAATGGTTGTAATTGTTGTATGCCCATGAGGGGAGGGGAGCTGAGGGTCTTCCTACTCCACCATTATGGCCAAGCTTTCTTCATTTTCATATTTTTTAAATTAAGATACAATAATTGACATATAACTTTGTATTGGTTTCAGGTGTACAACATAATGATTTGATATATGTTCATATGTTCACAATACTGTGAAGTGATTACCACACACAGTAAAAAACATTTTTTTCTTAACTTTTTCAATTTTTTATCCTACACCAGAGAACAACAAACATATTCATCAGGTGGTGTCATAGGGAGAGTTGAAGGCTGTTACTGACATGCTTCTCAGAAGAAGCCTGTTAGATAGGACTCAAGGAAAGTGTGACATTAGGCACGCTTTCTGCCACTCCCTTTTAGGCTCTGCATTGAAGGATTAAAGCAGGATCATTGGAGGGAAAATGTGAACAAAGAAAGTTTTCTCTCCCTGGAGAAATAAACAGATGTTGATGCTTGAACCCTTACAAAAAGACCAGGGATAGTCTTTTGGGATCATCAAGGCAACTTCGGTGCTCCAGCAGGTTGATAACGGGAGCCAGGCAAGGGGGAGACTGAATACAGACCTGAGGTGGCAAGGGCAGCCTCCTGCAAATATTTTCATCTGTTTATAGCACATGGGCAATCTGAGGAATTTGAAAATCTAAACAGACTTTTTTTTTAACGAAGAACTTCTTTGTATGTCCTATCTTGTACATATATAAATATATATATGAAAGTGAAGTCGCTCAGTCATGTCCGAATCTTTGTGACCCCATGGACAGTAGCCTACCAGGCTTCTCTGTCCATGGGATTTTCCAGGCAAGAGTAATGGAATGGGTTGCCATTTCCTTCTCCAGAGGATCTTCCCAACTCAGGGATTGAACCCAGGTCTCCCTCATTGTAGGCAGATGCTTTGCCATCTGAGCCACCAGGGAATATATGTAAATCTTTTTACAGTTAATATTGCCTCAGTACAGTTCATTTCAGTCGCTCAGTCATGTCCAACTCTTTGTGACCCCATGGACTGCAGCACTCCAAGCCTCCCTGTCCATCACCAGCTTCTGGAGTTTACTCAAACTCATGTCCATTGAGTCGGTGATGCCATCCAATCATTTCATCCTCTGTCGTCCCCTTCTCCTCCTGCCTTCAATCTTTCCCGGCATCAGGGTCTTTTCAAATGAGTCAGCTCTTTGCATCAGGTGGCCAAAGTACTGGAGTTTCAGCTTCACCATCAGTCCTTCCAATGAATATTCAGGATTGATTTCCTTTAGGATGGACTGGCTGGATCTCCTTGCAGTCCAAGGACTCTAAAGAGTTTTCTCCAACACTACAGTTTAAAAGCATCAATTCTTTGGTGCTCAGCTTTCTTTATAGTCCAACTCTCACATTCATACATGACTGCTGGGAAAACCATAGGCTTGACTAGATGGACCTTTGTTGGCAAAGTAATGTCTCTGCTTTTTAATATTCTGTCAAGGTTGGTCATAACTTCCTCCAAGGAGTAAGCGTCTTTTAATTTCATGGCTGCAGTCACCATCTGCAGTGATTTTGTAGCCCCCAAAAGTAAAGTCTTCTGCTGTTTCCACTTTTCCCCCATCTGTTTACCATGAAGTGATGGGACCAGATGCCATGATCTTAGTTTTCTGAATGTTGAGTTTTAAGCCAACTTTTTCACTCTCCTCTTTGACTTTTGTCAAGAGGCTCTTTAGTTCTTCTTCACTTTCTGCCATAAAGGTGGTATCATCTGCATATCTGAGGTTACTGATATTGCCTAGGTTTACCTAAAACACAGATACTTCCAAAATTGATTTATTTCATGTAAGAATGTCACCGAGAAATTGCCCTACCCTTTGGGCACGAAAATCTTAATATTGGACGTATGTGAAAATAGCAGCCCAGAGGTACTAGTTAATGCTTTAAATTGAAATTAGATCCAGGCCTACTGGTTGTTAGTCACTGTTGTGGTCAGGTTATCTATGCAGTGTATAATCTTTGCAGAAACATTTATGTCAAGAAGATTTGCATTGTTTAATTGTATCAACAAATCAGCTCAATAATCTGCAAGCATGTTGACTCTGTTTTGCCTTCATTGGGTAGTTTAATCTCCAGCCTGGAAAAAAAGAATGTTGTAGGATGGAACATTTATTCAAGATCCTCCTGTGAATTCACTTTTTAAAGCCTGGTATGATTTACCTTAGCTGTTTGAAGGTCATACCTATGGTGTACAGGAAAGAATAGCTGCATCTCTCTCTCTTTTTTTTCTTCCAGTAATTTTACAGTTAGGTCATCAAGATTCATATCCTTGTAAGCCAGTTTCCTTTTTTATATGAGTTGACATTGTCTCTGGCCATTTCAACAAATCATATTCTGCAGAGAGGTCAAAAAGGGTAGATACATATCATCTGTTTTAATAGAAATCCTTCCAAAAGTTCTATAGATATCTAATTCCAGCCTAATGACATTTCAGTGGAATGCTCGTTGCAGTTGACATCTATTGCCCTTAGCTCAAAGTGTCATTTTTCCAAATATTTCTGGTAGTTTTGCTTACATTTTCTTTGTGTGATAGTAGTTTCCTGACTGAAAGTAATGCATATGTGCTATTTACTGGGTAATTTTGAAATAGATATTAACAAATTGTTTCTCAGCAAGATGGACAACCAATTTTCCATATGTAGGAAAAGAAAATGTTTCTATAGCTAATATTCTTGAAATTGTTGCAAAATTACCCAGATTGTCAGCTGTGAGGCTGTTATATATATATGTCCCATGGTAAACTGTAGATTAAAATAAAAGGTTAAGTGAAAAGCTACTTTAATTCTCTATCTTTGTGTTAACAAGCTGTAAGCTGAAGGATTGTTAAAAGAATATATAATTCTATTCAGTTTTTAGTTAAACTTATTTTCTTAGGCATCATGACTTATTCAAAAGAACTGCTATTTAGTTCAACATGTCTTTAAATAAAAGTTGCTTTGACCCCAGAGAACTTTTAAAATCATAAGCAAAATTGGAATAGTTCTTAGGTTTCACATTAAAATGTCACTGACTCTCCTCTTACAAAGAGATAAAGAACAACATTGAGAATTTTTTCTACTCTGTAAATCACTGAAAAAGGAAGTACTTTTCAGATTACTTATAGCCTTTCAAGCCATTTTTACTGGTTAATTATTGAAAATCCAGATTGTTTCAGAAAGTTGATAGTTGATGGTTCATCCTTCTGCTTTCTTGCTAGTTCATTTTAGTTCAGTTGCTCAGTTGTGTCTGACTCTCAGTGACCCCATGAATCACAGCATGCCAGGCCTCCCTGTCCATCACCAACTCCCGCAGTTCACCCAGACTCTTGTCTATCGAGTCGGTGATGCCATCCAGCCATCTCATCCTCTGTCGTCCCCTTCTCCTCCTGCCCCCAATCCCTCCCAGCATCAGAGTCTTTTCCAATGAGTCAACTCCTCGCATGAGGTGGCCAAACTACTGGAGTTTCAGCTTCAGCATCATTCCCTCAAAAGAAATCCTAGGGCTCATCTCCTTCAGAATGGACTGGTTGGATCTCCTTGCAGTCCAAGGGACTCTCAAGAGTCTTCTCCAACACCACGGTTCAAAAGCATCAATTCTTTGGTGCTCAGCCTTCTTCACAGTCCAACTCTCACATCCATACATGACCACAGGAAAAACCATAGCCTTGACTAGACAAACCTTTGTTGGCAAAGTAATGTCTCTGCTTTTGAATATGCCATCCAGGTTGGTCATAACTTTCCTTCCAAGGAGTAAGCGTCTTTTAATTTCATGGCTGCAGTCACCATCTGCAGTGATTTTGGAGCCCCCGAAAATAAAGTCTGACACTGTTTCCACTGTTTCCCCATCTATTTCCCATGAAGTGATGGGACCAGATGCCATGATCTTAGTTTTCTGCATCCATCTCATAGAAAAATCCAGGCTTAGGATGTTTTGCTTGTGTCAAATTTTTTTTTTATTCCAACACATTATAAAGTTTTTCTGTATTTAATACAGATAGGAGGAGAAAACCCAGCAAAGTACATTTCAAAAGGAATATAGTTCTTGAGTTGCTGCTTCAGGGAAGTTCATTTCCAACTTAACACTAAATCCATCATTCAGCACAAATGATAGTCTGCTTTGTAAATAAAACCATGGTCTGGAGATTTCTTTCCTTGAGAAAAGACAAACTGTTGTGCCCTTTAAAGGTTACCTAGTGTTTGGAGAAGGTTAGAGGAATATCCTGAAGAAAATGCAATTTTCTTCATCTGAAAAAGAAAGGCACGTGAGCTACTCTTGAATGTTGGGACTTTTTAGTGATAACAGGACAGTTCCACTGATGGGCTGTCAGATCCATCACAGCATTAATAACCATGTTGTGTACTATCTGAAGAAACTTGCCTATTCACAAATATCAGAAGAGATCATCTCAAATGTTTCTCAAAGATCCAAGGAGTTACTCTTAAATTTTTCTTATGTTTTAAATTCAGTTTGCACTGGCAGATAGAATGGTCACACAACGTTAATTTTCTCCTCCTTTTACCACTTTACATCAAGCCTTATAAACACTCATGAGGGTGATTTTTAATCTGCTAAATTTAACGAATTTAAAATTTTTAATTTAACAAATTGTTTAATTTTTAGTCTTAGTGAACACTTACCATAGATGTATACATTTCAGTTAACTTACCATCTGCATTTACATTACTTGAAATGTATTCGATAAGGAGATATGTGCTTGGCAGGATAGACTGAGGAGAAAAATACTACATTTATGAAGCTATGCCAATAATAAATTGCTGTAGAATTGTCTTCACACTTTGAGTATAGTGTTTTCCTCCCTGATTTTTTTCAAGATATTTCCTTGAAAATGATTCCACTGGATGTCTTAGAATAAAATAAATCTTCAAAATACCTTTTTAAAAAGGTAGAATCTAATAAATGCTCTTTCTAGGGGATGAAGGAGACCTAGAGACTTTTAAAACCAGGTTTATATAAAAGCAAAGATGATTTTTAGTGCTATCTTATTCATTATTCATATTTAAAGAATAGTAATGTGAAAATGACAGTAGCAATAACTGTTTACTGAATGCTGGGTTCTGTAAATGTTTCCTGCGTGTGTGCGTGCACACACACACCATTCTCTGATTTTAAAACAGTCCTACAGTTTAGACGTTATCATCCATATTGTATTTGAGGAAATGGACCGCTGTCACAGTCAAACAGCTGGGAAGTGAAGGAGGCAGGATCTGAGCCCTACTTCACCACCTTTCAAGCCTCTCCTTAGTCCAGTGGGCTAATTGTTCATCTCATGCCGCCTCTGCACTATGCGGTTTGGATGTATATGCTGAAAAAAGAGATGAGGCCTTGTCCTTGCTCTTAAGAAGCTAAGTTTTATAACTTCCTTAAGTTTTTCTTCCTTTTCTGAAGGAAAAAAACAGAAACCAACCTCAAAAATATGAATGAGACAGCCCTCAGAGTCAGTTGGCAAATAATTTACTTGAGTTGCTTTCACTTTGAGAGCATATTTTTCTTCAGTTCCCTCATTTCCACTCTCAATGTCATTGCCTGAGTAGGTTTCTGCTGTTCATCTCTGGGTGTCAGGTACCAGTGGCTTCTGCTGGTCTTCTTGCTTCTGGCATTCACTTTCATTTACTTTCTCATTCACTTTTCATTTACTTTCTTCATTCACTTTCTCAGAGGCCTCCAAGGGTTATCATCCCAACACATACACAACATCACATCCCTCTCCTCAGAAGCAAATTCCATGATATGTTAATAAACTTTCTTTAAAATCTGGGTTTAGTTTATCTTTCCAGTTTATTTCACTAGAGCCAAGACTTTGTCATCATTAAAAGGAAGATGGCACCTTGGAAGATGCCACCTTCATTGACTGAGTGGAGCCTCCTGACTCTCAGGGTGGGGAGCTGATGACTAGAGGTGGGGAGACGGTCTGGGTGGAGTTCCTGAGCTTCACTATTTGATCCAACCAGTGCTTCCTGCAAAGAAAATGTAAATATTGCCCCACACTAAAAAGTATATTACATTTGAAAAGTAGTAACATGGTGAAGATTTTCTATGCTAAGAAGGCCTTAACCTGATCCATCATCATTGACATTTGGAAAGTTGTTGAGAAAGACTGAAATAGAAGTACTTAGGTATTTCTTTCTGCGTAGTCTAGTAGATGCTGATATTGTTTGTGTTGGGTTGTACAAGTGTAGAAAGTCTACAAATTTGACAAAATCATGTTTCATCTGAAAGAAATAAATTTTAAAAGGTAGTATAGGGATATCCCCTGGAGAAGGAAATGGCAACCCACTCCAGTATTCTTGCCTGGAAAATCCCATGGCCAGAGGAGCAGTCCATGAGGCTGCAAAGTTGGACACGACTGAGCGACTTCACTTTCACTTATAGGGATATTTTAATGTGTTTAATATGATAGGCTTGGCACTGTTCTCATTGGTGGTAGAATGACTTTTATTTTGATGCCTTATTACAGGAGTCCTGAACTTTCTCTGTAAGGGCCAGATAGTAAATACTTGGCTTTGTGGCCACATCATTTCTGTCGGAACTACTCAACCTGCTATTGCAACATGAATGCAACCAGAGACAAACTGTGAAGGAATGAGTGTGGCTTGTGCAACAAAACACAAAAGCTTATTATTTTGTACCTCTTTTATTTTATTATTTATAAAAATAGGGAGCTGCCCAAATTTTGCCTATGGGTTATAGTTTACTGACCCCTTCTTAATCAGTCATTAAAATTTTTTTATGATGATAAGAAAAGTGCTGTTTTCATGCTTTGAGATTTGCTTTTAAAAGTATTTGTTGTATTATAATTTTATACACAGAGTGTATTTGTTTATAAAGAAACATAGGCTATTCAATTTCACTGACAGTTTTTCTTGAACTGTAACATATTATCACACCATTTTAGTAGTGGGAACTGAACAAAATGAAACTCTTTTCTCTTAAAATGAGTTCCCAAAGATAATTGTTCAAACTTTTTCTGATCATTTTTTTTAAGGAAACAGTTGATTAACCTTTATTTATTGACTATCAACTATATGATACTCATTTATATATGACTCATTTGTATATGACTCTTTGCAATCCCATGGACTGTAGTCCACCAGGCTCTTCTGTCCATAAAATTCTCCGGCAAGAATACTGGAGTGGGTTGACGTTTCCTTCAGAAATAATAGAAGAGAGGTAGTTAAAAAGTCAAGAGTTTGGGGCTTCCCTGGTGACTCAGTGGTTAAGAATCTGCCTTGCAGTGCAAGGGACACAGGTTTGATCCCTGGTCTGGGAAATCCCACATGCCTCAGAGCACCTAAGCCCATGCACCACAACTACTGAGCCCACACTTTAGAGGCCTTAAGCCACAACTACTGATGTTCTCACGTCTGAAGCCTGTGCTCCACAACCAGAGACGACACCACAATGAGAAGCCTGGGAACTGCAATGAAGAGTGGACCCTGTTTGCCACAACTAGAGAAAGCTTGCATGCAGTAGTGAAGACCCACCACAACCAAAAGAAAAAAGAAAGAAAAGAAGAAGAACTGAGAGTTTTATAAGGCTAGAATAATTTGTTTATCCACAGGCATCGTTTGACTACTTATCATGTGTCAGGCTGTGCTAGGTGCCAGTTTACAGGCTTTTGTAATAATGATGGCTAATATTTCTTGAGCACTTTGTATGAGCCAATCATTATAAGTCCATTATGTATCTAACCAGTATAATTATCACAGCAACAGAGGTAAATGCCAGTGGGATCTGCATTTCACAGATGAAGAAACAGACTCAGTGGGGTTAAGTAATTTGCTGAAGATCACAGGAAAGCCAAGAATGTTCCAAGTAATTGTCTCTCTTAACAGCCATACTCTATAGCTTATCATACTGAATAAAACAGACAAGGTCCCTATTGTGATGGACCTTATTTAGAACTAAAAGAAACAGCCACTTACAAAATAAGTAAAGAAGAAACTGCCACCTATTGTCAATAATATTGAAATGTTCTGTAGAGGAAAGGGGGACTATCCAAAGAGAGATCACAAAAATACTAATAGAGATGGGGGTGATGACTGTGGGATTGCTGTGAACACAGTAATACACAGGAGAATCAGGTAAAATTCTTTTAAATCATATAAAGCTTTCAGTAATCTCATCTGTTAATATTACACTTATGTAGCCCTTTGAAGAACACAAATGCATCGATTCAGAATGCAGTTTGCATGGTTTCAGTTATACCAGTGAGGTAGTCTATTGTGCGATATATTTTTGCTTCTTTTAATGATCCTTTAAACAATGGAGAATGTTTAGTTAACAAATCAAAAGGCTTTAAGTAAGTAAGAAAGGATGGTTTCTTTATTACATTTCATTATCCCTTGAAAACTTGAGAGAGGGGAGTTTAGGACATACATTGATTTTCCAAAAGGAAGTAGTGGTCCACAAATAGACAACAATTATCTCACACAATCCAGTTTACTAAAATATATATGATGTTAAATTTCTGATGAATTTCTATAAAGAAGTGGTGAATCTTTCATACTTACTTTGCTTGTTGTTGTTATTTAGTCACTAAGTTGTGTCCAACTCTTGTGACCCCATGGACTTTGGCCCGCCAGGCTCATCTGTCCATGGGGATCTGTCCATGCTCTTTCCTTCTCTAGGGGATCTTCCTAACCCAGGGATCGTACTGTGTCTCCTGCATTGGCAGGCAGATTCTTTACTGTTGAGCCACCAGGGAAGCACACTTAACTTTGCTATTTCCTGTGTATTTTAAAGTTTGAAGATATGGTAAAATTAGAACAGGACCTATAGTAAGGGGCAAACTTGCATATCCATTGGCAGCAGAACTTCGTTACACTCATTAATGTGTTCATTTAACAAGAATTGGGCACCTGCCAAATACCATACTCTGTTCTGACTGCTAAGATTATGGCAGTGATCACAACACAGACTCTGCCTTCATGGATCAACATTCTGGTGAAGGAATGCAGACAATAAAGAAGTATATAGTATACTATGGAGGGGTGACTGTGGTATGGAAATGTAAATTCTATGGAGGAGACAGTGTTAGCAGCCTGTGGGTTAGAAAGGGGAAGAGTGGCCTTTTTGACGAGGTGACCTCTGAACAGTCCTGAAGAAGTGAGAGAGCCAGCCATAGACTTGTCTCCAGGAAGAGTGGTCTGGGAGAGAGACCTACTGGTCATTGATTATTAAGAACATCCCTGGGGAGGGATCGAATTTGCTAAGTTTAAGGAAGTCAGTGCTTATGGTGTGGAGTGGGAGAATAGTAGGAAATGAGTTTTGAAGGTGGTTGAGGGACAGATCATAGAAATGGTCTTAAATCATTATTCACCATATTATTTATAGAACTTAGGGAAAGTGCCTTCAGCTCAGTAATTATTTGAATGAGGCATTTAATTTTAGGAGGATACATTAATCAGGACACTTTTGGATTATGTTTTGGAAACACAGCTCAAAGTAGCTTAAAGTTATAAAGGAGGAGTAATGTAGCTTAGGTTTAAACTTCCCTCTTGTGTGTGTACATTAATAATACATTGGCTGTATTCCCAGCTGTGCTTTCCCCATATGCTGGCAAAAATGGCTATTACAGATTTTAGTTTTGACCTTAAATATTACTACTTAGCAACACTAATGTTCTCCCCAGTGCCTCCCACAAAAATTTCAGAGATGGCTCTTATTTCCCTGTCCTCTTCACGTGTCCACCCCTGAACTAGTCACTGTGATTAGGATTTGTGGTGACTCATTAGACATACTCATTCCAAACAACATGGAATGAGAACCAGGGAGGAGTGATTCTCCAACTAGGCATTGAAAGGCAAAAATATGTGCCTGTAAAAGAATAAGAAATAGAATGCTAAATTATATGGAAACCAGAAATATGATTGCCATTAGTTTATTCTAAGGGCAAAAGGTAATGAGCAGCTCTGCCTGTCAAGTGAAATAGTAAGCTGCCTAGGAACACTAGCCAGAGATCTCACTCATTATTAAGATCTTGGTGTTAATGACTTGCTCTGAGAAGGGACTCCATTAGAAAGGAGGATTTAATGTTGCAATCTTAGCAGTGAAAATAGAGTTTGACATTTGGTAGGTACCCAGTTTTGTTACATGAATGAGGATATAATTTTACAACAGAGCCAGAAACAACTTTTAGGAAGATGCAGTTTTAAACATCAACATCACCTCTAGTACTGATAAAAAAGAAAGCAAAGAATGTAAGCCACATGAGGACAGTTTTCTATCTTTCATTTTCTTCGAATAGCTTAGTGCTATAAACGAGGGTGCCAAGATTATTCAAGGGGGAAGGAACAGTCTTTTCAACAAATGGTACTGTTACAGTTGCGTATCTACAGACAGAAGAATGAAGTTGGACAGTTACTTTATACCATGCACAAAAATGAGCTAAAAAAAGATCAAAGACCTTTACTTAGGAGCGAAATGTAAGATTTTTAGAAGAAAACACAGAGGAAAATCTAATCTTCAAGATACTGTGTGGAGCAATGATGTCTTAAATATGATACCACAAATATAGGTGGCAAAAAAAATAGATGAATTAAGCATCACCAAAATTTAAAACATTTATGTGTCAGAGGACACTATTTAAAAGATAAAAAAGACAATCTACAGAATAGAGAAAACATTTGCAAATCATGTATCTGGTAAGGCTCTGGTATCTAGAATGCCTAATGAATTGTTATTCAGTTGCTAAGTCATGTCTGACTCTTTGCAACCACATACACTGTAGCATGCCAGGCCCCTCTGTCCTCTAGTCTCTCCCAGAGTTTGCTCAGATTTATGTCCATTGAGTCATTGATGGTATCTATCTATCTTATTCTCTGCCACCCCTTTCTCCTTTTGCCTTCCATCTTTCCCAGCATCAAGGCTTTTTCCAGTGAGTCGACTCTTTGCATCAAGGAGCTAAAGTACTGGAGCTTCAGCTTCAGCATCTGTACTCCCAATGAATATTCAAGGTTGATTTCCTTTAGAATTGACTGGTTTGATCTCCTTGCAGTCCAAGGGACTCTCAAGAGTCTTCTCCAGCAGCACAATTTGAAAGGATCAGTTCTTCAGCGCTCAGCCTTCTTTATGGACCAACTCTCACATCTGTATGTGACTACTGGAAAAACTATAACTGACTATATGCACCTTTGTAGGCAAAGTGATACCTCTGCTTTTTAATAGGATGTCTAGATTTATCATAGCTTTTTTTTTTTTTTTTTTTTTAAGGAGCAAGTGTCTTTTAATTTCATGGCTACAGTCATGGTCCACAGTGATTTTGGAGCCCAAGAAAATAAAGTCTGTCACTGTTCCCACATTTCCACTTCTATTTGACATGAAGTGATGGGACTGGATGCCATGATCTTAGTTTTTTAATGTTGAATTTCAAGCTAGCTTTTTCACTCTCTTCTTTCACCCTAATCAAGAGACTCTTGAGTTGCTTTTCACTTTCTGCTATTAGAATGGTATCATCTGCATATCTGAGGTTGTAGATATTTCTCCTAGCAATCTTGATTCCAGCTTGTGATTGATCCAACCTGGCATTTCCCATGATGTACTCTGCATAGAAGTTAAATAAGGAGGGTGACACTATACAGCTTGTTGTACTCCTTTCCCAGTTTTCAACCAGTCAGTTGTTCCATGTCCAGTTCTAACTGTTGCTTCTTGACCCTCATACAGGTTTCTTAGGAGACAGATAAGGTGATCTGGTACTCCCATCTCTAAGAATTTCCCAGTTTGTTGTCATCCACACAGACAAAGGCTTTAGCGTAGTCAATGAAACAGATGTTTTTCTGAAACTCCCTTGCTTTTTCCATGATCCAGCGAATGTTGGTAATTTGATCTCTGGTTCTTCTGCCTCTTTGAAACCCAGATTGTACATCTGGAAGTTCTTGGTTCGCATACTGCTGAAGCCTAGCTTGAAGGATTTTGAGCATAACCTTGCTGTCATGTAAAATGAACACAATTGTGCATAATTTGAACATTCTTTGACATTCTTTTCTTTGGGATTGGAATGAAAACTTACCTTTTACAATCCTGTGGCCACTGCTGAGTTTTCCAAATTTGCTGACATATTGAGTTCAGGACTTTAACAGTATCATCTTTTAGGGTATGAAATAGCTCAGCTGGAATTCCATTACCTCCACTAGCTTTGTTTGTAATAATGCTTCCTAAGGCTCACTTTACTTCACATTCCAGATGTCTGGCTTTAGGTGAATAACCATACCATCATGGTTATCTGGGTCATTAAGACCTTTTTTGTATAGTTCTTCTGTGTATTCTTGCCACCTCTTCTTAATCTCTTCCGCTTCTCTTAGGTCCTTACCTTTTGTGTACTTTATTGTATGCATCCTTACATAAAATGTTCCCTTGATATCTCCAGTTTTCTTGAAGGGATCTGTAGTCTTTCCCATTCTGTGATTTGCTCTACTTTGCATTGTTTATTTAAGAAGGCTTTCTTATCTCTTCTTGCTATTCTCTGGAACTCTGCATTCAGTTGGGTATATCTTTCCCTTTGTCCCTTGGCTTTCACTTCTCTTCTTTCCTCAGCTATTTGTAAAGCCTCCTCAGACAACCACTTTGCCTTCTTGCATCTCTTTTTCTTGAGGATGGTTTTGTTCACCGCCTCCGGTACAGTGTTATCAACCTCTGTCCATACTTCTTCAGACACTCTGCCTACCAGATCTAATCACTTGAACCTCTGTCCATAGTTCTTCTACCATACCAGGCACTCTATCTACCATATCTACAGCTCTACAATAAAATCAAAAGGGATTTGATTTAGGTCATACCTGAATGGCATAGTGGTTTTCCCTACTTTCTTCAGTTTAAGCCTGACTTTTGTAACAAGGAGCTGATAATCTGAGGTACAGTCAGCTCCATGTCTTGTTTTTGCTGACTATATAGAACTTTTCCATCTTTGACTGTAAAGAACATAATCAGTCTGATATCAGTATTGACCATCTGGTGATGTCCATGTGTAGAATCACCTCTTATGTTGTTGAAAAAGGATATTTACTATGGCCAGCGTGTTGTCTTGACAAAACTTGGCCTTGTGCTCTCCTTCTTTTTGAACTCCCAAGGCCAAACGTGCCCGTTTTCCTCAGTATCTCCAGTCCCCTGCGATGAAAAGGACATCTTTTTTGGTGTTAATTCTAGAAGGTGTTATATGTCTTCATAGAACCAGTCAGTTTCAGCTTCAGTCATTGGGACATAGAGTTGGATTACTGTGAAGTTGAATGGTGTGCCTTGGAAATGAACCACAATCATTCTGGCATTTTTGAGACTGCACCTAAGTACTGCATTTCTAACTCTTTTGTTGACTATGGGAGCTACTCCATTTCTTCTAAGGGATTTTTGCCCACAGTAGTAGATACAATGGTCATCCAAGTTAAATACGCCTATTTCTGTCCATTTTAGTTTACTGATTCTTAAGATGTCAATATTCAATCAAAACCAGTGAGACATACTACTCTACACCACCAGGATAGCCATAATTTAAAAGATGAAAAATAGGAGTGTTGATGGGATGTGGGGAAAATGGAACCCCATACACTCCTGTGCTATGCTTAGTTGCTCAGTCATGTCCAACTCTGCAATTCCATGAACTGTAGCCTGCAAAACTCATCTGTCCACGGGGATTCTTCAGGCAAGAATACTGGAGTGAGTTGCCATGCCCTACTCCAGGGCATCTTCCCAACCCAGGGATCAAACCCAGGTCTCCCGCATTACAGGCGGATTCTTTACCCTCCTTCCAAACTCCAGATATATACCCAAGAGAATTAAGAACATGTGTTCATACAAAAACTTGTACACAAAATGTTCATAGCAGCATAGTACAAAAAATGAAAATAAACCAAATGCCCATCAGCTGATGATTGGATAAATTAACTGTGGTATATCAATGCAGTCGACTATTTTTCAGTCCTGAAAAAGTTACGTGGTATAGTGGTTCAACAGATCACATATGAACTGTGAAAAGGTTATATTTAGTGGAAACAAGGCATATAACATCTGCATGTTGTATGATACCATTTAGATAAGTGTCCAGAATAAGTGAATCAGTAGATTTGTGATTGACCAGGGCTTTAATGGGGAGTGATAACTATTGGGTATGGTATTTCTTTTATGGATAATGAAAATATTCTAGAATTAGTGCTGATTTTGCTGAATAGACTAAATCCACTGAATTGGATACTTTTTAATGGCAAAAATGATGGTATGTGAACTATATCTTAGTAATTTTACAAAGTATTCTAATTCACTTGGGTGGTCTAAGAGATAAAAAGATAAGCATATTGAGGTCTAAGAGACAAAATTTGACTAGGTCAATATAGCTTATGTTTTGTATAGGAAGGTGATAATTTAGGAATGTCTTTGAAAACTGGATGAGTGTAATTAACACTTTACCTCTGAGCCAGACATACATACTCATTCATTATTTGACACATGTTTATCAGTTTACTAGTTGCAGGTTGTAGTAGTAAATGCAGTGTGTTATGGAAAGTTTTTAAAAACAAAAGCTCCTGTTTCCAGGAGCTTTTATAATCTACTAGATAAAATTAAACATCTAAACAAGGATGCAGGAGTTTATAATATTTGAGTATAGATATCTTCTAGATATATATCAACATTTATGTCTCAATAGACTGTATTTTTTTATTTCTTCTGAAATTTTATGATTTTGTTTAAATATAAACCTGACCAATTGCTGTTTGTGTAAACATGTGCAAGATACTTAATTTCCTTTCTAAGTATTGCATCTCTTTGGCTTTACAAACAGGTGACGTCTGCACTACACCATTTTTGTGAGGTGTAACTAGGACAGAGTATGTACAGTGTCTTCTGTTGCAGGGTTGCAGACAGAAGGGCTCATTGGAGGTGGATTCCTCATTCTGTGTTTTATACATTAGTGAGTGAATGTGAAAATCTCTCAGTCATGTCTAACTCTTTGCAACCGCATGGACTATAGAGTCCATGGAATTCACCAAGTCAGAATACTGGAATGGGCAGCCTTTCCCTTCTCCAGGGGATCTTCCCAACCCAGGGATTGAACCCAGGTCTCTAGTATTGTGGGCAGATTCTTTACCATCTGAGCCACAGGGAGCCCAGTACATTAGTGAAGTAAACCCCCAAATAACATGCCCACAGTAAAATTATTATGTACTTATTCTCATCATACAAAATATATATGTAAAATGTATGAGTGGCTTATCTAGTATAATGAATTCTTATATAGTGGGATCAACTTTGTTAAAGGCAGACTTGAGTACCTTCAAGGTCTAGGTGTGATGTTTCTAACTTGGGTAGGTTACTTTACATCTCCAAACTTGATTTTCTTAACTTTAAAATAGAGATAATGCTACCAAAGGAGTAGCAAGATATAAAGATTTCAGACAACTTTTTGAAATTATTTACTGTGGAATGAGCAGCTTTATCTATTATAATCTTCTGGTCAGTCTCTTTAGACCCATACTTCGCCATAGTTTCATGAATCTACAAGTTTTCTAACATTGGTATTTGTCATACATTCAGTGTTTTATGTATGGAGAGCTGCTTTCTTTACAGTCTCTGGAAATCAATAGTGGCTCTACAGGTAGCAGTTATAAAGAGATAAATTTGTGGAAGGCATAGCTACTCACTGGTTTTCTTAATTTTATAAGGGTTAAGCGTAAAAAATGAAGACATTTCCTTTAATCATATTCCCATATAGTATTCTCTTTTGTTCTGCATCCTGAACTTTTAAGCCTAGTTGGGCTGAGAGGGAGCACACACCAACTCGGAGGCCCTGCTGATCTCATCTGATGTACATCTTGGACAGTACCAGAGGTTTCTGGAGTTGCCTCAGTATTTGTTTAGTGGTTCCTTTCAGAGAGTAAACTGCAATTCACAAGGGCCTCTGGATTAGAACTGAGAATAAAATGTACATATTTGTGCTATACTTCATTTTGGAGAGTTTGGGAAAGTCTGTTTAAAAGATAGATTAAAAGAAGCAAAGGAAATCATGCTGCTGCTGCTGCTGCTGCTGCTGCTAAGTCGCTTCAGTCGTGTCCGACTCTGTGCGACCTCATAGACGGCAGCCCATCAGGCTCCCCCGTCCCTGGGATTCTCCAGGCAAGAACACTGGAGTGGGTTGCCATTTTCTTCTCCAATGCATGAAAGTAAAAAGTGAAAGTGAAGTCGCTCAGTTGTGTCCGACTCCCAGCGACCCCATGGACTGCAGCCCACCAGGCTCCTCTGTCCATGGGATTTTCCAGGCAAGAGTTCTGGAGTGGGGTGCCCACAGTAAAGTAAAGTAAAAAGTCACTCAGTCGTGTCCGACTCTTTGCGACCCCGTAGACTATAGCCTATCAGGCTCCTCCGTCCATGGGATTCCCCAGGTAAGGATACTGGAGTGGGTTGCCATTTCCTTCTCCATAGACCATAGTAAAAAACAAAAACAAAAACTTCAGCTCCACACTTACACTGAGAAAAAAAATTGGCAACTTTTTATATTTGATTAGCAACATAAATGTTTATTTTCCCCTAACTTTGTAAAATAATGATATAGTTACTCTGAGTAAGATAGGAAAGTGATGCTTTTCATCAGACCGTTTTGTACTGTAGAATTCTCTATACTTCTGTAGTAAAAAGGCTAAGAATATGGACTCTAGAAGTAGAACACCTGGGTCTTAATTGCAATTATGCAACATTAGGCAATTTAGTTGACCTCTTTGTGCTTCAGTTTCTTGTTTTGTGTTGTGTAGACACAGTTATAATTATTTTGAATATTGATTGTTTAATATATAAAGCTATAATGATAGTGCTTGATATATTATAAATTCTGTAAAAGAATTATTATTATTGAAGTTAGCATACCAACAAAGTAACCAAGGGTGTGCTAAAAAGTAATTATGTTTGTACACAGCTTGCATTTCTAAAAGTAGGTTTCATATAGGGAATGAAAGTCAGAATCTAATCCAGTAAATGCCAATTTATTCTATTGTCTTTCTTGAAAAGCACCTGTCTTATTCCTGTCATCATTGGAGGGGACAACTGATTGATTTGGTAATTTTTTTTTTTATTTTTTTGAGTGCCTACAGCATTCTAGGCATGGAGAAGAGGGTGATAAACAAGATTCTCTGCTCTTAACATTAATCTTTCCCTTTGCTACTCTGTTATTAATTTTAGAGCTCATTCAGCCTTTGTAGAAAATAGTTCATTTCTGCTCATTTTTTTCTCTCATCAGTTAGAACTTGCTGATTTGTTCTACCCTCTGATTAAATAAAACTTCATATTTTGAGAAAAAACAAGAAAAAATTAAACATACATTTTTTTCTCTGTCCATTTTTGCCTCCTCCCTGCCTGTTAGAGTACATTGTGCATCTGCAGTATGCCTTAACCAGACATCTCCAACAGCAAAAATACTTGCTGAAACATAAAGGTCAGTATTTCTTCTTCTGGAGGCAGCTGTGTAACTCCCCAGAAGATAGCATTCCTTTCTCAATCATATAAAAGGTCATGATGACCCACCACTCACCTTGTACATGCAAAAATCTTTGGTGAACTTTATGTCCAATGCCAATATGTAATTCCCTTAAAGATAGTGGTTAATGCAGAACAGATTGGTCAGATGGCTTGGAGAGATACTATGCTGGACCTAATGGAAGTTCTTAGTTTTAATACTTGCTTATGACCTACTATTGTTCCTAGCTATATTATTTATATTCTGCTTATTTTGTAAGATTGTTGTTTCTTGTATTACTAAATGTATGACTGAGTCTCAGATAAAATTAGTGATGGTTGTGTATGCTAAGTCACTAAAGTTATGTCCAACTCTTTGTAACCCCATGGACTGTAGCCCTCCAGGCCCCTCTGTCCATGGAATTTTCCAGGCAAGAATACTGAAATGGGTTGCCATGCCCTCCTCCAGGGGATCTTCCCAATGCAGGGATCAAACCTGTGTGTCTTACATCTCCTTCATTGATGGGCAGGTTCTTTATCACCAGCGCCACCTGGGAAGCTCTTAATGATGCTTAGGTGATTTGAAACGATTGATCAAATAAATAGTTCTATAAGACCAATAAATGTAATTGTGTAACTCTTGGAAAGGGAAGAAGAAATGAAAGGAAACCATTCCCTGGACCAGAACAGATTAGTAAAGCAGGTGCTCCAGAGGCTTTTGGTTACGGTTAACAGAGGCTATTCCACTAATAGCATGGTGAGTGGCCTGTCAGTGTAGCCCTGATCTAGGGATGGGAATTCCTAGCTGGGAGACAAGTTGGTCATAAAATGCCTCCCGAACCTTGGTCAAAATTAAGACTGAAAAAAAAATTAGGACAGTAAGGGAAGGGATTGTTGACTACCATCCAGTTCTACAAGAATCAAGTTATTCATCACTACAGTCGCTGACCTACAATATAACCTGCAAGGAATTCCAGGCAAAGATCAGGATGAGGCAAAAGTGATAGAACTGCCCCTCAGATGTTTTCAGGAGCATTGTCATTCAGACTATGTCTGGTTTCAGAGGTGCACTGTCTCTGGCGGAAGTGTGACTTCCTATGTCACTTTCTGTTCCGGAATGGTAAAATTTCATTTCATTCACTTGTTTGAAAGACTATGATTTGTTGTTTTGAATGTTAGTGGACCAACGTACTAACGAGTTTCAGAAGCCACCTTATCCGTGGCAAAAGTACCTATGCCTTGTTTGCTTACATTAGGAAGAACATTTGATTGAACCCGATTCCTGTGTCACCCATACCTATAAAAGCACCCAAACCATTAACTTAGATGTCTGTTCCTAGTGACTAGCAACGACCTTCTGCAGAGATGTGTGCTTGGTTGTACCTCCTTCACCAAAATCACACGTACACTGCCCTCCCCCTTGCCTCTTCAAAACGGTTCTCAGAGCTCTTTGAGAGACTGTCTTTCAGGTTACAGTTCTTATTGGCTCAAATAAAAATTTCCATTTCTTGATTAGATTGTTGATTAATTTTTTCATTGACACATTTTTGAGAATAGTTTCTTAATGTCATATGTATATGTATCTTTTGATTATACAAATTTTAAAAACTTTTTTTTTCTGTGTCTACCACTAAATATATATTTTTAGTGTCTCCTTATGCCTGAAGGATCATAGAAATATCTTTAGAGAACATTTTTTTCCTAACATCCTTGAACTTAGAAACTGGAAAGCACAGATTTAGAAGTGATATGTTCTGTCAAACGTTCCCTAGCACTTGATTTTAACAGCATTGTCATTCAGTCCTGGTTTCAGAAGTGCACTATCTCTGGCAGCTGAAACGTGACTTTCTATGTCACTTTCTATTCAGGAATGGTAATATTTGATTTCATTCACGTGTTCAAGAGATTATGATTTGTTGTTTTGAACATTAGGGAACCAATGTACTAACCTGTGTTTCAAAAGCCACCTTATCCGTGGCAGAAATACCTTTGCCTTGTTTGTTTACATTTGGAAGAATATTTAGAAAAAGACGAAAGAAAAAGGTAGTGTCAAGTATGTCCTAAAGTAAGGCCAAACTGATGATATTAAAGCTAGATTTTTAGGTTCATTGTGGTCATGCGTATGCAATAGAAAAACATAAGCATCACATCTTTCATTAACACATATTCAGACATTTTATAGTAAGTGGTTATATCTCCCTTGATTATACTGGAAACAACCTTATTTCCACACTTGGAGTCAAAACACTAATCACTTAATTTAAAGAATGAATCTATTGCCAAAGATAAATTTTAAAGAAAGAGTGTCTGTTCCCAAATGGCAAAAGAACATCATTAATATTTTCTCTAGCTTTCAAAGACAGGAGACAGATGCTACTGATAAAATATTGTGAGCTCCTCATGGTTGTTTCCAATAAAACACAAATGGTTTCATGGTCCTATAATTTGAACTGTCAATCTCATTTAGTATGTTTGTGTTAAAACATCTGATTCCTAAAAAAATTGAGACAAGAAGTGAATTTGCTATTATATTCAATGTATTTGTGAAATATGGGACATATTAATGACAAATGTGATAAAGGGAAATTAGAGACCTGCAATATCAAAACTCATTGAGATATAATAGATCTTAAAAGACTCTGATGCTGGGAGGGATTGGGGGCAGGAGGATAAGGGGACGACAGAGGATGAGATGGCTGGATGGCATCACTGACTCGATGGACGTGAGTCTGAGTGAACTCCGGGAGTTGGTGATGGACAGGGAGGCCTGGCGTGCTGCGATTCATGGTGTCGCCAAGAGTCGGACACGACTGAGCGACTGAACTGAACTGAACTGAACATGACTCTGTTTAGTAAACAGAGCACCAGGAATCCCAGGTCATTACTCCTACCCTGCCTAGGACTAAGTGCCATCAACAGGGCTAGCTTCCTGGATATGCTCCTTCTGCAGTTGCCTGGGGCCCTGCACTCAGATGGGCCCCGTGCTTTGATTAATGGTCTGCTTATTCATTCCTGCCTTGAAATTCTTAATCATTTTTGAACGAGGGACTCAGGTTTTCATTTTTCCTTTGACCTTACGAATGGCTGATCCTGGCCATTGACAAGTTACTTCTCTGAATTTCAGAAAAGGCAACAAAGATCCTCAGTGTGGAGTTCAGAGTCCCAACAAAGTTGACTAGAAACTGAAAGCTCCACATTCACCCTGACCTCAGTGATTCTCAACCAGGGCAAGTTTGCCCCCTAGTGGAGTTTAGCAATGTCTGACGACAGTGTCATTTGTCTCAGCTGGGGAAGATGCTACTGGCATTACTCATAGTAGGATGTTTAGTCTTCCAAATGCATAGGACAGTCCCACAACAAAAAAATTGGGGGCCCCAAAATGAGGTTTAAAAAGCCTGTGTAATTCATTATTTGTATCTCTAACAGTTGGTACTGCCCCAGGGAGGTTACTCAGTGGTTGCTGTCCAGTCACTAAGTTAGATCTGACTCTGCAACCCCTTGGACTGCAACACACCAGGCTTCCCAGTCTTTCACCATCTCCCAGAGTTTGTTCAAACTCATGTCGTTTGAGCCAGTGATGCCATCCAACCATCTCATCCTCTGCTGCTCCCTTCTCCTTCTGCCCTCAATCTTTCTCAGCGTCAGGTTCTTCTCCGAGTCTGTTGTTCACGTCAGGTGGCCAAAGTATTGGAGCTTCAGCATCAGTCCTTCCAATAAATATTCACGGTTGATTTCCTTTAGAATTGACTGGTTTGATCTCCTTGTAGTCCATGGGATTCTCAAGATTCTCCTCCAGCACTCTTGATCAAGTGAGAATAGCCTGGGTCTTAGGGCTTCCCTAGTGGCTCACATGGTAAAGAATCCATCTGCAAGACAGAAGACACAGGTTCAATCCCTGGGTTGAGAAGATCCATTGGAGAAGGGAATGGTTACCCACTCCAGTATTCTTGCCTAGAGAATTCCTTGGACAGAAGAACCTGGCAGGCTAAATAGTCCATGGGGTCACAAAGAGATGGACATGACTGAGTGACTAACACACAACAGTAGGTTATTGTATTCCTTCCCATTACAGACTGAAGAGTGAATCTGGTGATTATTAAATGTAATCTAACATTTCCACAAGGTGTAGTACAGAGATGATCTCCTAAACCAGTTCTGCTTCTCACACTTACCCAGTTAACTGGCAGGCTCCTGACCACTTTAGACCTCTGAATCACACTACACTGACAGTGAATGACTTTCTGGGATGCTTTTATTTCTGCTGCCACCTGTTGGGCTGTCAGTTTACCAAGTCCTTGGGTTTGTTCCCAAACTGATTTATGCCATTGTGCTGATTGCTGTCATTATGCAATGTAATCAACTATTACATAAATTTCAGGAAAGAAAAATATTAAAAAAGGAGAGAGATTTCAGTGAGAATCTAAGTTGACGCTTTCCAACTGTGGTGCTGGATAAGCCTCTTGAGAGTTCCTTGGACTACAGGGAAATCAAACTAGTCAATCCTAAAGGTAATCAACTCTGAATATTCATTATAACTACTGATGTTGAAGCTGACACTGCAATACTTTGGCCACTTAATATGAAGAACCGACTTGTTGGAAAAGCACCTGATGATGGGAAAGACTTAAGACAAAAGGAGAAGAGGGTAGCATAGGATGAGATGGTTAGATAGCATCACCAGAGTTGCTATCTATGGATTGCAATGGACATGAATTGGAGCAAACTCTGGGAGATAGTAGAGGACAGAGGAGCCTGGCATGCTGCAGTCCATGGGATTGAAGAGAGTCAGACAAGACTTAGCCACTGAACAACAAGAAGGATCTAAAAGATTTGGGAGAGAATCATTAAAATCAGATTCTATAACCAATTTAAGTTCCCACTGTTCTTTATGGAAACTGTAGACAACTACATCTGTGGTTTTGCAAGACTAGCTAACTGACACATGCTCAGAAAAAGGCCTGACCCACATCATAAGATTGCAGAATGACATTTATATGTTTTGTGATGATATGTTTTATTTAAGAATGTAATTTATGATGATTTTCCTAATAATCAGTGTATCAGACAGAATGGTTTCTACTATATTTTCTGGTAGAAATAAAGAATATAGTTAGGTACTCTACTTTTGTCACTTATAGTCACAAACTTCCCAGGTGACTCAGTGGTAAAGAATCTGCCTGCAAAGTAGGAGACGTGGATGTGATCCCTGGGTCAGGAAGATCCCTGGAGAAGGAAATGGCAACCCACTCCAGTATTCTTGCCTTGAGAAATTCCATGGACAGAGGAGCTGGGTGGGCTACATCCATGGAGTGTCAAAGAACTGGACATGACTTAGTGACTAAAAAGCAGCAGCAGCAGTAGACCCAAACAACTCTCAGCTCAGTGAAGTCTATGAATTATTTTCCTTACTTCTTGTTGTTCAGTCGCCCAGTCATGTGCGACCCCATGGACTGCAGCATGCCAGGCCTTGCTGTCCCTCACCATCTCCCGGAATTTGCCCAAGTTCATGTTCATGGCATCGGTGATGCCATCCAGCCATCTCATCCTCTTATGCTGTCTTCCCCTTCTGCCCTCAATCTTTCCCAGCCTCATTTCCTTACTTTACCACCACCTTATATCTTAAGAAGATATTCCTTTAGTTTTTAATTCCATAAACACCAACGTAAGGTCTGTCTCTTGCCAGATTCAATATTGATATGTTCAAGAACTTCTTTCTTCCTTTTTTAGTTCAAGTATTCTATTTCTTGAACTTTTCACATGCCTGGATAGAGTGGAGGAAATGTATCACATTCTTTTAGTATTGAATAAGTATAAATAATATGAACAAAAGTGTAGTCAAATCAGTTAATTTCAAAATACTGTTTAAGTTGAGGTAAGAGACCATTTATTTGTCAGTCAATGTGATTTTTCAGGATGCCTTTTAACTTGGTTTTATCTTGTTAGTACTCATGTCCCTAACTTGGAACAGAGTTCTGAGTTTCCTAATTCTAAACTTGCTGAAAGAAAATAGTGAACAACCTCTTAATAAGTCAATCCCTGGTACATTTTGTTATATCACCTATGACACATTCTTGTTACACAACATAACATTTTATCTACCATCAGTTGTCACAATTTTGCAGATATTGTTCAACAGTTTAGTCATAAACATCTTATTTGGCTAGTGAAACAAAGGACTTAACAGTTATGATCAAAGACATCACAAACTACTTTTTAAAAAAGTAGTTTAATTTAAGAAGTAATATACAAATATTGCCTCCTTTTAAAAGTTTAGAATTTTAGATACAAAGCTAAATTCCTCTTTGCCCATCTAATACATACTTGAAATGTATCCTTCCAGACAAGGACACAACTCCATGCTGTCATCTCCCCACACCCATACAGATTTTCTTTTTTTACAGTTGTGATATCATACTGTATGTATTGATTAGTTACTTGACTGCTTTCTTTAGTCAAACTCAATTTGGTCAGATCTGATATAAATCTTGTTCATTCTTTTTGGGTGCTATATGATATCCCAGGTATGATTACACCTCATTTTATTTTTGTTTCTTTGTTACTGGACATTATATGTGTGATAATGAACCTCCTTTATATATTTTCTTTAGCACATGTATGTATATTTCCCTAAGGTAAATCCCAGAAAGTAGATCTGTGGACCATCTATATCAGAGCATATACAGTGTTGTCTTGATTCATTTGTTTCAGGGAAAGATTCTTTCTTAGCTTTATGGTATATAGGACTAAAGTCATAGAATCTAGCCTTTTAGAAATCGAACACATCTTGGGTATCACCATATGATGTAATGAATTAGTCAGTTATTTATCCCTACTCTTTATATTGTTTTTACCCTGGAGTTTCCTTCTACTCCCCCTGCTTTTGGTGCATTAGTAAAATCCTTTTGGCTCTTCTGTCCTTTCTACTTTTACTAACACAAGTTTCCGTCGACAAAATACATCACTGTAAGGAATCATTTTAGCAGACGTTTGATTATATTCAGTCTAAAATTTTAAAAAACAGTGAAATACTTTCTTGAAATGTTTTGAGTGACTGATCCTTTCATAATCATACCTACATTGGTTGAATGCTTGGGATCTTCAGATATTGTTGAGTTACCTCTGAAGTGGAAAATGCTTAGATTTAAAATCTAGTTTTTCCTTTAAAACACATTGTATGTTACAAATGTGCCATAAATAAGACACACAGGTATGAAAACTTGGGGCTGCTTGCCTCCTATCTTATTTGAATAATGTTTCTTTACCTGAATGATTATACCACTACTCCGTGTTTCATGTCTTCTACATGTGAGGTGTTGTGCCTGTGTTTTTCCCTTTATTCTTACAGCAAGCCTAGAAACATGACATATTATTCTCATTTTATAGTTGTAAAAATTGAGAAAGAAGTTAAGTAACATTCCCAGATCAGATCAGATCAGTCGCTCAGTCGTGTCCGACTCTTTGCGACCCCATGAATCGCAGCACGCCAGGCCTCCCTGTCCATCACCA
Organism: Bubalus bubalis; assembly: GCF_019923935.1. Lineage (NCBI taxonomy): Eukaryota > Metazoa > Chordata > Mammalia > Artiodactyla > Bovidae > Bubalus > Bubalus bubalis. Next base: position 79,288,650 of record NC_059160.1, on the reverse strand, counting down.
ACTCCCGGAGTTCACTGAGACTCACGTCCATCGAGTCAATGATGCCATCCAGCCATGTCATCCTCTGTCATCCCCTTCTCCTCTTGCCCCCAATCCCTCCCAGCATCAGAGTCTTTTCCAATGAGTCAACTCTTCGCATGAGTTTCCCTATTAATAAATGGTGAACCTAAGAATACAAAACAAAGCTTGTTTCATGAGAGCCATATTCACTTTTCGCTGTCTGTATGGGACTACTCCTTGTCCACCATCATTTAAAGTCATGAGAGTCTAGTTTTAGAGTTATGCTTAATTTTAAAATACTAATGATTAAAAAAAAAGCCTTTCAATTGCTTTCAAGGATAATTGTTGATAAAACAATCACAGTTAATTTTGTCGGCTTTTATTTTTTTTGAAGTTAAAAAAAAACTTACCAATGTTTAGAACATTTATATTGTTACTTTAATTTATTTATAAACTATTTATTGACTTTCTGTTATAGATTAGGCCCTATGCTTAAATTTTTCATATGTTGAAAATAAGGCAGGCATATGGAAAATTTGAAAAAATTCTAAACCATTAAAAAATTAAAATTATTGGCCATTCCATCAGCTCTAACAGCAAAAAGAACAAATGACTGTTACTTGCTGCAGCATGTGCCTGTGTGCTTACACATTAATTGCTTCTCAGGCACAGGGTGGGATGGGTGTGGTTCACTAGTTTCAAGAAATTCTTATACTTGGTCAACTTTAGTGAATAAGAAAGAAAGTAAATGAATAATTGTACACATGTGTTTGCTGATTAGAATATCTGACCCATTTTTCTAATAAGGAAGAACTAATTAACGACTCACTTCTGCAAGCTGGAAAAATCACCAGTAAATGTTCATCTACCGGCATTATAGATACTCAAATGGGATTTCCTTTTCATTATTAGTGGTTAACTTAATAAAGAAATTGAGGATATCATCTTAGCATTCATGAGAATAAGAACTTGTTATCCACATTTGAACACTGTCTAGCACAACTGCAGGCATGCATTTTATAAGTCTTGTGAAGCACTTTTATCCTAGAGAGATCTGAGTAAAGAGCTGGTTGATTCCATTGACAGGAGGTAAGGAAGTTGAGTAAAATGTCCACAGCTGTGCTTGCTGCCTCCGCATAAGATAGGGAGAACTCCCCTATAGATTTAGTATTGTTGTCGTTCTAGTACTTTTTTCTTAGCTTAGAATATCACAGAGGTGTTTTACCAGAGTCTTAGAACTTACTCATTGTTTTGTTGCTATAGTTTCACTTTAGTATGATTTTCTTCTTACTTGTAAGCCTGCACTTAGGGTAAATATGTTTATTATACTGAGTGCTTTACATGCTTTGTTTGTTCCTCACAACCTTGCTTTGATATATTGACTACTTTACAGTGGAAGAGAAATGGAATCATAGGAAAGAAAAATAAAATTAATCAAAATGTTACAAATGGATGACAGAGCCAAAAACTTTTGCCTGGCACTTAAAATAGTAGTCTTTGATGGTAACATAACACAGTGTAGTTTAGAACAGTGGCTCTCAACTGTTGTACATCTGAGTCACATGCAGATCTGAGTCAGTAGGTCTGCCCTGAGTTTTCAGGTGATGCCAATATTGCCCTTTTGTGCTGTCACTTGAGAACCACTGCAGGTCTAAGTATTGCTCTTTGAGGCAGATAGGGTTTCACTTTCTGAATTGTCCTTTTAGGTTACCATACACACCTTCTGGCTACATACCACACTGCCTTTGCAAGCTATTATTCAGAATTACGAGGTGCTCCCATATGCCCTCTACCACCAGTAAAGTGCAATCATATAGCTACATGAGGGATTTAGTATCCACCTCAAATGGATTTAGTTTTTCCTTCCACTTATTCTGTGACTTGTAAAGTTGTCAGGTTGCTTCAATTTAGAGATCTCTTCATACCATAGCTATAGGCTTTCTTTTTTTCTCTTTACTTCTTCAATGATTTTAAAAATCCCAAAAGGTGAACATTTTCCACCTTGATTTCCTTTTGCTAATTTGTTGAAAAATGCACATTTTTCCAGAAATGATGGTAAATGATTATGGATAAATTAGGGTGAGTCAATATTTACCAAGGGCTTCTCAAGTGGTACAGTGGTAAAGAATCTGCCTGCAATGCAGGAGGTGCAGGAGACCACAGGTTTGATCCCTGGGTTGGGAAGATGCCCTGGAGTAGGAAATGGAAACTCACTCCAGTATTCTTACCTGGAAAATTCCATGTATAGAGGAGCCTGGAAAATTTCAACCCATGGGGTCACAAAGAGTCAGACATGATTGATAATTAAGCACACACACACACACACACACATTATTAACTAAAGAATCATTTAACTTAGAAAACTGGAATAAAATTTTTTGTGGTTAAATGCACACAATATAGTATTTACCTTCTTATTAATTTTTTTTTAATTTTTAAGTTACATTTTAGTAGTTTTAGGTACATTCCTAGTACTGTGCTACTATCACCATTGTTCATCTCCATAACTTTTCATGTTGTATGTCTGGGGGGAAAAAGCAGTGACAGATTTTGCAAGGAAAGCTGTGACAAACCTAGACAAAATATTAAAAAGCAAAGACATCACTTTGCCAACAAAGGTCTGTATAGTCAAAGCTGTTGTTCTCCAGTAGTCAGGTACTGATGTGAGAGCTGGACCATAAAGAAGGCTGAGCACCGGAGAATTGATGCTTTTGAATTGTGGTATTGAAGAAGACTTTTGAAAGTCCCTTGGACAGCAAGGAGATCAAATCAGTCAATCCTAAAGGAAATCAATATTCCAATGGAATATTGATTCCATTATTCCAACGAATAATGAATATTCATTGGAAGGATTGATGCTGAAGCTGAAGCTCTAATACTTTGGCCACCTGATGCGAAGAGCCGACTCATTGAAAAAGACCCTGATGCTGGGAAAGATTGAAGGTCAAAGGAGAAGAGCCTGGCAGAGAATGAGATGGTTAGATAGCATTGCCAACTCAATGGACATGAATTTGAGCAAACTGGAAGAAAATAAAGGACAGGGAAGCCTGGTGTGCTGCAGCCCATGGGCTCACAAAGAGTTGGACACAACTTAGGAGCTAAACAACAAATGTCTTAAATCCTGTACCCATTAACTTCTCATTCCTTCCTTCCCACTCCTTGTCTCTGAATTTGACTACCCTGGGTACTTCATTTAAGTGGAATCAGGCAGTATTTATTGTTTTTGTCTGGCTTATTTCACTTAGCAAATGTTCTTTAGGTTCATGCATGTGTGGCATGTGTTATGATTTACTTCCTTTTTAAGGTTGAATATTATTCCACTATATATATTTGGTAACATAATTATATATAATGTAACTAATGATATACTATTGTATACACATGTACACATAGACATACATAGACGCATACACCACATTTTGCTTATCCTTTCAGCTGTTGATGGACACTTGGGTTGCTTCCACCTTTTGGCTATTGTGGATAATGCTACTTTGAACATGAGTGTACAAATATCTGTTTCAGTCCCTACTTTCAGTTCTATTGAATGTATACTCTGAAATGGAATTCTGGGTTATGTGATAAGTCTATACTTAATTTTTTGATGAATTGCTGGACTGTTTTCCATAGTAACTATCATTTTACATTGTGATGGACAGTGCATGACTGTTTCAAATTTTCCATTTTCTCACTAAACTCTGGGGCCTTTCTATCTTTATGATAATAGCCATCCTAATGGGTGTGACGTAGAAAAAAAAATTGGCATTTGCATAAAAACGGAGGAGAAAAGAAAAGATAAAACCTTGCTATTCATCTATAAAGTTGCCAGTTATAAATTTGGGTGGAGAGAATTTACATTTGAAATTGAAATTATTAATGCCAAACTCAGTCTCTTCTTTAATAAAATTAGCTATTTAATATTTTCTTTGAGAGAAGGTAATTTAGAATACTCAAACTACTGCACAATTGCACTCATCTCACGTGCTAGCAAAGTAATGCTCAAAATTCTCCAAGCCAGGCTTCAACAGTACATGAACCACGAACTTACAGATGTTCAAGCTGGATTTAGAAAAGCCAGAGGAACCAGAGATCAAATTGCAAACATCCATGGATCATTGAAAAAGCAACAGAGTTCCAGAAAAACATCTACTTCTGCTTTATTGACTATGCCAAAGCCTTTGTGTGGACCACAACAGACTCTGGAAAATTCTTAAAGAGATGGCCACCTTACCTGACTCTTGAGAAATCTGTATGTAGGTCAGGACTGGACACGGAACAACAGACAGGTTCCAAATCAGGAAAGGAGTACGTCAAAGCTGTATATCGTCACCCTACTTATTTAACTTATATGCAGAGTACATCATGAGAAATGCTGGGCTGGATGAAGCACAAGCTGGAAATCAAGATTGCCGGGAGAAGTATCAATAACCTCAGATATGCAGATGACACCACCCTTATCGCAGAAAGTGAAGAACTAAAGAGCCTCTTAATGAAAGTGAAAGAGGAGAGTGAAAAAGTTGGCTTAAAGCTCAACAGTCAGAAAACTAAGATCATGGCATCTGGTCCCATCACTTCATGGCAGATAGATGGGGAAATAATGGAAACAGTGAGAGACTGTATTTTTGGGGGCTCCAAAATCACTGCAAATGGTGATTGCAGCCATGAAATTAAAAGACACTTGCTCCTTGGAAGAAAAGTTATGACCAACCTAGACAGCATGTTAAAAAGCAAAGACATTACTTTGCCAACAAAGGTCCATTTAGTCAAAGCTATGGTTTCTCCAGTAGTCATGTACTGATGTGAGAGTTGGACCATAAAGAAGGCTGAGCACTGGAGAATTGATGCTTTTTTTTTCTTTCTTTTTTTAAAATTTTATTTTATTTATTTATTTTTCTTTTTTTTTATTTTTTTATTTTTTAATTTTATTTTATTTTTAAACTTTACACATAATTGTATTAGTTTTGCCAAATATCAAAATGAATCCACCACAGGTATACATGTGTTCCCCATCCTGAACACTCCTCCCTCCTCCCTCCCCATACCATCCCTCTGGGTCGTCCCAGTGCACCAGCCCCAAGCATCCAGTATCGTGCATCGAACCTGGACTGGCAACTCGTTTCATACATGATATTTTACATGTTTCAGTGCCATTCTCCCAAATCTTCCCACCCTCTCCCTCTCCCACAGAGTCCATAAGACTGTTCTATACATCAGTGTCTCTTTTGCTGTCTCGTACACAGGGTTATTGTTACCATCTTTCTAAATTCCATATATATGCGTTAGTATACTGTATTGGTGTTTTTCTTTCTGGCTTACTTCACTCTGTATAATAGGCTCCAGTTTCATCCACCTCATTAGAACTGATTCAAATGTATTCTTTTTAATGGCTGAGTAATACTCCATTGTGTATATGTACCACTGCTTTCTTGTCCATTCATCTGCTGATGGACATCTAGGTTGCTTCCATGTCCTAGCTATTATAAACAGTGCTGCGATGAACATTGGGGTACACGTGTCTCTTTCCCTTCTGGTTTCCTCAGTGTGTATGCCCAGCAGTGGGATTGCTGGATCATAAGGCAGTTCTATTTCCAGTTTTTTAAGGAATCTCCACACTGTTCTCCATAGTGGCTGTACTAGTTTGCATTCCCACCAACCGTGGAAGAGGGTTCCCTTTTCTCCACACCCTCTCCAGCATTTATTACTTGTAGACTTTTGGATCGCAGCCATTCTGACTGGTGTGAAATGGTACCTCATAGTGGTTTTGATTTGCATTTCTCTGATAATGAGTGATGTTGAGCATCTTTTCATGTGTTTGTTAGCCATCTGGATGTCTTCTTTGGAGAAATGTCTATTTAGTCTTTGGCCCATTTTTTGATTGGGTCATTTATTTTTCTGGAGCTGAGCTGTAGGAGTTGCTTGTATATTTTTGAGATTAGTTGTTTGTCAGTTGCTTCATTTGCTATTATTTTCTCCCATTCTGAAGGCTGTCTTTTCACCTTGCTAATAGTTTCCTTTGATGTGCAGAAGCTTTTAAAGTTAATTAGGCCCCATTTGTTTATTTTTGCTTTTATTTCCAATATTCTGGGAGGTGGGTCATAGAGGATCCTGCTGTGATGTATGTCAGAGAGTGTTTTGCCTATGTTCTCCTCTAGGAGTTTTATAGTTTCTGGTCTTACATTTAGATCTTTAATCCATTTTGAGTTTATTTTTGTGTATGGTGTTAGAAAGTGTTCTAGTTTCATTCTTTTACAAGTGGTTGACCAGATTTCCCAGCACCACTTGTTAAAGAGATTGTCTTTAATCCATTGTATAGAATTGATGCTTTTGAATTGCGGTGTTGGAGAAGACTCTTGAGAGTCCCTTGGACTGCAAGGATATCCAGCCAGTCCATCCTAAAGGAAATCAGTCCTGAATATTCATTGGAAGGGCTGATGCTGAAGCTGAAACTGCAATACTTTGGTCACCAGATATGAAGAACCGACTCATTGGAAAAGACCCTGATCCTGGGAAAGATTGAATACGGAAGGAGAAGGGGACTAGAGAGGATGAAATGGTTGGATGGCATCACCAATGCAATGTACATGAGTTTGAGTACTCTCCAGGAGTTGAGTTTGGACAGGAAGGCCTGGTGTGCTGCAGTCCTTGGGGTCACAAATAGTCGGACACGACTGAGCGACTGAACTGAATTTAGAAACACACTATTTGATTACACATATTTCTGGAAGAATTGAAATGCATCTATAAAGGATGTCAAAAATATCACATTTGTGCCTTTTTGGATGGTCCTAGATATCAGTTTGGAGAAGGCAATGGCAACCCACTCCAGTACTCTTGCCTGGAAAATGCCATGGATGGAGGAGCCTGGTAGGCTGCAATCCACGGGGTCGCTAAGAGTCAGACACGACTGAGCGACTTCACTTTCACTTTTCACTTTCATGCATTGGAGAAGGAAATGGGAACCCACTCCAGTGTTCTTGCCTGGAGAATCCCAAGGATGGCGGAGCCTGGTGGGCTGCTGTCTATGGGGTCGCAGAGAGTTGGACACGACTGAAGTGATGCAGCAGCAGCAGCAGCAGCAGCAGGTATCAGTTACTTTATCAGTAAATTCTGTATGTTGAAGAAGGGAAAGTATGGGGGAAGTTTTGTTAAAAGTAACAGAGCTGTTTTGTAACAGATCTGTTTTCAGCAAGAAAATCTTTTGATTTAAAAATTTTACAGTGGTATATAGTTAAACAGTACCTCTTTTCTATATCACAGTGATTCTATTCTATTTTAACCATATAGAAACATAAAGCATAAAGTGAAGCACATGGATTAAACTCATGCAGCCTAATTTTCAATTCTGATTCTCTACTTAAAAGCTAATAATTTGATCTCTTTGTATGGTATATCAATTATCTTAACCCATTATTTTAAAAGTTTATCTTACTTTAAAAATATTGAAGCAATAGATACCCAAAAAGTTTTAGAAATCAAATTATCCTGAAGATTTATAATGCACAAAAAGCCCACAGTTTTCAGCCTATGTTACCTCTCATCATCCTTCTCCACAGAATAAACTCTTTACTCTCTTAGAAGATGTTCACCTTCAAATGTAAATAAATATATTTATACTTTTATTTAACTGATCATTTGGGTAGTGTGGCCATTTTAACAGTGTCACTTCTTCCAGTCCAAGGATATCTTTTTATTTTTTGTATCATCTTCAGTTTTATTCATAAGTGTTTTAAAGTTTTCAGAGTATAGGTGTTTCGCCTCCTTGGTTTAATTGATTCCTAGGTGTATTACTCTTTTAGGTGCAATTTTGAACGGGATTTTTTTTTTAACTTTCTCTTTTTGCTTGTTCATTATTATTGTATAGAATGACAACTGATTTCTGAATATTAATCTTGTATCCTGTTGCCTTGATGAATTCATTTATTGGTTCTAATTTTTGAGTGGAGACTTCAGGGTTTTCTCTATATAAATGTCACCTGCAATAGTAACAGTCTTGTTTGTTTCCTTTCAATTTGATATCTTTTACATCTTTTTCTTGTCTGATTGCTGTGGCTAGGACTTCCAATACTGTGTTAAATAAAAGTGAAGAGAGTTGGTATTCTTGATTTGTTCCTAAATTTAGCAGGAAGACTTTCAGCTTTTCACCATTGAGTATTATATTGACTGTGCATTTGTCATAAATTACCTAAATTATGTTGAGACATGTTTTCTCTGTACTCATTTTGAGATATGTTTTTTCTGTACTCATTTTGATGAGTTTTTTTTTTTTTTTAATATGTCATGAGATGATGTTGAAATTTGTCAGATGCTTTTCCTGTGTCTATTGAGGTGATCATGTGCTTTTTTTATCCGTTGTTTTGTTAATTTGGTATGTATCACATTGATTGATTTGCATATGATGAACCATCCTTGTGACCCTTGATCACAACTAAATCCAACTTGATCATGGTATGTGATCCTTTTAATATATTGTTGAATTCAGTTTGCTAATGTTTTGTTGAGGAATTTTGCATCTATGTTCATTAAAGATATTGGCCTATAATTTTGTTTTCTTGTAGTGTCTTTGTCTGGTTTTGATATCAGGTTAATCGTGGCCTTGAAGAATGAATTTGGGAGTCTTTTATTTTCTTCAAGTTTTTGGAATAGTTTGAGAAGGATAAGTATTAGTTTGGTAGACTTCCCCTGTGAAGCTGTCTAGTCTTGGATTTCGTTTGCTGGGTGCGTTTATAGTTATTATTATTATGAATTTAGTTTCACTTCTAGTGATCAGCCTGTTCAAATTATGTTTCTTCTTGACTCAGTCTTGGCAGGCTGTATGTTTCTAGAAATTTGTCCCTTTCTTCTGTGTTATCCAATTTGTGTGTAACAGTTCATAGTATTTTCTTAATGATTTTTTGTATATGTCTGGTATTTGTTGTTATTGTCCCTTTTTTATTTCTTATTTTGTTTATTAGGTCCTCTCTTTTTATACTTTCCATGTTTGGCTACCAGGTTTATCAATTTTCGTTATCTTTTAAAAAATCAGATCTCGGTTTTATTGATCTTATTTTTTTATCTCTTTTTTATTTATTCATCTCTGATCTTTATTATTTTCTTCTTTCTGCTGACTTTTAGTTTGTTTTTCTTCTTTGTGCTTCTTGTAGTTGGTAGATTATAGTGTTTATTTGAAATATTTCCTGTTTCTTGAGGAAGGCCTGTATCACTATGAACTTTCCTATTAGAACTGTTTTTGCTGAATCCCATAGATTTTGGAAAGTTATGTTTTCATTTTCATTTATATCAGAGTATGTTCTGATTTCCCCTGTAATTTCATCATCAGTAACATACTGTTTAGTGTACATGTGTTTTTTTCCTTTCCCCGTAGTTCTTTCTGTAATTGATTTATAGTTTCATACTGCTGTGGTAGGAAAAAAAATGAATGGTGTAATTTCTCTCTGCATAAATATGTTGAGGCTTGTTTTATGGCCTCAATACAAGTACTTGATCTAATATAAGTATTGCTACCCCTGTTTTCTTGTTTCTACTTGCATGAAATGTCTATTTCCATCCCCTTCACTTTCACTCTGTTTGTCTTTACCCTGAAGTGAGTCTCCTGTAGGCAGCATTTTGAAGGGTTTTTTTTTTTTTTTTTTTCATTTTTAAATCAAATCAGCTGCCTTATTCCCTTTGATCAGACCATTTAGTCCATTGACAATTTAAAGTGATTGTTGATAGGTATGCACTTTTTGCTGGGCTTTTCTGGTGGCTCGGATGGTAAAGAATCCTCCTGCATTTCAGGAGACCTGGGTTTGATCCCTGGGTTGAGAAGATCTCCTGGGGAAGGGAATGGCTACCCACTCCAGTATTCTCACCTGGAGAATGCCATGAACAGAGGAGCCTAGTGGACTACATACAGTCCATGGGGTCATAAAAAGTAGGACACGACTGAGTGACTGAGCAACTGAAAAACAATAACAATAATCCTTACTATATATTGACTTTCCTATTGGAATTACCCCTTTCCTGTAAGTTCTTACCACTTTTCCATTTAGAGAAGACCCTTCAACATTTCTTTTATGGTTAAGTTTAGCTGAATGCTTTCAGTTTTTCATTATTGGATAGCTTCTTTATCTCCTTCTATTCTAAATGATAATCTTGCTGTGTAGAATATCCTAGGTTGCAGCTTTTTTAATTCATTACTTTGAATATATTATGCCATGCCCTTATGGTCTGAAAAGTATTTGCAGAGGAATCAGCTGATAACCTTTTGGGGATTCCATTATATATGACTCTTTGTTTTTTTCTTGCTGCTTTTAGAGTTCTGTCTTTAACTTTTGACATTTTAATTGTGATATGTCTTTGTGTGTGTTTGTTTGGGTTCACCTTGTTTGGGACCCTCTGTGCTTCCATTACATGGGTAATTTTCTTCTTTAGGTTTGGAAAGTTTCCAGCCATAATTTCTTCAAATACATTCTTGATACCCTTCTTTCTTCTCCTTCTGGAGCTCCAATCATGAGACTGTTTGTACATTTGCTGTTACCCCCCAGATCTCATATGTTGCACTTGTTGGTTTCCTTTGTCTTTCAGTCTGCTTTTCTGATTGGGTGATTCCCGTTATTCTGTCTTCCAGATCAGTTGTGTGTTCCTCTGTGTCATTTAGTCTGCTGTTGTTTGCTTTTTAGAGTTTTCCTATTTCAGATATTGAATTATCTATTTTTGATCGGATCTTTTTATATTTTTTAGTCGTTTGTTGAAATCATCTGTGTTTAAAACAATTCAGTTCCCTAATTCATTTAGCATTTTTTATTACCAGTGTTTTTGAATTCTTCATGTGGTACCTTGTTTCTGTTTCATAACTTATGTTCTTAGGAATTTTCTCTTACCTTTTACTTGAGAGCAGTTTCTTTGTTAGTTTTTTTTTTTTTTTTAAACTTAAGTTTCTCTGTCTCTATGATTTTATTTGAAATAGTTACCTATTGTGGCCTTGAAGCGGTGTTCATATGTGGGGGCATCCCTATCAGACTGTATGTACTCACTGACTTTGGTGAGGGACTGTCTTTGATGTGGGCACAGTCATGCCTTTCCTCAGGTTATGCTGGCGGCTTTCACCTTGGTAGGTGGTGAGGCTGGAGATAGGGGAGCTAGATCTGCTCAGGCGTGAGGCAGGACTTCCTATCTGCTCAATGGCCATCACAGCCCTATCAGGGGTGAGACTTGTCCCTAAATTGCTGGAGCGGAAGCCCTGAATGTCAGACTCAAGCGGCTGTTTTCCCTGTAATTGTGTTTTTTTCCTTCTCCCTACCCTGGGACTTTTGCCTCAAAGAGAGGGAGTGCTGAAGCCAGTGGCACTTGTGTGCTTACAGAGGTCCAGTTTCTGGAGTGTAGAAGTCTGTGGTTTCATTCAGGTGCAGCCCATGATTGTGTCTTTCTGCCTGTTGTGGCTGCCCCAGTCTAGTGCTAGGCTACGGCCTGGAGTGGGTGGAGTGGAGCATTCACTAGGCTCAAATGGGGGAGCATAGTGGGATGGCAGCAATTTGGACAGATGGGGGCTAGCCAGCACTCCTCACAAGTGGATTGTAGGCTTCCCCAGCTTTTCTATCTGTCCTAGTAGTTTTCCAGGCTGTCAAGGGAGTTTTGAAAGCATGTCCCTAACTTCACCACTCTGGAAGCTGAGGAATTATAGGCTTGGTGAATTTCTTAATGTAAAATCCCAATATATATTGAAGATTTCTTCTCTTTTGGGAAGATTCACTTTTTTATATCAAGTGTTAAGGCATATCAGGGGTTTAGAATGTTGTTTAACCCCTTCAAAATTCATCTTAGTGGGAGTCTTAGAAGGCTTAGACTAATGATTCAATAACCCTTGTAAGTATTTGCTTATAGGACAACTCTGACTTTCAAGTTTGGTTCTTGCTGCCAGCTCCCATTCATTATTTGGTTAAATGTTTTTATTTAAATTTTTTATCTCTTCCCTTCCTTGGTCCTAGAAGGTATCCACTACTTTCTTAGGAAGTTAGCACTGCACTGAAAATCATGTGTTAAGATTCATCTAATATTCTAGTTGTTAAATAGAGTAATTCATATACAAGTCTGCTTGAAGCAGAAATTAATTTATAAGCTCCCTCTTTAGTAGGTATTGCTTTTTAGAAACTCATTTTATTCCTTATTGTATAACTTCTAATTTACAAATTTTATATGATGACCTGTATGTAAGTTTCCATTTCTAGGTTAGTGGTTTTCACACATTTCTCTCTGTTGCACATCCATTTTGAGTCCACCATTTTTAACTGGAGAAGAGGATGAAGGTGGGGCACGGAGCAGGGCACTGAGCCTGTGACTGATGTGCCTATTTAGCAAGTGTCCCTTTCTCACCTACAAATCTCAGATATAAATTATTGACCCATGGTTTGTATAATGAATAATCATATTTTACAATGAAGATTGGAATCTCATATGTTATATTTTTTGCTCTGCTGAATTCCAGTTCAGAGGAATGACTTTTTTCCTCTGTTAAATCTTTGTATGGGTTTATAAGTGTTCAAATGGTATGTTACTGCAGTTCTAGTTGATCTGATTTATGTTGAGGCTTGCAGTTTCTGGAAAAAGAGTCTTTTTTTTTAAGGTTCTTTTTTATGTTATCCTTGATGACTACAGCCTTCAGAGTCTTAAGAATTAGACAAATATTGATATGAGAAATTGAAGAATGAATGAAAATTGATTCTAACTTGTATCAAGTCAGTGACCATCCTTGAAGATCGATTTCCAAATGTCTGTAATATGAGATGTACAAGACAGAAATATCTATAACCACAATATCCACCTTACAGAAAGCCATTTCATCTGATGATGTAACAGTGATTTTTGTTTTGATAGCCTGAAATTGTTCATTATAAAGCAGTCTTCTGAGATGATTTTTAGGTACAGTTAATTGTGTTTTCACCAAGAGAAGAGTCTAAAAGATTGTCCTCTGGGAATTGTAATTCATTAGTAATGGCTCATTTTATGTTACTAATGGGTTACTATTAGTAAATAATAACATAGCATTAAAAAAAATCTTATTAGAATTGTCTGTTAGACTGATAGAAAAAGGTATTATTAATAGTATTCAGAATTTAGAGTTCTTTGAACTAGTATCAGTGATTCACTCATTAAAAAAAGCAGTAGGATTACAGTTGACTTTTGAACAACATGAATTTGAACTAAGGAGGTGGACTTATATGAGGATATTTTTTCAATGGTAAATACTATAGTACTGCATGATTCATGGTTCATCGAATCCATGTATACAAAGGAACTGAGGATACATTGAGTTTGCTATTAGGTTTATGCAGATTAACTCCAGTGTTGTTCAAGGATCAATTGTATTTATTTTAAAAATATAGTGCCTCCATTGGGCAATTTTCAGATAAAATACTCTGATATATAAAATGGTAAAAGAGCAAATACTTGATGTTATTTGTAAGTCACAAATAAGTCCATTGAGTCAGTGATGCCATCCAACCATCTCTCTGTCTCCCCTTCTTCTCTTGCCCTCAGTCTTTCCAGCATCAGGCTCTTGTCCAGTGAATCAGCTGTGCACACCAGGCGGCTCAAGTATTGGAGCTTCAGCTTCAGTAACCGTCCTTCTGATGAATATTCAGGGCTGATTTCTTTTAGGATTGACTGGTTGGATCTCCTCCAGTCCAAGGGACTCTCAAGAGTCTTCTCCAACACCACAGTTCAAAATCATCAGTTCTTCAGCGCTCAGTCTTCTTTATGGTCCAGCACTCACATGCATACATGACTACTGGAAAAACCATAGCTTTGACTATGTAGACCTTTGTTGGCAAAGGATGTCTCTGCTTTTTATTTGGCATAGTGAAATAAATTCTCAACAAAAATGCTGCTTCTAAAAAATCTAAGATGATTGATATCTTAAATGTTTTATTTGTTGAAGAAGTACCTCAAAATTATTTTTATCTCAGACTGAATTCGTTTTTGTGATTATGTGCAAAATCTCAGCAAATCTAATTTTATTTTTAGACTGTTACAGCCTAGTGATGCTAAATAAAGTGAAATTTGCAAGACTGTAATTTCACTGCCCTGAATGTCATTAAGTCCCAAGAATAAAGGGTGCTAACTTAGAAGTCAGAAGACTAGCATTTTTCTTCTGATTCCTTTGGCTATTAGTTTGTGACCTTGGGCAAGTCATTTAATGTCACTCAGTTTCATTATCCTCATCTTTTCCTGTCTTCTTTCCTCACAGAGTCTTTATGAGAGTGAAATGATAAAATATTAGGGGATGGTAAAAACTATAGAAAGATGAGGTATTTATTGTATAAGGCCATCTTCTGTGATGTTAATTTTTAGACAAGATTAGTGCATAGGCTAAAACAGTGAAAATGTGTTTGTTATCTGACTTTTTATTCCAAAGAAATTTTTAAAATATTCATGAATTATTTTGAATGATTTTTTATGGCTCCCTTTGAAAGAAAAGCTGCAGAGTCGTCACATAATGGCTTGTCGTTTGTGTTCCTGCCCCAGCTTGACTGCCAGTTTGCATTTTAACAGTGCTGTACTTTCGGATACTTTCAGTAGAAGGCCCAGCCTAAGTAAACGCGAAAGTCAGCAAATAGGGTTTAGGAAACTTTCTGCAAACAGTTGAACATACCAGAGTTTATCCGTACAGTTTGTGAGCCTGAGAGACTTCTGTCTTCTCAGCCTTGCTGACATTTATGTATGTTAACATAGTTTCTCCTGAATGGCCATGCCCTCCTTGTTGTTTTCCTTCTTGATAAGGACCTGGAGCTTTGGGACAACAGGAAATGTTTTACAGTCTGTGTCTGGAGTTGGTCATCTGTTTAGTGTTTCTTAGTGCTTAGTGTTCCACTGAGATCAAGTAGAAGTGGAATGTTATGGATTAAATTTGTGCCTCCCCCAAATTTATGACATCCTAACCCCTAGTACCTTAGAAAGTGACTTTATTTTGGCAAAGGGCCTTTACAGAGATAAGTAATATTAAATGAGGTCACATTAATGGGTCTTAATTCATTGTGGTGTCCTTATAAGAAGAGGAAGAGGCACCAGGGGTACATGTGCAGGGAGGAAAGACCACATAAGGACACAGTGAAAAGGCAACATCTACAGGCCAAGAAGAGAAGACTTCCAGAGAAACCAAACATGCTCAGGCCTTGATCTTAGATTTCCAGCCTCCAGAACTGTGAGGAAATACATTTCTCTTTTTAAAATTACTCAATCTCTGCTATTCTGTTGTGGCTAACTTGGCAAACTAATACAGAGTCTTGCAGATCACAGGTGCTGAAATTCCCCTTGTATCTGTTGACCATGGTATTATAAAAAACACCCTGAAAAGAGTGCATAACCCACAAGTAAATTCAGTTTCAATTTGAATTTAGTAGAGGGGCATAAATTCTACAGTTTGTATGGTCATTCCCTTGAAGTTAGAAATGATGGCAAAGTTACTCTTAGCATGGAAAAGGCAAAGAGGATATTATTTTAGATAGTTAATTCATTTTAATGAAAGCTTACTTTTATATCTTTCATAGTTTGATACACTTTTCTACTTTGAAATTATGGAGAGATTAATGCAAATGACGTAAAACCTTTTTAGAGACATGCATAAGGTAAATTCTTGTGTTTTATTTTGTTTTAAGTCATTGCTTTCCCATATTACTGAAGTGAAGTCTCTCAATCGTGTCTGACTCTTTGCAGCCCCATGGACCGTAGCCTGCCAGGCTTCTCTGTCCATGGGATTTTCCAGGGAAGAATACTGGAGTGGGTTGCCATTTCCTTGTAAATCACACCAATTGTTTTGATGTTAATATTCATGAAACAGGCTAATTTATGTGTGAAGTTTTGGAACATCAGCCATACTTCATCCATTCAGGTCAGGTCAGGTCAGTTCAGTCGCTCAGTCGTGTCCGACTCTTTGCAATCCCATGAACCGCAGCACACCAGGCCTCCCTGTCCATCACCAACCCCCAGAGTCCACCCAAACTCATGTCCATCGATTCTGTGATGCCATCCAACCATCTCATCCTCTGTCGTCCGCTTCTCCTCCTGCCCACAATCTTTCCCAGCATCAGAGTCCTTTCAAATGAGTCGGCTCTTCTCATCAGGTGGCCTAAGTATTGGAGTTTCAGCTTCAACATCAGTCCCTCCAATGAACACCCAGGACTGATCTCCTTAAGGATGGACTGGTTGTATCTCCTTGCAGTCAAAGGGATCTCAAGAGTCTTCTCCAACATCACATAGTGATTTTTAATTGGCTTAATTTTGATTTTCAAATACTGAGTCCCATTCACATGCCTATTTACTGAATTGGCTGTTTTATAAATAATAATACTCCCTTTTCATGTATGGTGCTGTACAATTTTAAAGTGCTTGCCAGCACATCATTTCATCTCATCCTCCCTGAAACCTATTGAGACTGGCATTACTCTCTTAATTTTCTGGGAAATGATTCCCAGAGAAGTTAAGACACTTTTTCAGAGTTACATACTGAATTAATGGATCTCATTTCCCAACTCACCATTCAAAGCTCTTTTATTTTTCCTTAGACCCAGGTAAACCAAGCCCCAAGGACTGAGAAATGTTTTTGATGTCTATATGTGAGCATGTGTGTGAGGTATACACATGTGTTTTTCCTTTTAAGTTGTTTCTCCCTTTTCTCCTTGGTTATTTTGGACCAGGTATTTTATTGTGGGAGTGGTGATATGTGTGCTTTTTTCCTTTTTCTTTTCCTTGTGTATTGTGTGTGCACACACAGTTGAATGTACATACACATATATACAGTGTATATATGTGTCAGTTTAACAGTACCAAAATACAGTGAAGCAGTGATTAGTTTTTATCATCTGTAAGTTTGGATAGCAGGATGGGGGCAACTTCTGGCTGAAGAAAGTATTTTAAGATATCTACAGCTGTTACTTCTTTTTTCAGTAGATACTAGAATCTGTTTAAAATAGTTAAAGGGTAGGCCTCAAAGTCTGTTTCTCTCTAAAAACATCACTTGTGATCTTCAGTTTCCTAAGGTTATGCCATAGTTAATGAAGGTTATATGTTAGTGTATGGATAACTGTTAAGCTAGGTCATTGTTCCCCAGACCTAATACTGAATCCCTCCTTGACGTTTCCTAGCAACTGACTCATGTGGAGGATGCAGAAGGAAAGACATCAGGGACTTGCTCTGCATTTCTCAAACAGCAGCTGAGAAATGGTACCCAGATTATATTGTTTCTCTTCATGGTTCCTACTAAAAGCATGCCTCTCATACTGATTAGCTTCTAAAATGGATAGTCATAGAAGATGAGCATGAAAAATTAAGTAGTGATGATAAAACATCAGAGTCAAGTCATTGAAAAGTTTCATCAGTAGTAATATGTTTTAATAGTCATTGCTATTTATATAATCTTGAATTGATAGTTACTGGGACAAGGAGATAAAATCAATTCTGTTTTATACTTGAAAATTAGAATCTTTATTGTTATAAGGATATTCCTCTTAGATGCCTAATTACTTGTTTATATTTATAAAATAACATGTATTCATTGGTTTTTTTTCTTGAAAGAAAGAACAATGTGCTGTAAATATACTTAAATTATATATATGTAACTGTTATATACACATCTGTGGATTTTAAACCTTTAAGGTCGCAGTTTGAAAACTGCTTTGT
The DNA here is from genome assembly GCF_019923935.1 of Bubalus bubalis. Lineage (NCBI taxonomy): Eukaryota > Metazoa > Chordata > Mammalia > Artiodactyla > Bovidae > Bubalus > Bubalus bubalis. Next base: position 79,271,004 of record NC_059160.1, on the reverse strand, counting down.
CAGCTAAATGTTGTTGTATTACTCTTAAGCAAAGGAAAATAACACCTAGAAAAGAGGCCATTTCTATTTTTGAGAAACTGATAGAAATTTGATATTGTCAGCTTTCACACATGTTTAGAATAGAAACTATGAATTTGAACTTTTATATATTTTATTGTCTTTTAATCTTATTTAATTTTGGTGGTCTAAAATATGTTAATAATAAGACATCTCTATTAGAAAAGAATAGCTTTAAGATGAAAACAACTTGAATTAATGTGTCTTCCTTTTTAAACTGTCACTCTGCCATTTGCTGTGGCTTCCCTGCTGGATCAGCAGTAAAGAATTCTGCAATGCAGGAGACACGGGTTTGATTCCTGGGTCGGCAAAATCCCTTGGATTAAGAAACAGCAACCTACTCCAGTATTTTTGCCTGGGAAATCCCATGGACAGAGGAGCCTGATGGGCTACGGTCCGTGGGGTTACAAAAGAGTCGGATGTGACTTAGTGACTAAACAACAACTGCCATTTGCTATAATTGACACTAACTAGAAAAGGAGATGAAAAGTGTGATGCTGAAGATGGGAAAAGACAGCAAGAGGAAAATGGAAGTAAAACTAAAGCATGAATAAAAAAAAAAATGACTGCAGCCAATGAGAGATGATGAGGTGGAATTCACATCTTTTTCCCTACTGTCTGTAATAAAACAATATCCTATTATTATGGCACTCCACTCCAATACTCTTGCCTGGAAAATCCCATGGATGGAGGAGCCTGGTAGGCTGCAGTCCATGGGGTCGTGAACACTTGGACACGACTGAGCGACTTCACTTTCGCTTTTCACTTTCATGCATTGGAGAAGGAAATGGCAACCCACTCCAGTGTTCTTGCCTGGAGAATCCCAGGGACGGGGGAGCCTGGTGGGCTGCCGTCTATGGGGTCGAACAGAGTCGGACACGACTGAAGTGACTTGGCGGCGGCAGCAGCAGCATTCCCCTGCCCAGTCTTGGGTATGCTAAAACCAGCTAGCCCCTACCAGGGAGAACTGGTGTTATCCACAACATATTCAGAGTGAAGGAAGGTTAAATGTAAAAAGCATAGTCACCTGGGTCCTTAAATGTGAGCTGAGTGCCATTTTTCCTCATTCTTAGATTAGAGCAAGTCTTGGTCAAACGCTACACTGTGGGTCTTGTTGATCCATAGATTTTCCTTGCTTTGCAGCTAACTTAGAAAGCTAAGTATTTTGCATCAGGTTCATTATATAGTCTTAACTTCAGAGATTTCTAACATAAAAATATTTCCTTTTTCTTTACTCAGTGAGCCCAGCTGTGTTTTTCTAAAACTGCCTTTTCTCATAGGTAAGCAGAATTCTCAAATTCTTTTCACCATTTTTATGTCTATTTGATTTAAAAGTTCAATTTCATATCTAAGTTAAAGCCTTGCCCTTTATCTCAGATGAACTCTAAATATCACTGTTGTTCTGTCAGATGATAGTTGCTCAGGCTACTCCATTGTACTGCCCTCCTCCCTTTGCCCACACACTACTCCTGTTGCCATTAATCTGCAAATCTCCCTCCTTCTTCTCAAATAGACACAGGAGGCAGATCAGCAAAGATACCTCATAAACATATGTCCAGCTAGGCAGTGAGATACTCTCTCCTGCATTCATGCAGGTACTTCCTATCTTTATGGATGATTTTCTTGATCCCTTATCTGTTGGATTGGGAGACAAAGACAACCCATCTCTTCTCATATGGGAGTCCTTTTTAGAATATGGGTTACTTAATTGCTCTTGGTTTACCACAGCTTTCGACACTATTCACACATCAGTTCAGGGCGATTAAAATATATCCCACTTACCATGCTATAATTTTTTCATGTGTCTTGGCATGGGGTTGCCTAAGGGTTCTTTCTTTGGAAGTACTTCAGTTCAGTTCAGTCACTCAGTTGTGTCCAATTCTTTGTGACCCCATGGACTGCAACACTCCAGGCTTCCCTGTCCATCACCAACTCCCGGAGCTTGCTCAAACACAGGTCCATCAAGTCGATGATGCCATCCAACCATCTCATTCTCTGTTTTCCCATTCTCCCCCCACCTTCAATCTTTCTCAACATCAGAGTCTTTTCAAATGAGTCAGGAGGCCAAAGTATTAGAGTTTCAGCTTCAACATCAGTCCTTCCAATGAAATAGTCAGGACTTATCTCCTTTAGGATTGACTGGTTGGATCTCCTTGCAGTCCAACGGAGTCTTCTCCAATACCACAGTTCAAAAGCATCAATTCTTTGGCGTGCAGTCCAACTGTCACATCCATACATGACTACTGGAAAAACCATATCTTTCACTAGATAGACATTTGTTGGCAAAGTCTTGTCTCTGCATTTTAATATACTGTCTAGGTTGGTCATAGCTTTTCTTCCAAGGAACAAGTGTCTCTTAATTTCACCATCTGCAGTGATTTTGGAGCCCAGAAGAATAAAGTCTCTCACTGTTTCCATGGTTTCCCCATCTATCTGCCATGAAGTGATGAGACCAGATGCCATAATCTTAGTTTTCTGAATGTTGAGTTTTAAGCCAACTTTTTCACTCCTTTCACTGTCATCAAAAGACTCTTTACTTCCTCTTTGCTTTCTGCCATAGGGTGGTATCATCTGCATATCTGAGATTACTGATATTTCTCCCAGCAATCTTGATTCCAGCTTGTGCTTCTTCCAGCCCAGCATTTCACATTACGTACACTGCATATAAGTTAAATAAGCAGGGTGAAAATATACAGCCTTGACATACTCCTTTCCTGATTTGGAACCAGTCTGTTGTTTCATGTCCAGTTCTAATCGTTGCTTCTTTACTTGCATACAGATTTCTCAGGAGGCAGGTCATGTGGTCTGGTATTCCCATCTCTTTAAGAAATTTCCACAGTTTTTTGTGATCTACACTGTCAAAGGCTTTGGTGTACTCAATAAAGCAGAAGTAGATGTTTTTCTGAAACTCTCTTTGCTTTTTCAATGATCCACCAGATACTGGCAATTTGATCTCTGGTTTCTCTGCCTTTTCTAAATCCTTGTTGAACTTCTGGAAATTTGGGGTTCACGTGTTGTTGAATCCTGGCTTGGAGAATTTTGAGCATTACTTTGCTAGTGTGTGAGATAAGTGCAATTGTGCAGTAGTTTGAGCATTCTTTGGCATTGCCTTTCTTAGGAATTGGAATGAAAACTGACCTTTTCCAGTCCTGTGGCCACTCTGAATTTTCCAAATTTGCAGGCATATTGAGTGCATCACTTTCACAGCATCATCATTTAAAATTTGAAATAGCTCAACTTGAATTCCATCACCTCCACTAGCTTTGTTCATAGTGATTGGAATGTATGCATAGCAATATATTGAAATGTCTCAAGCACAGCTTCCTCAAGAGGGCAACAGAAAGCCCCAAGTGTCGCTTTTGTGAAACAGAGACACCTAGTTGCAACCCCGAAACCAGAGTTGCAAGAATCCCTTTTCCTTCTTTGGCCCTGTTTGTCTAAGCCATGTATCATCAGAGCAACCATTTCCTAGACTATTCTTCTCTGATAGGCGCTGAGATAATATTCTCAGAGTTGGTTAAGCCAGAAATACAAGTGTGGACACAATTCTACTTGTCCTTTTGATAATGTCATTAGGGTTAGAACTCTTACTCAGGAGAAAATGTACTGCTAAAATACGTGGTGGCACTTAAAGTGTTAACTCCCTGTGTGAAATGTCATTTATTTATTATTTGAATTTTATTTATTAATTCATTGGACATTTATTGATTGCTCTGTGTGCTCAGCTCTTATCAGACCCTAGGGTACTGGGGGAAAGATAAGACAAGTCCTTGCTCTGTTAGAAGGTGTTTACTTTCTAATGAGAAGGTAGGAAATAACTAAGAAAATAAATAAATATGTGTAAGACAATTTCAGATAGTAAAGTGAGGTCATATTTGAGGTAATATTTGAGAAATATGATTCCAGAGGGCACGGCCATAGGTGTCACTAGAATAGATTTTCCACAGAACCCTGAAGTTCTACATATTGGATATCTTTTTCTTCTCCTTTGGTTTCCTTTTGTAAAATCAGAGCTGTAGTACCATTATGTAGGGAAAATTCTCAGAGAATAAAATTGAAATTTTACAGCAAAAAAAAAAAAAAAAAAAAGGGTGATTCAATAATAAACAGATTGCTGGGAGTATGTTTATATTATTCAGGAGCTTAATTTATTTTATAGTGATTTCTTATCTGTAAAATTTCATGAGAACTGTGGTAATTTTCTTATTGTTAATCTGTACCCTGATTCTTTTCTGGATCATGGGGATTAATTTCTTTCCTGGTAGTTTTCTTAGGTAGAAAGTCAGTAGTCTTTCCTACAATATATTCTTAAGCTTCAAGATTTTGTAGAAAATGTTGTGCATATGATAATGATATTTTTAGCCCTCTCTGAATCAGGGAAGCTTGAATCTTTCAGGACTTAGTTTCAGGGTGATCTAGTTTGAATAAATGTGTCCCTGATATTCCCCATAAACAACTGGAGCAGGATATGCAACCTTGATTATTTAATGATTCCGAAAATATTTTTTGAATGACTGTTACATACCAGGTATAGTCATGGACACTGAAGATTTAGCAATGAACAAAAGAAAGCTTTCTTAAAGTTTTCTTTCTAGTGGGAAGAGGTGACCAATGAACATGTAGACATATGTATGACAGATGTTGAGCAATGGTGATAAAATTTAATGAGCAGATAAGGGCTGGTAAAGTGCTCAGTCATGTCCAACTCTTTTGTAACCTCATGGACTATATCCTGCCAGCCTCCTCTCTCCATGGTATTTTCCAGGCAAGAATATTGGAGTGGGTTGCCATCCTTTCTCCAGGGGATCTTTCTGACCCAGGGGTTGAACCTGAGTCTCCTGCATTGCAGGCAGACTCTTTACCATCTGAGCCACCAGGGAAGCCTTGTAAAGGCTGGTAGATATTGGGGCAATGTGGTTGCACCTTTTTAACAGGTTGTTCCAGGAAGGTCGGAAAGGTCACATGTGTTAAAAAGACTAAAATAAGTGATCAGAGTGAGCCATTCAGATATCTGGGCCAGCATGGCTAAGGCAGAATGATCTGGAAAGTTTTAGGAGGTAAGGTCAGAAAGAAGAGCAGATTATGTAGGGAACAAAGGGCTTTATGCTTTTTCCCCAATGAGAAGGGAACCCGCTGGAAGGTTATGAGCAGAGAATTAATGAAAATGACTTGGGTTTAGAAAGGTTCATCTGGCTCATCTGCTCAAAATAGACAGTGGTGAGACAATGGTTGAATCAGATGCCTTAAATTGGAGGCTACTGGAATAACCTGGATAAGCTGGACTCAAGATTGTGGGGAGAAATTAAAATAACTTCAGATATGCAGATGACACCACCCTTATGAAAGAAAGCAAAGAGAAACTAAAGAGCCTCTTTGAAGGTCAAAGAGGAGAGTGCAAAAGCTCAAAGTTAAAGCTCAACATTCAAAAAACAAAGATATGATATCTGGTCCCATCACTTCATGGCAAATATATGGGGAAAGAATGGAAACAATGACAGACTTCATTTTTTGGGGCTCCAAAATCACCGCAATTGGTGACTGCAGCCATGAAATTAAAAGACGCTTGCTCCTTGGAAGAAAAGCTATGGCCAACCTAGACAGCATATTAAAAAGCAGACATTACTTTGCCAACAAAGGTCCATCTAGTCAAGGCTATGGTTTTTCCAATAGTCATGGATGTGAGAGTTGGACCATAAAGAAGGCTGAGCACTGAAGAATTGATGCTTTTGAACTGTCATGTTGGAGAACATTCTTGAGAGTCCCTTGGGCTTCAGGAAGATCAAACCAATAAGTCCTGAATATTCATTGGAAGGACTGATGCTAAAGCTGAAGCTCCAATACTTTGGCCTCCTGATGCGAAGAGCCGACTCATTGGAAAAGACTCTGATGCTGGGAAAAATTGAAGGCAGGAGTAGAAGGGGATGACAGAGGATGACATGGTTCGGTGGCATCAGTGTCTCAATGGACATAAGTTTGAGAAAGCTCTAGGAGATGGTGAAGTACAAGGAAGCCTGGCGTGCTGCAGTCCATGGGGTTGAAAAAAGTTGGACCGACTGAGTGACTGAACGACAACAGAATTATCTAGAAACATGAGGCCTGGGTGATTGCTATGAGGGGTGAGAAGTGGTGGACTGTAGAATTGACAGTATTTGCTGATGCACTGGAAATGGGTTATAAGAGAAACAGAAATTAAGATGACCTGAATTTTTTTGGCTTGAGCATTTTAAAAGATTGGGTACCCATTAATTAAGAGAGATGTGAAAGAAGAAGGTCATTATTATTATTATTATTTGGGAGAGGGGAATTAGGAATTTGTGTTGAACACACTTAGTTTGATATGCCTTTAGACATCCAAAGAAGAAATTTAGCAGACAGCTAGATGAGCAAATTTTTGGTAAAGGATATTGGGTAAATTTGGGGATATAAATTTGGGAATCATTGGTTTATAGCTAGTATTGAGATCATGATCTTTATAATGTCTCAGTTATAGCACTTATTTCATTATTTTGTCATTGTTTTTGACATATCTGTCTGTCTAGGTTAATATCCTTGTCTACGGAGGCTGCATGCTTTTGACATTCAAGTATTTTTTTCATGGAAGTCTGATGTGGTATGAAGCTGTAGGTTTCTGTAAGTGGCAGCTTTAACCAAGACCAGGGCCTTAGAAGCCCTGAAGGAAATAAACTTACTGTAAATCTAGCCCTGTAACATTTTGGCAAGCACCATATATTTGTCTAAGGTTTATGCTCTTTGAAGTTGGTCAGATTGATGAGTGTAGCCTAAATTGAGCCCCATAAACTGGTGCCTGTCTTTAATTCCCCACCCTCTTTTTTAATCTATTATTGTTTACATATAGAAATTGAGAATAAGCATTTAGAAACTTTTATAGCATTAGAGTAATTTTATGTCTATTGAATCTAATAAAATTGTTTATATGTTGTGTGTCTTTTTAAAATTTCATTTTCCTAGTAATTCATTTTTTAATTTATTTAACAAATGTCAGTCTGCAGCAGATTGAAAAATGTTTTAAATTTGGTCCATCACAGATTGAGAAGGAATATTCATTATGTAGAAGGCACTTCATTAACTGAAGACGCAGCTAAATCAGTAGTTCTCACTGGAAAAAAAGGTAGATGGAAATGTAACCAACAAGCATGGTCAGTATCTCTAGAGAATACATGTACATTGAAGAATTCTTTATATTTCATGCAGTGACACTGATGCGGGGAGGTATGATATGGTAGCATGAAAAGTGGTAAAAGGACCACTCATCTGCAAGGAAACTAGAAGACTGAGGGATTTGTTTAATTTTTTGTTAGTCAAGTTGCTTATAATCTTAAGTCTGACATTTTGGTGAGTGGATTATAGAACCACCGCTCGGTTTGTAAACATTTCCTTTTAGCACCCAAACTTCGATATTTCTTCACATGTCAGTGGGTTGTTTTGTGGTTTCCTAACAGTAATCTTCTGGTCTACAACGCATTGTGCATCAACCTTGTTTCTTAGCTGCTGGAACATTTTAACCCTTTTCATTCATCTTTTTGACATTTTAAAGGGAAGTTATCAAAAGACACACAGTGAATTAATAATTTTGGTCAGATCTTTAATATCTTCCTTAACTAATATTCACCATTATTACTTCCCATTAATAATTTTATTTCATTTTTATTAATAAGCAATGTTAATATGCCTTGCAGAATGCAATTAACAACTAACTTGGTAATTTCAGAAAAAAGAAATAAGCAGATGTGATTTCAGGTGAGGCAGCAGTAAGCAGCAGCTTATGGCAAGCAGAAGTGAGCAGTAGCTGGAAGCAAGATCTTAGTTCCCAGACTGGGAGTCCTAAACACCTTACAACAGGGGCCAGCAGTTAGGGCCTGAGTCCCTAGTTCTAGCCTACCATTTCAAGAAAGAATTCAGACAAGGAGACAGAAGGTAAACAGAGTAAAAAATTCATTGCAAAAGAAAAGAACATGTGGAAAGACACACAGGCAAACTCAGAGAATCACATCTTTGAGAAGTTTAAATCCTTTATAAGGGAACAGTCTTACAGGTGTTTGTCCTCTTTTTGGCCAGTTGTATTGTTTTGACCTTGTGGCTAATTTACACTCCACTGGGTGTGCACGCACCCCTCAATTAATATGGATCCCACTGCAAAGGCCTTTGGAAGGGGAGAGCCAGACTTACTGTGGTCTGGGATTTCTTGTCTTTTTGACCCCATGAAGGCTTTCATAGTGTGTCCCTTGCCCCAAGTATGGGAAGTGTGTGACTCTTGATCTTTTAACAGGGTTTAGTCCAACTCTGTCTCTATTGTTAAAATGCTAGTTCAGTTCAGTTCAGTTGCTCAGTCGTGTCCGAGTCTTTGCAACCCCATGGACTGCAGCACGCCAGGCCTCCCTGTCCATCACCAACTCCCAGAGTTTACTGAAACGCATGTTCATTGAGTCGGTGATGCCATCCAACCATCTCATCCTCTTTCATCCCCTTATCTTCCTGCCTTCAATCTTTCCCAGCATCAGGGTCTTTTCAAATGAGTCAGCTCTTCACATCAAGTGGCAAAAGTATTGCAGTTTTACCTTCAACATCAGTCCTTGCAATGAATATTCAGGACTGATCTCCTTTAGGATGGACTGACTGGATCTCCTTGCTGTCCAAGGGATTCTCGATTCTTCTCCAACACCACAGTTCAAAAGCATCAATTCTTCAGCACTCAGCTTTCTTTATAGTCCAGATTTCACATCCATACATGACTACTGGAAAAACCATAGGCTTGACTAGACAGATCTTTGTTGGCAAAGTAATGTCTCTGCTTTTTAATAAGCTGTCTAGGTTGGTCATAGCTTTTCTCACAAGGAGTAAGTGTCTTTTAAGTTCATGGCTGCAGTCACCAACTGCACTGATTTTAGAGCCCCCAAAAATAAAGTCTGCCACTATTTCCACTGTAGTGATGGGACCAGATGACATGATCTTAGTTTTCTGAATGTTGAGCTTTAAACCAACTTTTTCACTCTCCTCTTTCACTTTCATCAAGAGACTCTTTAGTTTTTCTTCACTTTCTGCTGTAAGTGTGGTGTCATCTGCACATCTGAGGTTATTGATATTTCTCCCAGCAATCTTGATTCCAGCTTGTGCTTCATCCAGCCCAGCGTTTCTCATGATATACTCTGCATATAAGTTAAATAAGCAGGGTGACAATATACAGCCTTGACGTACTCTTTTTCCTATTTGGAACCAGTCTGTTGTTCCATGTCCAGTTCTAACTGTTGCTTCCTGACCTGCATACAGATTTCTTGAGGCAGGTCAGGTGGTCTGGTATTCCCATCTCTTTCGGAATTTTCCAGAGTTTATTGTGATCTACACAGTCAAAGGCTTTGATATAGTCAATAAGGCAGAAATAGATGTTTTTCTGCAACTCTCTTGCTTTTTCAATGATTCAACAGATGTTGGCAATTTGATCTCTGGTTCCTCTGCCTTTTTTGAACCCAGCTTGAACATATGGAAGTTCACAGTTCACGTATTCTTGAAGCTTGACTTGGAGAATTTTGAGCATTATGTTACTAGCATGTGAGAAAACAGTAGAAATGAGCACTATCCACAATACAGCAGAAGAGAAGCAAGACAGAGTGGTTTCTTCTACATTATAATTCTGGAGATTGTCTCCCCTGTTTCTCATTTTTGGAAATTTTCCATGTTATTGACCATAAATATATTAATATTATTATAAAATTATTTCCATACAGTCCTCTTCAAAACATATAAGTAACCTACCTTATATGTAGGTAGGTAACTTACATCTATATAGGTAGGTAGATAAGCTACCTACACATGTAACCTACTTATATGTAGGTAGGCAACCTACCTTACCTGCCTCCTGAGAAACTCATATGCAGATCAAGAAACAAGAGAACCGACATGGAACAACAAACTGGTTCAAAATTAGGAAAGGAGTACATCAAGGCTGTATATTGTCACCCTGCTTATTTAACTTGTATGCAGAGTACATCATGAGAAATGCTGGGCTGGAAGAAGTACAAGCTGGAATCAAGATTGCCAGGAGAAGTATCAGTAACCTCATATGTGCAGATGACATCACCCTTGTGGCAGAAAACGAAGAAGAACTAAAGAGTCTCTTGATGAGGGTGAAAAAGGAGTGTGAAAAAGCTGGCTTAAAACTCAACATTCAAAAAACAAAGATCACGGCATCAGGTCCCATTACTTCATGACAAATTAATGGGGAAACAATGGAAACAGTGACAGGCTTTATTTTTGGGGGTTCCAAAAATCACTGCAGATGGTGATTGCAGCCATAAAATTAAAAGATGCTTGCTCCTTCAAAGAAAATCTATGACACACCTAGACAGCGTATTAAAAAGCAGAGACATCATTTTGTCAACAAAGGTCCATATAGTCAAAGCTATGGTTTTTCCAGTAGTCATGTATGAATGTGAGGATTGGACCATAAAGAAGGCGGATGATCGAAGAATTGATGCTTTTGAACTGTGTTGCTGGAGAAGACTCTTGAGAGCTCCTTGGACATCAAGGAGATCCAACCAGTTTATCCTAAAGAAAATCAGTCCTGAATATTCATTGGAAGAAGTTCCAATACTTTGGTCACCTGGTGTGAAGATCCAACTCACTGGAAAAGACCCTGATGGTGGGAAAGATTGAGGGCAGGAGGAGAAGGGGGTGACAGAGGATGGCATGGTTGGATGGCATCATGGACTCAATGACATGAGTTTGATCAATCTCCCTGAGACAGTGAAGAAAAGGGAAGCCTGGCATGCTGCAGTCCATGAGGTCTCAAATAATCAGATACAACTGAATGACTGAACAACTACTGTAAGTTGAAGAAGCAATTTGATGGATTTGGCATTCCTATTTTGATGTTTTTGTTTTGAAGATCTTAAAAATTATGTTACTGTTTGTTATTTCCCGAGTTATTTTCTATAGATTACTTCTTCCGTCTTTGCAAAGTTATATGACACCAAATTTCTGGCAGTTAATGAGCAGCTTGTGAAAAGCTATTTGTCTATGAGCTGTTTGTTTTGCAACTTTCAAAGCCATAAAGATGTTAAGCATCATCAATCCATATAGAATACTCTTTAGTCAACAAGGACATTGTACACTTGAAAAATGATCTGAAAGAAACTATGGCTACTTTTTTCTTTTTAATTTATTTTTGGAGGCTAATTACTTTACAATATTGTATTGGTTTTGTCATACATTGACCTGAGTCCACCATGGGTGTACATGTGTTCCCCATCCTGAACCCCACTTCTACCTCCCTCCCTATCTCATCCCTCAGGGTCATCCCAGTGCACCAGCCCTGAGCACCCTGTATCATGCATCGAACCTGGACTGGTGATCTACATATGATAATATACATGATTCAATGCCATTCTCCCAAACCATCCCACCCTCGCCCTCTCCCACAGAGTCCAAAAGAGTGTTCTATACATCTGCGTCTCTTTTGATGTCTTGCATACAGAGTTATCATTACCATCTTTCTAATTCCATATATATGCATTAGTATACTGTATTGATGTTTTTCTTTCTGGTTTACTTCACTCTTTATAATAGGCTCCATTTTCATCCACCTCATTAGAACTAATTCAAATGTATTCTTTTTAATGACTGAGTAATATTCCATTGTGTATAGGTACCACAGCTTTCTTATCCATTCATCTGCTGATGGACATCTAGGTTGCTTCCATATCCTGGCTATTATAAACAGTGCTGCAATGAACATTGGAGTACCCGTGTCTTTTTCAATTTTGGTTTCTTCGGTGTGCATGCCCAGCAACAGGATTGCTGGGTCATATGGCAGTTCTATTTCCAGTTTTTTAAGGAATCTCCAAACTCTTCTCCACAGTGGCTGTACTAGTTTACATTCCCACCAACAGTGTAAGAGGGTTCCCTTTTCTCCACACCCTCTCCAGCATTTATTGTTTGTAGACTTTTGGATAGCAGCCATTCTGACTGGCGTGAAATGGTACCTCATAGTGGTTTTGATTTGCATTTCTCTGATAATGAGTGATGTTGAGCATCTTTTCATGTGTTTGTTAGCCATGTGTATGTCTTCTTTGGAGAAATGTCTGTTTAGTTCTTTAGCCCATTTTTTGATTGGGTCGTTTATTTTTCTGGAATTGAGCTGCAGGAGTTGCTTGTATATTTTTGAGATTAATTCTTTGTCCGTTGATTCATTTGCTATTATTTTCTCCATTCTGAAGTCTGTCTTTTCACCTTGCATATAGTTTCCTTCATTGTGCAAAAATCTTTTAAGTTTAATTAGGTTCCATTTGTTTATTTTTACTTTTATTTCCATTACTCTGGGAGCTGGGTCATAGAGGATGCTGTTGTGATTTATGTCAGAGTGTTTTGCCTATGTTTTCCTCTAGGAGTTTTATAGTTTCTGGCCTTATGATTAGATCTTTAATCCATTTTGAGTTTATTTTTGTGTATGGTGTTAGAAAGTGTTCTAGTTACATTTTTTTTTATAAGTCATTGACCAGTTTTCCCAGCACCACTTGTTAAAAGATAGTCTTTTCTCCATTGTATATTCTTGCCTCCTTTGTCGAAGATAAGGTGTCCATAGGTGTGTGGATTTATCTCTGGGCTTTCTATTTTGTCCCATTGATCTATATTTCTGTCTTTGTGCCATTACCATACTGTCTTGATGACTGTAGCTTTGTAGTATAGTCTGAAGTCAGGTAGGTTGATTCCTCCAGTTCCATTCTTCTTTCTCAAGATTGCTTTGGCTATTCGAGGTTTTTTGTATTTCCATACAAATTGTGAAATTATTTGTTCTAGTTCTGTGAAAAATACCATTGGTAGCTTGATAGGGATTGCATTGAATCTATTGCTTTGGGTAGTATACTCATTTTCACTATATTGATTCTTCCAATCCATGAACACTGTATATTTCTCCATCTATTTGTGTCCTCTTTGATTTCTTTCACCAGTGTTTTATAGTTTTCTATATATAGGTCTTTAGTTTCTTTAGGTAGATATATTCCTAAGTATTTTATTCTTTTCATTGCAATGGTGAATGGAATTGTTTCCTTAATTTCTCTTTCTGTTTTCTCATTGTTAGTGTGTAGGAATGCAAGGGATTTCTGTGTGTTGATTTTATATCCTGCAACTTTACTGTATTCATAATTAGCTCTAGTAATTTTCTGGTGGAGTCTTTAGGGTTTTCTATGTAGAGGATCATGTCATCTGCAAACAGTAAGAGTTTTACTTCTTCTTTTCCAAACTGGATTCCTTTTATTTGTTTTTCTGCTCTGATCACTGTGGCCAAAACTTCCAAAACAATGTTGAATAGTGGTGAGAGTGGGTACCTTTGTCTTGTTCCTGGCTTTAGGGGACATGCTTTCAATTTTTCACCACTGAGGATTTTTTGCTGTGGGTTTGTCATATATAGCTTTTATTATGTTGAGGTATGTTCCTTCTATTCTTGCTTTCTGGAGGGTTTTTTGTCATGAATGGATGTTGAATTTTGTCAAAGGCTTTCTCTTCATCTATTGAGATAATCATATGCTTTTTATTTTTCAATTTGTTAATGTGGTGTATACATTGATTGATTTGCGGATATTGAAGAATCCTTGCATCCCTGGAATAAAGCCCACTTGGTCATGATATATGATCTTTTTAATATGTTGTTGGATTCTGTTTGCTAGAATTTTCTTAAGTATTTTTGCATCTATGTTCATCAGTGATATTGGACCGTAGTTTTCTTTTTTTGTAGCATCTTTGTCAGGGTTTGGTATTAGGGTGATGGTGGCCTCATAGAGTGAGTTTGGAAGTTTACCTTCCTCTGCAACTTTCTGGAAGAGTTTAGGATAGGTGTTAGCTCTTCTCTAAATTTTTGGTAGAATTCATCTGTGAAGCCATCTGGACCTGGGCTTTTGTTTGCTGGAAGATTTCTGATTACAGTTTAAATTTCCATGCTTGTGATGGGTCTGTTAAATTTTTCCATTTCTTCCTGGTTCAGTTTTGGAAAGTTGTTCTTTTCTAAGAATTTGTTTATTTCTTCCAAGTTGTCCATTTTATTGGCATATAGTTGCTGATAGTAGTCTCTTATGATCCTCTGTATTTCTGTGTTGTCTGTTGTGATCTCTCCATTTTCATTTCTAATTTTGTTGATTTGATTTTTCTCCCTTTGTTTCTTGATGAGTCTGAGTAATGGTTTTTCAATTTTATTTTACTTCTCAAAGAACCAGCTTTTGGCTTTGTTGATTTTTGCTATGGTCTCTTTTGTTTCTTTTGCATTTATTTCTGCCCTAAATTTTAAGATTTCTTTCCTTCTACTAACCCTGGGGTTCTTCATTTCTTCCTTTTCTAGTTTCTTTAGGTGTTCAGTTCAGTTCAATCGCTCAGTCGTGTCCGACTCTTTGCGACCCCATGAATTGCAGCACGCCAGGCCTCCCTGTCCATTACCCACTCCCGGAGTTCACCCAGACTCACGTCCATTGAGTCGGTGATGCCATCCAGCCATCTCATCTTCTGTCGTCCCCTTCTCCTCCTGGCCCCAATCCCTCCCAGTATCAGGGTCTTTTCCAATGAGTCAAGTCTTCGCATGAGGTGGCCAAAGTACTGGAGTTTCAGTTTTAGCATCATTCCTTCCAAAGAGCACCCAGGACTGATCTCCTTTAGAATGGACTGGCTGGATCTCCTTGCAGTCCAAGGGACTCTCAAGTCTTCTCCAACACCACAGTTCAAAAGCGTCAATTCTTCAGCGCCCAGCTTTCTTCACAGTCCAACTCTCACATCCATACATGCCTATTGGAAAAACCATAGCCTTGACTAGATGGACCTTTGTTGGCAAAGTAATGTCTCTGCTTTTGAATATGCTATCTAGGTTGGTCATAACTTTCCTTCCAAGGAGTAAGCGTCTTTTAATTTCATGGCTGCAGTCACCATCTGCAGTGATTTTGGAGCCCCCAAAAATAAAGTTTGACACTGTTTCCACTATTTCCCCATCTAGAGTTAGGTTATTTATTTGACTTTTTTTATTGTTTCTTGAGGTAAGCCTGTATTGCTGTGAACCTTCCCTTTAGCACTGCTTTTACAGTGTCCCATAGCTGTGGGCAATGGCACCCCACTCCATTACTCTTGCCTGGAAAATCCCTTGGATGGAGGAGCCTGGTGGGCTGCAGTCCGTGGGGTCACTGCGGATTGGACACGACTGAGCGACTTCACTTTGACTTTTCACTTTCATGCATTGGAGAAGGAAATGGCAACCCACTCCAGTGTTCTTGCCTGGAGAATCCCAGGGACAGGGGAGCCTGGTGGGATGCCGTCTCTGGGGTCTCACAGAGTTGGACCCGACTGAAGTGACTTAGCAGCAGCATAGCTGTGGGGTTGTTGTGTTTTCATTTTCATTTGTTTCTATGCATATTTTCATTTCTTCTTTTGATTTCTTCTGTGATTTGTTCATTATTCAGCAGCGTGTTGTTCAGCCTCCGTATGTTGGCATTCTTAATAGTTTTTCTCCTGTAATTGACATCTAATCTTACTGCACTGTAGTCAGAAAAGATGCTTGGAATTATTTCAGTTTTTTTGAATTTACCAAGGTTAGATTTATGGCCCAGGATGTGATCTGTCCTGGAGAAGATTCTGTGTGCACTTGAGAAAAAGTTGAAATTCATTATTTTTGGGTGAAATGTCCTATAGTTATCAACTAGGTCTAACTGGTCTGTTGTACCGTTTAAAATTTGTACCTTGTTATTTTTCTGTTTAGTTGATCTGTCCATAGGTGTGAGTGGGGTATTAAAGTCTCCCACTATTATTGTGTTATTGTTAATTTCCCCTTTCATACTTGTTAGCATTTGTCTTACATATTGCGGTGCCCCTATGTTGGGTGCATATATATTTATAATTGTTATATCTTCTTCTGGGATTGATCCTTTGATCATTATGTAGTGTCCTTCTTTGTCTGTTTTCACAGCCTTTGTTTTAAAGTCTGTTTTATCTGATATGAGTATTGCTACTCCTGCTTTCTTTTGGACTCTATTTGCGTGGAATATCTTCTTCCAGCCCTTCACTTTCAGTCTGTATGTGTCCCCTGTTTTGAGGTGGGTCTCTTGTAGGCCACATATATAGGGGTCTTGTTTTTGTATTCATTCAGCCAGTCTTTGTCTTTTGGTTGGGGCATTCAACCCATTTACATTTAAGGTAATTATTAATAAGTATGATCCCATTGCCATTTACTTTATTGTTTTGGGTTCGAGTTTATACACCCTTTCTGTGTTTCCTGTCTAGAGAAGATCCTTTAGCATTTGCTGGAGAGCTGGTTTGGTGGTGCTGAATTCTCTCAGCTTTTGCTTGTCTGTAAAGCTTTTGATTGGTCCTTCATATTTGAATGAGATTCTTGCTGGGTACAGTAATCTGGGCTGTAGATTATTTACTTTCATCACTTTAAGTATGTCTTGTCATTCCCTTCTGGCCTGAAGAGTTTCTATTGAAAGATCAGCTGTTATCCTTATGGGAATCCCCTGGTGTGTTATTTGTTATTTTCCCCTTGCTGCTTTTAATATTTGTTCTTTGTGTTTGATCTTTGTTAATTTGATTAATATGTGTCTTGGGGTGTTTCGCCTTGTGTTTACTCTGTTTGGGACTCTCTGGGTTTCTTGGACTCGGGTGACTATTTCCTTCCCCATTTTAGGGAAGTTTTCAACGATTATCTCCTCAAGTATTTTCTCATGGCCTTTCTTTTTGTCTTCTTCTTCTGGGACTCCTATGATTCGAATGTTGGGGCATTTAACATTGTCCCAGAGGTCTTTAAGGTTGTCCTCATTTCTTTTGATTTTTTTTTCTTTTTTCCTCTCTGTTTCATTTATTTCTGCCACTCTATCTTCTCCCTCACTAATCCTATCTTCTGCCTCTGTTATTCTACTGTTGGTTCCCTTCAGAGTGTTTTTGATCTCATTTATTGCATTATTCATTATATATTGACTCTTTTTTATTTCTTCTAGGTCATTGTTAAACATTTCTTGCATCTTCTCGATTCTTGTCTCCAGGCTATTTATCTGTAACTCCATTTTGTTTTCAAGATTTTGGATCATTTTCAGTATCACTATTCTTAATCAGGTAGATTCCCTCTCTCTTCCTCTTTTGTTTGGTTTGGTGGGCATTTATCCTGTTCCTTTACCTGCTGGGTATTTCTCTGTCTTTTCATCTTGTTTATATTGCTGTGTTTGGGATGGCCTTTCTCTATTCTGGCAGTTTGTGGTTCCTCTTTATTGTGGAGGTTCCTGGCTGTGGATGGGGTTGGACATGTGGCTTGTCAAGGTTTCCTGGTTAGGGAAGCTTGTGTTGGTGTTCTGGTGGGTGAAGCTGGATTTTTTCTCTCTGGAGTGTACTGAAGTGTCCAGTAATGAGTTTTGAAATGTCTATGGGTTTGGCCAACCTAGATAGCATATTCAAAAGCAGAGACATTACTTTGCCAACATAGGTTCATCTAGTCAAGGCTATGGTTTTCCTGTGATCATGTATGGATGTGAGAGTTGGACTGTGAAGAAGGCTGAGCACCGAAGAATTGATGCTTTTGAACTGTGGTGTTGGGGAAGACTCTTGAGAGTCCCTTGGACTGCAAGGAGACCCAACCAGTCCATTCTGAAGGAGATCAGCCCTGGGATTTCTTTGGAAGGACTGATGCTAAAGCTGAAACTCCAGAACTTTGGCCACCTCATGCGAAGAGTTGACTCATTAGAAAAGAATCTGATGCTGAGAGGGATTGGGTGCAGGAGGAGAAGGGGATGACAGAGGATGAGATGGCTGGATGGCATCACTGACTCAATGGATGTAAGTCTGGGTGAACTGCAGGAGTTGGTGATGGACAGGGAGGCCTGGCGTGCTGCGATTCATGGGGTCACAAAGAGTCAGACATGACTGAGCGACTGAACTGAACTGAACTGAATGGGTTTGGTGTGGCTTTTGGCAACCTGTGTATGGAAGCTCAGGGCTATGTTCCTGTGTTGTTGGTGAATTTGCATGGTATGTCTTTCTCTGGAACTTGTTGGCCCTTGGCTGGTACTTGGTTTCAGTGTAGATATAGAGGCATTTGATGAGCTCTTATCGATTAATGTTCCTTGGAGTCAGGAGTTCTCTAATGTTCTCAGGATTTGGACTTAGCCTCCTGCCTCTGATTTTCAGTCTTATTCTTACAGTAGCCTCAAGACTTCTTCATCTATACAGCACCAATGATAAAACATCTAGGTTAAAGATGAAAAGTTTCTCTACACTGAGGAACACCCAGAGAGGTACACAGAGTTACATGGGGAAGAGAAGAGGGAGGAGGGAGATAGCATTGACCAGGAGGAGAAGAAGGGGAATCAAAAGGGGAGAGAGCAAGCTAGCCAGTAATCACTTCCCTATGTGCTCTCCAGAGTCTGGATCCCTTAGAGATGTTCACAGAGTTACACAGAGAAGAGAAGAGGGAGGAAAGAGACAGAGGTTGCCAGGAGGATAAAAGGGTGAATCAAAAGGAGAGAGACAGATACAGCCAGTAATCAGTTCCCTAGGTGTTGTCCACAACCTGGAACACACAAAGAGATTCACAGAGTTGGGTAGTGAAGAGAAGGGGGAGGGAGGAGATAGAGGCGACCTGGTAGAGAAAAAGGAGAGTCCAAAGGGGGAGAGAGCAATCCAGCCAGTAATCTCGCTGCCAAGTCAAAATGGGTACTGAAGATTCGGTTCTTAAAGGGACAAAATTGATGATAAATACCAAAAAACAAAGATTAAAAATCTGGAGTAGAGGTTAGATTCTCAAAAATACAATATTAAAGGAAAAAACAAAGTCACAAAAATTATAATATATATATATATATTATATGAAGTTTGTTTTTAAAATTGGGTCTTTTTTTTTGCAAAGTAATAGTAGTTTATAAAAATGAAAATCAAAGGAGTAATAGAGGACTTAAAAATAAAAAAAATGTTTTTTAATTAAAAAAGTAATAGTAAAAATATATCTAGGACTTTCTCTGGTGGTGTTGTGGACAGTGTGGGGTCAATTCATTTTCAGATAGTACCTTGATCCGGCTTACACTTCTCAAGATCTATAGGCCCCTTCTTATGTAGTCGGTGCTAACTGCAGGGTTTTAATCTATTGCACCTGTCACTTCCAAAGCCATTCCCTCTGTTTATTTTAGCTTCTTCTGTTTGCCAGCCTCTTCAGTGTCTAATTTCCGCCCTGACACAAGGGGGCAGTGGTGGTCACTTTTCAAAAGCAGAGACATTACTTTGCCAACAAAGGTCCGTCTAGTCAAGGCTATGGTTTTTCCAGTGGTCATGTATGGATGTTAGAGTTGGACTGTGAAGAAAGCTGAGCTCCGAAGAATTGATGCTTTTGAACTGTGGTGTTGGAGAAGACTTGAGAGTCCCTTGGACTGCAAGGAGATGCAACCAGTCCATTCTGAAGGAGATCAGCCCTGGGATTTCTTTGGAAGGAATGATGCTAAAGCTGAAACCAGTACTTTGGCCACCTCATGTGAAGAGTTGACTCATTGGAAAAGACTCTGATGCTGGGAGGGATTGGGGGCAGGAGGAGAAGGGGACGACAGAGGATGAGATGGCTGGATGGTATCACCGACTCGATGGACATGAGTCTGAGTGAACTCCAGGAGTTGGTGATGGACAGGGAGGCCTGGCGTGCTGCAATTCATGGAGTCGCGAAGAGTCGGACACGACTGAGCAACTGAACTGAACTGAACTGTTCAGACATGCTGTGGGGAGGGAGGAACACTGCAGCCAGTAATCAGTTCCCTAGGTGTTGTCCACAACCTGGAACACACAAAGAGATTCACAGAGTTGGGTAGTGAAGAGAAGGGGGAGGGAGGAGATAGAGGCAACCTGGTAGAGAAAAAGGAGAGTCCAAAGGGAGAGAGGGCCAAATATCACTGACGTCTGTGGGGAGTGCTCCCAGTGTCTCAGCCACACTGGGTTTGCCCTGGCTCACGATGTGTGTGCTTTCACAGTCTACACTGCTCAGGCTCTAGGTTGCTCTGCCAGGAACTGTCTGAGGCGGGCCCTGCGTTGAGTGCACTTCGCAGGTCTAAGCCATTCAGGTTCAGGTTCTCGGGTATTCCACAAAGGCACAGACTTGAATGGGCCTGTGATTTGTGCCCTTCCCCATTCCGAGCAGGTTAGGTGACCAGGTGCTTGGCAAGGGGGGGTCACTGCGACTCATCGCCTTCCCCATCCCTGCAGCTCGGTTTTCTGGGTGTACATTCGGCACACGTTCTCAGGTGTGCTGTGTGTCCCTTCTGGGGAGCTGATCTCTGGCTGCGACCTTCCAAGCAGATGTTGACTGTCCAGAATCCCAAGGAGTCTTGGTTAGCAAGGAAGTCTGCTTGCAGTTTGGTATATGATGCCTCTCTGTGGCCGCGATTACCCCCTTCTGGCTCTGGCTGTCCTCGCCTGCTTGTCTCCGGCGGGGGATGGGCTGGTCTGCAGCTGGCTAGCTCTGCTCAGTCCTTTGTTCTGTGAGTGGGCCTGGAGGTGTCTTAGGTTAGGGCTTTTCGGGGGATTGTTATCCCACAGTCTGGGTTGCTATCTCTAGTTAGTTCCCTCAGATTGCCCTCAGGGCATTCGGGCCCAGTCCTTACACTAAGCAATGCAACCCACGCCTCCCTGTCCAGTCCCTGCTTGCTAGTGGCTGATGCAAGCGTCTGCGCTGCTTCTCCACTGGTAGTTGTCTTTAGGCACATAATGTGTGGGTTTTAAATATTTATTTATTTTTCCTTCAGGTTATGTTGCCCTCTGAGGTTCCAAGGCTTGTCACAGACCCACCGGAGAGAGTGTTTCCTGGTGTTTGGAAACTTCTCTCTTCTTAAAGACTCCCTTGCCAGGACACATCTCTGTCCCTACCTCTTTTGTCTTTCTTTTTATCTTTTATATTTTTTCCTACCTCTTTTTGAAGACAGTGGGCTGCTTTTCTGGGTGCCTGGTGTCCTCTGCCAGCATTCAGAAGTTGTTTTGTGGAATTTGCTCAGCATTCAAATGTTCTTTCGATGAACTTGTGGGGGAGAAAGTGATCTCCCTGTCCTATTCCTCCACCATCTTAGGACCTATCTATGGCTACTTTTTATTAAACATTATTAAAGAAATAAATGGTTTTGATTTTAAAATAAACACTTTAAAAATAGTAAGTGGGATTATTTACTGGATGTTAATTATCTAGAATTTCTGCCTTAAACCTTTATAATCAGTGATAATAATGACTTTCTAATAATTTACTTTATGTATACATATATATATTATAACATATTGATTCACATTTTCTGCACCAGAAATTTATATTTATATTGAATATAAACAAAAATTAATAAAACTATTACTGTATCCTTTTTCTTCATTGAACCCCTTGTTTATCAAATATTACATTTATTATTGCTTTATTATGCAACTCTGTGAAGTTTATTCAAGACAGCCTGTGACTCTATTTCTTAATCAAGAAGAATTTACCTGCTCTCTCATTTTGAGGGAGAACTGTATTTTAGTGATACCGCCATTTGTTGCTCAGAAGACTTCTACTTTTATTAGAATTATCTTTTTTTTTTTTTTTTTGACTTTTTTTTAATTTAGTTTTTTCCCTTTATTGAGCTATAGCTGCCATGTAATATTGTAAAAGTTTAAGATATACAAAGTTAAGCCCTGATACCAATCTTTTTTTTTTTTATTTTATTTTTTTTTTTTAATTTTATTTTATTTAGAATTATCTTGAAAGCCAGTTCTTGAATCACAAAACAGCATGTTCCATTCACTTACTCATCGAACATTTACTGTATTCTTACTTTATCAGTTTTCTTTAGGTTCCAGATATGGTGACAAAATCACATGGTTACTGAGCTCAAAAGCTTATAAGAGAGTAGGGGAGACAGCATTAATAAAAAATACACACATTAAATGCTTTTAAAAGTAGTACTGAGAACTGTTAATATAAAGAAAAGAAACATGCCCATAAAGATAATTTAGATAGAAGGGACATGGGTATTTAAAGCAGGCAAAGATTATGGAATAACTTGGCATAGCTCGTTAATTTATTGGCACTTCTTTTCCATCTCAAATGCTTTTTACTCAACTAAACAAGCCATCTTATCAATAAGTCTGCCTTTGGATGACTCCACTCAAAAGCAAAATCCTTTTGCAAAGGATGAAACCTTGTGACCCTGAAGATATCCAAGATGTACCACTGGTGCTAAAGATGATTCTAAAAGATTTTCAGAAATACTTTGAGCTGTGTCATCATCAGTGAAATAACTGTGTATCTTCCTTCCCAAGGTTACTTTGAAGGAAAAAAATTTGAAGTTCTAATATGTTTCTTGAAAAATCATGCACATTACTTCATAATCATTTTTAATGTAATACAAATAGAAAAAGGCTGTACTTCTTTTTGAGAGCCTAGTCCACTGCTTTTTCTTTTAGGGAAAATGAAGATTGAGGGGAAAAAATCTCTTTAATCATAAATGGAAAATAAATATCTGTAATAATAAATGTTCTGTTTGGCTCAGTTGCTTCTTCAATGTCTGAAAGAAATTAGAGAAACAGTTTGACATGTGGAAAGATTATGGATTTTTTTTTTTTTTTGGACATTGAAGTCAGATAGGCATTTGCTTTTGCATTTACTAGCTGTTTAATATTGAAAAAGTTGCTTTGTCTCTCTGAGCCTTTATTTTCTAATCTGCCAAATGAGGTAATATCACAACTATCTTAGGTAGCAGTGCAGATGAATTTGCATGGAGCTTGAATCTAGTAGAAATCGAATAAATATTAGCCCACACCAACCTTCATCTCTCTTATCCCTTCAGTCCCCTCTTTTACTGTAGATATCAAACCTAACAAAATCAAGTCATTAGCTTAAAATACAGGTGTTGCTTTTGTGTTTTCCTTTCTGATTTTTTTTAAATTTAATTTTTTAGTAAAACATGTTAGTGTATTACATAGATACCAATTATAATTAGGGAATTTTATATATATATATATAGGGAATTTTATATAATTTTCCTATAATTAGGGAAAGAGAAAGACAACAGACTTCAGTTTTTCTAGAAGTAGATTTTATTCTTCATCTAATGATAACCCCAAAATGCTTCAACAGATGTTAAGTGTCTAGAAACATGGGAGTTTGGGCTTTGGTAGATGAAAAATATATAATGAAAAGTTCTTATCTACAGTATTTGATAAGGTAAGTCAGTTTGGTCCTCTATACTCAAGTGGTGTATTTCTGACTTAAAACACTGCTGTAAGTTGGAAACACCATAAATAACGTTTATGAAAGTTATTGATTGTAACTTGAATCATGAAACTAATAAATAATCACTAGAAAATAATCAATGGAGTTATACACGTGTTCATTTATAGTCAACTTCTGTTAGAATAGCTCTCTTCTGTTCTCAACTCTCAGGTCATTCATTCACGTTCTGTGGCTCTTATCGCATCCCACTGTGATCAGTGCTACCTCAAGTGTAAGTTTCTTGAGGGCAAGGAACATATTTAATTTATCTTTGAGCCTAGCAGTTATTACAGTCCTGATGATGGTGATAAATTGCATTTGATGGTGACTAGAAAGAACTTACTTTGGTGTGGTCATAATAGGTACCTGAAACTATATTTTCAAGGGAGTGATTATTTCAATATCTGTTTTCTGTTCTGTTAGAAGACAGGAAGATGAACTCCTGAGCAAGTGACACCTGTGACAATTGTGTCTCCTGTGTGATTCACATTTCTGAATGGTGTCATTGTTCCAATGATGCGTGAGCTGTTATATTTGGACACTTAACCTAGAAGGGAGGACTCCTAGTCTGCTGTTAGTACATATAATTATTTAGAATGTTCAAATTTAAGAACATGGTTTGGTGTTTGCCTGGAAAATCCCATGGACGGAGGAGCCTGGTGGGCTGCAGTCCATGGGGTCGCTGAGGGTCGGACACGACTGAGCGACTTCACTTTCACTTTTCACTTTCATGCATTGGAGAAGGAAATGGCAACCACTCCAGTGTTCTTGCCTGGAGAATCCCAGGGATGGGGGAGCCTTGTGGACTGCCGTCTATAGGGTCGCACAGAGTCGGACACGACTGAAGCGACTTAGCAACAGCAGCAGCAGGATTTCTAAGAAATATACATTGTTGAAAATTTGTATACTTTGCCTCTTTTGTGTTGCTATATCCATTTGTGATGCTTGTTCATAGAAAATGAAATAAAAACAGTTGTGCTTAAACAGTTACATCTGTTCTGTACATAGGTTGTTTGAAGTTTGGAAAGCTGCTCTGATCATATAAGTAAATCTTGAGACATGTGGCTTACTTGAATAGTTATAACTTATTTTCACATTCCTCCTGGGAAATCTTACATTTTGCTACAATCTCCAAACTGTTTTATGTGCCAAGGATAAGCAGGGAATGGGAAGCTTCAATTAAAATTAATGGAATCTTAAATGGAGAAATTTAGAAAAAATTTCACTACCTTTTAGTGGCACAGATACAGTAAAAATATAGGCACTCTCCAAGTAGTTACTTAAAGCTTATAACATGGACTTATTTTAGCATGGGAATTCAAAATGCAGACAGGATGTGTGTAGTTAAAATTAGTCTGTTGGTTTAATACTGTTGTGTTAAGTCATGTCCACCTCTTTGCAACCCCATGGACTGTAGCCCACCAGGCTTCTCTGTCCATGGAATTTTCCAGGCAGGAATACTGGAGTAGGTTGCCATTTCCTTCTCAAGGGTATCCTCCCGACCCAGGAATCAGACCCAGGTCTCCTATATCACAGGCAGATTCTTTATCATCTGAGCCACCAAGGAAGGGAGTACAAAGATTTTTGGTCTGCTCCTTTGGGCATTATTTTCTTCCTATTCCATAGCAAATTAACAAAGTGTAAGCCAGGGCTTTCCCAGTGCAGGGCTTTACTGGCTCAGCAGTAAAGAATCCATCTGCAGTGCAGGAACTGCAGGAGATATGGGTTCGATCCCTGTGTCAGGAATATCCCCTGAAGTAGGGCATGGCAGCCCACTCCAGTATTCTCACCTAGAGAATCCCATGGACAGAGGAGCCTGGTGGGCTACAATCTGTAGGGTCAGAGTCAGGCACGACTGAAGCAACTTAGTGCACACACACACACAAGCCAGGTGGAGGGAGTAATTGTATTTCTCCTCTACCTTAATTTTTAAACATTACTATTTAACAGAAAGTAAACAGTGTGCCTGGGGCTTTTCTGGTGGCTCACCTGGTAAAGAATCTGCCTGCAAAGCAGGAGACCTGGGTTCGATCTCTGGGTCAGGAAGATCCCCTGGAGAGGGAGAATCCCCTAGAGAATTCTATGGACAGAGGAGCCTGGCCAGCTACAATCCATGGGTCACAAACAGTCAGATGTGACTGAGCAACAAATACACACACATGCAGTGTGCCTAAGTGAAATTTACTCTCCAAATCTGTCTGTTAAATGTGTGCCTAAACTGGAGATAATTATAAAAAGGATCACCATGGTGAGTGGCAATATAGCCCTTTTCAGGCATAGCAAAAGTATTTGGTCATGTGATATAGGAGAAAAATCTTGGAGAGAAAGGATGCATGCTTTTTGATGTTACTATGAACTTTATAATTAAGAAATTTGTTTTCCAAACTTTTTAGTTTGTATTGGGATATAGCTGATAAACAATGTTGTGATAGTTTCAGGTGAACAGCAAAGGAGCTCAGCCATACATATACACATATCCATTCTCCCCCAAAGCCCCCTCCCATCCAAGTTGCCACATAACATTGAGCAGAGTTCCACTTGCTATGCAGTAAGGCCTTGTTGGTTATCCATTTTAAATGTAGCAGTATGTGCATGACCTCCCTTAAGTCCTTAACTATCCCTTCACTCAGGCAACCATGTTTGTTTTCTAAGTCTGTGAGTCTCTGAACTTTACAATTTTTTAATATCAGAATAAAATTGAGCTATAATTTGGTTATAACACATAAAACACTTCATCACGATAACATTTGAACACGAAACATTTGATTAATTTGAGATTTAGGAAATGTCAGCAACAGTAATGAATTTTGCCTCTAGGTTTTCTTTGAAAAATTATTTTTAAGTTCAGAAAGAAATTTTCTAGTATAATTTATCAAAATTCATAATATGAAACTTCTCAGATGGTTTAAAGGAAATGATTTTCAGTGATAATTCATCCTTGTTCCATGCCATTTTTCTAAAATTGTACAAATTGCTTTATAAATATGGTGCTTTAATAAATTTGAACATATCTCATAAAATAATTCTGTAGCATTAACATTTAGATTCTCATTGAAGAAGTGTTTCAAAAATAATGGAAGTTTATACAGGGACTAAAGAAAACTTTTGAAAATGCAGTCTGGAACTGCAGAACTCAGGACAGACGGCTAGTGACTGTTTAGTGCTTACTTCATCCAGGCAATGTGAGTACATCATCCTGGTTTGTGTCATCATCACTCTGGTCTATAGATGAGGACGCTGATTATAGCAGCATGGTTAGTGTTCAGGTCAGATATGGCCTGAGTCCTCTCCATGTCATTCATAACTGTGTGGGAAGCCTTGGGCAATTTGTTAAACTGGGGTTGTAGGAGAATATATTGATTAAGAGAAGGAACTTTGGAATCAGATCCTTAACTACCTTCTGGGTATACCAGTTAGGATTTCTGTGATTCGGGAAGCATAAATGAAAACACTTAACTCATATATTTGTTGTTAGAATTAAATGATGTGTATAAAGAAGTTAACATAGTTTGCGGAATATAGTAAGTGTTGAGTAAATGATGCCAGTGACAAAGGATAGTGATCCTAGTGGGGGTGGGGTAGTAGAGCAGAGCTCATAGACACTCAGGCATATCTGTAATTCCAGAACACATTCTTTTTTCTCACTGACTCTGATACTAGAAAGATCAGGCAGTATGGTACAGAAATGTGCCTTGACTCAAAAACAGTTTCAGTTTTTGAAGCAAAAGAATTCTCTCAACAAATATGCAAGGCATGAACTGTTTGGGGGATAGGCATTAGAGATGAGGGCTCTACCCATGTAGAAACTTGTCTGGTGAGAGAGAGAAACAGTGCACTAGAAAACAAATATGCTGTGATATGGAGAACACTGCCAGCTGTGACAGATAGACGCCTCTAATTGTTTAAGAGGTTTTCTTTTGTGGAAAGGGGAATGCTGAAGAAGTGAATTGCTGGGAAATGAAGAGTACTGTTTTGGCTAGTATCATGTGAGGTTATGATTATATATTCAAATGCAGATATGGAGTAAAAAGTTGTATGTGTGAGTCTGAAACAATGAAGTGAGGTTGGAGTGGCACTGTTAATTTGAGAGTTATCAGAGTGGAGGAGATCCATGGAGAATGCATACCCGGAGAGAAAATAAGGGATCTGGGCCAAAGTGTGGATCTAGTGATGGGGACTGAGTAGAGGCATCCAGGTGATGGAGGAATAAATTCAGAAGAAAGTGGTTTCTGGAAATTAGTGATGGAAGTGTTTCAGGAAGGAAGGAAAAACAACTGTTTTCTGCGTTCATAGTTTTAGGTTTGATCACTGAATTTACAAAGTGGAGGTAATAGGAGACCTTTATGAGAACAATTTCAGTGGATTGGTGAGCATGAAAGCCTATTGATAGTGGGGTTGAGAAGAGAACAGGAGGTAAGGAACTAGAAATATGACTCTTGAGATTTGCTGTAAGCTTGGACAGAAAAATTAGGTATGAAGTGAAGGATGATGTGGATTTTCTGAAAGTTGAATTTTCAGTTTTGTTTCACTATGGATGTTACTATATCAAGGTTATATTTCAGTGGAAAGGATCCAGTAGACAAGGAAAATTGATGTTTGGATAGAGGGAAGATAATTATTAAAGGAGTAGTATTCTCTGTGGGCTCAGAGAGATAGGATTTAGATCTAAAGTAGTGAGGTTAGCCTTGTACTGAGGAGATGGCCCAATATACATATGGGTAAAGATACAGGAAGATTGCCTTTGTGGTGGTGAGAAGATGAATTAGTTCTCCTTTAATTGTTCCTCTTTTTTCAGTAAAATAACAGTCAAGGTCATTAGCAAGTGCAATAATTATAATGGATGAATCATGTTCATTAACCAATAACTGCGTAAACTGCATTCTTGGGTAGCAGGATCCTGGGAGACATGTTTCCCAACAGTAGGGATTTGGGCTTTATGGACTGTGTTCTCTGTCCTACTTTATCCATAAATGCTGTTTCTGTGTTTCTACCCTGTGATTCTTACAGCTTTCAGTTGACCAGTGAAGTGTGAATGAAAAGTTGTAATGAACAATATATTTTATACCTTAAGTTTTTCACTGTGTTTTTATGAGATGATTTCCTAAGAAGTACGACATCACAAGAGAAGTCTCTATACATGGACATCACCAGATGGTGAACACCAAAATCAGATTAGTTATATTATTTGCAGCCAAAGATGGAGAAGCTCTATACAGTCAACAAAAATAAGACTGGGTGCTGACTGTGGCTCAGATCTTTATTGCCAAATTCAGAAGTAAATTGAAGAAAGTAAGGAAGACCACTGGGCCGGTCAGGTATGACGTAAATCAAATCCCTTACGATTCTACAGTGGAAGTGGCAAATAGATTCAAGGGATTAGATCTGATAGAGTGCCTGAAGAACTATGGACAGAGGTTTGTAACATTGTACAAGAGGCAGAGAACAAGACCATCCCCAAGAAAAAGAAATGCAAAAAGTCAAAATGGTTGTCTGAGGAGGCCTTACAAATAGCTGAGAAAAGAAGAGAAGCTAAAGGCAAAGGAGAAAAGGAAAGATTTACCCATGTGAATGCAGAGTTCCAAAGAATAGCAAAGAGAGATAAGAACACCTTCCTCAGTGATCAACGCAAGGAAATAGAGGGAAATAATAGAATAGGAAAGATTATAGATCTCTTGAAGAAAATTGGAGATACCAAGGGAACATTTCATGCAAAGATTGGCACAATAAAGGACAGAACTGGTACTGACCTAACAGAAGCAGAAGATATTGAGAAGAGGTGGCATTAATTTTCAGAAGAACTATACAAAAACGATATTCATGACCCAGATAACCACAATGGTGTGATCACTCACATAGAGCCAGACATCCTGGAATGCAAAGTTAAGTGGGCCTTAGGAAGCATCACAATGAACAAAGCTAATGGAGGTTGTGGAATTCCAGTTGAGCTCTTTCAAATCCTAAAAGATGGTGCTGTGAAAGTGCTGCACTCAATATGCCAGCAAATTTGGAAAACTCAGCAGTGGTCACAGGACTGGAAGAGGTCAGTTTTCATTCCAATCCCAAGGAAAGGCAATGCCAAAGAATGCTCAAACTACCGCACAGTTGCACTCATCTCACATGCTAGCAAAGTAATGCTCAAAATTCTCCAAGCTAGGCTTCAGCAGTACGTGAACTGTGAACTTCCAGATCTTCAAGCTGGATTTAGAAAAGGCAGAGGAACCAGAGATCAAATTGCCAGCATCCATTTGTTCATCGAAAAAGCAAGAGCATTCCAGAGAAAACATCTATCTCTGCTTTATTGACTATGCCAAAGTATTTGACTGTGTGGATCACACCAAACTGGAAAATTCTAAAAGAGATGGTAATACCAGACCATCTGATCTGCCTCCTGAGAAATCTGTATACAGGTCAAGAAGCAACAGTTAGATCTGGACATGGAACAACAGACTGGTTCCAAATAGGAAAAGGAGTACGTCAAGGCTATACATTGCCACCCTGGTTATTTAACTTATATGCAGAGTACATCATCAGAAACACTGGGCTGGATGAAGCACAAGCTGGAATCAAGATTGTAGGGAAAAATATCAGAAATATCAGATATACAGATGACACCACCCTATGGCAGAAAGCGAAGAAGAACTAAAGTACCTCTTGATGAAAATGGTAGTTGCTGCTGCTGTTCCTAAGTCACTTCAGTCGTGTCCGACTCTGTGCGACCCCATAGACGGCAGCCCACCAGGCTTCCCTCTCCCTGGGATTCTCCAGGCAAGAACACTGGAGTGGGCTGCCATTTCCTTCTCTGGAAACATGGAGAACTTGGAATAAGGCATAGAGACAATTAGAATATCATTAATGACTTTTTGAGAGAGTTGTTTCACTAGAATGGTGGAGGATGGGTTTGGGGGAGTTACAGTGGCAAGAATTGAGAAATTATGTGTAGATATTCTTTCAGAAATGATAAGATCATAGTTTGGCATAATTGGGATAGAGGAATTGATTGAACGGGAAGAAAGGGGAATAATGAATGTCCAAGATCCAGAGAAGGAAGGTGACCAGGACCATATGCATGGAGGCTCGGGGAGGAGAGGATTATTTTCACTGAGCTGGAAGGGGAAGAGAAACAGGTAATGATATTGAGGAACTTTGTTCTTAAAGGGAGCTAAGTAAGTTACAGGAATTTCCATCACAGGGCTCCTGTATTGCTTGAAGATTTGAGGTAATTTGCAACGTGAGTTGAAAGTATTTGTGGCTGGGTATTCTATTTAAGTCATGACTCGCTTAAGTCAAAATATCATTTTAGAAGATATTTTTGAGGTTATGAAAATGCCATTTCCTCATTAAATATGTCATTAAAAAAATCAGGAATAATTTAGTTTGCTTTGTCCCTTTACAACCATTCAATTCCCACACAGATATATTACTTTTTCCTTAAAAGACCAAATGGCTTTATAACAGTAAAGTGAAAGCTTTATAATAATAGGCTAAATAGAATATTTATGAGGAGTACTTTTTAGGAAAGTGCTGGAAAAATGATTTCACTGTTTCCCTAAAACATTTATAGTAACTTGATGAATAATGAATGGGAATAATTTATAATAGCTACAGACCTCACTCAAATGCAGCATTTGTTTATACTCCTACGCAACAATTACATCATGGCTATGTTTCACATAAAAAGTCATGTATTTTTAACATTAATGTTGGCTAAAATAGTTTCATTTAACAGTCTTAGAATCTTTTTGTTTTAAGGGACCTGGGAGGACAGGATGTTCTAGAACATCCCTGAAAAGCATTCAACCACACATTGCTTCACTTCTATTTAAATTTTGTATTCAAAGGATCATGAGCCATATCAGGACGTAGTCTAAGTAAGCCGTGAACAAGTTGAGTAGCAAGATTAGAAACATTTCCACATAGCTGACAATGAAATAATGCTATGCTTTTTATATATGCATAGCTGAGAAATATATAGAAACTAGTTTTATTTTGTAATTGAATTTTGTGGTACAGTGAGCAGGTTGCATTTTTAAAACACTAAATTTCAGCATTCAGAAGAAGAAAGATCAAAGCATTCTAAGCAGAAAATCAAATTTCAGTCAGTATTTTAAATAGACACATCCTGACTCCCTTTACAGACTGCTATTGACCATATGGTAACTACAGACATGCCTCAAAATAAAATGGCCATATGTAGACTTTCAAATACTGACCTCATCCCTCAAGGGCCGTATTTATTTAGAAGAGCATCTTAAACCATATCAAGAAAAATTATGGTGTGTTATGTTAAAAGATTAGAAGAATCTGTCTAATGAAAAATAATCACAAGTTAAAAATACCAAGGAAATAAGGATAGAGACCCACAGACATCTAAAAGCAAGGGCACGTGAAGAAATGTCTTTTGAATTCTCTTTGCCCAATCATTATACACATTAGCTTAACTATAAAAGCAGAATTAAAATCTGTCTTATGCTATGGTCATCAAAATGGATTTAGTGAAAATGCTGAAGGGTTAATCAGCAGAAATGTCCAGCATATGTGTCTGTTCTCTGGTTAGCGGGCACTAACTCAGGTTAGCAGGTTGTTTTCTGCTAGCTGTGCTAATTAGACACACACACACACACACACATATATATCTTTTGTCTGATTCTTACCATACCATTTCTAGAGTAGGATATGTGGAACTCATTTCTCCCATTTCCTGCTGCAAATTGTTCTCTGTTGAAATGCTGCTGTAGTTTTTCAGAACTTGCAGTCTTATGGGCATGTGCCTATGAATTAAACAAAAGCATGGAAGAAGGAACAGAATTGTAGCAATTTGAAAAAAAATTATTTCTATCTTTAATGAAATCTCATTTTCCTCATTCAAGTTTAAGAGTGAAGAAGTGGTCAGAAAGGGGGATGAGGAACTAAATTTCTGCAAAGATTCTGTAATGGTGATCATTGTAACTACAAAACCTCTCTCTCTGTGCATGTGTGTGTTTGTATGTGTGTGTAAATAAATAATACACACACATATATATATACATACACACATATATTTATTTATATACAAATGTGCACATGTGTGTATGTGTATATATGAGGAAAAAAAGAAGAGTTTAACTATTTTAACAACTTTGGTAGTGTACGGGAAAGCCCTATTTCCCATAGGTGCTGTATTGTCTAGCATACCTCTCATGTCCAGGATGTGATTTAAACAAAACTCCTGGTGATCATCCCTTCAGCATTTTCACTAAATCCATTTTGATAACCATAGCACAGGATAGCTTTTCATCTTGCTTTTATGCGTTATACTGCTGTGTATAACAACTGGGTGAAGAAAATTTTAAAGACATTTTTCCAGATGCCTAAGCAGCCCTTAGTACTCAGGGATTTGCTATGTGCCTAAAGTTAATAAACTAAATTTTATTTGAGAGCTTTAGTTTTCCTTTGCTTTCCTTTGGATGTATAACTATTTTATTGGATTTCATTGAGTGGTGAGCTGTATTTCGGCTAGTATATATCATAGATTTATCTTAAAATTATGATCTTGAAGGAAATCACCCTTATAGACCATGAATTCTGAAAATTTCATGCTGCTAAAAAGGTGACTAAGATTTCTGAATCTAATACATGAAAAAACCTGAACCATGCCTTTACAAAGCTAAGCCCCTTCATTTAGATAGATAGACGAATGGATGGATGGATAGATAGGTAGGGATATATATCACTACATTTATAAATAGAAGTTTGTGAAAATTTATTTTTGAATTTTTTTTGTTTTTTTGCTCATTTAGATTACTTCATTCTAACCCAGATTTATAAGTGGTTTTTAAAAGTATTTTGAACCCACTCAGATTTATTAATCTTTCCCACCTTTTGTAGTTATCTCAATTTGTTCTTTCAGCTTTGCTTAAAGTAGCAAGATGAGTCATTAGCACAGAAGCAATAAACAGATATGCAATTAAAAGAACAGTTCCTCACACAAATCCAATAGGTTTTTAAAAGTAAAACTAATATACCAGCTTGTTAATGTGCATAAACTTCCTTTTCAATATTCATTTGCCTTAAGTATTGATCGCATGAGCAGGGGATGTGTAGTCGATTGCTCTAGGTCACAAAATGTTTTGTGGAAAAGAAAGTTAAAGTGATTATTGTACTGTATTGTTCTTAGAGTATCTTTATGGAATAAAAGAAGCTGTATTTATGCCAGTTAGCTGGTTTTATTGTTGTTTAAGTTGTGTCAGACCTGGGAAATACAATTTGTTCATTTGTATGGAACATTTTTTTGGTGATTGTTTTCTTCTGAAATTCTGTAAACTGAAATGACTAAATATATCCTCTGCCCCTTTCTCTCACTTTCTCCTTCTGAGACCCCTGTAATGTGAATATTAGTACACTTGATGCTACCTCTGAGGTCTGTTAAACCGTCTTCATTTTCTGTTTTTTGTTTTTTTCTTTTATCTTTTTTTCTGTTTAGCTTCAGTAGATTTCCACAGCTCTGTCTTCTAGCTCACTGGTCTTCTCCTCTGTATCATCTAATCCACTGTTAATTCCTTCTATTATATTATTTATTTCAGTTATTGTAGTCTCCATCAGTTTTTAGTTCTTAGTATTTTCTAAATCTGTTAAAAACTTCTAACCTCTTACTCTGTTCATCTATTTTTCTCCTAAATTCTTGGGACATCTTTATCATCATGACTGTAAACTCTTTATTGTGTAAAATTTCTTATTTTCACTTGGTTTTTCTTTTGGGTTTTGTTTGTTCGTTTGGAACATATTTCGCTGTCACTTCATTTTGCCTAATTTCCTATTTTTATTTCTATGTATTTAGTGAGTTGATTATGTTTCACAGCCTTGGAGAAGTACCCTTTTGTAGGAGACATCCTATGTGTCCCAGCAGCCTACTCCACTCTGATTGCTAGAACTAGGTACTCTGTGGGTGCCCCCCTTGTGGGCTATGTGGGTTGTTCTGTTATGACAAGCTTACTACTGTAGGTATTCTGTTAAGTATTTATGGCTTCTGGCTTGGTTAGTTGCCATGCCCAGCCTTGTGTGGAAACTGGCCCAAGGGGTCTCAAAGTTGTTGTTGGCATGCTGGTGGGTGGGGTAGGGCTTGAGTTCCCTGCACTAGTGACAGCCTGCTGGTGTGTGGGTTGGGTACTGACACAGCCCGTGGGCCTCTGGTGGTCCTGAGGCTCTTGTTCATCCCCTGGTGGGTGGGATCAGAGCACAGGGGATTCTACAGCTGGTGCATACCCATTGGTTGGTGAGACCTTGGCCTGGGACTTGTGCCAGGTTGGACAAAGCTCATCCGGGGTCTCTGGTGCTAGGGCCATGGGGGAGGTCCCAGAATTTATGCGACTGGTGGTGGGTGGGTCGTAGGTCTCTAGTATCCTGGGGCTAGTGCCTGCCCACCAGTGGGTAAAGCTGGTCCTACGTCTGGTACAGGCCCACGGGCTGAACTGCATTCTGGGATCTCTGACCACAGGACGCTGTGGTTCCCAGGCCTAGTGTGTTGCCTGTTGTGTAGGGGTGTGTCCTGGACCCTGTGGTGGACAAGGCCGTGTCCCAGGAAATCTGTGGGCTCAAGGGGTCTTAAGGCAGCAGGCCTGTTGGTGGCTGGGGCTGTGTCCTTGTCTGGGTAGATGCTTGGCCTGGATCCCAGTTCAGGTAATAACAGACTGGTAGGCAGCACCAGGTCCTGGATCTAATACTGAGGGAGGATTCCTTTTGTCTGCAATAGCGTCCTCGTGTTAGAACAAGCTCCAGAAATGGCTGCTACCAGGATCTGTGTCCCCAGAGTGAGCTCCGGTAGCCTCCTGCCTCTCTGGAATGCTCTCCAGGATTAGCAAATGGGTCTGGCTCAGGCTTCTATCAAATTATTGTTTCTGTCCTCGGTACCCAGAGCATGTGAAATTTTATATGTGCCCTTCAAGATTGGAGTCTCAATTTCCCACAACCCTCTGGCTCTCCCCAAATTAAACCCCGCTGGCCTTCAAAGTCAAATGTTTCAGGGCTTCATCTTCTGAGTGTAGGACCCCCTGGCTGCAGAGCCCAATGAGGACCTCAGACCCCATCACTTCTCGGGGAGAACCTCTGTAATTGTAGTGATTCTTCCATTCGTGGGACATTCACCTTGGGGTATGGATCTTAACTACACCATGTCTCTGCCCCTCTTACCATCTTACTATGGTTTCTTCTTCATATCTTTAATTGTAAACATACTTTCTTTTTTTTTTTCTTCTGTTTTTCCAGACTTTCTCATCAGTAGTTGCTCTGTGTGTAGTTGTAATTTTGGTGTCCCCAGGGGAGGAGGGATTTCAGGGTTTACTTTCTTTGCAATCTTGGCCACACCTCAGAACATCTTTATTTCTTACTCTATCACATATTTTTTAACTATCACATATTTTTTAACACAGGAAGTATACAGTTATTTTTCTTTATCTTTTTACTTTTATAAGAGGTAATTGAAAGTAGGGAAAGAGAGTTGTGGCAGGAAAACTGCTTTGGAATTAGAAAATAAGTACATTTACAACCTTATAAATATGGCTCTTTTTTGTTTCTTGTTCCTGGATATTTTTGGAATAAATATGATTTTCTGAAACTCATACTGACAGAAAACAGTCTCTTGACTTTAAAATGTGTTTCGAGGTACCACATATGTTTGCAGCAGTCATGCTTCCAGAATCTGGTGGAACAGTCATGATTTTAGATATTCTGCACTACTGTAAGATCATGGGCCCTTTAATTTGGCCTGATTTTTATTTTTTTTGATATCTTTATTCATGGTAACTCTCACATGTAAGGCTACATATAGCAAGAAAGAACAGTATGAAATATGTGAATCATGTTTTAGATTTTCATCTTTCTTCTCAATAGTACTTATTTGTTGAATGCTTGAATCTAAAAAAAGATGTTAATAGAAATCTTTAAATATATAGAGAATTCAAATATCCATATGAACACATACTTTTTTAATCAAGCAAGTAATTAATGTTTAGAACCATAGTTCATCTTTCTTAAAATGTTTAATAGTAATGTAGAAATACGTAGATTCTAGAAAGGCTACCTGTGATTTAAAATTAAAGCAGGGAAATAGGATCATTCCACTTTATCTGTGTTTGAACAGATAAATTCAGTAGTTTGGCAGTATATATAATTGAGAAAAATGTCATTTATTACAGGAGCCTGTGATATAATTTCTATTGATTTATCACTTTGTGTTTATCAGTAATCTGTGTAGATGTGTACTGTTAATTTAGAAGATATAGAAATTATAAGTATAGAATTCACCTATTTTTTATGTTAATAAAACTCTTTGAATTATTTTACGGAATCTTAAAAATGAAATCTCTTTGTGCAATTTACTCACAATATTTTATTTAAAACGTTTTAATTGTATTCAACTACAGATAAATTCTATAGAGCTGATGGATGAAATCATAGCATCATTATTTGAGTTTTGGTGCAATATACTCCACATGTATTATCACTTTTAATTATCAGAGCACTGTTGTGAGGTAGATGTTATCTCATATGAAGAATGTGAGACTCAGAAAGGGTAAAGAACCTGCCCAAGGTCACAAGGTTTCTATAGAACTGAGCTGGATTTGAATCTGGTTTCTTTATATTTGGAGACTTATTACTCTTGATACTGTTTGAGAATTGCTTGTTTAGGGAATCTATTTTTTGATCACCTTTGTTTATATAGATACCTCTGATGAAGGAAATACTTTTAGAACTTAAAAAAAAAATTCTTGGTAGTAACAAGAATAGATTTTTGAAAAACAGTATTTTAGAACCATTAAGTCCTATCATAGAAAACAGCGTTTACTTTAGCAACTCAGAATAATAATAACTAGATTATTCAGTCTATGCATACAGGCCATAATGTATCATGATCAGCTCATGAACATATATCTAAAGACAATTAGCATAGCACAGCATATTGGCAAATTGATTCTTTGGAAGAATTTCAGGATGCATTGGCATAATTGCCAGATGGTGAAGCAATGATTGAACCACATGGGATTGAATTTATCGATAGCAGCAATCCATTCTTCCAAATAGAATATATGCCAAGCACCACCTTGTAATCACAAACATCATCTGCTGCACATAGAAGGAAAAAACAGCATGGCTGTACTTATGATCTTAGTTGTTGTTGTTCAGTCGCTTAGTTGTGTCCAACTCTTTGCGACCCAATGGACTGCAGCACACCAGGCTTCCCTGTCCTTCACCATCTCCTGGAGCTTGTTCAGACTCATGTCCATTGAGTCAGTGATGCCATGCAACCATCTCATCCTCTGTCGTCCCCTTTTTCTCCTGCCTTCAATCTTACCCAGCATCAGGGTCTTTTCTAATCAGTCAGCTCTTTGCATCAGGTGGCCAAAGTATTGGAGTTTCAGCTTTCAATTAGATTCTTGCCTGGAGAATCCCATGCACAGAGTAGCCTGGTGGGCTGCAGTTCATGGGGTCACAAAGAGTTGGACATGACTGAAGTGACTTAGCATGCATGCACGTACCCATATTGAGGAGGGCAATCTGCTTTACCCAGTCTGCCAATTCAAATGTTAATCCTATCTAGACACACCTTCATAGGCATATCCAGAAATAATATTTAATCAAATATCTGGGTATCCTGTAACCCAGTCAAGGTGACATGTAAATTAACTATAACACATAGTGTATGCCACGAAGCTAACTATCTCTGTCTTCATAATTGTAAGTTCTACTTCTATGTCCACTTAACTAAGGAGGAGATAAAGGCTTAGCAAAATTGAATAACATGTGAAAGACCTCACCAGTGGCTGAGCAGTGGAGCTGGAATTTCCATGGTGACCTGTGCAAGTACTGTCCACTGCCATGCGGTCTCACAAAGGACACAGATAAGCGCCAAGCAGGACAGTAGAGAGCTGGGGAGGCAAAGAGGGCACAGAAGCAAAAGCAAGAATTTTCCTAATATTTTGTGGAAACGAGTCAGGTGTATATTCATTAATTTTCATTAGAATTTGGCAGCTCACTGGATATGGGAAGTAGGAAGAGGGAATGATAGCCAAATGACACTTTTTTTTTTTGTCCTGTATTAAAATGAAATTAGGTAACATAGGGTCTGGGGAGAGAAATGACGACTTCTCTACATGTCGAGCTTGCGCACTCTTTCTGGGTTCTTCCCTATTTCTCAATTTCATAATACTTTACATGAACCTCTGTTAGAGCCCTTAAACTGGTGTGCAGTAGCTTGTTTCATTTCTGTTCATGACTTTCTCCCCACCCCAATATTATGAAGTCTTCCAAGGCAGAGCCTGTTTCTGTTTCTGTACCTAGGAAAGAGTAAACTCATGGTTGGTACTTCAGGTGTGATAAGTGGACTAGAGAATATTTGGTCTGAGAGGCTGCAGAGAATGACAGAATTCCAAGGAGATGGAGTGTTGAAATAGATGTTGTGGGAATCTAATTGAAAGCCAACTCGAGATGAATGGAGATCCTCTGGCCAGCATGGAGGGCCTGACTCATAGAAATGCTTAATTTGGCATGAAACCAGAATGGCCTGTTTTCCTAATTATTTGTAAATGATGCTCAACTCCTTAGATACAGGAATGGAGAAAGGAACAGATTGAAATGAATGATTTGCAATAGATAACTTGGGAATTAAGGCTGGGGATAATGGCAGTTCAGTTCAGTACAGTTCAGTCGCTCAGTTGTGTCCAGCTCTTTGTGACCCCATGAGATGCAGCAATGCCAGGCCTCCCTGTCCATCACCAACTCCTGGAGCCTACCCAAACTCATTTTGATTGAGTTGGTGATGCCATCCAACCATCTCATCCTCTGTCATCCCCTTTTCCTCCTGCCCTCAATCTTTCCCAGCATCAGGGTCTTTTCACATCAGTCAGCTCTTCTCATCAGGTAGGCAAAGTATTGGAGTTTCAACATCAGTCCTTCCAATGAACACCCAGGACTGATCTCCTTTAGGATGGACTGGTTGGATCTCCTTGCAGTCCAAGGGACTCTAGTCTTATGGACTCTGCTAGAGAGGGAGAGGGTGGGAAGATTTGGGAGAATGGCATTGAAACATGTAAAATATCATGTATGAAACGAGTTGCCAGTCCAGGTCCGGGGCACGATACTGGATGCTTGGGGCTGGTGCACTGGGATGACCCAGAGGGATGGAATGGGGAGGGAGGAGGGAGGAGGGTTCAGGATGGGGAACACATGTATACCTGTGGCGGATTCATTTTGATATTTGGCAAAACTAATACAATTATGTAAAGTTTAAAAATAAAATTAGAAATATGCAAAAAAAAAAAAAAAAATGAGTCTTCTCCAACACCACAGTTCAAAAGCATCAATTCTTTGGTGCTCAGCTTTCTTCACAGTCCAACTCTCACATCCATACATGACCACTGGAAAAACCATAGGCTTGACTAGACGGACCTTTGTTGGCAAAGTAATGTCTCTGCTTTTTTAATATGCTATCTAGGTTGGTCATAACTTTCCTTCCAAGAAGTAAGCCTCTTTTAATTTCATGGCTGCAATCATCATCTGCAGTGATTTTGGATCCCCAAAAAATAAAGTCTGACACTGTTTCCTCTGTTTCCCCATCCATTTCCCATGAAGTGATGGGACCAGATGCCATGATCTTAGTTTTCTGAATGTTGAGCTTTAAGCCAACTTTTTCACTCTCCTCTTTCACCTTCATCAAGAGGCTTTTGAGTTCCTCTTCACTTTCTGCCATAAGGGTGGTGTCATCTGCGTATCTGAGGTTATTGATATTTCTCCTGGCAATCTTGATTCCAGCTTGTGCTTCTTCCAGCCCAGCATTTCTCATGATATCTGTAGATATCTGTATTGATTTTAGTTCCTTCATTTATGATGTTGGTGATTTGTGTCTTCTCTCTTTTTTTCCCTGGTCTTTCCCTATGGCTGTCGTAACAAATTACCACAATGTTGGTAACGTAAAACAATAGAAATTTATTCTCACAGTCTGGTTCAAAATAAGTTTTACTAGGTTGAAATAAAAGTGTCTGCAGGGCCATGCACCCACTAGACTCCAGAGGGAAATCTGTTTCTTGCTTTAAAAAAAAAACATTAACCAGCATTCCTTGGCTTCTGGCTACATCAATTCAACATATGCACTCATGGTCACATTGCCTTCTCCTATTCTGTCTGAATCTCTTTTTGCCTCCCTCTTTTTGCCTCCCTCTTTTTGGGTTACATGTGATAGCTTTTAGGCCCAACTGGAATAATCCAGGATAATCTTCCCATATGACAAATCCTTACTCACATCCACAAACACTATATTTTGACATCTGAGGTAACATTAACAAGCTCTAGGGATTAGGAGATATATATCTTTTGAGGGGCCATTATTCAGCCTTCCACAATCTGGCTCAAAGTTTATCAATTTTATTGATATTTTCAATGAGCCAGATTTTGGTTTCATTTGATTGATTTTTTTCCTCAGTTGTCTCCTTATCTATTTCATGGATTTCCGTTCAGATCTTTATTATTATTTTATCTTGTGTTTTGAGGGGTTTCTTTTGTCCCTCTTCTGATTTTATAAGGTGGAAGCCAAGGTTGTTGCTATAAATTTTCCTCTATTCTACTTTAGCTCCATTCCACAAGTTTTTGTATGATGCATTTTCATATTATTTTAGTTCAGAATACTTTCTAATTTCCCATTATTTCTTTGATCCACGGAAATTTGTTATTCAGGTTCTGATCTGGGGGGTATTTTCCAATTATCTTCCCATTTATTGATTTGTATGTTAATTTTATTATAATCAGAGAACACTCTCTGTATGACTTGAATCCTATTAA
Source organism: Bubalus bubalis (assembly GCF_019923935.1). Taxonomy (NCBI): domain Eukaryota; kingdom Metazoa; phylum Chordata; class Mammalia; order Artiodactyla; family Bovidae; genus Bubalus; species Bubalus bubalis. Next base: position 79,229,912 of record NC_059160.1, on the reverse strand, counting down.
ATTAATTGAGACCAGTTTTAGAGCTCAGAATATAATCTGTCTTAATAAATGTTCTAAGACATTTAACATACATTTACTGTTGAAAAGAACATTTGGTCTATAGGATGTGGTCTGAATACTAGGTCAAGTTTGTTTATCGTGTTGTTGATGTCTTCTGTATCTTTGCTGATTATCTTTGCTTAGCCTATTTTGACTATTACTCAGAAAGAGGCAATGAAATATCCAAGCATAACTTTGGGTTTTTCTGTTTTCCCTTGGAGTTGTGTTTTATGCTTCATATAATTTGAAGCTTTTATTAGGTGCCAAGAAGTTTAGGGTTGTTATGTCCTCTTGCTAAATTAAACTCTTTATCATTACAAGTTGTACTTTCCCACCTTTTTGCATGCCTGGTAATTTTTTATGGTATGCCAGAACTATTGAATTTTATCTTACTGTTGAACTTGGTTCTGGGATGCTACTCACTTTCTTGGAAGCATTTGAGTCTTTAATTTAAATGTTTTAGATGGTGTCCAAGCAATGTTTAACCTTGGACTAAATATATATATTACTGAGGTAAAACTCTTCTGAATATTCTTCCTTATGCTAGTTCTGTGTAAATTCCTGGAGTTCACTACTTTAGTTCTTTCCTGCGACTCTTTCTCCTGCCTAGGGTAGTTTCTTCACAAAATGTTTACTAATCAGTTCTCAACTGAAAATTCAAAGAGTCCTGCGTATCTCCAGTGTCCTCTCTGTGATGTTCTCTTCTCTCCAGCACTCTGCACTGTGAACTCTTGTCACCTGGGTCCTGAGCTGCACTGTTTCAACTTAAGGTGGCCATCAGTTTGCCTGGTTTCCCCTCCCCATACTGCAGCCTTCTGTATAACTGCCTGAATACTTTATTCCAGATTTTAGCTGGGGCATTTGTAACGTTCATCTCATTTACTTCCTGAATCTCAGGAGTCATATTCTTTGTCTCCTTATCATGTGAAGTATTGTTTCATGCATTGTTGCCTGGCTTTTTAATTGTTGCATATTGGAGGTAAATCTGGTAACTGTTACTTCATCTTGTCTGAAAGTGGAAGTCAGGACCTGGAATTTTATACAAAGTGTGGTCTAGTGCATTTTTTAATCACACCCGGAGAAAATTCTGTGGGCTCAGCTTCTTCACAGTCAGCCTGTCCACAGGAATGGCTGCACTTGTCAGACTGTCCTTTACACCAGAGCCCCTGCCACAACTGGATGATCACTGTGAAAGTTGTTGACACTTAGTATGAAGTGTTCAGAATGATGGAAAAGATAAACCCATTTGGAGTTTTTGCCTGTATTGTTTTATTATGTATTATATTTTGTACTCTTCATTTCCATTTTGCTTTAATTATCTAGAGGCTTTAGTTTTTATTGTGTGGGAATTTCTGTTTTTCAAAGACAAATGTTTTGTTAACAATAAACTGTGAAATGTTTGTGTACTTAAAGTGTTTTTAATTACAAAACTCAAAAGACATTTTATAAGTAGAGCATGACATTTTAAATTTTCACACTCTACCTATTAATATATTTGAATATTTCTTGCCTCATAGCTTGCATAAAATGAAGATTAATGGTTTGCATTCATGAAGTTAGTTTTACTGCCTAATAAAGCTTAGTTTATGATTTTAATGAAAGAAAATTATTTAAATCTGTTCATGCATAATCAGATGTACAGCTGCTATGACCAAAATTTATCTTTAAAAAATATTTCAGTACAGTAAAGGAACTACCATTGTTTATTATTATTAGGAATTCCAAACCAAAAGAAAGTCTAAAACCCAAATGTAACCATATTTTTTATCTGTAACATTGTTTTTCATTTTTATTGTAGTATAGTTGATTTAAAGTATTGTGTTAGTTTTAGCTCTTCAGCAAAGTGAATCGAGTATACATATACATATATCTACTCTTTATTAGATTCTTTTCCCATATAAGTCATTACAGAGTTTTGAGAACCTGTATACAGTAGGTCCTTATTAGTTATCTGTCTTATATATGGTAGTGTACATATGTTAATCCCAATCTCCCAATTTATCGCTCCCCCTTTTTCCCCCTGGTAACCATAAGTTTGTTTTCTACATCTGTGACTCTGTTTTGTAAATAAGTTCATTTTGTAACGTTTTTTTAAGGTTCTACATGTAAACAAAATGATATGATTTTTTTATTTCTCTGTCTGACTTCGTTCATTGTGACACTCTCTAGGTCCATCCATGTTGCTGCAGATGACATTATTTCATTCTGCTTCATGGCTTAGTAATATTCCATTGTGTATATATACACCAGATCTTTTTTATGCATTCCTCTGTTGATGAACATTTAGGTTGCTTCCATGTCCTGGCTACTGTAAATAGTGCTGTAATAAACATTGGATGCATGTATCTTTTCAAATTATGATTTTCTCCAGATGACAGGATCACATGGTAGCTCTACCTCTAGTTTTTTAAGGATCCTTCATACTTTTATCCATGTGTACCAATCTACATTCCCACCAACAGTGTAGGAGGGTTCACTTTTCTCCACATCCTCTCCAGCATTGATTGTTTATAGATTTTTTTGATGGTGGCCATTCTGACCTGTGTGAGGTTGATACCTCATGTAGTTTTTATTTGCATTTCTCTAATAATTAGTGATCTTTTCGTGTGTCCTTTGGCCATCTGTATGTCCTCTTTGGAGAAATACGATCTTTCATCCATTTCTTGATTGGATTGTTTGTTGTTTTTAACTTTTTTTATATTGAGCTGCATGAGCTATTTGTATATTAGAGAGATTAATCCCTTGTCAGCCTCTTTGTTTGCAAATATTTTCTCCCATTATGTGGTTGTCTATTCATTTTATTTACAGTTTCTTTGCTGTGCAAAAGCTTTTAAGTTTAATTAGGCCCCATTTGTTTATCTTTTTTTATTTTCAAAGTAAAATAAAGGGGATATATCAAAAAAGATCATGATGTAAATTATGTCAGAAAGTGTTCTGCCTATGTTCTATTCTAAGATTTCTGTAGTATCTAGCCTTAACTTAGGTCTTTAGTCAATTTTGAGTTTATTTTTGTGTGTAGTGCTAGGAAGAGTTCTAACTTTATTATTTTACATGTAGCTGTCTAGTTCTCCTAGCACCACTTAGTGAAGAAAGTGTCTTTCAGTTCAGTTCAGTTCAGTCACTAAGCCATGTCCAACTCTTTGTTACCCCATTCACTGCAGCCCGCCAGGCTTCCCTGTCCATCACCAACTCCTGGAGTGTGCTCAAACTCATGTCCATCAAATTGATGATGCCGTCCAACCATCTCACTCTCTGTCATCCCCTTCTCCTCCTGCCTTCAATCTTTCCTAGTATCAGGATTTTCTCCAGTGAGTCAGTTCTTCGCATCAGGTGGCCGAAGTATTGGAGTTTCAGCTTCAGCATCAGTCCTTCTAATGAATATACAGGACTGATTTCCTTTAGGACTGATTGGTTTGATCATGCAGTCCAAAAAGTCTCTGCTTTTTAATAAGCTGTCTAGGTTGGTCCTAGCTTTTCTCCCAAGGACCAAATGTCTTTTTTTTTTCATGGCTGCAGTCACCATCTGCAGTGATTTTGGAGCCCAAGAAAACAAACCTGTCACTGTTTGCATTGTTTCCCATCTATTTGCCATGAAGTAATGGAACCAGATGGAATGGGAAAGACTAGAGATCACTTTAAGAAAATTAGAGATATCAAGGGAACTCTTCATGCAAAAATGGGCATAATAAAGGAAAGAAAATATATGGACCTAACGGAAGCAGAAGATATTAAGAAGAGGTGGCAAAAATACACAGAATAACTATACAAAAAAGATCTTAATGACCCAGATATTCAAGATGGTGTGATCACTCACCTAGAACCAGACATCATGTATGGGAATTCAAGTGGGCCTTAGGAAGCATCACTACGAACAAAGCTAGTGGAGGTGATGGAATTCCAGTTGAGCTATTTCAAATCCTAAAAGATGATACTGTGAAAGCGCTGCACTCAATATGCCAGGAAATTTGGAAAACTCAGCAGTGGCCACAGGACTGGAAAAGGTCCATTTTCATTCCAATCCCAAAGAAAGGTAATGCCAAAGAATGCTCAAACTACTGCACAATTGCACTCCTCTTACATGCTAGCAAAGTAATGCTCAAAATTCTCCAGTCCAGGCTTAAACAATACATGAACCATGAACTTCCAGATGTTCAAGTTGGATTTATAAAAGGCAGAGGAACCAGAGACCAAATTGCCAACATCTGCTGGATCATCAAAAACCAAGAGAGTTCCAGAAAAACATCTATCTCTGCTCTATTGACTATGCCAAAGCCTTTAACTGTGTGGATCACAATAAAATCTGGAAAATTCTTAAAGAGATGGGGTTACCAGACCACCTGACCTTTCTCTTGAGAAATCTCTATGCAGGTCAGGAAGCAACAGTTAGAACTGTACATGGAACAACAGACTGGTTCCAAATAGGAAAAGGAGTACGTCAAGGCTATATATTGTTGCTCTGCTTATTTAACTTATATACAGAGTACATCATGAGAAACCCTGGGCTGGATGAAGCCCAAGCTGGAATCAAGTTTGTGGGGAGAAAGATCAATAACCTCAGATGTGCAGATTACACCACCCTTATTGCAGAAAGCAAAGAAGAACTAAAGAGCCTCTTGATGAAAGTGAAAATGGAGAGTGAAAAAGTTGGCTTAAAGCTCAACATTCAGAAAACGAAGATCATGGCATTTGGTCCCATCACTTCATGGGAAATAGGTGGGGAAATAGTAGAAACAGTGTCAGACTTTTTTTTTTTTTTTTTTTGAGCTCCAAAATCACTGCAGTTGGTGACTGCAGCCATGAAATTAAAAGGCGTTTGCTCCTTGGAAGAAAAGTTATGACCAACCTAGACAGCTTATTAAATAGGAGAGATTACTTTGCCAACAAAGGACTGTCTATTCAAAGCTATTGTTTTTCCAGTAGTCGTGTACAGATGTGAGAATTGGACTATAAAGAAAGCTGAGCACCAAAGAATTAATGTTTTTAAACTGTGGTGTTGGAGAAGACTGTTGAGAGTCCCTTGGACTGCAAGGAGATCCAGCTAGCTTATCCTAAAGGAGTTCAGTCCTGGTTGTTCATTGGAAGGACTGAAACTGGAGGTTGAAGCTGAAACTCCAATTCTTTGGCCACCTGATGCAAGGAGCTGACTCATTTGAAAAGACCATGATGCTGGGAAAGATTGAAGGCAGGGGGAGAAGGGGACAGCAGAGGATGAGATGGTTGGATGGCATCACCGACTCAATGGACATGAGTTTGAGTAAGTTCTGGGAATTGGTGATGGACAGGGAGGCCTGGCGTGCTGCAGTCCATTGGGTTGCAAAGAGTTGGAGACGAATAAGTGCCTGAAATGAAATAATTAATGAATGAATGATGGAACCAGATACCGTGATCTTTGTTTTTCGAATGTTGAGTTTTAAGCCAGCATTTCATTGTCCTCTTTCACTTTCATCAAGAGGCTCTTCAGTTCCTCTTCATTTTCTGCCATAAGGGTGGTGTCATCTGCATATCTGAGGTTATTGATATTTTTCCCAGCAATCTTCATTTCAACTTGTGTTTCATCCAGCCCAGCATTTGCAGTGATGTACTCTGCATATAAGTTAGATAAGCAGGGTGACAATATACAACCTTGACATACTCCTTTCCCAGTTTGGAACCAGTCTGTTGTTCTATGTCTGGTTCTTGCCTCATTTATCATAGATCGATCACCATAGGTGCTTGTGTTTATCTCTGGATTTTCTATTATGTTCCATTGATCTATATTTTTGATTTTTTGCCAGTACATGCTGTTTTGATTCCTGTAGCTTTCGAGTATAGTTTAAAGTCACAGAACCTGATTACTCCAGCTCTGTTTTTCAAAACCCAGATTAAAAAAAAAAAAACAACTGGAAATAAATATGTGATGTTATGTGATAATTTATCTCTTGTTATTTTGGCTAATAAAACTTTAATCCTAATTTGTCATCATTTTCTCTTTATTTTTCTGCCCTCCCATATCAGTATTGCTTAAACTATCAAGTCATGAAATAGGTTAATAGAGCAAATAGATACATCTATCCAAAGATTATGATAGATTTCTTGCAGAAGACTAGTTTCTCATCTATGGAGTTTCCTAAAAGCTGAAAAATGTATTTGGGTGTTTTTTGTTTTGTTCTGTTTTGTCATAACATCATAGTTGTTGTCTTTAAATTTTTTTCATGGTATATAAAGTAAATTATAATATATTCCCCTTCCTGGATCACATTCTTGTCATGGTGAAAGGGCTTGCATAACTCAGTGAAGCTTTGAGCCATGCTGTACAAGGCCACCCAAGACAGATGTGTCATAGTGAAGAGTTCTGACAAAACATGGTCCACTGGAGGAGGAAATGGCAACCCACTCTGTTATTCTTGCCGCAAGAAACCCTATTAACAGTACGAAAAGTCACAAATATATGACACTAGAAGATGCGCTCCCCAGGTGGGAAGGTGTCCAGTATGCTACTGGGGAAGGATGGAAGGCAATCACTAAATACTCCCGAAAGAATTAAGTAATGGGCCAAAGTGTAAACAGTGCTCACCTGTGGATGTGTCTGGTGGTGAAAGTAAAGTCTGATTCTGTAAAGACATAGGAGCCTGAGTGCTACAGTCCATGGGATAACAAACAATCAGCTACAACTTAGCCACTGAATAATCTTGTATATAATTTTTTGATTTATGGAAATAGGTAGATGTTTATGTGATGGTGTGCACAGTCCTTATTTTGTGGCTCATTCATAGATTTCTAAGTTTGAAGATGAGTCTGCTTTTCAGAGAACTGATCCAGATATATTTCTATATTGTCATAAAAGCTACCTATTTGAAACAACCTTCTTAAAACTTTACTTAAATATAAAACAACTTGAAATTTATAATACTCTTAGCATGCTTTCTAAATGAGTGTGTCCAGTCTTACCATCTAGAGACAAAATTGTTGGAAGTCAATCAAGTCTTCATGTGATTATAATCGTTCCTTTGTAGAGATGAATATCTTCACCCAGTAAGGTTCAATACTAATTAATGCGCTGCCTTGACATCCTGTATGAACTTTTATTGCTGAGACAATAGCACATTCTATTCCATTTCTGTGAACTGGAATATTAGATTTCCAGAAGATTCCAAAATAGTGAAATTTTCTCAGATTTCTACCAGACTTGGTTTCAGTATCAGTATCAGTTCAGTCGCTCAGTCATGTCTGACTCTTTGCGACCCATGAACCGCAGCACGCCAGGCTTCCTGTCCGTCACAAATTGCCGGAGTCTACCCAACCCATGTCCATTGAGTCGGTGATGGCCATCCAACCATCTCATCCTCTGTCGTCCCCTTCTCCTGCCCTTAATCTTTCCCAGAATCAGGGTCTTTTCAAATGAGTCAGCTCTTCGCATCAGGTGGCGAAAGTATTGGAGTTTCAGCTTCAACATCAGTCCTTCCAATGACTTGGTTTAGGGTTTACTTAAAAAAAAAAAAAAAATAGCCTCCAGGAAAAATTCCTCTAATGAAGCAATTAACATCCTAGTGATCGCAGGCTATTTCTTATACAATGGGAATACCAAAGATCCTTTTAGTCAACTCTGGCACCACGACACTATACAGCATGCGTCTGTGACGTTGTTACAAGCACTTCCGGGAATAGAAGGGGCACTTAGGTAGTTATGGCCAAATGATAGGCCCCAATTGGTTAGTTACCTTACTTAAGGCCTGGGGGTTCAGATCTAGAGCTTTTTAGAATCGGTCTAGATTCTGATACAGAGACACCATTTTGAAAGCCCATTGATATTTTTAAAGTATCATTTAAAACCACTAGGAAACTATTAAAGAATCTATAAATATCATATATATACCTATATAAAATAGATTTAAAATTTTATCTCTTTATTATCTTTTGGGTATTTTTATTAATAATATTCATTTCAGTCATAACTGAGTCTGATATCACAGTCAGATTCCTTAACTTTAGTTAAATACATTGGAATGAATTTTGTTACTTTAGTCAAATAAATTGTAATAAATTCTGTTCCTTGTTTAATTGTTTTTTAATGAATGCCATTCTTTCAGTTGATTAAAGCCATTTTTCCAGTGACTTTGTAAGTTGTCCCACATTGAGTGGATTTTAAATAGTAATTAATTGCCTGGGAAGCAGAAGAACAGAGTGGTTATTACAGCTCATAGGAATTTAAGGAAAAAGAATTTCTAACCATTACAGTTATGTAGATCTTCCCCCTAGTATCCATAAAATGTTTTAACTTGAATTCTCTCTAGTTGATTTTATAGTTTCAACTCATATATTTACTGTTTTCAAAAATATATTATGCCCCTATTTCTATAAAAGTACACATGTTCTGTTTTTAAATGCCAAGTTGTGTTGATTCCATAGAGATTTGGGGAAATTTATCCTAATGGGAATAATTACTGTGGAAGCTAAAAATAATAGACGTGTCCTTCTTTTTCCTTCTTTTTTTTAAAAAGCTGGACCTGTGATCTGCAGAATGCTGAGTTATCCCCCAACTCGCCGAGCGTTAATTGTGGGTTGTGGTCTACAAATGTTCCAACAGCTCTCAGGCATTAACACCATCATGTATGTATTTCTTTCTAACTTTTTACTGAAAAGATTGTGAGGAATTATTTTATATGAAAAAAATAGTAGAACTCTTGATTTGTTTTTATTAAATGTGTAGAAGTCTCCTTTGGGGAGATACTTAACTGTACAGTATTAAAAAAAAAACTGTATAGTTTAAAAATCTTACCAAATTTTAACTAGAAGGAAGTGACTTATTTTGTTCATTGTAATTATTGGCTTTATTTGATTTCTTACAATTTCTTTTTTATGCCATCAATTAGTTTATTTTATTCTGAGCTACTAAATGTTTCATTTTTCATAAGCTATTTCTTGATTCTCATTAAAAAGTAAACCAAAGGGTAAACCTGGCATTTATTAGAGATCAGTGGACACACAACTAGTTCATTTCCTTTTAGGGCAGTCAGTTACAATGCAGTGTCATAAGAACATTAATAGAAGTATGTTTTTTACAACTAGAGTACAGTGGACCAGGGATGGGCTGGGAGCAAAGTAGGGAATATACAAAAGTTCTGCGTTTTCTAATTTTCAAAGTAATTCTCAAAGTTGTATGTGTGTTGTGGGTGAAGCAGAGTGAATAGTGGGGGTTCTGCCATATTTCATTCATTCGATGTTAAACCCATTTTTGATGGTTGATTTTGTGCTAGATACATAGCAGTGAATACAGGAGACACGGTCCTTGGCCTTATAGAGTATACAGGCTGGTGCAGGAAACAACACATTAAATAAATTCACAATTTAATACAGAATTTCAAATTGTCATAAAGAGAGCTACGTAAGATTGTTCCAAGAGAAGACTTTTAAGATCCTAAGTGATGGAATATGGGTTAGAGAAAAGCTGATTTTTGCTGAGAATCTGGTTATTGATGAAAAGCTATGTTCTCAGAAGCTTTCCCCTATACATACTGGTTAAAATTATTCATTAGAAAAATACAAATTATGTAAAATTAGATTTTACCTAGTAAACATTTGTTTTGGGGACTTTTGATTATTTTTTTAATTACTTGGGTTATAATGAATTATTCTGTGGTAATTTCAGAAGAGTAAATTAGTTAAAGTAACTAGGGCCCAAGGACCCATTAGATTAAGTTGGAATTTACTAAGAAACTCCAACTTGAATATATCTATACCCTTTGTGAATTTGACTTTAATGGTAATCCTTGTTAGCGTTCTGAACTACATTTTAATATTGGTTCTCTCCTCCCCTCTAACATTTACTTTCATTTTTTCCTCACCATTATCATATCTATTAAGCTTATCTGTCAGTATAGCACCTAACATTTTTGTGTCTGGACGTGGCACACCATGACTTTTCTGAGGTACATCCCACTGTCCTTAGTGTGGTAATGGTATGGAATTGTAACAAGGGTAGCACCAATCTTTCAAACAACGCAATTCAGTAATAATCCTATGTACAAATTTAGTTCATCAACGTAATTTAATATATGTCCTATTTCTGAAAAACTTTTGTTTGTTCTACCCTTTTCTAGGCATTTAAATTTGACAAGTTTAAAGCATAGAAAGTGAATTTTTGTTGTGCTTTTTTGTATTCCTGTAAAACAAGGATCACAGACAGGGCCAATCTAATTGGTAGGTGAGGTGAAGCCAGTGTGTTCCTAGTTGAAATGATTGTTATATAGTCCACTTGTGATATCTAATGTAAAGTGTGCTGATTCAGGTTTTCAAATTTTAATAAAGTGGTCATTTCTCCAAATTCTCAGTCTTTTCACAGTGCGATCAAGTGATATGACTATAAGGATTTTGATATTCCTTAAGATGTATGATAGTCATTAATGTACTTTGCTTATCACAAACTAATAGGTAATGTCTTCAATACAGCTGTTGCTTGTAGTTGAGCATTAATCCTGAAAAGTAGGAATAATAAAATAAGGTAAATGATGGTTAATTTTATACTGTGTCTACATGATGCAGAATAGCTGGCAACTTCCTGCAGACTTTAATATAACCTTAGTACTGGAGGTTAGAAGACTAGACACTTAAATGATGTTACCTATGCTAAGTAACTGTTGGTTTTTCATAGTACATAACTTCAGGCATTCATATTTTAAGCCCATAAAACTGTAAATCAATTTATTTAAAAATAGACCATGCTATTTTTATTATTTGGATGGAAAATGACTAATTTAGGGTCCTCATATAAAGTGTTTTCTTCTACTTTATCTAGTCTGTATTCATGTGTGTGCATGTATGTTTTTCTTTTTTCATTTTTTCCCCCATTATCCTTCGGTTCAGTTCAGTTCAGTCGCTCAGTCGTGTCCAACTCTTTGTGACCCCGTGAATCACAGCACGCCAGGCCTCCCTATCCATCACCAACTCCCGGAGTTCACTGAGACTCACGTCCATCGAGTCAGTGATGCCATCCGGCCATCTCATCCTCTGTCATCCCCTTTTCCTCCTGCCCCCAATCCCTCCCAGCATCAGAGTCTTTTCCAATGAGTCAACTCTTCGCATGAGGTGGCCAAAGTACTGGAGTTTCAGCTTTAGCATCATTCCTTCCAAAGAACACCCAGGGCTGATGTCCTTTAGAATGGACTGGTTGGATCTTCTTGCAGTCCAAGGGACTGTCAAGAGTCTTCTCCAACGCCATTATCCTTAAGATACAGTAAATGCTATTATAATTTTTGTTTCTTATAGTTTAAAATAATCTTTAAATGCAGCTTAATAGCTTTTTATTGCCTTTACTAGAAAATATCTATTACATTTTTTCATTTTAAAATGTTATTTAATTCAGAATTCAGTTTTTATGAATATTTTATGTATATTACTCTTTATTCTTTTTCACTTCTTCTCTTTCAAGTGGAAAATGAAGCAGGCAGTGCTCCTTTATATTTCCAACCCAAACTTAATAATCTGTAGAAGTTGAAATATTTTTTATAAAATCCATTTTCTACCCCAAGTTTGAATTCTGACTTTTACCAAGAACAGTTCATAAAAGATCATATGAAAAAATATTGAAACATAAATCATCCTTACAATTGTATTATATAATCTTACCATGTTTAGTTTGCTCTGGTCTCCCACATAGTATCTTTATTTCTATATCCATTAATTAGTATTCTATATCAGTTAAAGAAATAGATTTATTTCTTAGAATATTTATTCTCTCTATGAAAAAAAAATATATATATGTTGTGAGTGTATCTGGGTATCTTATATTTGTATAAGTCATGTTTATATCCTAACCCATACCTTATCGTCCTCCTGTCATATAGAGCATAGGACTTCTAAGGTCTTAAAACTGTTAAATACTTCAGACACTACATTTAACTTTTAGAAGAGGCAATTTTCTATTTTGACTCTAATCAATAATTTCAAACATGCTGCTGAATAGGTTATTCTCTATTCACAAGAGAGAAGAACAGAGCAAATAGAGTTCTGTTTTCCTGATATATTCCTGCTATATTATTGCACTACCTCACAGACCAATAAAATATTTCCACATGTCAAAATAAATGCAAGAGTAGTGATCTATGAAGAATACGATGATTAATGTGAAAACAACTGACTTAAGTAATTCTCATGTGATCTATTCTAAACTCTGGTTTTAGTGTCAATAGTTTTCCAATTTCTAGCTAAGAGTTTTTAATTTATTAATGAAAGGGTCATTCCCACATTATTATTACCACAACCAAAATGTGTATGGGTGAGTAATTAGGTGGTAGGGAGGGAGAGGGGAAAAAAAAAAGAGAAAGTAAAAGAAAGGAAACACTTGGCTACTTTTGGGTTTGTTAGCATCTTCCTTCTTTTGAGGAACTTAAAATAAGCTATATTTTGATACGTCTTGATAATCATAAAATTAGTCCATCTTGGACAGGTGGAAAGTAGCAGAGTTTTACCTGGGAAAACCAAGTGTTTAAATGGATCATTTTAAGGTGACACAGAAAATCTGCAGTAAAGAGGAGAAGGAAATCCAGAATTTTAAGCTTTTATGTCAGCTTCAGGTAAAAGGGATTATGGGTATATAAACTTCTTTTGGACACTCTAAATAGTCTGCTATTTTTAAGCTGCTCTTCTTTTAGATTAATGCTCCCAGATTTATCTCTTCTTTCTCTTTTCTACTAACTTAAAGTAGGGGTGGGAAATAGGCAATTACATAGGATGGGCAGATTATTCCCACTTGCATAACTGCTTTACTTTAATCCCCGGTGGATCACTACTTCTTTGTGTTTACTAGAGATAATAGAAGGCTTTGGAAAAAATGGCCTTGCAATACTAATCTTAATAGCTATCATTTACTAAGCATTAATATTGGGTTGGTGCAAAACTAATTGCAGTTTTGCATTGTTGAACTTTGTTATTTTATATTGAAATACATTTGTAAAAAAATGTGGTTATGTTATACACCATTTTCATGTGCATTTCTCGCTTCTTTTTTTTTTTTTTTTTTTTTTGGTAATGCCTTATTACTTGCTGTTTATTTTATATTTATTTTAGACTAGGGAAATGATGTTAGGCAAAAAAGCATATTTGAGCAATTTTCTTATTTGAGTTCAAAATGGGCCATAAAGCAGCGGAGATAACGCACAACATCAGCAACACATTTGGCCCAGGGACTGCTTACAACTTTACAGTGCAGTGGTGGTTAACAAACAGCTAACACATTCACAGTACAGAGGATCATTGAAGCTGATCCTCTTACAACTGCACGAGAAGTTGCTGAAGAACTCAACATCAACCATTCTATGGTCATTTGGCGTTTGAAGCAAATTGGAAAGGTGAAAAAGCTCCATAAGTCAGTGGCTCATGAGCTGACCACATATCAAAAGCATCATCATTAGAGTGTTGTCTTCTCTTATTCTTCGCAATAACAATGAACCATTTCTCAATTGGATTGTGATGAGCAATGAAAAGTGAGTTTTATATGACAACTAACAACAACTAGCTCAGTGGTTGGACTGAGAAGAAGCTCCAAAGCACTTCCCAAAGCCATACTTGCACAAAAAAAGGTCATGATCACTGTTTGATGGTCTGCTACAAGTCTGATCCACTATAGCTTTCTGAATCCTAATGAAACCATTACATCTGAGAAAGTATGCTGAGCAAATTAATGAGATGCCCCGAAAACTGCAACATCTGGAGCCGGCATTGGTCAACAGAATGGGCCAAATTCTTCTCCATGACAACGCCTGACTGCATATCATGCAACTAATGCTTCAAAAATTGAGTGAATTGGGCCACAAAGTTTTGCCTCATCTGCCATATTCTCCTGACCTCTTGCCAACTGACTATGACTTCTTCAAGCATCTTGACAATTTTTGCAGGGAAATCACTTCCACATCCAGCAGTAGGCAGAAAATGCTTTCCATTTTGTCAAATCCCAAAGCATAAGTTTTTTATGCTACAGAAGTAGACAGATTTATTTCTCATTTGCAAAAATGTATTGATTGTAATGGTTAATACCTTGTTTAATAAAAATGTTTTTGAGTCTAGTTATAATGATTTAGGAGAAGGCAGTGGCACCCCACTCCAGTACTCTTGCCTGGAAAATCCCATGGACGGAGGGGCCTGGTAGGCTGCAGTCCATGGGGTCGCTAAGAGTTGAACACGACTAGGCGACTTCACTTTCACTTTTCACTTTCTTGCATTGGAGAGGGAAATGGCAACCCACTCCAGTGTTCTTGCCTGGAGAATCCCAGGGATGGGGGAGCCTGGTAGGCTACCATCTATGGGGTCACACAGGGTTGGACAGGACTGAAATGACTTAGCATAGCATAGCATAATGATTTAAAGTTCACTGTCCAAAACCAGAATTACATTTACACCAACCTAATACCTGGTACTACTGGCATGTAAAATAAGTATTATCAGAAAAGGAAAAATAGGACAACACTTTTAGCCTCTTCAGTAATATAATTATTTATTGTCATGGTAAAAACAAACATGTTTACTATTTTTTATATATAACACTATAAAAATTTTCATAGACGTGACCTCTCTTGTTCTTTATAAATATCCTATTGAGTCAGCAAGGCAGTTCTTCTGTTTATTCTCAAACTAAGGAAGCAAAAGCTTAATGAGTTAAAGTGACTTGTCCACTGTAACACAAGTTTTAGAGCTGAGGGTTGTTGTTGTTCAGTTGCTAAGTTGTGTCTGACTCTTTCTGACCCCATGGACTGCAGCAAGCCAGGCCACCCTATTCCTCACTATCTCTCAGAGTATGCCAAAGTTCATGTTCATTGAATTGGTGATGCTATCCAACCATCTAATCCTCTGCAACCCTCTTCTCCTTTTGCCTTCAATCTTTCCCAGCATCAGGGTCTTTTCCAGTGAGTCAGCTGTTCACATCAGGTGGCCAAAGTACTGAAGCTTCAGCATCACTCCTTCCAGTGAGTATTCAGAGTTGATTTTCTTTAGAATTGACTGGTTTGATCTCCTTGCTGACCAAGGGACTCTCAAGATTCTCCAGCACCACCATTTGAAAACATCAATTCTTTGGTGCTCAGCTTTCTTTATGATCCAAGTCTCACATCTCTACATGACTACTGGAAAAACCATGGATTTTAACAATACAGACCTTTGTGATGTCTCTGCTTTTTAAAATGCTGTCTAGGTTTGTCATAGCCTTCCTTCCAGGGAGGAAGTGTCTTCTAATTTCATGGTTGCAGTCACCATCTGCAGTGATTTTGAGGACCAAGAAGAGAAAATCTGTTACTACTTCCACTTTTTACCCTTGATATGAAGTGATGGGATAGCATGCCATGATCTTCACTTTTTGAATGTTGAGTTTTAAGCCAGCTTTTTCACTCTTCTCTTTCACCCTCATCAAAGGGCTATTCAGTTCCTCTTCACTTTTTGCCATTATGGTGGTATCATCTGCATATCTCACGTTGATATTTCTACTGGCAGTCTTGATTCCAGCTTGTAACTCATCCAGCCCAGCATTTTGCATGATGAACTCTGTTGCTGCTGCTGCTACTGCTAAGTCACTTCAGTCGTGTCCGACTCTGTGCGATCCCATAAACAGCAGCCCACCAGGCTTCCCCATCCCTGGGATTCTCCAGGCAAGAACACTGGAGTTGCCATTTCCTTCTCCAGTACATGAAAGTGAAAAGTGGAAGTGAAGTTGCTCAGTCATGTCCGAGTCTAGCGACCCCATGGACTGCAGCCTACCAGGCTCCTTCATCCATGGGATTTTCCAGGCAAAAGTACTGGAGTGGGGTGCCATTGCCTTCTCCAGATGAACTCTGCATATAAGTTACATAAACAGAGTAACAGTATACAACCTCATCGTACTCCTTTCCCAATTTTGAACCAGTCAGTTGTTCCATGTAAGGTCCTAACTGTTGCTTCTTGACCCACATACATCTTTCTCAGGAGACAGATAAAATAGTCTGATATTACCATCTCTAAGAATTTTCCACAGTTGTTTGTGATCTATATAGTCAAAGACTTTAGCATAGTCAATGAAGCAGAAGTAGACGTATTCCTGAAATTCCCTTGCTTTCTCTGTGATCAAGTGAATGTCAGCGATTTGATCCCTGGTTTCTCTGCCTTTTCTAAACTCAGCTTGTACATCTGAAAGTTCTCAATTCAAGAAGCTGAATTGAGCTTCTACTGAATAGGCTTCTACTGCTGAAGCCTAGCTGGAAGGGTGTTGAACATAAACTTACTAGCATGGGGAATGAGCACAGTTGTGTGGTAGTTTGAACATTCTTGAACCCTGCCCTTCTTTGGGATTGGGGTGAAAACTGACTGAGGGTAGAACCTGATTTTCTGACTCTGGATCATCTGGGCTACCCTTTACTGGTAGAACACCTTAAGTGCCTGGGGCTGTCATTTTAAAACTTGTCTGGGAGTGATATGTAAACAAACCAAAGTTAGTGAAATTTAGTATCACCCAAGGATAAAAGTCCAAAATGACTATGAGCTAATAAAGTTGCATCCATCTCAAGAGTTATAAAATGCATCAGACTAAACTGCTAGTACCCAGTTGAGGCCTTTGCTTTATATGCTGATCTAGAGTTCCTGGATAGGCCAGCCTAATGGTATTATACTTCTTAATCATATTTAATAATTTAATTCTATAAGTGCAATAGTTTTGAATTTGTTCCATTATCATATTTTATCCCCAACAAAGTCTCCTAGTGTGAAAAATGACCATGCAATCAGGAAACAGTACAAAAAGCAAGCCAGCTGGTGGTAAATATAGAGAAAAATAAAGTTGACAGGAAATAAGAAAAGAATAAGGATTTGCTCTCTCACGTTGTAAGTCTGAACCAAATGTGATGTTTTACTCTCTCTGAAGTTCTCAGCAGGTAGTATGAATGGAACAAAATGCTAACATTAATGTGAACCTTCTCTTCTCTTGCCTCCTCAGTAGGGCTCATAATATAATCCAAAAAGCCTTTGAAAGGTAATATGCATATCTCATTGGAATGTCTCAAGATGAGTATATTGTAGTCATTTGTGTTCATTGGATGAAAGCTATTGAATGGTTGAGAAACAAGTTTCATGTTTCACTCTTTTGATTAATGAATTTAGTGTTCTGGGGAGAATATTGATCCAGGAATCAGGATAATTTGTTTCAAGATCTGTCTCTACCAAATTTGGGTGTGCCTGTTAATTCCCTTCATTCTGATTACCAATAAAGTGAAGTGCCATGCTGTGCTAAATCTCTTCAGTCTTGTGTGACTCTTTGCCACCTTATAGACTATAGCCCACCAGGCTCCTCTGTCTATGGGATGCTCCAAGCAGGAATAGTGAAGGCTCCTGCATTGGCAGGCAGGTTCTTTACCACTACCTAGGAAGTCCATAAAGTGAAGTAGATGGACTTTAATGTACATTTGAATGAGGAAAGATGGAGTTTCAAGTGAAAGTGGAAGGTCAAAATTTGTGTTTGAAATACTTTAAACCTTTCTTGGATGAAAAGTTGTCAGGAGATTTTAGTCTCAGAAGAAAAATGTAAGCAATAAAATGTAAGCGTCATAAGAAATTTTATGAGAATATATTTTCTTGAATATGATAATCTTTTGTTGGCTTTGTGTAATTCACAGATAATTTTGTCCTGTAACAAGAATCTTAAAACTATATCTGCTTAAGTATTCATTCATTTATTTTTCAACCATCATTTACTGTATTGTTAATAGAGTTTCAGATACAAGTCTATATTCTTCCTAAGCAGATAGACCAAATAATTATAATGCATTATTATAAAAGCACAAATTAATATGCTATATGACCAATGAAAAATGAGTGACTTAATTCTATCTGGAAAATGAGGGCACATATAAACAATTCTTGTTATTTAAATGTTTTTCCTTATCTGGAGTCATTTTAGGGGCAGAAACATGGTACTTCAAATATTAACACCACCTACTGTGTTAGATCTGAATTTAAAGTGAAACTCACTACTCTGATGTAAACTCTACAAGCTTCTTAACTTCTCAGAGCCTCAGTGACCTGAAAATCAAGAATAATACCTCCTGTGGTTCTTGTGGTGTTTAAATGAGATATCCTATATGGCTCAGGCCCAAGGGAGGGACTGAAATCATGTTAATTTCCCTTCTGCTCCCTGTGTATAGCAGCTTAGAAATGCCAGATCATTTGTGAAAAGCGGAGGCATTGCATAGTTAACTTGTCCTCTTTGGCCCAAACCCATCCATCAGTCCAGCTTTTGAAGCATCCTCTGTAAATACAAAATTGTTATCATACCCCCCGCTTTTGTTTTTGATAATTGTTTCTAATTTTCAAAATATAGGAAAAGTGAAAAATAGTATTTTTTTTTCTAACTAATAAATGTGACAGGAGTGTTGTCTGCTTCAGTATTAGATACATTCTTTTCCTCTTATGGCTTAGTCAAGGAGAAAAGACCTCAATGATGTTTTTAAAGTTAACTTTTACTGGAGTATAGTTGCTTTACAATGTTGTGTTAGTTTCTACCATACAGCAAAATAAATCAGCTATATTTATACATATATCCACTCGTTTTTGGATTCCCATCCGATTTAGGTCACCACAGAGCACTGAGTAGAGTTTCCAGTGCTATACAGTAGATCTGGTTTTCTTCTTTATACATAGTAGTGTATATATGTCAATCCCAATTCATCCAACCTCCCCCTTACGTCTTTGGTAACCATAAGTTTGTTCTCTACATCTGTTATTCTATTTCTGCTTTGCAAATAAGTTCATTTCAATCATTTTTCTAGATTCCACATATAAGCGAACCAGAAAAGACCTCAGTTCAGTTCAGTTGCTCAGTCGTGTCCGACTCTTTGTGACCCCATGAATCACAGCACGCCAGGCCTCCCCATCACCAACTCCCGGAGTTCACTGAGACTCATGTCCATCGAGTCAGTGATGCCATCCAGCCATCTCATCCTCTGTCGTCCCCTTCTCCTCCTTCCCCCGATTCCTCCCAGCATCAGGGTCTTTTCCAATGAGTCAGCTCTTCCTCAGTGACCTTTAAACAATAAGAACAAACAATGCCTCCCTAGGAAGTGTAGGAACTGTGACTAAGTATACCCTGAGTGGCATGATTTGTAGTTTACGTCAAAAGACAGTCAAATCCTTTCTGCATGTTTCCTGAGTCAGGTATGAATTTAAAGTTTTGTAATAATTAATGGAAATTTTTTACCCCCCCGACCAGTTTGTAAAATACCCTAAGATTTGGGTTCCCTAGGATGTCTTTGGTGATATGATGATATAGTTTCCTTGACTGACCTTTCTGCCACTCATATGTCTTGCTGAAAGGTAAGCAGAATAAATAGAGATGCTGTCAATGAATTGAAATAATAGCACGAAATCCAGGGGTATGCTCTAGGAAATAGGCCTGCTCTGTCCCTAAAGTAGAACCTTGCTCCCCAAATCATATGTGAGTTTGAGAGTAACCAGTACAGTTAGTTCCAGGTGTGTGTGTGCTGAGTCACTTCAGCTGTATCTGACTCTGTAAGACCCTGTGGACTGCAGCCTGGCAGTCTCCTCTGTCCGTGGATTCTCTAGGCAAGAATACTGGAGTGGGTTGCCATGTCCTCCTCCAGGGATCTTCCCGAACCAGGGAGCAAACCTGTGCCTTTTACATCTACCTGCATTGTCAGGCAGGTTCTCTACCACTAGCACCACCTACAAAATTGTAGAAATGTTCATTCTTTAAACAAATAAGGGGAAGGCACTCCTCCAGGGACTAGACATACAGAACGTAATGTAGCCCATCCCCAGGGAACCTTGGTCTTTTCCTCTCATCTTTAAAAAGATGTAGTGCCACCTGTCTTGAAAGGTTGTTTTGAGGATGAAATGAGGTAAGGAAAAGTCTGCCTCACAGAAGGTCCTCAGATGTTGGGGAGTTTGGTTCTCCTCTTCCCATACTTGCATTTGTTATCCTCTCCATAATTCAGCTATCTGGGCTGTCCTCACTTGGTCAGCATTCTTCTTAAGAAATTCCCTTATTGGCACAGCACAGCATTTCACCTTGAGTCTCCTTCATGACTTTTTCTACTCAGTTTACACTTTAATGCTAGTGCTCCCCAGGCCTTGGCTTATAACTCTGCTGGGAGATTTTGTTACCTTCCATAGTTTCAGTGACCATCTACCTGTTAGAGATGGCCTAGAATACATTTCCAGATCAGAACTGCTCTGAGATGCATAGTCATATCCAACTGCTGGGCGTTTCTATTTGGATATCCTATTCTCACCAACCTCTACATGCACAAGACTGACTCCCTATTGTTTCTCACCAATTCTGCCCTTCTTCCTCTTGTGAAGGATTTGACCAGTCGGAACCCAGGACTGTGGTTGGGGAACCAAGACATCCAAATTCAATTAGTTGCAATTCCCTTCACTTTCATTTCCTTATCATCTGTTACTGAACTTCCCAGGTGGCTCAGTGGTAAAGAATCTGCCTGCCAAAGGAGGAGCCACAGGAGATGCAGTTTTGATATTTGGGTCAGAAAGATCCCCTGGAGGAGGAAATGGTAACCCACTCCAGTATTTCCACCTAGAGAATCCCATGGACAAAAGAGCCTGGAGGGCTACAGTCCATGGAATTGCAAAGAGTCACATATGGCTGAGTGAGCACAAACATACAACATCTCTTATATTCTTCCTGTCATCTTCATTTTCATTATCTGTCCTAGGTTAGGCCATGCTTTAGTTAGAGTTCATTGTATTTGCAAGTAACAATTTACTCAAACCTAACTTTACAAAAACAAGAGTGGTTTGCAATAAGGGCGCAGGGTTGAAGTCTAGAAATAAAGCTGAACCTGCCAAGGGGCTTGTGAAAAAAATTAATCAATGTCAATCTAAGAAAGAAGTGGAACATTTTATTTGAGCCAACCTGAAAATAACCTAAAGACAGTCTCAGAATGCTGAGAACTGTTTTGAAGAGGCAAAGAGGGAGGGCAGTTTACATATGATTTTCCCTTAAAGAAAATATGAAGAGGGTCGCACATATGAAGAGGGTATGTGCGACCAAGCACACATCTCTTGTAGAAGGTTGTTGTTACTCACTAGAAATAGACATCTAAGGTAATGGTTTTAGTGTTTTCATAGGTATGGGAAGACAAAAGAATCAGGTTCATAAAAATTTCTCTTGAAAATACCTGTCTGTCTGAGGAGCGGTGCTGTCAATTTTGCCTTATCTTGATCTTTACCCAGAATTCCTTTCAGGCTATATTGTTGATCAGCAACTGCAGTGATTAATGACTTGATTCTTATAGAACTGGATGGTCGGCAGCGTTCTTTATTATACAATCCCGTTCCTTTCTATCTTAATTTTTTTTTTTTTTTTGGTCTTAATTTTGACCAGGGTTTGGGAGACATTTCATGACCAATGTGTTTCATAGCATTAGGAATGCTCATGCCCAGATCAGGCAGGGATTTCCTTGATAGGCCACTCAATGTGCTATTACTAGACTAGGCCCTGTTAACAGTAGCCAGAAGCCTCTGGACCACCATAACACCTAATCTGTTATGGTCCAGGAAATGGTTCCCTCTCATTGCTTCTTCCCATACCTACAGTTACACTATTATAGCCATTGATCTTATAGAACTATTTATTTGATCAGTGGTTTCAAATCACCTAATCATGAATAATTTTATCTGAGGCTCCATCATACATTTGGTAATAAAAGAAACAACAACCTTATAAAATAGAATGTAAGTAATATAGCTCGTAGGTTATAAGTAGGTAGTTAAGCTAAGAACTTCTATTAGGTTTGACTCAGTATATTCCCAGGTTGTTTGATCAGTCTGTTTTGCATCAATTACTATCTTTAAGGGAAATGATAAATAAGCATTGGACATACATAAAGTTCACCAAAGATGTCTACATCTACAAGGCAAATAGTGGGTCATTAAGACCACTTACAGGGTTTAGAAAGCAATATTATCTTCTAAGGAGCTACACTGCTGATGTCAGAAGGAGAAAAATTGATGTATATGGTTCAGTAGGTATTTTTCCTGTTGGGGAGATCTGGTTAAAACATAATGCAGTTGCACACTAGAAGGAACGATGGAGGCCAAACTGGGCAGAGGAAAATATTACATTTTAATTTTTTTATGTCTTGCCTTAAAATATGAATTTTTATTTCATCAGAGCTAAGAGCAGAAACTGGAGAGTCATGTGCTCAGCCTCTGTGATCATGTGACATTGTGGTCTTGTTTTTCTGGCTGTAAGCATTCTCTTCCTTCTTTCTCTTAGATCTTTCTGTTGTTTTTCTCATCTGTGATCACACTCTGCCCCCATAACCTTGGATGTACTTCTAAATTCAAGCATCTACAAAAGATTAACTGGAATTGTACCAATTCCTAATTTCTTCTAACAGCCTTTGTTTTAAAGTCCGTTTTGTCTGATATGAGTATTGTTAGCTTCCCTGGTGGCTCAGAGGGTAAAGCGTCTGCCTGCAATGGGGGAGACCTGGGTTCGATCCCTGAGTTGGGAAGATCCCCTGGAGAAGGAAATGGCAACCCACTCCAGTACTCTTGCCTGGAAAATCCCATGGACGGAGAAACCTGGTGTAGGCTAAGGTCCATGGGGTCGCAAAGAGTTGAACACGACTCCACTTTCACTTTCATTCCATCTTTCTCATGACTTACATTTGTGTGAAGTACGTGCTCCGGTCCTCTTACTTTCAGTCTGTAAATGTCCATAGGTCTGTGGTCGGTGTGTTGTAGACAACATATATATGTAAGTCTTGTCTTGTACCCATCCAACCAGTCTACATCTTTTGGTTGGTGCATTTAATCCATTTACATTTAAGGTAATTACTGATATGTATGATCCTATTACCATTTTGTTAATTGTTTTGGGTTTATTTTTTGTAGATCTTTTCCTTCTCTTGTGTTTCCTGCCCAGACAAGTTCCTTTAGCATTTGTTGTAAAGCTGGTTTAGTAATGCTAAATTCTCTTAACTTTTGCATATGTGGAAAGCTTTTGATTTCTCCATTAAAATCTGAATGAGAGTTTTGCTGGGTAGAGTATTCTTGGTTGTAGTTTCTTGCCTTTCATCACTTGGAATATATCATGACATTCCCTTCTGGCTTATAGAGTTTCTGTTGAGAAATCTGCGGATAATCTTTCAGGATTTCCCTTGTATATTATTTTTCTTTTTTCCCTTGTTGCTTTTAATATTTTATGGTTGTCTTTAATTTTTCTCATTTTGGTTACTATGTGTCTTGGTGTGTTCCTCCTTGGGTTTATCCTGCCTGGGACTCTCTATGCTTCCTGGACTTTGCTGACTTTCTCCTTTCCCATGATGGGGAAGTTTTTAGCTTTTGTCTCTTCAAATATTTTCTCAGGTCCTTTCTCTCTTCTCCTTCTGGCACCCCTTTAATGCAAATGTCAGTGTGTTTGATGTTGTCCCAGAGGTCTCTTAGGCTGTCTTCATTTCTTTTCATTCTTTTTTCTGTTTTCTGTTCTGCAACAATGATTTCTACCATTCTGTCTTTCAGATCACTCATCTAGTCTTCTGCCTCAGTTATTCTGTTATTGATTCCTTCTAATGTATTGTTCATCTCTGTTTGTTTGTTCTTTAATTCTTCTAGATCTTTGGTAAGCATTTCTTTCATCTTCTCCATTCTTTTTCCAAGATCCTGGATCATCTTCACTACCATTATTCTGAATTCTTTTTCTGGAAGGTTGCCTATCTCTTCTTCATTTCATTGTTTTTCTGGGGATTTGTCTTGTTCATTCATCATAACTCTATTTCTTTTCATTTTGATTATTTTTAAGTGGTTGTTTTATTAGTTCTGGAGGCTGCTTGGATTGTAATTCTAGTTTCTTCTATCTGCCCTTTGATGGATGAGGATAAGAGACTTGTGCAAGCTTCCTGATGGGAGGGACTGGCTGTGGGGAAAACTGGGTCTTGCTCTGGTGGGCAGGGCTGTGCTCAGTAAACCTTTAATCCAGTTGTCTACTGATGGGTTTGCCTGTGCTCCCTTCTGTTTAGTTGTTTGGCCTGAGATGACTCAGTCCTGAAGTCTGTAGGTGCTATGCTAGGGCTAATGGCAAACTCCGAGAGGACTTAGGCTGAGATGCGTCTCCCAAGACTGCTGCTGCCAGGGCCCCGTCCCTGCAGTGGGCCACTGCCAACCCATGCCTCTGCAAGAGAGCCTCAGACTCTCATGTGTAGGTCTGGCTCATTCTCCTGTGGGATCACTGTTCCTTTCCCCTGGGTTTTGGTATGCACACAGTTTTGTTTTTGTCCTCCAATAGTGGAATCTCTGTTTCTCCCAGTCCTGTGGAAGTCCTGTAATCAAGCCCTGCTAACCTTCAATGTCAAATTCCCTGGAGATTCCCAGTCTCTTAGCCAGATCCCCAGGCTACAGAGCCTGATGTGGAGTCTAGAACCTTCACAACAGTGGGAGAACTTCTTTGATATTATTGTTCTTCAGTTTGTGGGTCCCCCACCCAGTGGATATAGGATTTGATTTTATCATTATTGTGTCCCTCCTACTGTCTTGTTGCACCTTCTCCTTTGTCCTTGGATGAGGGATATCTTTTTTATGGTGGGTTCCAGTGTTCTGTTGGTGGTTGTATAACAACTAGTTGCAAATTTTGGTGCTTTCACAGGGGAAGATAAGCACAGGTCCTTGTATTCCACTATCTTGAGCCAGTCCCCTGAAAAATTTTAATCCTTTAATCACATAGGTGGCTCTCAAATTCCTAATTCCTAAGAGAGAAAATCAAAGTGAACCTCCTTTTGTGAGGGAGGGTGTGAGGCCAAGATGACAGGGCAACACCAGGAGATGTGCAGAGAATTTTTCAGCCTTAAATTTCACCTCCAACAGTTTATCCTTCTTATCTCTGTGAACTTTCTGAAACAAAGTCAAGTCTTATCCATCTTGACTTAAAATTATTTAATGACAACCACAGCATTCAGCAGATCGGAATGTCTAGAACCATTTGTGGCATTACTTTTGTCCATCTCTTTCCTGTCCTTCTGTCCTGTCCTGCTCTGCCTTCTGCTATGTGCAACATTCTCTGCTTCTAATGAGTAACCAAAGCCTAAGGGCCTTTATGTCTTTTTATACAGTTCATGAGGTTCATCGCAAATATACTGGGCTAGCTTGCCATTCCCTCTTCCAGTGAATCACATTTTGTCATACCTCTTCACTATGACCTGTCCATCTTGGGTGGCCCTACATGGCATGGTTCATAACTTCATCGAGTTACTCAGCCCCTTCATCACAACAAGGCAGTGATCCATGAAGGGGATCAGAAGGGATGAGGCATCAGAGGATGAGATGGCTGGATGGCATCACCGATGCAGTAGTTATGAACTTGGGCAAACTCCGGGTGATGGTGAGGGATGGGGGACCTGGCATGCTGCAGTCCATGGGGTCACAAAAAGTTGGACACAATGGGGCAGTTGAACAACAGCAGGACCTATGCATATCATTCTCCCACTCTGACTAGATATCTGTCATAATAGTATTGTGCTTTGTGCTTCATTTAACATTTCTGCTTTATAAAACTTCAGACTTATTTTTTTCCCTAGAAAGATTATACAAATAATAAAATTACCCCCCTCAAAGTACTACCCAGAGTAAGCCAGCTATATTTTGATTTCTACTGACTTTTGTTTTCTGTTCATCACCAGGGTCATAGTACGGTGTTATACTGGATTTGGCTTTGTCTGTGTGAGTGTCTTCCTTAACTAGTTTGCAGTTATGACCTCAGGAAAACAAAAGCCATGGCATTCAAGATTTGAAAATAGGATTTTTCAAAACCACTGCCAAGTGAATTCTTTTCTTTAGAATTAGTGACAAGCTACAATGACATTTTTAATAACTTTTAATATTAATTATATACTCTAGTTTGGGTTTCAACATTGAAGGTCTCATGACAAAAATTCTAAAGACAGATCTCTTGGTTCCTTCTTTCTCAGGCAACTGGAGAGCTAAGGTAGTGACTTCTGTCTTCGTTTGTGATAGTACTTCCTGTGACTGATAGAATTGCAGGATTTCAAATGCTATTAAGCTGCTAGATGCAGAGACAGATAGTCTAATGACATGTCATTCTTGGCAGGAAGAAAAATGAACAGTGTTCCCTGCTGGAACATCTTCATTTATTTTGATAAGATTATTTTTATTGGGCAGATTAAAATATACAAAACTAAATATAAGGTGCTCCTGTTTCCATTTCAATAAAAACACATAGTACCAGAAAATAGAAAATGTATAAAGTATATGATTTTAACTTTAGTTTACTACATTGAATTAACAGTCTTCTCCTCAATTCTTCTGATAACCTTCAGCTTTCTTAAGGTTCTCCCCTCAGTCTCTTATCATAATTTTGTTTGAGAAATTTAATCTGTATTTTAGCTTATTTGCAAGGACTAAGTTTAGCCCTGAGACATATTTTCTTTGAAAAATGCAAAATTTTTGCCATTGTCAAATTTCACACTGAAGTCTTGATTTCAAGGGATTGCATTGTCTCTTGGAGCCTTTGTATTGCATCTGGTCTCCCATAATCCCTGCTACTTTCCTTGGCTGGGCACAGTCAAGATGGTTGAGGTTGTGTCACCTGCCCTAAGGAATCCACATTCAATTAAAATTCTGCTTAGAACTTTCCCCATGTATGTCCTGTATGACATACAGATTGCAGATAATCAGATATCTCATTTTTTAGGAATAGAGATAGAGTCAAATCATTACAGAAAAGCTGTGGACATTTTTAAGATGTTCAGTTTCATATTTTACTTTTAAGACTTTTATTCACTTAAAAAAATCTTTTTTTGAGGCTAAGTGGATGAGACTTCCATTTGTCAACACTTTGAAAGTGAAAGTCACAGTCGTGTCCAACTCTTTGTGATCCCATGGACTATAGCCTGCCAGGCTCCTCTGTTCATGGAACTCTCCAGGCAAAAGTACTGGAGTGGGTTGCCATGTCCTTACAATCACTTTTATCAACTGAGAGAGAGGGTGTGCTGTAACTGACTTTGGAATCAGACAGATCTGTCTAATAATGTTGTTAGAATTAAATGAGGTGGCATATTAAATGTACTCTAACTAACATAGCCACTCATTATTTATTGCACTATTATTTTATTTGGCCTCAGACAGACTTGGAGTCAAATTTTACTATGTTTCCTAATCAGTTATGCTACTTTGAATGACTTACACAGCCACTCTAAGTCTCAGCTTTCTTACTTGTAAATGGGATATAATCTACCTCCCAGGATGGTTGTGTTTTCTCTCATCCTAACCCATCTCAATGAGTGGTGCTCCCACCTATCTGGTTGCTCAGGCCCCAAACCCAGGAGTCATTGTTGATATGATTTTCTTTTCCTTTTACTCCCCAATCCAGTTCTCCAGTAAGTCTTAGCCCCAAAACCATGATTTTCAAGCTGTGCAGAGGACATAAGAAACTCTTTACGAGGGAGCTGAGGGATATTTAAGTATGTGAGGGAAACACAACATGCTCAGACTACCCCTATTAAGTAGTTTAACCTTAATAAACAGAGCTATTAGGTATTTGTTTTGGCTTCGAGGTGCTGGAAAAAATTACTCATTTACAAAGGGCTCCTTGAAGCCAAGAAGTTAGGGACATTTAGCTCTGTGGTGTAGTGCATATCCTTTTCCTATCTTCATCTCCATTACTACCAGCCACACTAGCCTCTATCATCCGGTTTGTTGTAATCATCAGTCTCCTCACTGGTCTTCCTGTTTCCAGGTTTACCTTCCATAAACCATTCTTTTTTCTTTTTTTCCTCAATCTCTCTTAAGTTTGTTCCCATCATAGAGACTTTGCAGTTGCTTTTCTTTCTGCCTAGGAAGATCTGCCTCTAGATCTTCACTGTGGCTGATTCCTTGTCACTTGGGTCTAAATTTAAATGTCAACACCTCAGATAGGCCTTGACCCTGTTCCATTTCCTCCCTTCACTCTTACATCTCTCCATTTATTTTCTTCATGGTATTTATCACTGTGTAAGTTATCCTCTTTGGTTGAATGAGTGCTAAGTGACTTCAGTTGTGTCCAACTCTTTGCAACCCTATGGACTGTAGCCCACCAGGCTTCCCTGTCCATGAGATTCTCCAAGCAAGAATACTGGAGTAGGTTGTCATGCCCTCCTTCAGGGGATCATCCTGACCCACAGATCTAACCTATGTCTCTTAGGTCTCCTGCACTGGCAGGCAAGTTCTTTACAAAGGCACCACCTGGGAAGCCCATCCTCTTTGTTTACTTGTTTGTTAATAAGCTCATGAGAGTAGAGCCCTCATCTGTATTGTTCACCCTTAAATTTTGCTCACCATACAGTAGACACTCGGAGAATATTGGTGGCATTGGAAATGTGGACAAATGCTTGCTCTATTTCCTTTTTTCAGAACTCATTGATGTCATTGATGATCATGTGCCGTTTGCTGTTTCTTTATAGTAAAGTCATGCTGAAATTATGAAAGATGGGAAAGTAAGTGTCTTGGGGAGGGGGTGTCAGACATTAGATTTTTTATTTATTCTGCTTTAATAGCACTCTACCTTTATTTGAAGTGCCTGATTTTTCCAAATCCTTAGTAAATTAATTAAACAATTAATTAAACAACTGAGAAATGATTCCTTTTTCTATTTTTCTCATTACCCAAATATCCCTGAATTGGCAAATCTCAGTTGGAGAAGTACTGGAGTAATATATTGTAAAATCAAAATCACTCTTGTATATTCCTTATTTCATTGAAACATAGAACCATAAACAGCATGAAGGAAAGGTATCCATGTAGCCTTTGAGTTTATCCCAAAGGAATGAAATGGATTGCCAGATTGTATTGCACAGCATCAGTTTGCAGTTCAATGAGATGAATATTTGCAATGATCATTAAAGAATAACTTCATGAGTAACAAAATGAAGATTCCATGATTGACCTCAATAAAGCTATAATACAGAATTATATGTAATAAATTAAATTTATAATAATATTTTTATCATTAGTGCAAAATGTAAACAAGTAAATTTGGATAAGTACATATAGTTATAGGTATTTATATTCTGGCTATTTGTTTTCTTTACAGAGTGTACCTCGAACTTGTTTTTCAGTCACTAAGTCATGTCCAGCACTTTGAGACACCATGGACTGTGGCCTGCCAAGGTCTTTTGTCCATAAAATTCTCTAGGCAAGAATACTGGAGTAGGTTGCCATTTCCTCCTCCAGGGATCTTCCTGACCCAGGGATCGAACCCATTTCTCCTCCACTGAAAGAGGTGATTCTTTACCACTGAGCCACTAGGGAAACTTATGAATTTTTTCTAAGGATTTAAAATTCAGTTGGAAATTCCTGGTGGTAACAGTCTGGCTACGTTTAACTGGTACACAAAATCTCCTGTGCCTTCTCTTATCTGAAGTACTGAAACAATCAAGTCAGTGCTGTTTAGGATAGCTTATAATTTACAGCTCAAGATTCCAAGTGTATTTTTCTTCAGCCCTAGAATTCCTATAGTACCAGTTGCAGATGGAAGTAGAATGAGAGAAAGCAGATGTTCAGGAGGCCCAGGTATAGGTGTGAGTATAGGTAGGTGGCAGACTCTGTCAGCAGGAGAATGGGTGTGCAGGAAAGGGAGTGGCAATAGCAAAGGCATTGGCAAGATCAGCTTGTTGTAATAATAACTCCGGTTAGCGCAGGGTGTTTGTCTTGCCCCTGGTAGGGGAGGAAGGAAGTAGATGATACTTATAGTTGTTCTGACAGTGTTAAAAGTGAAAGGGGCACAAGATCATTCCTATGTATCAATTGTTTTAGTAAGCTTTATGTTTGTACATAAATGGTTATCTCTAATATGGTTATGTTCGTTGATAATTCAAATGACTTCTAAAACCAAAAAAGCAGAAATGACTATGGCTTCCCAGCATGAATTGTATAGTCATATAGTGTTTGCTTCCACATGTTCATTAGAAAGCCAGTTCATGAATTAATTATGTTATTAAAATTATACTAGTAACTTAGGTTGCATGCATACGATGCATTTTTCATCAACTAGGTGAAAAATATTGGTTAGCTGGTTATTTTGATAGTAGAATATGAATCAGATGATGATTATTAAAGTACATTAAAACAAATTTTCCTGTTTTGCTGATTTTAAAGTTTTTTCAGTAAACAGTATCATTGGGTCATTTATGTAGTAGATTAAAAAAGTCACAGACTTGTTTTACCATTATTGATACTTTACATTTTCAGTTTAATTTTTATTATAGTATTACATATATAAGTCAAAGTAGTGTGAGATTTACTATGAAAAGTGATTTTCCCTGTCCCTCATCCTCTATCTCAAGTTCTACTCTTCAAGGACAATTATTTTCACTTCTTTTAAATATTTCTTTCCATATTAACACCCTATATATTTCTAAGTAAATAATATTTATATAATTTTTATTGATTTCAGTGTTTGAAATTCTGTATTGATTTTGTATTACATAAGATACTTCTTCCAACCATCACCATTCACATTCACACAATTCCTCCCACCCTTATAATTGCATCTCAAGTTTTGGGATTAACTAATGTTCACTGTTTTCATCCTTGTGACTATAAAAACATTGTTTCCAACTGAGCAACTCAGTGCACCGTGATTATGTGTACTTCTCTTGTGCTGAACATCTTCTGTTTGCTACTTAGGTGACACCTCTGTCCTTCTCCGCCTTACTCTGTGTGAAGCCTGGCTGGATGAACTGACTGATGATACATGTGTACCAACATTTTTTCCTCCCCTATTGTAAATAACTGCCTCCTCCTTTAATTTGGGCTTCTCTTGTGGCTCAGCTGATAAAGAATCAGCCTGCAGTGCAGGAGACCTGGGTTCCATCCTTGGGTTGGGAAGATGCCCTGCAGAAGGGAAAGGCTACCCACCCAGTACTCTGGCCTAGAGAATTCCATGGACTGTATAGTCCATAGGGTCACAGAGTCAGACAGGACTGAGCGACTCTCACTTTCATTTCCTTTAATTTGCTCAGTGTTCCTTGTAACTCTTATTAATCCTTTCTGCATACTCCTCAGTAACCTAATGACAAACATCAGGAAATCCATCCTTGTATTTCTGCTTCCCCACCTCTTGCCTTCCTTGCTCACCCTCCTCTTGGAGCCTCCATCATTCTGCTTGCTCGCTCCCCACATTAGGATGCTATCCAGGTGCAGCTGTAGAAATTTTCTTTAGTTCTCTTCTGGTTGGCTTCCCTGGTTCCTTGATCCCATTTCCTCTCTTTAGGCTTATGCCTTCCTTTTGGTGGCTCTTATTCTGCAGTAGTTGCCTGTGAAAAGCTTGGTGGAAGATTTTTAAAAAAAGAGAGAGAGAGAGACCATGAAAATCTTTATTCTGCCCCCAGACTTAATTATTGTTCTCCCTCAGAATCTTCAAGTGATAGACTTTCATTTTCAGACCATGCCTTCTAGCTGTACTTCATTGTGCTTGCTTTCCTCCAGTCTGAAAGTTTGGTTGCTCACTGTCTCTAACAGTAAAACTCTTTCTCCTTCAGAGTGCGGGTAGGGTGAGAGATCTGGCAGGGAGACCAGGGACAAAAACTGATAGTTATAATTGTTATAATTGATGTTATAAAGAGTCTCAATTAGTCCTCTTGTTTTCAATCTGAAATATCTGGCACCTCCAATCCTTGGACTTTTCCCGACTTCTGTTATGTAACACATCCCTTGCTCCCCCACCCTCATATATTCTGATATTTTAAGCAAGTCACCACATATAAAATCTCTTATCAGTCTGATGTTCTTTATCATCACATAGTTTTTAAAAACTTAACTTCTTTTATAGTAATTTTAGTAGAGAAGGTGAGAAAATAAAGGTGCTGAGTTTTATTGGACAAAGTATTTTAAAATACTAAGGCAAATTATAATCAAATTCATAAATGAAATGCTTCTGTGAAGTAATATACATGTTATTTTAAAATATTACTTATCTCATAGATTAGGTGACCATAGTTATATAGATTTATCTTTGAACTTTCTATCCTGTCCATTGATCTATATTTCTGCTTTTGTGCCAGTACCATACTATTTTGATTACTGTAGCTTTGTAGTATAGTCTGAAGTCAAGGTGTCTGATTCCCCCAGCTCTGTTTTTATTTCTCAGGATTGCTTTGCCTATTTGAGGTCTTTTGTGTTTCTAAACAAATTTTTTAAATTTTCATTCTAGTTCTGTGAAAAATGCCATTGGTAATTTGATAGGAATTATATTGGATGATATGGTCATTTTGACAGTCTTGATTTTTCGAATCCAAGAACATGCTATATCTTTTCATCTGTTTGTCAGCTTCAATTTCATTCATCAACATTTTACAGTTTTTAGAGTACAGATCTTTTGCCTCCTTAGGTAGGTTTATTCCTACATTTTTAAAATTCCTTTGTATGCAATGGTAAATGAGATTGTTCCCAAATTTCTCCTGATCTTTCATTGTTAGTGTGCAGAAATGCAACAAATTTCGGTGTATTAATTTTGTATCCTGCAACTTTACCAGACTTATTAATGAGCTCTGATAGTTTTCTGGTGGCATCTTTAGGATTTTCTGTGTATAGTATTGTGTCATCTACAAACAGTGAGATTTTTGCTTCTTCTTTTTCAATATATATCCCTTTTATTTTCTTTTTGTCTCCAATTATCACTCCGATTATCAATTCCAAAATTATATTGAATAAAAGTGGCAATAGTAGACATCCTTGTCTTGTTCCTAATCTCAATTAATATGTGCCAAAAGAGGCAAAAATACACAATGGAGAAAAGACAGTCTCTTCAAGAAGTGGTGCTAGAAAAACTGGACAGCTACATGTGAAAGAATGAAATTAGAATATTCTCTAACACCATACACAAAAATAAACTCAGAATGGATTAAAGACCTAAATATAAAACCAGAGACTATAAAACTCCTGGAAGAAAATATACGCAGGATATTCTTTCATATAAACTGCAGCAATATCTTTTTGGATCCATCTCCTGAAGTAATGGAAATTAAATAAATAAGCAAATCAGACCTAATTAAACTTAAAACCTTTTGGTGCAAAGCAAAGGAAACAATGAAAATACACAAAACGGGAGAAAATATTTGCAAACAGTGCAACCAACAAGGGATTAATCTCCAAAATATAGCAACAGCTTATATGGCTCAAGTCAAAAACCAAACAACCCAATCAAAAAAGTGGAAGGAAGATCTAAATAGATGTTTCTCCAAAGAAGACATACAGATGGCTAAAAGACACTTAAAAATATGATCAGCATTGCTAATTATCAAAGAAATGCAAATCAAAACTACAATAAGGTATGTCTTCACACTGGTCAGAATAGCTACCATCGAAATATTTACAGAGAATAAATCCTGGAGAAAGTGTGGAAAAAAGAGAGCCCTCATACATTGTTGATGGGGACGTAAATTGATACAGCCACTATGGGGAACAGTAGGGAAGTTCCTTAAAAGACTAAAAATAGAGCTACCATATACTATAATCATACTCCTTGGCATTTATCTGGAGAAAACCATAATTCAAAAACATGTGCACCCCAGTGTTCAGTTCAGTTCAGTTGCTCAGTTGTGTCCGACTCTTTGCAACCCCATGAACCCCAGTGTTCACTGTGTCACTATTTACAGTAGCCAAGACATGGAAGTAACCTACTAATAAATGTCCATTTATAAAATGAATTGATAAAGAAGATGTGCTGTATATACACAGTGGAATACTACTCAGTCATAAAAAAGAGTGAAGTAATGCCATTTGCAGCATCATGGATGGATCTAGAGATTATCATACTAAGTGAAGTAACTTAAATAATTTATATTGTACAGTTTGGAATTTAAAAAAGAGAGGACTTCCACATAGGTCCAGTGGTTGAGAATCTGCCTTCCAGTGAAGGGAATATAGGTTTGATCCATGGCCAGGGATGTAAAGTCCCACATACTATGGAGCAACTAAGGCTGCATGCTACAACTAGAGAGGCCCATGCATCAGAATTACTGAGTCCACATGCTCTGTAGCCCATGCTCCACAACAGGGGAAGCCTGCATGGCACACCAAAGAACTATCATAGCCAAAATAAAAGTAAAAATTAAAATTAAAACATTAAAAAGATACAAAGAAACATTTCCAAAACAGAAAGAGACTCACCAAGGTAAAGCAGATTTATGATTACCAAAGCGGGAAGGAGGATAGGAGAAGGAATAATTGGGAGGTTAGGATTAAAATATAGACACTCCTATTTATAGCATAGACCTACTGTATAACACAGGAAACTACACTTAAAATTTTGTAATAACTTGGAAGAGAATATGAAGAAAAAATATATATGGCTTCCCAAATGGCTCAGTGGTAAAGAATCTGCCTGCCAAGGCAGGAAACACGGGTTTGATCCCTAAGTCAGGAAGATCCACAGGAGAAAGAAATGGCAACCCACTCCAGTTTTCTTGCCTGGGAAATCCCATGGACAAAGGATCCTGTCAGGCTATAGTTCATGGGGTTGAAAAAAGGGTCAGGCACAATTTAGTGACTAAACAACAACAAATATAAGTATGCAGATATGAGTATGTATGTACTTATATACATATATAAGTATGTATGTATAACTGAATCACTGTGCTGTATATCTGAAACTAAGGCAGTGTTGTAAATCAACTAACTATACTTCAATTTAAAAAGGAAAGTTATGTAAAACAAAAAAGTAGTGACTACTTCACTGTAAAAATTAGTTCTGTACATAATCTTCAAAATTTTTAAGATTTAAAACTTTTAATTCTCATTTTCTGTATAGTAGAAATTCTAGCTCTATTTTATGTATTGCTCATTTATTAGAAGGAGTAATCTTGGTCCCACCACTCACACAGAAAGTGCAGTCAGAGCCTTAATGATGAGTTGGCAGGCTCTAAAATTAAATCAGTAAACTTATGTATTAGAAACAGTAGGCATTGTCAATCAGCTATACTTCAATATAAGAGAAAGAAATAGCATAGATTTATGTTATAGGCCTTTTCAGTCTGAGTAAGATTTTTCACTAGAATTAGTAAGCAAAAACTGAGCAAAAGCATATAAAAAATTAGTGCTCTTTGAAATTCATTTTCTGATCTATGAAATATGATCTTTGAAATAAATGTTATTGTGATACAATATTTTTTACCTTTTAGAAATAATATCTCTATAGGTAAATATTGAAATGATATAGAAATAAATTCTTAAATATATACCAGTCTCTTGCTCCTGGAAAATTAATTCATTTTCCACCAATTTATGCATTTGATACTAAGGTTACAATTATGCATGTTTTAAATTTATACTTTAATGTTTTTGTGTCCAATTAACTTAAGTTATTTATTTATTTATTTCAGTGACTTCAAGGGCATATATGTTGTATCCCACACTTCCATAGAAACTCAGATGTTGAAACAAAACAGTCATGTTTTGTGTCAGCAAGGAAATGGCTACCCATTCCTCTATTCTAGAGATTTCCACAGACAGAGGAGCCTGGCAGGCTGCAGTCCATGGGGTCACAAAGAGTCGGACATGACTGAGTAACACACACACACACACAGCTTAGAACATACTGAAGCTGAATAAATTACTCAAAGCATAACCTTTAGCTTTCCTGAATACTTCTTAAAATAGAAGTTTCTGAATATGAAACAAAATTTAGCCAACTTTTTATAGCATCGCATAGGGATTTTGAAAAGCAGCTTTGAGGTTAACAATAGAAAATACAATATCCTTTTCTTTTTGATGTTTTATTCTTTTAGAAAAGACACATTCTAATTAGATGTGGCCACATGTAATGGATATGCTTTTTTGAAATGTAAAATATTGATTAACTTTAATAGACCCTGGGATCTTGAACTAGCTTATTATATTTTTAAGGCTTTATGTTTTAAATGACATTTATGGGACAAAAAGACAAAGATATGCTTTGACTAGTATGTTTATGGTCTTTCCAAGAAGCATTATAATTCATATGACTCTCCAATTTTTAGTTGGTTTACTGTGTACATTGATCATTATTCTACACCTAGTAGAAAATATTAAACTCTCCAAGTGTTTTGGTATCAGGTATAAACTTGTGAAGTTCAAGATTGTTAAAAATTGTATAAAACGCACAAAATATAACGGAGTGTTTTCATAAAGAGAAGGAGAGAGAAACCTTATTACTGGACTCAGAAGGACCAGGGCATTTGATTTTGGTACATGAACTATAGGTTTTTGGCTGACAAGAATCTTATTTTTTTTTAAATGCTTAGTGCACAATCTACTACTGTTTCATTTGTAAGTGAACAAACAATGTGTTGGTTCTAAGTTACCATTAATTATGTATTGACACCTTGATAGATTGCTCTATCCATTCTGCAGCTTTTCCCAATAAAATGGCATCAGGAAGAGATTGTTCTCTATCAATGAAACTTATAAAAATCTTCACATTTAAAGTTAGAACTATATTCAGTTTATAAAATTATAAACGTTCATTATCTATTGAAATGATGATATGACTGTTAAAATACCAGAGAAAGATATGTCAAAATACTAAAAAGCAGTTTATAAAA
Organism: Bubalus bubalis; assembly: GCF_019923935.1. NCBI lineage: Eukaryota > Metazoa > Chordata > Mammalia > Artiodactyla > Bovidae > Bubalus > Bubalus bubalis. The sequence goes on along the minus strand of NC_059160.1, from coordinate 79,193,337 downwards.
CAATGTTACATGTTTCACCTATTTATTACAGAATACTGCCTATGCAATTCATCTCTCTGTGCCTACTCATAAATATCAGAACCATATAAATATGAAATTTTTGAAATTCCTCATAAGAAAAGTATAATGTTTCGTGAGAGCATTCATTATAACATATGTATTTGAAACTTCCCAGGCCTCTAAACCTAAGATTTACATATTCTTGATATTCTTGAAAACTGGGATATTCTTGAAAACTGACTAAAGGGATATTGTTTCCTCAAAATGATTATCAGTCACTATTTAATAAAATATTCCTTGTCTTTGAGTGTAAGAATTACTTACACCAAAAGGATTGCTACTCTTCACATATTTTAATGACTGAGGATGAATGTATTATGTTTTGAGGGACATTTTCTTTCTCACTGCTTTAATGTTCTGAACTTTATTTGAATTTTTTTCAGTAAGTTCCAAACAACCTTTATTTCAGTATTATAACTATTTATCCAACCAAATAAAGAAGTGCATCAGATCCATGCACAGAGAAAGCAATAGGCTTTGTATTTTGGAATCTATCCCTTTCTGAAAGGATTATATAGGATATTGTAACAACTAGGTGAGAAAAAGAAATTAGTATGGTTAGCTTAGATAAATTAGGAAAATTATTTTTTAATAGAATTATACTGCTGTGAAATGTTGGTAAATATTGATAAGTGACTTAAATGTGCTATCATTTGACTTGATTTTAAATAGTTTAGACATCTTTAACATTCTATTTGGTTTATCATGCGTCCTCCCACATAAAACTAAAGCATCTTATGAAGGAAAGGAATATGCATTTTATTTTATTAAATTATTGAATCCTCTATGATAAGGATATAATTAAAATTCAGCCTTTCTAAAGCAATGGTTGTTTTAGTTTTATTCTCATTCATTAACATTTCATAGGCAACCCTAGAATTACCCAGATGTTGGAGTCATTAGATAACAATTTTAAAGCGTTTTTATAGCTGTGGTCAAAGAGATGTAAAATGAGATGTCTGTAATGAAAGAAAAGATAGGAGATCTTGGGGAACTATGAAGAATAACCAAATGCAAATTTTACAGCTGAAAAATAAAGTATCAAAAGTAAAAAGTTTACTTTGTGTGCATGTGGTCAGTCACTCTGGTGTCTGACTCTTCACAACCTCCTGGACTACATGTAGCCTGCCAGGCTCCTCTGTCCGTGGCATTTTCCAGGCAAGAATACTAGAGTATTCTAGTAGGATTCTAGAGATCCTACTCTAGAGGATGTTCCTGACCTGTATCTTCTTCATTGGCAGGTGAATTTTTACCACTGCTCTACCTGGGAAGCTGAGTTTACTAGATGACCTTAATATCAGAATGAAGGCAATAAAAATCTGAAGAGAGAAAGAAAACATTTTTTTTGATAGCCTCAGATTATATGAGGCAATTTCAGAAGATAAATGGGGTCCTGGAAGGAGAAGAGTGAGGTAATGGTGAAGGGAAAAAAACCTGAAAGATACTGGGGACTTCCGTAGTGGTCCAGAGGTTAAAAATCTGCCTGCCAGTGCAGGGGACATGGGTTCAGTCTTTGGTCTGTGAAGCTTCCACATCTACTGAGCCCATGCTCTAGAGCCCACAAGCCACAGTGCTGTGCTACACAACAAGAGAAGCCACCGCAATAAGAAGCCCGTGCGCCACAATGAAGAGTAGCCCCTGGTCACCAAAACTGGAGAAAACCCCCACAGAACAATGAAGACCCAGTGCAGCCAAAAATTAAGTAAATAAATAAAAGTTTAAAAAATAATACTTGCAGAAATCCTCTGGAATTTGGTAGGAGATATACATTTACATATTTATGGACTCAGCAATATGTTTTTCATTGTTTAAAGAGTATTCTGTATATTGTGGATATTTTCATAGCCTCAGATTATGTGAGGCAACTTCAGGAGTAAATGGGGTCTTAGAAGAGTGAGATAATCGAACAGAAAAAAAAACTGAAAAATACTGAGGACTCTCTTACAGGATATGTTCTCAGATGCTCAGTCATGTCCAACTCTTAGCAAATCCCATGGACTATAGTCTGCTAGGCTCTTTTGTCCATGGGATTCTCCCAGCAAGAATACTGGAGTGGGATGCCATTTTCTCCTTCAGGGGATCTTCCTGACCCTGGGACTGAACCAGCATCTCTTATGTCTCCTGCTTTGGCACATGAGCTCTTTACCACTAGCGCCACCTGGGAAGCCCTTGTGTGGTATATGATTTGCAAATTTTTCTTCCATTATGTGGGCTACAGTTTTACTCTATTGATATTGTCTTTCAGTGCATATAAATATTTTCTTCTAAGAGTTTTATTATAATTTTAGGACTTACATTTAGGTATTTGATTATATTAAGTTAATTTTTTAATGTGTTGTGCGGTAAGGATACAATTCCATTCTTTTGCATTTAGATACCCAGTTTTCCCAGCACCATTTGTTAAAAAGACTCTCAAGATTCCATGTGAATTTTCTATATCTATTTCTGAAAAAAAATCACTGAGACTTTTGTAGAAACTGCATTGAATCTGTAGGTCACTTTGGGTAGTATTGACATCTTAACAATATTGTCTTCCAATCCAAGAACATGGGATGTAGTTCCATGTAGTTGTCTTTCTTAATTTCTTTTATAGAAAATTGTACTTTTCATTGTACAAGTCATTCATACCCTTGTGTAAGTTAATTTCCAAGTATTTTCTTATTTTTGATGCTATTGTTCATGAAATTAAATTCTTAATTTCCTTTTTAAATTGCTCATTGTCATTGTATAGAATTGCAACTGATTTTTGTGTGTTGGCTTTTTATCCTGCTATTTTGCTGAATTTGTTTATCATTTCTGGCAGAATTTTTTAGGAAAGTTTGGGGGGTTTGGCATAAAAGATGATATCATCTGCAAACAGATAATTTTACTTCTCCTTTTCCAATTTGGATATCTTTTATTTATTTTTCTTGCCTAATTGCTCTGACTAGAACTTAAGGAACTATGCTGAATCAAAATGGAAAGTGAGTATCCTTGTTTTGTTCCTGATCTTGTAAGAAAAGCTTTTAGTCTTTCACCATTGAGTATAATGTTTATGGATTTTTCTTCTATTGCTTTTATTATGTTGAGATAGTTTTCTTCTGTTCATGGTTTGTTAAGTGTCTTCATTACAAAAGGGTGTTGAATTTTGTCTCGTGCTTTTTGTGCATCGATTAAGACATGATTATGTATTTATCTTGTTGATATAATGTATTGCATTAATTAATCTTCATATATTGAACCATCCTTACATTCCCATAGTAAATCCCACTTGTTTATGCTATATAAGCCTTTTAATATACTGCTAAATTCAGTTTGCTAGTTTATTCATAAAGAATGTTGGTCTTTAATTTTATAGTGTCTGTCTGGTTTTGGTATCTTGGTAATACTGGCCTCACTGAATAAGTTAGAGTATATGTCTGTTAGGTCTAGTTGTGTTAAGTTCTTCTTTTCCTTACTTATCTTCTATCTGGCTGTTCAGTTATTAAAAGGAAGCTATTGAAGTCTTCTGATTGGAGTGTAGCATAGTTTGTGAAGGTTCTTCTTGAGGAAGATGAAAATCAGTATCATGTTGATTGTTGAGGTATTGCAGTGCTTGCATTCATGCGACACTTATTTTGCTTGATAAAAGCTCCATGACACAAGAGAAGTGATGCCAGCAATTTGGGTAGACCAAAAAATAATCACAAATCACTTCTTTTAAATGGAAAGGTGAAAGTTCTTGACTTAATAAGAAAGGAAAGGAATCATTTGCTGAGGTTGCTAAGATTTATGGTAAGAATGTATCTTCTATCAATGAAATCATGAGGAGAGAAAAGTAAATTTATGCTACTTTTGCTTTCATGCCTTGTTGGTTTTTGGTTGCTAAGTAGTGTCTGACTCTTTGTGAGCCCATGAATTGCAGCATGCCAGGCCTCCCTGTCCTTCACTGGCTCCCAGAGTTTGCTCAAATTCATGTCCACTGAGTCAACGATGCTATCTAAACTGCAGAAATTATGGCTGCTATGTGTTGTGATTTAAGATGAAATGGTATTAAATTTGTACAGTGAGATATTCTGACAGAGACCACATTCACATAACTTTTATTATAGTATATATTATAATTGTGAAAGTGTTGGTCATTTAGTAATGTCCAACTCTTTGCCACCCCATGTACTGTGGCCCACCAGGCTCCTCTGTCCATGGAATTCTCCAGGCAAGAGTTCTCTAGTGGGTAGCATTCCCTTCTCCAGGGGATCTTCCTGACCCAGGGATTGAACCTGGATCTCTTATACTGCAGGCAGATGCTTTACCGTCTGAGCATCAGGCTATTTTATTAGTAGTTACTGTTGCTAATCTCTTACTGTGACAACTTGAAAATTAAACTTTACCATAGGTATGTTTGTATAAGAAAAAAACACAGTGTACGTAGCAGCTGGTACCATCTGTGGTTTCAGGCATCTAGTGAGGATCTTGGAGCATATCCCGCATAGATAAGGGGGAACTATTCTAACAGTATTGGGAGAATAGGAGTCTGAACACAGTATTTGTGTGGCTGATAGTAGGAACAGTAACTGGTGCTAAGTCCTGCAACAGGGGATAAGTAATAGATAGGAACTGAGAAAACTGTTTATGAAAAAAATACCAACTTACAGACAAATACAGAAGTAAATACCAACTGAAAGTAATGTGGCAATGCCCTCAGAAATGAGTTAGGAGTAATGTAAGGAACTAGTATTATTAGATACCTGTGTGACTTTTTAGTAAAAATCAGAATAATTTATCTAACAGTAAATAAGTCGTGAAAAATTTTAAAATTTATGAGCCATAATGTGTAGGCTTTTGACTATTTCATTACCCTCAATTCAAAAATACTTCTCTTCTTTAATTTTCTTAAAATATGCATATATTAAGTATTAATATATTGTCATTCTATTGCTCAGCTGGTATAAGTAAATGCAGTCATTGACATGTGTTTCTATGGCTACTTTAAAGATTGACATCCAGTAGTAAAAGATAAATGACAGAAGTTGATAGCTTGAATTAAAGTACATTTATTCAGCTCACCTTTTTTCTGACTTGTTTTAGGCTGATACTGAAAATGCAAATCATGTATCTGTATATATGGGAAAGCTGACATTTTCATTCATGGAGTATATTACATATCATATTTCCTAATATGTATAGTGATATTAATAAATGTTAAAGAGTGGTTTTAAAGGAACAGTTCTTGGCAGTTTATCTGCAGTGTATTAACATAGATGAACAAAGAAACTTGTTCTTCATAATTAGTATCTGTGTGGAGTCAGGAAAAGGTGAAGGCCTTCAACTTGCTAAATGACTAATTCAGTTTCCCGCATAACTTACTGAAATCAAAATGAAAACCTGCATATCTCTTATGCTTGAATATTTGGTAAAGGTCTTCGTTTTAACAAGTTTAAAAATTGTGTTTTAAAGAATGTTTTAGGTTTTCAGATAGTCAAAAACTGTAGGATGTTTTATGAAACATCAATTATTATTTGCTTAAGAGTTTCCATTTTAATGTGTTTAGAAGAGAAAGTCATTTTAACATAATACTCTTTCATTCTATTTTGTTTTTGTTATTTACCTTTTATACACTATATTCAATACATGTAATTTTGGAGGTTTAAGTATAAAAATACTTCACAAAAAATAGAATCATTATAGCGTTAGTGAGGAAATGAAAATAATAGCATGTTTTTGGTTTTAATTTTCGCAGTTTGTACACTTTACATACACTTACTAGTAAGGATTCACTCAGTCGTATCCGACTCTTTGCGACCCCGTGGACTAGAGCCCACCAGGCTCCTCTGTCCATGGGATTCTCCAGGCAAGAGTACTGGAGTGGGTTGCCATTTCCTTCTCATGTCTTTACAAAAAAGATGTGGATATGATAATTTTGCCTCATAAACAGGTAAAATTTGCTTTGAGGGAGACAATAGATATTGAGGTGCTAAGAGATTTGTATTTTTGAAGTGTTTCTATTTTTGCTTCTGTTTTTAGTATATCTTTATTATGGTAAAATATAACAAAATTTGCCATTTTTATCATTTTTAAATATACAATTCAGTGGCATTAATTACATTCACAAGTTGTACAACCACTATCACCACTATCTACTACCAGAAGTTTTCGTAACCCCAAACAGAAAATATATACTTGTTCAGCAGTAATACCCCATTCCTGTTTTCCCTCAGCCTTTGATAATGTCTAATTTATTTATTCATTTATTTTTAAAAAATGGTATAAATATATTTATAAAGAATACGATATTTTGTAAATAATGTTTATTGTTATGTATAGGTTAAGTCACTTTAACTTATTGGAAAGTTGATTTTAATAATACTTTATCTGTTATTTGAATTAGTCTATTGGCACATCAAATGCATTCTAATTATGATGCAGTAATTTAATTTTCCTTTCCCTTAGCTAGAATATTTAAGACCATACAAGGATTATTATCATATCCAATATGCTCAGTCTGGGTTTCTTCAATGCAGGGTTTTTTCTTCTTAAATGTTGCCTCATGGCCAAATCAGAATTATGAGTTGCCAAATTAAAATAGAATACAAAAATATAATACTATGCTCTTCACTGATCCCTTTGCAGAATGTTTGTTAGTCATCAATCATGGACTCCTAAGCAGTGATGTGTATCATGTGAAAACTCTTGACTCAGTATAAGCAACTAGAGGTGGTAGAAGCTCCCATGACTTTTCTGTGCAGGGATAGCTGGGATACATTCCTGCCTGCTTAAACACACTGAAGGCTCCTGAAATTGGGGATATGTGACCGCAGAGCAGGAGAGAGCTCTCTTCTTTTGCCAGTGGCTTCTTTCAAATTAAAAAAACCTCCCAGTTCAGAAAGACTCACCAAAATGTTATTAATATCTGAAGGTCATAATTTTCCACGAACAGAAAAGAAAGAGGGAAATTCATGTACCTGAAAACAAGCTAATCTTCCAAAGCAAAACAGCAGAGATTGTACATACAACATACAACTCAATTCTTTGACTTGAAAACTACCGCTTTTGCAGTTTTTATATAGGCAATCCTGTTATCACTGTAATCACTGCCCTATGTACAGTGAAGCCAAGCAAAAGGAAACTTTGAAATTTAGAGCAGAGAAAAGTTTAATGTAAGATCATGCAAGGTGTCCGGTTACGTATGCCTCCTAAACCCTGAACTCCCCAATGGTTTTCTGGGAAAAATTTTTATAGGCAAAATTTGGGATGAGAGCTACAGGGTTTGTGACTTCCTTTGATTGTGATGATTTAGCAGGACAGAGTTCTAGGAATCTTGTGCTGGCTTGTAGTTACCATCCTTCACCTGGGTGGGGCCCTTCATTTCTGCAGAAGAACTCAAAGGTTAAATATTTTCCAGCAGGGCGATCTAGGACCCTGCCCTGTGGCTGTAGTGGTGTTTCTTGCCCACCTCTCCTTGTTTTCTTGCATTACCTCCCACCTTCCTTAATTAGCAGCTGTTTGAATCTTGCACTTTGGAATTCAGGGAGGGTCAAGGAGTCTGAGCATACTCTCAGTTCAGTTCAGTAGCTCATCCTGTCTGACCCCATGGACTGCAGCACACCAGGCCTCCCTGTCCATCACCAACTCCGGAGTTTACTCAAACTCATGTCCATTGAATCAGTGATGCCATCCAACCATCTCATCCTCTGTCGTCCCCTTCTCCCCGCCTTCAATCTTTCCCAGCATCAGGGTCTTTTCAAATGAGTCAGCTCTTCATATCAGATAGCCAAAGTATTGGAGTTTCAGCTTCAACATCAGTCCTTCCAATGAATATTCAGGACTAATCTCCTTTAGGATGGACTGGTTGGATCTCCTTGCTGTCCAAGGGACTCTCAAGAGTCTTCTCCAACACTACAGTTCAGAAGCATGAGTTCTTTGGCACTCACCTTTCTTTACAGTCCAACTCTCACATCCATACGTGACTACTGGGCAAACCAAAACTTTGACTAGATGGACCTTTGTCAGCAAAGTAATGTATCTGCTTTTAATAAGCTGTCTAGGTTTGTCATAGCTTTTCTTCCAAAGAGCAAGCATCTTTTAATTTCATGGCTGCACTCACCATCTGCAGTGATTTTGGAGCCCAAGAAAGTAAAGTCTCTCACTGTTTCAATTGTTTCTCCATCTATTTGCCATGAAGTGATGGGACCAGATGCCATGATCTTAGTTTTCTGAATGTTGAGTTTTAAGCCAACTTTTTCATTCTCCTCTTTCACTTTCATCAAGAGGCTCTTTAGTTCTTCTTTGCTTTCTGCCATAAGTGTGGTGTCATCTGCATATAGCTATTGTAAATAGTGCTGCAAGAAACATCGGGATACATGTGTCTTTTTCAATTATGATTTTCTCAGAACATGAGCCCAATAGTGGGATTGCTGGGTCATATGGTTACCATGTTCCTTAATCCTAAGGGCTTTGCATAATAGGTGCTCAATGAGTATTTAATTAATGTTTTTATGCACATTTCTCATTGTCAGTTAAGGGATTTTTTGTGCTTAACCTCCTTTTTTCAACTTCAAAATAATTGAAATTGAAACTGAGAGTAGGGAAAAAAGAGAATTAAGATAAGCTGAATAACAGAAAAGAAGGGAAAGGAAGAGGAAAAGGCTGCTTTGCTTTCTAACCCTATGGGCATTTGTGTTGTCAGAACCTTTGTACATGCTGTGTCTTCTGAATAAATAGCCTTCCTTTACTTTTTTTTTTTTTTTATGACCTCACTCTTAATAACTATTTAATCATCCCTTCATCAGGAAAGACTTTTGACCACTTGGTTTAGGTCATATTCTCAAAGGTCCATATGCTTCTCTGGAGTCATTACTGCATTCTAGCTTTAGATTTATTTGTACAAATTTGATTGATATGTGTATCCTACCCTAAGCTGGAACCTCTGGGAAGAGAGGGAACATGTTTAGTTTTTGCTACTAGCATAGTGGATGACCTGTAGCAGGTGTTTGATAGTTATTTGTTGATGAGTATGTGAAATGTGACATACTTTGCTCGTGTAATTAAGAAAGAGGATTCTTGAAATCTCATGAGATCATCGAGGGTGGAGAATGAATAAAGCTGTGTTTTCTCTGTCCTGTATGTTAGGGAAGAAGATGGAATTACTAGTACCTGTGTATGGAGAAGGCAATGGCACCCCACTCCAGTACTGTTGCCTGGAAAATCCCATGGATGGAGGAGCCTGGTAGGCTGCAGTCCATGGGGTCGCTAAGAGTCGGATATGACTGAGCGACTTCACTTTCACTTTTCACTTTCATGCATTGGAGAAGGAAATGGCAACCCACTCCAGTGTTCTTGCCTGGAGAATCCCAGGGATGGGGGAGCCTGGTGGGCTGCCATCTATGGGGTCACACAGAGTCGGACACGACTGAAGCGACTTAGCAGCAGCAGCAGCAGCACACTCCCTGAAAAGAACTGTCTCTGTTTCCCACCTTGATTGTTTAAATCATACTCCTTCCCCAGAACATGTTTACAGAATTAGGAGACAAGAGATACTACTTTCATTAGTAATGATACTGTTGCTACTGCTGCTGCTAAGTCATATCAGTTGTGTCCGACTCTGTGCAACCCCATAGACGGCAGCCCACCGGGCTCCTCTGTCCCTGGGATTCTCCAGGCAAGAACACTGGAGTGGGTTGCCATTTCCTTCTCCAGTGCATGAAAGGGAAAAGTGAAAGTGAAGTCGCTCAGTTGTGTCCGACTCTTCGCGTCCCCGTGGACTGCAGCCTACTAGGCTCCTGTATCCATGGGATTTCCCAGGCAAGAGTACTGAAGTGGGGTGCCATTGCCTTCTTCGAATAATGATACTACATTTATTAATTATGTAAACACATGAACTTAAAATTCTTGCAGAAGTCAAGTTAATGCTGTGCTCTTGATAAATGGTTTTAATATATAATGAATGTAACGATGGTGTGAGCCAAAGCTGACCCAGCTGCCTGATGAGGTCTGTGTTCCAAGGGAAGATTTGTGGAAAACATGTTTAATTTTAAAAGTGTTTTTCTCCTCACATGAAAAGAAAATAATTAACCTTTGTGGTTATTACCATTTAGTTTTAGAATGTCACTGTGTGTGATATTGGGATACAAATAGTATATACAATTAAACTAGCAGCCGAGTTTTCCATTTTTTGAATTAAGATTTTAGCAGTAGCAGGAAGAAATTAGTTTTGACACTTTCACTTTCCTTAGCAGCAAACAGGGAGATCTGTGTTTTGTTTTGTGTTTTTTAATTTTTGTAAAGGGAAACACTGCTGGCCTGAATTTCTCGGAAAATTTCCTCCCCACAACTGACAGCATAAGAAAACTTCTGTATATTTTGACACCTGAGTATGTTCAGTTATGTTCCCTATTATGTACTGCCCTATCTTAGATGTATCTGCGCCATGTGCTCTGTGTGCTAAACATCACTCAGTCATGTTTGACTCTTTGTGACCCTTTGGACTGTAACCCACCAGGCTCCTCTGTCCATGGGGATTCTCCAGTCAAGAATATTGGAGTGGGTTGCCATGCCCTCCTCCAGGGGATCTTCCAACCCCGGGATCAAACTCAAGTCTACCGAATTGCAGGCAGATTCTTTACTGTCTGAGCCACCAGGGAAGCCCATCTGTGCCATAATGGAACTTAAAAATCATACATAATTTATGCTTCTTACATTAATTCTCAGTGACAGTAGATCTTGTCCTTTGAGGATGGTTAGATTGTTGGAAATAGGCAATAATAAAAAGGCATTTAGAAGATATTGTATGTCTTTTGAATTAAAATATGTGATTGAGCCTTCTTGATTATTTTTTTTAAGTTTTCTTTAGAAAATGTTCTGTGAATCACAGTTGTCATGATGGAGTCAATCTTTGAGCTCTTTATGTCACATATACTCTTAAGCTTCAAAATTTCTTCATGATGACTGTGATTAGTGTTTGGACATTTTGCATTCTGCAGTTATTTTTAAGTGTGCAGTGTCCTCGGTTGTCAGGTTGTCATTTTGATGAACCAACTTGATCTTGATATTTTTAACCCTAGAATTTTGTGCTTTCTTTATACATATTACTCAAAAGCTCTGTTTCATCACTGGCTACTTTTAAGTTCCCTGTGAAAAATGACAATAAATGTTAAATCTTTTACTCACTGAAAATTGATGGGCTAGTTTTTTTCAAAACTTCTTCTGTGTTCAACTTTTCTTTCAGAAGGGATCCATATGCTTTTGACTCCTCAGCCATAATTTGTCTTTCTGACTGAATCAGATATATGACCTTCCCCTATGAGGATTTTACTTCCTCCTGGGAGTGTTTGTACAATCACCTTATGCATCACTGTTGTTGTCCGCCAGTTACAACACTGCTCTTGACTTTTCTTTGGTCGTTGTTAATTCATTTGTCAATATTATTATCTTTACTGAAAGCTTTATATTATATCTTACTGGCTTTTATGCCAATATAAAACATAACCAAGGCCCTGTCGTAGATTCCTTTTTGTTTTTTTAATTATTCATTTGTATTTGGCTGAGCTGGCTCTTCGTTGCTGCTCACAGATTTTTCTCTAGTTGCAGCAAGTGAGGGGTACTGTTTATTGTGGTGCACAGGCTTCTCTTTGTGTTGGTTCTCTTGTTTCTGAACACAGGCTCTTCATGTGCAGGCTTCAGTAGTTGTTGCACACGGGCTCAGTGCTTGTGGCTCATGGGTTCTAGAGCGCAGCCTCAGTAGCTATGATGCATGGACTCAGGTGCCTCACAGCATCTGGAATCCACCCTGACCAAAGACTGAACCTGTGTCCCCTGCACTGGCAGGTGGATTCTTAAACACTAGGCCACCAGGGTAGTTTGCTGACCTAGTTTATTAGTTTTTGTAGGTTATCATTGCCATTCTTCTTTTTTTATTATTATTATTTCCTCCCCATCTTTCCTTCTCCATTGGAGTTCAATGTACATATTTAATACTCAGTGAATTTATATATATATTGCTAGAAATCTTGTTCTCCTAATTCCCCCCCCCCCATATTGTTAGGTTGCTCTATGCAGTTTTAATACTTCAACCTATATATTTTATCCTAACCAAAAAAACTTGTGTTTTCTATTTCTTTTTCTTTTCTTTTTTTTAGTGTTTCAGAATAGATCTATTTCATTTAGATATTCAAGTCATTGGCTTATAGTTGTTCATAATATTCTTCATCTATTTTGTGCTTAATCTATTTAACAGTTCATGATAGTAGTTAGCCATATTTCATTGTATGGTTAATTTATATTTTCTCTCTAGTCTTTTTGATCTCACTTTAGTGAGATATGTTTCATGTAAAAAAATTATCATTTTAAGTGAATAAGTATATGAGTTTTGACAAATGTATACCATCATAATAAAGAATAGTTATGTTCCCCCAAAAGCTATCTCATGATACTTTGGAGTCCATTTGTCCTCCTGTCCCTGACCATTGACAGTTAACTCCATTTATTTTATAACTGTAGGCTTGCCTTTTCTAAGGTTTCATATAAATAGAATCATACAATATGGAGTCTTTTGTGTCTGGTTCATTCAGTTAGTGTAAGACTTTAAGACTGACTTATGTTGTATATACTGGTCATTCTTTCCTTATTATTACTAGATAATATTCCATCATAGATTAGCTTTTAAGATTATTCTTTTGTTAATGAATATCTGAATTGATTCTAGTTTATGCCATTACAAATAAGATTATTAGTGTATATATACAAATCGTTGAGTAGACATGTATTTTTACTTTTCTTCGGTAAATAGAAATGCAACTGTTGGGCCATACATGTAATTTTAACATTTTAAGAAATTGCCAAATTGTTTCCCAAAGTGACTGCAAAATTTTACATTTCCATAAGAATTCTAGTTCTTCCATATCCTGCCAATATTTGGTATAGTCAGTCTTGATCATTTTAGCCACACTAGTGGAGGTGAACTGAAATCTCACTGTGGTTTTCATTTGCATTTTCATAATGGCTAAATGTTGGGTACTCCTTTTTTTGTTTATTTGCTATCCATATATCTTTTTTCAACTTTATACAAGTATAATTGGGAAATTTGTAATATATTTCAAGTATCTGACTTTAGGATTTGATATATGTATGCATTATGAAAGAGCTTTTCCCCCATCAAGTAACACATCGATCTCATCACATATTTATTCTTTTCTAAGAACACTTAAGTTCTGCTCTTTTAGTAAATTTCAATTATACAATACAATATTATCAACTGTAGTCACCATATCCTCAGGCCCTCTTTGTCTTAAACCTGAATATTTGTGTGCTTTCACCAACCTTTATTTCTCACACCTCCAACTCCTGGTAACCACATCTTACTCTATTTCTATGACTGACTTTTTTTTTAATTCTACATGTAAACTATACTGTGTAGTATTTGTCTTTCTCTAACTAATTTCACTTAGCCTAATGCCTTCCAGGTTTCAGGTGGCAAGGTTTTCTGCTTTTTTAAGGCTGGATAATATTATATTTTCTTTATCTGTATATCCATAACTAGATACTCAAATTGTTTTCATGTATTGGCTATTCCAAATAATTCTTCAGTGAACTTGGGAATACAGATACCTCTTGGAGATAGAGATTTGTTTCCTTTGTTTATATATCCAGAAGTAAAATAACTTTATCACATGGTAGTTCTGTTTTTTATTCTTGATACATGGCCTCAATACCCAGATAGGAATACTATTTTCCATAGTGTCTATACAAGTTTACATTCCTAAAACTGTACAGGGACTCTATCTTTTTCCACATCCTCCCTGAATTTGTTCTTATATTTTTGATAATAGCCATCCTAACAGGTGTGAAGTAACATCTCATTGTGATTTTGATCTGCATTTCCCTGAAAATTATTGATGTTGAGCATTTTTCCTGTCCTGATTGGTCAATTGTAAGTCTTAGAAAAACTTTCTATTCAGTTCCTTTGTCCATTTTTAAATTGGGTTGCTTTTTGCTACAGCATTTTATCTTGCATATTTAGGAAATTACAAGTAGGATGTGTGGTTTTCAAAGATTTCTTCCTGTTCCATAGGTTGCCATTTCATATTGTTGATTCTTTCTTTTGCTGTGAAGAAACTTTTTAGTTTATTGTAGTTCCACTTGTCTATTTTAGCTTTTGTTGCCTTGGTTTCAGTTTCAAATCCAAAAACCACGGCCAAGATCAAGGTCAGGAAGCTTCTTCCCTATATTTTCTTCTAGGAGTATAGCATTTAACAATATTTTATCCATTTTGAGTTGATTTTTGTGTATATTATGAGATAGAGATCTAATTTTATCACTTTGTGTGGATATCTAGTTTCCCCAATGTTATTATCCTTTCCTCATTGCATAATTTTGGTGCCTTTGTTAAAAAATAATTGACCATATATTCATTGATTTCTTTCTGGACTCTGTTCTGTTCCATTGACCTATGTATTTGTTTTTAATGCCAATGCCCTATTTTTTTGATTATTGCAACTTTGTAATATGGTTTGAAATTTGATAGCATGATGCCTCCAGCTTTTGTTTTTTGTTTTTCAAGGTTGATTTGACTATTTGAGGTCTTTGTTGTTCCATATAAATATTTTAGAATTTTTTGTGTTCTACTTCAGTGAAAAATACCATTGGAATTTTGATTGGCATTGCATTCAATCTGTAGGTTGTTTTTGGTATATGGACATTTTAGCAATAGTAGTTCCTCCAGTCCATGAGAATGGAACATCTTTCCATTTATTTGTGTCTTATCTTAATTAATCCATTATAATAATAGGTGTACAGACCTTTCACCTTTTTGGCTGAATTTATTGCTAAGCATTTTCTTTCTTTTTGGTTCTATTTTAAATGTAATTGTTTTCTTAATTTTCCTTTCCAATAGTTCAATGCTAGTAAATAGAAACTCAACTGATTCTTGTGTATCAATTTTATATCCCACAACTTTACTAAATTTCTTCATTAGTTCCAGCATTTTTAAACCGGAGCCTTAGTTATTTTTTAAATATGTTCTGAAAATAGAAACAGTTTTATTTCTTTCCAATTTGGATGCCTTGAAAAATATTTTTTTTTTCCTCGTTTGGTATTCTGTCTATGATCTTCAGTGCTGTTTTCAATCAAGGTGGCTAGAATGGGCATTCTTGTCTTGCTCCTGATCTTAGAGGACAACCTTTCAGATTTTCACTCTTTAGTGTGATGTTAGCTGTGGGTTTGTCATACATAGTATTATTCTGTTATGGTACAGTCTGTAAAATTTTTCAAGAATTTTTATTGTAAAAAAATATTGAATCTTGTCAATGATTTTCTTCATTTTTTGAGATTTTCTGTTACTTTTATCCTTCATTTTATGAATGTGGTGTTTCAAATTGATTTGGGTGCATTTCTGAAATAAATCTCCTTGATTAATTTCAAATGATCCTTATAATGTGCTCTTCAACTAGATTTGCTAATATTTTGTTAAACATTTCTGCATCACACTCATCTAGGATATTGGGCTGTAACTTTCTTTACTTGTAATGCTTTTATTTTTGGTGTCAGAGTAACACTGGCATCAAAAGTAGTCTCCTTTTTATTTTTTGGAAGAGTATGTGAAAGATTGGCATTAATTCTTTAAGTGTTTGGTACAGTCTGCCATCCAACTGGACTTTTCTTTGTTGAGAGATTTTTGATTACTGATTTAATCTCCTTACTAGTAATTGGTCTGCTAGTATTTTCTGTTTCTTCATCATCCAGTAGGTGTTGTTTCTGGGGTTTGTCCATTCTCCCAAGTTATCTAATTTCTTGATCTATAATTGTTTATAGTAGTCATTATATGTAATTGATTATAGTAGTCTATTATAATCCTTAGCATGCCTATGTTATCATTGTAGTTTCTCCTCTTTTATTTCTGATTTTATCTGTCTCTTTTTTTTCTTAGTGAATCTAACTAAAAATTTGTCAATTACCTTATCTTTTCAAAGGACAGGCTCTTAATTTTATTGACCTTTTCTACTTTTTTTTTTCTCTTCCATTTTTTTGTTTCTGTCTCTATTTCTACTTTGATCTTTATTTTCTGCCTTCTCCCTGACAGTAGTGTTCATTTGTTGGTTGTTCAGAAACATGTTGTTTAATCTCTATATATTTGTGAATTTTTAATTTTCCTCTTATAATTGATTTCAAGTTTCATACAGTTCTGGTCAGAAAAGATGCTTGATATGCTTTCAGTTCAATTCAGTTCAGTTCAGTCTCTCAGCTGTGTCCAACTCTTTGCGACTCCAAGGACTGCCAGGCTTCCCTGTCCATCACCAATTCCCAGAGTTTACTCAAACTCATGTCCATCGAGTTGGTGATGCCATCCAACCATCTTGTACTCTACTGTCCCCTTCTCCTCCCACTTTCAGCCTTTCCCAGGGTCAGGGTCTTTTCAAATGAGTCAGTTATTCGAATCAGGTGGCCAAAGTATTGGAGTTTCAGCTTCAGCAGCAGTCCTTCCAATGAATAGTCAGTACTGATTTCCTTTAGGCTGGACTGGTTGGATCTCCTTGATATGCTTTCACTCTTCCTAAATTATTGACTTGTTTTCTGGCCTAACTTATAATCTATCATGTGAAATGTGCACTTGAGAAAAATGTGTATTCTGCAGCTGTTGGATGGAACATTCCATATATATCTGTTCAGTCAGTGTGATATAACATGTAGTGTATATCTGTTGCAGGAAGGGGACCCCTTCCAGGGCCCAAAACTGGGCTCTTGTCTAACACTCAGAAATGAATTGTCTGAGGAGACACATGTGCTGACAGAGCAAGAGATTTTATTGGGAAAGGGCACCCGGGTGGAGAGCAGTAGGGTGAGGGAACCCAGGAGAACAGCTCTGTCACATGGCTTGCAGTCTCCTGTTTTATGGTGATGGGATTAGTTTCTGGGTTGTCTTTAGCCAGTCATTCTTACTCAGAGTCCTTCCTGGTGATGCACGCCTTGTTCAGCCAAGATGGATGCCAGAGAGAAGGATTCTGGGAGATGGTCAGTCATGTGGTGTCTCCTTTTGACCTTTCCTGAACTCTTCCAGTTGGTGGAGGCTTATTAGTTCCGTGTTCCTTAGCAGGACCTTCTGTCATAAAAGTATTCATACAAATGGTTACTATGGTGCCTGGCCAGGGTGGGTGGTTTCAATCAGTGTGCTTCCCCTAACATATCCAGTGTTTCTATATTGATTTTCTGTCTGGATTATCTATCCATTTTTGAAAATGAGGTCCTCTACTATTATTGTATTGCTGTCTATTTTTTTCTTCAGATGCTTGCTTTATGTGTTTGGTGCTCCTATGTTGGATATATAGATATTTGCAAAAGTTATATCCTCTTAATGAATTGACTCCTTTATCATTATGTAATAACCTTTGTCCCTTGTTAAAATTTTGGCTTAAAATCTCTTTCATCTGATATAGGGGTAGTCTACCCAGTTTACTTTTGGCTTCCATTTTCAGAGAAAATCGTTTTTTCAGTCCCTTCACCTTCAGTCTATGTGGGTCTTTAAGCTGAAATAAGTCTTTTATAGGTAAAATTATAGTCACTTTTTTATTCATTCAGTCATATTCTGTCTTTTAACTTGAAAACTTAGTTCATTTACATTTAAAGTAATAATTAGGAGTTAATGAGTTACTGTTGCCATTTTGTTCATTATTTTTAATGGCTTTTTTGTAGTTTGTTTCTTCATTCTTACTCTGTTCCTTTGTTTTAATGATTTTCTGCAGTAATTCCTTTCTCTTGATCTTACTGTATCTACTGTGGTTTTTTGTTTTGTGGTTACCAAGAGGCTTACATAAAGCATCTTATAAAAGTGTATTCTAAGGTGGTAACAACTTAACTTCAAATGCATAATAAAGCTCTATATTTTTACCTTTCTTCCTGCCAAATTTTATGTTTTTGATGTCACACTTTACATTTTTATATAGTGTATCTATCAACAAATTGTTATAGTTATATTTAATACTTTTGTCTTTTATTCTTTTATACTAGTTATAAGTGATGTCCTCACCACCGTTATAAATCTCATTATATGAAATTTGACTATATGTTTAGTTTTAACATTGAGTTTTATACTTTAACATGTTATCTTATTACTAATTAGTATCCTTTCATTTCAGCTTGAAGAACTTCCTTTAACATTTCCTGTAAGACTGGTCTAGTGCAGTGAACTCTTTTATCTTTTGTTTGTATGAAAATTCTTTATTTCTCTTTTATTTCCGAAGGACATCTTCGCTGGGTACAGTATTCTTTGTTAGAGGTTTTTTGTTTGGGGTTGTTTTTTTTCTTTTAGTGTTTTGATTGTATCATTCCATTCCTTTCTGTCCTGCAAAGTGTCTGCTGAAAAGTTCACTGAAACTCTTGTGGGATTTCCCTTGTATGTAATAAATTGCTTTTCTCTTGCCACTTTTGAGATTTGCTCTTTGTCTCTAACTTTTGAGAAACTAATTATAGTGTGTTTGTTTCTGAATGTGTGATTCATATTACTTAGAACTCTCAGGGCTTCCTGGAGCTTTGTGTCTGTTTCTTTTCCAAGTTCAGGGACGTTTTCAACAAACTTATTTTACTTCTTTTCATAATATTTCTGCTTCTTTCTCTCTCCTTTCTCTTCTGGGATCTCTATTATGTATGTATTGGTATACATGATGATCTATAAATCTCTTAACCTCTCTTCACTCTTTTTTATTCATTTTTTTCTTTTTCCTCCTCTGACTGAATAAAATCCACTGCCCAGGCCTCAAGTTCTCTTGTTCTTTTTTTGCTTGCCTTAGTTTGTTGTTGAAACCCTGTACTGACTTTTTCAGTTTAGGTATTGTGTTCTTACAAAGTGGGATTCCCTCATAGCTCACTGGATAAAGAATCTACCTACAATGCAGGAGACCCGGGTTTGATCCCTGGGTTGGGAAGATCCCCTGGAGAAGAAAATGGCAACCCACTCCAGTATTCTTGCCTGGAGAATTCCATGGACAGAGGAGGCTGACGGGCCATAGTCCATGGGGGCACAAGTGTTGGACACGACTTAGCTACTAAACTACTACTACTGATACTATTGTGTTCTTAGGCTCTTTGATTCCTGTTTGGTATTTATATTTTCTGTCACTTAGTTTAAATTCTGACTTTGTTTACGCATTGCTCCTCTGACCTCAGTTAGCATCTTTATTACTATTATTTTGAATTCTCTGTTCAACAATTCAAGGATTCCCAACCCCAGTCCATGTACCAGCCTTTGCTTACTAGGAACTGTGCTGCATAGCAGGTGGTGAGCAATGGGCAAGCAAGTGAAGCTTCATCTGTATTTACAGCTGCTCCTCATCACTCATACTATCACCTGAGTTCCACCTCCTATCAGATTAGTGGCTGTGTTAGATTTTTATAGGAGTGCAAAACCTACTGTGAACTATACATGTGAACGATTGAGATTGCATGTCCAAGCCACTGTCATTGTTCTTAGTGTCTCCCAGTAGTAGAGGGTGTGCCAAGACCTATCAGTGGCCTAAAGTGAACCTAGATGCAGGCTCCTTGGGGAGCAGCTAGTAAAGTATATAGTCAAACCTCTTCCAGGGAAAGTCTTCTCAGTTCAGTTCAGTCACTCAGTCGTGTCCGACTCTTTGCGGCCCCATGAATCACACCATGCCAGGCCTCCCTGTCCATCACCAACTCCCAGTGTTCACTCAAACTCATGTCCATCGAGTTGGTGATGCCATCCAGCCATCTAATCCTTTGTTGTCCCCTTCTCCTCCTGCCCCCGATCCCTCCCAGCATCAGGGTCTTTTCCAATGAGTCAACTCTTCGCATGAGGTGGCCAAAGTATTGGAGTTTCAGCTTCAGCATCAGTCCTTCCAATGAACACCCAGGACTAATCTCCTTTAGGATGGACAGGTTGGATCTCCTTGCAATCCAAGGGACTCTGAAGAGTCTTCTCCAACACCACAGTTCAAAAGCATCAATTCTTAGGCACTCAGCTTTCTTCACAGTCCAACTTTCACATCCATACATGACCACTGGAAAAACCATAGCCTTGACAAGAGAGACCTTTGTTGGCAAAGTAATATCTCGGCTTTTCAATATGCTATCTAAGTTGGTCATAACTTTCCTTCCAAGGAGTAAGCATCTTTTAATTTCATGGCTGCAGTCACCATCTGCAGTGATTTTGGAGCCCCCCCAAAATAAAGTCTGACACTGTTTCCACTGTCTCCCCATCTACTTCCCATGAAGTGATGGGACCAGATGCCATGATCTTAGTTATCTGAATGTTGAGCTTTAAGCCAACTTTTTCACTTTCCTCTTTCACTTTCATCAAGAGGCTTTTTAGTTCCTCTTCACTTTCTGCCATAAGGGTGGTGTCATCTGCATATCTGAGGTTATTGATATTTCTCCCAGCAATCTTGATTCCAGCTTGTGCTTCTTCTAGCCCAGCGTTTCTCATGATGTATTCTGCATATAAGTTAAATAAGCAGAGTGACAATATACAGCCTTGACGTACTCCTTTTCCTATTTGGAACCAGTCTGTTGTTCCATGTCCAGGTCTAACTGTTGCTTCCTGGCCTGCATATAGGTTTCTCAGGAGGCAGATCAGGTGGTCTGGTATTCCCCTCTCTTTCAGAATTTTCCACAGTTTATTGTGATCCACACAGTCAAAGGCTTTGGCATAGTCAATAAAGCAGAAATAGATGTTTTTCTGGAACTCTCTTGCTTTTTCAATGATCCAGTGGATGTTGGCAATTTGATCTCTGGTTCCTCTGCCTTTTCTAAAACCAGTTTGAACATCTAGAAGTTTGCGGTTCACGTATTGCTGATGCCTGGCTTGGAGAATTTTGAGCATTACTTTACTAGCATGTGAGATGAGTGCAATTATGCGGTAGTTTGAGCATTCTTTGGCATTGTCTTTCTTTGGGATTGGAATGAAAATGGACCTTTTCCTGTCCTGTGACCACTGCTGAGTTTTCCAAACTTGAGGACATATTGAGTGCAGCACTTTCACAGCATCATCTTTCAGGATTTGGAATAGCTCAACTGGAATTCCATCACCTCCACTAGCTTTGTTCATAGTGATGCTTCCTAAGGCCCACTTGACTTCGCAATCCATGATGTCTGGCTCTAGGTGAGTGATCTTTCTGTCTTTTATCAAGCCCATCTTTGCATGAAAGTCTTCTCAGTTGGGATTTTTTGCCTGTTCCCTCTTTGCTGAGCTCCAAGGGGATAGCCACAGCGGTGTTCATGCACCCAGTAACAACTGATTCTTTGTTTGCTATAGTCCTGTGGGACTTGTGATTGCACACCCCATTAACTTTCAGAGCTTCTTCATTTGGGGGTTAGTCCCTTTGGTGATAACCTTAAAAGTTCAGGCACTGGATATGTAGTCTATACCCTTCACTTACCAGGGAGAAGCTGGGATTTCAGGGTTCCATCTTGATTATGGTATGATGCCAAGGGTAGGTTGTATCTCAGCCTTTCCTATCAATTTTGATATGGGTATTTTCTGTCACCTGATGTTTAGGGGTCACTCAGTTAGTTTCTGGATTTCTCTCAGAGGGAGTAGCTCCATTTGTTAGCTGTACATTTGATGTTTTCATTGGAGGAGGAGAATTTCAAAGCCTCTTGTCTCACTATCTTGGTCTAGTTCCTGGACTACGATATTCTTTCCCCAGGGTGTTGGTTCTGCCATCTATAAATCTTTTTAGTTGAAACATTTGGTCAAATTGCATACCCTTATTTTACTGAGTTGTTTGTCTTGTTATAAATGAGTTCTAAGAGTTTTTATGTATTCTTTATCAGCTGTAAGGCCATTTCTCTGGGTGGCATTTGCTGTAAACAGCCTTGAGAAAAAGATATCTCTCATCAGAGAAACACCAAACTTACTCCCACTTGCTTTAAAAATGGCACGTTTCCCCAAGATCTGTGATTATGGCCTATGATTTAAGCTATATATGTTGTGTTTGCTACCAAGGGACTTCCCAGGCAAGGAAGAACCACTGAAAGTATATGATACTCATGCTGCTTACTCTTCCATGTGTGATGAAATCCTTTGCCTTTGATCTAATAGTCTGTGTCTTCTAGCATCTGTGAAACAAGCACGTTTCCTTTTAGCTTACAAATAGGGTAAAATAGACCCTTTACTGTTTCTGACAGGATATAGTTCAGTTACTTGTAAATCACATGGTCCTTTCAAATCTTGCTTTGAAGTGTTATTGGGAAAGTTCCAGAATTAATTTCAGTGTGCACACTGCTGATAAATGCCATGGTAAAGACTTTACTCAATGCCCTGTATGAGTATTGGGCTAGTATCCATTCTGGCTGGTGTGTACACAAATTATTCCTGACCCACGTGAGCTCTGGAAGACTTTTCTCCCACCTGTTCATTTGCTAGTTCTTTGCATGTTGTTTCTCCACACACATGCACCGAGCGTTATTTACCAGAGGCTTTGGAGAGCTGATGGCAGACCTCTGGAGTACTCTTGTTCTCTGTGCAACCCTCCTCGCCACTACTGAGTTCCTGTGTGCTACAAGCTGGAAGCTAGCTGTGGCATTTGAAGAGTTCACCTCATCGTCCCTTCTCTCAGTGTTCTCTGTCCTGTGCTGACTACTTTCCAAAGTCTCAAAACTCTAGTTTCTTATATTTCGCTTGATTTTCTGATTGCTTTGTGTAGTATGGTAAATTCAGGACCTGTTATTCCACCATTGTTGTAAGCAGACATTCCATTTCTTAAGTTCTCAATTTCTCAAATAGAATGCATAGATAGCTTCAGTGTTTCCACTCTTTTACTTTATGTGAAAAACTATTTAATTTCATCCTAGTGCTTCAGATGCATTTCACACAGCCTTTGACATGGTGAACTTTCTCACTCATTTAGCTCTTATGGGTTGTATAATTTGTCATGTTACTTGCACATCATTTAACTATGAGTTGATTTAACTGTTTGGTTTCTTGACGTTTTTATATTAGCTTCCTTTTATTATTTAAAGTTTAGTTGAATTTTATATAGAAATCAAGATGCTGAGAGATTCTTTTGGTCTCAGTGAAACATCAGGGAAGTCCATTTTGAAGCAACCAGAATCTCTGCATCACCATTACTTTTTCTGGGAAGCTGCTGTATCCTTTAGAAAATAAAAAGGCAGAAGAATTAGGTTACAATTGGTAGTAACTTTGATCCTGGTTTGTATAGAGTCAACACTTGGGTTGCCTTGTTTATAAAAATGGAACAAACCTAATTAGAAGTTGTTGAAAGAGTAACAGTACATAAAACATTCATATATTCTTAAAAAAATAAGCATTTAGCTTGTTGGGTAAAGTTTACATCTATATTTTAAGATCAGGCTTGTTAATGATGTAACCCATGTAAACTCTGCATTTGCTTCTTTTTTTCTACATAATCTATGCATTTCTAAGAAAGTTGTATTAAAATGTCCAGTGAAAAATTATACCTCTTCCATCTTAGTGGTTAAATTTCAATTGGATATATATATATATATTTTTTATTATGTTTTATTAATATACTACATTTATGAGTTTTATGTCTTATTAATACACTATATTTATGACCAAAGTATGTTTCTTTTCTTCTTAAATTGTTTGCTCTAATATTTAATTTGCTATTTAATCTTTCATTTGGTTAATATTTACCTTATATATTTCTTTCCTTCTTTAATTTGGTTAATATTTATCTTATGTATTTCTTTCCTTCTTCATCAATGCTTTTTTGTCTTTTGTGGACAGTTTATTACTAGATTTTTTATAAATCTGATCTGGGTCTCGTCTTTTTATTGTATGGAGATTTTATTTCTTTCATCTAATTTTGTGTTTTTATCATGTTTTCTTTTTCCTCCTTTTCTACCTTCTATTATGTTCACAGCTCAGACTTAATTTTTTTGTTTGAAAGTTAAAAATTATATATATTTTGTTATCTCTCATTATTATTATTCATCATACATTTTTTCCCTCCTAATGTGTAAAATTTGTATCTCTGTCTTCTATCTCAACAAGAATCCTAGCAATCCTCCAACAGACTTCACTACTATGACCTTCCTTCCTTTCATGTTGGAACAATTTGGAGTTTTTGTTCTATATTTTTTATACTTATTCTGTTAGCAATAAATTTACTGTTTTTCCTTGCCATTGATTCCCTTATCTCTTTGCTTTGTCTGAAATTCATTTTTCTTCTTGTTATGGCACATCCTCTAAGATACTTCTCAGAGGATCTGTAACTATGTGATCCATTTTTTTATGAGGTTAGTACCTCTTCCTAGACTATGTATCTGTGATCACATCACAGACCACTCTTGTTTTTTCCCCTACTCATTCAGCAGCTATTTAATGGTTATTTGTTTTGTAACACGTATTATCCTAGGTCTGAGGAAGGAAACAAAGCTATTAAAAATATCTGCCCTGTGGAGTTTATACAAGGTACAGAAGAGAAGGAGAGAGAACACTAGGGGCCTGGTCAGCAGTCAGTCCCTGGTTAAAGCTCTTACTTCAGCAGAGCTCCAGAGCTGCCTTGATGTTAAGCTGCTGTTTCTGGGTGATACTGAGCTGGAGTGCCCCTTCCTTGTCACATCGACATGACTGAGCATGTGATACTTTAACCAGGGAATTCCAGTAAGTGAAAAGGGGCAGTTAGAGAGCTGTTCCCAGTCCAAGTCTATGGCTTTTGACTCTTCATCTTTAGATTATATCTTTCCCTACCTGGGTTGGAAAGATCTGCTGGGGGAAGGCATGGCAACCTACTCCAGTATTCTTGCCTGAAGAATCCTCGTGGATAGAGGAGCCTAGTGGGTCCATGAGGTAGCAAAGAGTCAGACATGATTGAGTGACTGAGCACAGCAGAGCACCATGTTAGAACAACTTCTTCCTGTTGCCTAGGGTTTCTTGTTTGTAGTTTTTTTATTGTTATAGTTGGTGTTTTATTTTCTAAGTAAGGTTCTGGAAACCACAAAGACTCGGCATTACCTGTGATAGCTCTGGGATTTGGTTGGGAAAGAAATTAATCAGCCTGATTGCTTACGGTGAACAATGTTGGATTTGTGATCTCTGAAGACAAAGATGGAGTTTTGGGGCCAGGGACCAGGCTTGATCACTCAGAGCTTTTGTGTGGCAGAAGTTTTATTATAGTGAAAAAGGACAGAGAAAGCTTCTGACATAGACAACAGAAGTGGGGGTGGAAAGTGCCTAGTCTTATCAAGGCCTTATATACTTTTTCCAGACCCACTTCTACAATATACATCTTAAATTAACAAGATTAGAACTAACAATAGAAAGATCTTACCAGACCCACTCCTACAACATTAAATTAGTCAGAAGGTTCTTGTTAAGAAGGAGAAACATGTCTTTAAGCAGGATACATTGTTGTTATATAATCATTAATACAGAGCTTAAGAAAAAACAAACCCTTGAGCAAGATGAGGTGTTTTGTTGTGTAATCATTAGCTCTGGGCTTAAAGAAAGTTAGTCTTGAAGATTGTTGTCATAACAACTCAGAGTTTAAAAAAAAAAACATTCGACTAAAACAAAGGAATGTAGAAAAAAAAACCTTGTCCTTTTCTTGTCCTTGAGGGCCCTAGACCCCTTTCTCCTCCTTGGGGGCCCTGGACACCTTATCAACCTATCTGAGAATTAACTCTCTCAAGCCTATGGTAGTTCATCTTGTCCAGGATTGTTAGTCCTGGTAGAATTTATTATCACTTTTTATTATTATTACTATTTCAAATCCAAAAAGATGATGCTGTTAAAGGGCTGCACTCAATATGCCAGCAAATTTGAATATTCAGCAGTGGCCAAAGGACTGGAAAAGTTTTCATTCCAATCGCAAAGAAAGGCAATGTCAAAGAATGTTCAAACTATCATACACTTGCATTCATTTCACATGTTAGCAAAGTAATGCTCAAAATTGTCCAAGCCAGGCTTCAACAGTTTGTGAACTGAGAAATTCCAGATACAGAAGTTGGATTTTAAAAAGGTAAAGGAACCAGAGGTCAAATTGCCAACATCTGTTGGATCACAGAAAAAGCAAGAGAATTCCAGAAACACATCTGCTTCTTCATTGATTACACTAAAGCCTTTGACTGTGTGGATCACAACAAATTGTGGAAAATTCTTAAAGAGATGGGAATACCAGACCACCTTACCTGCCTCCTGAGAACCCTGTATGCAGGAAGCGCTCTTAAAGAGCAGCAATATTGCCAGTCTTCCATTATCCTGCCTGGCAGTGTGCCTTGCATACCTTTAATTCTACACCATTCCCTACTCCTGTCTATGTAGTCCTGATTTTTGGATACACCCCCCACTGTCCTTGACTCTTTTAAATTTCCAGGTAAAGGACTTTGATATGGGATTTTGTCTTAGTTTGCAGCTCAGTAATTTCCTTGGTACTCAGAAGCTTCTCAAATCCTATCTCAAGGAAGGGTGCCAACATTGCAGAAGTCAGTGGAAATGAAATTTATCTAGTAGTAACAGGGGGGAAAAAAGGGAGGGAGGAGACTGTGAATTTGGGGTGCTGTTCTTACATTGAAACATAATATAAATTGGAGGCTGAAAAAAATGCCAAGAAAGAGTAAAGGCTATATTAAATGCCCTATTTAATAAGTCCTCTTGTTCCTTTTTCCTTTTATTCCCTAATTTCTATTAAACCTAATTATCACAAGGGAAGCAACAGATGTTGAGGTAACAAGATCTTAAAACAACAACAAAACAGGTTATATATCTAAAGAGATATTTATATTAAATGACCAAGCAGCAAAATAGGTATCTTTAAAATAGTGTCAGTAAATGAAAGAATCAGAACAACAGTGATGTTCTTAAGACAGGTCAGTAAATAAAAAGCAGACTAATAAAAATCCAGATTCTATTGTTGTTTTATGCTAAATTTAATCATATTTTTGCCAAGGCCAAAGTTTGAACATTTTCAGCCTGCCATGTGCTCTGAGTATCTAGTAAGAACACATGATAGAGAATATTGTTCCCTTAAATACATGAAAGATCAATGAAATACAGATTTGTATTAAAATGAATAAGATTGGACATGTTGTTTTTCTTTAGCCAAACCTGCTAATCAAATCACTCATACACAACCATGCTCATACACACACAGCCCCACCAGGCTGTAGTAATATTTTTTAGGTCAGGAAGTCTTAGAGAATGACAATTTGTTAAACAAAAGATTTGAGCCCTGCAGCTGCTAGACGTGTTCTTTGGGTTCCCAAGGTTATTGATTTCCTCCGCTGTAACAGATGGAGTGCAAAAGAACAAAAGAGAGTATCCATCTTACAGGAGACAAGCTGTTAGTATTAATATTCCAAATGTATTTTTGTATTAATGTCAGTCAGTAATTATATCTGAAAGGATTATCTCAGACTTAAAAAATATCACCTATAACACATTGGTGTCTTGACAATGGTTATATCCTTTTAAAAAAATCACTTGACATTTCTTCAGGTATTAATTATGCTATATGGGTGGTTAGAGCATAAATACATACTTTCTATTCACCTCAAAGAAATGGTTAAATTTTTAAAATATAGATTCAACTGCTGCTTAGTCGCTCAGCCATGTCCAACTCTGTGTGACCCCATGGACTGTAGCCCACCAGGCTCCTCTGCCCATGGGATTCGCCAGGCAAGAATACTTGAGGGGATTGCCATTTCCTTCTCCAGGGTATCTTCCCAACCCAGGGATTGAACCTGAGTCTCCTGCGTTGCAGGCAGATTCTTTACACTGAGCCACCAGGGAAGACCCTGAATATAGATATATTTATTTAAATATAGCAATTATTAAAATTGAATTACCCATGTAATAAATATCAGTTTCCAGAATTGCTAATGTGTTTGTGCATTAATTATTCAAGAAGGAAATGTATTTTTATGTGACACAGTAGACAGTACCACACAGGGAGGCGGGTCTAGTTTTTCCTTTTTCTAAGAGCTCTTGAGAAAGCCATTTAACTTTCGTGGATCTAAGGACCATTCTTAGAAGAGGGGAAATTGTGGTCCCCTAATCACCCCAGACAGAATTGTAGGCCAGAGCTCTTCCCCCTACTCTCTCATTTTGTGTATGTGTAGTAAAATAACAGAGCTCCTTTTAATTTGCCTTTTATTACAAACATCCATGGGCTTCCCTCATAGCTTAGTTGGTAGAGAATCCACCTGCAATGCAGGAGACCCAGGTTTGATTCCTTGGTTGGGAAAATCGGCTGGAGAAGGGATAGGCTACCCACTCCAGTGATTTATTTTTTACTGTAACTTGGAGTTGTGGCAATGAATGATGCAGACAGCTAAACATTTATGGATTCCCTATGTGTCTAGGGAGACCTTCTCTATGTTAATTAACATAAAAAAATATCTGAAAGAAATGAGAACTGGTCTTCATTAATTACCCATACCATACAAATTACCAACATTTTCTTATTTAAATTTAAATGAAATTTGATAAAGATTTTTATTAGCACCATTTGAACAACTTGAATTCAGAAAGAAAAAAAGATGAAATAAATTTATTCATAGTCAACATTAATTTTTTTTATTTTTGTAGCTTTGGACATATTATATCAGGCTTGTATATAATGAGTATTCAGCAATATTATAGCAATAAATTGAAAGTTAAACATTCTTTTGAAATATTCATGGTAGGCAAAACAAAGAGCACCAAATGGAAAAAAATTGTTTGGCAAATTTTTCTTTGCCACGTTATTGACAGATATAAGCTGTTTGTATTTTGTAATTGGGTAAATTTGTCAGTCCTATTGTAAATGCCATTCCTCTCATTCTGTAAAGCTAATTTCAGAAAAGAAAAGCATATTTAAAGTAGAATTTAGAAATAAGAAGAAATGACTTATAAAGATTGAGAAATATTATACATTTAGACCTCACAGCAATGTTTGATAGAAAAATCTTACTATAATCCTTTTATCTTTATTGAAAATTGGGTAGTCAAAATATTAATTTTCTTCCTGTTATTAATCTCTATCCTAGAGGTTTCCAAACATAGAAAATGTATGTATGTCAGTAGATGTAATCATTACTTGTCCTACCCTCATGAATTACTCCCTTTTCAATATAATAATTTTAAGAAAACCTCTTAATACTTATTAATTTTCATGTCTTATTTTAATATAATCCATCTCTGACTTGTCTGTATTCTTCACTTATAAATAACTGTTCAGGCCCTGTTATCAGCTACATACCTGTTCTGAATTGCCCCATACAATTTCATTCCATCTTCTTCATACATACAAAGTCTGTTTTTCTGGTCCTCCCCAATAACAAACCCTGTTTGCTTTTTGCCTTACCCCTGCAGTCAAGGCCTCTCAGCAGTTGTGGTCCAAGGAGACGTACTTATCTAGATATTAGGATGAAAGTGAAGTCAAAGAAGGTGGCGCTTCCCAGGTGGTGCTAGTGGTAAAGAACCCGTCTGCCAGACAGAAAAGATGTGACTTCCTTCCCTGTGTGGAGAAGATCCCCTGGAGAAGGAAATAGCAACCCTCTCCAGTATTCTTGCCTGGAGAATCATATGGACAGAGCAGCCTGGCGAGTTTCAGTCCTTGGAGTTGCAAAGAGTCGAACACGACTGAAGTGACTTAACACGCACGTACAAAGTCAAGGAAACACCTCTTCACTCTCTTAAAACTCACCCCTAGCACCACCATCCCAAAATGTTTACATCCCCAGCATCTCCCCCTTAACCTTCATCCGGTTCTCCTCAGCAACACCCTGGTTTTCTTTCTCTTCCCTCCCTCTTTTCTTCTTTCTCCATTTCTCTGTTTTCCTCCATAAACACAGTCTGTTATGTCAGATCTAGGTTTCTCTTCCTCCTTGAGTTTTGAGGGAAGGAATGTAGCCACATGGTTCTCCCTTTACCTGTAATCCCAAAGCAAGGACGTAAGTCTTTGTGGTTGTCTGTGGGAGATGAGGGCAGAGGGGGATTTACTATTAGGGCATCCAACAATGGGTAGGAATAACAAGAGAACATTTCAGGTTTCACCATTAGAATTTATTTCACCTTCACCTTCACGCAACTTTATTCTGTTTTCCTTAATGTTGTTGAAATAAACTGAGAAAAGAACTTTAAGAAAAAAGATACCCCTCAGTCTCCTTCTTGCGATTCATAAATTTTGAAGTTCCCCCTTGCTGCTTTTGTGGTTCTCATGTATCTCTCACTATGGTTCCACAACACCAGAACTTTTGAAGGTGTGGTTGTAAAGGTAGAATGATCAGGGAAAGAGAATGGGTAGATTAGGAGTGTAGAGTCTAAGGTTGCATTTTCTTTCTATTACTTAGGGAAGGAGAGAGAGCACTTGAGTTAAAGTAGAGTTAGAATCAGTGGATAAATAATCAAGTAGGCAAATACATGTAAAAGAGAAAGTACTCCCAGAATAAGAATCTAGTGGACTTTTAGAACTTTCTGTTTCATAAGCAGAGAGTTTTCGACACAAGAGTAGTAAGATTATATTTCCAAGATAACGTGTAGGAGATAGGTAATTTTAGCACTCAAAACTAGATCATGAAACACACCTTCCTACTAAAATATCACTCTATATTATGGATTGGTCCTATATTCTATCAGTATTATATATCAGGTACATGATGGATTTAATAGGGTTTTATGAGAGGGCCTCTAACTTCCTTTTATGAGAAAACTCATCCTAAGAGCCACACAAATAGATTTTTGAAATCTTGTAATCTAGGGATTGGCTTATAAACTCATTGAACAAATGACTTGTTTATTTAGAAAATTAAATAAGGAAATCAGCATAGTCAATTTAAAATTTTTCACTAGGTTTATAAGTAATACAAATATGTTCTTTCATTTTATATCTTGATGAATTTTTATGAATATGTAGATATTTTAATGACTAAATACATACCCCTACTTGTTACAGCCAATAAAATAGAATGACTTTCCTGTTTATATGGTTCATACATTATTTTAATTATGAAGAAAATTGTAAAGGGTTACTAAAATGGAATAACAACAACCAAATTAAGTATCAGTATGATAGCATATAAATATTGTAAGACTTCTATTTGTTTACTTTGACTTGTGTGTTATTAATAATTTACTTAGTTTCTGCTTATAAATAGTTCAATATATACAATGGAAGAAATCAAAGACACAAAAAGCAAACCACTTGATTTTTTTATTTATAAAAAGAACCAAGTAAATATACATTTTCTCTTCCTAACAGACACTGCAAAACGAATTTTATCTTACCTACTTTGTCTTCCCTCATAATGATTTTACCTACTTTCATGCTTCAAGGAAAGAGGGGAAAGAAACATTAATGTAATCATCTCCACTTTATCAACTTTTAATTCAAAATAGTCACAGAAGACATATGAGCCCTCTGTGTTTAAGTAGCTCTCACTTTAATGTGAATTTTAGTAATTGATTTAATATTTATTTGGCCTGAATAATGCAACTGACATCTTCTCTTCTACCACTTCATCCTCATCCTCTTGGTTGCCCAGCAACATAGAACAGAGCAGAGACCAAGTAGAACAAAAACAGGTTTAACAATCATAGAAATTGATGAAATTAACTGTTTCTTCCAGATTAGATAAAACACTGGGGAAAGTTATCTAACGATTTATATATCTAATATGTATGAATATACATGTATGCACATATAAATTTAATCCTCATAAATAGTAGGATTTAACAGTTACCCCTGTAGAAATTTAGTTAACAAGCTTGCTTTTGTTATTTAAATAGAGTTTCAAGTAATAATTTACCCACAGCCTCAATTTCTTTCCTTAAGATAAAAAAGGAGAATTGGAGTTATTGCCCTCAGAGACTGAGAGCTAGGGGTATAAAAGCCGATAAGAAGCTGTGCCTTCTAAAATGGTCTCCACTGAAAGCAAACCACATTTCTTTATATGCAAGAATTAGAGCTTATCTAACTAACATGAATTTTATCACAAACAGGTTGGTCTGTAGCAGAAAAGTTGAGGTGTTTTTAGGATTTTGGATATTTTTCTGGTTATAAAAATCTTTTAAATCAGCTGTTTTATTTTACTTGAGAAGTAAAATTATAAATATGTTAAAGTCAAGTCAAATATAATTTACCTAACAACAATTATTATTCACCACACCCAGAGACATTTTGATAAAAAATTTCAGTGAAGATCTCATCTATGAGAGATAATGGAATGGGTTAACCATGGAGGTGCAGAAATTTTAGGGGGAGTATTTTAGTATAATAGAAGACTTGTGCCGTATCAGCATTTGTTTGAATTTGGAACAGGACTTTCCTCTTTAGGTTAGGTCTGTAATTCTGCAGTATACTTTAGAATGTTAATATTTACAGACATTAGCTGTCTTAAAGATACCATTCTAAACTAAAATCAGATAAAACTAAAACTACCATTCTAAACTAAAGATATCATTCTAAACTAAAAACGTTTGTAACACTTAAACTGGGGAAAATTCACTCTTATGTGTTTACTGTACTTTGATTCAAAATGCCTTATTTACCTAGAGATAGTATTCTAAGTAAAAAGGGGTAGAAATGCCACAAATTGAAGCAACTCTTCCATAAGCTTAATTAAAATCATGATGATACATTCAGCCTGGAATTTAGTTTATTTTCAGCTAGTCATCTGCAGCCATGATTCCCACAGAGGGAGGTTGCCAGTCTCACAGCACACTGTGCAGCTTGGATGAACAGTATTACAGGCTGCTTATGAGCATATTACATCTGGGATCTGTGGAGAGCAGCCAGAGCAGCAAGACAGCAATACTGAATGCAGGGCATTTATTTTCTAGGTAGATTTCCTAGCCACCAAATGCTCACCACTTTTCTTCAGTACAGTGTTCAGAATATTGTAAAAAAATAAAATATGTTTCCAATTCAGTTGTTGTGCCTGATAAGACCAGCAAGTTATTCTGATTTTAAAATTGTCATTTTAAAATTGTTCATATGAACATAAGTCCTTTTCTATAGGCATATTTGTGTTCTTCAAGTTAATTTAATGACTTCTTAGCTGAAGTGGTAAACTAGTTTTAGCTCCAGCAACTGAAGCAGCCATTCTATTGCTGACACTTGGTTAATTTGCCTATACCCAAGTCTATGTCAGAAGGTGCATGCCTTTTATATGTATGAACATGTGTACATACATTTAAAGGACAACTTTACAACAAAAAGGCAGTATGGAGGGTTCTTTAGGTCAGGGGCTTGGCAGGTTTACATCTTGGGATATAGATATTCATCTAAAAATGTGTATTAAAGAAGTATGAGGGATTAAGAAGTCTGGATACAAAAATGAAGAGCATTGCCCTGAACCCCAGTGGTTTGAAGTCTGGTTTACTTGGCTGCCATAGAGCAGGTCTTATAAAGAAAGGAGCTTGAAATGAGGTCATTCCTTCTATCAGAAGAGGGCAAATGGTAAGACTTTGAATTCTTCTGTAATACCTATAATGTCCAGTCTGGCAAACAAGAGTAAGTCTCCACAGCAGTAGTTGAAGGAGAGATTTTCCAACTTAAAGTCTTGAGGTATCCCAAAAGAAAGATAGCATGGGACTTCCCTGATGGTCCAGTAGTTAAGAGTCCACCTGCCAGTGCAGGAGACAAAGGTTCCATCCCTGATTCAGTAAGACTCAGCATGCCATGGGGCAACTAACCCGTGTGCTCTAGAATCAGCAAGTTGCAGCTGCTGAGCCCATGTACCACAGCTGCTGAAGCCCGCATTTCCTAGAGCCTGTGCTCACGATAAGAGAAACCACTGCAACGAGAAGCCCTTGCACCACAACTAGAGAGAAGGCCCCCACTTGCTGCAACTAGAGAAAGCGCTTGAAGCAACAAAGACCCAGCACAGCCAAAGAAATAAATAACTTTTAAAAAGAAGTGTTCAGGAAAGACATAGCAGGTCTAAGACTGCTATCCTTAGGAGCACTGGATTTTATGGTTGGCCTCTGGCTGGTGTTTGGGAATGTGAATGATAAACGATTTCCTATAGTGATTTAAAACTTTCTCAAAATGGCAAGATTGGCTCACTGTGTATATATATAAAACATTTTTATAAACAGTGTGTATTATACTGAATATCTGTTTTGCTTCAGACAGGCTTGAAACAGCTTCAGACATGCTACAAAAACATTTTTAAGCAAATAACTATTTCTATCATTCATTTTTAAAGAACCAAGGAAATACAGAAAATATAAAAACACAAATAGCTGCAATTCAGGGAGTAAATGAAGACCTGACATAGCCCTTAAATCCAGAGCTATATTTACTCCATCAATGAGAGGACTCTCTTACTGAATCTTCTAGGATCCTCTGGCCTATAAGACTAGCCCCCGTTATATACCATAGGCACTGATTTCATTAATGAACTTCCTGGGGTAGACATTTCACAGGTGCTGTGACAAGTCCTTACTGAAGAAATTAAGCATGACATGTGTAACTAAGCTGGTAGACTCTTGGAAGCTCGCACCTGTTTCCTAAAGACTTCACTGTAATAGGCTTTTTCCCTTGTTGATTTTTACTTCGAATCTTTTTGCTGTCATACATCATAATCATCATCAAGACTGAGAATGGTTGTAGGGACCCTCAACAAAGGCAGAATCTGAATTTCAAACTAATATCTAGCAGCAGGAGATCTGGTGGACAGCAGTATTTTATTTATTGTTTGTAAATCCAAATACGAAACTTCAAAAGATACTGGTCCAGTTTGAAATGCTTTTCTTCACTTCTGACAATATAAGAGGCATTTGGTCTAACCTGTTTTTCCCACCTCCATAGTTTTGAGTGATGGAAAACTTAAGTTGGAATTTATTGATTCTCATAACTGAACAATTCTGAGATAGAACTTGTTTCAGTTTGATAGTCAAATTTCAATGAAGCCTCCATTTCTGGGTTCTGCTGTGTCCCTTCTCCAACAAGGTCTTCCCTTATTGTCACAAGGTGGTTGTTTTAGCCCCAAGATTCATCCCTCCATCAATGAAAAGCCAAAATTGAATATTAGAGCTCATGAGTTTGGTTTTTCATATGCCCACATGAACCACATTGTGAATACCCTTCCCCTGCCCCTAGGAAAAGTATGAGCCTACCATTCCCCTAAAAACATCAAGACTAAGAATGGTGTTTTCCAAAAGTGTAGCGAAGAAATATTAGGAGGCTAAAATCACACCCAGTTTTTACTATCCTCACTAACCCCGCCACTTAAGAATCACTGATACCTCAATAGATGCAAAAAAATTTTTGACAAAACTCAACATTGATGATAAAAAAAAAAAACTTGCAAGAAAAAGATATATAAGGAATGTACTCCAAAATAATATAGGCCATATATGACAAGCCCACAGCTAACAAAATATTCAGTGGTAAGAGGATGAAAGCTTTCCTCTAAGATCAAGGACAAGACAAATATGCCCATTTTCATCACTCTTATTTGACATTACTGGAAATCTTATCCAGCACAATCAGGCAAGAAAAAGAAATAAAAACTATTCAAATTGAAAAGGAAAAAGGTAAACTATTTCTGTTTGCAGATGATATAACATTAAATGTATTGTAAAAAACTCAGGAAGTCCAACAGAAGTGCTAGAACTAATAGATAAATTCGATAAAATTGCAGAACACAGAGTAAACATACAAAATCAGTTGTATTTCTATACATTAGGAATTTATTCTCTGAAAACTAAAGTAGGAAAGAAAGAAAACATTTCTATTTACAATAGCATCAAAAAGAATTAAATATGTAGAAATAAATTTAATCAGGGAGGTGAAAGAAATACTGAAATCTCTGATTATACTGAAAACTCTTTAAGATACAGGTGAAAGATATTGAAAAAGACATAAATAGAAAGAGCCTGTGTTCATGAATTGGAAGAATTAATATTATTCAAATATTCATACTACTCATAGGCCTTTAAGGACTCAATTTATTCCCTATCAAGATTCCAGTGGCAATTTTTTGCAGAATTAGAAAACCATAAAATTTTTATGGAACAACAAATGACCCTGAATAGTCAAAGCAAACTTGAGAAAAAAGAACAAATCTAAAGGCATCACACTTCCCGATCTCAAATTATATTGCAAGCTATAGTAATCAAAACAGTGTGGTACTGGCAGAAAAACAAAATGCCTAGCACAATGGAGCAGTGTAGAGATTCCAGGAACAAACCCATACAAATACAATCAACTAATTCTTGACAAGGGAACCAAGAATACTTACTGAAGAAGAGATAATCTCTTCCATACACTCTGCTGGAAAAACTTGGTATTTATATGCCAAATAATGAAAGGATGCCTAGCTCACACCACTCAAATTAGCTCAAAGTGTGTTAAAAACTTACATGTAAGACCTGAAACCATAAAAATCCTAGACTAAAACATGAGAAAAAGTCTCTTGACATTGGTGTTGGCAATAATTTTATGGATGTGACCTAAAAGCACAAGCAACAAAAGCAAAATAAACAAGAGTGATTACATAAAATTGAAAGCCTTCTGCAAAGTAAAAGAAATGACCCTCAAAATGAAAAGGCAATCTATGGAACAGGAGAATAAAATATTTGCAAATTCTGCATCTGATAAGGCATGAATATCCAAAATGTATAAGGAACTCATACAACTCAATAGCAAAAATACAATAATAATAATCTGATTAAAAAGTAGACAGGAGTTGGATAGACATTTTCCAAAGAAGATATGCAAATGGCCTACAGGTACATGAAAAGACACTCAATATCACTTGTCATCAAGGGAATCCAAATCAAAACCACCATGAGATATCACATTACATTGTTAGGATGGCTATTATTAAAAACACAAGAGGTAACAATTGTTGGCAAGGATGTGGGAAAAAAGGGAACCCTTGTACAATGTTGATGGGAATGTAAGTTTGTACAGCCACTGTGGAAAACAGTATGACATTACCTCAAGAAATTAAAAATAGAGCCAGCATATAATCTAGCAATTTCACTTTGAACTGTATTTCCAAGGGAAATGAAATATCACCAAGAGATACATTCTCATATTCAGTCCAGCATTATTTGCAATAACCAAGACATGGGACAACCTACGTGTTAGTAAACAGATGAGATGGTTCAAGAAAATTACATATATATGTGTGTATGTGTGTATATATACATGTATTTACACACACGTATACAGTAAGATGTTGTTCAGCCTTAAAATAGAAATCCTGTCATTTGCAACAGTGTGGCTGAACCTTGAAGGCATTATGCTAAATGAAATAAATCAGACAGAGAAAGACAAGTACTACATGATCTCACATATATATGGAATCTAAAAGAAAATCTCATAGAAACAGAGAGCAGATTGATGGTTCCCAGAGGTGAAAGATGTGGGAATGGTGAAAGTGGTTAAAGATGGCAAACTTCCAATTTTATGTTTGTTCTGGGGATGTAATGTATAGCAAGGTGACCATAGTTAACCATACTGAAAGTTGCTAAGAGAATAGGTCTTGAAATTTCTCACCACACACACACAAAATTATAACCATTTAAGGTGATGGATATGTTAAATAACCTTATTTAACCATATATTCATATATTAAATTTTAAAAATCACTGATACACATGATAAATTTTACTGGTGTGTCTTCAGTATTTTTGTGACTTTTGGAAAAAATTTGCCCCAAATAGCTAATGTATCTAATAGAGTATTTTGATTAAAGGACTGATCACATAGATTAGTGCCTACTTCTGAAACACTTTTTGTATTCCAGTTAAGTCCTATACCTAAATTAATGGGATGAATGCCATATTTAAGTTCAGAATATTATTCAGACTTTCTGTAATTGAGCCTAGGCTTATCACATCAATTTAGATTTTTAGCCTTATTTTTCCATCTATGTTGGCTAATTGGATTCAAATTAAGTTAATTACTGGATTCCTATGGCCTTTTAATTTTGTCTCTTCCCCTTATTACTTGTCTCCTAAGCACAGTAATTTAACTTTCCATCGCCTTGAAGAAAGGAAATGAGCTTTTTATGAATAAATGTTTCCCAGAATGTGGTCAGTGCAGCTCAATAGGGGAAAAGATGCAGAATAAAACATTGAATTCTTAAAGGAATTCGTTGTCCAATTGCTTATTTCCTTTAAGTTTGAACATGAAATTGCTGTGCCAGTCATCTCATTCACAGGAGATAACTAAAATTATATCAATTATGTAATTGTAAAATTATACAAACCCCACTATATCCTATTCTTTCTATTAGCCTATAAAAGACTAGGTCTTGAAATTTCTCTTATAAATTAGCCTATAAGGTAAATGAAGATGACTCTATGGGATACATGAATTACAAGGCAAAGCAAGAAAATGCTAACATCTGCCTCTGAAATGCTAAGACTTCTTTAGTCACATCTTCTTCTAAGGTTCATTTTGATAAGAAAAAAAAAATTCCTCTTATTTGTGATTTTAATTTAAGTACATCCTGGAAAATCCCATGGACGGAGGAGCCTGGTAGGCTGCAGTCCATGGGGTCGCTAAGAGTCGAACATGACTGAGCGACTTCACTTTCACTTTTCACTTTCATGCATTGGAGAAGGAAATGGCAACCCACTCCAGTGTTCTTGCCTGGAGAATCCCAGGGAAGGGGGAGCCTGGTGGGCTGCCATCTATGGGGTCGCACAGAGTTGGACACGACTGAAGAGACTTAGCATCAGCAGCAGCAGCAGCAGCAGATCTTAAAAACAACATGAGATCGTCTGTGGTGTGTAGCAGGGATGTACCACCCTGCTTGTAATGAATGTACTTTAATTCATTACAAGCAAGATGAACAGAGCATTGAAATAATACTGCCCATCTGAAGGAGAAAAGGACACATTTCAAGTTTTAAAATAGTTCTCTCTCATGTGTATACACACTTTTTTCCCCACTCATTTCTTTTATCTTCCTTATCATCTTCCTTTTCCTGTCATCTTTCACTTTATGTACAAAGATGAAGAATGTGTTAACTCGCCTATGCAGCAAAGTTACATCATTTATAAATTTAACTTATTCATGCTAGAAGAGAATAATCCAGGAGATATAAACTGTGTGGGTGACTGGGATACCAGTCCATAAACTTATGCTCCAGATTTACCAGTAAAATGGGGAAGTACAATTTACTATTTTATCATGATGTCTCAATTCCCAGTATGTCTTGTAACGTGAATATAATGCTGAGTTGAGTATAAATTCTTAAAGATAGGTATGCTTCATATAAAATATACCTAAAGATAAATCTGCTACTTTGCTGGGGGCCTAGTTAAGGACACAGTAGTCTGTTCGGTGATAGAGAGAAAAAGCTTGAATACAACATGGAATTCTTGAGTGGAAGAATATGGTCTGTCAATCTTCAAAAAGACATACAAATTCTGTTTAATTTAAGGGTAAAATAAAGGATTTTCAAAGACAGTTATGAGAACTTAAGAACCTCATCATCTCCACTGTATCGTTTTCACTGTCACTTCTTGATCCTAATGGTACAGGTATAGGGGTTTGTAAGCCTTATCTAAGGCATTCAAAAGATTTTTGTCTTTTCATTGGATCTGTTCTGTGAAATAAGTTAATAATAGTTATCACAGTCTGAAAAAGACATTTGACCAATCAAAATCAGTTCTAGAACTTTTTCCTAAGGAAAGATCTATTAATTTTCTAAGGGAAATCTATTAATATCCTAAGGGAAAATCTATTAATTTCCTAAGGGAAAAATCTATTAATAGAAATCCTTAAGGGAAAATCTATTAATACAAATAGAAAAAATACAAATACAAATATGCTCATTACAGGACTTTTTATAAGAACAAAAGTAGGAAAAAAACATAAACTTTCAATAATGATGGACTATTTAATAATTCCACCTCAATATAATGATGCAGTTTTAGTCAATAATAATGGATGATGTCTAGAAATTGTTTACTGTGTGCCAGGCACATAATAAAATTACATATGTTAATGTAGTATAATTCTTAACAGCCATTGGATTTCATCTAAAATATTATATTTGTATATATTTAGTTTAACTATACATGGTTATATTTTGTGATTTATGACTATATCCAGTAGAAGAAAATTTTAGAAGACTATAACAAAAATGTATATAACAATATAAGTGAATGTTATAATGATTTATTTTTAATTTAGAAAATTATATTAATTTTAGGTATACACCATGGTGACTCAGTATTTTTACAGATTATACTCCGTTAAAAGTTATTATAGGATAATGTATATAATCCCCTGTGTTATACAATATATCCATGTTGCTTATCTGTATATAAAATTCCATACACACCACACACACACACTGCTTACTGAAGGGACTTTCTATTCTTCATTGTATATTCTTGCGTTTGTCATAGATTAATTGGCAATAAGTATGTCGGTTTATTTCTGGGCTCTCTATTCTGTTCCATTGGTTCATGTGTCTGTTTCTGTGCCAGTATATTTTGATTACCAAGCTTTGCAGTATAGTCTGAAGTCTAGGAGGATGATACCTCCAGCTTTATTCTTTCAAGATTCTTTTGACAGTTCAGGATCTTTTGTGGTTTTATATCAATATTAGGATTACTTTTTCTAGTTCTGTGAAAAATGTCATGGGTGTTTTGATAAGGAGTCCTTTAAACCTGCATAATGTTTTAAGTAGTATGGCCATTTTAAAATGTTCATTCTTACAGTCCAATAGCACAGGATATTTTTCCATTTCTTTGCATCATCTTCATCTCCTTTATCAGTGTCTTATAGTTTTCAGTGTATTAAGTATTTCACCTCCTAGCCTAAGTTTATTCTTTGGTATTGATAAACTTTTAAACTGGATTTTTTTTGTTTTTTTTTTTCACTCTCTGTTATTTTATTATTAGAGTCTCAAAAAGTAACATATTTGGGGGTGTATCCCTTTCAGTTCAGTTCAGTCGTATCCGACTCTTTGTGACCCCATGGACTGCAGCACACCAGGCTTGCCTGTCCATCACCAGCTCCCAGGGCTTGCCCAAACTCATGTCCAGTGAGTCAGTGATGCCATCCAGCCATCTCATCCTCCATTGTCCCCTTCTCCTCCCACCTTCAACCTTGCCCAGAATCAGGATCTTTTCCAATGAGTCAGTTCTTTGTATCAGGTGGCTAAGGTATTGGAGTTTCAGCTTCAGCATCAGTCCTTCCAATGAATATTCAGGACTGATTTCCTTTAGGATGGACTGGTTGGATCTCCTTGCAGTCCAAGAGACTCTCGGGAGTCTTCTACAATACCAAAGTTCAGAAGCATCAATTCTTTGGCTTTCAGCTTTCTTTAGGGTCCAACTCTCACATCCATACATCACTATTGGAAAAACCATAGCTTTGACTAGATGTACCTTTGTTGGCAAAGTGATGTCTCTGGTTTTTAATATGTTGTCTAGGTTGTCATAGCTTTTTTCCCAAGGAGCAAGCATCTTTTAATTTCATGGCTGTAGTCACCATCTGCATCTGATTTTGGAGCCCAAGAAAATAAATTCTGTCACTGTTTCTATTGTTTCTCCATCTGTGCCTTGAAGTGATGGGACTGGATGCCATGATCTTGGTTTTTTGAATGTTGAATTTTAGGTGTATTCCTCTAGTATCATTAAGCTTTGCTGAATTCATTTATTAATTTGAATAGTTTTGCAATCAAGACTTTATAGTTTTCTTTATAAAATCATCCCATTATCAAATATTGATTGTTTTACTTCTGTTCCAATTTGGATGCCTTTTATTTCTTTTTCTTGTCTGATTTCTGTGGCTAGGACTTCCAATACTATCTTAAAGTGATATAGCCTGGGCATTCTTATCTTATTCCTGAATTTAAAGGAAAGACTTTCAGCTTCTCACAGTTGAGCATGATGTTATCTGTAACTTTGACATAAATGGCCTTAATTATGTTGTAATATGTCCCCTCTATACTCACTTTGATGAGAATTTTTGGCATGAATGGATGCTGAATTTGGTTAAATACCTTTTGTCCATCTATTGAGATGGTCATGCCAATATTATTCTTCCTGTTGTAAATGTGGTGTATTACACGTTGATTTACTTAAAAATATTGAACCATCCTTGTGACCCTGGAATAAACTGACTTGGGCATAGCATATGATTCTTTTCATGTGTTGTCTGTTCATTCTGCTTATATTTTGTTGAGTATTTTTACATCTATATTCATTAAAGATATTGACCTGTAGTTTTCTTTTTCTTTTTCCTATTTTTTCTTGTTGTTGTTGTTGTCTTTGTCTGGTTTTGTTATCAGGGTAATGGCAGCCTCATGGGATGAATTTGAAAGTGTTCCCTATTCTTCAGGTTTTTGGAAAAGATTGAGAAGGATTGGTATTAGTTATATGTTTGATAGAATTTCCCTGTAAAGCCACCTGGTCCTGGACTTCTGTTTGCTGGGAGGTTTTCTCGCTTTTTTCCCCCTTCTTTTTAATTAAAGTATAGTGTTTTTACAGTGTTACATTAATTTCAGGTGTACAACAAAATGATTCAGTTTTCAGATTCTTTTCCATTTGGATTATTACAAGATATTGAATATGTTCAATATATTTTCAGATAATTTTCCAGTATAAGTTATGACAAGATGTTGAATATAGTTACCTATGCTATATAGTAGGTCCTTGTTATTTATTTCTTATAAAGTAGTGTATATCTGTTGATCCCAAACTCCTAATTTATGCTTCCCTCCACTGCTTGCTTTCCTCTTTGGCAACTGTTCATTTTTTTCTTTCCTACTTCTATGAGTCTATTTCTGTTTTGTAAATAAGTTTATTTCTCTCATTTTTTGGATTATGCATATAAGTAATTATATGATTTTTCTCTTTCTGACTTAATTCACTTTGTATGATAATCTCTAGGTCCATCCATGTTGCTGAAAATGGCATTACTTTATTCTTTTTTATGACATATCCCATTTTTTGACTAATATATATACATACATACATATACTGGGAGTTTTTTTTTTTTTTATTACAAACATAATTTTACTGCTAGTGATGTTTCTATCATATTATGTATTTCTCTTGATTCAGTCTTGACCGGTTGTATTTTTCTAAATATTCATCCATTTCTTCTAGGTTGTCCAACTTATAAGCATTTATTCATATATTGTTAGGATTTTTAAATCTCTGTGGTATTGATTTTTATTCCTCCTTTTTCATTACTTATTTAATTTGTTTGGGCCCTCTCTATTTTCTTCTTTGTGAATCCGGGTAAGTGTTTATCAAAAACCAACTCTTGGTTTCATTGATCTTTTTCTATTTTTTAAATCTCTATCCTATTCTGATCGTTTTTGTTTCCTTTGTTCTGCAGACTTTGGACTTTATTTCTTCTTCATTTTCTGATTCCTTTAGGTGCTCCTTTAGGTAGTTTGAGACTTTTCTTATTTCTTGAGAAAGGACTGTGTTGCTATAAACTTCCTTCTTAGAACTGCTTTTGCTGCATACTGCAGATTTGAAAGTGTGTGTTTCATTTTCTTAAGGTATTTTCTGATTTCCTCTTCAATTATGTCATTGGCCTGTTGGTTTTTTAGTAGCATATTTTCCAATTTCCTCATGTTTTTTCTTCTCCCACTTTGTTTTTTTAACTGACTTTTAGCTTCATACTGTGTGTTTTTTACTCAGTTGTGTCCAGCTCTTTGCAAGCCCACAGACTATAGTCCACCAGTCTCCTCTGTCCGTGGAATTTTCTAGGCAAGAATACTGGAGTTTGTTGCCATTTCCTTCTCCTGGATATCTTCCCAAGCCAGGGATTGAACCCAGGTCTCCGACATTGCAGGCAGATGCATTACTGCCTGAGTCACTAGGGAAGCTAGTTTCATGCTGTTTTGGTTAGAAAAAAATACTTAATATAATTTCTATTCCCTTATATTTGTTGAAAGCTTTTTGTGGCCTAGCATGTGATCTATCCTGGAGAATGATTCATTGGCACTTGAAAAGAACGTGTATTCTGCTGTTTGTAGGTTTAAGCCCAACTGGTCTCTTGTGTTATTTATAAACACTGTTGCATTATTTACTTTTGTCTGGATGATTTGTCCATTGATGTCAGTGTGCTTTTTAAGTCCCCTACTATTATAGTGTTAGTATTATTGTTAGCTTCTCCCCTTCTATCAGTTAGTATTGTTTATAATATTTGGGTGCTCTTGTAGGGGTAAAAATATATTA
Organism: Bubalus bubalis; assembly: GCF_019923935.1. Classification (NCBI taxonomy): domain Eukaryota; kingdom Metazoa; phylum Chordata; class Mammalia; order Artiodactyla; family Bovidae; genus Bubalus; species Bubalus bubalis. Next base: position 79,149,224 of record NC_059160.1, on the reverse strand, counting down.
ACAAATGTAATATTCTCTTCTTGTCTTGATCCCTTTATCATTATATAAAGCCCTTCTTTGTCTTATGCCTTGGTCTTAGCCTTTGTATTAGTTTATTTTTACTTAAATGAGTTTTTCTACCCTTGCTCTTTCTTCCTTCCATTTGCATGAATTGTCATTTTTCCATCCTCTCACTTTCAGTCTGTATGTATTTTTAGTCCTGAATTGAGTCTTTTTTAGGCAGCATATTGAGGTCTTGTTATTTTATCCAATCAGCCATCCAATGTCTTTTGATCACAGTATTTAGTCCATTGACATATAGAGTAATTATTGGTAGGTATATACTTATCATTATCAGTGGCTTCCCAAGTTGCTCAGTGGAAAAGAGTCCACCTGCCAAGCAGATGCAGGTTTGATCCCTGGGTTGGGAAGGAAATGGCAACCCACTCTAGTACCCTTGCCTGAGAAATTCCATGGACAGAGGAGCCTGGTGAGCTACAGTCCATGGTGTCACAAAGAGTCAGACCCAACTTGGTGACTACACCAACAGCAATGATGTGTTCATCATCATTAGTTTATTTTCCAGTTGCTTTTATTGTTCTCTGTTCATTTCTGTTTCTTTTTCCTTCTTCCCTTGTGATTTGAATGATGATTTTCTCTAGTGATATGCTTCTTTTTGTGTTTGGTGTATCTATTTCAGATTTTTTAACTTGGGTTACCATGGGATTCATATACATTGACCTATAATTATATTGACTCATTTTAAACTCAGCTGTTTATCAAAGACATTCTAAAACATCTACATTTTTTACTCCCTTCCCCACCTTTAGTGTTTTTTATGTTATATTTTACATCTTCATGCTTATCCCTTAACTATTTTCTCTAGTTATTTTTTGTATTTCAACCTATGCCTTGGATTATTTAATTGGTTGATCTTGAATTCTTACTACATACTTGCATTTCTCTGTGGAATTTTCCTTTTCTGACAGATTCTTATACCTTTTCTATTTAGAGAAGACTCTTCTGCATTTATTTTAGGGTAGGTTTAATGCTGATGTATTCCTTTAGATTTTCCTTGTCTGAGAAGTTCGTTATTTCCCTCTTGTTCTAAATGATAATCTTGCTTTGTAGTGTCTCCTAGGTTGCAGAATTTTTGCTTTTCAGTACGTTGAAAAGTTTGGTTTAAAAACTCAGCTTTCAAAAAACAAAGATCAGAGGATCCAGTCCCATCACTTAGATGGGGAAACAGTGTAAATAGTGATAGACTTTATTTTTTGGGCTCCAAAATCACTGCAGATGGTGACTGCAGCCATGCAATTAAAAGACACTTGCTCCTTGGAAGAAAAGCTGTGACAAACCTAGACAGCATATTAAAAAGCAGAGACATTACTTTGCCAACAAAGGTCCATCGAGTAAAAGCTATGGATTTTCCAGTAGTCATGTATGGATGTGAGAGTTGGACTGTAAAGACAGCTGAGCACCGAAGAACTGATGCTTCTGAACTGTGGTGTTGGAGAAACCTCTTGAGAGTTCCTTGGATGGCATGGAGATCCAACCAGTCCATCCTAAAGGAAATCAGTCCTGAATATTCGTTGGACGGACTGATACTGAAGCTGAAACTCCATTACTTTGGCCACCTGATGTGAAGAACTGACTCATTTGAAAAGACCCTGATGCTGGGAAAGATTGAAAGCAGGAGGAGAAGGGGACAAAAGAGGATGAGATGATTGGGTGGCATCACCGACTCGATGGAGGTGAGTTTGAGCAAGCTCTGGGAGTTGGTGATGAACAAGGAAACCTGGCATGCTGTAGTCCATGGAGTTGGAAGAGTTGGACACAGCTAAGTGACTAAACTGAGCTGAACTGAGCTTTGAATATATTATGCCATTACTTTCTTGCCTGAAAAGTTTCTGCAAAGAAATTAACTGATGACCTCATAGGGATCCCTGTGTATGAGTCTTTTTTTTTTTTCCTCCTGCTACCTTTAGAATTCTCTCTTTATATTTAACTTCTGCTGTTTTAATTCTGATATGTCTTGGTGTGGGTCTGAGTGTATTAGTTTGGTACACTCTCTGCTTCCTGTACCTGGACATCTGTTTCCTTCTTCAGGGTTAGGAAGTTATCAAGCATGATTTCCTCAAATACATTTTCTATCCCCTACTCTTTCTCCTCTCCTTCTGGAACTCCTAAAATATGAATATTGGAATGCTGAATGTTATTTGAGTGATCTCTTCAATTGCTTTTATTTTTATAAGTTTCTTTTTCTTTCTGCTTTCTGATTGGGAGATTTCCATTGTTCTATCTTCTAGGTCCTTATTCATTCTTCTTTATTGTTTAGTCTGCTATTCATTCCTTTTATTGTGTTCTTTAGCTATTGAATTACCCATTTCTAATTTTTTTTTTTATTTTGGAGAAGGCAGTGGCAACCCACCCCAGTACTCTTGCCTGGCAAATCCCATGGACGGAGGGGCCTGGTGGGCTGCAGTCCATGAGGTCGCTGGGAGTCGGACATGACTGAGCGACTTCACTTTATTTTTTCACTTTCATGCATTGGAGAAGGAAATAGCAACCCACTCCAGTGTTCTTGCCTGGAGAATTTTCTTTAGCTATTAAATTACCCATTTCTGATTTTTTTTTAATTTACTGATTCCTTATTAACATAATCAGCATTTAGATCAAATCTTTTCCTTAATTCAGTTAACATTTATATTACCAATTTTTGAATTTTTCATCTGGTAAATTGATCATTTCTGTTTCTGTTTTTTTTTTTTTAATGATTTTTCTCTTGCTCTTTCAGTGGAGAGTAGTTTCTCTACCTGTTCATGTTACTTTGACTTTATCTGCCTCTATGAATTTAGGTGAAACAGTTACCTATTACAACCTTTAAGGGTATTCTTGTGTGATAGTGTTCCTACCGGAAGAGGCAATGGCACCCCGCTCCAGTACTCTTGCCTGGTAAATCCCATGGAAGGAGGAGCCTGGTAGGCTGCAGTCCATGGCGTCGCTGAGAGTCGGGCACAACTGAGCAACTTCCCTTTCACTTTTCATTTTCATGCATTGGAGAAGGAAATGGCAACCCACTCAAGTATTCTTACCTGGAGAATCCCAGGGACAGAGGAGCCTGGTGGGCTGCCATCTATGGAGTCACACAAAGTTGGACACGACTAAAGTGACTTAGCAGTGTTCCTGTACAGACTACATGTACCCCATGCCTTTGATGGGAGGGCTGGGTTTAACATGGATGCGCTCACATCTCACGGTGTGCTGACAGCAGTCACCTTACTAGTGGGTGAGGCTGTAGATGGATGCGCTAGAGCAGGCTGCAAATATGAGGTGAGACTTCTGTGTTCACCACTCAGTCAGGAGTGGGGTCTGATTCCAAGTTGCTGGAACAGAAGTCCTCAGGTTCAGACTTTAGTTAGTTCTGTTCCCTTTAAGTGTATGTTTTCAGTCTGTCTACCCTGGGATCTTTGCCCCAGAGAAGCGGAATGCTGAAATAAGTGGGGCCTGTTTACCAACAGAGATCCATTGAGCTGCCAGTGTAGGCAACTGTGCTCTGCTTAAATGCAGCCTTGCATGTCTCTCACAGTTCATCACTGACCCCAGCCCTCACTGCTTACTCCCTGTTGTGGAACCATTCTTCAAGTAGAGACCAATGTGGATTCTCAACGTGTGTCTGGAATTCTTAATGGTGGTAAAGCAGCTGCTATCAGAGATCTGGGCTGCTTCTGTGGCTATGCCTAAGTAAGAACCAACAATGGCCACCACTGTCCCCACTCCAGGCTCTGCCCTGGGATCAGGTTCAGTCTTTTTCCTGGTCCTGACAGCACCAGATCCAGTGCACTCTGTGGTGTGGAGTGAGCAGGGCTGGAGTGTTTGCTCAGGCTGGGGTGCACAGTGAATCTGTCGTGAGAAAGCTGGCATCTTCTAGGGCAGACCTCTCTACATCCTGCCTTGGGCTCATCAGTGCACTGCTCATTAGCACAGTCCAAGCTTCTCCACCCTTTCCGTCTGACTCAGTAGTCCTCCAACCAGCCAAGGGGTCTTATCTCCTCCTTGTAGGACTCCAGGACTGGAACACACAGTCTGGATCTCAACCTGCTCACTCCCATGGCAGGTGTCTACTCCTGTGTTCTCCCTTTTCCTTTCAGTCCCCTCCCAGGGACAGAGTTCCTAACCTAATCACTGTTCTTCACTTCTTACCCAAGTACATGTATATTTTTCTTACAGCCTTGGTTGCATAGGAGTCCTTCTGCCAGTTTCCAGTTAGTTTTCAGTGAGGATTGTTTCATATGTGGTTGTATTTTTCTTGTGTTTGTGGGGGATGATGAGTTCCATATCCTCTTACTTGCCATCTTGATTGCCCTCCGTGGAATGATTTTTTTTTAATTTTCTAATTTTTATAAATTGGAGGTATTCCTTCATTTGGGCCTTTAGTTAATAGATTCTCTAACTGTGTGCTGTCATTAGAATGGCCACTGGCCACGTGCATTTTACATAAAATTAATTGAAATTAAGTAAAATTTAAAATTCACTTCCTTAATAGCACTTGTCACATTTCCAGTAGTCAATAATCACAGGTCGTTGGTGTCTCTTTCATATTGGAATGAACAAATATGAAACATCTTCATCATCACACAGTGTTCTGTTGGACCATTGCTGTCTAACTCTTGTATTAAAGGTTGTAGTCCAACAGCAGTTCCCTGTAGAAATAGTAAAACATCTCCATTCTGCTAGTCATAGCAGTGGAATTGTTATATCCCTTCCTGCATACTAAAATGGGGACCCCTCTTTGGGCATAGCTTAAAGTCTGTCTGTGAAGACTGACTGAAGTTTAACCATGTTCTTTCCAAGTACTTGATTACCTCACACCCGTCTGAATGGCTATTGACAAAAAGACCACAAATAGCAAATGTTTACAAGGATGCATAGAGAAGGGAACCCTTGTACCCTGTTGGTAGGGATGTAAACTGGAGAAAACAGTATGGAGGTTCCTCAAAAAACTAAAAATACAACTACCATATGAACCATATGAATCAGCAGTTCTACTCCTGGATGTATATCCAGAAAAACCCCAAAACACTAATTTGAAAAGATACGTGCACCCTAATGTTCATAGCAGCACTATTTACAATAGCCAACATATGGGAACAGCCTGAATGTCCATCATCAGAAAATTGTATTAAGAAGATGTGGTATATATATACATTGAAATACGCAGTTCAGTTCAGTTGCTCAGTCGTGTCTGACTCTTTGTGACCCCATGGACTGCAGCATGCTAGGCCTCCCTGTCCATCACTAACTCCCGGAGTTCACTCAAACTCACGTCCATTGAGTCAGTGATGCCATCCAACTATCTCATCCTCTGTCATCCCCTTCTCCTCCCGCCTTCAATCATTCCCAGCATCAGGATCTTTTCAAATGAGTCAGTTCTTCACATCAGGTGACCAAAGTATAAACAGTATGAAAAGTGAAACATTACTCAGCCTTTAAACAAGAATGAAATGCTGCCATTTGCTGCAACATGGATGGACCTAGAGGATATTATCCTTTAGTGAAATTACTTAGAGAAAAACAAATCACTTATATATGGAATCTGATAAATAATTAAAAAAAATATATGTGTATTCAAAACAGACAAACTCATAAGTATAGACAATAATATTGTGGTTAGCAAAGGAAAGAAAGAAGGGTAGGGGCCGTACAGTTAAGAATATGGTAATAATAGATACAAACTACTATATTTAAAATAGATAGGCAACAAGAATAGGTTGTATCACACGGAATTATATTCAGTATCTTATATTAACCTGACCTGCCTCTTGAGAAACCTGTATGCAGGTCAGGAAGAAACAGCTAGAACTGGACATGGAACAACAGACTGGTTTCAAATAGGAAAAGGAATACGTCAAGGTTGTATATTGTCACCCTGCCTATTTAACTTATATGCACAGTATATCATGCGAAACACTGGGCTGGATGAAGCACAAGTTGGAATCAAGATTGCTGGGAGAGATATCAATAACTTCAGATATGCAGATGACACCACCCGTATGGCGGAAAGTGAAGAAGAACTAAAAAGCCTCTTGATGAAAGTGAAAAAAGAGAGTGAGAAAGTTGGCTTAAAGCTCAACATTCAGAAAACTAAGATCATGGCATCTGGTCCCATCACTTCATGGCAAATAGATGGGCAAACAATGGAAACAGTGGCTGACTTTATTTGGGGGGGCTCCAAAATCACTGCAGATGGTGATTGCAGCCATGAAATTAAAAGACGCTTACTCCTTGGAAGGAAAGTTGTGACCAAATTAGACAGGATATTAAAAAGCAAAGACATTACTTTGCCAGCAAAGGTCTCTATAGTCAAGGCTATGGTTTTTCCTGTGGTCATGTATGGATGTGAGAGTTGGACTGTGAAGAAGGCTGAGCGCCGAAGAACTGAACTGTTTGTTGAACCACTTTTGAACTGTGGTGTTGGAGAAGAGTCTTGAGAGTCCCTTGGACTACAAGGAGATCCAACCAGTCCATTCTAAAGGAGATCAGTGCTGGGTGTTCATTGGAAGGATTGATGTTGAAGCTGAAACTCCAGTACTTTGGCCACCTGATGGGAAGAACTGACTCATTGGAAAAGACCCTGATCCTAGGAAAGATTGAGGCAGGAGGAGAAGAGGGCGACAGAGGATGAGATGGTTGGGATGGCATCACCGACTCAATGGACATGAGTTTGGGTAAACTCCAGGAGTTGGTGATGGACAGGGAAGCCTGGTGTGCTGTGGTTCATGGGGTCACAAAGAGTTGGACACGACTGAGCGACTGAACTGAACTGAATTAACCTGTGGAATTTAATCTGCATGAAAGTACTGAATCACTATGCTGTACACCTGAAACTAACAGTATTACGCATCAACTCTACTTCTGTTCTATTAAAATAAAAATAATAAAGTATTTGAGATAGTCTCTTTGTTTTAAATTTGTGTAGTTTGTGGTGTCATGAAGAGGCATATACAACTTAGGGACTGAACAACAACAACATTATACAGATACAGCTGTCACCATCCTCTTTTTTTAATGGATGGAAAGATTGAGTTGCAGAAAGACTACCCAAAAGGCATAGTGTGTCTTATTCCAGAGGGCTCTTTATTCACAGGAATATTGGTACAGAAATAGCAATATCAATTGCTTGCTCTCATGAAAAAAAGCATTGAACTAAGGGCTGGAAATTGTTGAATCTTCTTCAGTTTTTTTTTTTTTCTTTTACTACCCCACTTTTTTGATTAAGATAAATGAAGACATACATTACATATCCACTTCACCAGATAGCAAGCTGAAATTTCAGTAAAAAAACAAGAAAACAAAAACATACGTATTTTTCCTGCATATGACTTGATTATAACAATTATAAAAGCTGTAAATATTTTTAACTCACTATTGGCAAGATAATTTGATTCTCAATAAAAGTATATGTAACTTTACAAGCTTTGGATTATGTGAAAATCTAGTAAATATGAAGTGCAAGCTGTTTCCCTGGGATATACGGAGTAATAACTGGAATCTTTTCTCCAGTTTTCTAAGAAAACTTTGAACATACTTAAATCTGCTGAGCACTATTATTTTCTTCTGGAAGTCACATTTTCTTTGAAAAATACATGTAATTTTAGCAGTTTAGTCACATCCTGAGGTATATCCAAGAGGGGCATATCCACCACTACCTATTACTTAGTGTTCTGCTGATGATGATTGTGGCTCCCTCTGTTTCCTGCAGGATTTAGTGGTTTTTAAGCACAGGTATAGTAGGGTTTGCTCACCAGTTTTCCTTGTAGCAGTAGTTTGGATAATTCTTATTAGAAGTCTGTGGTTTCCTCTCCTTTTTTTTTTTTTCATGCTTCCCTTTCCCTCTCTTTCCCTTTTGCTTGCTTTTGTCTATCTTTATCTTTCTTATATATCCCTGCCTTCTTCCCTAATCTTTACATATATTTTACTTTTTTTTTTTTTTATTGCCAGCTAAGGCCAGTATTTTCCCATAAGCCTAGCTAGTCCTTTGAACTGACCTTGAACTTGATGATCATTGATGTCTGCTTTAGTTGTTTGCCCTGACTCTAAAATTATACCTTTAAAGTAGAAAAAGAAAAAAAAAAAGGTCAATTTAATTTTATTTTGTTATCAGTTCAGTGTTTGAATTTTTAATCTGTCTCAAATATGGTCTTGCTTTATGGTTCCAATATCTGAGCTGAATCAATTCAGCAGGACAAATTATTTTTGTAGACCCGAAGGCTAATTTTATCTCTTCTTGACATTCTTTTCTTATATCAAGCAAATCTTTTCCTTAAGTTTTAGTAACTTATGTGTCTGGATGTTGATTATGGCTTGGAAAAAAAATTCTACAAAAAATATTTTTGTTATCTACTTTTATTCATCATGTTCTGAATGTTCTGTTAATCAAAGTGAAAATGTGTATAACTAGTATTCAGTAAATTAGAATAAACAAAGTAAAGCAAAATAAAATTTTAACTCAAAAGCTGTGATGGTCATGTTTTTACTGATAACAAATTGAAGACATTTCAAGTCTTTCAGAGTTCTTCATTTTCAGATTAGTTAATATTGCTGCTACTGTGTGCAAAGACTTAGTGAAATGGTAGTGTAGCTTGTACAATGCTGTTATGACCATGCTTACTAAATGTTTACAAAAGCATTTATTAAAATGTCCTACACATTTACCATAATGTACCAAGTGCTTGCCAAGTTATGTTCTTGTTATTGTTGTTCAGTCGCTCAGTAATGTCTGAATCTTTGCAACCCCAAGGAATGCAGAACACCAGGCTTTTTTGTCCTTCACAATCTCCCAGAGCTTGTTCAAACTCATGTCTATTGAGTCAGTTATGCCATCCAACCATCTCGTCCTCTGTCATTCACTTCTTCTTCTGCCTTCAATCTTTCCCAGCATCAGTCTTTTATTATGAGTCGGCTCTTCCCATCAAGTGGCCAAAGTACTGGAGGTTCAGTTTAAGCATCAGACATTCTAATGAAAATTTAGGATTCATTTCCTTTAGGATTGACTGGTTTGACCTCCCAGCTGTCAAAGGGACTCTCAAGAGTCTTCTCTATCACCACAGTTCAAAAGTATCAATTCTTCAGTGCTCAGTTTTCTTTATGGTCCAGCTCTCACATGCATACGTGACTACTGGAAAAACCATAGCTTTGTCTATACAGCCTTTGTTGGCAAAGTGATGTATCTTGCATTTTAATACGCTCTCTAGGTTTGTAGTAGCTTTTCTTCCAAGGAGTAAGCGTCTTTTAATTTCATGGCTGCAGTCACCATCTGCAGTGATTTTGGAGCCCATGAAAATAAAGTCTGTCGCTGTTTCCATTGTTTCCCCATCTATTTGCCATGAAGTGATGGAACCAGATGCCATGATCTTTGTTTTATGAGTGTTGAGTTTTAAGCCCACTTTTTCACTCTCCTCACTTTCATTGAGAGGCTCTTTAGTTCCTCTTCACTTTCTGCTATAAGAGTGGTGTCATCTACACATCTGAGATTACTGATATTTCTCCCAGAAGACTTGTTTCCAGCTTGTGCTTTATCCAGCCCAGCATTTCGCATGATGTACTCTGCGTAATAAAAGTGATAGTCACTCAGTCGTGTCTGACTCTTTGCAACCCCATGGACTAAATGTAGTCCATGGAATTCTCCAGGCTGGGATACTGGACTGGGGAATTGTTCCCTTCTCCAGGGGATCTTCCCAACCCAAGGATTGAACCTAGGTCTCCCACATTGCAGGCAGAGTCTTTACCAGCTGAGCTAGAAGTAAATTCAGCCGGGTGACAATATACAGTCTTGACATACTCCTTTCTGGATTTGGAGCCATTGTTCCATGTCCATTCCATTGTCCACGTGTTCCATATCCAGTTCTAACAGTTGCTTCTTGACCTGCATACAGGTTTCTCAGGAGGCAGGTAAAGTGGGCCAGTGTTCTCATCTCTTTAAGAATTTTCTACAGTTTGTTGTGATTGTTTTCCCTACTTTATTCAATTTAAGTATGAGTTTTATGATAGGAGTATCACCATTTTTTCAATACTTATGTTATTCCCTATAATATTAGCATCTGTATGTGTCAGTTGTAAAAATTAACTTGCCTTTTTCCAAAAAGAATGGGTTGATTCTGTTTTCAGTTATTAGGATTCTGAAGATATTATTTTGTGGACTTAAAGTAAATTGCAGAAAATATGTTTCCTTTAAATTTAGTTAAATAACATGAAGACTTTAAAACCAGGCCCAGCACTCCTCCCTAAGTAAAATCTTTCACCATCCCCCCAAAAGCACATATTATTTATTATTCAAAAGGTTAGTTTTTCTAATTAGAATATGACTTCTTCCTTTTATTTTTTTGTAATTTTTATTTTATTTTATTTTTTTAATTTTTAATTTAATTTTATTTTTAACTTTACAATATTGTATTGGTTTTGCCATATAGCAAAATGAAGCTGCCACAGGTATACTTAAATTTTATTTTTATTAGAAAAGAACTCTATATTTTCAAATAAATAATTTATTTTTATAAAATAGATATAGATAAAATATATTACTAGAAAAAAAATTCTACTTAAAATGCCATAAAGCATTTTCTTAGAAAAATGGCCAGCCTAACTTAAATGACTTAATATGGTTTTGCTTTCTTATCCTATTTAACTCTCATTGGTTTCTCTTATTTAATATCATGGACTGTCTTTCTCAGTAGAGAATATGCAAAGTGTACATTAATGTGGCTTTAATTTCAATGATATGGAAATTGAATTCAATTAATTAAATTTAGAGTAACTTAACTCAGATTGTAATATCAAAACTAGAATCTAGTAAAAAATTTTAATTATATTTTTTATTATAAAGTTTGGCAAAGTATCAGTATAATGTCAGAATTTGCATTCTTTTTCTTTGCAAACTTGATGATGCCCTACATCTTTCAATTCAGTTCAGTCCCTCAGTCATGTCTGACTCTTTGTAACCCCATGGATTGCAGCTCAGCAGGCTTCCCTGTCCATCACCAATTCCCAGAGCTTGGTTAAACTCATGTGCACCAAGTCGGAGATGCCATCCAACCACCTCATCCTATATCGTCCCTGTCTCCTCCTGCTCTGTCTTTCCCAGCATCAGAGTCTTTTCCAGTGAGTCAGTTCTTTGCATCAGGTGGCCAAAGTATTGGAGTTTCAGCATCAGCATCAGTCCTTCCAGTGAATGTTCAGCACTGATTTCCTTTAGGATTAACTGTTTTAATTTCCTTGCAGTCCAAGGGATTCTCAAGAGTCTTCTCCAACATCACAGTTCAAAGGATCAGTTCGACAGTGCTCAGCTTTCTTTATGGTCGAACACTCACATTCATACATCCATATATGACCACTGGAAAAACCATTGCTTTGACTAGATGAACCTTCCTCAGAAAAGTAATGTCTCTAATCTTTATTATGCTGTCTAGGCTGGTCATAACTTTTCTTCCAAGGAGCAAGTATCTTTTAATTTCATGGCTACACTCACCATCTGCAGTGATTTTGGAACCCAAAAAAATAAAGTCTGTCCCTGTTTTCATTGTTTCCCCATCTATTTGCCATGAATTGATGGGACCAGAGGCCATGGTCTTCATTTTTTGAACGTTGAGTTTTAAGCCAAATTTTTCACTCTCCTATTTCACTTTCATCAAGAGGCTCTTTAGTTTTTCTTCAATTTCTGCCATAAGGGTGGTGTCATCTGTGTATCTGACATTATTGATATTTCTCCCGGCAATCTGGATTCCAACTTGTGCTTCCTCCAGCCCAGCATTTCACATGATGTACTCTGCATATGCGTTAAATAAGCAGGGTGACAACATACAGCCTTGACATACTCCTTTCCCAATTTCCAACCAGTCTGTTGCTGCATGTTGGGTTCTAACTGTTTCTTCTTGACCTGCAGACAGATTTATCAGGAAGCTGATAAGGTGAGCTGGTAAAATCTTGAAAAATTTTCCACAGTTTGTAGTGATCCACACAGTCAAAGGCTTTGGCATAGTCAATATAGCAAAAGTAGATGTTTTTCTGGTACTCTCCTGCTTTTTTCATGATCCAACGGATGTTGGCAGTTGGATCTTCTGTTCCTTTGCCTGTCTAAATCCACTTTGACCATCTGGAAGTTCACAGTTCACATACTGTTGAAGCCTGGCTTGGAGAATTTTGAGCATATCTTTGCTAGCATGTGAGACAGATGCAATTGTGCAGTAATTTGAACATTCTTTGGCATTGCCTTTCTTTGGGATTGGATTGAAAACTGACCTTTTGCAGTCCTGTGGCCACTGCTGAATTTTCCAAATTTGCTGGCATATTGAGTGCAGCACTTTCACAGAATCATCTTTTAGGATTTGAAATAGTTCAGCTGGAATTCCATCACCTCCACAACTTTGTTCATGATGATGCTTCCTAAGGTCCACATGACGTCTCATTCCAGGATTTCTGGCTCTAGGTGAGTGATCACACCATCGTGGTTATCAGGGTTATTAAGGTCTGTTTTGTATAGTTTTTCTGTGTATTCTTGCCACCTCTTCTTAATATCTTCTGCTTCTGTTAGGTCTGTACCATTTCTGTCCTTTATTGTGCCCATGTTTGCATGAAAAGATGCATGCCCATACTTGTATCTTTCCCTTGGTATCTCTCATTTTCTTGAAGAGATGTCTAGTCTTTCCCATTCTATTGTTTTCCTCTATTTCTTTGCATTGGTCAATGAGGAAGGCTTTCTTATCTGTCCGTGCTATTCTTTGGATCTCTATGTACAAATGGGTATATCTTTCCTTCTTTACTTTGTCTTTAGCTTCTCTTACTTTCTCAGCTGTTTGTAAGGCCTCCTGAGACAGCCATTTTGCCTTTATGCATTTGTTTTTATTGAGTATGGTCTTGATCACTGCTTCCTGTACAATTTCACAAACTTCCTTCCATAGTTCTTTAGCCACTCTGTCTATCAGATCTAATCCCTTGAACCTATTTGTCACTTCTACTGTATAATCATAAGGGATTTGATTTATGTAATAACTTAATTGCCTAGTAGTTTTCGCTACTTTCTTCAGTTTATGAAATTGGTAATAAGTATTGCATGATCTGAGTCACAGTCAGCTCCCAGTCCTGTTTCTGCTAACTGTATAGAGCTTCTCCATCTTTAGCTACAAAGAATATAATCAATCTGATTTCAGTATTGACCATCTGGTGATGTTCATATGTAGAATCTTCTCTTCTGTTGATGGAAAAGGATGTTTACTATGACCAGTGTGTTCTCTTGGCAAAACTCTGTTAGCCTTTGCCCTGCTTTATTTTGTACTCCAAGGCCAAATTTACCTGTTACTCCAGGTATTTCTTGACTTTCTACTTTTGCATTCCAGTCCCCTATGATGAAAAGGAAATCTTTTTGGTTGTTAGTTCTAGAAGGTCTTGTAGGTCTTCATATAACTGTTCAACTTCAGCTTCTTCAGAATTACTGGTCAGGGCATAGACTTGGAATACTGTGATATTGAATGGTTTGCCTTGGAAATGAACAGAGATCATTCTGTCTTTTTTGAGATTGCACCCAACTACTGCATTTGGACTCTTTTGTTGACTGTGAGAGTTATTCCATTTCTTCTAAGGGATTCTTGCCCACAATAGTCGATACAATGCTCATCTGAACTAAATTCACCCATTCCAGTACATTTTATTTCACTGATTCCTAAAATGTCAATGTTCACTCTTGCCATCTCCTGTTTGACCACTTCCAATTTGCCTTGATTCATGGACCTAACATTCCAGGTTCCTATACAATATTATTCTTTGCAGCATCGAACTTTACTTCCATCACCAGTCACATCCACAACTGGATTTCCACCCTTCCACAACCAGTCACTTCCACTTCAGTCATTTCCACAACCAGTCACATCTACAACTTTAGTTTATATAAAAGGCAGAAAATCTAGTACAACTTTGGCTGATTTGGCCTCTCTGCTTTTAATCTTATGTTTGTACTCATTTTAGGGACAAGTTTTTATCCTGTCTGTTACAAAGAGCTTTTCTATCACCAGTTTGGAACAAATGTGATACTTCTTGTTTGGTTTTAAATAAAATCTAAATTTATTGGCCAGGCTACCATTGATTTTCTTTAATCACTGTCTTCTGTGATTGAGATGAAAGCCAGATTCATGAGAATCTGTTGAAAGAAATAGGTTTATTATTTAATGCACTCAGTTTATCAGTAAAGAAGAAGAAAACAATGAAAACTAACATGAGAATAGCAATATTCTTTTTAAGTGTGTTCCTCTTGACTAAAGTTTAAGCCTCAAGACGGTTCCACAGACCAAGGCACAATGATAGAATCATAAGCAATCTAGAGCTCATCTAGTGAAATCTGTTATAGTATAGCACCAATAGTAGGTCCTGTGGCTGGGCCAAACAATATCATGAATCTCCTCAGGGAGATGTAAAGACAGGCACTAAGCAGCATATCTGTCCTTGTGACCTAGTCAGTGAGAAGGCAAAAAATTGTACCCCTACCAACCTGTTTCTTCCAAACTATTCTTGGGCTTCCCTTGTTGCTCAGCTGGTAAAGAATCCGCCTGCAATGTGGGAGACCTGGGTTTGATCCCTGGGTTGGGAAGATCCCCTGAAGAAGGGAAAGGTTACCCACTTAAGTATTCTGGCCTAGAGAATTCCAGGGACTGAATAGTCCAAGGGGTCACAAAGAATCATACACGACTGAGCAACTTTCCCTGACTCACCAACCTGTTGCTATATTTAAAATGGATAATGAACAAGGACCTACTGTATAGCACTGGGAACTCTTCTCAATATTATGTGGCAGCCTGGATGGGAGAGGAATTCGGGCTACAATGGATACTTATATATGTATGGCAGAGTTCCTTTGCTGTCTACCTTAAACCATCATAACATTGTTAATCAGCTATACTCCAATGTAAAATTTTAAAAGTTAAACAAAAAGGAATAGGGTCAGAATATAGGGAGAATCAACAAAGTAGGAAAAAAGACATACAGATTAATGAAATAGATGGAAGAAGCAGCCTTGATAATTACAGAAATATAATGGCTTTCTCTCAGCTCAGGCTCCTTTTATTACTTACAATATAAATAGTATACTATGTGGAGTAGAAGTAGAAATGTAAAGTACTAGAAATGCATGCTTTTTGGTGGTTTACAAACTTTTGAGAACAGAAGTTAGGTTGCCTCTTCTCCACAGGAGATAATTAATTGAGGCTTGATTAAACCTACTAACAAAACCATATCCATATTGAGATAAACATATTTCCCAAGATAAGGATTATTTATGCCTATGATATCTTTACAAACCTATTTTTAAAAAAAAGGCAGAATTATAGACACCTAATTATGATGATCAGACCACTTATAAAAATAGTGGTTTCACAGTGAAGGAGACAGATTGTCTCAGCTGAGTGTCTAGGAAAGGCTGTAGATAAATGTTGAGCCCATATAGATTTAAGCAGTAGTGTGATTTAGGGGAATGAGTCCTTATCTGAGCCCATCCCTGCCACAGACCAGGCAAGTTCCTAACCTCTCTAAGCTTCCAGGTTTCTAATATGCAGAATTGCAAACTTTAAGGGATGTTGGCAGTAAAATAGGCCTGCAGGAAATGATATCCATTATTTTCAAATTCCTTTCTTAGTCTTCACTATAGAACTCATGATAAACATACTTTCATTGCTCCTGTAATTCATTAATTGAAGAAGCAGTAGGGTTGTATAAATATATAAGAGACTTTCTTAAATAAGTTATAATCCTCCTGTCTTCTCTGGCCTAAATGGTTAATGATGTTACTCACGAGCCAAGCTCTGTTAATGGATAGGAATATGTAGTCATGAGCAAAATAGAGTGCCTTCCTTAAGATTATTGAGAGTTTAGTGGAGGAGTCACAAAAATAAAGAAGCAGTTATCTTACAATGCAGAGATGATATGTTAATAGCAATCACAACACATAGGTGGGAGCTCACTGCTCAATAGAAAGGGTGAAAGGGATTGGGGATGGTTGGCAGTGATTTCCCAAAGGAGAAACTTCTTATGTGCTGTGCTGTGCTTAGTCATTCACGCATGTCCGAGTCTTTGTGACCCTGTGGACTGTAGCCTACCACTCTCCTCTGGTAATGGGGATTCTCTAGGCAAGAATACTGGAGTGGGTTGCCATACCTTCCTCCAGGGGATCTTCCCAACCCAGGGAGCAAACACAGGTCTCCCGCATTGCAGGTGGATTCTTTACCATCTGAGCCACAAGGGAAGCCCAAGAATACTGCAGTGGGTAGACTATCCCTTCTCCACGGGAACTTCCCAACCCAGGAATCAAACAAGAGTTTTCTTCATTGCAGGTGGATTCTTTGCCAGATGAGCTACCCAGGAAGCCCCAAAGCTTCTCATTTATTGCTGTTAGTTGCTCAGTCGTGTCCGGACATGACTGCAGTATGCCAGGCTTCTCTGTATTTCAACATATCCTGGAGCTTGCTCAAACTCATGTCCATTGAATCGGTGGTGCCATCCAACTGTCTCATCCTCTGTCATGCCCTTATCCTCCTGCCTTCAGTCTTTTCCAGCCTCAGTGTCTTTTCTAATGAGTCGGCTCTTCCCATCAGGTGGCCAAAGATTTGGAGCGTCAGCTTCAACATCAGTCCTTCTAGTGAATATTCAGGATTAATTTCTGTAAGGATTGACTGGTTTGATCTCCTTGCTGTCTGAGACTCTCAAGAGTCGTCTCTAACACCACAGTCCAAAAGTATCAATCTTTGGCTCTCAGCCTTCTTTATATTCCAACTCTCACGTCCATACATGGCTCCTGGAAAAACCATAGCTTTGACTAGAGGAAACTTTATTGGCAAAATAATATCTCTGTTTTTTAATACACTGTCTAGGTTTGTCATAGCTTTTCTTCCACGGAGCAGGTATCTTTTAATTTCATGGCTGCAATCACCATCTGAAGTGATTTTGGAGCCAAAGAAAATAGTCTGTCACTGTTTCCATTGTCTCCCCATCTATTTGCCATGAAGTGATGGGACTAGTACTTGGACAGTACTTGGATACAATCTCAAAAACAACAGAATGATCTCTGTTCATTTCCAAGGCAAACCATTCAATATCACAGTAATCCAAGTCTATGCCCCAACCAGTAATGCTGAAGAAGCTGAAGTCGAATGGTTCTATGAAGACCTACAAGACCTTTTAGAACTAACACCCAAAAAAGATGTCCTTTTCATTATAGGGGACTGGAATGCAAAAGTAGGAAGTCAAGAAACACCTGGACTAACAGGCAAATTTGGCCTTGGAATACGGAATGAATCAGGGCAAAGACTAATAGAGTTTTCCCAAGAAAATGCACTGGTCATAGCAAACACCCTCTTCCAACAACACAAGAGAAGACTCTACACATGGACATCACCAGATGGTCAACACTGAATTCAGATTGATTATGTTCTTTGCAGCCAAAGATGGAGAAGCTCTATACAGTCAACAAAAACAAGACCAGGAGCTGACTGTGACTCAGATCATGAACTCCTTATTACCAAATTCAGACTTAAATTGAAGAAAGTAGGGAAAACCACTAGACCATTCAGGTATGACCTAAATCAAATCCCTTATGATTATACAGTGAAAGTGAGAAATAGACTTAAGGGCCTAGATCTGATAGAGAGAGTACCTGATGAACTATGGAATGAGGTTCATGACATTGTACAGGACACAGGGTTCAAGACCATCCCCATGGAAAAGAAACACAAAAAAGCAAAATGGCTGTCTGGGGAGGCCTTACAAATAGCTGTGAAAAGAAGAGAAGCGAAAAGCAAAGGAGAAAAGGAAAGATATAAACATCTGAATGCAGAGTTCCAAAGAATAGCAATAAGAGATAAGAAAGCCTTCCTCAGTGATCAATGCAAAGAAATAGAGGAAAACAACAGAATGGGAAAGCCTAGGGATCTCTTCAAGAAAATTAGAGATACCAAGGGAACATTTCATGCAAAGATGGGCTCGATAAAGGACAGAAATGGTATGGACCTAACAGAAGCAGAAGATATTAAGAAGAGGTGGCAAGAATACACAGAAGAACTGTACAACAAAGATCTTCACGACCTAGATAATCACGATGGTGTGATCACTGACCTAGAGCCAGACATCCTGGAATGTGAAGTCAAGTGGGCCTTATAAAGCATCAGTATGAACAAAGCTAGTGGAGGTGTTGGAATTCCAGTAGAGCTATTTCAAATCCTGAAAGATGATGCTGTGAAAGTGCTGCATTCAATATGCCAGCAAATTTGGAAAACTCAGCAGTGGCCACAGGACTGGAAAAGGTCAGTTTTCGTTCCAATCCCAAAGAAAGGCAATGCCAAAGAATGCTCAAGCTACTGCACAATTGCACTCATCTCACACGCTAGTAAAGTAATGCTCAAAATTCTCCAAGCCAGGCTTCAGCAATATGTGAACCGTGAACTTCCTGATGTTCAAACTGGTTTTAGAAAAGGCAGAGGAACCAGAGATCAAATTGCCAACATCCTCTGGATCATGGAAAAAGCAAAAGAGTTCCAGAAAAACATCTCTTTCTGCTTTATTGACTATGCCAAAGCCTTTGACTGTGTGGATCACAATAAACTGTGGAAAATTCGTAAAGAGATGGGATAACAAGACCACCTGACCTGCCTCTTGAGAAATCTGTATGCAGGTCAGGAAGCAATAGTTAGAACTGGATATGGAACAACAGACTGGTTCCAAATAGGAAAAGGAGTACATCAAGGCTGTTTATCGTCACCCTGCTTATTTAACTTATATGCAGAGTACATCATGAGAAACGCTGGGCTAGAAGAAACAAAAGCTGGAATCAAGATTGCCGGGAGCAATATCAATAACCTCAGATATGCAGATGACACCACCTTTATGCAGAAAGTGAAGAGGAACTAAAAAGCTTCTTGATGAAAGTGAAAGTGGAGAGTGAAAAAGTTGGCCTAAAGCTCAACATTCAGAAAACGAAGATCATGCCATCCATTCCCATCCCTTCATGGGAAATAGATGCGGAAACAGTGGAAACAGTGTCAGACTTTATTTTTGGGGGCTCCAAAATCACTGCAGATGGTGACTGCAGCCATGAAATTAAAAGACGCTTACTCCTTGGAAGGAAAGTTATGACCAACCTAGATAGCATATTCAAAAGCAGAGACGTTACTTTGCCAACAAATGTCCGTCTGGTCAAGGCTATGGTTTTTCCTGTGGTCATGTATGGATGTGAGAGTTGGACTGTGAAGAAGGCTGAGTGCCAAAGAATTGATGCCTTTGAACTGTGGTGTTGGAGAAGACTCTTGAGAGTCCCTTGGACTGCAAGGAGGTCCAACCAGTCCATTCTGAAGGAGATCAGCCCTGGGTGTTCTTTGGAAGGAATGATGCTGAAGCTGAAACTCCAGTACTTCGGCCACCTCATGCGAAGAGTTGACTCATTGGAAAAGACTCTGATGCTGGGAGAGATTGGGGGCAGGAGGAGAAGGGGACGACAGAGGATGAGATGGCTGGATGGCATCACTGACTCGATGGACATGAGTCTGAGTGAACTCCGGGAGTTGGTGATGGACAGGGAGGCCTGGCATGCTGTGATCATAGGGTCACAAAGAGTCAGACACGACTGAGTGACTGAACTGAACTGAACTGATGGGACCAGAGGCCATGATCTTTGTTTTTTGAATGTTTAGCTTTTAGCCAACTTTTTACTCTCCTCTTCCACCTTCATCAAGAGGCTCTTTAGTTCTTCTTCACTTTCTGCCATAAGGGTGATATCATGTGCATATCTGAGGTTGTTGATATTTCTTCTGCCAATCTAGATTCAAGCTTGTTCTTTATCAAGCCCAGCATTTCTCATGATGTACTCTGCACGTAAATTAAATAAGCAGAGTGACAATATACAGCCTTGATGTACTTTCCCACTTTGTAACCAGTCCTTTGTTCCATGTCTGGTTCTGACTCTTGCTTCTTGACTTGTATACAGATTTCTCAGAAGGGAGGTAAGGTGGACTGGTATTCCTATCTCTTTAAGAATTTTCTACAGTTTGTTGTGATCCACACAGTAAAGGCTTTAGCATAGTCATTGAAGCAGAAGTAGATGTTTTTCTGGAATTCTCTTGCTTTTTCTATGATCCAAGAGATGTTGCCAATGTGATCTCTGGTTCCTCTGCCTTCCTAAAATCAATTTGAACATCTGGAAGTTCTCAGTTCACACTGTTGAAGCCTAGCTTGAGAATTTTTAGCATTATTTTGCTCACATGTGAGATAAGTGCAATTGTGTGGTAGTTTGAACATCCTTTGACATTTTCTTCTTTGGGATTGGATTGAAAACGGACATTTTCCAGTCCTGTGACCCCTGCTGAGTTTTCCAAATTTGTTGGCATGTTGAGTGCAGCACTTTTGCAACATCATCTTTTAGGATTTGGAATAGCTCAACTGGAATTCCATCACCTCCACTAGCTTTGTTCGTAGTGGTGCTTCCTAAGGCCCACTTGACTTCTCACTCCAAGATGTCTGGCTCTAGGTGAGTGATTACACCATTGTGGTTATCTGGTTCATTATGATCTTTTTTGTATAGTTTTTCTGTGTATTTATATTACCTCTTCTTAATATCTGCTTCTGTTAGGTCCATACCATTTCTGTCCTTAATTGTGCCCATCTTTGCATGAAATATTCCCTTGGTTTCTCTAATTTTCTTGAAGAGATGTCTAGTTTCTTCGTTTCTCTTGTTTTCCTTTATTTCTTTGCATTCACTTAGGAAGGCTCTCCTTAAGATATCTCTCCTTGCTATTCTTTGGAACTTTGCATTCAGGTGGGTATATCTTTGCTTTTCTCCTTTGCCTTTCACTTTTCTTCTTTTCTCAGCTATTTGTAAGGCTTACTCAGATAGCCGTTTTGCCTTTTTGCATTGCTTTTTCTTGCAGATGGTTTTGATCACCACCTCATGTACAGTGTAATGAACCTTGGTCCTTAGTTTTTCATGCATTCAGTCTATCAGTTCTATCTAATCCTTTGGTTTTGTTTGTCACTTCCACTGTATAATCATAAGGGATTTAAGGCATAACTTAATGGCCTAGTAGTTTTCCCTACTTTCTTCAGTTTATGATGAAAGTATAAGGATTTGGCAATAAGTAGTTCATGATCTGAGTCACAGTCAGCTACTGGTCTTGTTTTTGCTGACTGTACAGAGCTTCTCCATCTTCGACTGCAAAGAATATAATCAGTCTGATTTCGGTATTGACCAAACTAGTCATGTGTAGAGTCACCTCTTCTATTGTTGGAGGAGTCATCCCTTGTTTTGTTGAAGTTTGTCTTATGCATCTTCAAAATTAGATCTGAAAAAGTACTTTTGAAATTTTGAGACTGTTAGTAATTTAGTTGACCAATATTTTTCTGTTACCATTTGTTTTTAAGAACATGTATTTAAGAAAATATATCATTAACATGAAAAAAATTTTTTTTAATTTAAATTTATTTATTTTAATTAGAGGCTAATTACTTTACAATATTGTATTGGTTTTGCCATACATCAACATGAATCCACCACAGGTGTACATGTGTTCCCAATCCTGAACCCCCTTCCCACCTCCCTCTTCATACCATCCCTCTAGACTTTTTTTTTTTTTAATTTTATTTTATTTTTAAACCTGAAACACTGTATTAGTTTTGCCAAACATCAAAACGAATCCGCCACAGGTATACATACTCTCCCCATCCTGAACCCTCCTCCCTCCTCCCTCCCCACACCATCCCTCTGGGTCGTCCCAGTGCACCAGCCCCAAGCATCCAGTATCGTGCATCGAACCTGGACTGGAAACTCGTTTCATACATGATGTTACACATGTTTCAATGCCATTCTCCCAAATCTTCCCACCCTCTCCCTCTCCAACAGAGTCCATAAGACTGTTCTATACCTCAGTGTCTCTTTTACTGTCTCGTACACAGGGTTATTGTTACCATCTTTCTAAATTCCATATATATATGTTAGTATACTGTATTGGTGTTTTTCTTTCTGGCTTACTTCACTCTGTATAATAGGCTCCAGTTTCATCCACCTCATTAGAACTGATTCAAATGTGTTCTTTTTAATGGCTTTAGATTATTAATACCATTTTTCAGAGATGACATTTCACTTTTTATGTTTTGTGTATATACTTTAACTTACAGAGTTAACATCATGCCATATATATGCATTTGTAAGTTTTTTACTTAGCAGCAGAAGTGTTACTATTTTCCATTTTATTACTTATCATTTTAATGTTTTTAATAGTTTTATAGAATTGTTTTATGTGACTAGGCTGTAGTTTGTTTAACCAGTCTCATCATGAAGAGTATCAATGTTACAGTCTTCTGGTGCTGCTGTAGAAACACCATAGATTTACTAACAGGAAAATACCACAAATGTATTATCTTAAATCCTCTATGTCAGAAATCTGACAGAGGTCTCATTGGGCTGAGATCAAGATGTCAACAACTCTGCATTCCATTCTGGAATGTGTAGGGAAGAATTCATTTAATTGCCTGTTCAGCTTCAGAAGGCAATCCTTGATTCATGCACCCTCCCATCTAACACCCAGAAATCCGTCTTCAAAGCCAACAGTGGAGAATTGGGTCCTCACATGGCATCACTTGACCTCCTTTTTAGTCACAACTCTCTCTGACTCTTTTCTGCCTCCCTGTTTCACTTTAAAATGCTTGTAATTATGTTGGACCCACCTGAATAATCCACTAGCATTTCCCGGTCTCAAGGTCAACTGATTAGTAACCTTAATTACATCTGCAACCTTAATATTCCTTTACCATGTAAAGTAACATTTTCACAGATTCTGGTCATTAGGAGGTAGACATCATTGAAAGGTCATTACTCTGCCAGCTACAATGTGGTTTTAATTTTTTTTCAGTTTTATAAATAAGGTATTATATTTTATTGTTGTTTAGTTGCTAAGTTATAATACTTTGTTGTTGTTTAGTAACCAAATCACGTCTGACTCTTTTGCAACCCCATGGACTATAGCCTGCCAGGTTCCTCTGTCCATAGGATTTTCCAGGCAAGAAGACTGGAGTGGGTTGCCGTTTCCTTCTCCCAGATATCTTCTCTACCCAGGGATCAAACCCATGCCTCCTACATTGGCAGGCAGATTCTTTAATGACTGAGCCACTTAGAAATAATAATGATGCTTTAATGAACTTCATGAATTTTCAATTATATCTCTTTTTTAAAAGTAAACAGATGGCCAACATTTTTCTGTAAATTGAATCAG
This sequence comes from Bubalus bubalis, assembly GCF_019923935.1. NCBI lineage: Eukaryota > Metazoa > Chordata > Mammalia > Artiodactyla > Bovidae > Bubalus > Bubalus bubalis. The sequence goes on along the minus strand of NC_059160.1, from coordinate 79,125,960 downwards.
ATTCTCCTTACTTGACTCAATATTTTATATACTATTAATTGCTTTATTTAGTACTAAAAAAGGATACAGACATATGTTACTTAATACTGGTTTCTTGGATTATTTTATAGAGTGTAGAGTTTCTATTCACATGTAGCAATTTTAATTAACTTAATAATGAAGTATAAAATATTATTGGCCAGAGACAAGTTGGAAGTGTAAGCAAATAAAGATATGAATAATTATTTATTTTTAGTTGAAATAATTGTATGGGATAATAAAAACAATAATGGTTTAGAACTTAAAGTAATATATTTTTACCACTAAAGCATGAAGTCTGCCTATACTCACTTCAAGTGTATAATAGTGTATGAGTACCCTACATACATTCACACTAATAATTATAGAATCACTTGTTAGAGAGGAAGCATATAATTCTGTTAATGCATGTTAAAATATCTCATTTGATATAAAAATGCATAAAAATTATCAGTATTTTAAATCTTGAGAGAAATATATAGCAATCTGAGAAAATATGATAATAATTTAGAAATACATAATGAAAATTTAGCAAGAAAATGAGACTGATGGTAAATTTGGGGATTTGAATTAGTGATAAATAAGCAGTCAGATGTGTATGATCTGCAAAATTATAGCCTAATAAACTTTAAAATGAATAGGATATGACAACATAAACCAACTCTAGTTTGCTTATATCAATTTTAAAAATGAGAACAATCCCTTCATCTAATTTGAATTATTTCTAAAATCACAGTATGACAGGTAACATTTTAAGTTACATTGTTCAATATTGGGAAAGTTTTCATTTGTGCTTTTGAAAAGTAAACACTTTGAACTATTCAGAGAGAAATAGTTCAGTGTTTATGGTTATTTGAAATCCTGGAATAATTTTAGTTGTTTTTATTGAGATATAAGCAGGTCATAACTGAATTAATCAGATTAGAGCTATATGAGTCAGCATATAAAGCTAAGTCCCACCACTAGTATTATAAAACTTTGATTACTTTTTAAGTATTTCATGTAGGAGAAATACTGTCTATATTCAAAGGGTCCTCTATATTGAATTTCTTTGTTTGTTATGCCACTGTGGACATCACATTAAAAAAGTGATCATGAAAAGTTAGTTCAGTACCCTTTTGCAATTCTGTTTTGTGTGATAAAGGAAAAGTAAAAGTGAAGTTGTTCAGTCGTGTCCCACTCTTTGTGAGCCCATGGACTGTAGCCTACCAAGTTCCTCCGTCCATGAGAGTTTCCAGGCAAGAATACTGGAGTGGGTTGCCATTTCCTTCTCCAGGAGATCTTCCTAACCCAGGGATTGAACCCAGGTCTCCCGCATTGTAGGTAAGCGCTTTACTGTCTGAGCCACCAGGGAAGTCTGTGTGATAAAGGGGAAATATTCAAAAATATGGTAAATTTTACTAACTTACTGTCAATAATTGTAAGGCTGTCACAAAGTTGTATGTTTTAAGTGAAAAACCTATTATATAATGCTTAAATACATTAGCCTTTTCCCCATAAACTAGATAAGCCACAGAACTTGGAGATTTGGGGCAGCCAACTACTTTTCCAGCACCACATGAATTCTCCAGGAGTTGCACAATTCAGTCCAAATCAATTCATTATTTGATGTCTGCCAGATCATTTGCATAGAATTTCTGAACAATCCGTTTTGTAAACAAAGCCGAGAGTGCACCTGTGATTTTGGGTACAGAGTTAGGGCAAAATCATTTGCTGGAGTGTGCTGAAATTAGAAGGAAGAGAGATCACTGCTCTGTTCACACCACGCCTCTCTGGCTATTGCCGTATTTTAATCTATAAGGGGAAGGAGAAACAGAGAGGGGCCTCTTAGAGTGACAAGAATAAGCACATATTTCTTGGCTCCAGGTTCATGCAATTCATACTGTCACTTTTGTCCTTCCTTGCCAAGAAGTAAAAACTTATAGAGATTAAAAGGAAAAAAAGATGCGGGCGGTCCTAATATGGTAGAGGAATAGGACGGGGAGATCACTTTCTCCCCCACAAATTCATCAAAAGAACAATTGAACGCTGAGGAAATTCTACAAAACAACTTCTGAACACTGGCAGAGGACACCAGGCACCCAGAAAGGCAGCTCATTCTCTTTGAAAGAAATGCTGTATGAATGGAGAAGTCTTGAGGCTACTATAAAAATAAGACTGAAACCAGAGGCTGGAGGCTTAAATCCAAAACTTGAGAACACCAGAAAACTGACTCCAGGGAATATTAATCAACAAAAGCTCATCCAAAAGCCTCCATACCTACACTGAAACCAAGCTCCACCCAAGAGCCAACAAGTTTCAGAGCAAGACATACCAAGCTAATTCTCCAAAAACAGAGGAACATAACCCTGAGCATTAAAATATAGACAGCCAAAAGTCACACCAAGCCCTTCAGTTCAGTTCAGTTGCTCAGTCGTGTCTGACTCTTTGCGACCCCATGAATCGCAGCACGCCAGGCCTCCCTGTCCGTCACCAACTCCTGGAGTTCACTCAGACTCACATCCATCGAGTCAGTGATGCCATCCAGCCATCTCATCCTCTGTCGTCCCCTTCTCCTCCTGCCCCCAATCCCTCCCACCATCAGAGTCTTTTCCAATGAGTCAACCCTTTGCATGAGGTGGCCAAAGTTCTGGAGTTTCAGCTTCAGCATCAGTCCTTCCAAAGAAACCCCGGGGCTGCTGTCCTTCAGAATGGACTGGTTGGATCTCCTTGCAGTCCAAGGGACTCTCAAGAGTCTTCTCCAACACCACAGTTCAAAAGCATCAATTCTTCGGCGCTCAGACACCTCAAACCTCACTACTGGACACTTCATTGCACTCCAGAGAGAAGAGATCTAGCTTCACCCACCAGAACACTGATGCAAACTTCCCTAACCAGGAAACCTTGACAAACCACTCGTCCAAGCCCACCCACATGAAAGAACTTCCACAATAAAGAGGAACCCAAACCTTCCAAAATACAGAAAGGCCACCCAAAACTCAGCAATCTAAACAAAATGAAAAGGCAGAGAAATATTAAGCAGGTAAAAGAATAATATAAATGCCCACCAAACAAAGAGGAGGAGATAGAGAGTCTACCTGAAAAAGAATTCAGAATAATGATAGTAAAAATGATCCAAAATCTTGAAAACAAAATGGAGTTACAGATAAATAGCCTGGAGACAAGGATTGAGAAGATGCAAGAAATGTTTAACAAGGACCTGCTGCTGCTGTCGCTTCAGCCGTGTCCAACTCTGTGTGACCCCATAGACAGCAGCCCACCAGGCTCCCCATTCCCTGGAATTCTCCAGGCAAGAACACAGGAGTGGGTTGCCATTTCCATCTCCAATGCATGAAAGTGAAAAGTGAAAGTGAAGTCACTCAGTCATGTCTGACTCTTCCTGACCCCATGGACTGCAGCCTACCAGGCTCCTCCATACATGGGATTTTCCAGGCAAGAGTACCAGAGTGGGTTGCCATTGCCTTCTCCATAACAAGGACCTAGAAGAAATAAAAAAGTCAATCAATAATGAATAATGCAATAACTGAGATCAAAAACACTCTGGAGGGAACCAACAGTAGAATACCTGAGGTAGAAGATAGGATAAGTGAAGTGGAGGATAGAATGATGTAAATAAATGAAGCAGAGAGGAAAAAAGAAAAAAGAATTAATAGAAATGAGGACAACATCAGGGACCTCTGGGACAATGTCAAACTCCCCAACATTCGAATCATAGGAGCCCCAGAAGAAGAAGACAAAAAGAAAGGCCATGAGAAAATATTTGAGGAGATGATGGTTGAAAACGTCCCCAAAATAGGGAAGGAAATAGCCACCCAAGTCCAAGAAACCCAGAGAGTCCCAAACAGGATAAACCCAAGGCAAAACACCCCAAGATCCATATTAATCAAATTAATGAAGATCAAAGACAAAGAACAAATATTAAAAGCAGCAAGGGAAAACAACAAATAACACACAAGGGGATTCCCATAAGGATAACAGCTGATCTTTCAATAGAAACTCTTCAGACCAGGAGAGAATGGCAGGACAGGTGATGAAAGAGAAAAACCTACAACCCAGATTACTGTACCCAGCAAGGATCTCATTCAAATATGAAGGAGAAATCAAAAGCTTTACAGACAAGCAAATGTTGCGAGAACTTAGCACCACCAAACCAGCTCTCCAACAAACGCTAAAGGATCTTCTCTAGACAGGAAACACAAAAAGGGTGTATAAACTCAAACCCAAAACAACAAAGCAAATGGCAGTGGGATCATACTTATCAATAATTACCTTAAATGTAAACGGATTGAATGCCCCAACCAAAAGACAAAGACTGGCTGAATGGATACAAAAACAAGACGCCTATGAATACTGTCTACAAGAGACCCACCTCAAAACAAGGGACACATACAGACTGAAAGTGAAGGGCTGGAAAAAGATATTTCACGCAGAGACCAATAGAAAGCAGGAGTAGCAATACTCAGATAAAATAGACTTTGAAATAAAGGCCATGAAAAGAGACAAGGAAGGACACTACATAATGAACAAAGGGTCAATCCAAGAAGAAGATATAACAATTATAAATATATATGCACCCAACATAGGAGTACCATAATATGTAAGGCAAATGCTAACAAGTATGAAAGGGGAAATTAACAGTAACATAGTAATAGTGGGAGACTTTTAATACCCCACTCACACCTATGGATAGGTCAACTAAACAGAAAATTAGCAAGGAAACACAAACTTTAAATGATACAATGGACCAGTTAGACCTAATTGATATCTATAGGACATTTCATCCCCAAACAATGAATTTCACCTTTTCCTCAAGTGCACACGGAACCTTCTCCAGGATAGATCACATCCTGGGCCATAAATCTAGCCTTGGTAAGTTCAAAAAAATTGAACTCATTCCAAGCATCTTTTCTGATTAGAATGCAGTAAGATTAGATGTCAACTACAGAAAAAAAAAAAAACTATTAAAAATTCCAACATATGGAGGCTGAACAACATGCTTCCAAATAACCAACAAATCACAGAAGAAATAAAAAAAGAAATCAAAATATACATAAAAATGAATGAAAATGAAAACACAACCCAAAAAACCTATGGGACTCAGTAAAAGCAGTGCTAAGGGGAAGGTTCATAGCAATACAAGCTTACCTCAAGAAACAAGATAAAAGTCAAATAAATAACCTAACTCTACACCTAAAGCAACTAGCAAAGGAAGAAATGAAGAACCCCAGGGTTAGTAGAAGGAAAGAAATCATAAAAATTAGGGCAGAAATAAATGAAAAAGAAACAAAGGAGACCATAGCAAAAATCAACAAAGTGGAAAGCTGGTTCTTTGAGAAGATAAATAGACAAACCATTAGCCAGACTCATCAAGAAAAAAAGGGAGAGGAATCAAATCAACAAAATTAGAAATGAAAATGGAGAAATCACAGCAGACAACACAGAAATACAAAAGATCATGAGACTGCTGCTACTACTGCTGCTGCTAAGTCGCTTCAGTCGTGTCCAACTCTGTGTGACCCCATAGACGGCAGCCCACCAGTCTCCACCACCCCTGGGATTCTCCAGGCAAGAATACTGGAGTGGGTTGCCATTTTCTTCTCTAATTCATGAAAGTGAAAAGTGAAAGTGAAGCCGTGTCCAACTCTTTGTGACCCCATGGACTGCAGCCTACCAGGCTCCTCTGTCCATGGGATTTTCCAGGCAAGAGTACTGGAGTGGGTTACCATTGCCTTCTCTGAACTATCAGCAACTACTAACCAATAAAATGGACAACTTGGAAGAAATGCACCAATTCTTAGAAAAGTATAACTTTCCAAAAGTGAACCAGGAAGAAATAGAAAATATTAACAGACCCAGCACAAGCATGGAAATAGAAACTGTAATCAGAAGTCTTCCAGCAAACAAAAGCCCAGGACCAGATAGCTTCACAGCTGAATTCTACCAAAAATTTAGAGAAGAACTAACACCTATCCTACTCAAATGCTTCCAGAAATTTGCAGAGGAAGGTAAACTTCCTAACTTATTCTATGAGGCCACCATCACCCTAATACCAAAACCAGACAAAGATGCCACAAAAAAAGAAAACTACAGGCCAATATCACTGATGAACATAGATGCAAAAATCCTTAACAATATTCTAGCAAACAGAATCCAACAACATATTAAAAAGATCATATACCATGACTAAGTGGGCTTTATCCAAGGGATACAAGGATTCTTTAATATCTGCAAATCAATCAATGTGATACACCACATTAACAAATTACAAGATAAAAACCATGTGATGATCTCAATAGATGTAGAGAAAGCCTTTGACAAAATTCAACATCCATTTATGATCAAAACTCTCCAGAAAGCAGGAATAGAAGGAACATACCTCAACATAATAAAAGCTATATGTGACAAACCCACAGTAAACATTATCCTTAATGGTGAAAAATTGAAAGCATTTCCCCTAAAGTCAGGAACAAGACAAGGTTGCCCACTCTCACCACTACTATTCAACATAGTTTTGGAAGTTTTAGCTGCAGCAATCAGAGAAGGAAAAAAGAAAGAAAGAATCCAAATTGGAAAAGAAGAAGTAAAACTCTCACTGTTTGCAGATGACATGATCCTCTATATAGAAAACCCAAAGACTCCACCAGATAATTGCTAGAGCTAATCAATGAATATAGTAAAGATGCAGGATATAAAATTAACATGCAGAAATCCCTTGCATTCCTATACACTAACAATGAGAAAACATTCTCACTGAAAGAGAAATTAAGGAAACAATTCCATTCATCACTGCAACAAAAAAGAATAAAATACTTAGTAATAAATCTACCTAAAGAAACAAAAGAACTATATATAGAAAACTATAAAACACTGATGAATGAAATCAAAGATGACACAAATAGATGGAGAAATATACCATGTTCATGGATTGGAAGAATTTTCACTGTATTGATAGTGAAAATGAGAATGCCATGGCTCTCATTTAGGAGCCCTACATGGACATAGATAGGTACTTCACAGAGGAGTGATCTTAGGCCAGGCCTTGGGAGGCTGCTGGGCCAGTGCGGATGAGTGGGGTGTGCGTGCCTTACGTTCTGCCTGCTCCCACCCTTCCCCTTCCTCCCTGCTGCTCCACCTGCCCTGGGTCTTCAGGTACAGGCTGGGTGGGAGGAGAATCTAGAAGCTCTTTGTCCCTGGGTTCTGAGGCCCCAGGTCATTGGGGTGCCTCAGTTCCCTCAAGATCACCATGATGAGGATAGGGGCGCTGTGCCCAGCCTTCGTTCAGAACCCTGGGGCCCTGGCCCACCTAGAGCTAAGGGGACTTTTAAAAACATCTCAGTCTGAGCTCCCACCTGGTCTCTTGACTGTCAGTCCTGGCATGGGGAGGGAGATGTGGGCCCCCTCCCCCAATCTGTGAGCCGAGCTTGCCCTGGCCTTTGGACCCAGGCAAAGGCTTCTGAGCCCCTGGGCAGGGGTGGGGGATACCACAGAATGCTTCTTTCCCCCAGGCCTACCCATCTGTCACTCCCTTCCTCCCTCCCTTGTTTTCCTTTAGCTCCTCTGATTCTGTTTGCTCATTGGCCGCTATGTTCATTCCAGGGGTTTCCCCCAGAAGTGGGGGGGGTGGGAGGGTGGCTTTCTCCTTCAACCCCTGGAGCACAGGGTGAAAATGAATATACTACCCAAAGCAATCCAATCTATAGATTCAATGCAATCCCTATCAAGCTACCAACGGTATTTTCAGAGAATTAGAACAAATAATTTCACAATTTGTATGGAAATACAAAAAACCTCAAATAGCCAAAGCAATCTTGAGAAAGAAGAATGGAACTGGAGGAATCAATCTGCCTGACTTCAGACTATACTACAAAGCTACAGTCATCAAGACAGTATGGTACGGGCACAAAGACAGAAATATAGATCAATGGAACAAAATAGAAAGCCCAGAGATAAATCCATGCACCTATGGATACCTTATCTTTGACAAAGTGAAAAGTGAAGTCGCTCAGTAGTGTCCAACTCTTTGCGACCCCATGGACTGTAGCCCACCAGGCTCTTCTGTCCATGGGATTCTCCAGGCAAGAGTACTGGAGTGGGTTGCCATTTCCTTCTCCAGGGTCTATTCCCGACCCAGGGATCGAACCCAGGTCTCCCGCATTGCAGGCAGATGCTTTAACCTCTGAGCCATCAGGGAAGCCACCATCTCTTTAACAAGTGATGCTGGGAAATCTGGCCATCCACGTGTAAAAGAATGAAATTAGAACACTTCCTAACACCATACACAAAAATAAACTCAAAATGGATTAAAGATCTAAACGTAAGATCAGAAACTATAAAACTCCTATAGGAAAACATAGGCAAAACACTCTCTGACATAAATCACAGCAACATGCTCTATGACCCACCTCCCAGAGTAATGGAAATAAAAGCAAAAATAAACAAATGGGACCTAATTAAACTTAAAAGATTTTGTACAACAAAGAAAACTATAAGCAAGGTGAAAAGACAGCCTTCAGAATGGGAGAAAATAATAGCAAATGAAGCAACTGACAATTAATCTCAAAAATATACAAACAGCTCCTGCAACTCAATTCCAGAAAAATTAACGACTCAATCAAAAAATGGGCCAAAGAACTAAACAGACATTTCTCCAAAGAAAACATATAGATGGCTAACAAACACATGAAAAGATGCTCAACATCACTCATTACCAGAGAAATGCAAATCAAAACCACAATGAGGTACCATCTCACACCAGTCAGAATGGCTGCTATCCAAAAGTCTACAAACAATAAATGCTGGAGAGGGTGCAGAGAAAAGGGAACCCTCTTACACTGTTAGTGGGAATGCAAACTGGTACAGCCACTAAGGAGAACAGTTTGGAGCTTCCTTAAAAAACTGGAAATTTGCCATCAGACCCAGAAATCCCATTGCTGGGCATACACACCGAGGAAACCAGAAGGGAAAGAGACACGTGTACCCCAATGTTCATCGCAGCACTGTTTACAATAGCCAGGACATGGAAGCAACCTAGATGTCCATTGTCAGATGAATGGGTAAGAAAGATGTGGTACCTATACACAATGGAATATTACTCAGCTATTTAAAAGAATGCATTTGAATCAGTTCTAATGAGGTGGATGAAACTGGAGCCTATTATACAGAGTGAAGTAAATCAGAAAGAAAAACACCAATACAGTATATTAACACATATATATGGAATTTAGAAAGATGGTAACAATGACCCTATATGCGAGAAAGAAAAAGAGACACAGATGTAAAGAACAAACTTTTGGACTCTGTGAGAAAAGGCGAGGGTGGGATGATTTGAGAGAATAGTATTGAAACATGTATATTATCATATGTGAAATAGATCTCCAGTCCAGGTTCAATGCATGAGACAGGGTGCTCAGGGCTGGTGCACTGGGATGACCCTGAGGGATGGGATGGGGAAGGAGGTGGTGGGGGGTGGGGTGGGGAGGGGAGTTCAGGATGGGCAACACATGTGCACCCGTGGCTGATTCATGTGAGTGTATGGGAAAAACCCCCACAATATTGTAAAGAAATTAGCCTCCCATTAAAATAAATAAATTAATTTTTAAAAAACAGATTAAATTCAAATATAGTATATAAAATATAATTAAATATAACCATAAAATATTATCTTCACAACAGAATAATAGATTACTTTCTCATGCACCTGGAATAAGTAATAAGCTACTGTTCCTGGAGTAGGGAATGGCTGCCCACTTCAGTATTCTTGCCTGGAGAATTCCATGAACAGAGGAGCCTGGTGGGCTATATTAGTCCATGGGGTTCCAAAAAGTCAGACAGGGCTGAAAGACTTTGACTTTCCCTAAGCTGCTGTTAAGTGATTAGAATAGAAGCAGTTAGAAGAAGGACGTCTACACTCCGTATTTGAGGGAAAGTCCTCCCTTTCAATATTTAATAGTTTTTGTGTCACCATCACCCCAATACAGGATGTGAGGAACTCTACTTCTTTTTCTCCTACATTTGTAAAGATGCTCTTTTTGATATTTCTTTTCCCCTGTAAATCTGCTCTTTAAGTTTATTTTAATTGATTCTAGAGCTCCCAGTGGAGAGGAGATTTTAGCTGGCTTTGAGCCTCTGGGACAAGCTAGTGCTCCATGTACCCCTTAAGGGGCAGCATATTGCTGGGACATCTCTTGTAACAAGCTGGTTGCCCATCCATTGGCCCATCTCCGATGGTTTCTAACTAAGTATAATTTTATGATTTTTATATTTTATGAAGTTCACCATTAGTGACATCTTATTTGACAGTTCAAGAGACTTTAGCTATAGAAAATAAAATAGTTTTATGCAGAAAAAAATATGAAGTGGTAAATATGAATGAGGGTTTATGTTTTGGCCTGTGCATAGAGTGGTAAACTGAGTAAGAATTTCCACAACAGTTTCTTTGGGATCCTGAGTATGTGTGAGAATGGAGAGCTTTTATGTTGAGTTAATTACACCCTAAAAATGTTTATCATCTACTCTTACCGAGTTTGTGTTATCATAACGTGTTTGTGATGCTTGAATGATAAAATATGAGTAAACCACATCTGGCTACTATTTGGCATATGGGAAATGCTCAGTCGATGTTATTTCTACTTTTATCAGGTGATACATTCTGCCATGAGCTCCAACTCTAAAATTGAGTTTTATAGACTCAAAAATTGATAATAAACATTAGCCATTATTCTTACTGTTTTACTCATCTGTGCTTCTTATGAAGTAGCTTAGGTTTTCATCATTAAAAAAAAAAAAAATGAAAAGGGCATTTGTAGAACCAGTTCTACATGTTTAAAGGAAAATAGAGAATTAAGACAATCCAGCCAATTCAGACACACATATCTAACTCAGAGTATTTTCCTGGTTTTTCAGAATTAGTAAGATGATTCAATGCTTTTCTGTAGTATTTTAAAATTAATAGGAATGTCTTTCATGATGTATCCCCTCAATAAATGTACACTGACACTGGTAATTGCTTTTCCTCTTTAGGTCAAGCTTCATATGTACACGTAGGTCTAATTTTTTCTGTCATTTTTGAAAGGTCCTGCACTTCACTAATAATTAAACAAGCATGTCCTGGTACTGGCTGCATGCACTTGAAATGAACTAAGTGCAGTTTTAGGTCTTTCTTTGAACATCAAAGGGCACGGTGTTGTCAACATGCCTGTATCAAGTCAGCCTAATTTACTGTTTAATTATACATTGGTGTGGGTGCCCTCTCTTTGCAGTGTTTTCTGCCCAGGGCTGTTAGAGCTCAACTTGTTTCTCTGCTGTTAAAAAATTGATCATTTTCCTTTCCATCAATATTTGGAAATGGAAAAATAAAATTTATTCATATTAATTCAGAAGTCTTTATTCATTTCAATCCTTCCTTATTCCAGAAGAAGCTTAAGAGAACTTAATTAAACATATAGAGAGACAATAGGTACAATAAACTTTAAAGATAGTGATTTAGCAAAGAGGACAAAGTAGGACAAGATAAGATGGTTTCTGTACAAGAAACTTACTGTAGAGTAGTATCTATACAAACTAGTTCAGAAAGCCTGTCTTTTTCAAAGTGCCCTTGGAACCTCTTAAGTTAGAATCTCTTAAAATGAATCAATTCTGGGCAGAGGTGAGAGGGTGGGGATGAGCAGAGGATGAACAAATTGGAATCTTGTTTTTGTTACAATCTCCAGATTGAATTTTATTCATGCTAAAGCTTGAGAATCATGTTGCTGTAAATGTTTTAGCAGCCAATACAATATATACATGTTTCATAGTGTTCCTATGGTAGAAATAAATCAATTATCACAGAGAAACATAAAAACTCCTACTTACTAAAATCAGAGAAAATTTTCTCTCTGGGTGTCTTGTGGTAGCTATAGTACCCATTAATATTTATCTTTTCATGAAAAGTTTAATTATCTAATCTTATAGGTATTGGTTTTTATTTCTTGAACAGTTAAGTCACACCATGCAATTCCTTCATCCAGAGTATAGCAGGAACTAGGGAATAGAGAGAGTTATCTCTACACTTTTTATATGTTAAATGATGGCATTCACTGGCACCTAGTTCACAGAATTGCATTCTGCTTCCCCTGCCTGCTGTTGTTCTACAAGCCCACTCTTCCTCAGGAGATGAGCTCAGCATTTTGGAGAGTTTAAGAGTAAGCATATTAGGGGATTGTACATCCAGTTGGTGTGTTCTTACTCTTTGAGAAGTGAGCAATCCTGTTGACCTTTATAGCATCCTTTCACTCCCATATGCTTCTCCCTCACTCAGCTCAACTCTTTGAGCACCAGTGGATGCAGCTGCTTTTTCATTTATCATGGATTCCCTGAATCAAAGAGATAAATGTAGATCACATTTGGATCCTTGCCATCTCCTATGATATCAAAACCAAGAATTTCCTTCATGGCTCTAACATCCATCTATGCCACTGCAGTTTTTCTAGTCAGTGAACCCAATAGGTATTTGTCATTCTAATTATGATTTATATTCTCTCAAATCCTTTCTAGTTCTGTCTGTGCATGACTCTTGCTTGAGCTGGTTGCAAATGCTCTCCCAGACTAAGTCTTGTAGTAACTGTCACCCTAAATTCCTTGACCTTTTCTATTTTTTCAATCTTGGAACATGAGAAGTGGTAATTAGAATCACTAATGAACAATTTGGACTGTTGGATAGAGTTAATCACTGCCCTTATGTTCAAATAACACTGTAATTGTACTGTCCCCATAAAACATGGCCCATTGAGATATAATTTTTATGTGATGGCAGTTTTCCTGCCCTCCACAAACAATCCCAGATATTACATGTCTGTATCTCCCACTGTCCCTAGCGCATAGTAGGTCTTGAATAAATATATTTTAATTTCATGTAATTGAGACATTCAGACATTATATAATTTTCCACTAAAACATCTATTACTATTACCATGTAAAGATTTGTTAAATTAAATAGAAAACTTACCATTTTATGACAGTGTCTATTTTGTGGTGTTTGGGGAACTACAAAAATGTATCATCTCATCTAATAATAAATTGAGCAAAGGCAAAGTAAGTTGTAAGTGGCTTTAGCTGAAGAAAAACACATATATTAGTTCCTCATGATTATTATACATTTGTTTTGCTATGAGTAAAGTTGGGTTTCCTTTTCTCCTTGGTCTTTCACTTCTCTTCTTTCCTCAGCTATTTGTAAGGCCTCCTCAGACAACAATTTTGCCTTTTTGCATTCATTTTCCTTGGGGATGGTTTTGATCACCACCTACTGTACAATGTTACAAAACTCCATTCGTAGTTCTTCAGGAACTCTATCATATCTAATTGCTTGAATCTATTTGTCAAGAAAATTAGAGATATCAAGAGAACCCTTCATGCAAAGATGAGCACAATTAAGGACAGAAACAGTATGGACCTAATAGAAGCAGAAGATATTAAGAAGAGGTGACAAGAACACACAGAGCTATACAAAAAAGATCTTAGTGAGCCAGGTAAACATGATAGTGTGTTCACTCACCAGGAGCCAGACATCCTGGACTGCAAAGTCAAGTGGGCCTTAGGAAGCATCATTACAAACAAAGCTAGTGGAGGTGATGGAATTCCAGCTGAACTATTTCAAATGCTCAGAGATGATGCTGTGAAAGTGCTGCACTCAATATGCCAGCACATTTGGAAAACTCAGCAGTGGCCACAGGACTGGAAAAGGTCAGTTTTCATTCCAGTCTCAAAGAAAGGCAATGCCAAAGAATGTTCAAACTACCACACAATTGCACTCATCTCACGTGCTAGCAAAGCAGTGCTGAAAATTCTCCAAGTCAGCCTTCAACATCATGAACCAAGAACTTCCAGATGTTGAAGCTGAATTTAGAAAAGGCAGAGGAACCAGAGATCAAATTGGCAGCATCCATTGTATCATAGAAAAAGTAAGAGAATTCCATAAATACATCTACTTATGCTTCATTGGCTGTGCTAAAGCCTTTGACTGCGTGGATCACAACAAACTGTGGAAAATTCTTTGAGAGATTAGAATCTCAGCCCACCTTAACCTGCCTCCTGAGAAATCTGTATACATTCAGAAAATAACAGTTAGAACTGGACATGGAAAACAGACTGGTTCCAAATTGAGAAATGAGTACGTCAAGGCTCTATATTGTCACCCTCCTTATTTAGCTTATATGCAGAGTACAACATGTGAAAAGCCAGGCTGGATAAAGCACAAACTGGAATCAAGATTGCCAGGAGAAATATCAATAGCCTCAAATATGCAGATGACACCACCATTATGGGCAGAAAGCAAAGAGGAACTAAAGAGCCTCTTGGTGAAGATGAAAGAGGAGACTGAAAAAGCTGGCTGAAAACTCAACATTCAAAAAAGGTCATGGCATCTGGTCCCATCACTTCCTGGATGTGATTTGGAGTCCAAGAATATAAAATCTCATTCTTGGACTCCAAATCACTGCAGATGGTGACTGCAGCCATGAAATTAAAAGACGCTTGCTCCTTGGAAGAAAAGCTATGACCAACCTAGACAACGTGTTAAAAAGCAGAGACATCACTTTGCCCACAAAGGTCCATGTAGTCAAGGCTATGGTTTTTCTAGTAGTCATGTATGAAAGTGAGACTTGGACCATAAAAAAAAAGCTGAGCACCATAGAGAGGACTCTTGAGAGTCCCTTGGACTGCAAGAAGATCAAACGAGTCACTCCGAAAGGAAATCAATCTTGAATATTCATTGGAAAGACTGATGTTGAAGCTGAAGCTCCAATACTTTGGCCACCTGATATGAAGAACCCACTCATTGGAAAGGACCCTGATGCCGGGAACGATTGAAGGCAGGAGGAGAAGGGGAGGACAGAGAATGAGATGGTTAGATGGCATCACTAACTCAATAGACGTGAGTTTGAGCAAGCTCTGGGAGATGGTAAAGGATAGGGAAGCCTGGTGTGCTGCAATCCATGGGGTCATAAAGAGTCAGACATGACTTAGCAACTGAACCATAACAACAAAGAAAAAATTGATTATAATAGTGGTTTGGGGAGTAAGTTTTCAAAGCAGTGTCAGTATCACCTGGAAACTTCTTAAAAATTCAAATTCTTGGTCTTAGACCTACTGCATCAGAAATTCAGAGTAGGATCCAGCAATTTGTGTTTTAATGGGTCTTCCAGGTCATTCTGTAGTACACCAATAAATAAGAATTAATCATTTAGGAAATATACACTACTTAAAACTGTAAGTACAGTTATAAGAAAGGAGGAAAAATGGGTGATGATGGATAACTTAAAAGAGATAGAGTATATGATTTAAAGTCTCCACTGCTGCTGCTGCTGCTAAGTCGCTTCAGTCGTGTCCGACTCTGGGACCCCAGAGACGGCAGCCCACCAGCCTCTGCTGTCCCTGGGATTCTCCAGGCAAGAACATTGGAGTAGGTTGCCATTTCCTTCTCCAATGCATGAAAGTGAAAAGTGAAAGGGAAGTCACTCAGTCGTGTCCAACTCTTAACAACCCCATGGACTGCAGCCCACCAGGCTTCTCCATCCATGGGATTTTCCAGGCAAGAGTACTGGAGTGGGGTGCCATTGCCTTCTCCGAAAGTCTCCACAAGAGTGAATAATTCTGTGAGTGGAGGAATTAAAGTAAGTGAGTTGTGACCAGGCAGTGCACATCAGCAACTAGGATAACTGAAGGATTTTAGAAGTGAATCAGCAGAGACCAGGTATTTTATGGGTGGACCATGTTGATGCCGAAGATGGGGAAGCTCTATACTGTCAGTAAAAATAAGACCCGGAGCTGAATGTGGCTCAGATCATCAGCCCCTTATTACAGAATTCATGTTTCAGTTGAAAAAAGTAGGGAAAATCACTAGGCCATTGACTGAGACCTGAATCAAATCCCTTATGATTATACAGTGGAGGTGACTAATAGATTCAAGGAATTAGATCTGGTAGACAGAGTGCCTAAAGAACTAGGGACAGAGGTTTGTAACATTGTACAGGAGGCCATGATCTAAACCATCCCCAAGAAAAAGAAATGCAAGGATGCAAAATGGTTGTCTGAGGAGGCTTTACAAATAGCTGAGGAAAGAAGAGAAGCAAAAGGCAAGGTTGAAAGGGAGAGTGATCACAAACTGAATGCAGAGTGTCAGAGAATGGCAAGGAGAGAAAAGAAGGCCTTCTTAAATGAACAATGCAATAAAGTAGAAGAACACAATAGAATGGAAAAGACTAGAGATCTCTTCAAGAAAATTGGAAATATCAAAGGAACATTTCATGCAAGGATGGGCACAATAAAGGACAGAAACAGTATGGAACTAACAGAAGAAGAAGAAATGAAGAAGAGGTGGCAAGAATGCACAGAAGAACTATACAAACAATATCTTAATGACCAGTATAACCGCAATGGTGTGGTCACTCACCTAGAACCAGACATCCTGGAGTGTGAAGTCAAGTGGCCTTCACAGGCCTTAGGAGGCATTACTGCAAACAAACCTATTGCGGGTAATGGAATTCCAGCTGAGCTAGTTCAAATTCTACAAGATGATGCTGTTAAAGTGCTGCACTCAATATGTCAGCAAATTCAGAAAACTCAGCAGTGGCCACAGGACTGGTAGAAATCAGTTTTCTTTCCAATCCCAAAGAAGGGCAGTGCCACAGAATGTTCAAACTGCCATACGGTTGCCCTCATTTCACATGCTAGTGAGATTATGCTCAAAAATCCTTCAAGCTAGGCTTCAGCAGTATGAGAACTCTGGATATACAGGCTGGATTTAAAAGTGTCAGAGGACTAGAGATCAAATTGGCTACATTTATTGGATCATAGAGAAAGCAATGGGGTTCCAGAAAAACACCTGCTTCATTGACTATGACTGTCAAGACTAAGCCTTTGACTGTGTAGATCACAACACTGGAAAATTCTTAAAAGAGATGGGAATTCCAAACCACCTTACCTGTCTCCTGAGGTAAGGTGTATGTCGGTCAAGAAGCAACAGTTAGCAACAGACATGAAACAACAGACTGGTTCAAAATTGGGAAAGGAGTACATTGAGAGTATGTATTATCACTCTGTTTATTTAACTTATATGCAGAGTATATCATGCAAAATACCAGGATGGATGAATCACAAGCTGGAATCAAGATAGTTGGGAGAAATAGCAACAATCTCAGATATGCAGATTATACCACTTTAATGGGAGAAACTGAAGAGAAACTAAAGAGCCTCTTGATGAAGATGAAAGAGGAGAGTGAAAAAGCTGGCTTAAAACTTAACTGTCATAAAACTAAGATCGTGGCAATTGGCCCCATCCCTTTATGGCAAATAGAAGGAGAAAAAACGGAAGCAAGGGCAGATTTTATTTTCTTGGTCTCTAAAATCACTGCGGACAGTTACTGCAGCCATGAAATTAAAAGACACTTGCTCCTTGGAAGGAAAGCTATGACAAACCTAGACAGTGTATTAAAAAGCCAAGACATCATGTCTCTGACAATGGTCCGTGAAGTCAAAGCTATGATTTTTCCAGTAGTCATGTCAGATGTGAGAGCTGGACCATAGAGCAGGCTAAGTGCCAAGGAATTGAGGCTTTTAAATTGTAGTGTTGGAGAAGACTCATGACAGTCCCTTAGACAGCAAGGATATCAAACCAGTCAATCCTAAAAGAAATCAATCCTGAATATTCATTGGAAAGTCTGATACTGAAGCTGAGGCTTCTATACTTTGGCCAGGAGATGCAAAGAGCCAACTCATTGGAAAAGACCCTGATGCTGGGAATGACTGAAGGCAAAAAGAGAAGAGGGCAGCAGAGGATGAGATTGTTGAATAGCATCACCATCTGAAAGGACATGAATTTGATGAATATGAGCAAGCTCTGAGAGATAATGGACAGAGAAGTCAGGTGTGCTGTAGTCTTTGGGGTCACTAAAGTTGGAGACGACTTAGTGACCAAAGGACAACAACATGTTGACAATTCTCTTACCAAGAATCGTGACACAGATGTAAGAGTACAGAAGATATTTTGAGGAAAACACTAAAACTGCCATTGAAAGAGAAGTGTGCAGAAAGTAGACCAAGAATTTAAAAAGGAGAGTTAAGGATGCTTTAGTTCATTTATTTCCCTCACCATCCTCTGCCCATCCTCAGGTCTGAGGAAAAGACAGCCTAGACTCTAGATCCAAGGTATTAGAAGGTGGTACTCTTGTGACTGAAACTCCAATACTTTGGCCACCTCATGCAAAGAGTTGACTCATTGGAAAAGACCCTGATGCTGGGAAAGATTGAAGGCAGGAGGATAAGGGAACAACAGAGGATGAGATGGCTGGATGGCATCACATATCCATCACATCGGTGGTGCCATCCAACCATCTCATCCTCTGTTGTCCCCTTATCCTCCTGCCTTCAATCTTTCCCAGCATCAGGGTCTTTTCCAATGAGTCACTTCTTTGCATCAGGTGGCCAAAGTTTTGGAGTTTCAGCTTCAGCATCAGTCCTTCCAATGAATATTCAGGACTGATTTCCTTTAGTTCTGAATGACAGGTTGGGTCTCCTTGCAGTCCAAGGGACTCTCAAGAGTCTTCTCCAACACCACAGTTCAAAAGCATCCATTCTTCAGCACTCAGCTTTCTTTATAGTCCAACTCTCACATCCATACTTAGTGGTAGCCTATTACATAAATGGTTGGCTGATAGCATCATTTATAAAAACATTGGAATTCACACACTTTAAAATGTAAATTAAATGTGTCATTTTATCAATACATGATCTGACTTTTGAAAACTAGGTTCGTGAATTGTTCTTACCTAGGTATGTCATCTCCTGCCCTTGAAAGAGTCCTGTAAAAAGAAATATAGCTATTGTATGAATTCTTCTGAAACTGATTATCCTTTAAGTAAATATTCTTACCTTCATTCCTCACCTTCTCATTCTAACTGTTGGCCTTTTCCTTATTTTACTGTTGATTAGCTCCTTTATGTAATAGAGTGAAAGTGAAAGTGAAGTCACTCAGTTGTTTCTGACTCTTTGCGACCCCATGGACTGTAGCCTACCAGGCTCCTCTGTCCATGGAATTTTCCAGGCAATAGTACTGGAGTGGATTGCCATTTCCCTCTCCAGGGATCTTCCCAACCCAGGGATCGAACCCAGGTCTCCTGCATTGTAGACAGACGCTTTACCGTCTGAGCCACCAAGGAAGTCCACTCCAAACATGTACATGTCATAAACAACCTGTAAATATTTCTCATTAATTGGCAAAGGGAAATTAAGGTTGTAGATCAAATTAAATCTGTTAATCGATTTCTCTTAAGATAAGGAGATTACCCTATTTATCTGGGTTGACCTAGTGTAATCACAGAGGTCTTTATGTGCAGGGGAAGCAGAAAGGAGTCTCAGAGTAAAAGGACCTGAAAGGCACTGCATGCACCCACCTTTAAGGGCTTTGAATCATGAGGAAGTGGAGTCCTCAAGCCACAGCGTGTGGAAGATGTTAAAAGCAAAAACCAGCAAAGAAGTCTATTTCCCCTGGAGATTCTAGAAAGGAATACCCAGCTGACACCTTTGATTCTTTACACTCAATAAAATCTGTGTCAGATTTCTGACCTATAAACCTGTTAGGCCATAAATTTATGTTGATTTAAGCCAGTGTGATTGTAGTAATTTTTTATGGCAGCAATAAAATCTAATACATCTACCAGTGTTTGAGAATGAAAAATGAGGATGAAAACTCAAGACAGTCCATCCAAAGAAAGATTTAGTGTGGGTTAAAGTTGCAAGGCTTGCTGACAGGAAGATAAAAGACCATCACAGAATTTCAGCCTTTGCTCTCAGTGTTTCACATTAATATAGAAAGTCTACAGGGTACTATATCTAATGAAAGGACCTGAAAAATACTTCAAACAATTTGCCCTTGTTCAGGTCCACGTCTAGTCTGTACACTTAACTGTAGTTAGAGTGATCTTTTCACAAAACAAACAATTGTTAGTTGTTTCTCCTCACAGTCTGTGTCATGGTTCTCCATTCCCTACAGAATAAAGGCCAAACACAGAGCGTGGCTCTCAAGGCCCCTCTATAACAAAAGGTTCTATTGAAGCCTTCTGTCATACTTCTCTTTCCTCAGCCACGGTAACGTACTTTTGGTGTATGAATCCAGCATAGTATTTTGTACATTTTTCCTTCCTACATGTCATTTCCTTTACCACCAATGTCCTTCTAGATCATTGTATGTGCTGGCAAACCCCTGTGAATTCTTCAAAACTTAACTCAAACATTAAATTTTCTGGAAAATCAAGGAACTTTATAAAGGGAAATTATTTGGTCCATCCTTTAATGCCACATTGTGATTTATATACCTTGCAATATCAAAATTATTTCTTTCCATGTCATTCTTTTATGGCAGCTTCTTTAGGGCAGCAACTGGATCTAATAATACATCTGTGAGAATTCAGTAACTCACATATATTATTAGTATGTCTTAAATATGTAAATACTAGCTGAACAGTATGTTATCTGATCTGGCCAGAACACCACAGAGATGTCTTTTTTTTTTAATGTGTTTATTTGAAGATAATTGCTTTACAGTATTGTGTTGGTTTCTACCAAACATCAACATGAATCAGCCATACAGAGATGTCTTTAAAAATGATGGTTTCTGATACCCAGGCCAGGTTTAAGTAACAGAAAAAATCATTTAACACACCTAGGACACATTTTGTATTTTAAATAAAATACTGATACTCACTAACTTACTTTGTTTGATACAACTCCTATTTCTAGCCATTAATTTAATGCATGCAATTTCATGATTTTATTGTGTCAAAAATGAAAACAATGAAATACAGTTGTCCCTCTCCCAGTTATCCACAGGAGATTGGTTCAAGGACCCCCACAGATACTCGAATCAGCTGATCTTCATGTCCCTCACATCCCATGAGTATACATATCAATAATTACCTTAAATGTATATGGATTAAATGCACCAACAAAAAACATAGATTGGCTGAATGAATACAAAATCAAGACCCATATATACACTGTCTATAAGAGAACCACTTCAGATCTAGGGACACATAAAGACTGAAAGTTCAGTTCAGTTCAGCCGCTCAGTTGTGTCCAACTCTTTGCGACCCCATGAATCACAGCATGCCAGGCCTCCCTGTCCATCACCAACTCCCGGAGTTCACTCAGACTCACGTCCATCGAGTCGGTGATGCCATCCAGCCATCTCATCCTCTGTCGTCCCCTTCTCCTCCTGCCCCAATCCCTCTCAGCGTCACAGTCTTTTCCAATGAGTCAACTCTTCGCATGAGGTGGCCAAAGTACTGGAGTTTCAGCTTCAGCATCATTCCTTCCAAAGAACACCCAGAGCTGATCTCCTTCAAAATGGACTGGTTGGATCTCCTTGCAGTCCAAGGGACTCTCAAGAGTCTTCTCCAACACCACAGTTCAAAAGCATCAATTCTTCGGCTCTCAGCCTTCTTCACAGTCCAATTCTCACATCCATACATGACCACAGGAAAAACCATAGCCTTGACTAGATGGACCTTTGTTTGCAAAGTAATGTCTCTGCTTTTGAATATGCTGTCTAGGTTGGTCATAACTTTCCTTCTAAGGAGTAAGCGTCTTTTAATTTCATGGCTGCAGTCACCATCTGCAGTGATTTTGGAGCCCCAAAAAATAAAGTCTGACACTGTTTCCACTGTTTCCCCATCTATTTCCCATGAAGTGATGGGACCGGATGCCATGATCTTCATTGTCTGAATGTTGAGCTTTAAGCCAACTTTTTCACTCTCCACTTTCACTTTCATCCAGAGGCTTTAGGGGAGTGTAAAAAAGTATTCCATGCAAATGGAAGCCAAAAGAAAGCTGGAATGGTGCTACTCATATCAGACAAAATAGACTTTAAAATACAGACTATTCTAAGTGATAAGAAGGGATAATGCATAACGACCAAAGGATGGATCCAAAAAGGACATATAACAATTGTAAATATATTGTTTCTTCTTGATGTTCAGTCATTAAGCCATGTCCCATTCTTGGTGATCCCATGGAGTGCAGCTTGTCAGGCTCCCCTGTCCTCCACTGTCTCCCAGAGTTTGCTCAAATCCAAGTCCATTGAGTCGATGATACTGTCTAACCAGCTCATCCTATGCCACCTGCTTCTCCTTTTAGCCTTCAATTGTTCCTAGCATCAAGATCTTTTCCAAGAGTCAGCTCTTCACATCAGGTGACCAAAGGATTGGAGCTTCAGCTTTAGCAACAGTCCTTCCAATGAATATTCAGGATCGATTGCTTTGATCTCCTTGCAGTCCACAGGACTCTCAAGAGTCTTCACTATCACCACTATTTGAAAGCATCAGTTCTTCAGTGCTCAACCTCCTTTATAGTCCAACTCTCACATCCATACATGACTACTGGAAAAACCATACCTTTGACTATATGAACCTTTGTTGGTAAAGTGATATCTGCTTTTTAATACTCTGTCTAGGTTTGTCATAGCTTTCCTTCCAAGGAGCAAATTGTCTTTTGATTTCTTGGTTCATTCACCATCTACAGTGATTTTTGGAGCCCAGGAAAAGAAAGTCTGTCAGTGCTTCCAATTTTTCCCTTCTATTTAGGGACCAGATGCCATAGTCTTCATTTTTTGAATTTTGAGTTTCAAACTAGCTCTTTGACTCACCTCTTTCACTTTCATCAAGAGGCTCTTTAGTTCCTCTTCACTTTCTGCCATTAGAGTGATATCATGTGCATGTCTCAGGTTGTTGCTATTTTTCCCAGCTATCTTGATTCCAGCTTGTGATTCATCCAGCCTAAAGTCCATAAGGTTGCAAAGAGTCAGACACAATCGAGCGACTAAGCATAGCACAGCACATGAAAACATTGACTACCATCCAGAAACTTTAGACTATAACTATGGAAATATTTCAGTTTATTGAATACATTGCTTAGATGCGCACTGTTGGATTTGGGTAAAGCTAACTTGTTTTGGAATGGCTTGAAAGCCAGTAAAAGGTGTATTTCAGAACGTATCTTCAGAATTTGAATTCTGTCACATTTCGTAGATTATTTGCCAGGAATATTTTTGCTTCTTTTGTTTTAAGGGCCAATTCAAAGTAATCTGATATAGCTACTGATATTTTCGCCAAAAAAGAAATGTCCTGTGAGAAATCTATCATCTTAAACATACCAGATATATCTCCCATTGTGCATCAACAAGTTGGCATTATAATTTTTAGAGCCAGTCTAAGTGAATGGGCTTCCTTGTTGGCTCAGATGGTAAAGTGTCTGCCTGCAGTGCAGAAGACCTGGGTTTGATCCTTGTGTCGGGAAGATCCCCTGGACAAGGAAATGGCAATCCAGTCCAGTCCTCTTGCCTGGAAAATTCCAAGGACAGAGCAGCCTGGTAAGCTACAGTCCATGGGGTTGCAAAGAGTCAGACATCACTGAGCAACTTCACTTTCTTTCTGTTTCTTCAGTGTATTCATTTAGAACAAAATGAGTCTATAGGACCTAATCTGCAGATTTTGCTAGAGACTTACCAAAGAGCATCCCTTTTTAGGAACCACAAAGACATTCTTTTTGTATATATCATGTAAGTTTCTCATCTCCTTAGTATACCAATCAGCCCATGTGCTCAATCATGTCTCACTCTTTGCAAACCCATGGACTGCAGCCTGCTAGGCTCCTCTGTCCATGGGATTTCCCAGGCAAGAATACTGGAGTGGGTTGCCATTTCCTTCTTCAGGGGCTCTTCCCAACCCAGGGATAAAGCCTGCATGTCTCCTGTCTCCTGCCTTGCAGGCAGATTCTTTACCACTTACTGGATGCCAGATAACTTGATATATTTTTTCTTCTTGTGTCTTTCAAGAAATTCTAGTACTAGATTTTTACTTTCTTTAAGATTAAGATATGTAGCAGTTCTCTTTGCTCTTTTAAGTACATACGTTTACAGTGTACAGTAACTTCTGATTGATTCCATGTATTTGGAGCTTCTCCTTGATAGTTTTAGTGAAACTACAGCTGTCACTGTCCCTAGGTGTGGAGTGCATGTAACTTTTAAAGGTTTTATCCCTCCATTCACTTGCTTGAGTATCTCTTCTTAATGATACAAAGTTATAAATTTCATCTGGACATAGTCACTGTATTGGGATCCTTTAAATGGTTTGCATGATTTCCATGTTAACTTGATATTATTCAGTTCTTCCAGATACGATTTAGTCAGATACTTTTCTATATGAATAACTGTGTTTCTTTGAATGACTAATAGCAACAACTGTTTTATTCTTGCCTCACAGGTACTACAGTGCAACCATTCTGCAGATGTCTGGTGTCGAAGATGATAGACTTGCAATATGGCTGGCTTCCGTTACAGCCTTCACAAATTTCATTTTCACACTTGTGGGTGTCTGGCTTGTTGAGAAAGTGGGCCGCAGGAAACTTACATTTGGTAGTTTAGCAGGTAGGTGTTGAAGAATTCAATTATAAACTTCTCTAATGAGGACAAATTAATCTTTTAAAATACAATACCATTACCACTTCTGATATAATTTTTGTAGCCATATAGTAGAGTTTTTCTGTTCATATAATAGAGTTAAAATAGAGGTCAAGAAGCAATAGTTAGAACTGGACATGGAACAACAGACTGGTTCCAAATCGGGAAAGGAGTATGTCAGGGCTGTATATGGTCACCCTGCTTATTTAACTTGTATGCAGAGTACATCATGCAAAATGCTGGGCTGGATAAAGCACAAGCTGGAATCAAGATTGCTGGGAGAAATATCAATAACCTCAGATATGCAGACAACACGACACTTGCGGCAGAAAGCGAAGAAGAACTTAAAGAGCCTCATGGTGAGAGTGAAAGAGGAGAGTGAAAAAGTTGGCTTAAAACTCAACATTCAAAAAACTAAGATCATGGCCTCTGGTCCCATCACTTCATGGCAAATAGATGGGGAAACAATGGAAACAGTGACAGACTTTAGTTTTGGGGGCTCCAAAATCACTACAGATGGTGACTGCAGCCATGATACTAAAAAATGCTTGCTCCTTGGAAGGAAAGTTATGACCAACCTAGACAGCATATTAAAAAGCAGAGACATTACTTTGCCAACAAAGGTCCGTCTAGTCAAATCTAGATGTGTGGTAGTAGTCACATGTGGATGTGAGAGTTGGACTATAAAGAAAGCTGAGCACCAAAGAATTGATGCTTTTGAACTGTGGTGTTAGAGAAGACTCTTGAGAGTCCCTTGGACAGCAAGGAGATCCCATCCATCCTAGAGGAAATCAGTCCTGAATATTCATTGGAAGGACTGATGCTGAAGCTGAAATTCCAATACTTTGGCCACCTGATGCAAAGAACTAACTCATTTGAAAAGAGCCTGATGCTAGGAAAGATTGAGGGTGGGAGAAGGGGACGACAGAGGATGAGATGGTTGGATGGCATCACTGACTCAATGGACAGAGTTTGAGTAGGCTGCAGGACTTGGTGATAGACAAGGAAGCCTGGCATGCTACAGTCCACGGCGTCACCAAGAGTCGGACAGAACTGAGCAACTGAACTGAACTGAACAGAGTTTTTCTGAAAAAAATTTTTAAATAAAAACTTATTATGATATTTAACTAGAAATTAGAATTGTAGTCACAATTAGAGCCTACTGTGGGTAGCATTTTGCTGTTATTTTAAGTTTTACTCAAAGGTACAAAATGAAAAGCAAAGTTCTAACATATATTTTATTTTTAAGTTTGGGGTAATATGGAAATAAATTTGGAGCATTTTTTTTTTTAAAGTTCTTTCAACAGTGGAACATTGGAATCATATAATTTCTTCACAAAGTTGGGACAGACTCTTTTCATGTTTGAACAAGGCCTAAATCCTAGGGTAAATTCTGATTGATTTGGTATGTTTTCTGTGATAACTTAATAAGGAAAACCCTTCTCACTTTAAAGTATCTTTTGTCTTTAAATCTTGCCTGTTTTATTTATTATTTCTCTAATGCAAGGGCTTTTTCACTTCCAAAATGATGCCCTTCTCTGACACTGTCTTCACATGTTTATATCAAAGAATCTTCTAATCTTTTTCAAATATACAAGCAGATTTCTACTTATCAATTAGCTATCTTCTAATTATTTCTTTGTAAGTTTATTTAGAGTAAGAATACATTTTTCAGTTAAAATATAAAGTTTCCAGGCCAGCATTAATTAAATTTTATTTTAACTAAATATAAGTAAAGCATTCATCCAGTAGAACTGCTTCAAGTCACTTGTCCCAAATTTTGATGAGAAAATGCATTTAGGGTTTCATACTCAGTTATCAAGAATACATACTCCCTGTCACCCTTAACTCCAGAAGGAAGAATAGAATGCATCCACCCTCTGTTTTTGCCTTGAGTAAAAGCTTTGAGCTGAATAATGTAAGTTGAACTACAGTATCAGAACTGAGGGGAAGGTAGGGGGAAGACTTATTAAAAGGCAAAGGTAATTGCAACAGCCAGTGTTATACAGGGAAGCAGGAGTGTAAGTGAGGAAAGGTGAGGGACAAGGGAAGGTTAAAAGCCATACATTTACAACCTATTCAAGGAAGCAGAATTGTTCAGGCCTGGAGAAAAAGACTACAGAGACACCAAATAGATCTCTTATTCTTGTAGATGGTAGATGTTATGAGGACATAGATTTTTTACTTAATATAAGAAAAATTTCATAATAACCAGACCTATGCAACAATAAATTGGGCAGCCTCCTTAGGATAGTAAGCTCTCAACAAAAGGATAGATGGCCATCAGGCAGTGATGTGCTAAAGACAGATTCCTGCAGTGGGTTGAAAATTGGATTTGCTGACTCCTGAGGTTCAGGTAAACTCTAAGAAGTGGTAATAGCTGCTTTAAAAATTTTTTAGTGGGCACACTTTCTTTTTGATAGGGCCTTAGTATACTGCTGCCTCAAGAGGTCTATTTTTTAAATAGAATGGTGGGTCTTAAATTTGGGATTTGGCTTTTGAGATTTTGAGAAAAATGCTGGTTTTGAGATGGGGAAAATAGTTTTTCTAGCTGCCTCTGTCCCTTCATTTGTTGTATTCCAGGATTTTGAGTCATTATAGATACAAAGCCAGACTGGGTTTGAATTTTGTGACATTGAACAAGGCTCTATTTTCTCATCTATGAACAGGGATTAATTATAGTCCTTCATAGGTTTATAGTAAAGACTGAACACATTAACACATGTATAGCATTTCAAACAGAACCTGACACAGACAGTAAAATGTTCAAAGAACTTTGCTATCACAGTATTGTTAATGCCAAAGAATGATTATTTATTGTTTTAACCATAATCCAGGAGCATTCCTGAACTCTTCTTCTGATGTCATGTTTCACACCTCCATGTAAGTCCTCTTCCCCGGGGATTTTCAGAACTTATTGCTGACTAGTAAGAGAAAGTGAAGTGAAGTGAAAGTGCTCAGTCAGGTCCAACTCTTTTCGATCCCAGGGACAATACAGTCCATTGAATTCTCCAGGCCAGAATATTCGAGTGGGTAGCTTTTCCCTTCTCCAGGGGATCTTCCCAACCCAGGAATTGAACCGCAGTCTCCTGCATTGCAGGCAGATTCTTTACCAACTGAGCTATCAGGGAACTTGAAAAAAAAAAAAAAAGACTTGGGGGGAAAAGACTAAGTTTCCAGGCACTCCCTTTATGAGCCAAAGGCAATGGCAACCCACTCCAGTACTCTTGCCTGGCAAATCCCATGTATGGAGAAGCCTGGTAGGCTGCAGTCCATGGGGTCGCTAGGAGTCGGACACGACTGAGCGACTTCACTTTCACTTTTCACTTTCATGCATTGGAGAAGGAAATGGCAACCCACTCCAGTGTTCTTGCCTGGAGAATCCCAGGGACGAGGGAGCCTGGTGGGCTGCCGTCTATGGGGTTGCACAGAGTCGGACACGACTGAAGCGACTTAGCAGCAGCAGCAGCAGCCTTTATGAGCAACCTGGACACAGTTTTCTTTCCTGCCGAATGAAGGGATTGTCATTAAATTTGTAGTATTACAAGAAAGATCAGTTCTCTTAGCAAGCTTTGAAAATATTAAAAGTCAGGACACCACAGAATGTGCTACCTTTAAATTATTCATAGGTTATATATTTTGGATTTCTTTGTATAAAGAGTTTCTTTGGGTCTAAATACAGTTTATTTGTAGTACTTTTTAAAGACTGAGGACCTAAAATATTTTAAAGAATTTGTTTATTTAGTTTGTTGTTGTTTTTGTTTTTGTTTTTTTTAATGTAGCACAGGGAATTCTACTCAGCACTCTGTGGTTACCTAAATGGGAAGGAAATCCAAAACAGAGGGGACATATGTATACATATGGCTGACTCACTTTGTTATTCAGCAGAAACTAATGTTACAGTATTTTAAAGCAACTATTGTTGTTGTTTAGTCACTAAGTCGTGTCCAACTCTTTGTGACCCTATAGATTGTAGCCCACTGGGTCCCTCTGTGCATGGGATTTCCCAGTCAAGAATACTGGAATTGTTTGCCATTTCCTTCTCCAGGGGATCTTGCCAACCCAGAGATCGAACCCATGTCTCCTGCATCAGCAGGCAGATTCTTTCCGTCTGAGCCACCAGGGAAGCTGCAAAGCAACTACACTCCAGTCAAAATTTATAAGTAAATAAAGAAATAATAACATTTTTAAAGAAATTATTTTGGCTTTTTCACCATTTTTCACCTAATAAAATAAATCATAATATATTTAATATTCTACCAGTGCTAATATTAGAACACTGTTCTATTTAAAATTTCTTAAATTAGCCTGGAATTTTTAAATCATTCCTTATTTTGTATTTTATTGATTTTTTTTTTATATTGGGTAAAATTTAGTAAAAAAAAAAATCAAAATAACTTTTTGAATAGGTACTTGTTCTTTAAAAATGACTATAAACGAACTGTATTTAGCTAGACCAGGACAAAGAAACTCTTTATACAAAGAAATATAAAATATATAGTCCATGAATAATGTTAAATTTAGGACATTTTGTGGTATTCTGACTTAATATTTTCAAACTTGCTAAGAGAACTGGTCTTTCTGGTAAGTATTACCAACTTAATGACAGCCTCTTGATCTTTTAATAGAGGAAGGCTTATATCTATGTAATTTTGTTGCTTATAAATCAGAAAGCCAGAAACACTGTGTTATTTTCTGCCAGATATTTTGGTAGTGGAGTATTCCCTAAAATATCACTCACAGGTTGTCTTTATCAGAATTACCAAGAATACTTTAAATTGTGAATTCTTGGGGGCCCAACCCCCAATCTCCTAAATTGAAATCTCTGAAGATGAAGTCTGGAGCATGTGTAAGTGATACTTAAGCACAAAAAGTGTGTTCTGTTTGAGTCTTGGGTAAGGAAATTTTTTAAAAAAATATTTACTAATAATACAGGCCCTTGTATCAGATCGTTAAGGTAACTTACTTCATCAGGTATTTTTGAGGATTCTATTTATCCAGCACACTACCTCCTATGGAGAACATTCTTATTAGGAAAATGATATCAGAATTCCAAAATGCAACAGTATAGTTGGCTAGGGAGGGACTCCTTTCTTATAATATAAAGAATGTGCCCAAACTTACACTGGAAGAGATCCTTTCATACAAGGCCTTCCTGCACTGGACTCAATGAACCATTGAGTCCATTGACAACCATAGAACAATTGAAAACTGTAACAACTTTAAATGACATTGAGTCACTGATAAAGCAGCTGTGATTTGTTAAGGGAGAGGAAATAGGTAGTTCAGGTAGTTTTAAGCCTTAAAGAGACATGTGCATGTGATAGGACGAGGGATAAGAAAGCTGTGGTACATATACACAATGGAGTATTACTCAGCCATTAAAAAGAATACATTTGAATCAGTTCTAATGAGGTGGATGAAACTGGAGCCTATTATACAGAGTGAAGTAAGCCAGAAAGAAAAACACCAATACAGTATACTAATGCATATATATGGAATTTAGAAAGATGGTAACAATAACCCTGTGTACGAGACAGCAAAAGAGACACTGATGTATAGAACAGTCTTATGGACTCTGTGGGAGAGGGAGAGGGTGGGAAGATTTAGGAGAATGGCATTGAAACATGTAAAATATCATGTATGAAACGAGTTGCCAGTCCAGGTTCGATGCATGATACTGGATGCTTGGGGCTGGTGCACTGGGACGACCCAGAGGGATGGAATGGGGAGGGAGGAGGAAGGAGGGTTCAGGATGGGGAACACATGTATACCTGTGGCGGATTCATTTTGATATTTGGCAAAACTAATACAATTATGTAAAGTTTAAAAATAAAATAAAATTGAAGAACAAAAAAAAAATCTATCATGCCATTCCCTTAAAAAAAATAAAAAATAAATAAAATAAAATTTACTCCATAAATTAAGTCATTTAAGACACCATTCCCTTCCCTTAAGGAATTTATCATCTCTAAGATAAGAGTTTTTACTTTGTCGCGGCTATCACAATCACCTATGAAATCATATTATCTGATCCCCATTTTATAGAAACTGATTCAGAGGTTGAGGCACATTCTAAACAGTTGCACTTTCAATAGGAAGCCAGGATTGAGAAACAAAACTATAATAAAAGTATGATACTGACTTTTAAAATATTTCCATCCATAGTAGGTCAAAATAGATTTGTGTTTAGGAAACGTAAACCTTCAACTAGGAACTTTATATATCAAATGGTCTTTTCCCCAAATTTTGCAAGTTGGTTGGACTTTTTTGAGATGGATCCAAGAGATATAATATCTATACTGCAGAACTCTCATCTGGGATATTTCTCCCATACTAACCCACGACCTCAATTGAATAGTCTTAACATGTTTTGTTATTTTCTTAGAAAATAGCCAACATTGCAAAAATCTGTAGTACTGTGAGATCTGCTCTATGCCAGGCACTAGAATTGAATATATGTTAATATGTGTTAGGTATACTATCTTAGTGGAGAAGGAAATGGCAACCCACTCCAGTGTTCTTGCCTGGAGAATCCCATGGACGGAGAAGCCTGGTAGGTTGCAGTCCATGGGGTCGCACAGAGTCAGACACGACTGAAGCAACTTGGCAGCAGCATGCTATCTTAGAGTTTACAGTTTATCACAGAGACCAGTTATTTTAAGTAGTGCTATGAAAGAAGAGTTTCCTTTGCATCCTAAAATATCAATGTTTCCTGATTGAAGCAAATCTTACCTGTCCCATGACAATATTCTGTGTGGGTAATTTTGGAAAATACTTAGGACCCAGCTTCTTTGATAGACAGATTAACAGTAAAACTCTTGGTTTATTTTGCTTTATTTGAGGAGAGAGGGATGACTTTTATTTATATGACCAGTAAATATTTTCTCTTCCTGAGAGATAGACTTGTTTTTTGTTTCCCAATTCAGGAATTGGTAGTTTTTTGAGAATATAATACCTCAAACTAGTTCTAGTTTGAATTTTAAGCCAACAAGGGGAAAATGACCTGTGATTGTATATTCATGACTTCTCAGCATGGTGTGGTAAAATAGGCTTCTGATCTTTTCTTCAAGCCATATCCCTCCTTTTCAGCTTTATTCTAGATTTTGAAAGTATACTGCTGCTGCTGTATTTAATAATTGTAGTACAATAATTAACATTTTTAGCTTTATAAAAATCTTTCAGATGTATTGTGATATTTAAAATTCACTGCAGTTCTGCAAGATGAATATCACTAAGCCCCATTTTACAGCAGACAAAATTGAATGTTAGAAAGGTTATGTGCATTGTCCAAGATCATGGAGTCGAGAAACAGCAGGATGAGAACTTAACCACAGTATCTAACTTGACATATCACCTCTGTATTAAACACAAACACTTCAACAATTATGTAATCTAGTTTCACTTTAACAGTGCTTCCCAAACTTGTTCTTTTATCCATTTGAAAAATACATTTCATCATTCTTAAATAACTTCCTCATTTATCTAATAGAAACTTTACTGCTACATAAATGACCACCCTGAGTTCCATATTTTAAACATATTGCCTCTTTCAAGTAAATTATACAAACAAATGCATCCATATTTTCTTCTTTCCTCCCATGACCTTTTTTTTATCCTCACAATGGCTGGAACAATAGTCAGAAATTTGAAAACTTTCTTGTTTCCTGTCAGTATTTCTATAAAGGACTCAAAAATGAGCTTTTTAAGTGATGTGTGTGTGTGTGTGTGTGTGTATCTTTTAAGTGATTTTATATATATATAATGTTATATCTTTTTAAGTGATTTTATATAAAATCACATTCTGTACCCTAAAATCAAAGACAAATATTCCACTTCCAAATGCCAACAGGAAAACGAATTGAATGTATGTGTTATGTCATTTCTGGGATTTTTATGTCTTTACAAAATGTTGTTCCTTTTTATGAAAAATTCTCTTTCACCTGTTTTTGAAATATTTAGTTTGTTACTTTTTAGTTTATTATTTGGATTGTACTTTGCCGACATTACTTTGCCAACAAAATTCTGTCTAGTCAAAGATATGATTTTTCCAGTTGTTATGTATGGATGTAAGAGTTAGACCACAAAGAAAGCGAAGCACCAAAGAACTGATGCTTTTTAACTGTGGTGTTGGAGTAGACTCTTGAGAGAGATCCAAGGAGATCCAACCAGTCAATCCTAAAGGAAATCATCCTGAATATTCATTGGAAGGACTGATGCTGAAGCTCCAATACTTTGGCCACCTGATGCAAAGAACTGACTCGCTGGAAAAGACCCTGATGCTGAGAAAGATTGAAGGCAGGAGGAGAAGTGGACGACAGAGGATGAGATGGTTGAATGGCATCACTGAGACGATGGACATGAGTTTGAGCAAGCTCAGGGAATTGGTGATGGACAGGGAGGCCTGGCTTGTTGCAGTCCATGGGGTCGCAGAGTTGGACACGACAGAATGACTGAACTACTACTACCATTTGGATTCTAAATGATCAAATAACATGAGAACAATTTTCTTGGTAATGAAAGGAGCACTTGATATAAATCTGTTGCCTTTTGTACTTCCTGGCATGTTGGCACTCAATAATGTCAGTTATATTAATTCTTTTTGAGACTGTCAGCAATCCAAAATAGTGTTTATTTAGAAAGTTATTACCAGTGCTTGGCTAACAGATGTATTTGATTTGAATTTCACTCTTCTCATTTCTCACAGTGAACATGCTAGTGGGTTTTTATGGCAATACTTGTGTATGAGGATCTTTTTTTTAATCCAATAAAGATATATCAAGCTATTTTTTTCAGAGAGATATCTTGCTAAACCCAGTCTGCTTTGAAAGAATGTTGTCAGCTCTTCTCTGATATAAAACTTCTTTTTTTTTTTTAGGTACCACTGTAGCCCTCATTATTCTTGCTTTGGGATTTCTGCTGTCAGCCCAAGTTTCTCCACCCATCACTTTTAAGCCAATACCTCCTTTAGGTCAGAACACTACTTGCACAAGATACAGGTGAGATTTTATAATGGTCCCCTTCCTTAACCTAATTTTGATAACTTCTTTGTTTACTTATAACTTTCCTAAAATATGAGAGATGAGTAGGAGCTTCCTAGGCATCCAGACTTAATGGTGGAAACGCATGCTTCAGGAAAAGTGGGTTATTAGACACAATCTTGGTGATATTTCTCTGGAAATTGGAAGCATATATTGATACAGAATCTAAGCAGAAATACTGAAAAGCTATTTTATATCATATATGACTCAGTGACATCTACATTCTAAGTGAAATGAACTTTCATCAGAATTAAGTTTTTCCATGATATACATATCTGATACACTTATTATCTGGATATTCTATCAGTTTCCATGATGTACACGTCTGATACAGTTTTTTATCATTTGGATATTCTATCAGTTAATCTTTACCGTGTTCCACAAGTATCCCTTCATTCATTTAAGCAGAAAAGAATTTTTCCTCTCACTAGTAGGGTTCTTGAAGAGCAATAGAAAATGGGAAAAGGTGCTGGAAGAGTGTTTTAATCATCAGCTTTAGGTTTAATAACTTGTTAAGTTAAGCAGTATACACCCTATGTGATAGATTAATAGATAGAGAAATGGATGAATGGATACATCAGCTGACAGATGAACTGAAGAATGCACAATTGAATTAATTAAAAATTGAATGACTGAACAGGTCAATTAATAAATTTATCATTAGAGTTCTACATTCCTTTGTGGTTGTGATTCCCTTTTAGGGCTTCTCAGGTGGCTCAGTAAGAATATGCCAGCTAATGCAGGAGATGTGGGTTCAACCCCTGGGTCGGGAAGATCCCCTGAAGAAGGAAATAGCAACCATATCCAGTATTCTTGTCTGGGATATCCCATGGGTGGGGGAGCCTGGTGGGCTATAGGCCATGGGGTCACAAAAGAGTCAGGTGTGACTTAGTGACTAAACAACAACAAAGAGTTTCAAAGTTTTTTACTTCATTTTAGTGGCTGGAAAGGCTAGCAACCCCTTAAAATGTATGGATCGAATAGCTTTAAAAACAAAAAATGATATTCCTTCAGCCTCAACTAAACAGATGTAAGTCTTAAATCAAAGGGTAAATCATTTATTAAGTCTGGTACTCCTATATGAAATTAAAACATTACATTGATACACTAAATTCCACTTGGGATCACTTCGAGCTTCTCATTTAACAGAATTTATGGTGCCTTCTTATTACAACAGTGAGGAAGACATATGTAATTATGTCTTTCTGGTTGCAAATTGTGATATCCACTTGCCTTTGGAAATGATGTTTATCACTTTACTATTTTTTGACAGTCTTTATGTTCTAAGGAAGGTTTAAAGGTGTCTTAAAAGAAGTTAACCTTAACAAAGACTATTTATGTATATAGAGATTTTTATTCCTTGGATATCTGACCTCAACTGTTAGAAAAATGGTAGACCATTGCTAGAATTCTGCATGCTCTACTTTTGTTTTTCTTGAAAGATATTTTTTTAAGTACAGTGTTTTTAGCTCAGTTACCTCTAACAAATTATTTAAAAAAACTATTATTGTTTGAGAAACATAGAATACTTTTTAGATTTGATGTCTGATTTAGATGCAGCGATTTAGATTGAGAAGAAGACTGATACACTGTCAGGTCAACTAAAGGCAGAAATTCAGCCAGAGAATATGAATAAAAAAATTTTATGAAGTTCTGATACAGAAAAGAAATAACTAAGTTTTTAATGATTTACATAATGAAATAGCTTTCCTGGTATCAACTTTTAAAATTTCAACAAAAATATTTATTGCTGTAGTATAGTTCATTGCATGGCAATTTGTGATCATCAATCTATTAATCCTACTGATCCATCTAAATTATTATCATCTACCTATAAATATAGGTAGGTAACAATAAAATATTTTCTTTCACCTACCAATTTAAGATAAAATTGTAGTGGAGTGAGAGAAGTGTACAACCTAATATTGTTCATATCACAAACTGATAAGTTTTTAAAAACAGAACCAAATTTTATGTCTTCTAGGAGTCACTGAATATGCAAAGCAATTATTTCTCATGTAGTTTCTTTAAGAGAAACATAGGTTTTGTGAGCAGTTGACAGTATTTATAGTATGTATGTATAGTCTGAATGATTTTATAAAATATATCTTCAGTCCCCTTACTGATTTTGTTATTGTTAAATGTATCTATATACATTTCCCATTTCTTTACAATAAATATGAAAAATACAGTATACAACATACATGAAAGTTATTAAGAGAGTAAATCCTGAGTTCTTATCACAAAAATGATTGTTTCTTTAATTTTATGTATATAAGAGATGATGGATGTTCACTAAACATTGTGGTAATCATTTCATGATGTATATAAGTCAGATAATACTGTAAACCTTAAACTATGCAAATCTTTATGCCAATTGCCTCTCAATAAGACTGGAAAAAAATTAAAATTAAAAAGAAGATAAAAATGAAACAGTCATGTTTGCATGACTTTAGGGTGATTAATTCTCATGCAGTAAATAAATATAGGTGGTATACTTTCCTCTTGGAATGAAATGTATAGAAAAACTGAGCAAAGAAAACAGATTTAAAGGGAGAGATGGTTTAATCTTAAGAAAACTGTGTATTATTGGTGGGAATGTAAATTTTTCTTCATTTTGGAAATTGATATACTTTTGCCTAGTAAACGTTAAATGCATAGACCGCCCAACTCAGCACTTCCACTTGAAGAAATCTATTGTGATGGGTATGTAATGCCCTCTGACTCTACTCTACTAGACTAGAGAAGATTTATGGAATTGGATGGTTCAAGAACAATGGTTGTTCTTTATTTTAATTCAAAAAGTGTTGATTGTGTGGCATCACTAGGTAGGTTAGAGCCACAAACATTGTAGATTGGGATGCACTAATGACTTTAGACCCAAGACATGGACTACCTTAAATAATTTCTAATAAGAATTTACGCTTTTTAGAATTTTTAATTGATGATATTCTTTCCAAATCCTGGTTAGACTTTCTGAACCAAATGTATTAAACAACATCTTTCAGATCTACTTTCTGCAGTTAAAATTGTGTACAGTCACAGAGTGCCAACTAAGGCTTAGGAGAAATAACTCCAGTTGGGGTTATCATCTTAATCATTTATCTGTATAAGAATACACATCAGATCAGATCAGTCACTCAGTCGTGTCCGACTCTTTGTGACCCCATGAATCGCAGCACGCCAGGCCTCTGTGTCCATCACCAATTCCCTGAGTTCACTGAGACACACGTCCATCGAGTCAGTGATGCCATCCGGCCATCTCATCCTCTGTCGTCCCCTTCTCCTCCTGCCCCCAATCCCTTCCAGCATCAGAGTCTTTTCCAAAGAGTCAACTCTTCACATGAGGTGGCCAAAGTACTGGAGTTTCAGCTTTAGCATCATTCCTTCCAAAGAAATCCCAGGGCTGATCTCCTTCAGAATGGACCGGTTGGATCTCCTTGCAGTCCAAGGGACTCTCAAGAGTCTTCTCCAATACCACAGTTCAAAAGCATCAATTCTTCGGCGCTCAGCTTTCTTCACAGTCCAACTCTCACATCCATACATGACCACAGGAAAAACCATAGCCTTGACTAGACGAACCTTTGTTGGCAAAGTAATGTCTCTGCTTTTGAATATGCTATCTAAGTTGGTCATAACTTTCCTTCCAAGGAGTAAGCGTCTTTTAATTTCATGGCTGCAATCACCATCTACACATGCATACACCAAATATGGCTTTTAGTTCCATGCTCTCAAATTACTAATAAACATATTTTCTTACAAGAGCTATCCAAGTTTGAGAATTCAAACCTTTCCTGAATAACATTTCCCTGAAATCTTTGACTTTTTATTATTTATAAGTATGATCTCAGTAGTGACTTCCCCATTGGTCAGAGATAAAGAACCTGGCTGCCAATCCAGGAGACCCAGTTTTGATCCCAGAATCGGGAAGATCCCCTGCAGGAGGGCATGGCAACCCTCCAGTATTCTTGCCTGGGGAATCCCATGGACAGAGGAACCTGGCAGGCTACAGTCCATCTTGTTGCAAAGTTAGACACAACTGAAGCAACTGAGCACAGCACACAGCACGTGATCTCGGTATATTCAAATCACTATCAAAAACCCTCGAAGTAAACAGATATTTCTTAAAGTATACAGCTATAGAATTGCAGATACTCTCAGCCTAGGGCTTTCATTCACATTGCCACTCATTCATTCATGCATGCATTCATCCATTAAAAAAATATTCTGGAGCACATACTCATAGGATTATATAAGGACGAGTTAATATATAGAAAGCACCTAAAGCAGTTCTTAGCATATAATAAGCACCCAATAAATATAACCATTGTTATCATTAATAAAACCTATAATAAAATATGACATTATGATAATGAGTAGAAGTCTTTCCCATCTTTTGAAGAAGAAGAGTTTTAAGCAGGGTAGTGATTGACCAATTTTTCTATTCTCAACTTTCTCTCTGGGGCACAGAGGGCACATGTTGATATGAGGAGACTAATTATTAAAATTGCCTATGAGAGAGATTAGTAGTTGCCTGGACTATGGTGGTGATGCTCAAGATAAACAGGTAAACAGATTCTAGATAAATCTAAGAGAAAAATCAACAGAATTCAAAAATAGGAAATTGATTAACTATCAGCAACCAGATAGAACAGATCATAGAAGTCAGTTGGGGTAATTAAAGGAGAAATTTACAAGAAGGACTGTGCTTCTAATTTATGGCTCATTTTCCTATCAGTATTTTTCAACTGAGAATCTTACCTAGAATCATCTGATGTTGTTGTTCAGTCGCTCAGTCGTGACCAACTCTTTGCGACTCCAAGGACTGCGGTGCACCAGGCTTCCTTATCCTTCATCATTTCCCAGAGCATGCTCAAACTCATATCCATTGAGTCAGTGATGCCATCTAACCATCTCATCCTCTGTCCTCCCCTTCTTCTCCTGCCTTCAATCTTTCCTAGCATCGGGGTCTTTTTTTTTTTTTTTTAACTTTACAATATTGTATTGGTTTTGCCATATATCAACAAGAATCCGCCACCAGTATACATGTGCTCCCCATCCTTTTTTAATGAGTTGGCTCTTATCAGGTGGCCAAAGTATTAGAGCTTCAGCTTCAGCATCAGTCCTTCCAATGAATATTCAGGATTTCCTTTACGATTGACTGGTTTGATCTCCTTGCAATCCAAGGGACTCACAAGAGTCTTCTCCAACACAGTAGCTCAAAAGCATCAATTATTCAGCACTCAGCCTTCTTTATAGTCCAGTTCTCACATCTATACATGACTACTGGAAAAACCGTAGCTTTCATTAGATGGACTTTTGTCAGCAAAGTAATGTCTCTGCTTTTTAATATGCTGTCTAGGTTGGTCATAGCTTTTCTTCCAAGGAGCAAGTGTCTTTTAATTTCATGGCTGCAGTCACCATCTGCAGTGATTTGGGAGCCCCAAAAAATAAAGTCTCTCACTGTTCCCATTGTTTCCCCATCTATTTGCCATGAAGTGATGGGATTGGATTCCATAATCTTTGTCTTTTGAATGTTGAGTTTAAAGACAGCCTTTTCACTCTCCTCTTTCACCTTCATCAAGGGGCTCTTTGCCATAAGGGTGGTGTCATCTGCATGTCTGAAGTTATTGATATTTCTCCCGGCAATCTAGATTCCAGCTTGTGCTTCATCCAGCCCAGCGTTTCACATGATGTACTTTGCATATAAGTTAAATAAGCAGGGTGACAATATACTGCCTTGACGTACTCCTTTCCCAATTTTGAACCAGTCCATTGTTTCATGTCCGGTTCTATCTGAGAAAGTACATTCCTCACCCCCATAGATCTGCCTCACCAGGACAGTGGAGAGTAAGTGCTTCAAGTACATCTTCCATTAAGAACCACTTCAGTTTCTTTTTATTTTTTTTAACTGCTTAACTGCCAGCTTTCTTTCATTCCTTTTTTTCCTTCTTCAACATTATTAAATGAAGAGTACAAAAATAATGTGGCTGTTTTTCTGTAGAGTAACATTTTCATGTTTCTCTCTCTAAATGAGGCTTCCAGACATCCAAGTTGACATAGTATTCCTTCATTTATAGACCTCCCTATGTTTGAGACTCTAGTTTTCATAAACTGTATTATGCCTAACTAACTATAATTAGTTTGGCATAATAATTGCTAATTATAATTAATGTCTTCAAAGTTCACTTACAATAAAAATAATTTTGCATTCATTTCATTTTTTTCTCCATTAGCCAACCTTGAGTGATTGAGCACATGTTATTGGCATTAGCACTGAGACTGTTAGATTCAATCATAAAACTTTCATATGACCTAGAAATGCATAGCAACCTTATTAGCCCCTATTTTTTTTTTAGCATTTGGCGTATTCCTGAGTGATAATGTGTTTGTTTCCAGTAATTTTTAGCAACTTTACAATGAATATAGTGTCATACTGTGAGTGAGACTTATTGTTTGTTGACTTTTATTTTCTAAAACCTACTGATTTCCTTTAAAATTTGCATATTTTAATTTTTTGGTCTGATGATACAGCTTAATAGGCCTTGAGGTTAATATTAAGTAAAACTACAGTAGAAAATATGCTACATCTGTTGAATAATATCCACAGACTTATTTCAGATAATGATAATTGTAATTAAATTGGTAGAAAAGAAAAATGAGATTTGAAACAAAAAGCCTATATAACCTTATCATATATCTGTATCTCCAAGTAATCCCATATGTCTTATGCTAGCACTTAAATACCCAATACGAAATTTGACATCTGGATAGAAGGATGATAGAACAGATTCTTGGAGGAAGTTAACCACTTAAGGGACATAATTATTGAGTTCTTCATGACCTTTTTACCTTGAAGCCTGTATTTTCAGTCAAGGACCTGCAAAGCCACCACAATGGCAATATCCCCTACTTAAATCTTATTTGTTTTCCACAATCATGAAGTGCTTCTTGGGAAGCCTTAAAGACAAAAAACAAGGCTATTTTATTTTAGGATTGCAAAGACTGGGAGAAGAGCATTCCAGGAAGAGGGAACATATGTGTACAGGCCCTAAGCAAGGAGTATGGCTTCTTCAAGGAACTTACCCATGAGCAAGAGAACAGTACAAAAATAGACTGGATGGCAGGTCATGACAGACCATATTGGGACCCTCAAAGGCCATGAGAATTTTAGACATCATTTTAGAATACTGAGAAGCCTTTAAAGATTGATAAGAATGACTTAATCAGACTTGTGTTACTAAAAGATCACTCTTGTTGCTTAGGAGACTTGATTAGGGAAGGACAAAGGGTAATGAGTGGAGATCAGATGAAAGAAATTGGAAGCATAGGCAAGAAATACTGCAACCTTGACAGTGGTAGTGGAGACTCAAGAGATTTGGGGGCTGTGGGCCCCAAACAGTGTAACAGTGTAACAGGCTGGATAATCAGATGGATGATATACAAGAACAAAGACTCTGCACATGGTTAAGATAGTAATCAGGGAACAGGAGTCTGGAGCTATAAAATCTCCCTGTAGCTCACTTCTTAGAACACAATTTCAAGGATGCAAATCAGAAGAGCCTTTCCCTTGCTTTCCAGTTAAGTTCAGCAGTCCTGTAAAAAGAACAGTATTTACTGTCACTTACACTTTTATTTGAAATGTCATTTTTCCTCCCTCTTGAACTCAAAAGACTTTTGAGAAAAGCTCTTTTGCATTTATCCATTTAGGTCTGAAGTAAAGGGGGAAAAAGTAAAGGGAAAGAAGTAAAGGGGAAAACGTGTGTCTCTGAAACTTACAAGGATTTTTATTCTTATTTAGAGCTCTGATCATTACAATGAATAAATAAAATCAACCTGGAATTCTGTTCACATTTCAAGTCAGTCCACTCTAGAATACTATCCTGATTTTGTCCTATATTTCAAAAGGGAATACATTATCCAGTACTGTGACAGTAATAGACCGTAGTCATAACCTCTGTTACATTTCCTTATAATAAAAACCAAGAAAACTACAAATAAAATAAATACGAGATAAGATTTATAAAAAACTTAACTGTTCTCTAAATAAATAAGCTCAAGATCACCTTCTTGTAAATCATGATACTGAACAAAGATGAAAACTGTTTAGGTATTAACTTTAAATATTAAATGTTATATTTAATATTTGTTGAATGGAGGTATTTTTCCATCATGCTGTGAAAGCATGTTACGTAGCTCCTAATGTTTTCCCTGTCTGAGGTTGAAAAATGCCTATTGGCATTTTTCTGGACCAACCTTTTAATTTAATTTAATTTTTTTAAACCAGGTATAGCAACCTGATTAAAAGAATGTCATCAGTGAGTGTAACTTTGGAAACTATTATTGTAGGTGGCTGGGTGGCTAGGTGAGTGAATGGGTGGATAGATGGTTTCAAAATAAGATAGATGATGCTGACTAAAGGAAGATTTTTAGTATAACTTTTATTATAGAATTTAGATATATGTGCTAGAAATTTTGGCTACATTTTGTTGCTACTAGAGCGTTGATAGTTTAGGAAATTTTCTTCCAAATGCATCACCTTTACTTCTGCAGTGTGATCAGTAGTACCTCTTGCAGCTATGCTAGCAGACACAGCAGCACAGACATGAAGATCTCTGGGCATACAGCAAGTCTTTGTTCAGGTAATGTGACCATGAAATTTTTAGATTGTTACATGGTTGTAGTACCAAGAGAAGGTTTTCCTAATATAAGTAACTCAATTACAAAATAAGATAGTATGACACATGCCTCTAGGACTATTAACATCTGCGTTATATGGTGAATAGGGCTACCCACTCAAGTATTCTTGCCTGGAAAATTCCATGGACAGAGAGAAGCCAGGTGGGCTACAGTCCAGGGGACCACAAAGAGTGGGACCCAGGGCGGGTCACAAAGAGCAGCTAACACTATATGGTGAATAAATTAGAAGACTAGAAAAAAATGATATTATGTGTTTGAAATAATCTGGTTTTAGAAGCAGAGAAGCAGAAATTTATTCTTGTATAAATCAAAGAATACAGCACTTTAGGACAATATGTGTACACATTTGTAATAAGTTTATTCATTTAAGAAACATTTTTGAGATCAGTAGGTCAGGGAATATTAAGATTAAAGGAAAAAAAAGAACCCTTTCTCCACATAGAGCTTACAGCTAGGAGGGAGAAAGATACCAATAAATAATTTCAAAGCAGCATGATAAAAGTTGATATATGTATCAGCATGCCTGGTTGTGACATCACCTCTCCCAGGACTGTCACACAAGGCTTCACACATGAGAGCTCTTAACCACACATTATTCTGGATCCCTTCTTAAAGTCATGCTTTTAACTGCATAAAATAAATTACATAGCAGTTCAAAGAAAATCAATAATATTGCAATATGGGTGCCAAATTATTTTCCAAATAAGTTTATTATATAGTAATCCATGTCCTTCTTTATTAATATATTAAATAACAGATCTAATGCAGAGCTAATGCCATTGTTTCAAAACCACGGAGAATGTAAATGGTATTTTGAAATTTCTGCAACTACTATATAGTAGGATATAAAAATGTATGTGATTTCTATTGTTCTCAGTGGTTTACTGCCTAATTTCATAATTGAAGGAAATGCTAAATTTCAGTTAAAGGTTAATGAATTACAGATATAGTGTTTTTTTTTTTCCCTCATCTGCACTTAAAAGCTCTATGTTAAGAACCCCTCATGTAGGAGTGAGATTGATTTAATTTTTCAAGGATAAGTAGGAGTGAGTAGGAGTGTCTCAGACCAATAAAAGTGGAAAAGCCTCCAAGGGCATGAGAGCAACCTGTGCAAAGATGTAGATGTGAAATAGATTTGCTTTTCAGGAATTTTTATAAAGCTTGATACCATTGGAGAAAGGAGTACCAGTCACAAGATGAGGCAGACGTAAAGGCAGGGCCTTATATACTAGGTGAAAACAGGTGGTAGAGGGAAACCATTCAGCAGCACCAGATAGGGGAGTAACATCATCAAATTCAAGTTTACGAAGAGTTTTCTGCATGAATTTTAAAGCACAGTAAATATGAACGAGTTCCATTCGAAAAACACATTTACAAGTCTAATTTGTACGTGTAAGTCCTACAAAGTTAGCCTAGGTACCAAACTACACAATCAGCTATATATTACTGTACTATGATATGTTTATAGACTTTTCACACAAATGATACATAAAAACAAACACACAAAAAAGCATTTTTAATCTTACAGACAGTACCTTGAAAAGTACAGTAGTGCGGTTCAGTACAGTAGCTGGCATACAGGAACTGGCATCAGGTAAAGAGGCAAGAAGAGTGACTGACTGCAGGAGGGAAAGGATGTGGGAGATGGTAGAGCTGAAGGACCATCGGCAACAGCAGAAGGAGAGCAAGCTGCAGTTTCACTCACGCCTGATGTTGATGGGAATGGATGTTTGTGTCTTTGAAATTTCCCAACTTGAAGGTTTGTATATAGGGGACTTGCTGAATGTATTAGGAGGAGGAGACTCTGGCAGCCCCAGAGAGAGATAACAGAGTCTGAAGTTACTGCATGATGGTTATCTTGAAGACAAAACTATCTGTGGAGACAGGATTAGGAGTAGACTGGTTTAATATTAAACAGAAAGGATTATAAAAAGGTGTTTGGACAGTTCAGCTTTATAGATATCCAGTGTAGCTTAAGTGACCCCAGGTGATATACCAAGGGAGATAGATGGAGCATAATTCCAACAGTAATAACTATTATTATTTTAAAATTATAATAGTTTCCATTAATTCTTTACTATATATATAGACATCTTTGCACATTCTTTTTGAATATTATCCCATGTTATCATCAAACTTCCCTAAGAGAAAGATACTAGTATCTAATTTTGCAGATAAGAAAATAAGGCTCAGAGGGTTTACATAACCGGCCTTGAGTGATGTAACTAGTAGACTGCAGAGCCACC
Organism: Bubalus bubalis; assembly: GCF_019923935.1. Lineage (NCBI taxonomy): Eukaryota > Metazoa > Chordata > Mammalia > Artiodactyla > Bovidae > Bubalus > Bubalus bubalis. The sequence goes on along the minus strand of NC_059160.1, from coordinate 79,081,474 downwards.
TTGTTCCCTACATACTCTCTCTGCTTAGTCCACTCATGGCCTCATGGCATTTTTCTCCATGTGCATCTGAATTGCATAGTTAACAGTGAGTATGTTTGTGAAAACCTATTACTCCTTGGCAGTTAGCATTGATCATTATGTGAATTCTATGGTAATTTCATCGTAGAATAGAGTCTTTGGAAATGATGTACATTACGACCAACTTGCAGGTAGATAATAAAGTACCGTTCACAGAGGTTAAAAATGCACTGCTCGTTTTTATCATTATCAGTAAATCATAAAGACATTGCCAGTAGCCCAGATGAGAGTTAGAATGTAATTTTTTAAGTTTCTTTTTCTTTCTTTTGTTTGATTTTGAGTTTTATATGGTAAGGCTATGCTGATGAGTCTTATTAAATCAGGAATAAAAATTATTTCATGACAGAACCTATTAACATTTCTAGTTCGTTTTGAAAGCAAAGGAAACCTTTATCTAAATTAATTAGTATTTATGTAAATGTTAAACTTTGTGGAACCTAAATGTTTAGTTCTTTCTGATTTTTTTTTTTTTTATCATTGTGAGATTGATTTGTGACTGTGTTGGTTAAGTATCTTCACAGAAGTTTAGTTAAATAATAAACTTATGAAATTTAAGGTAGTAGTTTATCCCTCAAAACAGCAGATCCTTTAATTCTTGGCCTGTGTAATCAAATTCAGCAAGAATGTATATTATTCTTATTCATATATATATACAATTATGTATTGTATTTTTATAAAAACCAAAATTAAATGAACATATAAATTCTTGGCAGTTAGCATGTATTATTTACACAGATACAATCCTTTACCTTTATTTTCATCTTTCATCTCACATAAGTGTGTGTGTGCATATGTGATGGCTTGCTATAAATTATAAAAATAAATAAGAAATCTAAACAGGCTAAATTAATATTGCTGCTTTTTGTCTTGCAAATGTGTGTACCCAAATGGTCTTCCATTCTTATGCAAACAGAGAGTGCCATTTTCAGTTCAGCTACAGAAGAATTTCAAGAGGGGTTAAGAGTGTTGTACTTTTTTTAATATCTATTCTACTAATATCTATAGGCCACCTTATTTTACTTAATACCTAGATTGTTGAAAAATATATCCTTGCAGTAGAAGAACTCAGAATTTTAAAGAGCCATTTATATAACTCCTTATTATAGAAGGTAATAAGTAATAATTCCTTATTATAGAAGGCTTCCCAAAGCTGGGCAGTAAGGAACTGGTTGGAATTAGATGGGATAAGGATAAGAAGATAGCATCCAGGACAGAGAGAATAATACGTGTGCAGAAACAGGAGGAAGCTTACTGTTGTCTACCAACTACAAGGATAGTTATCTTCTAGTTTCAGATACTCAGTTTCACAGAATTCATATTCTCCACTTCGATGAACTATGTGCCTCATACAACTAGTGTTTTGGAGATGTTCTAAGGAATGATAGTGTTAATTTCTGGTGTGAGGGTTCTAGCAATAAGAGAAACGGCTTAACCCATGGAAGGGGGTGTTTCCTGAGGGTTCTTAAAAGTGCTTATGTTAGGCTTAGCAGAGCTGCATCGGTTCTCCAATTCAGACAGTATACAACTCTCTTCTGTCCCTTTCCCTTTCTTTTCAAAGCAGAGGGACTCACTTGCCCGTCAAGATCAGCATCACCAGTGAGTGTCAGTTCCCAGGGCCTGGCCCAATCACCCTCCCATCCCCTGCTGTTGTTAGACAGGTAGGCATGTGGAGAGCTTTACCAGGACTCACCTGAGTTTGCAGAAAAGAACAGCCAAGACCCTGCCCATGGTAATCTCTGTTCTGGAGGCTGAGGAGCAGAGAGACTCCCCAGCCCCCACCAGCCTTGACAGTGCCTGCTCCAGGTGTCTGTCAGAGACTAATCCAGAAGTTCAAAGAACTGGGGCTTTCCAACCATCTGTGGCAGAGGGCATTCCTTAGGGAAGGCTCTGTCACAGATACCTCTCATGCTTTCAGCTATTGAATTTCAGAGAAATTTTCAGAAATGGGGTGCTGCCTATAATTCCTCTCAGAATTTAAATTATAAGAAGTCATATATAGAGGTAAAAAGGATATTGGACTCCCTCATTAAAAAAAAATGTGATGATATTAAGAATATTATTATCAGATTTGGATGCTACAGAGATCACCCTGGGCAGTAAGGTGGTGATGTACAAGAGCAAACTTTGGGGTCTAAATTGAGACCTGAAATGAAGGGAAAGGCTCTTGTCAGGTACTAGTGACTGGAATGACTTGTGATGTTATTTACAAGTTAGTGTTGCTTAACTGCCCAGCTTCTGTGGCTTGTCTTCCCAAATGGAAATTTGTAACTTGAAAGGAGGAATTATATTTTATGTTTGTTTTTTTTTTTTTTTTCAGGTTTTTTGCTTTGCTCTGTTTTTTTTTTTTAATTTCCTCTCTACTTTCTTCCTGATATATCTAGCAATCATCATGGTCCGACTCTTTGTGACCCTATGGACTGCAGGACTCCAGGCCTCCCTGTCCATCACTAACTCCTGGAGTTTATTCAAACTCATTTCCATTGAGTCGGTGATGCCATCCAGCCATCTCATTCTCTGTCCCCTTCTCCTGCTGCCTTCAATCTTTCCCAGCATCAGGGTCTTTTCCAAGGAGTCAGTTCTTCCCATCAGGTGGCCAAAGTATTGGAGTTTCAGCATCAGCCCTTCCAATGAATACTCAGGACTGATTTCCTTTAGAATGGACCAGTTGGATCTCCTTGCAGTCCAAGGGACACTCAAGAGTCTTCTTCAACACCAGAGTTCAAAAGCGTCTATTCTTCAGCACTCAGCTTTCTTTATAGTTCAACTCTCACATCTGTACATGACTACTGGAAAAACCATAGCTGTGACTAGACGGCCTTTGTTGGCAAATAAATGTCTCTGCTTTTTGATATGCTGTCTAGGTTGGTCATAACTTTTCTTCCAAGGAGCAAGTGTCTTAATTTTATTGCGGCAGTCATCATCTGCAGTGATTTTGGAGCCCCCAAAATAAAGTCTATCACTATTTCCACTATCTCTCCATCTATTTGCCTTGAAGTGATGGGACCAGATGCCATGATCTTAGTTTTCTGAATGTTGAGCTTTAAACCAACTTTTTCACTCTCCTCTTTTACTTTCATCAAGAGGCTCTTTAGTTCTTCCTAGTTTTCTGTCATAAGTGTGGTGTCATCTGCATATCTGAGGTTATTGATATTTCTCCCAGCAGTCTTGATTCCAGCTTGTGCTTCATCCAGCCCAGTGTTTCTCATGATGTACTCTGCATATAAGTTAAATAAGCAGGGTGACAATATACAGCCTTGACGTACTCCTTTCCCTATTTGGAACCAGTCTGTTGTTCTATGTCCAGTTCTAACTGTTGCTTCCTGACCTGCATACAGATTTCTCAAGAGGCAGGTCAGGTGGTCTGGTATTCTCATTTCTTTAAGAAGTTTCCGTAGTTTGTGGTGATCCACACAGTCAAAGGCTTTGGCATAGTCAATAAAGCAGAAATAGATGTCTTTCTGGAATTCTCTTGCTTTTTCAGTGACCCAATGGGTGTTGGCAATTTGATCTCTGGTTCCTCTGCCTTTTCTAAATCCAGCTTGAACATCTAGAAATTCATGGTTCACGTACTGTGGAAGCCTGGCTTGGAGAATACTGAGCATTACTTTACTAGTGTGTGAGATGAGTGCAATTGTGTGGTAGTTTGAGCATTCTTTGGGATTGCCTTTCTTTGGGATTGAAATGAAAACTGACCTTTTCCAGTCCTGTGGCCACTGCTGAGTTTTCCAAATTTGCTGAAATATTGAGTGCAGCACTTTCACAGCATCATCTTTTAGGATTTGCAATAGCTCACCTGAAATTACATCACCTCCACTAGCTTTGTTCATAGTGATGCTTCCTAAGGCCCACTTGACTTCGCATTCCAGGATGTCTGGCTCTAGGTTGGTGATCACACCATCATGATTATCTGAGTCATGAAGATCTTTTTTGTATAGTTCTTCTGTGTATTCTTCCCACCTCTTATTAATATCTTCTGCTTCTGTTAGGTCATACCGTTTCTGTCCTTTATTGTGCCCATCTTTGCATGAAATGTTGCCTTGGTATGTCTAATTTTCTTGAAGAGATCTGTAGACTTTCCCATTCTATGGTTTTCCTTTATTTCTTTGCATTGATCTCTAAGAAAGGCTTTCTTATCTCTCCTTGCTATTCTTTGGAACTCTGCATTCAAATTGGTAACACAGATATTCAGATATAACACAGATATTCCAATGGATAACACAGATAATGCTTCATTTCTATTTGATTAGATTCTTCCACTGAGATTTTAGCACTTGTTTGTTTAGTCAGAATAAAATCAGTTTGAACTGAGTTATTAAGGAAAATGGAAAGACAGGAATCTAGCCAGTTTAAATGAAAGAGACTAAAGTGAATTTATATATCAACTATCATATTTGAATGAAATATATATATGAATAACAAAACAGGAGAAAAATGCCCTTCTGAGAGAATTTTTTTTAAAGTAATTAGAACTTTGAAATCTAACCAGGAAAGAGAAAAGTGTCATGGCCGTATAATTCTGGAAGTAATTTAGGATCTGCAAGATCTTTGAAGACTAAAGTAGTAAAAGATAAAGACAACAAATTGAACATACCCTGGAAAAAAGTAAGAAATTTACCTGTAAGTGAAACTCAAATTAATGAATCTTTGAGACTTCAAGAGAGACACACATGGTAATTATTCTGTCAGAGAGAAACTGGAGCAGCAAAAAATTTAGCACTAAAATAAGAAGCTTAATTGCTCTATTACCCTATAAGGAAGAGTCACAAAAGAACAATTAGCCATCTCTATCACAGAAGTGCTGAGGTAAAATATATGTGCTCATGAACACCTCAAAAAATGGGATCACAAAGCAAAATAACCAGGATAAGCTGGAGCCCTAAAAGTCATCGAACCCTAGTCTTACAGATAGGAGGCCAGCCATGGAGGCTCAGTCATTCTGGGGTGAATGTTATTAACTGAGTGAAGCACTAACTCTTTGAGAGTTTTAGGTCACCTCTCATGTTATTTTCGAGTTACTTTCAAGGTATTTAAATAACTTGAGGGAACCTGCAGGCTTGGTAAATGCCGCATTCACCACTGCACATTGACTGCGTCACCAAGGAGATCCAGAATTACAAATTTGCAATCACAGGTACACAGAGACACTACTAGGGATTTTTATTCCCCACTTTTTACTGTTCCATCTGGTCTCTATTACTGCTATTTACCAAGTGTTATGCCAGCTGTTAAGGGGGAAAAAAAGCACAAGATATAGGCCCTTGTCAGGAATTGGCAGTATCTTGAAATGACTTTTATTTTATTTACATTTTGAATCCATTTTACAGTTTCATATCTTCAGAGAGACTTGGGTAGAAACTGATATTTCAGAATATGTATGGAACTTAGCAAATATATGTTTTAAGCATTTGAATAAATTTCTATCAGTTAAGAAATGTGTTTGGCTGTGGATAACAGAAGAACCCGAAATAACTGTCTTAAACAAGAAAGGAGTTTTTCTCTTGCTCAAGTAAGATAAATTCAAAAGTAGGGAGTTGTCATCAGGGATCCAGGCCCTGTAAGTATTCTTCACAAGTTTGTGAGCAAGGCCCACTGCAGTCATGTCTGTGACACAGGCCAGAAGAAGGAAATGTAGCAGCAGCAATGCTTCATGGCTGAAGCAGCTTGCTTTGAATTGAAGTCTTCCTGGAATTCATGCAGTACTTCTCACAGATCAGAATCAGTCCCATGAAACTATTATAGCTAGTTTCAGTAAAGACTGGGAAATTCCGTTCAGTGGTTTGGGAGAGGAAGGAGTAGGAGGCACAGTGTTCCAGTTAAAAATCAGAATTCTCTTACAAAGGAGAAAGCAAACAAGGAATCTAGGGGTAGAACACTAGCAATCTTTGACACAACAGTAATAGAGTTAACTTTATGGGACATGTATAAGTGGTGTTGCTTGACAACAGGGAGGATGAATTAATTGATTACATAGGGCTCTACCTACTTACTTTTCTTTATTTAGTTCTCTATACTGACAAGAAGTGTAAGGTCAGCTTTGAAGGTAGCAAGAAATATGGCCATCTTAGATAATGTTCTTGCAAGGGAGAAAGAATCAGTACAGTTTCTTCGTTAATTATCATTCTTTTGGCCTTGTAAACCAGTAAAATAGCTTCTTTTTGTTATGTTTATTGAAAGTAAGTGATTTGAGTAAATGAGTGGTTTGCTTATTTATTAAAAGGAATATCATGGCAGCTACCATTTATCATATAGTCACTATGCCAGCTGCTGTGCCAAAAGGCTTACATGGATTCTCTTATCCTTCAGCAAAACTGGGGTAGATGCTGTTGGCAGCTTCAAAAGTACATGATGTGAGAGTCGTGAGTCAAGATTTATTTGGGGCAAAATGAGGACTAGAGGCCAGGAGACAGCATTTCAGATAGCTCTGAGAAACTGCTCCAGAGAAGTAGGTATACATATGATTTGATGAAGGTGGAGTACATGTACATCACGCACATATGCTTTTGCAGAGGTTTCTGCTAGTCACGAGGAGCAGTCGTCACCATGAAAGATTTTGGTGCCTTTCTAAATATGAGAAGGTACAAGAATTGGGCTCATAAAATTGACTCCTGAAAATGTCTAACTATCTGAAGACCTATTCTGCCAGTTTTTCCTCTGAGCACAGAGTGCCCTATTTCTGCTCTCAACCCTGAGCTCCTTTCAGGGGACTGTTGAAAGTCAGCAGCTGTAGCAGCACATGACTTCATCCTTGTAGAAGAAGATGCCAGTGGCATGGGAAATGCCAACTTATAGTTGACATTATTATTTCCCCCATTATACCAGTGACACCGAGGATTAAATAAGTTAAGTGAAGAAGTTTTTGGCTTAGCAGACAGTAAAACCAGCTTTAACTAAGAACCCAGCTCTTAATCACTGCACTCTTCATTCTGAAGTTCACTAGTTAAATAGCAGTATGGTCCTACTACCCAGACAGATGTTACACACTTTTTGGAAAGTGGACAATAATTCATGATGATCAAAAGCCAGTAAGTCTAAAAATACCTATGTTGGTATATTTTCACTCATATAGTGTAATTAAGATACTTACTGTAAGAAACCAGTTTTGTGAGTGGTAGTCTATTTGGGACTTAACAGAAGATTTATTTTTCTCTTGTTCATCTATTTTCATTTACATGTATTTGCTCAACTCAGAGAATTCTTTTTCTGCTTTTTTGAAGAATCATTATAGAATATCTTTGATATAAAAGCAAGTGCTTAAGATAAAGTAAAATCATTCTAAAGTGTTTTAAATGATTCACCACCTTTGATTTCCTTACAGCAGAGTGGTTTTAACCACATAGTTTTTAGTGTGAGTATCTGATGCAAGTTTAATTGTACTTTTTACTTTGTTTTGTTGGGTTGGGGTACATGTTGTTTTTTTAGACCTCTGTTACACAGATAAATGAATGGGAAAAAAAAGTGAAGAGATGAGATGCACTCAAAAAGAAATGCCAAACTGGGCAAATTGGACTATACCTGTACTCTTAGATGAGAGGGGAAAAAAAGGACCATGAGAGTTATTCTCTTTTTATTTTCCTTCTTTAGTTATAGAAATGTATGATATGTGTGAATCTGGATATTTTCCTTAGAGAAGAAGAATCACTGTGTGTTGATATTAGTATTTTGACTCACCCCTGACATCACTTTACGGGTTCCTATTGGTTTTATTCACTTTGAATTCTTTGTATTTTGTAAAATGCTGTCAGTGAGGCACGGTCTAGTTTGAAGAGCATATGATCACAGAAGAGTTGCAGGCTTCAAAGGACATAATGATGCCCAGGGAGGTGACTTCCAGGCCACCTCATTTCATCTTCATCAAGCACTGCAGCTTCCAAATCAAGCATTATTCAGGGGCTCCAGGGCTGATGTTTCTCTCACTCTCCAAGTAAAACTCACTTTGTCCCTCACTTTCAAGCATACCTATTTCCTATGAAAATCAAGAAGTCTTCCAAACCACCATAAAAGAGCTAGTTATAGTTCAGTTGCTCAGTCGTGTCCAACTCTGCTACCCCATGGAATGCAGCACGCCAGGCTTCCCTGTCCATTACCAACTCCTGGAGCTTACTCAAACTCATGTCCATCGAGTCGGTGATGCCATCCAACCATCTCATCCTCTGTCGTCCCTTTCTCCCGCCTTCAATCTTTCTCAGCATCAGGGTCTTTTCCAAGGAGTCAGTTCTTCGTATCAGGGGACCAAAGTATAAGCAAAGCCATATAAGCCAAAATGTATTTAGCCTCTTAGTTTTATTTTTTCTGTGTGAGGCACTTCCAGTGTGATCAGCTTAGTGCCAGGTGTTGTAGGGTTTGATGAAAAATGTAACACAGACTTGGTCACCAAGTTTTTTTCTTGCTTCTTAAGGAAACACTTGGGTAATATGTAAAATAGAATTGTCAATTATCAAAGCAAATGAACAGACAAAAATGAGTCTCCCAAACAGAAGTTTTAAGAAGTGTTTGCACAGATGGATAAAAAAAAATATGATCATTTTAAAACAACGTATTTTGTTGTGTTAACCTAAGGAAAATGTGTGGCTTCCCTGGTGGCCCAGCGGTAAAGAATCTGCCTGCAATCCAGGAGACGTGGGTTTGATCCCTGGGTTGGGAACATCCCCTGGAGAAGGAAATGACAACCAAATCCAGTTTTCTTGCCTGGGAAATCCCATGGACAGAGGAGCCTGGGGTCACAAGAGTTGGGGTCACAAGAGTTTGACACGACTTAGAGACTAAACCACCACCACCAAAGAAAATATATGAAAATCAATAAAACTGTTCATTCACAAAGAATTCAGGTACTATATACTCAAATTTCAAATTTTATACTGCAAATAATAAAAGTTAATTAGCTCAGAAAAAGAATTTATTCCCATTTCCAAATTTTTAATCTAGAAATTATTTAGAACCATTTTTAGGTGTGTTGATTTAATTTTTATTTTTGTTTTTAAAAATTATGAATTTATGTAAATGTATATTAATACCCAACATATTGTTTTCAATTCAGTTATTCTGAGGAGGAGTATTTCTAAAATATATTTTGTGGAGATAGACTTATAGCAATTCAAGAAAGAATTAACTAATTTAGAAAATAAGTAAAAATTTCCCTGTTATTTTCTTACCTTCATTTTATCCTGTAAAATGAGGAAAGGATGTAATTTCCCAAGTCCATGAAAGACTCAGACCCAGAACTGACTTTACACTTTACTTGCCTCTCTCAGTACACTTGACAAGTATTGAAAGCTGGGTGTATGACTGAGAGTCCAGATGTGTTTACAAGTGCTTGGTCTTCACGTAGACTGAATGCAAGGTGCTTCAGTAACAGATACATTGCTTTTTTGATCACTTAATTATGTACATTTTATATGTTAAACAGTTATCTCTTCTAAGCAAGATATGCTGTACTGCTTTTCAGCTTTTATTTTCTAATTCTGAAAATCTTCAGAATGGGATGTTTGTGGCTGTGGTTTCTATATCTTGAAATATACTTATGAGCTGCTCACGATGAAGAATTTTACTGTTACATTTAAAAATAGTACAACACTAATCAAACAAATTGTCCTTCAGTGAACTGCTTAAACTCTGATTCTGTCGTTATCACCATGATCCAAACTGTGACCTTAACAAAGGACACTACCTACCCTCAACTATAGAACATTGGAAGCTTCTCAACAAGTAGAAGAGCTAGTGTTAGGAACACTATGCAGAAATCAGCAACTTATATCTGGTGGTGTGGTCAGTTAAATGCATACTGCATACATGCATGCTAAGTCCCCTCAGTCATGTCCGACTCGTTTTGACCCTATGGACTGTAACCTGCCAGGCTCCTCTGTCCATGGGATTCGCCAGGCAAGAATACTGGAATGTTTTGACATGTTCTCCTCCAGAGGATTTTCTCGATACAAGGATTGAACCCACGTCTCTTGTGTCTCCTACACTGGCAGGCGGGTTCTTTACCACTAGCACCAGGGGCGTGTATACAGCTTTTTAGGGACGTGTTTATACAAACACAATCACAATAACATTAAATAAAACTTATGCCAAAGATTCTTCAAATGGTGATGATGAAACTCAAACAAAACTTGTTCTTACATTTTTATTTATTATTATTTTGGTAAAACTTTGTGACCTACATATAAATCTGTCAACGAGATAGTGATCAATTTGTAATTCTTCAATAAAAACGTGTCAGTAATCTGTAGCTAGTAACTAGAATGATACATAAATAAGTTAAGTTGGTATGTAAGTCAGACTAGGAAAGTCATTACTAATATGACAAGAACACACACAAAAAAACAAAAAACACCAGCAAATATAAGTGCTTTAAAGCAACAAAGACTTTGCTTATGTCTCAGAAACCTAGACAGGAAATTCCAACATCTTTGAGGCCACCTCTTACCTCAAGGCTTCAAGATTCATCACAGAGGTGAATAGTGACCTGTCACTATTACTTCCACTCATATTGTATGACCACAGCTATTCACTTGGCTGCACCTAACTTCAACAGGGTATGGAATTATCAGATCAGATCAGTCGCTCAGTCGTGTCCGACTCTTTGCAACCCCATGAATCGCAGCACGCCAGGCCTCCCTGTCCATCACCAACTCCCGGAGTTCACTCAGACTCACATCCATCAAGTCAGTGATGCCATCCAGCCATTTCATCCTCTGTCGTCCCCTTCTCCTCCTGCCCCCAATCCCTCCCAGCATCAGAGTCTTTTCCAATGAGTCAACTCTTTGCATGAGGTGGCCAAAGTACTGGAGCTTCAGCTTTAGCATTATTCCTTCCAAAAAAATCCCAGGGCTGATCTCCTTCAGAATGGACGGGTTGGATCTCCTTGCAGTCCAAGGGACTTTCAAGAGTCTTCTCCAATACCACAGTTCAAAAGCATCAGTTCTTCGGCACTCAGCCTTCTTCACAGTCCAACTCTCACATCCATACATGACCACAGGAAAAACCATAGCCTTGAGTAGATGGACCTTTGTTGGCAAAGTAATGTCTCTGCTTTAGAATATGCTATCTAGGTTGGTCATAACTTTCCTTCCAAGGAGTAAGCGTCTTTTAATTTCATGGCTGCAGTCACCATCTGTAGTGATTTTGGAGCCCAGAAATATATGTTCTGACACTGTTTCCACTGTTTCCCCATCTATTTCCCATGAAGTGATAGGACAGGATGCCATGATCTTAGTTTTCTGAATGTTGAGCTTTAAGCCAACTTTTTCACTCTCCACTTTCACTTTCATCAAGAGGCTTTTGAGTTCCTCTTCACTTTCTGCCATAAGGGTGGTGTCATCTGCATATCTGAGGTTATTGATATTTCTCCCAGCAATCTTGATTCCAGCTTGTGCTTCTTCCAGCCCAGCGTTTCTCATGATGTACTCTGCATATAAGTTAAATAAACAGGGTGACAATATATAATCCTCCATAAACCTTGAAATGGAGGGAAACTAGACATTAGTGATCATTACCTTCCTACTGACTCAGTGGACATGGATTTGAGCAAATTCCAGAAGACAATGGAGGACAAAGGAGCCTAGCATGCAGCAGTCTGTGGGGTCACAAAGAGTCAGACACAACTTGCAAAGAACCAACAACAATTTATTTGCTGTTTTTTATTGGACCAAGTTTTCTTTCTGCAAAAGGGAATACAGAATTTTCATTCTGTGGCATCATAGCATTGTTGTCTTGAAAACATATTCTTTTTTAGTGATACCCATTAAAAATGATGAAATTCTTCAGTTGACCACTGTTTTGGAAAAATTGAAAACTATACCTGTACCAATACACTTAGTTGAAGATCAAATGTGAAAACATGAAGCATATTTGACATGCATGAAATGGATTGTCACTTCTTTTTTTTAATATAAATTTATTTATTTTAATTGGAGACCCATTACTTTACAATATTGTATTGATTTTGCCATACGTCAACATTAATCTGCCACGGGTGTACACGTGTTCCCCATCCTGAACCCCCCTCCCACCTCCCTCTCCGTACCATCCCTCTGGGTCATCCCAGTGCACCAGCCCCAAGCACCCTGTACCTGCATCGAACCTGGACTGGCAATTTGTTTCATATATGATATTCTACATGTTTCATGCCATTCTCCCAAATCATCCCACCCTCTCCCTCTCCCACAGAATCAAAAAGACAGTTCTATACATCTGTGTCTCTTTTGCTGCCTTGCATACAGGGTTATCGTTACCATCTTTCTACATTTTATATATATACGTTAGTATATTGTATTGGTGTTTTTCTTTCTGGCTTACTTCACTCTGTATAATAGACTCCAGTTTCATCTACATCATTAGAACTGAATCAAATATATTCTTTTTAATGACTGAGTCATACTCCATTGTGTATATGTACCACAGCTTTCTTATCCATTCATCTGCTGATGGGCATCTAGGTTGCTTCCATGTCCTGGCTATTATAAACAGTGCTGTGATGAACATCGGGGTACTCGTGTCTCTTTCAATTCTGGTTTCCTCAGTGTGTATGCCCAGCAGTGGGATTGCTGGGTCATAAGGCAGTTCTATATCCAGTTTTTTAAGGAATCTCCACACTGTTCTCCATAGTGGCTGTACTAGTTTGCATTCCCATCAACAGTGTAAGAGGGTTCCTATTTCTCCACACCCTCTCCAGCATTTATTGCTTGTAGACTCTTGGATAGTAGCCATTCTGACTGGCGTGAAATGGTACCTCATTGTGGTTTTAATTTGTGTTTGTCTGATAATGAGTGATGTTGAGCATCTTTTCATGTGTTTGTTAGCCATCTGGATGTCTTCTTTGGAGAAATGTCTGTTTAGTTCTTTGGCCCATTTTTTCATTGGGTCTTTTATTTTTCTGGAATTGAGCTGCAGGAGTTGCTTGTGTATTTTTGAGATTAGTTCTTTGTCAGTTGCATCGTTTGCTATTATTTTCTCCCATTCTGAAGACTGTCTTTTAACCTTGCTTAAGTTTCCTTTGTTGTGCAGAAGCTTTCAATTTTAATTAGGTCCCATCTGTTTATTTTTGCTTTTATTTCCAATATTCTGGGAGGTGGGTCATAGAGGATCCTGCTGTGATTTATGTTAGAGAGTGTTTTGCCTATGTTCTCCTGTAGGAATTTTATAGTTTCTGATCTTACGTTTAGGTCTTTAATCCATTTTGAGTTTATTTTTGTATATGGTGTTATAAAGTGTTCTAGTTTCATTCCTTTACACGTGGCTGACCAGTTTTCCCAGCACCACTTGTTAATGAGATTGTCTTTAATCCATTGTGTATTCTTGCCTCCGTTGTCAAAGATAAGGTGTTCCTAGGTGCATATATTTATCTCTGGGCATTCTATTTTGTTCCATTGATCTATATTTCTGTCTTTGTGCCAGTACCATACTGTCTTGATGACTGTGGCTTTGTAGTAGAGCCTGAAGTCAGGCAGGTTGATTCCTCCAGTTCCATTCTTCTTTCTCAAGATTGCTTTGGCTATTCGAGGTTTTTTGTATTTCCATACAAATTGTGAAATTAGTTGTTCTACCTCTGTGAAAAATACTGTTGGTAGCTTGATAGGGATTGCATTGAATCTATAGATTGCTTTGGGTAGTATACTCATTTTCACTGTATTGATTCTTCCGACCCATGAACATGATATATTTCTCCATCTATTAGTATCCTCTTTGATTTCTTTCACCAGTGTTTTATAGTTTTCTATTTATAGGTCTTTAGTTTCTTTAGGTAGATATATTCCTAAGTATTTTATTCTTTCCATTGCAATGGTGAATGGAATTGTTTCCTTAATTTCTCTCTCTATTTTCTCATTATTAATGTATAGGAATGCAAGGGATTTCTGTGTGTTGATTTTATATCCTGCAACTTTATGATATTCATCAGTTAGCTCTAGTAATTTTCTGGTGGAGTCTTTAGGGTTTTCTATGTAGAAGATCATGTCATCTGCAAACAGTGAGAGTTTTACTTCTTCTTTTCCAATTTGGATTCCTTTTATTTCATTTTCTGCTCTGGTTGCTGGGGCCAAAACTTCCAAAACTATGTTGAATAGTAGTGGTGAAAGTGGGCACCCTTGTCTTGTTCCTGACTTTAGGGAAAATGCTTTCAATTTTTCACCATTGAGGTTAATGTATGCTGTGGGTTTGTCATATATAGCATTGATTATGTTGAGGTATGTTCCTTCTATTCCTGCTTTCTGGAGAGTTTTTATCACAAATGGATGTTGAATTTTGTCAAAGGCTTTTTCTGGATCTATTGAGATGATCATGTGGCTTTTATTTTTCAGTTTGATAATGTGGTGTATTACGTTGATTGATTTGCAGATATTGAAGAATCCTTGCATCCCTGGGATAAAGCCCACTTGGTCATGGGGTATGATCTTTTTCATGTGTTGTTGGATTCTGATTGCTAGAATTTTGTTAAGGATTTTTGCATCTATGTTCATCAGTGATATTTGCCTGTAGTTTTCTTTTCTCTGGCATCTTTGTCAGGTTTTGGTATTAGGGTGATGGTGGCCTCATAGAATGAGTTTGGAAGTTTACCTTCCTCTGCAATTTTCTGGAAGAGTTTGAGTAGGGTAGGTGTTAGCTCTTCTCTAAATTTTTGGTAGAATTCAGCTGTGAAGCCGTCTGGACTTGGGCTTTTGTTTGCGGAAGATTTCTGATTACAGTTTCAATTTCCATGCTTGTGATGGGTCTGTTAAGATTTTCTATTTCTTCCTGATCGAGTTTTGGAAAGTTGTACTTTTCTAAGAATTTGTCCATTTCTTCCAAGTTGTCAATTTTATTGGCATATAATTGCTGATAGTAGTCTCTTATGATCCTTTGTACTTCTGTGTTATCTGTTGTGATATCTCCATTTTCATTTCTAATTTTATCGATTTGTTTTTCTCCCTTTGTTTCTTGATGAGTCTGGCTAATGGATTGTCAATTTTATTTATCTTTTCAAAGAACCAGGTTTTGTTTTGTTGATTTTGGCTATGGTCACTTTTGTTTCTTTCACATTTATTTCTGCCCTAATATTTAAGATTTCTTTCCTTCTACTAACCCTGGGGTTCTTCATTTTTTCCTTTTCTAGTTGCTTTAGGTGTAGAGTTAGGTTATTTATTTGACTTTTTTCTTGTTTCTTGAGGTATGCCTGTATTGCTATGACCTTTCCCCTTAGGACTGCTTTTACAGTGTCCCACAGGTTTTGGGTTGTTGTGTTTTAATTTTCATCTGTTTCTATGCATATTTTGATTTCTTCTGTGATTTGCTGGTTATTCAGCAGTGTGTTGTTCAGCCTCCATATGTTGGAATTTTTAATAGTTTTTCTTCTGTGATTGAGATCTAATCTTACTGCATTGTGGTCAGAAAAGATGCTTGCAGTGATTTCAATTTTTTTGAATTTACCAAGGGTATATTTATGGCCTAGGATGTGATCTATCCTGGAGAGGGTTCCATGTGCTCTTGAGAAAAAGGTGAAATTCATTGTTTGGGAGTGAACTATCCTATAGTTATCAATTAGGTCTAACTGGTCTATTGTATCATTTAAAGTTTGTGTTTCCTTGTTAATTTTCTCTTTGGTTGATCTATCCATAGGTGTGAGTGGTGTATTAAAGTCTCCCACTATTATTGTGTTATTGTTAATTTCCCCTTTTATACTTGTTAGCATTTGTCTTACATATTGTGGTGCTCCTATGTTGGGTGCATATATATTTATAATTGTTATATCTTCTTCTTGGATTGATCCTTTGATCATTATGTAGTATCCTTCTTTGTCTCCTTTCACAGCCTTTGTTTTAAAGTCTATTTTATCTGATATGAGTATTGCTACTCCTGCTTTCTTTTGGTCTCTATTTACATAGAATATCTATTTCCAGCCCTTCACTTTCAGTCTGTATGTGTCCCTTGTTTTGAGGTGGGTCTCTTGTAGACAACATTTTTATGGGTCTTGTTTTTGTATCCATTCAGCCAGTCTTTGTCCTTTGGTTGGGGCATTGAACCCATTTACATTTAAGGTAATTATTGATAAGTATGATACCATTGCCATTTACTTTATTGTTTTGGATTCGAGTTTATACGCCTTTTTTGTGTTTCCTGTCTAGAGAAGATCCTTTAGCATTTTTTGGAGAGCTGGTTTGGTGGTGCTGAATTCTCTCAGCTTTTGCTTGTCTGTAAAGCTTTTGATTAGTCCTTCATATTTGAATTAGATCCTTGCTGGGTACAGTAATCTGGGCTGTAGGTTCTTTTCTTTCATCACTTTAAGTATGTCCTGCCATTCCCTCCTGGCCTGAAGAGTTTCTATTGAAACATCAGCTGTTATCCTTAGAATCCCCTTGTGTGTTATTTGTTGTTTTTCCCTTGATGCTTTTAATATTTGTTCTTTGTGTTTGATCTTTGTTAATTTGATTAATATGTGTCTTGGGGTGTTTCACCTGGGTTTATCCTGTTTGGGAGTCTCTGGGTTTCTTGGACTTGGGTGATTATTTCCTTCCCCATTTTAGGGAAGTTTTCAACTATTATCTCCTCAAGTATTTTCTCATGGTCTTTCTTTTTGTCTTTTTCTTCTGGGACTCCTATGATTCGAATGTTGTGGCATTTAACATTGTCCTGGAGGTCTCTGAGATTGTCCTCATTTCTTTTAATTTGTTTTTTTTTTTTCTCTCTCTGATTCATTTATTTATACCATTCTATCTTCTACTTCACCAATCGTATCTTCTGCCTCTGTTATTCTACTACTTGTTCCCTCCAGAGTGTTTTTGATCTCATTTATTGCATTATTCATTATATATTGACTCTTTTTTATTTCTTCTAGGTCCTTGTTAAACCTTTCTTGCATCTTCTCAATGCTTGTTTCCAGGCTATTTATCTGTGACTCCATTTTGATTTCAAGATTTTGGATCATTTTTAGTATCATTATTTGGAATTCTTTATCAGGTAGATTCCTTATCTCTTCCTCTTTTGTTTGGCTTGGTGGGTATTTATCCTGTTCCTTTACCTGCTGGGTATTCCTCTGTCTCTTCATCCTGTTTATATTGCTGTGTTTGGGGTGGCCTTTCTCTATTCTGGCAGTCTGTGGAGTTCTCTTTATTGTGGAGTTTCCTCATTGTGGGTGGGGTTGTACAGGTGGCTTGTCAAGGTTTCTTGGTTAGGGAAGCTTGTGTCGGTGTTCTAGTGGGTGGAGCTGGATTTCTTCTCTCTGAAGTACAATGAAGTGTCCAGTAATGAGTTATGAGATGTCAGTGGGCTTGGAGTAACTTTGGGCAGCCTGTATATTGAAGCTCAGGGCTGTGTTCCTGTGTTGCTAGAGAATTTACTTCTTGCTCTGGAACTTGTTGGCCCTTGGGTGGTGCTTGGTTTCAGTGTAAGAATGGAGGCGTTTGATGAGCTCCTGTCGATTAATGTTCCCTGGAGTCAGGAGTTCTCTGGTATTCTCAAGATTTGAACTTAAGCCTCCTGTTTCTGGTTTTCAGTCTTATTTTTACAGTAGCCTCAAGACTTCTGCTGATGTCTTGATAAACATCTAGGTTAAAGATGAAGAGTTTCTCCACAGTGAGGGACACCCAGAGAGGTTCAGGATTACAAGGAGAAGAGAAGAGGGAGGAGGGAGTTAGAGGTGACCTGAATGAGATGAGGTGGAATCAAAAGAGGAGAGAGCAAGCTAGCCAGTAATCACTTCCTTATGTGCACTCCACAGTCTGGACCACTCAGAGATGTTCACAGAGTTATACATAGAAGAGAAGAGGGAGGAAGGAGACAGAGGTGGCCAGGAGGATAAAGGGGGGAATCAAAAGGAGAGAGACAGATCCAGCCAGTAATCAGTTCCCTAAGTGTTCTCCACCATCTGGAACACACAAAGAAATTCATAGAGTTGAGTAGAGAAGAGAAGGGTGAGGGAGGAGATAGAGGCAACCTTGTGGAGAAAAAGGAGAGTTTGAAGGGGGAGAGAGCAGTCAATCCAGTAATCTCGCTACCAAGTAAAAATGGGTAATGAAGATTGGGTTCTTAAAGGTACAAAATTGATAACAAATACCAAAAAGCAAAGATTACAAATCTAGAGTAGAGGTTGGATTTTCAAAAATACAATATTAAAGAAAAGAAAGAAAAAAAACGATCAGAAAAAATATTTAAATATATATATATATATATGAAGTTTGCTTTAAAAAATATGGTCTCTCTCTCTCTCTCTTTTTTTTTTTTTTGCAAAGTAATAGTAGGGTAACCCACTTCAGTACTCTTGCCTGGAAAATCCCATGGACGGAGGGGCCTGGTAGGCTGCAGTCCATGGGGTCGCTAAGAGTCGGATACGACTGAGCGACTTCACTTTCACTTTTCACTTTCATGCATTGGAGAAGGAAATGGCAACCCACTCCGGTATTCTTGCCTTGAGAATCCCAGGGACGGGGGAGCCTGGTGGGCTGCCGTCTTTGGGTTCGCACAGAGTCAGACATGACTGAAGCGACTTAGCAGCAGCAGCAGTAGGTTATAAAAGTGAAAATTAAAGGAGTAATAGAGGACCTAAAAATTAAAAAAAAAAAAAAGAATAATCATAAAAATATATCTAGGACTTTCTCAAGTGTTTTTGTGGGCAGTGTGGGGTCAATTCATTTTCAGATAGGTCCTTGGTCCGGCTTATATTTCTCAAGATCTATAGGCCCCTTCCTATGTAGTCAATACTAACTACAGGGTTTTAATCTATTGCACCTGTCACTTCGACGGCAGCTCCCTCTGTTTTAGCTTCTTCTGTTTGCTGGTCTCCTCAGTGTCTGATTTCCGCCCTGACACAAGGGGGCGGTGGTGGACATTTTTTAGGCTCACTTGTTCAGTCACTCTGTGGGGAGGGAGGGAGCTGCAAACAAATAACACTGGCATGTGTTCACAGTGTTTCAGCCACAATGGGCCTGCCCCTGCTCATGGCACGTGTGCCCTCCCTTCCCACACTGCTCAGGTTCTAGGTTGCTCCGCCGGGAACCGTCCGAGGCCAGCCCTGGGCTGCATGCACCTCCCAGGTCTAAGCCGCTCAGGTTCTGGCACTCAGGTAGTCCTCAGAGGTGCAGACTCAGTTGGGCCTGCATTTTGTGCCCTTCCCAGGTGTAAGCAGCTCAGGTGATGAGGTGTTTGGCGAGCACGGTCGCTGCGACTTATCACCTCCCGCATCCCTGCAACTCGGTTTTCTGGGTGTACAACCGACACACCTTCTCAGGCGGATGTTGACCGTCCAGGACCCCAGGAAGTCTTGGTTAGCAAAGAAGCCTGCTTGCAGTTTGGTAGATAATGCCTGTCTGGGGCTGTGATTGCCCCCTTCTGGCTCTGGCTGCCTGTCACCGGAAGGGGATGGTCTGCAGCCGGCTAGTTCTGTTCAGTCCTTTGTTCTGTGCACTGGCCTGGTGGTGTTTTATGTTAGGGCTTTTCGCGTGGTAGCTATCCCACAGTCTGGTTTGCTAGCCCAAGTTAGTTTGCTCAGATTGCCCTAGGGGCATTCAGGCCCAGTCCTTATTCTAAGCAATGCAGCCCGCGCCTCCCTGCTCAGCCCACGCTTGCTAGTGGCAGATGCAGGCATCTGCACTGTTTCTCCATTGGGGGAGTTACCATTTGGCATGTAATCCGTGGGTTTTCATTATTTATTTATTTTTCCTCCCCGTTATGTTGCCCTCTGTGGTTCCAAGGCTTACCACAGGCTCTGCAGTGTGAGTGTTTCCTGGTGTTTGGAAACTTCTCTCTTTTTAAGACTCCCTTCCCAGGATGGAGCTCCGACCCTACCTCTTTTGTCTCTCTTTTTCTCTTCTATATTTTTTTCCCACCTCCTTTTGAAGACAATGGGCTGCATTTCTGGGTGCCTGATGTCCTCTGCCGGCATTCAGAAGTTGTTTTGTGGAATTTACTCAGCGTTTAAATGTTCTTTTGATGAATTTGTGGCAGAGAAAGTGGTCTCTCCATCCTATTCCTCTGCCATCTTAGGACCACCTCCCACTTCTAAAATAGTTACCTACTGTAAGACCCAACAATTACACTCCAAGGCATAAACTAAAAAGAATTTTTTTTTAATTTTCACCCAAAATATTGTACACAAGTGTTCTTACCAGCATTATTCATAATAGACAAAAAGTAGAAATAACCCAATTGTTCCATAAACTAATAAATGAATAAATAAAATATTAATATGATGTATACACATAAAGGAATATCACACACTTATAGAAAAGAATGAAGTACTAAAACTTGAATGAACATTGAAAAAATCAAATGAAAGAAGGCAGAAAGAGAAAACCACATATTATATGATTCCATTTATATACAGAAACCTGTTGAGACATGCAGTAGATTAGTACTTGCCAAGAGATGGTGAGAGGTGAAATTGGGAGATATGGGGTTTATTTGGAGGTGTTGGAAATTTTCTATAATTGGATAGTGGTAATGGTTGCACAACTCTGAATATATTAAAAATTACTTATAAGCTCTGAAATGATTAAAATAGTAAATTTTATAGTATGTGATTTTATTGAGATACAGTTATCTCAATAAAAATTTTAATTAAAAGTTTGTGCTATAATGATCACCACTTTCCCAACTTTTGTTGACCTCTTTGCCTTCATTTTCCTGGGAGTATAGCCACTGCTTCATATGCTGTATACACAAGAAAACAGAAGATTCCAAATCACTTGTACTCAATAAATATTTATTTTATCTATCAGAATGTCAGTATCTTCAATATGCTAATTAATTTTCCACAAGCATAACTTTAAATTTCAACAAACCAAAGGCTAAGGAGAATAAAAATTGTGCTTGGAGTCAGAAAACCTGCAATAAAGACATGATCAAGTCTTGTTTATCTGAGCTTTGGTTTTTTCATCTCTAAAACAGGAATTCTAATGCATGCCGCACCAACTTGTTGAAAAAACCAGATGGCACAGTGTATGTGAAAGTGCTTTGTAAATTTTACATGGCTATAGAAGCTGTAGTTATTCTTTTCTTTCCAATTTTAATTTTAACATATTTCCTTTAAAACTTTTTAGGCTATTTGCCTTTAAATAAACTGAAAATCTGGGCATTTGGAGTGAATACGTTTAGGTCTGAATGCCAGCTCTGCCACATTTTGGCTATGTGACCTAGATAGTTCTATCTCTCTAACTCAAGTTTCTCATCTAGAAAAAGGAAAGCAAAGCCTCTCTCATAAAGCCACTGTAGGATTAAATAAGCAAATGTAATTGTCTAGTACAGCTCTCTGCATGTGGTGAGCTCTCTGAAATGTCACAGAAGAAAAAAAAAAACATTCACCTGCCACAGTTCTCTTCAAATCTACAAATGCTAATCGACTTTGTTGCTTGGCAAACCTAAAATACCAATCTCTTAATGTTTCTTCTAATGTATTTCTGTCCGTTCAAAAATGAATGATGTATAATGTCAACAGAGAAGTTTAATGAAATGTTTTTTCCCTTTGAAGGTGGCATGTTACACACTAATTAGATTGTATTTGGATGCCTATACATTCATTACCAAATTATTTTGTAAAACCTAATTTTACTCTCAATTTTTAAACTGAAAAGTTTTGTATTTAAATGTGTTTTCATATATGTACATGCATATTTACTTACATAAATACACATATGTACGTATATAAGTTCAGTTCAATCTCTCAGTCTTGTCCAACTCTTTGCGACCCCACTGACTGCAGCATGCCAGGCTTCCCTGTCCATCATCAACTCCCAGAGCTTACTCAAACGATGTCCATAGATCAATGATGCCATCTAAGCATCTCATCCTCTGTCATCCCCAGATCCTCCTGCCTTCAATCTTTACCTGCATCAAGGTATGTCCAATGAGTCAGTGCTTTGCATCAGATGGCCAAAGTATATTGGAGCTTCAGCTTCAGCATCAGTGCTTCCAATGAATATTCAGGACTAATTTCCTTATAGAATTGACTGGTTTGATCTCCTTGCTGTCCAAGGGGCTCTCAGGAGTCTTCTCCAGCACTGCAGTTCAAAAGCATCAGTTCTTCGGCACTCAGCTTTCTTTATGGTCCAACTCTCATGACCATACTTGACTACTGGAAAAACCATACCTTTACCTAGACGAATCTTTGTTGGCAAAGTAACGTCTCTTCTTTTTTCATATGCTATCTAGTTTGGTCATCACTTGTCTTCCAAGGAGCAAGCATCTTTTAATTTCATGGCTTCAGTCGCCATCTGCAGTGATTCTGGAGCCCAAGAAAATAAAGTCTGTCACTGTTTCCATTGTTTCCCCATCTATTTGCCATGAAGTGGTGGGACAGGATGCCATGATCTTTGTTTTTTGTATATTGAGTTTTAAGTCAGCTTTTTCATTCTCCTCTTTCACTTTCATTGAGAGGGTCTTTACTTTCTCTTCCCTTTCTGCCATTACAGTGGTATCATCTGCATATCTGAGGTTGTTGATATTTTTCCTGGCAATCTTGATTCCAGCTTGTGAGTCACCCAGTCTGGCATTTCTCATGATGTACTCTGAATATGAGTTAAATAAGCAGGGTGATAATATACAGCCTTGATGTACTCCTTTCCAAGTTTTGAACCAGTCCCTTGTTCCTGGTCCACTTCTAACTGTTGCTTCTTGACCTGCATACAGATTTGTCAGGAGGAAGGTAAAGTGGTCTGGTATTCCCATCTCTTTAAGAATTTTCCACAGTTTGTTGCAGTCCACACAAAGGTTTTAGCATAGTCAATGAAGTAGAAATAGATGTTTTTCTGTAATTCTCTTGCTTTTTCTATGATCCAACAGATGTTGGGAATTTGATCCCTGGTTCCTATGCCTTTTATAAATACAGCATGAACATCTGGAAGGTCTAAGTTCATGTACTGTTGAATACTAGCTTGGAGAATTTTGATCATTACTTTGCTAGTGTTTGAGATGAGTGCAGTTGTGCAGTAGTTTGAACATTCTTTGGCATTGCCTTTCTTTGGGATTGGATTGAAAACGACCTTTTCCAGTCCTGTGGCCACTGCTGAATTTTCCAAATTTGCTGGCATATTGAGTGCAGCACTTTAACAGCATAATCTTATTGGATTTGAAATAGCTCAGCTGGAATTCCATCACTTCCTTTAGCTTTGTTCGTAGTGATGCTTCCTAAGGACCACTTGACTTCACACTCCAGGATGTCTGGCTTTAAGTGAGTGACACACCATTGTGGTTATCTAGCTCATTAAGATCTTTTTTGTATAGTTCTGTGTATTCAACTATTCTTTTGTATAGTTCTGTGCAAAAATACACAGAACTATACAATAAAGAACTAACTCCTCTTTTTAATATCTCCTCCTCCTATAGGTCCATGTTTCTGTCCTTTATTGTGCCCATCTTTGCATGAAATATTCCTTTGGGATCTCTAATTTTCTTGAAGAGATGTCTAGTCTTTCCCATTCTGCTCTTTTCATCTATTTATTTTCATTGATCATTTAGGAAGGCTATCATACCTCTCCTTGCTATTCTTTGGAACTCTGCATTCAGATGGGTATATCTTTCCTTTTCTTTTCCTTTCATGTCTCTTCTTTTCTTTGCTATTTGTAAGGGCTCCTTAGACAATCATTTTGCCTTTTTGCACTCATTTTTCTTGGGGATGGTTTTGAAACCATCTCCTGTACAATGTTACGAACCTCCATCCATAGTTCTTCGTGCACTCTGACAAAACATGCTCCACAGGAGAAAGGAATGGCAAACTACTTCAGTATTCTTGGCTTGTGAACCCCATGAACAGTATGAAAAGGCAAAAAGATAAGACACTGAAAGAGGAACTCCCCAGGTCAGTAGATTCCCAATGTGGTACTGGAGAAGCATAGAGAAATAGCTTCAGAAAGAATGAAGAGGCTGAGCCAAAGCAAAAACAATATCCAGTTGTGGATGTGACTGGTGATGGGAGTAAAGGCTCATGCTATAAAGAACAATATTACATAGGAACCTGGAATATTAGGGTCATGCTGCTGCTGCTGCTGCTAAGTCGCTTCAGTCGTGTCTGACTCTGTGTGACCCCAGAGACGGCAGCCCACCAGGCTCCCTCGTCCCTGGGATTCTCCAGGCAAGAACACTGGAGTGGGTTGCCATTTCCTTCTCCAATGTGTGAAAGTTAAAAGTGAAAGTCAAGTCACTCAGTCATGTCCAACTCTTCGCGATCCCATGGACTGCAGCCTACCAGGCTCTTCCGTCCATGGGATTTTCCAGGCAAGTGTACTGGAGTGGGTTGCCATTGCCTTCTCCGGTTAGGGTCATGAATCAAGGTAAATTTTCAGTGATCAAAGAGGTGATGGCAAGACTGAATATCAACATTTTAGGAATCAGTGAACTAAAATGGACTAGAAGGGGCCAATTTAATTCAGATGACCATTATATCTACTACTGTGGGCAAGAATCCCTTGGAAGAAATGGAATATCCCTCATAGTCAATGAAAGAATCCAAAATCAGTACTTGGGTACAATCTCAAAAACAACAGAATGATTTCTGTTCATTTCCAAGGCAAACCATTCAATATCGCAGTAATCCAAGTCTATGCCCCAACCACTAATGCTTAAGAAGCTGAAGTTTAACAGTTCTGTGATGACCTGCAAGACCTTCTAGAACTAACACCAAAAAAAAAAAAAAAAAAATGCCCTTTTCATCATAGGGGACTGGAAGTCAACAGTAGGAAGTCAAGAGATACCTGGAGTAACAGGCAAGTTTGGCCTTGGAGTACAAAATGGAGCAGGGCAAAGGCTAACAGTTTTGCCAAGAGAATGCACAGGGCATAACAAACAACCTCTTTCAACAACACAAAAGACGACTCTACACATGGACATCACCAGATGGTCCATACTGAAATCAGACTGATTATATTTTGCAGCTGAAATAGAGAGATTCTATACAGTTAGCAAAAGCAAGACCTTTAGCTGACTGTGGCTCCGATCATGAACTCCTTATTGCCAAAATTCAAACTTAAATTGAAAAAAGTAGGGAAAACTATTATACCATTCAGGTATGACCTAAATCAAATCCCTTACAATTACACAGTGAAAGTGACAGATCCAAGGGATTAGATCTGATGTATGTATATAAATATGTAATATATGTACATATATTAGATCAGATGTACATATACATGTCATTTTATATTTGCAAAGTTGGAATTGAGGTTTTTGTTTTTAAGAACACAGACCAAAGGTTCATATAGTATTAATAGGAAAACACTTAGCCCTATTGAAGGTGATGAGCTTGGCAAATAGAACTCTCTTCTTCTACTTCCTTTCCCTTTAAAGAGTTTCTTAGTGTATCTTTCTGAGATAAAATGGGAGAACCAATCCAAGAATTCATAAAAGGTTAGACAATCAATGACTCAGAATTAAAGCCTAAAGTATTAGTAAATGTTTAAACACACACACACACACACACTGACAAATAAATTAAAATTTCTTTATTTAATAACACCAAAGAACAAGAACCTAGACTTGCTTTTCATCAGCAGGCCTCACTGCTGTGAATAATTTTTTGCCTGTGGTTCTGGAATCCAGTACATTCTCAGCCTCACTTTCTAAAGGGAAGTGATGAGAAATGTGTTCCAGAAGGTTGCCACCAATTATTTGTGGATTTGATCTGAGCGCCATGAATTGTAAGGAACAATTCACTGGTTGATTTCAGGCTTCAGTCATGATCTCATGGACCAAGTGTGATGAATGAGATGTAACTTCTCTAATGCAACTGCAGGGAGAACTAGCAAATCTGCTGTCAGTATAAATGACATTCATTTATCTATTTATGCAACAGGTTTTTATTGAACAGGCTTCCCTGGTGGCTCAGTGATAAAGAATCCTCCTGCAGTGCAAGAGACACAGGTTCTATCCCTGGGTCAGGAAGACTCCCTGGAAAAGGAAATGGCAACCCACTCCAGTATTGTGGCCTGAGAAATCCCATGGGACAGAGGAGCCTGGCGGGCTTCAGTTCACGGGGTCACAAAAGAGTTAGCTACTACTAGGCAACTAAACAACAACAATTTATTGAACACTTATCTGTCAGGTAACATGGAAATCACTAGGAATAAAAGGTGTACAAGACAATAATCTCTACCTTGAGAAGGTCCTAGTGCAGTAAGGGAAGGCAAAAATATCACAAACCCTTAGAGAAATGGTGGGATGGGCAGTAATAATAGTAGATGTTTTTGATCTACTGATAGCATAGTGATACATCTAGTTCTGCTGGGAACTAAGTTTCACAAAGGAGATGATGCCAAATTTGAGTTTTTAGGCAACTGTCTAGGAAAGTAAAGGTGGAAAGTAATAGTCCAGACAGAAAAAAAAATGCGGAAAATCATAAGAACATATTATATTCTGAATCCTGCAGTTTGTATGGACAACCATGGCATCTGTGGAGAAATAGCACAAATGATTGACAAGAAGCAGCTAAATCATGCCATCATAGACTGATATTCATCCTATAGGCAATAGAAAGCTTTTATAGGATTTAAACAGGAGAGAGTTCTGATCAGGTTAGATTTATGACAGTGTAGGAAATGGAGTGGAAGGAGTCTAGAAGTAAAAAGGCTCAATGTAAGACTATTAGAAGGGTTCAAGTAAGAGGTGGCAAATTAAAATCAAAGTCCAAATGAGGGGTTGTAAGAATGGAGAGCAGAGGAATTATATTTGCCTTGGAGATAGATATGATGGATGTAGCTATTGAAATGTGTGTGGTCTCAAATCATGCTCAGGTTATTAAATTGTGAGACACAAAAACAAGAGAAACAGGTCATGGAGTCTCTGTGTATCACTGATAATAATGGTTGTGTACCACCGATGTTTCCCATCAAAATTTATGCAGAGTAATGAAAGAAGATTGCCAAGAACAGAACCAGTGATATAGAAAAGATGCATCAGTGTGAGAGGTAGAAGAAACAAACAGCATAGTGTCAAGAAATGAGAAAATTTTAGGAAACAGGGAAGTTATTTCGGAAATTTTACCATAACTTGATAAGTTTAGCAAGAAAAGCATACAAAGTTAGCAAGAAGAAGATCATCAGCGATCTCAGAGCAGAAGGAAAGTTTTGACCAACCTAGATAGCATATTAAAAAGCAGAGACATTACTTTGCCAACAAAGGTCCATCTAGTCAAGGCTATGGTTTTTCCACTGGATATGTATAGATGTGAGAGTTGGACTGTGAAGAAAGCTGAGTGCCGAAGAATTGATGCTTTTGAACTGTGATATTGGAGAAGACTCCTGAGAGTCCCATAGACTGCAAGGAGATCCAACCAGTCCATTCTAAAGGAGATCAGTCCTGGGTGTTCTTTGGAAGGACTGATGCTAAAGCTGAAACTCCAGTACTTTGGCCACTTAATGTAAAGAGTTGACTCATTGGAAAAGACTCTGATGCTGGGAGGGATTGGGGGCAGGAGGAGAAGGGGACGACAGAGGATGAGATGGCTGGATGGCATCACGGACTCGATTGACGTGAGTCTCAGTGAACTTCAGGAGTTGGTGATGAACAGGGAGGTCTGGCGTGCTGCGGTTCATGGGGTCGCAAAGAGTCAGACACGACTGAGTGACTGAATTGAACTGAACTGAGGCATGACTTGCTCTATAAAATAAGCACCAGTAGACCCTATCTGTTTAATTAAATTTCCAACCATTTAAAGTCCTCCAGAATTTTTATTTAAAAAAAAAAAAATTCTCACAAGTTCCCTACTTTCACAGTCAAAATTGAGAGAGGGAGTTCCCTGACATCCACACTTAGGCTGAGGAAGAAGGCAGATGTCCTGGAGTTCTTTTCACAATACTCATGTAGAAATCTGGTCCTGCAGAGGACTACAAACAAGGCAAGCCATTGGGTTCCAAGTTGCCTACCTGAAGGCAGTGGGACCAGTTAGGAATGAGGAGGGCATAGTAAAGAGTAGAGAAAGTTTAGAATAGCTGTTTGGGAAAGAGTGATATAATTATACAAAATGAAGTAATAAATTCATGCATGAGGAGTGAATGAGTAAGCAGTTACCCACAGAGAATGAAAGCTGACCTGTGATAAACATTATCCTAGCATTTGCATTTACCACAACTGATTTTTTTTTTAATGTAAGCCATGCCAAGACAGGCATTTTAAGACCACTATTCTAAATGTTTTATTTCATTGGATTTAATGAAATACTCAGCTCAGTTGCTCAGTCATGTCCGACTCTTTGTGACCCCATGGACTGTAGCATTCCAGGCCTCCCTGTCCATCACCAACTCCTGGAGTTTACCCAGACTCATGTCCATTGAGTCGGTAATGCCATCCAATCATCTCATCTGTCATCCCCTTCTCCTCCTACACTCAATCTTTCACACCATCAGGGTCTTTTCAAATGACACAACTCTTCATATCAGGTGGCCAAAGTATTGGAGTTTCAGCTTCAACATCAGTCCTTCCAATGAACACCCAGGACTGATCTCCTTTAGGATGGACTGGCTGGATCTCCTAACAATCCGAGAGACTCTCAAGAGTCTTCTCCAACATCACAGTTCAAAAGCATCAATTCTTCAGTGCTCAGCTTTCTTTATAGTCCAACTCTCACATCCATACATGACTACTGGAAAAACCATAGCCTTGATTAGACGGACCTTTCTTGACAAAGTAATGTCTCTACTTCTTAATATGCTATCTAGGTTGGTTATAACTTTCCTTCCAAAGAGTAAGCGTCTTTTAATTTCATGGCTTAAGTCACCATCTGCAGTGATTTTGGAGCCCCCCAAAATAAAGTCAGCCACTGTTTCCACTGTTTCCCATCTATTTGCCATGAAGTGATGGGGACCAGATGCCATGATCTTAGTTTTCTGAATGTTGAGCTTTAAGCCAATGTTTTCACTCTCCTCTTTCACTTTCATCAAGAGGCTCTCTAGTTCTTATTCACTTTCTACCATAAGGGTGGTGTCATCTGCATATCTGAGGTGATTGATATTTCTCCCAACAGTCTTGATTCCAGCTTGTGCTTCTTCCAGCCCAGCGTTTCTCATGATATACTCTGCAGATGTGTTAAATAAGCAGGGTGAGTATATACAGCCTTAACATACTCCTTTTCCTATTTGGAACCAGTCTGTTGTTCCATGTCCAGTTCTAACTGTTGCTTCCTGACCTGCATACAGGTTTCTCAAGAGGCAGGTCAGGCAGTCTGGGATTCCTATCTCTTGAAGAGTTTTCCACAGTTTATTGTGATCCACACAGTCAAAGGCTTTGGCATAGTCAATAAAGCAGAAGTAGATGTTTTTCTGGAACTCTCTTGCTTTTTTAATGATCCAGCAGATGTTGGCAATTTGAGCCCTGGTTCCTCTGCCTTTTCTAAAACCAGCTTGAACATCTGGAAGTTCATGGTTCATGTTATGCTAAGGCCTGGCTTGGAAAATTTTGAGCATTACTTTACTAGCATGTGAGATGAGTGCAATTGTGTGGTAGTTTGAGCATTCTTTGGCATTGCCTTTCTTTGGGATTGTAATGAAAACTGACCTTTTCCAGTCCTGTGGCCACTGCTGAGTTTTCCAAATTTGCTGGCATATTGAGTGCAGCACTTTCACAGCATCATCTTTTAGGATTTGCAATAGCTCAACTGGAATTACATCACCTCCACTAGCTTTGTTCATAGTGATGCTTCCTAAGGCCCACTTGACTTCACATTCCAGGATGTCTGGCTCTAGGTGAGTGATTACACCATCATGATTATCTGGGTCATGAATGTCTTTTTTGTACAGTTCTTCTGTATATTCTTGCCACCTCTTCTTAATATCTTCTGCTTCTGTTAGGTCCATACTATCTGTCCTTTATTGAGCCCATCTTTGCATGAAATCTTCCCTGGTATGTCTAATTTTCTTGAAGAAATCTCTCCTCTTTCCCATTCTATTGTTTTCCTCTATTTCTTTGCACTGATCACTAAGGAAGGCTTTCTTATCTCTCCTTGCTATTCTTTGGAACTCTGTATTCAAATGGGTATATCTTTCCTTTTCTCCTTTGCTTTTCACTTCTCCTGTTTTCACAGCTATTTGTAAGGCCTTCTCAGACAGCCATTTTGCTTTTTTGCATTTCTTTTTCTTGGGGATGGTCTTGCTCCCTGTCTCCTGTACAATGTCACGAACCTCTGTCCATCGTTCATCAGAACTCTGTCTATCAGATATAGTCCCATAAATATATTTCTCACTTCCACTATATAATCATAAGGGATTTAATTTAGGTCATACCTGAATGGTCTAGTGGTTTCTCCACTTTATTCAATTAAAGTCTGAACTTGGCAATTAGGAGTTCATGATCTGAACCACAGTCAGCTCCCGGTCTTAAAAACAAATGAACTGTTTTCTCTAGAGCCAAGTTCATACTTGACTTCACAGAGTATAAACTTAAAATATTCTAAATTAACCCGAATCAATCATTAAAAGATTGTCTCAGGCAAGAGAAAAAGGCACATTTGGTTAAGAGCCTGAGTGCCATGTGAAACATGTAAATGACTGGTTAAATCAAAATAGGACATCATTTCTCTTGCTTAGACACTAAGCAGCCTTTTATTCTGCCTCTTTTTTTTTACTTTAGTTGAAAGTATTTAAAATTTTTAGAACTGGTTTTTTTATTTCTAAATATGTGCATACTTATTTTTCTCCCCTCAAAAAAAAAAAAAAAAAAAAAGGTCAGATTAACAAGTTAAACCCTTCCTTGAAACTAACAAGACAAGAACTTTTTGGTTCTAATTGTAGTTATTGCCTGGATTATATATTTTCCAGTCTCCTAGTAGAGTTTCTAGTACACTGTGCTAGGTTCCCCAGCAGTTTCATCCTGTAGTATAACACTGTCTATTGTATAATTTCCTCAACTGAAATTGTCCACAGTCAAAAACAATAGCATGCATTCTGAGCACAATTATCTACAATTATTTCTCTTTAAATATCATTTACGATGTCCTTTTACAATGAAATTTTGCAGGCTATGATGTAAAAGAGAGCTCTCTTTTTGTATGGCTCTCTTCTTGGGACTTCAAGGCAATTGGCCCTTGCAGCTTCTATTTCTGCAAGTGAGTTATCAAAATTGCTAACCAGTTCCATTTGGGTTGTGGGTTAAATGTTTGCAAATGGCAGCTTTATCCACTGGCAATTTAAAAGCAGGTCTTAGCTTGAAGTACCATTTGACAATTGGTCTACAGTTAGTTCAGTCACTCAGTCGTGTCCGACTCTTTGCGACCCCATGAATCGCAGCACACCAGGCCTCCCTGTCCATCACCAACTCCCGGAGTTCACTCAGACTCACGTCCATCGAGTCAGTGATGCCATCCAGCCATCTCGTCCTCTGTCATCCCCTTCTCCTCCTGCCCCCAATCTCTCCCAGCATCAGAGTTTTTTCCAATGAATCAACTCTTCGCATGAGGTGGCCAAAGTAAAGGAGTTTCAGCTTCAGCATCATTCCTTCCAAAGAACACCCAGGGCTGATCTCCTTCAGAATAGACTGGTTGGACCTCCTTGCAGTCCAAGGGACTCTCAAGAGTCTTCTCCAACACCACAGTTCAAAAGCATCAATTCTTCAGCATTCAGCTTTCTTCACAGTCCAACTCTCACATCCATACATGACCACAGGAAAAACCATAGCCTTGACTAGACGGACCTTTGTTGGCAAAGTGATGTCTCTGCTTTTCAATATACTATCTAGGTTGGTCATAACTTTCCTTCCAAGGAGTAAGTGTCGTTTAATTTCATGGCTGCAGTCACCATCTGCAGTGATTTTGGAGCCCCAAAAAATAAAGTCTGACACTGTTTCCACTGTTTCCCCATCTATTTGCCATGAAGTGATGGGACCAGATGCCATGATCTTCGTTTTCTGAATGTTGAGTTTTAAGCCAACTTTTTCACTCTCCTCTTTCACCTTCATCAAGAGGCTTTTTAGTTCCTCTTCACTTTCTGCCATAAGGGTGGTGTATGTGCATATCTGAGGTTATTGATTTTTTTGGTTATTGATTTATTGATTATTTATTGGTTATTGATTTATTGACAATTGGTTTTACTTTGTTTTAATTTCTTTACCAAAATATCTCAGATATTCACTCCTAATTACCCACCCTCCAAAAAATTTTTTATTAATGAGAAGAAACAGATTAATGAAACTACAGTGTGCCTTGATTTAGAGAGCTATCATCATTTGATTCTTTCTATAAACATGCATTGGGTATCTAGGCTACAATGAGATTCTGCAGTTGCAGAGTTGGTAAGCATGGCTTTTTCCCTTGGGTCCTTGCAAACCAGTCAATAAAGAACTTTGTAAATTCTATAGTAGAGGTATGCACAGAGCAAAAATGAAAGTCATCACCATCATCTGTACTACATATTTACTTGGAGGAGATTTAAAATATTTTGTATGAAAAGAGAGGAATCTCTATTTTATGTAATTTAGCAATTTCTTTTAAAAAACAGTTTCTTAAAATAAGGCACACTTACAATCTCTACTCTTGAAATAAATATGTAAGAGTAAATATTTGTGAGATGGCATCCTAATATGTTTTACACTGTTAAAGTTTGTGTGAATTTAGAATGAGAGTATATACATTTCTGTCTTTTCCTTTCATGTAGAGTCTTGCAGCCAGGTGGGTTCTTAGAGATCATGTGCTCTTGGGATGGAAAACTTGAAGTCCAGAATTTAGGACTCACTCCAGGTCATACTGTGAAAGGGGACAAATAGGGCCTAAGATATAAGCCTGTTTTTTACCAAAAAAAAAAAAAAATTAATCTATGCTTGGAATATTTTTATGAGCACTGATTTTGTAACAATATATTTAAATTCTAAGCTTTTATATTTAGGAAATTTCATGTAAATTTATCAGGTCATATTCAAGAAAGCATTAAAGAGCAAATAATGAATAAAAAATAGCCACTTCTAGAAATTGTCCCTTTTTTTCAATCCTATTTGTTAAACTCATAGTTATGATATATGCTTTCTGTAAAAGGTCAATTAGCAGATTCCCCAGGATATTTAAAGTTTTTTGTTATCTTCCAAATGTCAAGTCCAAGTTAGAAATGTTACATTTGGGAGAATTTTGCCATAAGATAGTCCATATGATGAAAAATATATATTCCAGGTCAAGGATAAGGGAATGGTAGGAAATCATACTCTGCCTCCAGGAGTCTGAGAGACTCTACAGTCCAGATCAGTCAGCCACCTCAGTTCCCAAACAGTGGCCCACTCCCTGAGATGGTGATGAAACTGAACACTGATTGATGAAATTGATTGACCTCTATGAACTGATGTGAAGCAGTACAGAAAGATAATTTTCATCCTTTTTTTAATATAGAAAAGCCTCATATTAACTATGGGATAAGTTCTAGGAGAGGACTGAATGTATAAAGAGAAGAAAATAACCAATGGGATAAAGTGTTGGTCCCAGTAAAGGCCAAGGGGAGTAAGATTAAAAGTTCTAGTAGAATGTTGACCTTCGAACGAACAATTCTTTTTCAGAGCCTGGGGGAAGAGAGGTGAGGATAGCTGTGGCTATAGATATCTTTGTTCAGTCTGAATTTAAAGTTGAAAAAATTCATTCCTAATCCCTTCAGTTTTTACTGGGAAGCAAGAAAGACCTAAATCTAAAAGATTTGTAAGAGGGAATAAGGATTAGGATTGGAGGAAAGTTGTGGGCATTTGGGATAACAGTTGTGAGATTGAGAGCAGGTAGACGTTTCCCTAGGAGAAGGCAATGGCAACCCACCCTAGTCCTCTCACCTGGAAAATCCCATGGGTGGAGGAGCCTGGTAGGCTGCAGTCCATGGGGTCAGGAAGAGTCGAACACGACTGAGCGAATTCCCTTTCCCTTTTCACTTTCATGCATTGGAGAAGGCCGTGTTGACCCACTCCAGTGTTCTTGCCTGGAGAATCCCAGGGAAGGGGGAGCCTGGTGGGCTGCCGTCTATGGGGTCGCACAGAGTCAGACACGACTGAAGCGACTTAGCAGCAGCAGCAGCAGCAGACGTTTCCCTGCAGCAGTGAAGATCCAGCTTCAGCTGTACACTGTGCATGTATAGTGTTACCAGTATTCCTGGTTATGTTAATTCTCCACCAGTGCAGAGCAATTTAGATATAGAAAGTAAGAACAAAGATGGTTAGAAAGAACCAGACATAAAAGTTTATAGGCAATAGAATCTAAATACAAAAACGTTCAGGGTCTGGTGGTTAACGTGGTTTAACATGAAAGTCTGACAGAGAGGGACTCAAAGCTGTGAAGTCAGTGAAGTGTCAGGAAGAAAGGAGTGTGGGAGGCCTCTGGGAAAAAGAACAGTTATTCTAGGAATAAGAAAGAAATCTTGAAGGAAAGGAATGAAAAATCTGTATGTGTGGTTTAGGTCAGGGATCAGCAAACTTCCTGTAAAGGGTAAGATAGTAAATATCTGTGGCTTTGCAGGCCATATAGATTCTGTTATACTTCTCAGCTTTGCCCTTTAAGTTGTAGGCATTCATAGATAAGTAAACAAATGGGCATTGCTATGTTTCAATAAAACTTTATTTTTAAAATGGGCTGATTTATATTTGTCTTAAGGGCCATAGTTTGCTGACTCCTGTTCCAGATTACCATTTCCAGGATGTGGGCAAAGTTAAGTGGTTAGAAACCAACAGGTTACGATGTTGTAAGATTAGTATATTAACTATAAACCATCTAAATCTAACAGACACTGAGTGAATACTTCACCCAAGAATAGAATAACACATTCTTCCTAAGTGTACAAGAAGTATTCTCCAAGATAGGTCATATGCTAGGCTGCAAAATGAGCCTACGTAAATTTTAAAAGGATTAAAATCATACAGAATATGTTCTCTGATCACAATTGGGTGAAATTAGAAATCACAAATAAATCTAGGAAATTTATAAGCATGTGAAAATTAAATAACACACTCCTCAATTGCCAGTGAATCAAAGAAGAAAGTACAAGGAAAATTACTAAATAATTTGAGATGGGTGAAAATGAAGACATACCCCACCAAATATGGGATGCAGCTAAAGCAGTGCTTAGGGAGAAATTTATAGCTATAAATGCCTACATTTAAAAGGAGAAAGATATAAAAATGAAAAATCTAATGCTCTATCTTAAGAGAAAGAAGGGACAATAATCAGGTCTGAGATGCCCTGAGGAGATAGAATGGATGAAAGCCCAGATGACCTTAGCTGAGAAGAACGGCTTCTCATTGTAACTGGAGTGTGTGCGTGCCTTCTAAGTTGCTTCAGTTGTGTCTGACTCTTTGGACAGACAACCCTATGGACTATAACCCACCAGGCTCCTCTGTCCTGGGGGTTCTCCAGACAGGAATACTGGGGTGGGTTGCCATGCTCTCCTCCAGGGGATCTTCTGACCCAGCAATCAAACCTGAGTCTCCTGCTCCTCCTGCATTGGGTTCTTTACAAATAGGAAAGTATTAATAGAATGGTTTGCTATAAAGTTATAAATTTCTCATTTTTGCCACTTTCATCTGTTTCTCTATAAAACTTGAGGTGAGTTCCTTTGCAGAGAGTAAGGAGAAATGAAGCATTGGAGATCTGAGGAATAGTTTTTGTGCCAAATGGTTGAAACAGTCCTCCAATGGAGTTGACTAGGGAAAACTATTAAGAATTTTAGGCTGTTGAGGATCCTGTTGAGGCTGGTAGTAGTATGTTATAGAGGAACTACTGATCTGCCCTGCTGTGTAATTCCTTCAATTGCGTTGGGTATGTGTGTAAAGGCACAGAAAAGGCAAATGTTGACATTCATATAATAGATGGGTAAGATAAGAAGATAAATAGGCAGGGAAATTTAGGATATTGAAATGATGAGTCATGGGCAATAAGCTAGCTAAGGACAGAACTAAAGGAAAAAAGCTTGCTTCCAGTTCAAGATGTTGGAGTAGAAAGATGTAGATTTATCTCCTCCTGCGAGAGTACCAAAATTGCAACTAGCTGTTGAATAACCATTGACAGGAAGACTCTGGAACCCAACAAAAAAAGATACCTCATATCCAAAGACAAAGAAGAAGCTGCAGCAGGATGGTAGGAAGGGCACAATCACGATAAAATCAAATCTCATATCTGCAGTGTGGGTAACCCACAAACTGGAGAACAATAATACCAAAGAAGTTCTCCCACTCATAGAAGTTCTGAACCCCACATCAGGGTTCCCAGCCTGGGGATCTAACAATGGGACTGGAAGTCCCCAGCAAATCTGACCTTGAACACCAGTGGGATTTGACTATAGGACTTCCACAGAACTGGGGGAGACAGACTCCTGTCTTGGAGGGTACAAACAAAATCTTGTGTGCACCAAGACCCAGAGGAAAGGAGCAGTGATCCCACAGGGGACTGAACCAAAACTACCTGCAAGTGTTGGAGGGTCTCCTGTGGAGGCATGGGTTGGCAAGGCCTCACCACAGGGACAGGGCCACTGGCGGCAACAGGCCAGGAAGGTCTCCCTTGGTGTAAACCCTCTTGGAGTTCACTGTTAACCCTACCATAGAACCCATAGACCCCAGAACTGGGTCCCCTCAAGCCAAACAAGTACCAAAAGGGAATGCAACACCAGCCATCAACATATTATTGGATTGAAGTTTTACTGAGTAATGCCCTGCTTGCTAGAGCAAGACCTAGTTTTTCCCTTTGCCAGTCCATCCCATCAGGAAGCTTACACAAGCCTCTTAGCCTCCTCCACCAGAGGACAGACAGAAGAAGCAAGAAGAACCATAGTCCCACAGCAGCTGGAACAAAAAAGACATTACAGAAAGTAAATCAGGATGAAAAAGCAGAAAGTTATGTTCCAGATGAAGGGAAAAGATAAAACCCTAGAAAAACAGCTAAATGAAATGGAGATAGGCAACCTTCTAGATAAAGAATTCAGAATAATGATAGTGAAGATGATCCGGGATCTTGGGAAACAATGGAGAAGGTGCAAGAAATGTTTACCAAAGACCTACAAGAACTAAAGAACAAACAAAGAGAAGTGAATAATACATTAGATGGAATCAATAGCAGAGTAACTGAGGCAGAAGTACAGATAAATGACCTGGAGGTCAGAATGGTGGAAATCATTGCCACAGAACAGAATATAGATAAAGGACACAAAGTAATCAAACTGACAAAAATTAAAGACAAGGATAAAATATTAAAAGTAACAAGGGAAAAATGACAAATAACATAAAAGGTAATTTTCATCAGGCTACCAGCTGATTTATCAACAAAAACTGTATAAGCCAGAAGGGAATTGGCACAAAATATTTAAAGTAATGAAAGGGAGGAACCTACAATCAAGAATACTCTACCCAGCAAGACTCTTATTCAGATTGATGGAGCAATCAAAAGCTTTCTAAACAAGC
This sequence comes from Bubalus bubalis, assembly GCF_019923935.1. Taxonomy (NCBI): domain Eukaryota; kingdom Metazoa; phylum Chordata; class Mammalia; order Artiodactyla; family Bovidae; genus Bubalus; species Bubalus bubalis. The sequence continues at coordinate 79,044,115 of NC_059160.1, read as the reverse complement.
AAAAGTTAAGAGAATTCAGCACCACCAAACCAGCTTTACAATAAACGCTAAAGGAATTTCTCTAGGCAGGAAACACAAGAGAAGAAAAATACCAACAGAAAATAAACCCAAAACAATTAGGAAAATGGCAATAAGATCATAACTATTGATAATTTCCTGAAATTTAAATGGATTAAATGTACCAACCAAAAGACATAGACTGCCTGGGGCAGATGAAAACATGTGTGTATGTATTTCCACTCACCACATCACTCTGCTTGACCCCCCAAACTGTATGTAATTATTTTATATTGTTAGGTTAATCATGTTCCCATATGGCTTTCAATTATAATTATCTTTTATTTTTAGTCTAGCTATTGATTGTGAAAACTGATGAACATATTTTACTATTTAAAAAAATGGTATACATGTGAAAAAAAATTTTTTAATAAAATAAAAATCACCCCTCTCATAAGGGGAAAAGGGATAAATTGGGAGATTTGGGTTGACATATGCATACTACTGTATATAAAATAGATTATTAATAAAGGCCTACTTACAGCACAACAAACTCTATTCAATACTCTGTAATGGCCTATAGAATATATGTGTATGTATAACTGAGTCATTTTGCTGTACACCAGAAACCCACACAAATTGTATATGAACTATACACCAATAAAGTTTTTTTAAAAATCAAAAAGAGAAAAAAAGGAAAGAGCTAATGAATAGGGAGCAAATCAATTAACTGGAGGTTGTCATAAGGTCTAGTATACAAGTCAACATCATATTTATTCACTAACAAGTCCCAGCTCCTGGAATAGTGCCTGGCACAGAGTAAGTGTAATATATTGTATTTGTTAAATGAATGATCATGGCAGAGCAGATGATCTTCTAGTAAGGAAGATAGAATAAATAATTGGAGGTTGTGGTCAGAGTTGATGTTTGAAAAGGTGATGGAGGAGGTGAAACATTATGGATAATGCCTCGTATGTCTGATATGCACATGCAATAGGAAACTGGCTTTGGGCCTTTTATGGGAAATAAGTATTTTTCAAAAAATTTAAATAGCCATTTCTCTACAAATGGGTGAATTGACATTTCCCAAATAATTATCATTTAAAGCCACTGAAACCATCAGGGGTTTTAATTCTACTTCATATGGGCAGAATAAATGAACAAAATACTAGTAGGAATGATCTTCCCTTCCAAATTAGCCTAGTCTAGTTCTTAAAGCGAGAAGCTCAGAGTACCTCTCATGATTTCTATTTTATTCTGTTTATCGTAGGTGCGGACAATTTTAGGTTCACAATACTCTATCACCTTTCTAAAGTATATTGATCTTTTGGTAGGCTTTGAAAGACCTCTTTTTTTTTGCTTTTAGTGTACGACTGAAACTGTGTCAGACTTTATTTTTTTGGGGGGGCTCAAATCACTGCAGATGATGATTGCAGCCATGAAATTAAAAGACACTTACTCCTTGGAAGGAAAGTTATGACCAACCTAGATAGCATATTGAAAAGCAGAGATATTACTTTGCCAACAAAGGTCCGTCCAGTCAAGGCTATGGTTTTTCCAGTGGTCATGTATGGATGTGAGAGTTGGACTGTGAAGAAAGCTGAGCACCGAAGAATTGATGCTTTTGAATAGTGGTGTTGGAGAAGACTCTTGAGAGTCCCTTGGACTGGAGGAGATCCAGCCAGTCCATCCTAAAGGAGATCAGTCCTGGGTGTTCATTGGAAGGAATGATGCTGAAGCTGAAACTCCAGTACTTTGGCCACCTCATGCGAAGAGTTGACTCATTGGAAAAGACCCTGATGATGGGAGGGATTGGGGGCAGGAGGAAAAGGGGACGACAGAGGACGAGATGGCTGGATGGCATCACTGACTCGATGGACATGAGTTTGAGTGAACTCTGGGAGTTGGTGATGGACAGGGAGGCCTGGCATGCTGTGATTCATGGGGTTGCAAAGAGTCGGACACCTGAGTGACTGAACTGAACTGAAAGTCTCATTAAAAATAGACTATTTGTAAAGATTTACAGAGTGGCAGTGGGCTAACTTTTAAACAATGCCAGTCTTTTCCATTTGGCTAAATGCATCAAAGAAGTATTTTGATTTTGATGATTCATGTCTTTTTCAGATAGCTTGCATTAGTCTTTACCCTATTTCTCTCCCACATCCCACTGTGTAATTACTTGTACAAAGTAGATATTTAATAAGGCTGTACTGACTTATCTTAAATTATGTAATAAGTTGTTCCCTGAAATACTCTTCTCTCTACTTCTTTCCCTGGTAAATTTCTCTTATGATCCAGCTCAAATATCATCTCTGAAATTATCCCCCATTCTTACAGGCAAATAATCAGGTCTCTGCCTTTAGAGTATTTCTTTTTTCTATCATATCATCATTATTAGGAGGTATAGCTATTTCTTATCCTTGCCTTTTATCTACCAAGGAGCAGAGCAGGGACTTTAATTTATTCATCTTAGGGTCTCCATACCTTATAGGTGCCTACTGTGTATAAAGTGTTCCAGGTTTGTCTGGCAAATAGTATGACAGTGAGGAAACTCATTCTACAAGCACACTGTTGGCTTATGTTGGAAAACCCTGCCCTCTAAAGGATTTTGCCTCTTTAAAATTTTCCTGAAGTTAGGATATTGCTGTTAGGTGAGCGATAATTAGTTGATAATGGCTCTGTAATCCAACCAGTGGATGGGAAAAGTTAGCCTTTTCGCCTATACCAACCTTTTTTCTTTTCTCTTTTTCAGAAAAATTTATGCAGTTTTTAAAGGTTACAACTTCTTTTAATTAAGCATACAAACATAGTTGATTTTCAATGTATATTTATTAAAAGTACAAGTATCCCCCAGGATGTTAACTCTGACCATTCTTATGGTGGTGGCATTTTTATTTTTTTAACTTTTTGCTCTAGATGTAATTTTTTTTTCATTCTTTGAATTTTCTATTTCATGATCTATTTTAGGAAAAAATTCCATTTTTTAAAAGATACAGTACATGATGTAAACATTTAAGAGAAGTAAATGCTTTGGTACAGTTTGGAACCAGGTAGCTGGTTCAAACGGAGAAGGCTATGGCACCCCACTCCAGTACTCTTGCCTGGAAAATCCCATGGATGGAGGAGTCTGGTGGGCTGCAGTCCATGGGGTCGCTAAGAGTCGGATACAACTGAGCGACTTCACTTTCACTGTTCACTTTCATGCATTGGAGAAGGAAATGGCAACCCACTCCAGTGTTCTTGCCTGGAGAATCCCAGGGACGGGGGAGCCTGGTGGGCTGCCATCTATGGGGTCGCACAGAGTCAGACACGACTGAAGTGACTTAGCAGCAGCAGCAGCAGCTGGTTCAAAATGGACCAGTCCATACTCTGGTAACAAATCTCAGTGGCTTAGGAAAGCAAAAGTATATTTGCTGCTGGCAGACTGGAATTCTTCTACATACAATATTGCACATCCAGTCCACCTACATTTCAAAGTGGTTTCCAAAGTTGCTGCATCCAGAGTAGGGGGAGATGGAAGAAATCAGCCAGTTCTCACCTGCCTTATCACAAGTTATTTGCCAGAGCCAAACCGAGTCACATGGCCCCAAGCTTACTGCAGAGTAGAGTGGAAAATGCAGGGGAGCGCATAGAATACAGTGTGTGCTGAGCATCAGTTGTCTCTGTTAACATGACTACAACTTGTTTCATTTTACAGTTACTGTAACGAATGTATGTTGGATCCAGACTGCGGTTTCTGTTATCAGATGAATAAATCAACCGTCATTGACTCTTCCTGTGTTCCAGTTAATAAAGCATCCACAAATGAGGCAGCCTGGGGCAGGTATGTTGCTCACTACATACCATAAGAATATACAATAAAATTTCAGCTTGAGACTTATTTTTAAACTTACAGAATGACTGCTCTTACACACTCTACTTCTTTTAAATTGGTCTTCTTTTAAAGAATCTTTGTTCTTTACAATACTTTGCAACATTTTCTGATGAGAGTGGGTAAAAATATTCCAACTGTATGCTTCACAAACTTAGCAAATAAACTCAAGCCTAGACTTCAGGAAATCCAAATTCCAGACCCAACTCTGTTGTAATAAGCTACAGGAGTCTGGACCTTGAGGCAAGTATCGCTAAATATTGCCACGGTAGTTTCTCCCACTGGGTATTTTTTAATTACACCAATAATTTCCAAACTCTAAAACTTAAGTGAAAGACATAAAATTGTGAAGTCACAGTGAATTGCTATCATTTTAAATTCTTTAATTCATATTGTACATTTCTGGAAGTCAGAGAAATTAAACAAAATAAGGATAAAGTTGGTAATTATGGACATGTATGAGAAACTGTGAATCTTTCTCTTTATGACAGAGCCCATTGGTTTAGAGTAGGCACATAAATGAAGCATTTGTGTAGAACAAATATCCCGTATTTATGAGCTAACATTCATATTCATGGATACAGAAACATGTAAATATTATTTGACATGGCTTTTGCATTTTAAATTCTCAAAAAAAGATTACCATGCTCTCATGCTGTCTGCCTCCTAATACTGGGGAAGGCAATGAAATCTGTAATAAAGTGCTTATATCTCCTAGGAGCCAGAAAGCATAATGTATCATTATTAATAATTATGCTGTTGTCATTAATCATTTTATTATGGAATTATTCCAAAGTAATAGTAGTAAATTATATGATATTGAGTGAAAATCCAGATCATATTGTAAATACACTGATTAAAAAGAAATATGTAAACGAAATACAATTATTACTTAAAATGAAAACTTGAAAGAGCTTCTTTTAAAAACATCTAGTGTATGCTTTTCATTAGTCAAGCTTTATTAGGAAGTTAATTGATTAATTATTTCTGAATGTAATACTTTATAGTTTTAATCCTTTTGATTTTTTTCAATAGAAGAAGTCTGAAAGTTTCTAGTCAAGAATTATAAACAATTTGAATTATGAACAGTTTCAAACTGTTTGTAGTTTCCTGTACTTCATAGAATTAATTTAAAAACTTATGGGGACACTAAAATTATGTTTATCTCTTTCTCACAAGAAGGTCTATAGGTCGGTGGTCTCAAAATAAGAGTTTTATTCTTTTTGCAACTAACAAACTTTACAACTTTTTAATAGAAATATGTATTACTTCTTTTATTTACACCTATTTTAGATTTTATTTATATTTTTGTACCATTATTTCTGGGCTACACCCACTACTAGAGAAAAGTGAAAATAGATAATACCCAAGAAGAAAAAATACAAAGAACTAAACAAAATATACAAGAAACTTTTATGCTTGTGGAATATTATTAATAGAATAATAACCCAAAAATCTTTAACTCCCACCTTAGAAAGAAAACAGATTTTCTCACTCTTCTCTGTGCTGAGCAGCAATCTTCCTCTTAGCTTGGTCACCATGCTGGGTTACCTCAATCTATCCTACAAAGAAAACAAAAAATGCAGGATGTGTTTATCATGAAAAATTCCTACAACAGATTCTCCAATTGTAGATAAAATAGCATTCATTATAATTTTGTTTATTTTGTTGATAGGTTTTATGCAATTACCTAGAATGGAATTTTCAGGGAAAAATCTACCTTTACCTTGGATTCCTATTCAAGATATACTATTTATAGATGTTTTGGGGACAAGTATTGAGGCAATGCAATGACATAATCATGGATCTCTTTTGTTGGAGTTGCCAAGTCATGTCTGATGCTTTGTGATCCCATGGACTGTAGCACGCCAGGCTTCCCTGTCCTTCACTATCTTTCAGAGTTTGCTCAGACTCATGTCCATTGTGTCAATGATGCCATCAAACCATCTTATCCTCTGCTTCCCCCTTCTCCTGTTGTCTTCAATCTTTCCCAGCATCAGGGTCTTTTCCAGTGAGTCAGCTCTTCACATCAGGTGGCCAAAGCATTGGAATTCTCAGTTCACGTACTTCAAGACTTCATATACTTCAAGACTAGCTTGAAGGATTTTGAGCATTGCCTTGCTAGCATGTGAAACTTTACAGTAATTTGAACATTCTTTGGCATTACCCTTCTTTGGGGATGGAATGAAAACTCTTTTTCCAGTCCTATGGCCACTGCTGAGTTTTCCAAATTTGCTGGCATACTGAGTGCAGCTCTTTAATAGCAACATCTTTTAGGATTTGAAATAGCTCAGTTGGAATCCCATCACCTCCACTAGCTTTGTTGTGGTAATCCTTATAAAGCCCACTTGATTTCACACTCCAGGTTGTCTGGCTAGGTGAGTAACCAAACCATCATGGTTATCCGAGTCATTAAGACCTTTTTTGAATAGTTCTTTTGTGTATTCTTGCCACCTCTTCTTAATCCTTTCTGCTTCTGTTAGATCCTTGCCTTTTCTGTCCTTTATTGTACCCATCCTTGCAAGAAATATTCCCTTGTTATCTTCAGTTTTCTTGAAGGAATCTCTTTTCTTTCCCATTCTGTTGTTTTCCTCTATTTCTTTGCATTATTCACATAAGAAGGTTTCTTGCATATTTTTTTCTTGGGGATGGTTTTGGTCACTGCCTTCTGTACAATGTTACAAACCTCCATCCATAGTTGTTCTGTTTTTTCATAGTTTTTCTGGTAGGCATTCTGTCTACCAGATCTAATCCCTGGAATCTATTCATCATCTCCACTGTATAATCATAAGGGATTTGATTTAGGTCATACCTGAATTGCCTAATGGTTTTCCCTACTTTCTTCAGTTTAAGCCTGAATTTTGCAATAAGGAGCTGATCATCTGAGCCACAGTCAGCTCCAGGTCTTGTTTTTGCTGACTGTATAGAGCTTCTCCATCTTCAGCTGCAAAGAATCTCTATTTGTAGCTGTTTCCTAAAAAACATCAGATAGAAGGGTAATACAATTCGTGATGAAGAGTATGCTGATTTTTATCTCAACATAACGAAAAGCATTTGTCCTTATAATTAACTACAATTAATTTGAAATAAAACTTTGTCAATCAGTATGCTTTTCCATGTGAGCATATGTGCTCAGTTGCTTCAGTCTTGTCCAAGTCTTTGCCACGCTATGAACTGTATGTAGCCTGACAGGTTCCTCTTTGCATGAGATTCTCTAAGCAATAATACTGGCGTGAGTTGCCAGGCCCTCCTCTAGGGGATCTTCCCAACTCAGGGATTGAACCCACATCTCCTGCATCTCCTCATTGCAGATGGATTCTTTACCACTGAGGGAAAGCCTGTTATATTTTAATCAAAAAATTTTTTGTTTATCCCTGTTCTTCAAAAAAGATATACAAATGACAAAGCTCATGAAAAACTGTTCAACAGCACTAATTATTAGGGAAATGCAAGTCAAAACTACAATGAAGTATTATCTCAGATGCCTTAGGATAAAAAAAAATAACAAAGAAAAATAAAACAATAATTGTTGCGGAAGATGTGGAAAAATTGGAAACTGTATGCACTGTAGATAGAAATATAAAATGGTGCAGCCACTACGGAAAACAGTGTGGCGGTTTTTACATAATTTAAGATAGAATTATATGTCATCTAATAATTCCATTTTGGGTATACATCCAAAAGCATTGAAAATAAGGCCTTGAAGTTTTATTTGAATAATGTAAAAAACAGCAGCATTGTTCACAATAGCCAGAAGCTGGAAGCGACTCAAATGCTACTTGACAGACAAATGGATAAGCAAACTGTATATACATACAATTATACATATTTAAAGAAAAGAAATTCTGGCTACTACAACATGAATGAGCCTTGAATACAAGATGATGAGTGAAATGAGCAAATATCGTATGATTCCATTAACATGAGGTACCTAGGGTACTCAGGTTTATAGAGGAAGCATGAAGAATAGTAGTTGCCACAAGCAGAGGGAAGAAGGAAATAGGGAGTTTTTGTTTAATGGTTATGGGGTTTCAGTTTTGGAAAATGGAATGAGTTTTGGAAATTGCTTACACAATAAGGTGACTATACTTACTGCTGAACTATACAGTTTAAAATGATTCAAAATTTAAATAATTAAGATAGTAAATTTTGTGTATTGTGTATTTTACAATTAAAAACTTTTAAAAAGGAAAACCCGTGTTAAAATCATTTAACATACTCCTAGAAAATTCAGTACACTGAACTAATAGAAAATCTTTCCTCCTGCCCATCATCCTCTGCATCTCCCACATGCATCCCACACAGAGACAAATATAGGTTTAATTCACAGCTGAACTTGAGAGAAATGCCCAAATGCTACCAGTGAGAGTGAGAGCAGCAAAAGCCCATGTAGAAACCCAACAGTATACAAGAATATCAGAACAGAAGGCAGTCTAAAAGGTGAGAGGCTAGTGTTTTAGATGCTAAGAAGGCAAAACTCCAAGTCTTGCCTCTAGAAATATGATGGGCCACCTAGCCTCTGAAACAGAGGCAAGAAAATCTGTTGGACTGTGCTGGGCAAAACTCTCTGTGACCCACTTGGGACCTTGAGTTGAAACAGTGTCACACATGTGAAAGCAAAACCAGAAGCCTTTACTATAGGGAAATGTGGCTTCTAATTTCATACTGCCCTTGTGAAGGGGAGCCATCAGTTGAGAAACATGAATAGTAAAAAATAAAAATGTGGGTCCCAAACTGGAGATATCCATAAAGCTAACTTAGCAAACATGCAGTTATCAGAACCCAGGATGTATGAGACTTCCATCGAAAGAAAATATGAGATAGAAGTAAAAAATTTTAAACTATATCAATTTATGAAAAAAAGCTACCATGTGTGACAGACAGAAGAATGAACACAAAAAGAACCCTACATTACCAAAAAAACTTAAGAGCCTTTAAAATAATGTTTAAAAGGAAAAAAAAAAGGATATAGTATAATTTTTTCAATTATACTGAAATTGCACACTTATAATTTGCACAGCATATATGTATTTGTGTATGTATGTGTCTGTAGGAGAGGGGAATGGCAACCCACTCCAGTACTCTTGCCTGGAAAATCCCATGGCTGGAGGAGCCTGGTAGGCTGCAGTCCATGGGGTTGCTCAGAGTCGGACACAACTGAGCGACTTCAGTTTCCCTTTTCACTTTCATGCATTGGAGAAGGAAATGGCAACCCACTCCAGTGTTCTTGCCTGGAGAATCCCATGGACAGAGGAGCCTAACAGGCTACAGTCCATAGGATCACAAGAATCAGACACGACTTAGCGACTAAACCACCTAAACCACCACCAACAGATAAGTACATTAGAATACTTTCTATTTATTTGTCTATGTCTATTCATCCACCTCCTTTTCTCCTGGCTTTCTATACACAAAAATATAAATACTCTATTCTGGAACTTCAAACATCCTGATTCTTTGCTAATTAGGGATACTTGCTTAATGTGCTGATTCAGTGTTTGTTTCCTATAATATAACATGTTCGCTCTGTAATTAGATACATCAAAATAGCTAGATAGATCCTTATTTGGCAATTCATTGTTCTAACTTGCGCTGATTCCTGGTTAATTGTATTCATTCAGCAGATATTTTTCTCAAAGCTGCACTCTGATACAACACCCAGCCTGTTTTCCCAACCACCCACCTCTCTTCTCTATAGAATTCTAGTCAGTCAAAACCCCCTGCTATCACCCTAATATCCATTATGATTTCCCATCTCTTTGCCTTTCCTCATTCTGTGCGTTCTGCCTAGGCTTTATCCTCCTCTCTCTTTTGAATCTCTGCCTCTGACTTCTTCGGATTATTTTTTGCCCAGATCAGATATCACCTTTTTTCCTTGCAGTCTCTTTGATTAGCCTCTGAGAACAATGCTTATTATATCCCCTGTTTTCCTCTAGCACTTAACTGTCTAACATATGATAATTATATTGTGTTATATGATAGTGATTTGAGTTTGGATGTATCTTTTCTCTTAGATGATAAATTCCAGTGTTCATATCCTGCACTATTTTAAATCCCTCAGTGCCTTACCAGACAATTCAATCAATAATTATTTTTTTAAAACTGGAAAAGGCTGCCATCACCAGAAATTATATGAGTTTGAAAGTACCAAAGTTCCAAATGAGAGGATACAATGTTCCCATCATTTTATTTTAGTGATATCATCTGCATTCTGACTTATTTCCAAGAAAGGAAACCTCTAAAGGAAAAATGGGAGTGATATGGTTTTAATAAACAATGTTAAATGTTTACCTGGTACTCATGAAAACACTCAGAAAGTTGTTAAAAAAATAAATATCATGTATTCCTGATATGCATACTATGCATTACTTGTAGTCATACTACATGAAAAAATACCTTTTTTTTAATTGGAGGGTAATTGCTTTACAATGTTGTGTTTGTTTCTGCCATGCAGCAGCATGAATCAGCTGTACATATATCAGCTGTACATAATCAGCTATACATATATCCCCTCCATCTTCTGCCTTCCTCCCACCCACACAGCTCACCCTCTAAGTCATCACAGAGCACCAGGCTGACCTCCCTGCATTATATAGCAACTTCCCATAAGCTATTTTACACATGGTAAAGTATGTATTTGATAATTATTGGAAGAAATATTTAGCACATTTCCTTGAAACATTCATTGGTATACTAGGGAAGCAATATTTCTATGGTGACAGTATATAATATTGACAATATGGAAGTAGACCAAATACCAAAAGGAAGTTTCCCCTTTATCACCTTTTGTGTTTTAATCTGTAAAGACATTTATCAGTTTTGTCTTTAGAAACAGGAATTTATTTTATCATTAACAAAATATGCTGTTGTTGTTTAGCCACTAAGTCATGACCAACTCTTTGTGACCCCATGGACACGCCAGGCTCTCCTATCCTCCACTGTCTCCTGGAGTTCGCCCAAATTCATGTCCATTAAGTCAGTGATGTTATCTGACCAACTGCTGCCCCCTTCTCATTTTGCCTCCAGTCTTTCCTAGCCTCAGGGTCTCTTCCAATGAGTTGGCTCTTCGCATCAGTTGGCCAAAGTTTTGGAACTTCACTTTCAGCATCAGTCCTTCCATTGAATATTCAGGGTTGATTTCCTTTGTATTGACTGGTTTTATCTTCTTGCTGTCCAAGGGACTCTCGAGTCTTCTCCAGCACCACAGTTCAAAGGCATCAATTCTTTTTCACTCAGCCTTTTTTATGGTCCATCTCTCACAATCATACATGACTACTAGAAAAATCATAGCTTTGGCTATTCATACCTTTGCAAGCAAAGTGATATCTCTGCTTTTTAATATGGTGTCTAGGTTTATCATAGTTTTCTTTCCAAGGAGCAAGTATCTTTTAATTTCATGGCTTCAGGCACTGTCTGCAGTGATTTTTGGAACCCAAGAAAAGAAAATCTGTCACTGCTTCTGCTTTTTTCCCTTCTGTTTGCCATAAAGTGATGGGACTGGATACCCTGATCTTAGTTTTTTAATGTTGAGTTTCAAGCCATTCTTTTCACTCTTTTCTTTTACCCTCATCAAGAGGCTCTTCAGTTCCTCTTCACTTTCTGCCATTAGAGTGATATCACCTGCATTTCTGACATTGTTGATATTTCTAGATTCCAGCTTGTGATTCATCCAACCTGGCATTTCACATGATGTCCTCTGCAAAGAAGTTAAACAAGTAGGGTGGCAATATGCAGCTTTGATGTACTCCTTTCCCAATTTGGAGCAAGTCCATTGTTCCATGTCCAGTACTAACTGTTGCTTCTTGACCCACATACAGGTTTCTCAGGAAACAAGTAAGGTGGTCTGGTACTCCCATTTCTTAAAGAGTTTTCCACAATTTGTTGTGATCCACACAGTCAAAGACTTCTGTGTAGTCAATGAAGCAGAAGTAGATGTTTTTCCTGGAATTCCCTTTATCTATCTGATCCAACAGATGTTGGCAATTTGATCTCTCTCTCTCTGTCTTTTCTAAACTCAACTATACATTGGAAGTTTTCAGTTCACATACTGCTAAAGCTTAGCTTGAAGGATTTTGAGCTTTACCAAACTGGCATGTGAAATGAGCACAATTGTGTGGTAGGTTGAACATTTTTGGCATTGCCCTTTTCTGGGATTGGAATGAAAACTGACTTTTCTAGTCCTATGGCCACTGCTGAATTTTCCAAATATGCTGGCATATTGAGTGCAGCACTTTTAACAGCTTCATATTTTAGGATTTTAAATAGCTCAGCTGGAATGCCACCACTTCCAATACCTTTGTTCACAGCAATGCTTCCCAAGGCCCACTTGACTTCACACTTCAGAATGTCCAGTCTAGGTAAGTGACCACATCATTGTGGTTATCTGTCATTAAAACCTTTGTGAATATCTTCTATATATTCTTGCCACTTCTTAATTTCTTCTGCTTCTGTTAGATCCTTACTCTTTTTGTCCTTTATAGGAAAAAACAATAGAATAGGAAGGACTAGAGATCTCTTCAAGAAAATTGGAGATATCAGGGGAATATTTCATGCAAGGATGGGCCCAATAAAGGATAGAAACAAGCTATATCAGTATCTTATGTACAAGATTGATATTTGTATTAGTTATTCATATTTAAAAGGATTTAAAATATTCATGCTGTGCTCCTAAACTAATAACAATATAGTTCAACGTTAATCTTTCCTAGCATTTATTTTGCATCGAGAAGTAACAAAGAATCTAATATAGAATTCTTTAGTCAATTTTGGTTTTTATAATTTTCAATTTTTTATTGATTTATAATCTTTAAGGTGTAGAGCAAAGTGATTCAATTATATATATATATATATATATATATATACACACATACATATATTATTTTTCAGATTCTTTTCCATTTTAAGTTATTGCAAGATACGTAATATGTTCCCTGTGCTGTACAATAGGTCTTGTTTATAGTAGTCTGTTAATCTCAGATTCCATAGTTATCCCTCCAACTCCTTTCCCCTTTGATACCCATAGTTTGTTTTCTACATATGCACATCTCTTTCTGTTTTTTATTTAAACTTTTTATTCTGTACTGAGGTATAGCTGATTAACAAACAATGTGATATTTTCAGGTAAACAACAAAGGGACTCAGCCATATATGTACATGTATCCATTCTCCCCCAAACTCTCCTATCCAACTCTGCCACATTGAGCAGAGTTCCTATGCTATACAGTAGGTCATTTTGGTTATCTATTTTAAATATAATAGTGTGAACATGTCCATCCCAAACTCCCTTACTATCTCTTTTCCCCATCCTTCTCGCAGCAACTATAAGTTCATTCTTTAAGTCTGTGAGTCTGTTTCTGTTTTGAAAATAAGTTCATTTGTATCACTCTTTTAGATTTCACATAAAAGTGATATTGTATGATATTTGTCTTTGTCTGACATAGTTCACTTAGTATGGTAGTCTCTGGGGCCACCCATATTGCTGCAAATGGAATAATTTCATTCTTTTTTCATGGCTGAGTAGCATTCCATTGTGTATATACACCATATCTTCTTTATCCATTCATCTGTTAGTGGCCATTTAGGTTGCTTCCAGTATTGGCTATTGTGACTAGTGCTGCTATGAACATTGAGGTGTACTTATCTTCTTGAATTTGCATTTTCTGCAGATGTATGCCCAGGAGTGGGAGTATTGTATTATATGGTAACTCTATTTTTAGTTTTTTAAACAACCTCCATACTGTTCTCCATAATGTTTGCACCAATTTGTATTCCCACCAACAGTGTAGGAAGGTTACCTTTTCTCCACACCCTCACCAACATTTATTATTTGTAGATTTTTAATGATGGCTATTCTGACTAGTGTGAGGTGATACATCATTGTGGTTTGGTTTACATTTCTCAAATAATTAGAAATGTTGAGTATATTTTCATGTGCCTGTTACCCATATGTATGTCTTCTTTGCAGAAATGCCTGTTTAAGTCTTCTGCCCATTTTTTGTTTGGGTTGCTTGTTTTTGTGTTATAGAGCTATGTGAGCTGTTTGTATATTTTTTAAATTAATCCTTCATCAGTTGCATCATTTGCAAATATTTTCTCCCAGCACATAGATTATCTTTTTGTTTTATTTGTGGTTTCCTTTACTGTGCAAAAGCTTTTAGGTTTAATTAGATCCCATTTGTTTATTGTTTTTTCTTTACTCTAGGAGACAGAGCCAAAGAAAATATTCCTGCAGTTTATGTCAAACAGTGTCCTGCCTTTGTTTTCCTCTAGGAGTTTAAAAGTATCTGGTCTTACATTTAGGTCTTTAATCTATTTTGAGTTTATTTTGGTGTACAGTGTTAGAGAATTTCTAATTTCATTCTTTAAATGTAGCTGTCCATTTTTCCCAGCACCACTTATTGAAGAGACTTTCTTTTCTCTAATGTGTATTCTTGCCTCATTTGTTGGACATTAATTGACCTTAAGTGCATGGATTTATATCTGTGCTTTCTATACTGTTCCATTGATCTTTGTGTCTGTTTTTGTGCCAGTGCCATGCTATTTTGAGGACTGTAGCTTTGTAGTATAGTCTGAAGTCAGAGAGCTTGATTCATCCAGCCCCATTCTTCTTTCTGAAGATTGCTTTAATTTTGATATCTTTTGTGTTTCCATACAAATATAAAAAATTTTTTCTCCTTTTCTGTGAAAAATGCCATTGATAATTTAGTTTGGATTGCAGTGGATCTCTAGATTGCCTTGGGCAGTATGGCTATTTTAACAATATTCATTTATCCAATCCAAGAATAGAAATATGCCTACTCGTCGCTCCAGTCATGTCTGACTCTTTACAACCCTGTGGACTACAGCCCACCAGGCTCCCCTGTCCACAGGATTCTTCAGGCAAGAATACTGGAGCAGCTTGCCATGCTGTCCTCCAGGGGATCTTCCCAACTCAGGGACTGAATGTAAATCTCCTGTATCTCCTGCATTGGCAGGAGCATTCTTTACCCACTGGGCCACCTGGGAAGCCCCAGAAATACATATAGAAATATACATATAGAAATATATAGTATATAGAAATGTGCCATATTGTATGTTAATTTTGTACCCTTAAACTTTATCTAATTCATTGATGAGCTCCAGTAGTTTTCTGCTGCCACCTTTAGAATTTTCTATGTATAATATGTGTAATATCATGTATAATCTATCTATAATAGCATGCCATCTGCAGATAGTGACAGTTTTACATCTCCCTTTTCAATTTGAATTCCTTTTATTTACTTTTTTCTTCTCTGATTACTGTGCCTAAGAGTTCTAAAACTACGTGAGAGTTGATATCTTTGTCTTGTTCCTGTCCTTCGAGTGAATGCTTTCACCTCTTCACCACTGACTGTGATGTTAACTGTGGGTTTATCATACATGGCCTTTATTATGTTGAGATATATTCCCTATATTTTATGCCCAATTCCTAGAGAGTTTTTTCCATCAAGGGATGTTGAATTTTATGAAAATCTTTTTCTGCATATAGTAAAATGATCATATGGTTTTTATTGATTTTATTACTGTGGTGTATCACATTGACTAATTTGTGAGTATTGTAAAGTACTTTAATCCCTGTGATAAATCCTACTTGATCATGGTATATGATCCTTTTAATATGTTGCTACCTTAGGGCTTCCCTGGTATCTCAGCTAGTAAAGAATCTGCTTGCAATGCAGAAGACCTAAGTTCAATTCCTGGGTGAGAGAGATCCACTAGAGAAGGGATAGGTTACCCACTCCAGTATTCTTGAGCTTCCCTTGTGGCTCAGCTGGTAAAGAATCCTGCTGCAAGGAGGGGGACCTGGGTTCGATTCCTGGGTTGGAAAGATCCCCTGGAGAAGGGAATGGCTACCCACACCAGCATTCTGGCCTGAAGAATTCCATGTACCATATAGTCCATGGGGTTGCAAAGAGTAGGATACAACTGAGTGACTTTCACTTTCATGTTAGGTTTGTTAGCATTTTGTTGAGGATTTTTGCATCTGGGTTCATGTGTGATATTGGCCTATAATTTTTTTGTGTGTGTGATATCTTTGTCTGGTTTTGTTATCAGAGTGATGACAGCCTCACAATTTTCCTCTTTAAGCTACATTTTTTTAAATGCTTTTGCTTGAATAATAGTCATTATGCTAGATTAATCCCTTTAAGATCTGTAGCTGTATACTATATGTTCTATCTATCCATAAATAATTTCAGAGATTGTATGCCTCTTGGTTCTTCTCATGTCCAGAAGCTAAGACTCTCCTGGTTTTAGTGACTATCTATATTACAGATTCTGTTGCTGTTTATGTTGCAAAGTGTGCAAATCAGAAAACAACAAACATTTGTGAATAACTCATCTCCCTCCTCGATGTTAGTCTGTCCAATTTCTTGGTTGACATTTAATTACAATAAACACAGTTTAACAGCTTTATATAAGAAAGTAGTAATGTTCAGAATGTTTTGACTATCCTTCATCTGAAGCCAAAACCTTCCATTTCTAGTCACTTCCTTTACCTTCTTCATTTTTAGAAATTCTTCTTCAGTTTGTATCATCTGAAAAGTAGTCTGTGAGTTTTCTTCTCACTGAAGAAAACTGTAGGACTTTTTATATGAGGATAAGGGTAGAGACATGAATTGCATGTACTTCGATCACAGTTTCAGAGAGCCTTATTTAGATTTGACTTTTGTAGATGTATTTTCATAGATGTGTAAATCATATTGGTAATGACACTGATGCTGGGAAAGATTAAAGGCAGGAAGAGAAGGGGACAACAAAGGATGATTGGTTGGATGGCATCACTGACTCAACAGACAAGAGTTTGAACAAACTCCAGGAGATGATGAAGGACAGGGAAGCCTGGCATGCTGCAGTCCAGGGGGTCACAAAAAGTCAGACACAACTGGGCAACTAAACAGAATGATTTTAGGCAAATGATTTTATATAATACTTAGGGCATGATGTTATACCATATATAGAGATACAATTCTCCTTAAAATATATTAAGAAGAAAATCAGTTAGCATTATTTTTTAATATTTATCTATTTATTTGGCTGTAACAGCTTTAGTCATGTCACAGAATCTTCGCTCTTCATTGCAGCATGCAAAATATTTAGTTGCGGCATGCAAACAGTTGTGACAGGGATCTAGTTTCCTGATTAGGGGTCAAACCCAGGCCCCTGCATTGGGAGCACAGACTCTGGACCACGAGGGAAGTTCCAGCTGACATAATTTACCATGCCATGATTTTAACACTTGGAAGGAAACATTATCTAACTGGAAATTAATACCATTGTCTTTTTTATTCCATTTTTATTTTAATTATCTTCTGTTCATGACAAGTGTGTTTGAATGTATTATTGTTCAAAATATCTGCTGTACTGTCTCAGGAAGGATTAGATGTCCATGGCGCATTCAGTCTTATCCACATGACTTGCTCTGGCCAAGGAAATGGAAGTGGAACCAATCTGTGTCACTTCTAAACTAAAACTTTAAGAGAAAGAATTGGCCATATCCCCTTTTCCCTCTGCAGTAAAGTTGGCAGTGTCCCAGAATAGAAGGTGTTCCATTAGCTTTGGTCCCAGAGTACAGACAAGGTGGAGCAGAATCACAACTGACCTCAGATGGACCAGTAGCATGAGCAGCAAATTAGCCTAGTGTATGGCACTTGATTTTGGGGTTCTTTTATTATCTCCATATAACCTACTCACTTCTGACTGATAAAGCAAGATGAACTGTTCTCCCCTGTGCATGTGGCATGAAATTTACTTACATTATAAAAGGAAGCTCATTTTTTAAAACTATTAAATAATATTATGGGGAAAAGTTGGCTTAAAATTCAACATTTGAGAAACTAAGTTCATGGCATCCGGTCCCATCACTTCATGGCAAATAGATGGGGAAACAATGGAAACAGTGACAGACTTTATTTTCTTGGGCTCCAGAATCACTGCAGATGGTGACTGCAGTGATGAAATTAAAAGACTCTTGCTCCTTGGAAGAAAAGCTATGAGCAACCTAGACAGCATATTAAAAAGCAGAGATATTACTTTGCCAACAAAAGGTCCATCTAGTCAAAGCAATGAGTGTGAGAATTGGACTATAAAGAAAGCTGAACACCAAAGAATTGATGCTTTTGAACTGTGGTGTTGGAGAAGACTCTTGAGAGTCCCTTGGACTGCAAGGAGATCCAACCGGTCCATTCTGAAGGAGATCAGCCCTGGGATTTCTTTGGAAGGAATGATGCTAAAGCTGAAACTCCAGTACTTTGGCCACCTCATGCGAAGAATTGACTCATTGGAAAAGACTCTGATGCTGGGAGAGATTGGGGGCAGGAGGAGAAGGGGACGACAGAGATGGCTGGATGGCATCACTGACTCGATGGACGTGGGTCTGAGTGAACTCCGGGAGTTGGTGATGGACAGGGAGGCCTGGCGGGCTGCGATTCGTGGGGTCGCAAAGAGTCGGACACGACTGAGCGACTGATCTGATCTGATCTGATGAGGTAGATACAAAATACTGACTGTAAAATTTATAAAATTCTGTGTTTCTACCTTAAAATGTTTTAAAATAATGTTGAATTTCATCATGGTGACTTACTTGAACTTTCTGTGACTCTTGTTGTTCAGACACTAAGCCACGTCTGACTTTTCACAACTCCATGGACTGCAGCACACTGGGCTTCCCTGTCTTTCACTGTCTGCTGGAGTTTGCCCAAACTCATGTCCATTGACTTGGTGATGCAATCTAACCATCCCATCCTCTGTTAACCGCTTCTCCACCTGTCTTCAATATTTCCCAGCATCATGGTCTTTTCTAGTCTGTGGGCTCTTTGCTCAGGTGGCCAGAGTATTGGAGTTTCAGTCCTTCCAATGAATATGCAGGGTTGATTTGCTTTAGGATTGACTGTTTTTTTGTTTTGTTTTGTTTTTTTCTCTTCCAAGGAGCAAACATTTTTTAATTTCATGGCTGCAGTCAACATCCACAGTGATTTTGGAGCCCAAGAAAAGAAAATCGGCCACTGTTTCCATTTTTTCCCCATCTATTCGCCATGTAGTGATGGGACTGGATGCCATGATCTAATTAAGATCATGTTTTTCTATGACATAGTTGAGGAAAATGTCTCTCAGCTATAAACCCAGTAATCATTAATTTGTTTTATGAGTTTTAAGCCTCATGAAAATATGCCATATATTATTCTTTATTATTCTCTTTTCCAACTTTATTGAGGTATGATTGACAAATGAAAGATTTTTATATTTAGGTTGTATTATATAATATAATTTTCTTAAGGTATAAAACATAATGTTGTATACATTGTGAAATGCCTACCAGCATCAAGTTAATTTTGACATCCAGCACTTCACATAATTACCATTTATATCTTTGTATGTTGTGAGAACATTTAAGATTTACTCTCTAAGCAAATTTCAAATATAAAATTCAGTATTTTTACTGTAATCACCATGGTATACATTAGATCCTCAGAACTTACTACTTGTTTAATTGAAAGTTTATGCCCTTTGACCAACATCTGTCTATTTCTTCCATCCTCCAGACTCTGACAACAACTAGTCTACTCTGGTTCTATGAGCTTGACTTTTTTAGATTCTATATATAAGTGAGATCATACAGTATTTGTCTTTCTGTGTCTGATTTATGTTACTTAGCATAAAACTCTCCTCATTCATCCATATAGTCACAAATAACAGGATAATTCTCTTTTATACTTGAATAATATTCCAGTGTGTCATGTGTTTGTGTATACATATACATATATAAGACCATGTTTTCTTTGTACATCCATGGTGGGACAGTTAAGTTGTTTCCATATCTTGGCTCTTGTGATAAACACTGCGATGAATGCTCTTTTGATGAACAATCTTATTAAAGAATATTTCATTGAAAACTTAAAAATATGATGTGTGATGTGCAGAAACCCATTTATTAAAACACTTGAACTATCCAAACTTTTGAAGCATCAGGGACAGAAAACTATAGTTCAGATAACTATACTGATTTTGGTTTTGTGGGTGCATGCTGATTCACTGAAAACTGCTGAGTACTTGAAAAATCATCTCATTTGTTTCAGCATTGAGCTCTTAGAAAGTAGTTGAATATGCAGAACTATTGTTTGTTGTTGTTCAGTCACCAAATCTTGTCTGACTCTTTGAGATTCCATGAACTGCACCATGCCAGGCTTCCTAGTCCCTCAACATCTCCTAGAGTATGCTCTGACCCATGTCCACTGAGTGGGTGATGCCATCCAGCCATCCCATCCTTTATACCCTCTTCTTCTTATGCCTTCAGTCTTTCCCAGCATCAGGGTCTTTTCATTGAGTCAGTTCTTTGCATCAGGTGGCCAAATTATAGGAACTTCAGCTTCAGCATCAATCTTTTCAATGACTATTAGGGACTGATTTCCTTTAGATTTGACTGGTTTGATCTCCTTGATGTCCAAGGGACTCTCAAGAGTTTTTTCCAGCACAGTTCAAAAGCATCAATTCTTCAGCTTGCAGATTTCTTTATGGTTCAACACTCACATTCATACATGATTACTGGAAAAATCATAGCTTTGAATATACAGACCTTTGTTGGCAAAGTCATGTCTCTGCTTTTTAATATGCTATGTTTGCCATAGCTTTTTTTCCAAGGACCAAGCATCTTTTAATTTCATGACTGAACTCACCATCTGCAGTGATTTTGGAGCCCAAGAAAATAAACTATTCTCTGTTTCTAAGTTTCCCCATCTATTTGTGATGAAGTGATGAGACCAGATACCATAATTTTGGTTTTATAATGTTAAGTTTTAACCAAGCCTTTTCACTCTCCTCTCTCAATTTCACCAAGAGGTTCTTTAGTTTCTCTTTGCTTTCTGCCATAAAGATGATGTAATCTGCATATCTGAGGTTTTCATATTGATATTTCTCCTGGCAGTCTTGATTCCAGCTTGTGCTTCATCCAGCCCAGCATTTTGCATGATGTACTCTACATATAAGTTAAGTAAGCAGGGTGACAATATACAGCCTTGACATATTCCTTTCCCAAGTTGAAACCAGTGTATTATTACATGTCCAGTTCTAACTGTTGTTTCTTGACCTGCATACAGATTTCTCAGGAGGCATGTAAGATGCCTCCTGGTATTCCCATCACTTTAAGAATTTTCCACAGTTTGTTGTGATCCGCAGAGTCAAAGGCTTTGGCGAAGTCAATAAAGCAGAAGTAGATGTTTTTCTGCATTTCTCTTGCTTTTTCTATGATCCAGCACCATGTTGGCAATCTGATCTCTGGTTCCTCTGCCTTTTCTAAATCTAGATTGAACATCTAGAAGTTCACAGTTCATGTACTGTTGAAGTCTCACTTGGACAATTTTATTAGTATATGTTCAATTCAGTTCAGTACAGTTGCTCAGTCGTGTCCAACTCTTTGTGACTCCATGGACTGCAGCACGCCAGGCCTTCCTGACCATCACCAACTCCCAGAGTTTACTCAAACTTAAGTCCATTGAGTCGGTGATGCCATCCAACCATTTCATCCTCTGTCATTCCCTTCTCCTGCCTTCAATCTTTCCCAGCATTAGGATCTTTTCAAATGAGTCACTTGTTCACATCAAGTGGCCAAAGTATTGGAGTTTCAGCGTCAGCATCATTCCTTCCAATGAATATTCAGGACTGATTTGTTTTAGAATGGACTGGTTGGCTCTCCTTGCAGTCCAAGGGACTCTGAAGAGTCTTCTCCAACACCACAGTTCAAAAGCGTCAATTCTTCGGCATTCAGCTTTCTTTATAGTCCAACTCTCACATCCATACATGACTACTGGAAAAGCCATAGCTTTGACTAGACATACATTTGTTGGCAAAATAATGTCTCTGCTTTTTAATATGCTGTCTGTGTTGGTCATAACTTTTCTTCCAAGGACCAAGCATCTTTTAATTTCATGGCTACAGTCACCATCTGCAGTGATTTTGGAGCCCAAAATAAAGTCTCTCACTGTTTCCGTTATTTCCCCATCTATTTGCCATGATCTTAATTTTCTGAATGTTGAGCTTTAAGCCAACTTTTCACTCTCCTCTTTCAATTTCATCAAGAGGCTCTTCAGTTCCTCTTCACTTTCTGCCATAAGGGTGATGTCATCTGCATATCTGAGGTTATTGATATTTCTCCCAGCAATCTTGATTCCAGCTTGTGCTTCATCCAGCCCAGCATTTCACATGATGTACTCTGCATGTAAGTTAAATAAGCAGGGTGACAATATACAGTCTTGACATACTCTTTCCCTATTTGGAACCAGTCTTTTGTTCCATGTCCAGTTCTAACTGTTGCTTCCTGACCTGCATACAGGTTTCTCAAGAGGCAGGTCAGGTGGTCTGGTATTCCCATCTCAGAATTTTCCAGTTTGTTGTGATCACTGTAGATTGAACATTCTTTGGGATTAGAATGAAACTGACCTTTTCCAGTCCTGTGGCCACTGCTGAGTTTTCCCAATGTGCTGCCATATCGACTGCAGCTGTTTAACAGCATCATATTTTAGGATTTAAAATAGCTCATCTGGAATTCCATCACCTCCACTAGCTTTTTCATAGTGATGCTTCCTAAGTTCCACTTTACTTCTCATTCCAGGGTGTCTGGCTCTAGGTGATTGATTATTCCATCATGGTTATCTGGCTCATTAGACCTTTTTGTATAGTTCTTCTGTGTATTCTTGCCACCTCTTCTTAATATCTTCTGCTTCTGTTAGGTCCATATCATTTCTGTCCTTTATTGTGCCCATCTTTGCGTGAAATGTTCTCTTGGTATCTCTCATTTTCTTAAATAGATGTCTAGTCATTCCCCCATTCTATTGTTTCCTTTATTTTTTTGCACAGATTACTTTGGAGGGCTTTCTTTTCTCTCCTTGCTATTCTTTAGAAATCTGCATTCTGATGGCTATATCTTTCCTATCCTTCTTTGCCTTTTGCTTCTCTTCTTTTCTCAGCTATTTGTAAGGCCTCTTCAGACAACCATTTCTTTTTCTGGGGTTGATTTTGGTCTCCGCCTACTGTACAATGTCATGAACCTCCATCCATAGTTCTTCAGGCACTCTTGTCTATCAAATCTAATCCCTTGAATCTATCAGATCTAATCCCTATTTGTCACTTCCACTCTATAATTGTTAGGGTTTGTTTTAGGTCATACCTGAATGGTCTAGTGGTTTTCCTTACTTTCTTAAGTCTGAACTTGGCAATAAAGAGTTCACGGTCTTAGCCACAGTCAGCTCCTGGTCTTGTTTTGGCTGACCATATAGAACTCCATCTTTGGCTGCCAAGAATATAATCAATCTGATATGGGTATTGACCGTCTGGTGATGTCCATATGTAGAGTCATCTCTTGTGTTATTGGAAGAGGTTGCTTGCTATAACCTGTGTATTCTCTTGGCAAAACTCTCTTAGCCTTTGCCCTGCTTCATTTTGTACCCCAAGGCCAAACTTGCCTGTTACTCCAGGTATCTCTTGACTTCCTACTTTTGTATTTCAGTCCCCTATGATGAAAAAGACATCTTCTTTGGTGTTAGTTCTAGAAGGTCTGTAGGTCTTCATAGAACCTTTCAGCTTCAGCTTCTTCAGCATTAGTGTTTGGGGCACAGACTTGGACTACTGTGGTATCTAATAGTTTCCTTGGAAATAAACATAGATCATTCTGTCGTTTTTGAGATTGCACACAAGTAATGAATTTTGGACTCTTCCATAGACTATGAAGGCTACTCCATTTTTTCTAAAGGATTTTTGCCCACAGTAGTAGATATCATGGTTATCTGAATTAAATTCACTGATTCTGATCCATTTATTTCACTGATCCCTAAAATTTCAGTATTCACTCTTGCCATCTCCCGTTTGACCACTTCCAATTTACCTGATTCAATTACCTAACATTCCAGGTTTGTATGCTATGTTGTTCTTTGCAGCATCAGACTTTATTTCCATCACTAGTCATATCCACAACTGGGTGTTATTTTCACTTTGGCTCCATCTCTTCATTCTTATTTCTCTACTCTTCCCCAGTAGCATATTGGTCACCTACCGACCTGGGAAGTTCATCTTTCATTGTCATATCTTTTTGCCTTTCATACTGCTTATGGGTTTCTCAAGCCAATAATACTGAAGTGGTTTGCCATTGCCTTCTCCAGTGAACCACGTTTTGTCAGAACTCTCCACCATGACCCATTCATCTCGGTTGGCCCTACATGGCATGGCTCATAGTTGCATTGAGTTAGACAAGGCTGAGATCCATGTAATCAGTTTGGTTAGTTTTCTGTGATTGTGGTTTTCATCCTTTCTGACCTCTAAAGATAAGGATAAGAGGCTTGTGGAAGCCTCCTGATGGGAAGAACTGGCTTTGGGGGAATCTGGGTCTTGTTCTGATGGACAGGGCCATGATCAGCATAATTTTCTGTTGAGGGGTGGGTCTGTGTTCACTACCTGTTGTTTGGCCTAAGGCCAAGCAATGGTACGGGTATGGTAATGGCAACCTCCTTCAAATGGGCTTATGCCAGCACTGTTGTATTCAGTGCCCCTACCCTGTGGCAGGCCACTGTCAACCCAGGCCTCCACTGAAGATTCTTGGACACTCAAAGGCAAGTCTTGATCAGTCTCATGTCGGGTCACTGCTTCTTTCTCCTGGGTCCTGGTACCCACAGGTTTGTTTGTGCCCTCCAAGAGTTTCTTTCCCCAGTCCTATGGAAGTTCTATAATCAAATCCCACTGGCCTCCAAAGTCAAATTCCCTGGGGGTTCTCAGTCCCTTTCCCGGATCCCCAGGTTAGGAAATCTGGTGTGGGTCCTAGAACTTTCATAACAGTGCAAGAACTTCTTTGTTATAATTATTCTCTAGTTTGTGGGTCATCTGCCTGGTTCACTGTGTGGTGGGGCTACTAGCAACCTCCTCTAAGAGAACTTATGCCACACTCCCTGCCTCCCAGGTCTGCTGCAGCCAGAACCCCTGTCCCCACAGAAAGTCACTGCTGACCCGTCTGTCTGCAAGAGACACTCAAACACTCAAAGGCAGATTTGGCTCAGTCTCTGTGTGATACCTGGTGGCTAAGATGGTAAAGAATCTGCCTAGGTTCCACCCCTAGGTTGGGAAGATCCCCTGGAGAAGGAAATGGCTACCTACTGGAGAAGGAAATGGCTACCCATTCAATCTTGCCTGAAGAATTCCATGGACAGAGATATCCGATATCTTGGAAGCAGTGAACGTTTGGCAAATAATTCTTGATAATAGTGTTACAATTTTGCTCCTTTAAATAAAAATTAAGAAGTAAATAGTCTATGTCTTTTACAGTTAAACCAAGAAACATGTTTAGTGCTGCTGCTTATTTAAGCTTGAATATGTCTATGTGTTTATTTCTGGAACTCAGGAAACAGTCTGTGTCTGTTACCGAGACAGTCTGTTAAGGCAGCTCAGGAAACGGTCTGTCTGTTACAGAGCTTACCCAAGGATCTAGAATGTGCAGAGAAAACAAACAGAAGTTTATCAACATCTGTATATAGATAGATAGATGTTAATATAAGAAGCTCAGAAATGAGTAAAGGTGGCTTAGAATTCAAGCTTATGTAGCATTTTCAACAAAGGACAATAAATTTTAGAAAAGTTTAAAAAGACAAAAGCAAATATCTTGAGTCTCTAGAGGTGGCAAACTATAGGAAGGCAAATAAATGGGAAGCAATGGGAGATCAAGGCTTGTTGGTAAAATTTGTTACATAGGTTCGTCTAGTGCCAACTCCAGGCTGATAAGAGTCTACTGTTGTCCACATGATTAACGTTTGTCCTTCTTGATAGAGAGAGAAGGAGGGATGTACTTCTAAATTTATGTCCTGTTTTTAGGAAAATAAGGGAAAGGCAGAATGCTTTTCCTGGAGAAGGAAAATGGCAACCCACTTCAGTATTTTTGCCTGGGAAATCCCATGGACAGAGGAGCCTGGAAGGCTCCCTGACTGCAGTCCATAAAATAACAAAAGTCCAACACAACTTAGTGACTAAACCACCACCACAGCTTTTGCTGTTTCTTAATTGCCTTTAGATCAAAATAATTTTTATATTAAAAAGGCTATTTTGGCTTGACATATTTTGGTTTCCTTGATTTGGTATAATAAAGAGAGATCACATACCTTAGGGATATCATTTGGGTCAGAGGAGCAGCCCAGGGAAGCTCAGTGGCAGAATACAAATGCAGGAAGTAAATTAGAAAGCATGAGGAGAAGGTAAAGAGCTGGAAAATGTTATCATAAAGATATTCATATTGGAAGGGCAAAGTAGATAAGAATCTGGAGAAATAGAATGAAGATAAAATAGTGCAAACATAGACAAGTTCCAGGAAGGCAGCTCAGGAAACACAGTGAACATAGGCAGCCTTTCCTGTGGTTAAGTTTTTTCTCATCTGCAAATCTCTCTTATCTGGGCAAGAAACTGCCTTTGAAGTAAGCAGAATTGTTCTCGGTGTTGGAAAAGTCTCATAAAATTAACAGCTTTGGATTTTTCTTACAGATTTAATGTTTTACAGCTATATATTAGGGCTTCCCTTGTGGCTCAGTCTGTAAAGAATCTGCCTGCAATGCAAGAGACCCTAGTTCGATTCCTGAGTCAGGAAGATTACCTTGAGGAGGGCATGGCAACCCACTCCAGTATTTTTGCCTGGAGAAACTCCATGGACAGAGGAGCCTGGTGGGCTACAGTCCATAGGGTCACAAAGAGTCGGACATGACTGAGCCACTGAGCACCGCACAGCACAGCACAGTAGTATATATTAATATATTGTGTGTGTTGTGTGTGTTAGTCGCTCAGTCATGTTCAACTCTTTGAAACCCTGTGGATTGTAGCCCACCAGGCTCCTGTGCCCATGGGATTTTCCAGGCAAGAATACTAGAGTGGGTTGCCATTTCCTTCTCCAGGGGATCTTCCCAACCCAGTTATTGAACCTAGGTTCTCCTGCATTGCAGGCAGATTCTTTACTGTCTGAGCCACCAGGAAAATCATTAATACATTGGGTATAGATATTTCTTAAATATATATTTAACATATAAAAAAACTAAAGATAAAATACTATGTATAAAATCAGATATTATTATCTACTTTGTACAAATAACTTTATGAATGTAGATGAAGTGTAGTATAACTTTGTTTAATTAAACTGCTTTACAGTCATCAGTTTCTTTTCTCAACTGGTTTCTATCAATTCTTCATGTCTTATAGTGCAACCATTTCATTTCAGGCAAGGAACTGTTTTCTGCTTTAGATGAGGAGGTGATATAATATAAATTACTGAGAGCCTAAATTTTTAGAATATGTAATCCACAACTGGGAGCTGTCAGAGCCCTTCTAAAATTGAAACAGAAATGGAGCTTATCACACTGTGAATTTACTTGTGATTTGTAACAGCAGTGTTACCTTGACTGATGATCTTCTTCATCACACCCCACATATACACACCACTCCTAAAATGAGTGACATAAAACTGGTTGTGAATTAATCTGAATCTTTGGAAAGACACTTTCTAGCCCTTGTGAACTGGAGTACTCCTGAGTGAGATGTTCAAAGAAGTTAGTATTTTCCCAGTACCATTCATTCTTCTTTATCTCTCAGCTCAAAGAATTGAATGAGATATTCTGTGCGTGCTGTTTTATAAAGAAAAGTCACTCACTACCTACGTATTCTTTTCCCTTCATTCAAGAAGTTTGTGACTTTTGGCATTCTAAAATTGTGAATAACCCAAACTACAGTGGAATAATAATATACTTATCCAAGAGAAATGATCAGGCACACCTCATGTATTTGATATAAAACAAGTTCAGACCATCTGATCCTCTATACCTTATTTTTTTATTAAATTCTTTCAAACTCTTAAAATTAATAATATTCAGAGTTCTAAATTCAATAAAGCATTGCTTATCATCAACTTACACCTAAGAGTTAAGTAGAATGAAAATGAATGGATAGAGGTTCTGGCAGCATAGCCCATAGAGACGTAGGGAAGGACAGGTTTGTTTGTATTTGTTTGTTTGCTTTTTAACCTAGTGTTTTTTTTTTTAATTTATATGAATTTTCCTTTATATTCTAAAATATAGCATGTTCAGCTTAGTATTATAACTGTTATTACTTATCCATTAATTTTTCTAAACAACCCAGCCTACCATCTCATACTTTATCCCATCATTTAAAAAAGGAAAATCTTTGTTCTTTGGAAATATGCTTTTATTCTGTAGAACATGTGGTAATTTCAGAAGCATACAATAAAAAACATAGACCCATCCTGGAAACAAACACTCAGTTCACTAAAATTTTAAGAGGAATAGGCAAACTCTAGTGAAACTATTTCAGGCTTTTTCATTAGAATACCTGTGCCTCATTGATTTAAATGCTATAGTTAGAATTTTGTCAACACTGGATCTACAGTATAGCTAACTGAATAATACTTGAACATCTAATTAAATTTCTTGAACAAAAATATTGCTCTGAACAAAGAAGAAAATATTTTGTAAGCCTCTGGATTTATAATATTACCAATTGATTTGAAATGTAAACACTGAAAGTTTATTTTACGTCTCCAGTTTTTTTGGCTACATTTATTTTATATGTGGCTGTCTTATAGACTGATATAATTTATCAACTAAAATAGCAGTTAATTATTTTTTCCAGACTGGAAATATGGGAAGTTATTTCATTATAGCTAGCATATAATAAGATACTTTCCCCCTATTATTTCAAAGCACCCTATTCTCAGCCACTTAAATATTACTGCTCTCCAATACTTTATCTATAACCTACAATTATTTATGTTGCATTATGCTTATTTATATACCTGTTTTCCTCTAACTATCATCAAACTGGAAGTGTCTCAAGGGTAGAGTTGAGATAATATTGTTCTATCTGCCAGATATTTTGCCTGGCCCGTAAGAATCTCTCAGTATGTGTGACTATTGTTGAAAGTATAGTAATAAAATGAGAGTCCAGCCACCAGTCCTCTAGGTGTTTTGACAAAGAATCTGTCAATTTCATTCTTCTGGATGATTTTGTGTCATATGGACAAGGCCAGACTTTTTTGAGAAACTTAGAGTAGAAACGTCAGTAGTTAGCAATAAAGGTCATGATATCATCATATCCACTATAGCTCACAGGATTCTAAGCCTTATTCTATTTCCTCTTTTTCTATTTCTGACTCATAGTTGAGTATATGGGATTTTGGATGTTTTTTTCAAAGTTCTAAAATCAGTTGCTCTCTGGTATAACAGAAAGAAAGAACAATATGGAGTCAGAAGACTGATTTTTGTCTGTACTCAGTAACTAACCACAGTATGCCCTTGGGTCATTTTACTGTCTTTCATCGATTTGCTTATTGTTAAAAGGAAAGGAACGATTTTACTCGCCATGCAGAATCATTGAAAAATCAAATGAAAATATGTGTAAAAAGAATATATACACTTGATTAAAAAGACCTGATTATAAATCTCATTTCCACAATCTATAGATAACTTCTATAATCTGAGCTAACTTCCTGATTTTACTGTGTAAACTGGAATTGCATACCTATTTGGCAAATATAAAATTTTTAATTTTCTTTCTTAAGCATGAAAGTATTTTGAGGTAAAAAGAGTTATTTTCCCTATAAATGCATTTTTAAGTTTGTGAGAACTTTTGTCAATTCATTTTCACTGAATCTTACACAGTTATGCTTAGTATTATCAGAATTTTTATTAAATTTCTTTGGTGAGTATGTTATTTGATGACATAATAATATCAGTTCAAGCCTTCTTTTATTTTTCTCAAAGTAATAGATGTTCCACTTTATCCTCTATTTGCAAAAAGTTTAAGCTGGTAAAAAAAAAAAAAGGTACACTGAAGAAATTATAAATAATTCATTAAATGTTATTAATAAGTGTATTCCTCATAAATGGTCAACTGCCATCTCTACATGTAGCTCATTTTCTTGAGTGGTAAAGTAATGACACTCAAACTCCAGTAGTACAATCTACCCCAGAATGACTGGTTAGTTTTTTGAAGTCTTGTCCCTACTCTTCACATTTTACATTAATTTAGCCCTACTTGTCCTAAAGAAATAAACAATATTGTGCGGGCAAAATTTAAGAGAATATTCATGAGCAGTTTTCCACCTCTTGAAAGAAGTGATTATGTCCTTACACCATTTGGCAATATAATATTGGTGAAGCAATAGGAAATCACTCATACTGGAATTTGTCCAAAGTTGAAATTTTAAAATATGGAGTTACCTAAGATTTGTCAGGGTAGGTATAAGAGAATTTCCAAGATTGACATTCTTCAGTATAAAATGGAAACCCCAGTTCAAAAATGTATACAGTGTAAGAGCTCTATTTAATTAAAATTTCAAATTAAATCTTTTAAATTATTATTTTTAATTTTAAATCAAATGGAAGTAGTGGTGGAATTCAGAGATGGTGGTAGTAGCAGCAATGTTTTTAAATCTCCCTGAACTCTTTCATTCCTACTATCTGAATAAAAGCAAACAATTGAAAGGAATGACCTTATTTGAATCTTAATTCAAACAAACTGAAAAAAAAAAAATCTTTTAACAATTCAACCAGAGAAATCTGAACAGTGATTGGCTATTTAATGATATTAAGAAATTGCTAATTTTTTAGATGCAGTAATTATATTGCTTTTATATTTTTAACAGTCCTTGCAGAGATACATATTGAAATAGTTACAGTTGAAATATAGATACTGCAGATTTGGTTCCAGATCATTGCAGTAAAGCAAATATCACAATAAAGAGAGTCGCACAATTTTTTGTTTCTCAGTGCATGTACACGTTATGTTTGCACTATACTGCAGTCTATTAAATATGCAATAGCATTATGTCTAGAAAACAATGTAATTATCTTAATTTTAAAAGCACTTTATTGCTGGAAAATGTTAACCAAAATGTTAAGACAGAGTTGCTACAATCCTTCAATTTCTAAAAAATTAAGTATCTGTGAAGCACAATAAAAGGAGGTGTGCCAGTAATATTATCTGGAATTTGCCTATAAATAATCTGAGAGAGATGAGAATTAATGGGTGTGTAGATTTGGGGGGATTTAGGAGGAGAGGCTGCACCACACTGCTTATGGGATCTTAGTTCCCCACATAGGGATTGAACCTTGGCCTTTGGCAATAAGGCTATGGAGTCCTAACCACTGGACCTCCAGGGTAATTTCCCAGTGGGTGTTTAGATGAAACAGAATTGTCTTTGCATTTATAGTTGTTGAAGGTCTTTATTATGGATATATCAGATTAATAATACTCATCTTTTGAGTACATATGAGCATATTTGTAGTAAAAGAAAAAGTTAATGTTATATCAAAATAACTTGATTTTAGTTTAGATCAATGACTAAAAATTAAAATACAAAATGATAGTTAAGCAAATAGAAGTGATGAAGTAGAATATGAAAATATATGTAGTTAAGGCAACAGAAATCATTAAAAAAGAAGAGAAAAATAACAAAGGTCAGATAAGAGAAATACAAGACAAACAGATGGTAGATTTAAACTAATTGTATTAATAAACTACTTTAACTGTAAATGATCTAGAAACTCCAAATGAAAATGAGAAACTGTCCAAGTAGATTTGGCTAACAAACACATGAAAAGATGCTCAACAACACTCATTATCAGAGAAATGCAAATCAAAACCACAATGAGGTACCATCTCATGGCTGTCAGAACAGCTGCCATCAAAAAGTCTACAAACAGTAAATACTGGAGACGGTGTGGAGAAAAGGGAACCCTCTTACACTGTTGGTGGGAATGCAAACTAGTACAGCCACTATGGAGAACAGTGTGGAGATTCCTTAAAAAACTGGAAATAGAACTACCATATGACCCAGCAATACATACCAAGAAAATCGGACACACACACCAAGAAAACCGGAATTGAAAGAGATGCATATACCCCAGTGTTCATTGAAGCATTGTTTATTAAGCTAGGACATGGAAGCAACCTAGATGTCCATCAGCAGATGAATGGATAAGAAAGTTGTAGTACATATGCACAATGGAGCTATTAAAAAAAAAAAAACATGCATATGAGTCAGTTCTAATGAGGTCGATGAAACTGGAGCCTATTACACAGAATGAAGTAAGGCAGAAAGAAAAGCACCAGTATATTAATGCATATATATAGAATTTCAGTTCAGTTCAGTTCAGTCACTCAATTGTGTCCGACTCTTTGTGACCCCATGAATCACAGCATGCCAGGCCTCCCTTGAATGACGAACCTATATGCAAGACAGCAAAAGAGATACAGATGTAAATATCATTGGACTTTGTGGGAGAAGGCAAGGGTGGGGTGATTTGAGAGAATAGCATTGAAACATGTGTATTACCTTATGTGAAATAGATGACCAGTCCAAGTTCGATGCATGAAACAGGGTACTGAAAGCTGATGCACTGGGACAACCCAGAGGGATGGGATTGGGAGGGAGATAGGAGGGGTTTCAGGATGAGGAGACACATGTACACCCATGGCTGATTCATCTCAATGTATGTCAAAAACCACCACAATATTGTAAAGTAACTAGCGTCCAATTAAAATAAATAATTTTTTTAAAGCAGTATTTAACTATTTTCTGTCTAGGGGAGAAAAAGCAATTTAAATATAGAGACATTTATGAGTTTAGAAGAGAAGGGATAGGAATATCATTAGATACAAAGAGAGACACTTCATAATAATAAAAGGGCCAATTCATCAAGAAGACATAAAAATCTTAAATGTATATTTCTCTAATAGCAGAGTTCAAAACTGCATAAAGCAAAAACTAGATCCAAAATTATAATTGGAGTTTTTCACCACTCTCTCAGTAGTTTATAATACAGACAAAAATAATAAAGATATGGAAGACTTGAACAGTACTATCAGCCAATGAGACCTAGCCAACTTTATATTTATAGAACATTTCACCCAACAATAGCACAATACATACTCTTTTCAATGGAACATTACTAAGGCCTGTAGTATTCTGAGTTATAAAACAAGTTTCAGGAAGTGTTAAATAATTAAGTTCATATAAAGTGCATTCTCAGACCACAATAAATTTAACTTCAAAATCAATTTTAAAAAAAGTTTTCACAAAAATTTTCTACATATAGGAAATTAAACAACACACTGCCAAGTAGCCCATGGTGTAAAGAAGTCATAGGGTAAATTAGAAAATATTTTCAACCCACTAAAAATGAAAAGACATCAAAAATCTTGGGATGCAGCTTAACGCAATGCTTGGGGCAAAAGTATGGTTTGCAGTAATTATATTAGAAATTAAGAAAGATCTAAGATCAATGATCTAAAAATTTCCAATTATGAAGCTAGAAAATGAAGAGCAAATAAAACCCATAGTAAGTAGAAGAAAAGAAAGGATACATAAAAATCAATAAAATAGAAAACAGGAACAATAGATAACATAAATATAATCAAAAGCTATTTTTAAAGAGCAATACATTTGATTAAGTTATACCTCAACTCATCAAGGAGTAAAAAACAGAGCGAACATATAACTCATTAGAATTGAAAGAGAAGACTTAGATGAAGTGGACAAAACCTTAGAAGACACAAATTATCAAAACTGACACACACAAAAATTGAAAACTTAAATCACCTTATATCTATTTTATTGATTTATCCTCTGAAATCAATCAATATAATTCATCTTACAATAGATTAAAGGTAAAAGTACTTATAATCATCTCAGCATATACAGAAAAAGTTTTTGATAAAATTCAATACCAATTTGTGATTAAAAATATTCTCAAAGGATAGTATTAGAAGAAAGCTTCCTAAAACTGAAAAGATATTTGTGGGAAAACCATACCACTAACATCATACTTTATGGTGAAAACAGTATTTTCCCTCTAACATTGAGAACAAGGTAAGAATATCTATTTCTACTACTTCTATGAAAAATTTTATTGGAAATCTTAGCTGGTATAATAAGGAAAGAAAAAGCATGCAAGCTGGAAAAGGTGTATTCTATTTTCAGATTATACTATTTTTACACAAGAGCTATTAAAACAAATAAATGATGTTCCGTTCGATTCAGTTCAGTCAGTCAGTCATGTCCCTTGGAGTGGGAAATGGCAAACCTCTCCAGTATTCTTGCCTGGAAAATTCCATGGGTTTGCAAAGAGTCAAACATGACTGAGCCACTGAGCATACACACACATCAACATCATACAGTGTGAGATGGTTCCTTTGTCTCCCCCCTTCAGTCTACATAACTCAACAAAGGATCACAAAACACCAAGATACTGGAGAGACCTGTGCATTTGAACATGGGTAGATTGGAACACATAGAGGAGGCAGAACCAGGGAAACAGTGGTGCCCCAATCCTGGTCCTTGGCTGCAATGGAGACACCCATGATCCCAACTCTCCCCACCACTTTCTCCCTCCCATAGTGGTGGTGCCCATGACCCAGGTGACCCCAGACATGGCAGAGGAGCCCTCCATCACCATGCCCTCAGGGTGACAACAATACCATTAATAGCGGCAGCAGCACCCAAGGTACCAGGAACCCTGGAGGAACTAGCAGCAAAGACAAGGGCACAAGGGACACTTCTGGCAGAAGCAGTAGAGGGTGGAAAGTGCTGGTTCTCCAGTGCATCCAGAAGCAGCCCAGATGAGGGATACCAAAAACTTGTGTTATAATGCCACCTACTGAAAAACAAAGGCCTCTAATTATCAGTCTGTTCAATTGTTAAAACCAGAACTTTACCATTCCATTTACCATTGTATCAAAAAGAATAAAATACCTAGGAATAAGCCTGCCTAAGGAGACAAATGACCTGTACTTTGAAAACCATAAGATGCTGATGAAAGAAATTGAAAAAGACACAAACAGATGGAAAGATATATCGTGTTTGTGGATTGGAATAATCAATATTGTCAAAATGACTATACTACCCAAGGCAATCTACAGATTCAAAGCAATCCCTATCAAAAGAATTTTAGAATTTGTATAGAGACACAAAAGGCCCCAAATAGCCAAAGCAATCTTGAGAAAGAAACATGGAGCTGGAAAAATCAGGCTCCCTGACTTCAGACTATACGACAAAGTTACAATCATCAGAACACTACAGTACTGGACCAAAAATATAAATATAGATAATAGAACAGGATAGAAAACCTGGAAATAAACCCACACACCTATCGTCAGTTAATCGATGACAAAGGAGGAAAGACTACACAACATTGGAAAGACATTCTCTTCAACAAATAGTTCTGGAAAAATTGCACAGCTACATGCAAAAAAAAAAAAAAAAAAGAAGAAGTTAGGTTATTCTTTAGCATCATACACAAAAATAAGCTCAAAATTGGTTGAAGACCTAAATGTGAGACCAGACACTGTAAAACTCCTAGAGGAAAACGTAGGCAGAACACTTTCTGACATAAACCACAGCAATATCTTTTTCAACCCATCTCCCAGATAATGGAAATAAAAACAAAAATAAACAAATGGGGCCTACTTAAACTCAAAAGTGTTTGCATAGCAAAGGAAACAACAAACAAAACAAAGAAAACCCACAGACTGGGGGAAAATATTTGCTCAAATAATGTGACCAACAAGGGACTAGTTCTCAAATTTACAAACAGCTCGTGATGCTCAACAGCATTAGAACAACCCAGTCCATAAATGGGCTGAAGACCTAAATAGATATTTCTCCAAATAAGAAATACAGATGGCCAATAGGCACATGAAAAGATGTTCAACATTGCTCATTATTAGAGAAATACAAGTCAGAACTACAATGATATAGCACATAATACCAGTCAGAATGACTATCATCAAAAAATCCACAAACCAAGAAATGCTGGAGAGGGTGTGGAAAGAAGGGAACCCTCCTACACTATTGGTGGCAATGTAAATTGGCATAGTCATTATGGAGAACAGTATGGAGGTTCCTTAAAAAACTAAAAATAGAGCTACCATCAGGTCAGATCAGTCGCTCAGTCGTGTCCGACTCTTTGTGACCCCATGAACCGCACCATGCCAGGCCTCCCTCTCCATCACCAGCTCCGGAGTTCACTCAGACTCATGTCCATCGAGTCAATGATGCCATCCAGCCATCTCATCCTCTGTCGTCCCCTTCTCCTCTTGCCCCCAATCCCTCCCACCATCAGAATCTTTTCCAATGAGTCAGCTCCTCGCATGAGGTGGCCAAAGTACTGGAGTTTCAGCTTTAGCATCATTCCTTCCAAAGAAATCCCAGGGCTGATCTCCTTCAGAATGGACTGCTTGGATCTCCTTGCAGTCCAAGGGACTCTCAAGAGTCATCTCCAACACCACAGTTCAAAAGCATCAATTCTTCGGCGCTCAGCCTTCTTCACAGTCCAACTCACATCCATACATGACCACAGGAAAAACCATAGCCTTGACTAGACGGACCTTTGTTGGCAAAGTAATGTCTCTGCTTTTGAATATACTATCTAGGTTGGTCATAACTTTCCTTCCAAGGAGTAAGCGTCTTTTAATTTCATGGCTGCAGTCACCATCTGCAGTGATTTTGGAGCCCAGAAAAATAAAGTCTGACACTGTTTGCACTGTTTCCCCATCTATTTCCCATAAAGTGATGGGACCGGATGCCATGATCTTTTTCTGAATGTTGAGCTTTAAGCCAACTTTTTCCCTCTCAACTTTCACCTTCATCAAGAGGTTTTTTAGTTCCTCTTCACTTTCTGCCATAAGGGTGGTGTCATCTGCATATCTGAGGTTATTGATATTTTTCCCATCAACCTTGATTCCAGCTTGTGTTTCTTTCAGTCCAGTGTTTCTCATGAGGTACTCTGCATATAAGTTAAATAAACAGGGTGACAATATACAGCCTTGATGTACTCCTTTTCCTATTTGGAAACAATCTGTTGTTCGATGTCCAGTTCTAACTGTTGCTTCCTGACCTGCATACAGATTTCTCAAGAGGCAGATCAGGTGGTCTGGTATTCCCATCTCTTTCCGAATTTTCCACAGTTGATTGTGATCCACTCAGTCAAAGGCTTTGGCATAGTCAATAAAGCAGAAATAGATGTTTTTCTGGAACTCTCTTGCTTTTTCCATGATCCAGCGGATGTTGGCAATTTGATCGCTGGTTCCTCTGCCTTTTCTAAAACCAGCTTGAACATCAGGAAGTTCACGGTTCACATATTGCTGAAGCCTGGCTTGGAGAATTTTGAGCATTAATTTACTAGCGTGTGAGATGAGTGCAATTGTGTGGTAGCTACCATATGACCCTGGAATCCCACTCCTGGGCATATATCCAGAGAAAAACATGATCTGAAAGGATATATGCACCCCATTGTTCATTACAGCACTGTTTACTATAGCTAAGACATGAAAGCAACCTAAATGTCCATTGACAGAGGAATGGATATAGAAGATGTAGTATATATACAATGGACTATTACTAAGCCATTAAAAAGAATGAAATAATGCCATTTGTAGCAACATGGATGGAACTAGATATTGTTAGACTGAGTGATGTAAGTCAGACAGAGAAGGAGAAATTTCATATGACATCCCTTGTATGTGAAATTGAAGAAGAAATTATGCAAATGTACTTACTTACAAAACAGAAAGAGACTCACAAACTTAGAAAACAAACTTATGGGCTCCAGGGGGAAGAATGAGGAGAAAGGATAGTTAGGGAGTTTGGGATGGACATGGACAGAGTGCTATATTTAAAGTGAATAACCAGCAAGGACCTATTGTATAGTGCATGGAACTCTGCTCGATGTTATTGTGGCAGCCTGGAAGGGAGGAGAGTTTGGAGAAGAATGGATATGTGTATATGTATGGCTGAGTCCCTTCACTGTTCACCTGAAATTATCATGATACTGTTAATAAGCTATACCCCAGTAGAAAATAAAAAGTTTAAAATAAAAAAATCAAGTTCAATTCAGTTCAGTAGCTCAGTCATGTCCGACTCTTTGCAACCCCATGAACCACAGCATGCCAGGCCTCCCTGTCCATCACCAACTCCCGGAGTTTACTCAGACTCATGTCCATTGAGTTGGTGATGCCATCCAACCATCTCATCCTCTGGCATCCCCATCTCCTCCTGCCCAAAGCTTTGCCTAAAAAGAAAGTTGCTTGCTATTCAATTTGCTATTCAAATATACCAACAGAAGAATGATTCATCTAGCACCATGAAAAACCACAATAACACAGTATCACACACAAACACACACAGAGAAATAATAATAATAAACTTCTGAAACCAAACTTAAAGTCTGGTAAGGTTGGTATCTTAACTAATAAAGAACTCAAAATAGCTATCATGAAGAAACTCAACAAGCTAAAAGAAAACTCACAAAGGCAATTCAGTGTGTTCAGGAATAAAATTAATTATCAAAAGGGATACTTTGCTAGAAATTGAAACTATAATAAAGAACCAAATAGAAATTGTGGAGCTGAAAATTTCACTAATTGAGCTGAAAAATTCTTGCAAAGCATTGGAAATAGTACTGACCATATTGAAGAGAGAATTAGCAACCTCGAAGATAAAAATCTAGAAGTGATTTAAATAGAGAGAGAACTGATTAAAAAAAAAAAAAAGACACCCTATAATAACTATTGCACACCATTAGAAAAGACAACATAAGGATAATGAGTATCCCAGAAGAAGAAAAAGAAGGTAACAGAATTTATTTGAAAAAGTAATAACTGAGACCTTTCCAAACCCAAGGATAGAACTATGTATTCAAATCAACAAAGCTAACATAACACCTAATTATCTAAATACAAAGAGATGTTCTCCAAAATATAATGTCAATCATAAGGAAAGAATTTTAAAGGCAGCTTTGGCAAAAATGGGCACCAGTTAGGCTGATATCCCAGTAGAGTATCAGTGCATTTCTCAGAAGAAACTCTATAGGCCAAGAGAGAATGAAATGAAGAATGAAAACTGAAAATATTGAAAGATTAAAAAACTTATCAGCCAAGAATATACCAGTGAAGTTATCATTCAGATATAAAAGAGAAATTAAAGGCTTCCCCAAGACAGGCAAAAGCTGAGGGAGCTCATCACCACTAGACCTTCCTTATAAGAAATGTTGAAATGAACCTTTCTACCTGAAATGAAATTGCAAAGATACATAAAACTTGAGTAAGTTGATAAATAGAGTCAGAAAATTACATTTCTACATCAGAAAACGAAGATCATGGCATCCGGTCCCATCACTTCATGGGAAATAGATGGGGAAACAGTGTCAGACTTTATTTTTCTGGGCTCCAAAATCACTACGGATGGTGACTGCAGCCATGAAATTAAAAGACGCTTACTCCTTGGAAGGAAAGTTATGACCAACCTAGATAGCATATTCAAAAGCAGAGACATTACTTTGCCAACAAAGGTTCGTCTAGTCAAGGCTATGGTTTTTCCTGTGGTCATGTATGGATGTGAGTTGGACTGTGAAGAAGGCTGAGCACCAAAGAATTGATGCTTTTGAATGTGGTGTTGGAGAAGACTCTTGAGAGTCCCTTGGACAGCAAGGAGATCCAAGCAGTCCATTCTGAAGGAGATCAGCCCTGGGATTTCTTTGGAAGGAATGATGCTAAAGCTGAAACTCCAGTACTTTGGCCACCTCATGCAAGGAGCTGACTCATTGGAAAAGATTCTGATGGTGGGAGGGATTGGGGGCAAGAGGAGAAGGGGACGACAGAGGATGAGATGGCTGGATGGCATCACTGACTCGATGGACGTGAGTCTGAGTGAAGTCCGGGAGTTGGTGATGGACAGGGAGGCCTGGCGTGCTGCAATTCATGGGGTCACAGAGTCGGACATGACTGAGCGACTGATCTGATCTGATCTGATCTGATGTCAGAATAAGTTATTAAGCAATTATAGCATAAATGTTGAAAGAAAGCTTTAAAAATGACCTCAATTTGGCAACAAACTTGCAACATAAAAGGGGGTAATTTGTGACAATAAAAGGGGAAGAAGAAAAGGATGAAACCTGAAGATAAAATTCTATCTTAAGGGGAAAAAAAAAAAGGACTATAAATAAATATTTATATATATATTTATATAAATCTCCTGGTAACCACAAAGCAAAAATGTAGAACAGACATAAAAACATTTAAAAATTTAAAAACATAAAAAATTATGGAGAACCACCAAAGTAAAATAGCAAACAGAAATTCAAGGAAAAATAATCAATGGAGATATTGAGCAACCAGTAAACAAAAGATAAAATGGCAGTTCTAAGTCTGTATCTGTTGGTAATGACCCTAAATGTAAACAGACTGAATTCACCAATCACAATACAGATTATGTCTGGTTGGATTAAAAGCAATATCCAACTATACACTTCCTCCAGGAGACTCAGCTCAGCTCTAAGGACAAACATAGGCTAGAAATGAAGTGATACTTCGAGCAGCCAAAAGAAAGCAGGTGTAACCATACTCACATCAGAAAGGAACGACTTTATGCTAAAGAAGGTATTAAGAGACAAGGATGGATATTAAGTCATGATATATATTAACATGTATGCACTTAACATAGGAATGTCAAAATAAATAAAACAGTTATTAACACATCTAGGGTAAAAGCTGGCAGCAGTACAATAATCATAAGAACATTTAACACCCCATTACATCAATGGAAGAGATTCCCTGGTGGCTCAGATGGTAAAGATCTGCCTGTAATGCGGGAGACCTGGGTTCTATCCCTGGGATGGAAAGATCTCCTGGAGAAGGAAATGGCAACCCGCTCCAGTATTCTTGCCTGGAAAATCTCATGGACAGAGGAACCTGGCAGGCTACAGTCCATGACGTTACAAAGAGTCAGACATGAGTGTGCAACTTCACTTTCACTTTCTTTTCACTTACATCAATGGATAGATAATCCAGAGAGAAAGTCAGCAAAGAATATCAGCCTTAAACATTATTAGGTCAGGTGGACTTAATACATGTATACAGTACATTCCATCCAAGAGCAGCAGAATATACATTCACAAGTACACATGGAACAGTCTCCAGAATAGATCACATGTTAGGCCACAAAACAAGTCGCAGTAAATTTAAGAAGTTTGAAATGATATTAAATGTCTTTTCTGACCACAACAGTAAAAATCTAGAAATCAGCAATAAGAAGAAATGAAGATTTCTCAACACAAATGAAAATATGACATACCAAAATCTGTGGAAGGCAGCAAAAATGCTGCTTAAAAAAAACTTTTATAGCAATATAGGCCTACCACAATCAATGAGCTAAATGTCAAATACACAATCTTAGCTTATGCCTAATGGAACTAGAAAAAGAAGGAATGAATCCCAAAATCAGTAGAAAAGAAAAAAATAATAAAAATCAAAGTGGAAATAAATGAGATGAAGACTGAAAAACCAAAAGATCACTGAACCTAAGAGTTTTAAAATGATAAAATTGACATGCATTAGCTATACTCACAAAGAGAGAAGCCTCAAATAAAATTAGAAATAAAAGAAGCTACAATGGATTCCACAGGGGCAAAAAAAAAAAAAGGAGGGGGTTATAAGACACTACTATGAACATATTGGACAATCTGGAAGAAATGGATTCATTCTTAGAATCATACAACTTTCCAAGATAGAATTATGTAGAAAGAGAAAATCTGAAGAGAAAAATCATTAGTAAGAAGCTTGAAACAGTAATCAAAAAGCTTCTGGCACTTCCTTGGTGGTGCACTGGCTGAGACTCCATCCTCCCAATGCAGGGGGCCCAGGTTTGATCTCTGGTCAGGGATCTAAGGGGCTTACCTTGTGGCTCAGCTGGTAAAGGATCCACTGGCAATGCAGGAGATCTGGTTCAATCCCTGGGTTGGGAAGATCCCCTGGAGAAGGGAAAGGCTACCCACTCCAATATTCTGGCTTGGAGAATTCCATGGACTGTGTAGTTGGATATTGTCTTTTAATTCCATGGGGTTGCAAGGAGTCGGAAGTGACTGAGTGACTTTCACTTTCAGGAGCCTAAGATTCCCCATGCTGTGGCAACAAA
Organism: Bubalus bubalis; assembly: GCF_019923935.1. NCBI lineage: Eukaryota > Metazoa > Chordata > Mammalia > Artiodactyla > Bovidae > Bubalus > Bubalus bubalis. The sequence continues at coordinate 79,002,242 of NC_059160.1, read as the reverse complement.
GAGCCAACATTCTGCAACTAAGACCCAGTACATCCTACATAAATAATATTGTTTAGAATAATTATGAAAAACATTAATTTTTTAAAACTCCCAAAACATAAATGTCCAGGTCCAGAAGCATGCACTGATGAATTTTACCAGACAAATTCAAAAAAATTTTAATACCTGTCCTTCTCAAACTCTTCCAAAAAATTGAAGGGGAAGCATACTTCCTAAATCATTCTATAAGGCATATATTACCCTAATACAAAAACAAAACTAGAAAACCCCCCCAAAAAAGAAATTAGAAGATAATATATCTTGAACATAGAAGCAAAAACACTCAACAAAATATTGGTAATCAAATAAACATACATTAAGAGGATCATACATGATGATCAAGTGGTATTTATTCCATAGATGCAAGGATGGTTTAACATCTACCAATTAATCAATGTGCTCGACCATATTAACAAACTGAAGGATAAAACTTATATGATGTGATTATCTCAACAGATGCAGAAAAAAATATTAAATAAAATTCAATTTTCATTTATAATAAAAACTTCCAATAAAATGGGTATCAAAGGAATATACCTCAAAATAATAAAGGCCATACATGACAGACCCACAGCTAACATATTCAATGATGAAAAACTAGAACCTGTCCCTCTCAGATTAGGAACAAGAATACCCACTCTTTCACTTTTATTCAACATAATGTTGGAAGTTCTAGCCAAAGCATTTAGTCATGGAAAAAAAAAAATACATGGCATCCAAATTTGGAAGGAATAAGTAAAATTGTTACTGCTGTCAAGTCACTTCAGTCGTGTCCGACCCTGTGCGACCCTATAGACGACAGCCCATCAGGCTCTCCCGTCCCCGGGATTCTCCAGGCAAGAACACTGGAGTGGGTTGCCATTTCCTTCTCCAATGCATGAAAGTGAAAAGTGAAGGTGAAGTCGCTCAGTCGTGTCCAACTCTAGCGACCCCATGGACTGCAGCCAACCAGGCTCCTCCATCCATGGGATTTTCCAGGCAAGAGTACTGGAGTGAGGTGCCATGATTTCAAATGTAGAAAATCCTAGACAACCATAAAAAAATTAGAAATAATAAATGAAGTAAAGTTTCAGAGTACAAAATTCATGTACAAAAATATTTATTATGTTTCTATACAATAATAATAAACTAGCAGAAAGGAAAATTAAAGAAATAATCTCATTTTTATTCACAGCAAAAGAAATAAAATTAAATACCTAGTAATAAATAAAATTAAATAGATGAAAGACCTACTATATACTGAAAGCTGTAGCCCATTGTTCAAAGAAATTGAAGACACAAAGAAATGGAAAGATACTTCATGCTTATGGATTGCAAGAATTAGCATTGTTAAAATGTCCATATTACTTAATAGAAGCTACATATTCAAAGCAATGCCTATCAAAACCCCAATTACTTTTCACAAATAATAGAATTAAAAATTCAAAATTTGCAACCACAAAAGACCCTGAATAGCCAAAGCAATCCTGAGAACAAATCTGGAGGTATCATGCTCCCTGATTTTAAGGTATACTACATAGCTGTAGTTTCAGAACAGCATAATAATGTCAGAAAAACAGACATACAGATCAATGGAAGAAAAGTCAGAGCCCAGAAAAAAACCCACAAATATGCAGACAACTAATTTACAATTTAGTTTTTTTGGGCTGGCTAAGGAGGCCTTACAAATAGCTGTGAAAAGAAGGGAAGTGAAAAGCAAAGGAGAAAAGGAAAGATATACCCATTTGAATGCAGAGTTCCAAAGAATAGCAAGGAGAGATAATAAACCCTTCCTCAGAAATCAATGCTAAGAAATAGAGGGAAACAATAGAATGGAAAAGACTAGAGATCTCTTCAAGAAAATTAGAGATACAAAGGGAAGATTTCATGCAAAGATAGGCTCGATAAAGAACAGAAATGGTATGGACCTAACAGAAGCAGAAGATATTAAGAAGAGGTGGCAAGAATACACAGAAGAACTGTACAAAAAAGGTCTTCATGACCCAGATAATCACGATGGTGTGATCACTGACCTAGAGCCAGATATCCTGGAATGTGAAGTCAAGCGGGCCTTAGAAAGCATCACTACGAACAAAGCTAATGGAGGTGATGGAATTCCAGTTGAGCTTTTCCAAATCCTGAAAGATGATGCTGTGAAAGTGCTGCACTCAATATGCCAGCACATTTGGAAAACTCAGCAGTGGCCACAGGACTGGAAAAGATCAGCTTTCATTCCAATCCCAAAGAAAGGCAATGCCAAAGAATGCTCAAACTACCGCACAATTGCATTCATCTCACATGCTAGTAAAGTAATGTTTGAAATTCTCCAAGCCAGGCTTCAGCAATATGTGAACCATGAACTTCCAGATGTTCAAGCTGGTTTTAGAAAAGGCAGAAAAACCAGAGATCAAATTGCTAACATCCGCTGGATCATGGAAAAAGCAAGAGAGTTCCAGAAAAACATCTATTTCTGCTTTATTGAGTATGCCTAAGCCTTTGGCTGTGTGGATCACAATCAACTGTGGAAAATTCTGAAAGAGATGGGAATCCCAGACCACCTGACCTGCCTCTTGAGAAACCTGTATGCAGGTCAGGAAGCAACAGTTAGAACTGGACATGAAACAACAGACTGGTTCCAAATAGGAAAAGGAGTTCGTCGGGGCTGTATATTGTCACCCTGTTTGTTTAACTTATATGCAAAGTACATCATGAAAAAAGCTGAGCTGGAAGAAGCACAGGCTGGAATCAAGATTTCTTGGAGAAATATCAATAACCTCAGATATGCAGATGACACCACCCTTTTGGCAGAAATTGAAGAGGAACTAAAGAGCCTCTTGATGAAAGTGAAAGAGGAGAGTGAAAAAATTGGCTTAAAGCTCAACATTCAGAAAATGAAGGTCATGGCATCTGGTCCCATTACTTCATGGGAAATAGATGGGGAAACAGTGAAAACTGTGGTTGACCTTATTTTTCTGGGCTCCAAAATCACTGCAGATGGTGACTGCAGCCATGAAATTAAAAGACGCTTACTCCTTGGAAGGAAAGTTATGACCAACCTAGATGGCATATTAAAAAGCAGAGACATTACTTTGTCAGCAAAGGTCCATCTAGTCAAGGCTATGGTTTTTCCAGTGGTCATGTATGGATGTGAGAGTTGGACTATGAAGAAAGCTGAGCGCCAAAGAATGGATGCTTTTGAACTGTGGTGTTGGAGAAGACTCTTGAGAGTCCCTTGCAGTGCAAGGAGATCCAACCAGTCCATCCTAAAGGAGATCAGTCCTGGGTGTTCATTGGTAGGACTGATGCTAAAGCTGAAACTCCAATACTCTGGCCATCTGATGGGAAGAGCTGACTCATTTGAAAAGACCCTCATGCTGGGAATGATTGAGGGCAGGAGGAGAAGGGGACAACAGAGGATGAGATGGCTGGATGGCATCACCTACTCAATGGATATGCGTTTGGGTGAACTCCAGGAGTTGGTGATTGACAGGGAGGCCTGGCATGCTGTGGTTCATGGGGTCGCAAAGAGTTGGACATGACTGAGTGACTGAACTCAAGTGAACTGAATTTACAAAAGTAGTGACCCATACCATACACTGGAGAAAGAAAAGTCTCTTTAATAAATGATGTCAGGGAAGCTGGACAGTCACAAATAATAATGAAAGTAGACGCTGTCATACATGAATGGATAAAACTGGATCAAATGGATTGAATGCATGCATGCTATTTCGCTTCAGTCATGTCTGATTCTTTGTGACCCTATGGACTGTAGTCCATAAGGGTCGTCTGTCCATGGGGATTCTCCAGGCAAGAATACTGGACTGGGCTACGATGCTCTTCTCCAGGGGATCTTCCCGACCCAGGGATTGAACCCATGTCTCCTATAGCTCCTGCATTGCAGGTGGATCCTTTATCACTGAGCCACCATGGAATGGATTGAATACTTGAATGTATGACCTGAAACCATAAAACTCCTAAAAGAAAACATAAGTAGTACACTTTACATTGATCTTAATAGTATCTTTTTGGATACTGGCAAGAGAAAAACTGGAAAAAGTGAAAATAAATTAATGGGACTGCCATCAAACTAAAAAGCTTCTGTACAGCAAAGGACACCATCTCCAAACTTAGTGGAATGGGATATAATCATCAGCCCTTTAGTACTGAGCACACTGTAGTGTATACAGAATTCAAATTATAATGTTCATGTAAATATTAGATCATGTTGTAAGCCAATTTTACCTTAATTAAGAAAAAAAATCAAAAAGGATCCCATGTCTTCCTTACCCAGTTTCTCTCTGTAATAACATTTTGCATACCTGTACTGCAATATCACTGTCAATACCTTGCCTATTGACATTATTGCAATCCACCAATCTTATTCAAGTTTCCCGAGTTTTATTGTATATGTCTGTGTCTTTTATGTCACAGTTGTACACCTGTGTATCCACTAGCACAGACAAGACATGGTTCCATCACAAGGGTCCCTGACACTGCTGTTGCAATCGCAACCACTTTCCTCCACCCTCCCCCACTCAGACCTCGCCATCCCTTCCACTAACTGCTGACAAACATTATGTTTCCATTTCAATAATTTCATCATTTAAGAATGTGACCTTTTTTACAACCTTCTTTAAAGGTTACATACTTAAAGGTCTTAAATAACCTTTAAGTATGTAACCTTCAGAGACAAGCTTTTTTAATCAGCATAATTCTCTGGAGATGTCTATTGATATATCAATAGTTTGTTCCTTTTTATTGCTGGCTAGTATTGCATAATACTGGCGGTTCCACTTTTTAACCATTCACCGATTGAAGGATATCTAAGCTATTTCCAGTTTTAAATTCTGAAAAGTTATTTTGAAATATTTTAATTTCATTATTACATGACAAAACTTAAATTGTTTTCCGTATGTAATTTAAACACAAGAGAATTTTCAAATATTACAGTGTTAACCATTTGTATACTGTCTAAAGTACCTTTAAGATCTTTTTCCTGAGTTGAACTATAAGGAAATTTACTTGAATTTTATAATATGCAGATAAATGATAAATGCAGTAATCATCCTGTGTCACTTCTAATTGGAGCCTAGGAGAAATATATCTAGTAGTATTTAGGGAAAAGGGATTTTGTTCTAGAAAAAGGTAATTCGTCAGACATCTAGGGTCAGTTAGATATTTCCCTTAAGATTAATTTACAATCTGTTGGGCAATGAAATGGTTCTGACATATCCTTCATTTCATGTTCAAAATGATTGAGAACTTTTGGCCTGATATTTCAACTTCAGAGGTTTCAGGAAAGATCAGGGAAATCAACTCTAAAGTATAAATTTCTCAACAATTTTAAATTTGTTTTTGTTTTGCAATTACATTCTTCAGAGTCCTTGTAAAATTGATTTGCATATTCAAATACAAATGGTCTTGTGGTTTTAAATAATCTGTTCTGCTTTAGCTAAGAATTTGTTATTTTAAGCTTTCTCAGACAGCAGTCAGTATCAGAAAAAAGGCTGTAAAAATTTCAGGGAACTTGCTATAGCTAAGAAAGTGTTTAATGAATAACTAGACGTTCATTGTCTCTTGCTGGTTTATTTAATTACCCATCAGTCCCCAACCTTTTTCACACCAGTGACTGGTTTCATGGAAGACAATTTTTTCACAGACAGAGGGTGGAGTGGTTCAGGTGATAATTGAACAATGAGGGAGATAAATGCAGGCCATAATGAAATTGATGGGGAGCAGCATATGAAGCTTCACTCACATGCCTGCCACTTACCTCCTGCTGTGCAGCCCAATTCCTAGCAGGGGTTCGGGGACCCCTACAATTACCCATGAAACTAGATGAATTCTCCCCACAGCTTTCTGCTCTCTGCCTGTGTTTCTAAAATGTCCATTCAGCTATCTTTCTTTTTTCCATTCAACACACAAAGGTGAAGAAAAGGCCAGGTAACTCTCCTTTCTGTGTCATGTGTCAAAGATCTGGACTGAACTACCCACTCAGATCCAGTTTCCAAGGTACCTGACTGACTGCGGAAGTGTCACCCCCAGCTGCTTTCACATCCCTTGGCCTTTTAATGAACAGGCTATTTATACAGAATAGATTTTTATTCAGGTATAGGTGATTTACAATATTATATAATTTTTAGGTGTGCAACATAGTGAGTCACAATTTTTAAAAATTGTACTCCATTTATAGTCATTATAAAATATTGGCTGTATGCCCTATGCTGTACAGTATATCATTGTAGTTCATTTATTTTATATACAGTTGTTTGCACCTCTTAATTCCCTACTTCATTTTGCCTCTCCCCCTTCTCTCTTCCTACTTGTAATGACTAGTTTCTTCTCTATTATATTTGTCAGTATGTTTCTTTTTTGTTGTGTTCACTGGCTTGTATTATTTTTCAGATTTCACACATAAGTCATGTCATACAGTATTTGACTTTCTCTACCTGACTTATTTCTATGCATAATGCCATCCCTATTCATCCATGTTATAGCAAACAGCAAATTTTCATTCTTTTTTATGGCTGACTAGTGTCCAATTGTGCATGTATATGCCATATCTTCTTTATCCATTTATCTATTGATGGACACTCAGATTGCTTCCATATATTGGCTATTGTAAATAATCCTGCTAATAACATTGGGGTTCAGGTATCTTTTCAAGTTAGTGTTTCTGTTTTCTTCAGATTAAGTACCCAGGAGTAGAATTGCTGGATCAAATGGTAGTTCTATTTTTAGGTTTTTGAGGAACTTCCACAGTGCCAAGTTACATTCACACCAGCAATGTAGAAGGGTTCCCTTTTCTCCACATCATTCCCAACATTTGTTGTTTGTGGTCTTTTTGATGATAGCATTCTGACCGGTATGCAGTGATATCTCACTGGGTTTTTTATTTGTGTTTCCCTGATTATTAGTGATATATATGTATCCCCTCCCTCTAGAGCCTCTCCCCAGCCCCAACCCACCCCTCTAGGCCGTCACAGAGCACCAGGCTGGGCTCCCTATGTTATATAGCAGCTTCCTGCTAGCTACCTATTTTATACATAGTAGTGTATATTTGCCAGTGCTACTTTCTCAGTTTGTCCTAAACCTCTCTTTCTCCCACTGTGTCCTCAAATGCAAAAGCTTTTAAGTTTAACTAGGTCTCATTTGGGCTTCTCTGGTAGCTCAGTGGTAAAGAATCTGCCTGCCAATGTGTGATATGCAGGCTCAGTCCCTAGGTCAGGAAGATCCCCTGAAGAAGGAAGTGGCAATCCATTCCAGGGTTCTTGCTTTGGAAGGCCCATGGATAGAGGAGCCTGGAGGGCTAAAATCCATGGGGTCACAAGAGTCGGACATGACTGCAATTAAACAACGGCAAAGTCTCATTTGTCTATTTTTGCTTTTGTTTCCTTTGCCTTAGGAGACAAATCAAAAAAAATACTACTGTGATTTATGTCAAGGTGTTTTGCCTTTGTCTTCTTCTACAAGTTTTATGGTTTCTGGTCTTACATTTATTTAGGTTTTTAACTCATTTTGAGTTTGCTTTTATATGTGGTGTGAGGAAGTGTTCTAATCTCATTCTTTTGTGTGTAGCTTTCCTGTTTTCCCAGCATCACTTATTGAAGAGACTATCTTTTGTCCATTGTATTTTCTTGCCTCTTTGTCATAGATTAACTGGTCATAAAAGTGGGATTTTTTCTGGGCTCTCTGTTGTGTCCCATTGATCCGTGTGTCTGTTTTTCTGCCAGTATCATACTATTTAGATTACTATATCTCTGTAGTATAGATTGAAGTCAGGGAGGGTGATGCCTCTAGTCCTACTCTTTTTTTCTCAAGGTGTTTTTGCTATTCAGAGTGTTTTGTGTTTCCATACCAATGGATTACTACAAACAACTGTATGTCAATAAAGTGGATAATTTATAAGAAACAAATTCCTAGAAATGTACAATCTTCCAGGACTGAACCAAACAGAAACAGAAAATATGAATAGACCCATTACAGTACTAAAATTGAACCAGTAATAAAAACTCCAAACTTTGCTTCACAGGTGAATTCTACCAAATATTTAGAGAATTAACACCTATCCTCAAACTATTAGGAAAAAATAGCAGAGGAAGGAATACTTCTGAATGAATTCTAAGGGGCCAGAACCTCTCTGCTACCAAAACCAGAGAAAGATACCACACAAAAAAATTATAGGTCAATATCACTGATGAACATAGATATAGAAATCTTCAATAAAATATTAGCAAACTGAATCCAACAATACAATAAAAATACCATACACCATGATCAAGTGAGATTTATCTCATGGATGCAAGGATGGTTCAGTATCCACAAATCAGTCAATGTGATACATCACATTAACAATTTAAAGCCTAAAAGCCATGTGATCATGCCAGTGGATCCAAAAAAAGCTTTTGACAAAATTCAACACTCCTCACTGACTCAATGGACATGAGTTACAGCAAACTCCGAGAGATGGTGAAGGACAGGGAAGCCTGGCATGCTGCATCCATGGGGTCGCAGAGTCAGACAAAACTTAGCAACTGAACAATAATAATAACATCCGTTTATGATAAAAACTCTTCAGAAGGTGGGTATATAGCAAGCATGTGTGCATGCTCAGTCACTTAGTCATGTCCAAGTCTTTGCGACCCTGTGAACTGTAGCCTGCCAGGTTCCTTTGTCCATGGGATTGTCCTGGCAAGTATACTGGAATAGGTTGCCATTCCTCCTCCAGGGAAAGTTCCCGACTCAGGGATCAAACCAGTGCTCCTGCATTAAAGGCAGATTCTTTACCACCAGGCCACCAGGAAAGCCATAGAGGGAACATAATTCAGTATAATAAAGGCCATATATGATAAGCCTATGGCTAACATGAAAAGTTAAAACATTTTCTCTAAACAAGACAAGCATGCCCACTCTTATTCATTGTGTGTGTGTGTGTGTGTGTGTGTGTGTGTGTGTGTGTGCTCAGTCACTCAATTGTGTCCAGCTCTTTGTGACCCCCAAGGACTATATAGCCTGCCAGATTTCTGTCCATGGAATTTCCCAAGCAAGAATACTCGAGTGGCTTGCCATTTCCTTCTCCAGGGGATCTTCCCTACCCAGGGATCGAACCCAGTCTTCTGCATTGGCAGGCAGATTCTTTACCACTGAGCCACCTGGGAAGCCCTTTTTGCAACATGATATTAGCCATTTTAGGTAATCAGACAAGAACAATAAAAGGAATCCAGGTTGCAAAAGGAGAAGTAAAACTGTCACTGTTTGCAGGTTACATGATTATACTATATACAGAAAATTCTAAAGATGATACCAAAAAACTACTAGAGCTCATCAATGGATTTGGTAAAGTTTCAAGATACAAGAGCGATATACAGAAATTTGTTGCATTGCTATATAGTAATAATGAGTTATCAGAAAGAGAATTTGAGGGAATACTATTTACCATTGCATCAAAAAGAATAAACTATCTAGGAATAGACTTAACTAAGGAGGTAAAAGACCTGTACTCAGAAAACTACAAGTACACTGATGAAAGAAATTGAAGACAACAGAAATGGGGAGATTAGAAGAATTAATATTGTTAAAAAGACCATTCTACCAGAGGCAATATCAGAGTCACTACAATCCCTATCAAAATACCAGAAGCATTTTTCAAAGACTAGATCTTTCAGTGAGAGCTGTCAGCAATATTTACAACTTCTCCAAAGCTTTTTTTTTTTTAATACATGTCTCAATAGATCAGTTTTAAGTATGGTTTTTACATACCAATAGCCTATGGGAGTAAGGACTGTGAAAAGAAAAAAAAAAAAAAAAAATCCGAGGCACTAAGAACCTGACATAAAGAGTATAATGTGGGTGGCTGCTGCTGCCTGGAAAAACTCATCATTTATCCTGTGGCCCTCTTCACAACAGATGCAGAATCCTTCTTCCCTCCCCTTCTACTACCCTTGTTTCCAGCTACTGGCCTCTCTTCCCTGGATTACTTCAGAAACCTTTTAAACTCATCTCCCTGCTTTAGCCCTGGCCCTTTCACAACCACTCTATTGTGTTCTCCACAGAACTCCCACAGTAACCCTTTACAACTGGAAGCCAGATCACACTGCTATTGTGGACTCTCATGGCTTCCCATGAATAAAAACCCATGAATAGAAACCACCCCTACAAAGTCCTATACACTCTGCTCATGTGAAACACACTTCTCTGACCTCGCCTTCCAATACTGTCTTCCTTGCTCACTTTGCTGCAGCTTCTGTTCTTTCAGATACTGAGCAGGCCTCCATCTTGGGCTTTCACACTTGCCTGGAAAGCTTTCTCCTCAGATACCTACTGGGAGTGCTCCCTTCCATCTCTGCTCAGTCATCGCTTTACATTAGAGTCCTTACCTGAGATCCCTATTAAAAAAAAAAAAAAACTATCCCTGGACTCATTGTACTTTTAACTCTTGTTTCTCTTTTTAGTAATAATGATACTATGTTTATATTTATAAATATAAACATATTTGTATGTTTTTTCCTGTGTGGCCACTTAAAATGTAAGCTCCATGAGAGCAGAGATCTTTTCTGTTTAGTGTTGTGACACCACAGACTGGAAAAATACCTCGAGCCTAGGAATCATGTGGTAAATATTGTTGCATAAAGTAACCAATCTGTGTCCCCTTTGTGGTATACTGCAGTTAGCAAAAGTGGCAGAACAACCTAAGAGCAGAGGAACTGGGGAATACTAAAGGAAGCATAAGTATATAACATGAGAATAGTATGAATTGGTTTTGACACGTAATAATAATTATTAACTTAGCAGTTTTGAGAATGAATGTTAAATTCTATCCTCATGATTGTGAAGTTGTCAGTTTTATTTGAAAACTGTGTTGCTCTACATAGTGTTGCTCTAGTGTTGCTCTGCATGTCTTGATGTATATTTAATCAGATGTTTACAAGATTAGAACTATAATATTTTTCCAATGAAATGAACCTTTTATTATTATGAATCATTTATGCTTGATGACTAATTTTGCCTTAAAATCCGCTGTGTCTTTTATTGTGTGGTTTCACCAGTTTTCATTAATTTTGTTTGTCACATCTTTTCATTATTATTTCAGCTATCTGCATTCATATACTTAGGCATGTCTTCTGAATAGCATGTGTAGTTATTTCCCCTCCATTCTAACCAGTGCCTGTTCATCAAATTACATCTTGTTTACATTTATCCACATGCAAAACAGTTTTCTGTTCATAATTTCTTTCTCTTTTCTTGAAAAATAGTTGATATACATTTTTATGTTAGTTTCAAGTATGCTACATGATCTGACATTTGCATAGTGTATGCAAATGTCATACACTATCATAGTCATACACTATGACTATGATCACCGTAGTGATGGGCACCATACACATTTATTAATAGTATTTGCCATATTCTTTATGCTATATATTACATCCTCATGGCTTATTTATTTTATAACTGGAGGTTTGTACCTCTTAGTTCCCTTCACCTGCTTCTCCCAACAATTCCTACCTGCCTTTCTTCTGACAACCACCTGTTTGTTTTCTATACCTGAGTCTGTTTTGTTCTGTTTTCTTTGTTTTAGATCTCACATATAAGTGAGTTCGCATAGTATTTGTCTTTGTCTGACTCGTTTCAATTAGCATAGTACCTACCCTTCAAGTCCATCTGTGTTGTTGCAGAAAGCAAGATTTCAACTTTTTATGGATGAGTAACATTCCAGTGTGTGTGTGTCTGTGTGTGTGTGTAACATGTTTTATCCATTCATCTATCCATGGGCATTCATCTATCCAAGGTTGTTTCCGTATCTAGACTGTTGTACATAACATTACAGTGGGCATAGGGTACATTTATCTTTTTGAATTAATGTTTTTTTCTTTGGGTAAATACCCAGAAGTGAAATTGAAGGATAATATAGTAGGTCTATTCTAGAATGAATTTTTTGAGGAATCTCCATACAGTTTTCCACAGTGGCAGCAACAGGTTGTATTCCCCCCAACAGTGCACAGGTTTCCTATTTCTTTACATCCTTGCCAATACTTGTTATTTATGGTCTTTTTAATACTAGTCTTTCTGACAGGTGTGAAGTGATATCTCATTGCAGCTTTGCATTTCCTTGATGGTTAGTGATGCCAAACATCTTTTGTGTGCCTGCTGCCCATGTCTATGTCTTCTTTGGAAAAATATCTGTGAGGATCATCTGGTCATATTAGTTGTGTGGGTTTTTTATGTTGGGTTGTAAAAATTCTTTATATGTTTTTGGTATTAATCCATTATTGGTTATATCATTTGCATAAATCTCCTCCCTTTCTGTATATGACTTTTTCATTTGATTGATAGTTTTCTTCACTGTGCAAAAGCCTTTTAGTAGGATATAATCCCATCTATGTATTTTTGCTTTTGTTTCCATGCCTTGAGGAGACAGGTCCAAAAAAAGTATTCCTAAGACTGAGGTCAAAGAACCCACTGCCTATGTTTTCTTCTAGGAGTTTAATGGTTTCAGTTCCTAATTTCAATTATTTTATCTATTTTGAGTTTATTTTTGTACATTGTCTGATAAAGTAATTTAGTTTGATTCTTTTTTTTTAATTTAAATTTATTTATTTTAATTAGAAGCTAATTACTCTACAATATTGTATTGGTTTTGCCATACATTAACATGAATCCGCCACAGGTGTACACATGTTCCCAATCCTGAACCCCCCTCCCACCTCCCTCTCTGTACCATCCCTCTGGGTCATCCCAGTGCACCAGACCCAAGCATCCTGTATCATGCATCGAACCTGGACTGGCGATTCATTTCTTATATGATATTATACATGTTTCAATCCCATTCTCCCAAATCATCCCCCCCCACCCTCCCACAGAGTCCAAAAGACTGTTCTATACATCTGTGTCTCTTTTGCTGTCTCGCATACAGGGTTATCATTACCATCTTTCTAAACTCCGTATGTATGCATTAGTATACTGTATTGGTGTTTTTCTTTCTGGCTTACTTCACTCTGTATAATAGGCTCCAGTTTCATCCACTTCATTAGAACTGATTCAAATGTATTCTTTTTAATGGCTAAGTAATACTCCATTGTGTATATGTACCACAGCTTTCTTATCCATTCATCTGCTGATGGACATCTAGGTTGCTTCCATGTCCTGGCTATTATAAACAGTGCTGTGATGAACACTGGGGTACACATGTCTCTTTCAATTCTGGTTTCCTCGGTGTATGTAGATGTCCAGTTTTCTCAACACTGTTTATTGAAGAGTGTCTTTTCCCCTTGTATATAATCTTATATTCTTTGTTGTTGATTAATTGACCATATACATGTGAATTCATTTCTGTGCTCTCAGTTCTGTTCTTTTGATGTATATGTTTATCCCTGTGCTAGTATCACAGTGTATTGATTATTATAGCTTTTTAGTATAATTAGAAATCAGGGAGCATGATACCTCTAACTCTGTTCTTTCTCAAGATTTGTTTGGATATTGAGTCTTTGAGTTTCCATAAAAACTTTGTAATTATTTGTTCTAGGTCTGTGAAAAAAAAATGTACTTGGTATTTTAGTCAGCACTGCATTGAATCTGTAGATTTACTAAGATAGTATGGACATTTTAACAATTTTATTCTTCTAGTTCATAAGCATGATTTATATATAGCCATTTGTGTCTTTTAATTTTTCATTAATGTAATATAGTTTTCAGAGTACAAGTACTTAATATTGTATCCTGTAACATTGCTAAATTTACTTATTAGTTCTAATAGTTTTTGATAGTATCTTTTGAATTTTCTATGTAGTGTATCATGTCACTAGCAAACAACGACAGTTTTTTTTTCTCCCTTTCTGATTTGGATTCCTTTTATTTTGTTTTTGTATTCTTTTCTGATTGCTGTGGCTAGGAATCCCAATACTATGATGAATAACAGTGGCCAGAATGGACATGCTTATCATCACTTTGACCTTAGAGGAAATGCTTTCAGCTTCTCACTGTTGAATATGAAGTTGGCTGTGGGTTTGTCATATATATCCTTTATTATATTTTGAGGTATGTTCCCTCTATACCACCTTTGTTAAGAGTTTGTATTATAAACAAATTTTGAATTTTTCAAAAAACTTTTTTTGCATCTATTAAAATGATCATTTTTTTTTTGCTAAGGTGGGGTTTCATATTGATGTATTTGCAGCTATTGAACCATCCTTGCTTCCCTAGGATTAATCCCACTTAATCATGGTGCATAATCCTTTCAACATATTGTTGAATTAAGTTTCTTAGTATTTTGTTGAGGATTTTGACATCTATTTTCATCAGTGATATTGGCCTATAATTTTATTTTTTTGTAGTGCCTTGGTCTGGTATTATCAAGATGATGCTGGTCTTGTATAATGAGTTCAGAACTGTTCCATCCTCTTCATTGTTTTGGAATAGTTTAAGAAGGATGGATGTTAGCTCTCTAAGTTTTTGTAGAATTCACCTCTGAAGTCATGTGGCTTGGACTTTTGTTTGTTGTGCATAGTTTTGATTACTGATTCAATGTCTTTGCTGCTAATTAGTCTGTTCCTATTTTTAATTTCTTCCTAAATCAGTCTTGGGGGATTATAGATTTCTAGACATTTAGCCATTTCCTCTGGATTGTCCATTACATTGGCATATAATTATTCATAGTAACCTTTTATGATCCTTTGTAATTTTGTTCTGTTGGCTATAACTTCTCTTCTTTCATTCATGATTTTATTGATTTGAGCCCTTTTTTCCCTTGATGTATCTAGCTGAAGTTTTATCAATCTTGTTTATCTTTCCCAAAGACCAGCTCTTAGTTTCATTGGTCTCTTCTATTACATTTTTTAGTCTCTATTTTATTTCTGCTCTGATCTTTCTTATTTCTTTCTTTCCATTAATATTAATATTGGATTTTTTTGTTTTTCTTTTTCTTCTAGTCCTTTTGGTGAAAGATTAGATCATTTATTTATGATTTTTCTCATTTCCTGTGGTAGGCTTTTATCACTATAAACTTAGAACTGCTTTTGCTGCATATTATATATTTCAGTGTGTTTTTATCCACTTTTACTTGCTTCTAATCTTTTTTTTTTTAATTTTTTTCTTTGATTTTGTCAGTGACCCATTGGTTGTTTAGTATTGTTTACAGTCCACATTTGTGCATTTCATAGGGTCTTTTTTTTCTTTTAGTTGATTCATAATCTAATACATTTGTGGTCAGAAAACAAAATTAATGTAATTTTAATATTTTAAATTTTGACTGTTTTCTATCCTGGGGAAAGTTCCTTATGCTTTTTTTTTTTAATGTGTGTTTTGCCTGTTTTTCATGGAACGTTTTCTGTATATCTACTAAACCATCTGATCTAATGTGCTGTTTATTGCCAGTGTTTCTTTACTGATTTTCTGTCTGTATCGTCTTTCCATTGATTTATGTGGTATGTTAGTCCCCCCACTAGTATTGTCTTACTGTCAATTTTTTTCCCTTTATGTTTGTTTCTATTCAATTTATGCATTTAGGTGTTCCAGCATTGAGGGAATATATATTTGCAATTGTTGTATCTTATTCTTGATTAATCCTTTTGTCATCATGCAATGTACTTCTTTGTCTCTTTTTTTTTTTATTTTTAAACTTTACATAATTGTATTAGTTTTGCCAAATATCAAAATGAATCCGCCACAGGTATACATGTGTTCCCCATCCTGAACCCTCCTCCCTCCTCCCTCCCCATTCCATCCCTCTGGGTCGTCCCAGTGCACCAGCCCCAAGCATCCAGTATCGTGCATCGAACCTGGACTGGCAACTCGTTTCATACATGATATTTTACATGTTTCAATGCCATTCTCCCAAATCTTCCCACCCTCTCCCTCTCTCTCAGAGTCCGTAAGACTGTTCTATACATCTTGTTACAGTCTTTGTTTTAAAGTCTATTTTGTCTGATAGAAGTGTTTATACTTCAGCTTTCTTTGATTTACATTTCATGCAGTATCTTTTTCCATCTTTTCAATTTCAGTCTGTGTGTATCTTTAGATCTGAAGTCATCTTGTAAGCAGCATATATGCAGATTTTGTTTTCGTATCTGTTCAACCAGTCTATACATTTACATTAGAGCATATTGTTGATTTAAAGTTAATTATTGATTGGCATGTATTTATTGCCCTTTTGTTCATTTTTATTCTGGTTATTTTGTAGTTTGGGATTTTTTGTTTGTTTTGGGGGGCTCCTTTTGCTTGGTCTCTCTTCCTTTGTAATTTGACTAGTTTTGTGTTATTTTTGAACTCCATTCTTTTTTGTGCGTTTATCTGTTATAAGTTTTTGGTTTGTTATTACTGTGAAGTTCATATTTAACTCTATATATATGTAATACACATATATAAATATATGATCATTTTAAATAATCATATAATCTCTTAAATTCAAACACATTCTAACCACCTTAAATTTTAATACTCCAATGTTTAATGGTTTTGACATCATATTTTACATCTTTTTGTTTTGTGTATCTCTTAAACTTTTATTGTGAATATAGATAATATTGATACTTTTGTCTTTTAACATTCCTTCTAGCTTAATGAGGTTTTGTTTTGCTACCTTTAGTGTATATTTTCTTTTACCAATGAGATTTTCCCTTTTATGATTTTTATATTTGTAGTTATGCCCTTCTTTTCCACTTAGAGAAGTTTCTTCAACATTTCTTGTAAAGCTGGTTTAGTGGTACTGAATTCTTTGAGCTTTTGCTAGTCTGCAAAACTCTTTATCTCTTCTTCAAATCAAGTGATAACCTAGCCAGATAAAATATTGTTTTTGGAGGTTTTTTCCTTTAATTTCTTTGAATATAGCATGTCACTCTCCTCTAGTTTCTGCTGTAAAGTCAGATAGTAGTCTTTTTAGAGTTTCCTTCTATATAGTTGCTTTTCTCTTGCTGTTTTCTTAATATTCTCTCTTTATCTTTAATTTTTTCCTTTTTATTTATTGTGTCTTTGTATAGACCTCTTTGGATTAAGTTTGTTTGGGACTATCTTTGCTTCCAGGACCTAGATGTCTGTTTCCTTGCCAGGTTAGGGAAAATTTAAATTCTTCTTTCTTCAAATAATTTCTCTACTTCTTTCTCCCACTGTTCTCCTGTGGGATCCTTATAATATAAGTTTAGGTATAACACTTATTGTCTCTGAGTCTCTTTAACTTACCTTCATTTTTTGATTTTTTTTTTTTTCTGTTCGGCTTAGATGATTTCCACTAATCTGTCTTCTCTAGATCATATATCTGTTTCTCTGTAATATCTAATCTGCAATGATTCTTTCTAGTGCACTTTTTAATTTCAGCTATTGTATTTTTTAGCTATTTGGTTCTTCATATCTTGTAACTGTTGAAATTCTCACTGTGGTCATCCATTCTTCTCCTTAGTTCACTGAGCATCTTTATGATGATTTCCTTGAATACTTTATCAGATAGATCACTTATCTCCATTTTGTGTAGTTCATTGTCTGAGTTTATTTCTTGCTCCTTCATTTGCAATATATTTCTTGGTCAGCTCATTTTGCTCAGTTCTCTGTGTTTATTTCTTTGTTAGGCAGGTCGTTACATTGCCCAGTCTTGAAGAACTGACCTTATATAGAAGATCTCCTATGTGTCTGAGCAACAGTCCCCCCTGTTCACTAGAACTATATGCTCTAGGGGTATCTTTTAAATGAGATGTATATGCTCTTCTGATGTGGGGAGACTGACTGCTTTGGGCATGTGGTAGGCTGGACTGGTTCCCAGCCCAGGTGGCTCATGTGGTGACTGCAGGTCTGCTATTATATGGGGCCAAGTCCCTCCTAGACTTTCTGCACTAGCACCTCAGCGTTGGTGCTAACACTGGGGCAGGTTCCCAGCACTACTAGGCTATAGGAAAGATTCCCAAATAGCACTTGCCAGAGCCAGTGTTCAGTTCAGTTCTGTCACTCAGTCGTGTCCAACTCTTTGCAACCCCATGGACTGTAGCACACCAGGCCTCTCTGTCCATCACCAAGTCCCCAAGTTTACTCAGACTCATGTCCATTGAGTCAGTGATGCCATCCAATCATCTCATCCTGTCTCGTCCCCTTCTTCTCCTGCCTTCATTCTTTCCCAGCATCAGAGTCTTTACAAACGAGTCAGCTCTTCACATCAGGTGGCCAAAGTATTGGAGCCAGTGTTATCACAGTGTAATTAGCTCTCCAAACTTGCTGTTGCCAGTATCTCCTTCCCACAGGAAGTCCCAATTGCCTCCTACCTCTCCAGGTAGCTCTCCAAGATCAGCAAGTGGGCCTGACACAAACCCCTCTGTGCTGGGAAGTCAGAGCATGTAAGATTTTGCATATGCCCTTAATAATGGAGTCTCTGTCTTGAAGTCCTTCACGCTCTTCTGAATGTAAGCCCCACGGGTTTTTAGAGCCAGACCTTCTGGGAGTTCATCTTCCTGGTGCAGAATCCCCAGGCTGGGGAGCCCAATGTGGGACTCAGAACTATCACTCTCTGAGGAGGATCTCTATGATTGTGATATTCCTCCCACTTGTGGGTCACCAACCTGGTAGTCCTGATTATAGCCCATCTTTGGCTCTACTACCCATCTCATTGTGGTTCCTTATTTATGTTTTTGGTTATGTAAAATCTTCCCTGGTAGTCTTCAGGTTGTTCTTATAGATAATTGCTCTATAAGTAGTTATAATTTTGGTGTGTCCATGAGAGGAGATCCAACCAGTCCATCCTAAAGGAAGTCAGTACTGAATATTCATTGGAAGGACTGATGGATGAAGCTGAAACTCCAATACTTTGGCCACCTGACTCAGTGGAAAAGACCTTGATGCTGGGAATGATTGAAGGTGGGAGAAGACGAGGATAACAAAGGATGAAATGATTGGAGAACATCACCTACTCAATGGACATGAGTTTAGTAAGCT
Source organism: Bubalus bubalis (assembly GCF_019923935.1). Classification (NCBI taxonomy): domain Eukaryota; kingdom Metazoa; phylum Chordata; class Mammalia; order Artiodactyla; family Bovidae; genus Bubalus; species Bubalus bubalis. The sequence goes on along the minus strand of NC_059160.1, from coordinate 78,983,321 downwards.
CTGGGAGTTGGTGATGGACAGGGAAGCCTGGTATGCTGCAGTGCATGGAGTCGCAAGGAATCGGACACAACTGAGCAACTGAACTGAACTCATGGGAGGAGATTATTTCAGGGTCTTCCTCCTCTACTATTTTGGCCATCCCGTCATAATTTCTTGTTCCATATTTTTCCTTCTGTTTTTTTCTAAACTTACATTCATAAATATATGACTATATATAAGAAGAAATATGTGTGTGCTTAGTTGCTCAGTCATGTCCCACTCTTTGTGATCTGAGGGACTGTAGCCCACCAGGCTCCTCTGTCCATGGGGATTCTCCAGGCAAGAATACTGGAGTGGGCTGCCATGCCCTCCTCCAGGGGATCTTCCTGACCCAGGAATGGAACTGGGGTCTTCTGCATTGCAGGAGGATTCTTTACTAGCTGAGCTACCAGGAAAGTCCAAGAATAAATATATATATTTATATTTATTTATATATTAAGAATATATAGATATATAAATAAATTTATTTATATATCAAGAATATATACATATATAAATAAATATAAATATATATGTATATATTTCTTCTTTATACTGTATCCTTCAGAAGCCTTTTTTACAAGAGCATTTATATACAGCTCTCCCAAGAGTTGTCTGAAATTTTGCTTATTTTTGCATCACTGTTTATTGATAATAATCTGTTCACAAAAATCTAGATTTACAGTTTTTTCTCATAATACTTTGAAAATGTCATTTCATAGTCTTCTGAATAGGCAGATGCCAGGCTAGTTATCATTTATTTTAAAGTATTCTTTGCTTTCTTTGGATGCTTTAATCCCTGTTCTTTGTCTTTAGTATTCTGTAGTTCCCGTAATGTACGTTGATATGAATTTAATTTTACTTATCCTGCTAGTGATCATTGTTCTTCATAAATATGAAGTCTTGTTTCTCATCAATCACCAAAAATTCTCAGTATCCTGTATCTCAAAATATTGTCCCTCTTCCCAAATTCTCTCCTCTGTCCTTCTGGAATTTCAGTGAGATGCATGTTGGCCATCACATTCTGCCCTCTCTGTCTTTATTTTGTGTCTTTTTTAGTGCCATGTTCTGGGAACATGTCAGATCATTCTCCAGTCTTTGATTTTCTTCACTGGGGTCTAATCTGATGGTTAGCACATCTATTGAAGGGTTTCTTTCCTATGACTATTTAAGTCATATTTGATTCTTTTTCAAATCTGATTATTTTATAGTCTTTTATTCATATCTTCAGTTCAGTTCAGTTCAGTTCAGTCTCTCAGCCATGTCCGACTCTTTGCGACCCCATGAGCTGCAGCACGCCAGGCCTCCCTGTCCATCACCAATTCCTGGAGTTTACCCAAACTCATGTCCATCGAGTCGGTGATGCCATCCAGCCATCTCATCCTCTGTCGTCCCCTTTGCCTCCTGCCCCCAATCCCTCCCAGCATCACTTAGCTATCTTCTTTAAATCATTTAACTATTTTTTTTTTTTTTTTTGCTTCTAGGTTTTGTTGCTATTCCTTTTCATAGAATGTCCTTCTACTATTGTCACAAGATCTAGCTCCTACTTGCCATTCAGATCTCACTTCTCTGCAAGACCAGGGACATTAAAAACTTCAAGACAGTGACAACAGAGCATTAAACCAGCTCTTCTAAGCATGGGCCTGTGCAATAGCACATGCCACACATTCATGAAGCTGGCCCCATTTTTCCTGACTAGTCAATTGAACGCCCATGTCCACTTAGTTTTTCTCTATGTTTTTCACTCTGGTATTTCTTCCTTCATGACAGTTGCCATTATCTGAAGTTGTTTATTTGCTAGCCCATCTCCAGCAGCTAGAATATAAAATCTGTGCAAAAAGAAACTTCTCTATTGTTCACTGCTGTAGCACCTGGAACGGTGCATGGCTCAATAAATATTTTGTTTTATGAGTGAATAACTTAGCTCATTATTTTTAGGGTTACAAAAGCAATTTACTTTAAGGTCAAAGATATTCTAGAATGACTTACCCTATCCCTAAAGCCAGAAAATCTCAAATATCATATGTATGCATTTAATAGATATAAAAGTAAACCCACAATCAGAATTTTAAAGGATTAGCTTAGAAGCAAGAAAAATATTCTTCCCATTCAGATGCTCAAAGATGGCTTCTGGGACCAAAAGCCCTTAAATGACTTATGTTTTTGTTTAAATAATACAAAATGATGTTTGATCATGTTGTTTATTATAGAAAAAAAAGGTTAATATTATCAAGGCTGCCAAGAACATATGAAGGCAGATTTTACCTATTTTTTTTTTTTGTAACAATTTTATTTTATTCTTTTCAGAGTTCCAGTAAAGTTCAAAACTATCATATGGACTAACTAGGTTTTATTATCTGGAAAATTTCAGTGATATTGAAATTTAAAATTAGTATATTATCTTGCTGCTAGATTTTACTGTAACCTTGATCCAAGAACAGTTAATTCACTATGGTCAAATAACTGAGTACCAAGCATCACAAGAGGAAATGAATTTGAATTTGTTAACTTCTGTAATTTCCCTATACTTATATGATTTTACAACTTTATCAGAATGCACTTTAAAATATTTTTATGAATGTATAAATTTTTCTAGACTAAAAATCACTCTAAAAATTTTCTAGTTGGTTGTTTGATTAATGTACATTTTAACTAAGTTTTTGTTAATGCACAATAATTGAGAAATAGGTTAATGATCTCCCCAATAACAGCAGCAAAACCATGGATTAAAAATGTGACAGTCAATTGCCAGAGCTCTTTCTTACTGCATTTTCTTTTAATTTAGGTGGTAAAGACTACAGTGGTTTTTGAAATGGTGCTGTAGCTATTTAGAGTTTTACAATGGTATGACAGGTAAAGTATAAAGCATTTTAATGAAGTGCTGGACATTATACCTGATAGGCATAATATTGCCTCAGGTCTAAGAAATGAATGACCATGTTCTGATCATGATCTTAGGTTTTTATCTACGCAACCTAGTCCCTACCATTGAGTTTACTTTTCATTTTTAACAATTGCTTTAAAATAATCATGATCTCTTCAAAAAAGTCTTTAAAAATAAAGAATGTTCCATCTGTTCATTACTTAGCTCTTTATATTTCCTAAATGTATATTTTTGTTGTAATGATCTATCATGGGCTTTCTGGCTAGTTATATTCAATGAATAGTGATAGAATCTTATAGTTGTAAGTGCTCTTAAAAATGATTGAGTCCAAGGGTAGTGATGGGCCCTCCTCCAGCCATTTCTTCACCATGTCTTACCCTGGCACACATTACTATTTGGTTACAGTGTGCTTTCCTAATGAGGTCCAAGCAGCCTGGGAATCTTCCTCAACACAATATTGACTGTCCTCCAACTAATAATTCCTAGATCCTAGTTCTTCATTTTATAGATGAGGAAACTGAATTTCAGTCATTTTAAATAATTTGTTAAGACTGACAAAGCCAACTAATTAATTGCCAAGCTAGAACAAGAAGGTAAGTCAGCTGACTCCCAATTAAATCCTGTTTCTCTCAGCACTAGTACCTTCAGTGAATATTCCTACTCTAGTAATCTTTTTATTAAAAAAAAATACAGAAATGTAATAATATGTATACCCACTTGCTACATAGAAGACACCCAGGAAAACTGAGTAACTCCTTAAAATGGTCCAACCCTTCACTTAAATAACATCTTCAGCTTCAGCTAAAGACAAAAGAAGATACTGGGTAGGGAGGGGAGTCAATTATGGGATCAACTATCTGACTTTTAAAATAATCTCATAGTGGAATACTACCAATTTTAAATCCTATCTTTGTGCCAAAAGAAATTAGGCTGTGCCAAAATGTCAGCCTCTCAAGTAGATTGTCATCATCTCTAAGGGAATTTCTCTGTTTATGACTCTGCTACCCATAGAGCCTCCTTTGGAAATGGGCCTGCCAAATCTTACTGAGAATAAGTTGCTTTTCTGTTTGTATTATTTTCAGACAAGACTTTACCCACAAATTTTTCTTAGTTTACAATTCTCATTGAGAACATGTCAGTATCAATTACCTCTCTGCACAAATGCCAAGGATTTGAAGTTGAATAGCTGGTGTGGGAAGCTCAGAGGCAGTTTTAGAATTTCCCTGATTTCTCTGTGTACTAAGAAGATTGGAATACTTCCAAATAAATATCATGATAAGTATTGTGTATAATTTTTCTTCACAATGATCTGTTTTTTTGTGGAATTGAAGAAAAAATTGGCATCTATCTTCATTATGTATTTTGTATATAACAGCTTCTTTAGTACAGATCAGGAACAAATTCTTACTCTAATGATTCAGAAAGGTTACAAATTATGCTGCTATAAATTTGATTCTCTCTGGACCAGTGAACTGAAAGGTCTACCAATTTTCTTTCTGGGAAATGTGAACTCATAGCTCAACAAATGCTCCTCAATAGTCAGACTTCAGTTGTGGGAAGATATTATATTCCTCTTTGTCTCTGTACTTTTTTTTTTAATGATAGGCCTTTAAATGTACTTAGTTACTGCATGTCACTGACATCCATCTCCACCTTTCAAATTGCTATTAGTTGTAGACCAATTTGTATCCTTGATTTGTTCAATCTTTTTGACCCATGAACTCGCTGTATCTCAAGATTTTTTTTTTTTTTTGAGCTATCATACTTGTTTCCTTTATTTGCCTTGCTGAGCCAATGGCAGTGAAAATGAAACTTATTTTTACTCTAATCTTGGAAACTACTCTGCATAGTTCCCTGAAAAAGTATACATTGGGGGTGCTAATGTTCAAAATTAAGATAATTCTCCAGATGGTTGTACATTTCCTGAGGTGGGAATGGGGGGTAAGGGTGATGAGATTGCATATAGCTTAAAGACAGTTTCATAACCTCAGTTTATTTTGGGGGCCATTTATAGAGTATTTGAACTTCATTTAGTATAAAGGGGTGTGAGAGGTTTTTACGTTTATACAAAGGTACCATGGGAAATGTTCTAAAAGCTTAGGAAAACCTTGAGTAGAGGTAATGTGTCCCATAAGTCTCTCTGCTACCTTAGCACTAGCCTGGGGTATTCCTTGGAAGTATATGCATGTACCTTGTAAAGAGGCTGAACTCAGAAGACAAGGCTAGAGGACCTACGTAGGAGTGAAGCACTGGCTCTACAGTGTGAAAAAATTAACAGGCTCTTATACATAATAGTATGTTGTAAATTTTTGATGAATTAAAAGTTACATAGGAATATAGATTTTAATTTACTGTAAAGGTTTCTTTTGCCTTTCAGTTTCTTATTCAGATTAATTGATCTTCATTTCATATTCAAAAGTCCCTTGGAAATATAGATTTTAATTTACTGTAGAAGTTTCCTCTTTTGCCTTTCAATTTTTTTAATTTAATTTTATTTTTAAACTTTACATAATTGTATTAGTTTTGCCAAATATCAAAATGAATCATTTTATATTCAAAAGCCCCTATATTAGTAATCAATTTCTATATTATAAAACCCCCAAATTTAGCAGCTTCACACAATAAACATTTATGGTGCCATACATCACCAGATGGTCAACACCAAAATCAGATTGATTATATTCTTTGCAGCCAAAGATGGAGAAGTTCTATACAGTCAGCAAAAACAAGACCAGGAGCTGACTGTGGCTCAGACCATGAACTCCTTCTTGCCAAATTCAGACTCAAATTGAAGAAAGTAGGGAAAACCACTAGACCATTCAGGTATGACCTAAATCAAATCCCTTATGATTATACAGTGGAAGTGAGAAATAGATTTAAGGGCCTAGATCTAATAGAGTGCCTGATGAACTACTGAATGAGGTTCGTGACATTGTACAGAAGACAGGGATCAAGACCATTCCCATAGAAAAGAAATGCAAAAAAGCAAAATGGCTGTCTGGGGAGGCCTTACAAACAGCTGTGAAAAGAAGAGAAGCGAAAAGCAAAGGAGAAAAGAAGATATAAACATCTGAATGCAGAGTTCCAAAGAATAGCAAGAAGAGATAAGAAAGCCTTCTTCAGCGATCAATGCAAAGAAATAGAGGAAAACAACAGAATGGGAAAGACTAGGGATCTCTTCAAGAAAATCAGAGATACCAAAGGAACATTTCATGCAAAGATGAGCTCGATAAAGGACGGAAATGGTATGGACCTAACAGAAGCAGAAGATATTAAGAAGAGATGGCAAGAATACACAGAAGAACTGTACAAAAAAGATCTTCACGACCCAGATAATAATGATGGTGTGATCACTGACCTAGAGCCAGACATCCTGGAATGTGAAGTCAAGTGGGCCTTAGAAAGCATCACTACGAACAAAGCTAGTGGAGGTGATGGAATTCCAGTTGAGCTATTCCAAATCCTGAAAGATGATGCTGTGAAAGTGCTGCACTCAATATGCCAGCAAATTTGGAAAACTCAGCAGTGGCCACAGGACTGGAAAAGATCAACTTTCATTCCAATCCCAAAGAAAGGTAATGCCAAAGAATGCTCAAACTACCACACAGTTGCACTCATCTCACACGCTAGTAAAGTAATGCTCAAAATTCTCCAAGCCAGGCTTCAGCAATATGTGAACCGTGAACTTCCTGATGTTCAAGCTGGTTTTAGAAAAGGCAGAGGAACCAGAGATCAAATTGCCAACATCCGCTGGATCATGGAAAAAGCAAGAGAGATCCAGAAAAATATCTATTTCTGCTTTATTGACTATGCCAAAGCCTTTGACTGTGTGGATCACAATAAACTGTGGAAAATTCTGAAAGAGATGGGAATACCTGACCACCTGATCTGCCTCTTGGGAAATTTGTATGCAGGTCAGGAAGCACCAGTTAGAACTGGACATGGAACAACAGACTGGTTCCAAATAGGAAAAGGAGTACGTCAAGGCTGTATATTGTCACCCTGTTTGTTTAACTTCTGTGCAGAGTACATCATGAGAAATGCTGGACTGGAAGAAACACAAGCTGGAATCAAGATTGCCAGGAGAAATATCAATCACCTCAGATATGCAGATGACACCACCCTTATGGCAGAAAGTGAAGAGGAACTAAAAAGCCTCTTGATGAAAGTAAAAGAGGAGAGTGAAAAAGTTGGCTTAAAGCTCAACATTCAGAAAACGAAGATCATGGCATCCGGTCCCACCACTTCATGGGAAATAGATGGGGAAACAGTGGAAACAGTGTCAGACTTTATTTTTCTGGGCTGCAAAATCACTACAGATGGTGACTGCAGCCATGAAATTAAAAGACGCTTACTCCTTGGAAGGAAAGTTATGACCAACCTAGATAGCATATTCAAAAGCAGAGACATTACTTTGCCAGCAAAGGTTCGTCTAGTCAAGGCTATGGTTTTTCCTGTGGTCATGTATGGATGTGAGAGTTGGACTGTGAAGAAGGCTGAGCGCCGAAGAATTGATGCTTTTGAACTGTGGTGTTGGAGAAGACTCTTGAGGGTCCCTTGCACTGCAAGGAGATCCAACCAGTCCATTCTGAAGGAGATCAGCCCTGGGATTTCTTTGGAATGAATGATGCTAAAGCTGAAACTCCAGTACTTTGGCCACCTCATGCGAAGAGTTGACTCTTTGGAAAAGACTTTGATGCTGGGAGGGATTGGGGGCAGGAGGAGAAGGGGACGACAGAGGATGAGATGGCTGGATGGCATCACTGACTCGATGGATGTGAGTCTCAGTGAACTCCAGTAGTTGGTGATAGACAGGGAGGCCTGGCGTGCTGCGATTCATGGGGTCACAAAGAGTCGGACACAACTGAGCGACTGATCTGATCTGATCTGATCTGATAGTTTATATGCATCAGAATCCAGAAATAGCTTGAGAGAGTCTAGCTCAGTGTTGTTCATAGACTGCTGTCATTTGAAATCCTAACTGAAGCTGAAGAATTCACTTCCAAGGTGATTCACTCATATGCCTGGCAAGTTAATGCTGGTTGTTGTCAGTGATGCCTGAGTTTATCTTCGTGTGTAGCTCCCCTTCAGGCTGCTTGAGTGTTCCCATGACATGGCATCTGGCTTCCCCAGAACAAGTGATCCAAAAGACAGACAGGCAGGAGTCAGAATATCTTTCATGAACTAGCTTCAGAAATCATACTCTATTTTTCCACAATATTGTGAGTTCAAGTTGCTCAGTTGTGTCCAACTCTGCAACCCCATGGACTATATAGCCTGTGAGGCTCCTCTGTCCATGGAATTCTCCAGGCAAGAATACTGAAGTGGGTAGCCTATCCCTTCTAGAGGGAATCTTCCCAACCCAGGAATCGAACTGGGGTCTCCTGCATTGCAGGTGGATTCTTTACCATCTGAGCTACCAGGGAAGCCCATTAGTTACACGTTAACCCTATTCAGTGGAAACTACACTGGGGCATGAATACCAGGAAGTGGAATCACTGGGGGATATCTTGCAGGCTGCTTCCCACAACTCCAAATAAAAATCGTGTGTGAAGTAGATTTTAATCAAAAACAATAGCTTTTATATTTGTACAGACAGAGTGTATACTTTTGAGTATGTGTCTACATAGACACATGGATGGAAGAGCCTGGTAGGCTGCAGTCCATGGGGTCATGAAGAATCGGATACGACTGAGCAACTTCACTTTCACTTTTCACTTTCACGCATTGGAGAAGGAAATGGCAACCCCCTCCAGTGTTCTTGCCTGGAGAATCCCAGGGACGGGGAAGCCTGGTGGGCTGCCATCTATGGGGTCACACAGAGTCAGACACGACTGAAGCGACTTAGCAGCAGCAGCAGCAGCCTACATCTACCATAATTAGCATATAACATGTATCCATTAACTTTTTTATTTTAGAGCACACTTGTATTGGGAGTATGGTCTAATTATCTTTTTTGTGTTTATCATTCTCACAGAATAAAAGCTACCAATATGAGACAACAAAAATTGGGCAATTGTCCTCATTATCTATGTAAAACAATTGAAGTATTTAGCTATAAGAGGAGCTGGGTTATTGGACTAGTTCCTCATTTGTGTCAAATCACTGCTTATGTATATTTTACATATTACTGTTGTTTATGAAAACAGAAAATCATTTTCTGCTACAGAACCATAATATAAATGAGAAAATATTGAGCTGAAATGGGAAAATAACATTATAATTATAGCTCAGGAAATGCAAGTCAGAAATCCAAAATAAGTTCAGTGTATGCTGAAAATGTCATTTTTTAATGTACTTAAAAATAATTATATTGCAAACATAATACAATTTTACCATTATTTCCCAGTTGAAAGGCTTAGGGATGCTTACATGCTTACTTTAAATTCCTTGAAGAGGTATATATTGTTTTCTTAGCACCAGAACTTATACAAATAATAAAAATGAATAGTTTTCACTATTCTTTAGTTAGTTATATTTACCCTAAGCAATGTATCAAATAAAATTTTTAGGTAATTTTTTAAGTTTTAAAGAAGGATCAAAAAGCAATCTCCTGCTGCCAGCAATCTTGCACTGTCAAGAGTAAAACAAACCATCTTTCTAAATGGAAATTCATCAATACTTATCAAGAGATTTAATAATGTTCTCAACCTATGACTAGCAACCCCACTTCTAGATACGTGTAATAAGGAAATAATTGGAGAGGAAGTCAAGGTTCACGGCAGCATTATTATTATTTAAAATATTGTAATAATATCCAGTAAACAAATGATAAAATAAAAGATGCTACATACTAATTATGTTATTTAGTGTACAGATTACATGTTGTAACCAAGTGATCTATCTAAATAAAGTTTATTTCAGTCAATTTCAATGTTCCAGGGGTACTAAATCTTGTAACTCTGCACCACAGCATGGTCAAGGGACATAGGTCTCTACTCTCTTTCTCTGTTAATTTGAAGAATAATACCTTCTACATAGTTTCAGCCAACTCACCATTACCATCACTTTGTGCCAGCCCGTGGGAATGGGGAAAAAGGAATGGAGAGCAAGCAGCTGTCTTTTAAGAACATGACCTGGAAGTCATATACCTTATTTCTGCTCACATTCCAATGGCTAAAAGTTAATAACTTTGTCACATTCAGATAAAATTAGAATGTTAAGGTCTATACCCTGCATTGTGAGAGTGGATGAAATGTGAGAGCTACCATGCATAACCTTGAAAACATTATTTTAAGTGAAAGAAGCCAGTTATAAAAGGTTACATACTATATGATTCCATGAAGTGCCCATAATGGGCAAATCTCTAGAGACAGAAAGTAGATTTATGGTTGTCAGTGGCTAGAAGGAGGCAGGATTGAGGAGACTGCTAATGAGAATGGGGTGATAAAGATTCTTTTGGGGATATTCCAGACTTAGATAGCGGTGACAGTGGCACAACTCTGAATATACTTTAAAAACACACACTGAATATATACTTGAAAATGATGAATTTTATGGCATGTGAATTATATTTCAATAAAGCTGCTGTAAAAGATAAAACTGTTCCCATGCAGAAAAATACAAGGCAACTTTCCTTTCTCAACCCTTAGGTGGATGAAAAACAAACCACTCCACCCCAAGAACCAGAAGTCAGCCCTTCATGTGCCTTCAGCCTGAATTCATGCTCCCTATGTCTGTAAAACCTCCAGCTAAGGTCTTAATCTAAAGTGGGTCCCGGTTTTACAGCAGCCCCTTGGGTCTAGCAGAAGCAAATGAGAATTCTCTTTGGAAATATCAACCTCAATCAAAACTTCAAATCATTCACATAGGTAAAATTCCAAGGGAAAAAAAACTGTTCACAGACCAAATCATAAAAAATCTAAGGATACTAGCCACCTGAATAGGAATCAAAGAAACACAGGACAACAGCAATTACCTGCAGAGGTTTCAGGTATTAGGTTTGTTTGTTTGTTTGTTTTCTAGATATATATATACATATATAATCACAATATGTTTTAAAAATAAAAGAGAATTGAAAATATGAGCAAGGAATAGACAGATTTTTAAAATAATTATAACATTCTAGAAAAGAAATATGATACATTAAGTTAAAATTTTGGTTATAGATTTATTAACAGATTTGACTTAGTAGAATTGATGAACTGGAAGACAGATATTAAAATGTATCCTTAACAAAGTCTAAAGAAACAAAAAGATAAATGGAATATTACTCAGCCATTAAAAGGAATACATTTGAATCAGTTCTAATGAGGTGGATGAAACGGGAGCCTATTATACAGAGTGAAGTAAGCCAGGAAGAAAAACACCAATACAGTATACTAACGCATATATATGGAATTTAGAAAGATGGCAACAATAACCCTGTGTACGAGACAGCAAAAGACACACTGATGTGTAGAACAGTCTTATGGACTCTGTGGGAGAGGGAGAGGGTGGGAAGATTTGGGAGAATGGCATTGAAACATGTATAGTATCATGTATGAAACGAGTCGCCAGTCCAGGTTCGATGCACGATACTGGATGCTTGGGACTGGTGCACTGGGACGACCCAGAGGGATGGTACGGGGAGGGAGGAGGGAGGAGGGTTCAGGATGGGGAACACATGTATACCTGTGGCAGATTCATTTCGATATTTGGCAAAACTAATACAATATTGTAAAGTTTAAAAATAAAATTAAATTAAAAAAGGAAAAAAAATATGAGAAAGAGATCAGAATGTAAAATGGATTAGGATAAGAAGTCTGATAAATTTCAAAGTGGAGTTCTAGAAGGAGAAAATAGAGGGAATGGGGAAGAGACAGTATTTGAAAATATAACTCAGAATATTTGAATCCACAGATTTAAGAAAGTATCCCCAGCAGCATAAGTAAGATGCTATCCATAATAAAATGTCTTAGTGTGAAACTGCTAAACAACAGAGGGAAAAAAATCTTAAAAACAGCTAATGAAGGTAGAAAGAGAAATCATTTTTCAAGGCAAGAACAGTTAGATTAACAGCTTATTTTTCAACAGAATCCAGAAAAGAATTGAATTATATTGTCAATATGCTGAGAAAAAATAGACATCAACTTATAATTCTTTGTTCATTGAAAATATCTTTCAAGAGTCATAGTAAAGGGCTGTCAGTTTCTCAGAAATTCTTTGAATCTCAAAAGGTGACAGAAAAGGTACTTTATTCAAGCAGTTGCCGCAGGGAGAACAGCCAATGGAAGTTTCTCTCTGAAAATGAAGGTGAAGATTTTATACAGGAAAGAGATAAAAGCAGCCATGTGCCAGCTGCAAGGTTGATGGGTGTTGGTCAGGCAGGTGTCTTACAGAAAGGAGATGTCTTCCTTGCAATTTGACCATCACAGGCCATTATGTCCTCTTCTAGGAATTGTTGGCTCAAAAGAGGGATTTAGAGGGAGAGGGTTAGTTTCTCAGTATCAGAGAACAAGGAGGTGGTGTAAATCAGAGCAGAAAATGTTGACAGTTCCTCAAAGCCCGTCCCCTTAAATACAAGGAGGACAGAGTCTAGCATCTGCCAGCCTTAATGAGCCTGTTGAGATAAAAGTAATTAGAATGGGGGTCAATTTAAGGGTTAAAGTTTCCTTTTGCTTCTGTTCTGAGATGATGTTCTAGGATCATTTGTTTTGAAAGGATGTTGCTGCTTATCTAAATGACCCTAGAAATTATACATTTAATGAGAAGAGCAGATGAATGAACAGCATTTGGAGGAATGTTCAAAGCTAAATTTCTGACAGAAATGTCTGAGATGCCCAGGCCCATTTACTCAAGGCAGAGTCCATCCCACAAGTCAGAACAAAGTTGCCTATACAGAGAACACTTTGTGTGGCTTCATATCAAAAAGGTTCTGAGGGATGTACAAATATACATCATCTCCAAAGATTGTACCAGAACCCCACTCTGGAGACTAAGATGGAGGCAAAGATGACTTGGCAATTCCATATGAATGTTAGAATCAGCCTACTTATTACAAGAAACCTGCTAAGATTGTAATTGGGTTTTGTGTTGACTCTTACAGATCAATTTGGGGGAAACTGCTGTCTTTAATAATGGACAGAGTATATCTCTGCATTTATTTAGTCTAGTTTTTCTGCAGTGTTTTATAGTTGTTAGTATATACACCTTGCACATTTCTGTCAAATTTATTCCTAAATATTTCATATTTTGGATGCGGTCGTTAATGGAATTGCTCTTAATTTCCAATGGTTTGCTTTTGTATGTAGAAATATAATAGAATTGTATATGTTAATCTTAAAAAATAACCTTGCTAAATACACATATTCTAGTAACTTTTTTTTTGTTAATTCCATTGGATCTTCTATATATATAGCCAGGTTCTTTGCAAACTTTAAAACTTTCAATAGCAAATATAGTTACATATCTTTATGACACAGGAAACATGAAGGAATTTTTTAAACCAGTTCTAGAAAATACAGACCATAATGGAGATTATAGATGTATTGCCGAACTTTGATTCGTGAAAGAATACCTTAAAGAAAGTGAAAAAAGAAGCCCTACAGTGATAGAAAATATGTACAATATATATACTTGGCAAAGTCTTAGTATTTAGAGTTGTGCTACCTAATAGGGTAGCCACAAGCCATTGTGGCTTTGGCACTTGAAATGTGTCTTAACTGAGATGTGCTGTAAATGTAAAATGCAAACCAAATTTCAAAGACTTAGTCAAAAAAAAGAAGTATAATATCTTCTTAAAAATTTTATATTGAATACACATTGAAGTGAAAATATTTTCAGTTCAGTTCAGTCATTCAGTCATGTCCAAATCTTTGCGACCCCATGGACTGCAACACGCCAGGCTTCCCTATCCATCACCAACTCCCAGAGCTTGCTCAAACTCATGTCTATGGAGTCAGTGATGCTATCCAACTATCTAATCCTCTGATAAGATGAAAATATTTTAGATATATTCAGTTAAGTAAAATATATTACTAAAATTTATTTCATGTGTTTGCTTTTGCTTTTTAAATGTGGCTACTAGAAAATTTTTGATTATATATGTGGCTCACATTATATTTCCATTGGGTAGCCCTAATCTACAATATACCTAGATGTTTCTGTGAACCAATTGAAAAGATAAAAATAAGAAAAATGGGGAAGAACAGACACTTTAAAAAGTAGATACTTGAATGGCCAATAAAAGTTTGGAAAAAGTGCTCTAGATTTTAAATAAATGCAAATTAAAACTATAACAGATTACCACTTTCGTCTACCACAGAAGCAGATAATTAAAAAAAAAAAATGATTAGGTTCAGTGCAGAGCTATCCCTTGTCTGCAGCTGGGGAGAATCTAAATTTGGTGCAACTCCTTAGGAGTTATCCATGAAGTTGACTGTGCATGTATCTATCATCCAACAGTTTTACTTCCTCTAGTAGAGAAATTCTTAGACACATGCACCAGGGAACATGTTAAAAATATGTTCATAGAAGCATTATATGCAGTTTTTTAAAACTGGGGGTGGGGAAATGGTTGAATGGATAAATTGGTATATTCATACAAGTATATACTATTGACCACTGAAAATGAACTATAAGCTAAAGAATCAACATGGATGACTCTCAAAAACTTAATATTAAAGAATGAAGCAAGTCATAAAAGAAAACATGTGGTATCCCATTATATAAAATTCAAAATCAGGTACAACCAAGCTATTTATTTTTTAAGAATATAGATACTATTATTATACAGAGAGACATCATGATTATCACAGAATTAATGATAGTCACTATCTGTGGGCCAAGGGAGGGGATACAATCAGAAAATAGTCAAGAGACATCTTCTAAAATCTACTACTGAAGTAGTTCTTAACCTGGTTGATGAGTATATCAGTTATTATCTTATTATTGTTTTTTAAAGTATACATACATATTTTATAAGTTCTTTGTATGTATGATAGATTTTAATAAATTATGACAGGCTATAAAACAGTTATAGCACTGAAACTAACTTTCTTTGTATGCATGCACACACGCACAGAAACTAGATTTTTAAATATGTATGGGAAAAGAAGGGCTTCCCAGGTGGTGCTAGTGGTAAAGAATCTGCCTGCCAATGTAGGAGACCTAAGAGATGTGAGTTCAATCCCTGGGACTGGAAGACCCCCTGGAGAAGGAAATGGCAACCACTCCAGTATTCTTGCCTGGAGAATCCCATGGACAGAGGAACCTTGGAGGGCTATAGCCCATGGGATCACATGGGGTCATGCACAATAACATGTGGTCATGCACAATGGGAAAAGAACTCTAAGGAAGTAAACCAAAATATTTATTTAATGATGAGGATGCATGTAGATGAGTAATTCAAGGAAAAGTTTGAATATTTAGTCTGTAGGGCAGCTTTGATTGTTGAGCTGCTTTCTAATAGATGTCAGCATTCCACTAATTGTGCTAATTAAAAACATAATCAGCATTATATCACTACAGACCTAAACAGGCAAGCTTGAGTATTTTTAGGAAAGTTCTAGATGCTTCCTAATTCTTTTGCACATATAGAAATTTATGACTAGTTCATTTGAATGTACATAAGTCTCCAAAAAAGTGGAATACTTTTTATGTGTTCCAGCAAGAATGTGTAATAGAATATTATTTTGATTACTATGTAATTGTTCTTACTATATATACTCATATTTTGGTCAAGTGTTTATGATGAATGAACCCTATTACATGTAACAATATCACATATTATCTTACCAGTAAAACTTGTACATTTAGTAAATAGTAATACTTCTCCTCACTTGGTGGACTCATGGCTAGCAAATGTCAGTTTTGCATCAATAAACTTGATGAATTTGCCCTTTTTTATTTTTAGATGAAGGAAATATGAGCTAAGTCTCTCAACTATTTCCATTTACTCTGCAGCATGATTGATTTATTTATTCACAGGCCACCTTCTCTTGTCTCTTACCCTTGCTATTTTTTCATTTTCATCCTAAAATTTATGATAATGGTCTCAAAGACAATGCTTACATTACTGTACAGAAATACCAATAAGTTCATTCATGATTGCATGAAGGGGAAGCTTGTTTCAATAAAGACTAAAGAGAAAGCTAAGGAAGTATAACAATTTACTAACAGATTAACAAAAAGATTGTGACTGGGATAAATAAATAAAATGAGCTGAAGGAAAAAATAATGCCCTAGGAATTCAGATGATGTTACTTCCTTCTCCTTTAGAAAGCCTATCATATCCACAAGGAAATACTGCAATATATAGCATTTTCTAGAAGAAAAAAAAATATTCTTTTTTGTCTTTGGACCACAGCCTGCCAAATACATGCATTTTATTGTAGCAAGAATGATTACTGTTATTTTTATAAAAATAATAATTTTATTGCCTGATTTTAAAGGAAGGTAGTCTAATCAAGGCTATGGTTTTTCCTGTGGTCATGTATGGATGTGAGAGATGGACTGTGAAGAAGGCTGAGCACTGAAGAATTGATGCTTTTGAACTGTGGTGTTGGAGAAGACTCTTGAGAGTCCCTTGGACTGCAAGGAGATCCAACCAGTCCATTCTGAAGGAGATCAGCCCTGGGATTTCTTTGGAAGGAATGATGCTAAAGCTGAAACTCCAGTACTTTGGCCACCTCATGCGAAGAGTTGACTCATTGGAAAAGACTCTGATGCTGGGAGGGATTGGGGGCAGGAGGAGAAGGGGACGACAGAGGATGAGATGGCTGGATGGCATCACTGACTCGATGGACGTGAGTCTGAGTGAACTCCGGGAGTTGGTGATGGACAGGGAGGCCTGGCGTGCTACGATTCATGGGGTCACAAAGAGTCGGACACAACTGAGCGACTGAACTGAACTGAACTGAGCAAGCCCCAGGTTAAATAACTTGCTAAATGTCATTGGTAATGGCAACCCACTCCAGTACTCTTGCCTGGAAAATCCCATGGACGGAGGAGCCTGGTAGGCTGCAGTCCATGGGGTCTCTAAGAGTCAGACACGACTGAGCAACTTCACTTTCATGCATTGGAGAAGGAAATGGCAACCCACTCCAGTGTTCTTGCCTGGAGAATCCCAGGGACGGTGGAGCCTGGTGGGCTGCCGTCTATAGGGTCCCACAGAGTCGGACACGACTGAAGTAACTTAGCCGAAGCCAGTAAGTAGTTAAGCTGGAATTCAAGCTTAGGTCTGTCCTGCTGCACAGTTTGTCCTGTCAGCCTCTGTACAAAACTGGCCGTACTCCCAAATCCATCTTCATTTCCTTTGTAGCTTTTAACCAGATCAAGTCATTCCTGATATATGGATCAGAGATTTATCTTAACATCTAGGTTGATAATACTGTTTTAGTACAAGACCCTAATTTTAACTTTTTTAGAAGAAAAAATTTACAGAATAATTGTGACTGATCTGACTCCTATAAAAATTCCTGCTATTAGAAGTACTAAGGCAAGAGCAAAGCCAGATGGGGCCAAAAAGAAGCCCAGAGTAGCCTATTTACTTCAATCTCAAATTTAAGTAACACTCACTTTCCAAAGAGAATAATCTTTTACCTTTTATAGGAGAGAAAGGATTTAGATACTATGTTTAACCTCTTCAGCTACCTCCCACACTCCACACAGGGTATGTGAGGATAGTACAAAATGATTCACTCAACAAAGCTGAGCCTATATTCTCTGTCTGAAGTTTCTCCAACTGCTAAAACTTTGTGACATTTGGTTTTCTATGTTATTATCAGGCAGCCACACTAATCTAACCATCCCTGAGGACACACCTCTGAATTTTGTGTCCTCTCTGTATATACCAATGTATGCTTAGAATGTATTTCAGATGGTTTCGGACCTCCTTTATTTTAAGGGATAGAATTTTGAGACCTATTATCAACCATAAGGGTCCTTTTGGAAAAACTTCTAAGGTAAACTCAAGCTTTTCTCAATAGGAGACTACCTTTTACTTTTTAATAAAAGCATAGCAAGACTTCCTTTTTTAAGTATGTGCTTCTCACCCTAAAATTTGTCTTTATCTAATAGACAAGAGTTTGAGTAAACTCCGGGAGTTGGTAATGGACAGGAAGGCCTGGCGTGCTGCAGTCCATGGGGTCACAAAGAGTCGGACACGATTGAGCGACTGAACTGAACTAAGACTTTGGCCTTATTTCTAGGCATACTTCCATGACCATGGTTATCCTAACTCCACAGAATACAAGTTTACCTAGGATCCAAGCTAGAACCCAGACATTGAGGAATTCCCAGGTCACATGTTCATGCGACACCCATAATCTCAGACTGTCCATTGCTTCTTCATTTGCCCAGAATAGTCCCCATCACCTGGAGAAGGCAATGGCACCCTACTCCAGTACTCTTGCCTGGAAAATCCCATGGACGGAGGAGCCTGGTGGGCTGCAATCCATGGGGTCACTAAGAGTCGGGCACGACTGAGCGACTTCACTTTCACTTTTCACTTTCATGCATTGGAGAAGGAAATGGCAACGCACTCCAGTGTTCTTGCCTGGAGAATCCCAGGGACGGGGGAGCCTGGTGGGCTGCCGTCTATGGGGTCCCACAGAGTCGGACACGACTGAAGCGACTTAGCAGCGGCAGCAGCAGCAGTCCGCATCACTGGGCACTAGAGATGACCTCCTAAACAACTCTGCTAATACAGGCAGATGTGCCAAGTCCCCTCCTTCAGGATATGTCAGAGTCCTACTCAAACCCACCCTCCACTTTTGTCCATTGCTGCCAGACCCTTTTCTCTTTGTAAAGAAAAATACCACAGATTTCCACAAATATCTCTTCTGTGGTGGTGGCGGGTGGGGGGGGGGTGGTGGTGCGGGTGTGTGGGCAGGGAGCAATGTAAAATCTCCCATCTCACTTCACCTGCCAATTTTTTTTTTTTGGCTCTGTTTCTAATGATTTCAGTTGGCATCTACCTTGTAGTAAATGTTTGTTGAATGAGGAAATGATTTAACATTTAATTTTATCTATTCTAATGCTTATTCTCATGCCTAGAACCCACGAGCATTTATTTGTTGAAATGTTAAATTAATCACATGAGTAATTACTTGGAGCTAAAATATATGTGGCTTTAAATATATGAAAATTCATATGAAGATTAAAAGGTATATTACATTGCTAATTCATTCTATCCTTAACATAAAATTTGCTTTGGACATAAAGTAATTTCAAAATTGTAAGACGGTTTTATTTTTTTATTTTATTTTTTTAAATTTTATTTTATTTTTTAAACTTTACAATATTGTATTAGTTTTGCCAAATATCAAAATGAATCCGCCACAGGTATACATGTGTTCCCCATCCTGAACCCTCCTCCCTCCTCCCTCCCCATACCATCCCTCTGGGTCTTCCCAGTGCACTAGCCCCAAGCATCCAGTATCGTGCATCGAACCTGGACTGGCAACTCATTTCATACATGATATTATACATGTTTCAATGCCATTCTCCCAAATCTTCCCACCCTCTCCCTCTCCCACAGAGTCCATAAGACTGTTCTATACATCAGTGTCTCTTTTGCTGTCTCGTACACAGGGTTATTGTTACCATCTTTCTAAATTCCATATATATGCATTAGTCAAATGGTGAAAGTAATTTATTCATTTGAAAATATTTTGTGAACCCTAACTGTGTGCATGCCTCTAGAGTGGGCCTAGAGGCACAAGGGTGATGGGAGTGAATAAAGTGGAGGAGGTGCCAGGTTCGGCTGTACAGGGGCCTCCCCCTGGTGTGAAGCCACATCTATTTTTAGGAAGACGAATGTGATGGTGAGTATGAAACAGTTTTCTTTGCTCCAGTGCCAAGAACAGATCAGAAGGAAGAATTTGGTGGATTTCAGTGGATCTCTTTAGCTTAATATTCACCCATATGGTAGAAAAACCATCTTTTACTAAGAGGAATTAAGATACATCTTTTCTGTTTTATAACTCTGTCTCATCACTAATAAAAAGGTGTTTCAGAAGTTTCTGTATAAATCAGGACATGAGAAACAGGAAATTGTGGTTATAATGCTTAATTTGTGAAGCTATTACATTTTCACTTTAGCAGTAATATGAGGTAAAGTAATGTGAAACTGCCTTACAGTTTATAATTTTATGATAATGATTTCCATCTCATTGTTTATAAAATTTTTATATCAATAACAAATGGCAGTATTTCCTTTTAAGTAATTACTGAGATACTACATGTGTATTTTCATCATACTCCAAGCAACTTCTAGGAATACTTTTAATTCCTTATAACTGCATCAGATAAAGTCGTTAGGTAATTTCATGTTTTAGAATATGTATTATTTAAAGATTGCTACACTGCCATCTTGGGGCTTCCCAGGTGGCTCTAGTGGTAAAGAACACGCCTGCCATTGCCGGAGACATAAGGGATATGGGTTCGATCCCTGGGTTGGGAAGATCCCCTGGAGAAGGAAATGGCAACCCACTCCAGTATTCCTGCCTAGAGAATCCCATGGACAGAGGACCCTGGTGGGCTACAGTCCATAGCAGAGTCAGACATAACTAAAGCAACAGCACCGCACGGCACGGTGCCGTCTTATTATATTAAAACAACTGTTCTCCTCGTCATACATTTGTACTGTTAACATCAGTGTCCTCAAATAAGTCAGGTATTGAGTTTTTTATGTGATATTTTAGTGTCCAGTTCATATAAGCATTCTTTTTGTTCTAATTATTGTTTTGTGGTTTGGAGAAAAATGGACACTGGATCAAAAAAGAATGTCCAAGACACAGAGGCCCAGGTCAGCCATGATGCTGCTTATTTTAATTCCTAATGCTCTTTAGGAAGCATTTTGTTCTACTCACTTTAGAAAGAGATTTAAATGACTGGCTTTACTACCAGCATTAAGGAAGAACACTGACTTAGGAAACATTTCAAGCACTTTTTAATCTCAATTCATTTTCCATTTAAATTCCATAAAAAGTAAGTACCCCAAGAAAGAAAGGTTTTCATATATATGTTAACTGGTGGGATGCTTATGTTGAATGTGAAAGAAACAGAGAACACTGAATTTTAAGTGTAATTTCAATTACACAGCAGAGGAAATCTTGGAAAAATCTCTTAAAAGACTTATAGGCAAAATGGGAAGAATGATGCTATTGCTTTGGATTATTAGGAGAATTAGATGAGTTAATGAGATCCAACCAGTCCATCCTAAAGGAGATCAGTCCGGGGTGTTCATTGGAAGGACTGATGTTGAAGCTGAAACTCCAGTACTTTGGCCACCTGATGTGAAGAGCTGACTCATTGGAAAAGATCCTGATGCTGGGAAAGATTGAGGGCAGAAGGAGAAGGGGACAAAAGAGGATGAGATGGTTGGATGGCATCACCGATTCAATGGACATGGGTTTGGGTGGACTCCAGGAGTTGGTGATGGACAGGGAGGCCTGGCATGCTGCAGTTCATGGTGTCGCAAAGAGTCAAACACGACTGAGCCACTGAACTGAATGTATTAAGGTGTTTTGTATATTGTGAAACTTTATACAAATATTAGCTAATTTCATTAAATGATGATTTACAGTTATTCAAAGATATTTCTGTTGGGAGCACAATTTTCATAATGAAGCTATAGAACTCACATTTGATGGAAGGCAGCTGTAGAATGGATTGAAAAGAACTCAGGAACAAATTATGCCATTGTTTGTATTAAGATAGCCTACAGCAGTAAATCAGCTACATTCATTCCCATGCACCTGCAAATAAAAACAAGAGAGGGATCCTGGGAGGCACTCTTGCAGTGTAAAGAAAATCAGATCAGTCTTGGTGTGGCTTGAAATTCTTTAAGTTTGAAATGACACAGATGGGTTTTGCAATGCCTGTGGTATGGAAACGTACTACCACAGGCAATAACTTAAAATTAAATAGAGATAATCTTCTTAGAATTAAAATATTTTTAATGATAAATATATCTGTCTTCTGTAATGTTTACAATATAATGGAGAAATTGGTGTCAGATGACCAATGACCAGTTTAATGGAAACTGATTGAAGTATTTTATTTTTTTGTTTAACAAACATTTATTGAGCATTGCTTATGTGTAAAGTGTTGTGCTAAGTACTAGCCTATGAAGCCCAGGAAAGGAAGAAGGAAGATAGAAGTACTGTGTGCTCACTGGAGAATTGTCCCCAAGTAAAACAGAGGCTGTAAAAGAAATCAAGTAGGTTGGAGTAGGAAATAGCAATCTACTGCAGTATTCCTGCCCAGAAAATTCCATGGCCAGAGGAGCCTGGTGGGCTACAGTCCATAGGATTGCAAAGAGTTGGACACAACTGAGCACATACACACAGGGAACTAAGATCCTATACACCTTGTAGCAACTAAGCCCACACACCACAACTGCTGAACACACATACCACAATTCAGCGCAGTAAAGGACACCACACGACACAAAGAAAAAATCCTGCATGCTGCAACTGAGACCTGACACAGGAAAATAAATGAATGAATAGATATTTTTTTTAAAAGTCAGGTAGGAGAAAGAATCTTTCAGTGTGGAAAAACCTCAAGTCTCTGGATTGAAACTTGAGAGGGACGGTATAACTCCCCATCATGGAATCCTTGTCACAGCACAGTCACATGAAGGCCAATCCTAACCTTTTATATAATTGTATTACCGATTTTTGACTCATTGGAAAAGACTCTGATGCTGGGAGGGATTGGGGGCAAGAGGAGAAGGGGACGACAGAGGATGAGATGGCTGGATGGCATCGCTGACTCGATGGACTCCGGGAGTTGGTGATGGGCAGGGAGGCCTGGCGTGCTGCAATTCATGGGGTCGCAAAGAGTCAGACACGACTGAGCAACTGATCTGATCTGATTACCGATTTTACTTGATTTAGTATTTTTTTTTGAAAATTTGTTTTTCATTATTATAATATTATTAAATTATTAAGTAGTAACTAGCAGAATAACTCTACTGAATACATTAAACCTTTTCATTCATTCATTTTACAAATAAATATCTACATTGTGCCACATACCAGACATAATTTAAGATAGCACAACAAGTGGCTATCAGCTTATATCCCAATGGTTGGAGCAGTGTGCCTGCAGCAAACCCCATTTAGTGTCATTCCTCTCATTTCTTGTCTTCCCCAATGGCTCAGTGGTAAAAACCTGCCTGCCAATGCAGTAGACATGGCTTCAATCCCTGGATCAGGAAGATCCCTTGGAGAAGGAAATGGCAACCTATTCCAGTATTCTTGCCTGGGAAATGCCATGAACAGAGGAGCCTGGCAGGCTACAATCCATAGATAGGGTCACAAACGAGTCAGAAATGACTTAGCCATGAAACAACAACCTCATTACTCACTGTCCTAGAGCCCATAACACACAAATGAGTTTTTTCTCTGTGTTTGCTGCTACTGTTTCCATTACACTGTTCCCCTGACTCCATTCCATTTGGTTCAGTCTCTCCTTTCCACCCAGCACTTCAGAATTCCTCATATGACTGCCTCATAATGGCAAAAAATAAAAGAAAGAAGAAAGGGAAGGAAAGGAAGAAAGCCTGAAATCAAAATTAAAAAAATAATAACATTGATTTCCTTGACAAAGAAAGTGTTAGTCACTCAGTCATGTCCAACTCTTTGCAACCCCATGGACTGTAGCTGCTCAGGCTCCTCTGTCCAGAGAATTCTCCGACAAGAATACTGGAGTGGGTTGTCATTCCCTTCTCCAGGGGGTCGTCCCAACCCAGAGATAGAACCCAGGTCTCCCACATTGTAGGCAGATTCTTTACACCTGAGCCACCAGGGAAGCGGGAAATTCTTAATATGATTCCTAAAGGAATCCTAGAAAATATTTAGTACAGAATAATTGGAATAAGTATAGCATGTCCCACAGTGACTACATAGGGAATATTTATCTTTTTATACCGTATTTCAAATTTGAAAAAACTTTTTTTCAGGAAAGGATCTGTGTGTCTATTCTGATACACTCTGTGCAACTCTTTTGTGGACCTGTAAAATTTGAATTAGAATCACGGTCAGTACTCTATCATAGAATTTAGCCTTTATCTTGTTAGAACTTCTCATGTTGAGAAGAACAGAGACACAGTTTGTTTCCTCAGTTACTGGAAGCTTTATGGTAAAGGTGCATAGAAAAGTAAATGGGGAAATGAGAAAAAGACTCACTTCTATGTAGCCCTGCTTCATGGAGATCTAGAATACTAATCATCAGACTGGTAGCTGACTGCTCTTGAACTCTCTCTTCTGCACTTCCCCCATCACTATCAACTACATCACTCTTCTTCTGACCTCTGTTTATTCTTTTCTCTCTGAGTCTTTCCACTTATGTATTGATCTATCCTCTTCAGATATTTCATATTCTGCTTTCCTGAGAGAGGAAGACTATAGATTGTTTCTCAACATTCTCTGGTATAAAGCATCCACCCTATACCAAAGCTGTTGATGCATTGGTATCAAACATAGTTATATCCAGGCAGGCAGTTTATGGGACACAATATTACTATTTGCATATGGGAGACCTCTCCCCCACTCCCCCAAGCTGTGTGTAGAGATGGGCCTTGTGAGATTCCTGAGAAGGGAAACAGTGTTAGCGATGACTATGGTATATAAATATGCCAACCAAAGCTTTTGAAGCATTTTGCACAATATGAAGGAACAGCGTGATGGAGAACATATGTAATTCAAAGGCAAGATTTCCCTTCCTTTCAGTGCCAGTCGAAGCAGAATGCCTAATAACTTTAATGTCTGCCTTTAGTATGGGAAAAATTTTAGAGTGAAAAAAAAATGGAAAAAGAATCCCAAGATTAGTTGTCCTCAGTTCAATTCAGTTCCGTTTCTCAGTCATGTCCAACTATTTGCGACCCCATGAATTGCAGCAGGCCAGGCCTCCCTATCCATCACCAACTTCCGGAGTCTACCCAAACCCATGTCCATTGAGTCGGTGATGCCATCCAGTTATCTCATCCTCTGTCGTCCCCTTCTCCTCCTGCTCTCAACTTTCCCAGCATCAGGGTCTTTTCCAATGAGTCAGCTCTTTGCATCAGGTGAAGTATTGGAACTTCAGCTTCAACATCAGTCCTTCCAATGAACACCCAAGACTGATTTCCTTTAGGGTGGACTGGTTGGATCTCCTTGCAGTCCAAGGGACTATCAAGAGTCTTCTCCAACACAACAGTTCAAAAGCATCAATTCTTCAGCACTCAGCTTTCTTTATAGTCCAACTCTCACATCCATACACAACAATTGGAAAAACCATAGCCTTGGCTAGAGGGACCTTTATTTGCAAAGTAATGTCTCTGATTTTCAATATGCTGTTTAGGTTGGTCATAACTTTCCTTCCAAGGAGTAAGCGTTTTTTTTTTTTTAACTTCATGGCTGCAATCACCATCTGCAGTGATTTTGGAGCCCAAAAAAATAAAGTCAGCTACTGTTTCCACTGTTTACCCATCTATTTCCCATGAAGTTATGGGACCAGATGCCATGATCTTAGTTTTCTGAATGTTGAGCTTTAAGCCAACATTTTTACTCTCCTCTTTCACTTTCATCAAGAGGCTCTTTAGTTCTTCTTCACTTTCTACCATAAGGGTGGTTTCATCTGCATATATGAGGTTGTTGATATTTCTCCCAGCAATCATGATTCCAGCTTGTGCTTCCTCCTGCCCAGCGTTTCTCATGATGTAGTCTGCATATAAGTTAAATAAGCAGGGTGACAATATACAGCCTTGACATACTCCTTTTCCTATTTGGAACCAGTCTGTTGTTCCATGTCCAGTTCTAACTGGTGCTTCCTGACCTGCATACAGGTTTCTTAAGAGGCAGGTCAGGTGGTCTGGTATCCCCATCTCCTTCAGAATTTTCCAGTTTATTGTGATCCACACAGTCAAAGACTTTGGCATAGTCAATAAAGCAGAAATATGTTTTTCTTAAACTCTCTTGCTATTTTGATGATCCAGCAGATGTTGGCAATTTGATCTCTGGTTCCTCTGCCTTTTCTAAAACCAGCTTGAACATCCGGAAGTTCATGGTTCATGTGTTGCTGAAGCCTGGCTTGGAGAATTTTGAGCATTACTTTACTAGTGTGTGAGATGAGTGCAATTGTGTGGTAGTTTGAGCATTCTTTGGCATTTCCTTTCTTTTGGATTGGCATGAAAACTGACCTTTTCCAGTCCTGTGGCCACTGCTGAGTTTTCCAAATTTGCTGGCATATTGAGTGCAGCACTTTCACAGCATCATCTTTTAGTATTTGAAATAGCTCCACTGGAATTCCATCACCTCCACTAGCTTTGTTCATAGTAATGCTTTCTAAGGCCCACTTGACTTCACATTCCAGGATGTCTGGCTCTAGCTGAGTGTGAATGATCACACCATCATGATTATCTGGGTCTTGAAGATCTTTTTTGTACAATTCTTCTGTATATTCTTGCCATCTCTTCTTAATATCTTCTGCTACTGTTAGGTCCATACCATTTCTGTTCTTTATTGTGCCCATCTTTGCATGAAATGTTCCCTTGGTATCTCTAATTTTCTTGAAGAGATCTCTAGTCTTTTCCATTCTATTGTTTTCCCCTATTTCTTTGCATTGGTTGCTGAGGAAGGTTTTATTATCTCTCTTTGCTCTTCTTTGGAACTCTGCGTTCAAATGGGTATATCTTTCCTTTTCTCCTTTGCTTTTTGCTTCTCTTTTCACAGCTATTCTCTTGGCAGAACTGTATTAGCCTTTGCCCTGCTTCATTCTGTACTCCAAGGCAAAATTTGCCTATTACTCCAGGTGTTTCTTGACTTCCTACTTTTGCATTCCAGTCCCCTATAATGAAAAGGACATCTTTCTGGGGTGTTCTAGAAGGTCTTGTAGGTCTTCATAGAACCGTTCAACTTCAGCTTCAGTCTGACCAGCATTACTGGTCAGGGCATAGACTTGGATTACTGTGATATTGAATGGTTTGCCTTGGAAACAAATGAGGTCATTCTGTTGTTTTTGAGATTGCATCCAAGTACTGCATTTCTGACTCTCTTATTGACCATGATGGCTACTCCATTTCTTCTAGGGATTCCTGCCCACAGTAGTAGATATAATGGTTATCTGAGTTAAATTCACCCATTCCAGTCCATCTTAGTTCACTGATTCCTAGAATGTCGATGTTCACTCTTGACATCTCCTGTTTGACCACTTCCAGTTTGCCTTGATTCATGAACCCAACATTCCAGGTTCCTATGCAATATTGCTCTTAACAGCTTTGAACCTTGCCTCTATCCCCAGTCCCATCCACAGCTGGGTGTTGTTTTTGTTTGGCTCCATCCCTTCATTCTTTCTGGAGTTACTTCTCCACTGATCTCCAGTAGCGTATTGCACACCTACCGACCTGGGGAGTTCATCTTTCAGTGTCCTATCTTTTTGCCTTTTCATAGTGTTCATGGGGTTCTCAAGGCAAGAATACTGAAGTGGTTTGCCATTCACTTCTCCAGTTTACCACAGTCTGTCGTTCCTCTCCACCATGACCTGTCCATCTTGAGTGGCCCTATATAGCGTGGCTTAGTTTCATTGAGTTAGACAAAGCTGTGGTCTGTGTGATCAGATTGGTTAGTTGTCTGTGGTTGTGGTTTTAGTCTGTGTGCCCTCTGATGCCCTCTCTCAGCGCCTACCGTCTTACTTGGGTTTCTCTTACTTTGGACGTGCAAAGCATAGCCGCTGCTTCTTACCTTGGAGGCAGAGTAGCTCCTCTCGGCCACTGCCCCCGACCCCTGACATTGGGTAGCTCCTCTCAGCTGCTCCTGTGCCTGTCGCAGCCTCTGATCTTTTGTCCTATGAGTCACTAAAGTTTTGAACTATGAATTCAAAAGTGAAAACAATCATCATCTTAGTAGATGTACTTTCCCCTCAATTATCCATTCTTCCATTTAGTCCTACCCACATAACCTTATATTCTAGATAATATTTTGAGTTTCATATCCCCACACTGCTAACTTCATGGCATTTTCCATGTTTCCAGGTAATCTTAACAAAGTAGACCACAACAGGGCTGGCTGTAGGTGTGATGATGCAGTAAGAAAAGGAATGGTGAAGTATTTTCTTATTAAGTAATACAGTGAAAAAATTTTCTTACATGAAATGGGGTTGAACCTTGAAGCTGATGAGAACTCTCTCCAAGGCAGAGTTCAGGGCTCCTCTGACTTGGTGATTCCTTACAGTCTCTGCAGAACGTCAGAGACATGGCTGGGAGGAACCAGAGAGGCAACCAGGGACCATGTCCTCTTATTTGTGTCCATAATTGTACTATCCATGGTACTGTTTGCCAATTTGATACTGAAATGAAAGTAACTGAAGTTAAATCTAAGACATTTTGACCAGTCTTCAAACCCAGACCATCCTCTGTGTCTTGCCCTAACTTATAACTATTATTTTAATGGCTCCTTTATTCTATTCAGCTGTGGTACACTAATTGGCTTAACTATCCTCCATTGTAGTGAAAAAATATGAAGAAAGAATGAAGAATAATGAATGTAGTGAAGAATAATGAAGAAATATCTTCATTATTTCTAATTATTTAACTATTTTATGCCTGTGATAAATAAAAGTACAGTGACAGTGTATCTTCCAGCATACAATATTTTTCCATTTAGATGATTTCCTAAGGATACATTTTAGGAATGAGACTTTGGGTCAGGAATAATTGGGTATGAATTCAGATCAGATCAGTCGCTCAGTCATGTCCGACTATTTGCAACCCCATGAACCACAGCACGCCAGGCCTCCCTGTCCATCACCAACTCCCGGACTTCACTCAGACTCACGTTCATCGAGTCAGTGATGCCATCCAGCCATCTCATCCTCTGTCGTCCCCTTCTCCTCTTGCCCCCAATCCCTCCCACCATCAGAGTCTTTTCCAATGAGTCAACTCTTCGCATGAGGTGGCCAAAGTACTACAGCTTCAGCTTTAGCATCATTCCTTCCAAAGAAATCCCAGGGCTGATCTCCTTCAGAATGGACTGGTTGGATCTCCTTGCAGTCCAAGGTACTCTCAAGAGTCTTCTCCAACACCACAGTTCAAAAGCATCAATTCTTCGGCGCTCAGCCTTCTTCACAGTCCAACTCTCACATCCATACATGACCACAGGAAAAACCATAGCCTTGACTAGACGAACCTTTGTTGGCAAAGTAATGTCTCTGCTTTTGAATATGCTATCTAGGTTGGTCATAACTTTCCTTCCAAGGAGTAAGCGTCTTTTAATTTCATAGCTGCAGTCACCATCTGTAGTGATTTTGCAGCCCAGAAAAATAAAGTCTGACACTGTTTCCACTGTTTCCCCATCTATTTGCCATGAAGTGATGGGACTGGATGCCATGATCTTCGTTTTCTGAATGCTGAGCTTTAAGCCAACTTTTTCACTCTCCACTTTCACTTTCATCAAGAGGCTTTTGAGTTCCTCTTCACTTTCTGCCATAAGGGTGGTGTCATCTGCATCTCTGAGGTTATTGATATTTCCCCCGGCAATCTTGATTCCAGCTTGTGTTTCTTCGAGTCCAGTGTTTCTCATGATGTACTCTGCATATAAGTTAAATAAACAGGGTGACAATATACAGCCTTGAATATTCTTATGTAAAACTGCCAGATTCATTCCAAGAGGAAGTTGAAGTGAAGTGAAGTCACTCTGTTGTGTCCAACTCTTTGTGACCCCATGGACAGTAGCGTACCAGGCTCCTCCGTCCATGGGATTTTCCAGGCAAGAACACTGGAGTGGGTTGCCATTTCCTTCTCCAGGAGATCTTCCTGACCCAGGGATTGAACTCAGGTCTCCCACATTGTAGGCAGATGCTTTACCATCTGAGCCACCAGGGAAACCAAAAGGAAGTTACACCAATTTAAACTTTTACCAGAATTAAAGACTATACCAATATCACTGAATCTTCATCAGCTTTAAGTATTGCTATTATTTTCATTTGTTTGCCCACTCATATTTTGTCCATCTTTTCCCCATATTAGGGCATATAAGCTAGCCAACATACTGGTATATGGCTTAGATTCAGTGTTGTTGTTGTTATTCAGTCACACAGTCATGTCCAACTCCCTGCAACCCCATGGGCTGCAGCACACCAGGCCTCCCTGTCCCTCGGCACCTCCCAGAGTTTGCTCAAGTTCATATCCATTCCATCGGTGATGCTGTCCAGCCATCTCATCTTATCCTCTGACACCCTCTTCTCCTTCTGCCCTCAATATTTCCTAGCATTAGGGACTTTTCCAGTGAGTTGTCTGTTTGCATCAGATGATCTAAATACTGGAGCTTCAGCTTTAGCTTCAGTCCTTCCAGTGAATATTCAGGGTTGATCTCACTTAAGCTCGGCTGCTTTGATCTCCTAGCAGTCCAAGGTAATTTCAGGAGTCTTCTCCAGCACCACAGTTCAAAGGCATCAATTCTTTGATGTTCTTCATTCTTTATAGTCCAGCTCTCACAACTGTACAGTGATTTATATATAAATAAAACTTTATTGACTCATTTTTAGAAATGGCTTTAGCTCTAAATTTCTAGTGCTTTTGAAATTTACCCATGTCTGTGTTTAATCATCTCAATAATTCTAAAGGTTTTATTTTTAAAAGAAAACAACAGTAATTAACAAAAGATAATAGATGATTTTTTTTCAACTTACCTTTATGTAAGAAAAATATGAAACATGAAAATAAGGGGAAAGGCTTGACTATAGAGAGTAATCCGAGACCAAGATGTTCACCATTGTCTGCTGGGAGCTACACTTTTCTAAAATTGTTGAACTAGACACATTTTACAGTTTAAATGCTGTGTTGCCAGACTTGGCAAAAGTTTGTCTCATATTAGTCTATTATGTAGGAATTATACTAGTAAACAGAAGTTACACTGTCTGAGGAGTAATGATTCAAGTTTGTTAAAGTAGTTTTTTCTGATTGGATGCCCCAAAATCAAAATTTCTCATGGCTAAGGGTACTTGTAGATTTATATCATCCTAGTCCTCTGATTGATTGACACTGTGTTTATTTCTTCCCAGACAAAAGTGAAAATGCCCTTTCCTGGGGAGGTACTCTGTCCTTTTCTAGGTACCTCTCTACCACCACCATTAGACTATAACCATGTGTAATCAGACCATAAATTCCTATAAAGAACTATGAGATTTAACCCTAAGCAGTATCCATTTGGTTTTGAGGTGATAGCTTAATGATCTTGTTTAAAGAAATCACAGTTCTGCGTCAGGAATTGGAGATGAAATCTTGCTTCTCTAACACTTCACAGTAATGAATTGACAAGTGAAGCCTGTGCAATAAGCCAGTAGAAGAATGGTAGCTGTGTCACAGAATTGTAGTAAACTATTCCTTCCTTTCTCCAAAACCCCATCTTTTAAAAAAAATTTATTTCCTTTTTAATTAAAGGATACTTGCTTTACAGAATTTTGTTATTCTCTGTCAAACCTCAACATGAATCAGCCATAGGTATACAAATATCCCCTCCCTTTTGAACCTCCCTCCCATCTCCCTCTCCATCCCACTCCTCTAGGTTGATACAGAGCCCCTGTTTAAGTTTCCTGAGCCATAACAGAAAATCCAAAACCCCAAGTCTTTCATAAACTCTTCTGGGAAGGTGGCAAAATTCTGTAGATTTCTCAGTGATTAAGATTGGAAAGATAAAATTTGAAGTTTTGTGCTATAAAAACAAGTCATATTTTCTTCCATCCCCCATACATGAACATGAAGCACATAAATAATTTCATCATACTGAATAAAGGAACAATACAAAAAGCATGTACTGTGTAGGAAGCAAGGAATAAGTTATGTATGGCTAATTGTGGCAAGAGCAAATTGTACCACTTAGTTCCTTTGGTTATTTCTTTGGTTTAAAACTGTTTAGAGATGTGATGGAGAAATAACACCAAAAAATAGGCAGAAATAGCTGTACGTATGAACTGATTTTGGAGTAGGTGTTGAGTAGGCAAGCAAGAATTGTTCTACCTTCAAAGAAAGCTGTTAATTTCTAGATGCATTATTAAGGGAAGCACTGTGGACGTCACTGCTGGAACAGGAAACTAATCTTTTTTTGTTTTTATCTACATATCAAGTCTTAGTCTAGTCTGCTAGCAAAGAGTAATTCTCTCACTCCACCAAAATGAGACCATTTTGCTTGCTTGCATATGATTCTTCTTTGTTCACTGCAGCACTCTCTTCTCAGCTACTATTACTGCAATTATTTTCTGGTTTTGCTCTAGGATGTGATGAGAAGGTGCCTCATCAGAGAGCATGACTCTTTCTAATCCCAACCCACACACTTATGTCAAAGTACTTTTGTTCTTTCCCCAGAGCATTGTGTTCTTCCACCAGCAGTCACTAAGCCAGGAAAGCGTGAGGGTATTTTGCAATAACGCTTGGAATATACACTTTTATTTTTTAGTTGGAATTTCTAGTGTTTATATTTTGAAGGTCATGTATGATGTCACATTCTTAGTCATTAGCTGTCATTCTTAGTCATTAGCTGTCTGCGTATTGCTGGGTAAGTAACTCTGCCAGGTCCATGCCTGCAGTGCTTTCCTAAAATCAGCATGAGGATGAAGAGGAGTTAGCCTTTTATGTGTATAAATGTGTGTGTCCAGATGGTTGAAAGCCACATCACAGCAAGCAGAGTCTACCTGAAAAGATCCTGCTTTCCATTGTTCAGCAAGCAATCATACAAGGAACTTTGATAATAATGAGTTGTAAATAGTGAATAGAGTTTTTCAGTGAATTTTAGTGATCTGATTATTTGTATTTCTGTCCTCAGCAATCTGTCTTTTCCCTTTCTTTCTCCTCCTTCCCTTTCTCCCATCATTCCCCTCCCCCTCCCACTTTCTATCCTATTCTCTCATTTTAAGATCTTCATAAGCCAAAATATTATTTGACTGGTGGGAAGTGAAAGTGGAAGTTTACTGATCAGGGGATTGCTAATGCTGTTTACTACTCATCATTAAACAAATGTTAAGGCTTCATCATTCAATGACCATTGTTCTCTATACAGAGTTCCAGTATAGACTAGTGGTTGAGATTTTTTAAAGGGAGGGGAATACAAAAATGACTATTCTTTGGCAAACAGATAAATTGCTTTCTTTGTCAATTAATTTGAGCAATCAATCTTTGTAACAAGTCTATTGTTAAGGACTCGTACTTTACAAATGGGCTTCCCAGATGATGCTAGTTGTAAAGAACCTGCCTGCCAACGCAGGAGACATAAGACTCAGATTAGATTCCTGGGTTGGGAAGATCCCCTGGAGGAGGGCATGTCAACCCTCTCCAGTATTTTTTGCCTGGAGAATCCCATGGACAGAAGAGCCTGGTGGGCTGTAGCCCATAGAGTCGCAAAGAGTCAGACATGACTGAGTGACTTAGCACACACATATACATTTTGCAGATTATAAAACCAAGGTAACTTTCCCAAAGGTAAACAGTGGGTAAGTGGCAGAACTGAGATACTGAACTGTGCAGCCAGATGCTAGACCCTGTGTCCTTAACTTTTGTGCTGTGCTGCCTGGGATGAGAGCTCAGGATGGTAGAAGAGGGAGTACATTCAGATAGCATAATACAAAGCACTATGTGATAACAGTATGCTGCTGCTAAGTCGCTTCAGTCATGTCCGACTCTGTGCGACCCCATAGATGGCAGCCCACCAGGCTCCCCCACTCCTGGGATTCTCCAGGCAAGAACACTGCAGTGGGTATAGATGAGGAAAATGAAAAGGCATTGAGAGGAGGAAGAATATTTCAGACAGGTGAATGGGTGGCATCTGTACTAGCCTTGAGGGCTAGATAGATTCTGATAGTAGAAGTCAGGAGTGAGAATTTGCCTTTAGTTAGAAGAAATGGCATGAGTACAAGATGCTGAGTCTGGAAGGTAGGTTTGGAAAATAAGTAGTCTAGTTTAGCTGGAGAAAAGGATTGTGTACACAGTACAGAATACATGAAGGGAAGGGAGTCACCAGCTTCCCTGAGGTCATACTCTCCTCTTCTAATCATTCATCCCTCAAGGTTTGGTGGTGGTGGTGGTGGTTTAGTTGCTAGGTCATGTCTGACTCTTGCTACCCAAGGGACTGTAGCCTACCAGGCTCCTCTGTCCATGGGATTTCCCAGGCAAGAATACTGGAGTAGGTAGCCATTCCCTTCTTCAGGGAATCTTCCTGATCCAGCAATGAATCCCTAGTCTGCATCATAGGCAGATTCTTTACCAATGAGCCACCAAGGAAGCCCACACAAGATAAGGTAAGTTACAGCCAAATTTTGCAGGCCCCATTTCATGGGCATTTGGAATAAGGAGGATGATGTGTTTTAAGCTGTGAGATGGCATGAACAATACTCTAAAGAGCTCAGCTTTGTGGATTCGTACTTTGAAGAAAGTAATGTGAGAAGTGGGAAAAATAATTGAGACTGTATTTGTTTTCTATTGCTGAAAAACAGTCTTACCACAATATTAGGTTAGCAGCTTTAAGCAACCCACATGTATGATATCAGTTTCTATGGATCAGGAGTCTAGGCATAGCTTAGCTAGGTCTTCTGCTTAGGGTCTCACAAGGTTACAATCGATGTTGGCTGGGTCTGTAGTTTCATCTGCAGCTCAGTTAGGAAAGGATTAGCTCTTGCTAGCAGAATTCTGTAGCTTTTGTACTAATTACTCTTGTTTCTTGCCAGCTGTTAACCAAAGGCTATCCTCAGCTGCTAAAGATTTCTCTCAGCTCCTGCCATGAGCATTTCAATACTGGCATTCCATAACATGGCAGCTTGCTTTTTCAGAGCCAACAAGGAAATGAGAGACTTCAGCTAAATAGCACTATAATCTTAATCACATATGTCCTGTCATTTACCACATTCTGTTGGTTTTTAGCCAACAAATCAAAGGTCACCCCCACACTTAAGGAGAGAGGATGACCCACAAGCATGAACATCAGGAAATATACAGGTAGAGACTCATAAAGGCCCTATACTAAGGTCTGCCACAGCCAGATACAGTTGGCGAAACAAACACTCCAGAGTCTGAATTAAGTTGGTATGAATGAAAATAGAAAGGAAGAGTCAAATTCAAAAAATTATGTCTAGGAAAGATAATTATGATTTCTTGCAAAATTCATTGCATATATTAACTCACACATGCCTCAAAATATCTCTGACCTAGCTACCAGGAAAATCCTTATTTCACAGGTGAGGATGCAGACTTTTAGAAGTTAAGTGCCTAGATCACATACATATGAGCTTCAAATCTGAGTGTCCTAATATAGATTTTGAAAGTAGGATGTCAGTCCCAGAGTTCATTCTCTTAGCCACCCTTCTTTACTTTTGCTTCCCTGGTGGCTCAGCTAGTAAAAAAATCTGCCTGCAATGTGGGAGACCTGGGTTTGATCCCTCAGTTGGGAAGATACTCTGGAGAAAGGAAAGGCTACCACTCCAGTATTCTGGCCTGGAGAAGTCCATGGACTGTATAGTCCATTGGGTCACAAAGAGTCAGACACAACTGAGCAACTTTCACTTTCAAAAGTATAGAGAATTTAAAGAGAGATGGATAAGAAAAACTGATGATTTTAACTAATTTCAACTCTGTTTCAACTCAGAGAAATGTCATGAGAGGCACTATTAAAATAATATGTATTGTGTATTTACTACATGCCAGGTAGTGTGGTTGGCACTCAATATGCATCATCACATTTAATGTTGCCAACAGCCTATGATAATAGTCTTTTCTCCTGTTTTAAAGATCAGAAAACATGACTGTGCCTGTACTCACTAAACTCTAGTTTCCACAAATACAAAGGGTTGTTATTTTGTTTATAACTATATCTCTAATATCTGACACATTAAAAAGTTCACTATATAAATTTTTGAATGAAGAGCATAGCTTATAAGTGGTAGAGTTATGATATGAACTCAGAATAGCTTCACTCTACCTCCTGTAGAAGATAATGCATTCCACTGTAGTCCTGGCAGGAAATCTAGATATGGATGTTCAGCACATATGTAAATTCAATTAATGGAGCTTGAGGAAAAGGTCAAGGCTAGGTTCCCTGTAAGCGAGCATTTATGTGGATATCAAAATCCCTAAAATTAGATGAAATGATTAAGGGAGAGGGTATAAGCCCCAAACCAGAACCTGCGAGAACATCTGTATTTAGAGGCTGAGGGGAGGAAGAGGCATTTTAAAAGGCAATGAAGACAAATACATCAGAGAGTTGAGATGGATATATTGATATAAAAGTAAAGGGGAAAGAGAAGGCAGGAGGGTTTTCAGCAATATCAACTACCACAGGGTAATCAAAGAGCCTCAGAATTAAGGCAAGGTAATTATAGTTGAGGATTAAGAGGCCATCAGTTTGGGGTGAACAATTCAGAGAAAATAGGGCGTGAGTAAAAATCAGAGGAGTGTCTGCAGATGAGGACCTCACTAGTGTAAACTACTTTGTAATTTCAGATGAGCTAGTAGTGATATGAAAGGGATGAAAGATTTTAATAGGAGTAATTTTTGTGTGTTGTAAATAGAAGGGTAGGCTCAAGTAGGAAGAAACTAAAGATGGCATAAAGAGAATTGACTACTGACGGAACATACCGTAGAGGAAACAGAAGCAAATGTAGAACCACTAATAGGAAGGTCTGTCCTTAGAACAGGCAAGAGACATGTTACCATTCAAAGTAGAAGAATCTGAAATAAGATAAAAGTAAAGGTCCAGTAGAGAAAAATGGAGGGAATTCAAGTGGAAAGTCTTCAATTTTTTTTTTTATTTTATTTTATTTTGAAACTTTACATAATTGTATTAGTTTTGCCAAATATCAAAATGAATCCGCCACAGGTATACATGTGTTCCCCATCCTGAACCCTCCTCCCTCCTCCCTCCCCATACCATCCCTCTGGGTCGTCCCAGTGCACTAGCCCCAAGCATCCAGTATCGTGCATCAAACCTGGACTGGAAACTCATTTCATACATGATATTTTATATGTTTCAATGCCATTCTCCCAAAGCTTCCCACCCTCTCCCTCTCTCACAGAGTCCATAAGACTGTTCTATACATCAGTGTCTCTTTTGCTGTCTCGTACACAGGGTTATTGTTACCATCTTTCTAAATTCCATATATATGCGTTAGTATACTGTATTGGTGTTTTTCTTTCTGGCTTACTTCACTCTGTATAATAGGCTCCAGTTTCATCCACCTCATTAGAACTGATGCAAATGTATTCTTTTTAATGGCTGAGTAATACTCCATTGTGTATATGTACCACTGCTTTCTTATCCATTCATCTGCTGATGGACATCTAGGTTGCTTCCATGTCCTGGCTATTATAAACAGTGCTGCGATGAACATTGGGGTACATGCGTCTGTTTCCCTTCTGGTTTCCTCAGTGTGTATGCCCAGCAGTGGGATTGCTGGATCATAAGGCAGTTCTATTTCCAGTTTTTTAAGGAATCTCCACACTGTTCTCCATAGTGGCTGTACTAGTTTGCATTCCCACCAACAGTGTAAGAGGGTTCCCTTTTCTCCACACCCTCTCCAGCATTTATTACTTGTAGACTTTTGGATCGCAGCCATTCTGACTGGTGTGAAATGGTACCTCATAGTGGTTTTGATTTGCATTTCTCTGATAATGAGTGATGTTGAGCATCTTTTCATGTGTTTGTTAGCCATCTGTATGTCTTCTTTGGAGAAATGTCTATTTAGTTCTTTGGCCCATTTTTTGATTGGGTCATTTATTTTTCTGGAGTTGAGCTGTAGGAGTTGCTTGTATATTTTTGAGATTAGTTGTTTGTCAGTAGCTTCATTTGCTATTATTTTCCCCCATTCTGACTAAAGTTGCAGGATATAAAATCAACACACAGAAATCCCTTGCATTCCTATACACTAATAATGAGAAAACAGAAAGAGAAATTAAGAAACAATTCCATTCACCATTTCAACGGAAAGAATAAAATACTTAGGAATATATCTACCTAAAGAAACTAAAGACCTATATATAGAAAACTATAAAACACTGGTGAAAGAAATCAAAGAGGACACTAATAGATGGAGAAATATACCATGTTCATGGATTGGAAGAATCAATATAGTGAAAATGAGTATACTACCCAAAGCAATTTATAGATTCAATGCAATCCCTATCAAGCTACCAACAGTATTCTTCACAGAGCTAGAACAAATAATTTCACAATTTGTATGGAAATACAAAAAACCTTGAATAGCCAAAGCGATCTTGAGAAAGAAGAATGGAACTGGAGGAATCAACCTACCTGACTTCAGGCTCTATTACAAAGCCACAGTTATCAAGACAGTATGGTACTGGCACAAAGACAGAAATATAGATCAATGGAACAAAATACAAAGCCCAGAGATAAATCCACGCACATAAGGACACCTTATCTTTGACAAAGGAGGCAAGAATATACAATGGAAAGTCTTCAATTTTTATGAAAATGGAGGCAAGTTCTTCATACCCAGGAAAGGTGGGAAAGATTTCAGGACTAGAGGATAGTAAGAAGTATTTTAATTAATTGAGGCAACAGTTGACCAAAAGTTTATTCAATGTTTACTCTAAAATAAGCAGAAAATTCAACAGAGAAGACAGTAAATAATCATCATCATCATTATTAGGAACCCATCTGAGGAGAAATAGTATGAACTTCTAATAGATGTCAGCAGGATGGTTTCATAATTTTGTGCAACTTCTGAAAAGTGGTTATTAAAGGAAGTTAATGGTCCTGCACAGAGTTGGGAACTGAAACTAGGAGAATGACAGGCAAGCACGGAAGAATGAAAGATGGATTCTAGACGTCAGTAAAAACAATATTGGTATGGTCTGAGTTGAACAATGATGTAACTGAATACTGAGAGGAATCAAGAGTCTAAAGATGTGATTTGGGTACTAGAAATAAATAGCATGCT
Organism: Bubalus bubalis; assembly: GCF_019923935.1. Lineage (NCBI taxonomy): Eukaryota > Metazoa > Chordata > Mammalia > Artiodactyla > Bovidae > Bubalus > Bubalus bubalis. The sequence goes on along the minus strand of NC_059160.1, from coordinate 78,944,572 downwards.
TATCATCAAAAGGAATGAGGTATGTTTGAGACCCTGAAGTAAAATAGTCAAGCTACTTATAATGCCCTTTCCACAGTTTCAAAGGTTAAGTAAGGAACTATGAAGCCAAGGTATCAGATGGGCCAGAAATAAACGTAAATGAATATGGCAGAGGATTAGAGGGATGGAGAAGATAACTGACCAGGCATCACGACAACTGTAGGGTGTTATGATGGAGGTCATAAACACAGCAATAAGGACAGAGCTTAGATATCAAGGTTCAAAAATAGAGGTTGATGGAGATAGAACAATAGCATAAGAAATAACAGTAGAAGAATGTTTTTCAGGTTGATCAGGTCTTCAGATGCAAAGTCAGCAGAGAGTGCCTGCTAGAGAAGCAAGTACATGTAGCAGGAAGGCAAAGAGTTATTTTAAATAAGATATAAGCATTGCTCCCTGCCCATACTACCTTATCACCCCTTTACAGGTGATCCTTCTAATCCTTAAAATTACCAGTAAGGCATTTTCCCCCATTTTACAAATGAAATATTCTGGTTCTGGAATTTGAATTTTTGCCCTTACTTCAAAATCTAAAGCTTTACAACATACTGACTTTCAGTGCTTTTTGAAATGTTACTGCAGCCCTCAAAGACTAACTAGAAATTATGTCTGATATTTGAAATGGATATGAAACACAATGGTCTTTTTTAAGGTATAATTTACATATATAACATTATATTAGTTTCAGGAGTACAATATAATGATTCAACATTAAGGTATACTGGGAAGTGATCACCACAATAAGTCTAGATAACATCCATCTCTACCCATATTCATAATTTTTTTCTTAAGAACTTTTAAGATCTACTCTATGCAATACAGTATTATTAACTATGGCTACCATGCCGCACTTTGGCCACCTGATACAAAGAACCAAATCATTGGAAAGGACCTTAGTGCTGGGAAAGATTGAGGGCAAGAGGAGAAGGGGGCAACAGAGGATGAGATGGTTGGATGGCATCGCTGACTGAATATACATGAGTTTGAGGAAACTCAGGGAGATAGTGAAGGCTGGGGAAGCCTGGCATGCTGCCATCCATGGAGTTACAGAGTCAGACATTACTTAATGACTGAACAACAACTACAACCATGCCACACAGCACATCCTCATGACTTTTTATTTTATAACTAGAAGTTTGTGTCTTTTGGCCCATTTCACTCCACACTATTTCCCACTCCTGATGACCACCGATCTGTTTTCTGTATCCATGAGCTCCTTATTTTTTTTTTAAGATTACATATACAAATGAGATCATATGGTATTTGTCTTTTTCTGGTTTATTTCACTAAGCATAATGTTCTCAAGGTCCATCCGTGTTGTCTTGAATGGAATGGAAAGACTGAGTATCACTTCATGGCAGATAGATTGGAAAACAATGGAAACAATAACAGACTTTATTTTCTTGGGCTCCAAAATCACTGCAGATGGTGACTGCAGCCATGAAATTAAAAGATGCTCCCTCTTTGGAAGAAAAGCTATGACCAACCTAGACAGCATATTAAAAAGCAGAGACATTACTTTGCTGACAAAGGTCCATATAGTCAAAGCTATGATTTTTCCAGTGGTCATGTATGGATGTGAGTTAGACGATAAAGAAAGATTCTCCAAAAAATTCTTTGGAGGACCAAAGAATTGATGCTTTTGAACTGTGGTGTTGGAGAAAACTCTTGAGAGTCCCTTGGACAGCAAGGAGATCAAACTAGTCAATCCTAAAGGAAATCAACACTGAATATTCACTGGAAGGACTGATGCTGAAGCTGAAACTCCAATACTTTGGCCACCTGATGCAAAGAACTGATTCATTAGAAAGACCCTGATGCTGGGAAAGATTGAAGGCAGGAGAATAAGGGGAAGACAGAGGATGAGATGGATGGATGGCATCACCGACTTGATGGACATGAGTTTGAACAAGCTCTTGGAGTTGGTGATGGACAGCAAAGCCTGGCATACTGCAGCCCATGGGAATGCAAAGAGTTGGACACAACTGAGCAACTGAACTGACTATATATATGTATATACTATATGTATGTGTGTGTGTGTCTATGTGCATGTGTGTGTACACACACACCACATTTTTCTTTATCCATTCATCTATTGACAAACGCTTAGGTTGTTTCCACAATCTTAGCTATTGAAGATAATGCTGAGGTGAACATGATGGAGCAGATGTTTTTTTCAAGTTGGCGTTTTTGTTTACTATGGATAAATACACAGAAGTAGAATTTCTGGATTGTATGGTAGTTTCATTTTTAAGTTTTTGAAGAATCTCAATACTGTTACCATACTGCTGCACCAATTTATATACACACCAACAATGCACAAGCGTTCTCTCTTGCCAACACTTCTTATTTCTTTTCTTACTGATGATAGTTATTCTGCCAAATTTGAGGCAGTATCTCATTGTGGTTTTGATTCGCATATCTCAGATAAATAGTGATGCTGTGCATCTTTTCATGAACTTGTCGCCCATGTGTACCATCCATACTGAAATCAGATTGATTATATTCTTTGTAGCCAAAGATGGAGGAGTTCTATACAGTCAGCAAAAACTAGACCAGGAGCTGATTCTCGCTCAGATCATAAACACCTTATTGCAAAATTTAGACTATAATTGAAGAAAGTAGGGGAAACCACTAGAATATTCAGGTATGACCTAAATCAAATCCCTTAGGATTATACAATGGGAGTAACAAATAGATTCAAGGGATTATATCTGATAGAGTACCTGAAGAACTATGGATGGAGGTTCATATCACTGTACAGGAGGTGATAATCAAAATTATCCCCAAGAAGAAGAAATTCAAAAAGGGAAAATGGTTGTCTGAGGAGGCCTTACAAATAGCTGAGAAAAGAAGAGAAGTGAAGGCAAAGGAAAAAGGAAAGATATACCCATCTGAATACAGAGTTCCAAAGAATAGCAAGGAGAGATAAGAAAGCCTTCCTCAGTGATCAATCAAAGAAATAGAGGAAAACAATAGAATGGGAAAGACTAGAGATCTCTTCAAGAAAATTAGAAATACCAAGGGAACATTTCATGCAAAGATGGGCACATAAAGGACAGAAACAGTAGACATAATAGAAGCAGAAGATATTAAAAAGAGGTGACAAGAATGCACAGAAGAACTATACAAAAATGATTTTATTGATCCAGATAACCATGGTGGTGTGATCACATAGAGTCAGACATCCTGGAATGTGAAGTCAAGTGGGCCTTAGGAAGCATCACTATGAACAAAGCTAGTAGATGTGATGGAATTCCAGCTGAGCTATTTCAAATCCTGAAAGATGATGCTGTGAATGTGCTGCACTCAGTATGCCAGCAAATTTGAAAAACTCAGCAGTGGCCACAGGACTGGAAAAGGTCAGTTTTCATTCTAATCCCAAAGAAAGGCAATGCCAAAGAATGCTCAAACTACCACACAATTGTACTCATCTCACACGCTAGTAAAGTAATGCTCAAAATTCTCCAAGCCAGGCTTCAGCAACGTGTGAACCGTGAACTTCCAGATGTTCAAGCTGAATTTAGGAAAGGCAGAAGAACCAGAGATCAGATTGCCAACATCTGTTGAATCATAGGAAAAGCAAGAGAATTCCAGAAAAAACATTGACTTCACTAAAGTCTTTGTGTGAATCACAACAAACTGTGGAAAATTGGTAAAGAGATGGGACTACTAGACCACCTTACTTGCCTCCTGAGACATCTGTATGCAGGTCAAGAAGCAACAGTTGAACCAGACATGGAACAATGGGCTGGTTCCAAATTAGGAAAGGAGTATGTCAAGGCTGCATAGTGTCACCTTGCTTATTTAACTTATATTCAGAGTACATCATGTGAATGCTGGGCTGGATGAAGCACAAGCTGGAATCAATATTGCAGAGAGAAATGTCAATAATCTCAGATATGCAGATGACATCACCCTTATGGATGAAAGTGAAGAGGAACTAAAGAGCCTGTTGATGAAGGTGAAAGAGGAGAGTGAAAAAGCTAGCTTAAAACTCAAATATTCAAAAAACAAAGATCATGGCATCCAATCCCATCACTTCATGTCAAATAGATGGAAAAACAATGGAAACAGTGACAGAATTTATTTTCTTGGGTTCCAAAATCACTGCAGATTGTGACTGCAGCCATGAAATTAAAAGACATGTGCTCCTTGGAAGAAAAGTTATGACCAACCTAGACAGTATATTAAAAACCAGAGACATTACTTTGCTGACAAAGGTCCATATAGTCAAAGATATGATTTTTCCAGTAGTCATGTATGGATGTGTGAGTTGGACAATAAAGAAAGCTGAGGACCAAAGAATTGATGCTTTTGAACTGTGGTGTTGGAGAAGACTCTTAAGAGTCCCTTGGACTGCAAGGAGATCCAACCAGTCCATCCTAAAGGTAACCAGTCCTGAATATTCATTGGAAGGACTGATGCGGAAGCTTAAACTCCAATACTTTGGCCACCTGTTGCAAAGAACTGACTCATTAAAAAGACCCTGATACTGGGAAAGATTGAAGGCAGGAGGAGAAGGGGAAGACAGGATGAGATGGATGAATGGCATCACCGACTCGGACATGAGTTTGAACAAGCTCCGGGAGTTGGTGATGGACAGGGAAGCCTGGCATGCTGCAGGCCATGGGATTGCAAAAAGTCAGACACACCTGAGCGGCTAAACTAACGAACTGGCTGACCATCTGTTTGTCTTCTTTTGAAAAATGTCTCTTATGATCCTCTGCCCATTTTTCATTCAGATTATTTTTTTGTTACTGAGTTGTATGTACAATGTGTTGTTCTTGAATTATATTCAGCTCTAAAAAGTTTCATGTCAGCTTACATATATAATCCTCCTTTAAAAAATTTTTTTAGAGAAACATCTTGGTTTCTTTTCCTTAATGAAATTAAGGAACTATAAATGCATTCTAGATAATACATTGAATTTCTGCAACTATAACCTAAAACCCTAAGTTAATATTTATCTTGCCTTACTTTTCAGGTGTGAAAATGAAACCAAATTCAAAACAGAAGAAGTATTTTGGGCCTACAATTTCTGCCCTACTCCATACTCCTGGACTGCACTTCTGGGCCTTATTTTATATCTTATTTTCTTCGCACCTGGTAAACAAAGACTCTGTTGTTGTAATTGTTATTTTAATTAAATTGTCTCTATTTAGAGAAGACAAGCTACTCTTTTAAATTCCTTACATGCTACTTTACTGAAATTCTTCATTTTATACTTCTCAGGAATGGGACCAATGCCTTGGACTGTGAATTCTGAAATATATCCCCTTTGGGCAAGAAGCACAGGAAATGCATGTTCATCTGGAATAAATTGGATTTTCAATGTTCTGGTGTCATTGACATTTTTACACACAGCAGAGTATCTTACATACTATGGTAAGAGAATATAGTTTCATTTTATTTTCTACTCTTGTTTTTAGATTTGCTGTCATCTGTGATTGAAAAACTAAATGGTTATATTTTTGCTATTATAAATATCTCTGTAAGGCTGTCTTATTCCCCAGAACCCTTAGAAATGTTTCTGGGAAAAGATAAGAGGAACTGTCCTTTCCTAAGCAGTATTGCTTCTTATCCCTCAGTGCTTTATAGCTTTCACCCACCCACCTACACTTCAAACCCAAACATCTCCCAGCTATCCTCAGTTGGAAGTCTTCACAACAAGACCTTTAGTTTAATGGAAAAAAAACATAAACAACAGAGAATTATAGAAAGATCCTGGAGTCTAGGGGTCATGCTTGAAAATGTCTCTTAACACAGATGGGTTGTATCCAAGAGTAGAATCAAAGTAGGATCAAAGTCGCGCCCCCGAATGTTGTGCTATGCGCTGTGCCTTCCACTCTATCATATTTGCTGTTCAGACCAAAGTATTTCAGGATCCACTGAGACCAGCACTTACCACTGCTGAAACTATAAATGTGGCAGAGGTATTCATGTAAAATGTAGAGAGACCATAACTCGAAGAAAAAAATCTTGAGAAGTGACTGAGTTAGGAAAAAACTTTGGGAAGCTACTTCAGGTTTATTTTTACTAAAATGAAAAGCGTCTTTTTAGCAAGAGAATTTCTTTATTGTCTGTATGAGTTTATAGGTTATGATTGGATTCTAAGTGATGAAATAGGGGTTTTCATGCTAATCTGAGCCTCCGTGATTATATACTGAATGTCAATTGTTTAGAACCACCCCCCCCCGCCCCTCGTTCACCCACCTCTCCCTTCATGGATCACATATCCTGGGGAAGGGACTTGCATGATTCAATGAAGGTATGAGCCATAATGTACAGGGCCACCCAAGTTGGATGGTTCATGGTGAAGAGTTCTTAGAAAATGTGGTCCACTAGAGGAGGAGATGGCAAACCACTCCAGTAACCTTGCCTGGAGTACCCCATGTACAGTAAGAAAAGGCAAAAAGATATGACACCAGAAGATGAGCCTTCCAGGTCAGAAGGTGTCCAGTATTCTACTGGGGAAGAGCAGAGGACAATTACAAATAGCTCCAGAAAGAATGAAGAGGATGGGCCAAAGTGGAAACACTCAGTTGTAAATGTGTCTAGGGTGAAAGTAAAGTTTGATGCTATAAAGAACAATATTGCATAGGAACTTGGAATGTTAGGTCCATGAATCAAGGTGAATTGGACATGGTCCAAAGGAGATGGCAAGCCTGAACATCAAAATCTTAGGAATCAGGGAACTAAAAGGGAAGAGAATGGGTGAATTTAACTCAAATGAGCATTATATCTATTACTGTGGGCAAGAATCCTGTAGAAGAAATGGAGTAGCCCTCGTAGTCAACAAAAGAGTCTGAAATGCAGTACTTGGGTGCAGGCTTAAAAAACAACAGAATGATCTTGGTTTCTTTCCAAGGCAAACCATTGAACCTCAGAGTAATCCAAGTCTGTGTCCCAACCACTGATGCCAAAGAAGCTGAAGTTGATGCTAGTGGTAAAGAACCTGCCTGCCAATGCAAGAGACATAAGAGACTTGGGTTTGATCCCTGGATCAAAAAGATCCCCTGGAGGAGAAAATGGCAACCCACTCCAGTATTCTTGCCTGGAAAATCCCATGGACAGTGGAGCCTGGCAGGCTATAGTCCATGCGGTTGTAAAGAGTTAGACATGACTGAAGTAACATAGCATGCACACATGCTTGTCCCAACCACTAATGCTGAAGAAGTTGATGTTGATGGGTTCTATTAAGACCTACAAGACCTTCTAGAACTAACACCAAAAAAATATGTCCTTTTCATCTTAGGGGATTATAATTTAAAAGTAGGAAATCAAGAGATACCTGGAATAACAGGCAAATTTTGCCTTGGAGTACAAAATGAAGCAGGACAAAGACTAATAGAGATTTGTTAAGAGAACACACTGATTATATATAGTGAACACCCTTTTCCAACAACACAAGAGAAAACTCTACAAATGGACATCACCACATGGCCAGTAAATAAATCAGATTGATTATGGTCTTTGCAGCCAAAAATGGAGAGAAGCTCTATACAGTCAGCAAAAACAAGGTTGGGAGCTGACTGTGACTCAGATCATGAACTCCTTGTTGCCAAATTCATACTCAAATTGAGGAAAGTAGGGAAAAACAATGGGCCATTCTGGTTTGACCTAAATCAAATCCCTTATGATTTATACACTGGAAGTGATGAATATTTTAGCGGATTAGATCTGGTAGAAGAACTATGGACAGGGGTCCATAACATTGTATAGGAGGTGTTGATCAAAACCATCTGAAAGATAAAGGAATACAAGAAGGCAAAGTGGCCAAGGAGGCTTTACAAATAGATAAGTAAAGAAGAGAAGTGAAAGGCAAAGGAGAAAAGGAAAGATATATTCAACTGAATGCAGAGTTCCAGAGAATAGCAAGGAGAGATAAGAAGGCCTTAAATGAACAATGCAAGGAGATAGAGCAAAACAAAAGAATGGGAAATACTGGAGATTCTCATCAAGAAAATTGGAGATATCAAGGCAACATTTCATGAAAGAATGGGCATGATAAAGGACAGGAACGTTAAGGACTTAAAAGAAGCAGAGGATATTAAGAAGAGGTGGCAGAAGTACAAAGAACTATACAAAAATGTCTTAATGACCAAGATAAACTCTATGACTGGTCACTCACCTAGAGTGAGACAAACTGGGGTGTGAAGGCAAGAGGGCCTTAGGAAACAGTACTAGGAACAAAGCTAGTGGAGGTGATGGAATTCCATCAGAGCAATTTAAAATCATAAAGATGATGCTGTTAAAGTGCTGCACTCAGTATGTCAGCAAATTTGGAAAACTTAACAGTAGCCACAGGACCAGAAAATGTCAGTTTTCACTCCAGTCCCAAAGAAGGGCAGTGGAAAAGAATGTTCAAACTACCATACAATTGTGCTCCTTTTACATGCTAGCAAATCAATGCTCAAAATCCTTTGAGCTAGGCTTCAGCAGATCATTAATTGAGAACTTCCAGATGTACAAGCTGGGTTTCAAAGAGGCAGAGGAATCAGACATCAAATTGCCAGCATTTGTTGGATCATGGAGAAAGCAAAGAAGTCCCAGAAAAACATCTACTTCTGCTTCATTGACTACGCTAAAGTCTTTGACTATGTGGATGACAACAAACTGCAGAAAATTCCTAGAGATGGGAATACCAGACCACCTTACCTGTCTCTGAGAAAGAGGTCAAGAAGCAACAATTAGAATTGGACATAGAACAACAAACTGGTTCAAATTTTTTGAAAAGAGTATTACAAGGCTGAATACTGTCACCCTGCTTATTTAACTTCTATGTAGAGGACACCATGCAAAATGCACATGAATGAACATTGGGCTGGATGAAGCACAAGTTGGGGTCAGGATTGCTGGGAGAAATATCAACAACCTCAGATACGCAGATGCCACCACCCTTATGGCAGTAAGCAAAGAGGAACTAAAGAGCCTCTTGATGAAGGTGAAAGAGGAGAGTGAAAAGACTAACTTGAAACTCAACATTCAAAAATCTAAGATCATAGCATCCAGTCCCATCACTTCATGGCAAATAGAAGGGGGAAAAGTGGAAACAGTGACAGATTTTATTTTCTTGGGCTGCAAAATCACTGGGGACGGTGACTACAGCCATGAAATTCAAAGACACTTGACCCTGGAAGGAAAGCTATGATGAACCTAGACAGCATATTAAAGAATAGAGACCTCACTTTGCCAACAAAGGTCCATATAGTCAAAGCCATGATTTTTTCCAGTAGTCATGTATGGATATGAGAGTTGGACCATAAAGAAGACTGAGTGCTGAAAAATTGATGCTTTCCAATTGTGATGGTGGAGAAGAGTCTTGAGAGTCCCTTGGACTTCAAGAGATCAAACCAGTCAATGCTAAAGGAAATCAACCCTGAATATTCATTGGAAGGACTGATGCTAAAGCTGAAGCTCCAGTACGTTGGCCACCTGATGCAGAGAGCCAACTCATTGAAGAAGATGGTGATGTGGGGAAAGATTGAAGGCAAATGAAGAAGGGCACAGCAGGGCATGAGATGTTTAGATAGCATCACTGACTCAGTGGACATGAATTCACACAAACTGTGGGAAATATTGGAGAACCGAGGAGCCTGATGTGTTACAGTCCCTGAGGTCCCTAGTCAGACAGGAGTTAGCAACTGAAAAACAAGTGCTTATACCATTCTCAGATCCTCTCCTCCATTCCTCAGTGCACCTCACCTCATCTCACCTCATCCCATATTCTGGCTACTTACAATTTCTTTTTGTAAGAACAAATCTATTTGTCCGTTCCTCTATCTACCCTCTCACTTCTGGACCTTGAGCTTAGGCCAGGATTATACTTTGTTTACCAATATATTCCCCATGCCTTCCTGGGCATCCTATTAAGCACTCAGAAGTGTTTGTCAAATGAATAAATACACAGTTGAACTTTTAAATGAATGATGAATATGTGGAAACATCATATGTCTCTTCCTCCTCTCTTATGAACATTATGATTTGGTGTTTAGTTTTATTTAGAACTATTTATCTAATGCTTTTTTTTCCTAATCTTTATGAAATTCCTCTCTCTCCCAAACATGATTTGAAACATTTAGAAATATTTATTTTCTTGGAAAGGAAAGGCACTGGCATTTTAAACTGGATGTATATTTAGTATGTTCAGCTTTATCCCATTTGGCAATTAGAATGTTTACATAAATTTGCAAGCTTATCTTCCTAATAGCATAAATATAAACACAATAAATATTTACCCATATTTTCTGATCCTTGAGAATACATAAATATTTAAATATGGACTTATTTCTTGAGAAAGCATTTTTTAATGGAAAGTCATAGACAAAATAATAAAAGTCTACATGGTAAGACTTTTGATAGCAAAGCTCCTCTTCTTAAATCAGTTCTGTCAGGAAAACATGAGGCCACAGAAGTAAAATTTAAATAGGGCATAGCCAGGCTTCTTTCAAAAATATCTCAGTAGAAGCAGCTTTTTGTTTCGCATTAAGCCAGACTTCTTCCTTGTCAGCACACTGTCCATTAGGTTTTCACTAGTGGAACAATATCTCAGCTCAGGTTAGAGTTTTTCTGTTTATTTCTCTATATTTTAACCTAGAGGTTACTGATTGATGTAAGCTATATGTTTATATTCCTGACAACAGATAGGTGCCCTAATGATGTATTTCTCTGGAAATATTCATGTCTTCTTTTACTTTCTTTTTTATTGTTTCATAAGCCCTCAAGTCTTGATTACTTCCTAAACTATATTGCCTAGAAGAGTCTGGGTCCCATTCAATAATGTTTATTACTAAAAATTATCATAAAATGTCACCAGTATATCACTTTATTTATAGCACATGTGACTAAATAGATCCCTTGTTGAGCATTATTAAAGTGTCTGTGTTGAACCTTTAATTTTTCATTTTGTATAATTCAGTTAAATATCTGTTTTAATCTGAAACGTAATATAAGGACTCTAATAAGATTTATTTCCTTTAGAATAAAATTGCACTGTTTAACAATCCTAACAGATTTGCTACAGACTTTTTTTTCATTTTCATCCTAAAGGGGCATGATTAAGAAAATGAGTTACATAATTGACTTGCCCGTTACATGAAGCAGGTCACAGCCTCCCAGGCCTGCCTGCACTTCTGTTGGCTTAACCACAGGTCACACCAGTGAAGCCTATATACACAGTTGTAGCATTTGCTGTCTTTAGGTTATTCAGATTTTTATAGAAGTATCTTGCTTTTTAATAGAATTTTCTTTATGTTCTTTGGTTTTGGGAATCTTGTTCACACACAAAAAAAATTGTATGGCCTTTAAGAATGTCAGTAACCCATCTAATTGCTTTTAACTGTAAGAGTTTCGTATGAAAAGATTTGATTTGTTACTTCCAATCATGCCATTGTACTTAAATTGTGAAAGATGATGAATATTTTCTAAATATTATATTTTATAAAGGCAGACCATATTTACTCCATTAGATATTTTAGAGTTTAGCATCCCAGTTTAGTCTAAAATGTTTTATCATCGGCACCTATTGTTTTCTTACCTCCACAGTCTTGCTTATCTGTATTCAGAATGCAAGACTTCACCTCTGTCATTTTTTTTCCCTCAAAATTCCACATCCTTCAAGAACCAGCTTGTCATAGCACCCCTTAGATGAAAACATTCTCGATTTATTAGTCATGCTGATCTTACTAGTCACTATTCTTCCCTAGTCATTTAGTGTAATTTGATAATGTCTATCACTTTTTTGGGCAACTAACATCCAAAATTCTTTCTATTCTTTGCAGTTTATAGCAAAGAAGGATTTATTTTCCCTGTCAGATCAGGAAACTAAAATCAAGACAATTCAAGAAACTGCACAAGGATTCAGCCTGTGTAACTTTTTGACTTTCAGACCCACAGTGTCTACAGAGCCTTCCTCTCACTGTAACACTGATGTGAATGCCAGATGACGTATTATTATTTTTTTTATTTTTTATCAAGTATGACGTAAAAATATATAACTTGTAGTATAATGTAGACCAAACTGAAATGAAGTAAAGGAGCCTTGTATTTGTAAATGGAATTTTATTTTTATTAGAGAAAAAATTTGATTTATAAGGGTCCAGCTCCTTAAGAATTATATAGCTTCTGATGATTTAAGCTAACAAACTGTGTCTTGATTTAGTCAATCCTTTTATATATATGTTTTAATATCTCATAGTTTACCTCTGTTTCCCTTTTATTTTCTCATGGCTGCTCATTCAATGGAGCAGATTCTTTGGGGTAGCCAGTTCAGCAGCATTTTCCTCTGTAGTTTTACTTGAGTCTTCCCAAGAAGTGTTTCTATGGATAGTACTGAAATGGTTATTTCTAGGCCTATCTAGAAGTAACTACTTAGAGAAATTAGTCTTAATAATGTCTTGCCACATTCTGTAGTGACAACAAACTGAGAAATATTTTCAGTTCTTTAACTGCTGTACTTTTCAGCTTCAAGCTTGACTTTCAAATATATAGTCATGTTGTCTGGTTTAGGCCTTTATTTCAAATCTTCTACCCAATATATTCCATCTGGCAGTCAACAAGAGAATTTCATTCTCTAAACTCTCCAATGAATCAGCACTGTACTAGGAACCCAGAGACAAGCCATAGACTCTGGGCTTGAGGAGACCACTTTTGCTGGTCTCCTCCTCAAGCATACCTCTCCTATACCTGGTCCTACTGGGCTGTAAAACTTACAGAATTACAATTTAAACCATAAATTTAAATAGGAACTGATAAATCATCTTATTTTACTTAATGAGGAAACTGAGGTCCAAGGAGGAGGTTAAATGACTGTCTAGAAGTCACATGTTGTTTTTGTTGCTCAGTTGCTCAGTCGTGTCTGACTCTTTGTGACCTCATGGACTGCAGCATGCCAGGCTTCCCTGTCCTTCACCATGTCCCAGAACATGCTCAAACTCATGTCCATTGAGTAGGTGATGCCATCCAACCATCTCATCCTCTGTCATCCCCTTCTCCTCCTGCCTTCAATCTTTCCCAACATGAGGGTCTTTTCTAATGAGTCATCTCTTTGCATCAAATGGTCAAACCATTGGAGTTACAGCTTCAGCATTAGTCCTTCCAATAAATATTTAATCCTTTAGGATTGACTAATTTGATCTCAAGAGTCTTATCCAACACCACAGTTCAAAAGCATCATTTCTTTGGCACCTTCTTTATGGTCCAACTCTCTTTATTTCTTCTGGAGCTATCTCTCAACTTTCTCCAGTAGCATACTGGACACCTACTGAGCTGGGAGGTTCATCTTGCATTGTCATACCTTTGGCCTTTTCATACTGTTCATGGGGTTCTCTAAGGCAAGAATGCTGAAGTGGTTTGCGATTCCCTTCTCCAGTGGACCACGTTTTGTCAGAACTCTCCACCATGACCCATTCATCTTGGGTGGCCCTATACAGCATGGTACATAGTTTCATTGAGTTAGAATGTAGCCCACCAGGTTCCTCTGTCCATGGAGTTTTCCTGGCAAGAATACTGGAGCGACGTGCTTTTTCCTCCTCCAGAGGATCTTCCTGACCCAGGGATTGAACCCACGTCTTGCTTCTCCTCCATTGGCAGAAGGATTCTTTACCGCTGAGAAGCCCCAAGTGCTATGGACACACACACAAAAATGGACTGTAGGAGCCTCGGAGAAGGAATGGGGCACTAGTTAGGAGACTCTTACAGTACTGCAGATAAAGAGGAAGGCTTTTAAATCAGAGATGTCCAGAAATGGTAAAAAGTGGTCATCTTTGGATTGTATGTGAAGGTAAATCCAACAGGATTTTCTAAGAGTGGATATTGGGTGGGAGAATAAGAGAAAACTCTGCTGACTCTTAAACTTTGAGCTTTGATTCAAGAAATCAGCAGTGTCATCACTGAATGCGGTTCTGCAAACACTACACTCAAGATAAATGAGAAGAAAATTTCTTCCTGAAAGTGCCTCAGGTCTAGTGGCTAACACAAATATATTCACATAATTATAATGCTACTTTGTTGTTATATACCACTTTGCCTCAGCAGTGTTGTCAAAGCACAACCCTAACCAGGGAAGTGAGGAAAGATTTCAAAGCAGAAGTCATTCTGAGCCTGGGCTATCATTCTTCTTGAGTTTGGTATTACATGAGAAGGAAATGGCAACCCACTCCAGTATTCTTGCTTGGAGAATCCCAGGGACAGAGGAGCCTGGTGGGCTGCCATCTATGGGGTCGCACAGAGTTGGACATGACTGAAGCGACTTAGCAGCAGCAGCAGCAGCAGCAACTTGAGTTTAGAAAGACAAACTGTATTATATTCACAGAATTAAAACAATTAGAGTAAACCAAATAAACCAAGCTGTAAGCAAATTTTTGGTTCCATTTCAGACCACAGCCATGCATTATTGATCAGAAACAGAAGTTAAAATCGTCCCGTTTCCAATGTAAGTCTTCACATATATGGTATTTTCCATTGCAGGAGCCTTCTTCCTTTATGCTGGATTCGCTTCGATGGGTCTCCTTTTCATCTACGGCTGTCTTCCTGAGACCAAAGGGAAAAAATTAGAGGAAATTGAATCACTCTTTGACAACAGGCTATGTACATGTGGTGCTTCAGATTCTGATGAAGGGAGATACATTGAATATATTCGGGTAAAGGGAAGTAACTACCATCTTTCTGACAACGATGCTTCTGATGTGGAATAATTATCAGCTGCTTATATATTTAGTCATTTAAACAAACTTGGGAGAGAAGAACAGCAATTGGTGACCTCACTGCCCTGCTTTTAATCTGGTTCTTTCCACAGTCTGGTTTTGAACGACTTCATATCCTAGAATATTTGATTCCAAGGAAGATACCATCACAATGACATTTTTTTTCACACACAGAGATGTAAAACATTTACGGAGATTTTAAACTAATAATTATTGAACAAATGTGTGTAATTCCTTCCTGAGATAGTTTAAAATGAATATTGTACCCAGTGACTTCAGTGATATCCTTTTTTCCTAAGACTATATATGATGATTAGTGGCAATTGAGTCAGTGCTAATCCAGCCAAATCATATATGTATGATATACTTATGACAAAGGATGCTAAAATATGGTCCAAAGGTATTTTATGTCAAAGCATAGTCTGTTGGCCCTAATTTTTCCTAAGGATGAGGCGCTTATCTGTGATCAGCTATTAGAAAAAAATTCCATTTAAGCTTTTATCAACAAATTCAAAAGTGTCCCCTACAAGGCCACAGCTGTCCTTATATCCTTTGTATTCTACATTTTCGTTTCTCTCTCCAATTCAAATCTTGAAAATTCTTCAGCAGCTGACTCTGTACAGAATCTTTTGAACATTATAAAAAGCAGGTCTTTTTAGGTTTATTTTCCTACATATTTTTTGCATCAGTTAAGAGGTATACATTTGCACAGATTAGCTAGCAAGTTTTGATAAGTATATTTTATTGCTAGAAAGAAAGAAAAGATTTTTATGGACCTTAAAGATTTTTAACCCTGAGTTAGTCACTTAAGTGTGCAGCTGTAAACACAAAATAGCACTAGATCTTCAACTGTATTTCAGGGTCAGTTTTTGTTCAAGCCAAAATCCCCTATATTCACAACTTCACTCATCAACTCTGGATTCCTACTATTTGTGCCTTCATTTGTGTTACATAAATAGCTTCTAGCAGACTATTTTTCCCCTCTTTTAATCAAATAATTTCTGAAACAAGAAAGGAAGGAAGAAAATCAGCAACAGAAATAACCCTGCTGTTATTTATGTTTGTTTAATTAAGTAATGAGACTTCTATTTTTCTTAACTTTTTATTAACTTTTCCTAAGGGAATTGTCACATTTTATTACATAATGGTACTTGTCTTTTTTTCCTTTTTAATTCTAAGAGTATAAACTGGTTTTTATGTTGTACACTTTCTCATTTTCTCTGACATTCTCTTAAAAATACATACATAGATTTGTCTCTGGGTATATCCTTTTTCTCATGCTTGACTTGGATTTTTTTTCTTCTTGTCTAAAAACTGGGATTTTCCATTGGAACAGATTAATGGTTCTCATATGTGTCTTTAAGAAATGTTGACTTACTATATTTCTGCAGTATTTTTTCAAAGTATTCATTAGTTTCTATGTTCATTCATCAGTGAATTCCAATTTTTGCTCATATATTAAGAACTACATAGTATGTACAAAGTCACTCACAAAATTACTTAGTTCCAGTGAAAATATGAATGAGTCTTCTGAGGTCAGTTAAGAGTGCAAACATTTGATGCATTTTAACGTGTCTCTAAACATCTAATAACGTATTCTTTGGAGTGAAAGAGTGACTCTAAATTCAGTATATTTCTGCCAGTCTCCAAGATGGTTTGGTCTCTCTCAAAGTCTGGCTTTAAGAATGTCATAAGAACATTATGACAAATATGACAGCTGAGAATGTAGCCAAGGAGGTTCATTCTCTAAAGTTAAAAATCCTTCCACCAACAAAGAATTTTCTCCCTTTGATCATTTCACATAATTAAACAAATATATATTTTTGAGAGCTTTTTTCCTTGACTTGGGTGCTCTGACAATTGATTTCTAAGGGGATATTAATTTTTATTTTCCCCAGAAAAGCAGATGTGCTTTAACAGAGAAAGTTATTATTCTATTGGTATTTCTTATCCCATAAGAAATTTCTTATTTGTATAATATTTCACACAGGTAAAATAAATGGAAAATGAATTATTGTATGATAAAATCAGAATATAATGTGGAGAAAAAGTATTTAAACCCATAAAGTGATCTCTTTAGAAATTGTTTTCCTGATTTATCTAAATAATTCCCACAATTATTCTGTTTATTGAATACATGGCCTTAACTATATGCTTATACTCAGCTGAGCTGAATGCACAGTAACTTTATCAAAGGAGCAACTGAGCTCATTATTTCCTATAGCAGAACATGGCCTGTTCTCCCTGACATAAGTAGTGTTTTCAACTTTATATCCATAAATGCACATAATAGGGAAAAATAGCCACAGTTCTTGTCTTCTATTCTCAATTCCTTCTATAAAGGACTACTAGTTATTTATATAATGATAAAGATAATATTCCATATCTTTGAAGTACAAGACAGAGAGGCACAGTATAAGAATTATTTATAATTTTTTAATGACAACTACTTGAAAAGGAACCTTATAAAATTAGGGTATTATTTTTAGATTCAGTGAACATTTATAGTATATTAAAATTTAAGTATTTGAATTTTGCAGGTTTTTTAATAATATGCACCTTCTAAGTTATCAGCATCTTTGGCTACCACTGTCAACTTGAAAACATTCCATTTGAAATATCATCAAATATATATTTTATAGGAAAATTTATATATGGTATGATTTGATCTATCATATTAAAACACATTAAGCATCACACTTTTAGCTGAAATATGTTTCCTTCTAAACATGCTACAAATTTAATAGAAGTATATTGTGATTTAGGAAAATATAGGGAAGATGGTCATAACCTCTATTGAGGCCTAGCTGGATGGCTGGTAAGATATGCACTAGACTTAAGAGAGTATAACATTTCATTTGCATCTGAACACATAGGGCCGAATGTTAAAATCAGATAGGTTTTAAAGATTAGGTATTAATATTTTTCTTAAATATAAAATTCCTAATAATTTTGATTGTTGCACCTTAGTCAATAATTACCCAAAACATGATTTTAATGTATATATAAAAGATCGAAACTAAAATTAGATTTAAAAGGTATTATTTCCATTTGAAATTTTATCACCAGTAATATGCAGTAGTTAGTTCCCAGATGGAAAATGCTGAGAGTAATGTTATCAAGTACTTTTCATATTTGTATTTTACCACTGAACCATTTTAGTGTGTAAGAGTCTTAATATTATTTTTTAAGTTATTTACCCTAAAATGGGAAATCTGTTAAATTAGAGAATTTAGAAACTGTTTACTATAATTTCAAAATCAGTTATCCAGAGGAAGAATTAACAGGGAAAAATATAAGTCGACAACTTATCCTTTTGCCTTTATATCAGAAAGTAGAATTGAAATGCATTATAATACTCCATAGATCTTGGGGGAAGGGTATTCTATAAAATACTCTTCATGGCATCTAAGAAGATCTCACTAGTTTCATTAACTTAATGACACTAATAAATTTTATAAATGCTATAATACAGTAAGAGGGGTGGGAGGATTCTTTTGACTTTCTTTCATCAGTAATTAAGAACAATAAAATTAATAAGGTGTTTTGTTATAATTAGTTTATTTTACTATTCTCCTAGTTATGAAATCACAAATTACACTAAGCACCTAACAACTAACATTTATATAGTTGTTGTGTCAGTTTTAAACTGCCACATTCAGACATTTTCAGTAACTACAAATAAAAGAATGACATACCGTGCCAGGAGCAGAGAATTCATAATATGTACGTTATACCAAAATGTATTGAGTTTTGGATAAATTTTACAACTTATGTGTAGCTTCTGCCTATTAAGAGACTCAGAATTGTTCTCTGGATTAATTTTAGCATCCTGTTTTCTGTCGCTTTCTGTTTTCTTAGCCTTATGTACAATAATGTAAACCTAATTTGATGAAGTGATCCAGGTTGTAGCAGCATATCAATTTCAGTATCTTCAGTCCTTCTGGGTGAGCAATATTGCTGCTATTTTCTAGAAATAGAAATCATTTAAAAATGCCAACAGCTAACTGCTCCCAACTCTCTTAAAGATCATCTCTTAGAGAAGGAGATTTTTGTGTGCCAGTAATCATCAGAGAGAGATTTTGTAAGTATTAATGATGTTCAGAAATACATGAAAGAATTTTATCTCATAATTTGCTTGTGAGTGTAAAACAATACAATTCTCATAAGTCTTTTCTTTATATGTATAAAACAGAGTCTGTTACACTTGAGTGATTTGGTCTGTGGAATGTTAAATATCTATTTTCATTTAGCAGCAATATTCAGCTTTTGATTTTAGACAGTTAAGCCCATGCATTTGATTTTATCATATCAATATAATAAGAAAAAGAAACATAGCTTACAAGTACTAAAAATTAAAAACCACAAATATTTTGTAAAATTTTAGCAAATTTACCATTATTCCATCTCATTTGAAGGTTAAAAAATGAGACTCAACTCTCGCCAAAGTAGAAATTTATGTTCTACATGTCCAAACTGGTTCCTAACAGCTTTTGGACTATATTTCACTTGATGTTATAGTATCTTTTATTTGTACTAACTGTTCAAATTTCTATTTAAAAGCTCTGATATACATCTAGATTAAATGGAAACACAGTTTTGTGCTTTTAAAATATGTTTTCAAAATGTATATTTTAATTTCCAAGAGTGCATGTCATATAGTGTTTAATTCATGTCTTAACAAGTCCAATATAAATATTTATTCCTACATGTGACATGAGATATCTCTTAAAATTTGAATATGTATCATTTCCTTCAAAGTCATTCTAGCTATAGTTGTATCAAAGTATTGTATATTTTATGGAGATTTAATGATGTATATGTAAATGTTTTTTAAGTTATTTTATTGAAGTTCAATCTTTACATAAAATTAAATCTTTTTTTTAAAGTGTCAGTGCCAGAACTGTAAATGAAAATAATCAAATAAAAGTTAAGACAATTCACTACTCATTTATCTTCCTTGTAGGTTTATATTTTAACCAATTATCTTCTTTGGATTTTAGAATCTAGGTTACATAGTAAAGGCATCTACAAAGATTACCTATATCTGTATATTTATGCAATGCTATTCATTTTAATGATATTGTAACTTTAAAAAACATTTTAATACCTAAAAATTATTGCAAGGAATTATTCTGAATAGTAAATATAAAG
Organism: Bubalus bubalis; assembly: GCF_019923935.1. Taxonomy (NCBI): domain Eukaryota; kingdom Metazoa; phylum Chordata; class Mammalia; order Artiodactyla; family Bovidae; genus Bubalus; species Bubalus bubalis. The sequence continues at coordinate 78,924,674 of NC_059160.1, read as the reverse complement.
CTCTGAAATGCTCAGAAATCCTTGAAGAAATTTCTCACTGTTGTCAGAACCAGACGTTGACATGAACCATTGTGTCAGACTGACAAAAATTATTTGAGGTTGTTGCTTTGTAAATGAAAAAATACCTACTGGATGACCAGTTGACAGTTCTTTTTGGAATTATGTATGGCATTCTCCATTACCATTCTCCCCCTGTAGCTTTTATTGGTAAGCATTATATTATTGTTTGATCTGTGTAGCCATTAGACTTACCTCTCCGTAGTTAGGGTGTGCCATCTTGAGTCCAACTGTAGAACAGGTTTGAGGAGATCCTCTGAAGACCCTAGATCCACTGTCACTCAATGGCTTACAGTGGAGTTGCATCTTAAGCAAGGATTCTGATGTCAACAGGTAAGAAAAAATTCCTACAGTTAAAATGACCCTTGAAAAGCCCCTAAGTTATGCATAAAGTGTCCACACATCTTAACACCTGAATAGTGCATTTCATATCTGTATCAGTGATCATCAAAGTCTTCATTTAATTATCCAGTCTTATTGGAATGCTGTCATCCTTTTCTGGGTACTAAAACAAGTTCAGAACATTTTGGTGACTTGTCCAAGATCACACACCAGGAAGTATGTACAAAATTTTTCTGTGCAGTGATTACTCTACAGTCTTTCTCTCTTGGTCCTCATTTGGAATGTCTTCTTGTCAGATCAAGGCAGAAAGACTGAAAAATAGACATTGTGTTTTTCCTGTATTAGAATTGAAAGAATATGAAGGAAAACAATCAGATACCTCATTTTAACCTGTACTATAGACACAAATCTTGAAAACTTTTGATCTGAAGATTCTTTTCCAAATATGAAGCAGTATACAAATGGTCCCCAAGTTAAAGAGGTTCAAGTTAATCTTTCAACTATAAGAAGATGTGAAAATGATTCATATTAAGTAAAAATTATACTTTGAATTTTTAATTTTTATATTTTCCTGGGCTAGCCAGATCTGGTACAATAGTCTCTCCTGTGATGCTAGACAGGACAGCAGCCAGAGCTCCCAATCAGCCATGAAATCACCAGGCTAGAAAACTGATACACTTATAACCATCACATAACCACAGAGCCATTCTGTTTCACTTTCAAAATAGAATTCAATAAATTGCATGAGATAATACTTTATTATAATATAGGCTTTGTGTTAAATGATTGTGCCCAACTATAGGCTAATGAGCCTAATTCTGAACACATTTCAGGTAGGCTGGGCTAAGCTACAATTTCACTAGGTTAGTATTAAGTACATTTTCAACTTAGAATTGGTTTGTCAGGGTGTAACCCCATGAGAAGTTGAGGAATATCTATATAGTACATTGTTTAAGAGATCAGGCTGATGCAAATTGCCTAGGTTTGGATCCCAGCTTTTCCAGTTACTGCCTGGTATCCTAAATTACTGAGTTACTCTATGTTTCACTTTCCTATATATATATATATAAGTGAAGATGTTACTAACTCCCTCATATATGTGGCAGGGAGGGGTCACGTCAGTTAATCATGTAAAGCACTTAGAGGAGTGGGACATTCCTTAGGGATTGGCTGTTCTTAGTATCATCATCCATATGCTATCCCTAATTCTGCTAAGACCATGATATGCATATAAATTCCCTTCCTTGGGAACAACTATTAGGGGCAGGAGCACATGGGTTTCTTTGACATGTATCATGCAGGCTGTGTGAGTGCAGCAACCAGAATTCTCCTGACCAGAATGGTTTAAGCTGACTTTGCTGACTAGCCTGATACCCCTCTTCCTTTCTCTATCTCTTCCGTGAACATCCACGTGAATGGCACAGTGGATGAGTACAGCATTCTCATATTCTCCAGATTAACAGGATGTAACATGCAATTGCTATTTATGTGATCTCCCAGCCATGAAAAAAAATTAAATCTCTCGGTTAATTTTCATTTAAATTCCTTTCAGCTTTTAAAATATAATTTTGAAATCTTCTCCAGTTGACAATAGACACTAACCCTTCACCAATAGGCTATATTGAAATTAAGCTCATATGATTACTGATGCTATTAATTTAATATGGAACATTGAAGGTATTTTTACCTCTTAATATTTTATGTACTTTTTCACTAAAGTTACAAAAATTAATTCCAGATGGTCACCATGCAGAGGAAGTAATTTTTTTTACATGAAAGAAAATATCGGCATTTAAATGTTAAACTCAAAAGATAGATTTTATAGAGCAGCATCTCTCAAAGTGTTGTCCCCAGGCCAGTAGTGCTGGCATCACCAGTGAATTCATTAAAAATGCAAATCTGTGGGCCTCACCCAACCTACTGAACCAGAATCTCTGGAGATGTAGCCCAGGAAACTTTTTAAAAATATAATTGACATATATAACACTGTGTAAGCTTAAGGTATACAAGGTATTGATTTGATACATTTATACATTGCAATAGAATTACCACCATAGCCTTATCTAGTACATCTATTATATCACATAACTATCATTTCTTTTTTTGTTGTGAAACAAGATCCAGTCTCTTAGCAATTTTGAATTTATAATACAACACTGTTATCTGGAAAGCTCACCAGGACTTATTTGTTTGTACCAAATTTGTACCCTTAATCATCTCCCCAGTTCCTCCAACCCCCAGCCTGCTAACTGCTATTCTACTCTCTATTTTTACAAGTTCAGCTCTTTTAGACAAGGAAACTATATTTTAACAAACTCTCCAGGCAGTTCTTAAGAATGTGATGTGGGAACCATTGAATTAGAATTTTGAAATTGTCACTTTAAAAAGGAGTCAGTAGTATGTTCTTTAAATAGTAAGCTCATCTACTGAAAAGTGAACTTATTGAGTGGATTTATCTTCAAGTTACTTAGGAATTCATAAAGCTAAGTCACTTCCACCTCAGGGGTTTGCACACGGTGTTACTTTTGCCTGGTCCCCCTATTTGTGCGCCTCTTTCTTTTTTATTTTTCAAATATCAGCTCAAAGTCATCTCTGTGGCCTACCTTGATTATGCAACTTATTTGATTATGCAACTTAATTACTCCCTTCCTCCCCCAGTATATTACCAGGTAACCTTGTTTTATTTTCTTTCTAGTACTGTCACTACTTGAAAATTATTTTTATTTCTTGTCTGTTTCTCCCACTAGAATATATACAACATGAGAGCAGAGAATTTTTATTATTTACCGCTGACTCTCCAGCACCTCATATAATGCCAACCATATAGTATGTGCTCAGTAAATATTTGAAGAATAAATGGATGCATGCATCACAGGTGCTTCTGTGGTCCATGAAGGAAGAGTGGAAACTTTTTATAGGCTAAAAAAATGATTAAAATGACACCATGACACCAGACCAATATCAAAAAGCATGCTTTGAAGACAAACTTGTATAAGAAAGTTATTTTAACCAAACAGCAAATTCCATGTGGTATATGAATGTATGTGTATTCACATAAACACATGTGGATGATAAATTTTGTTATAATTCCTATTTAAAAAGGATAAATCTAATAGCAAAAGTTATTAAATATTAGGATTATAAGCTTAGAGTGGAATTTTCATGATTTATAATAAATTAATCTACTTATACATTTTGTTTATAGGTAACAACTCACTATATGCCAGATACTTTATAAATATATCATTTTATTCTATCTTCACAGAAGTCCTATACAAAAAGGACTGTTATTACCACTACTTTGTAGATGAGGAAATAGTTGAGTTACAGGAAGTATAGTAACATATTCAGTAGCATAACTTGTAGAGTCTGAACTTAGACCCAGGTCAATTTCTGTCACTATTGTGTTTTGTTTTGTTTTTTACAATGAGCTTTATCATGGAAAAATTGAAACCTGCCACTAAATGAAAATTTTTGTACTATTTTCTTCCTACAGGGTCACTAGTTATGGATTTAGAAACTAAAACATAACCAAAGGGTAAAGCGTAACAGTATAATTTAGAGTCAGATGTGAAAGGATTCCCCAGTGGTACAGTGGTAAAGAATCCACCTGCAACACAGGGAATGGCTACCCACTCCAGTATTCTTGCCTGGATAATTCCATGGACAGAGGAGCCTGGCAGGCTAAGTCCATGGGGTCGCAAAGAGTTGGAAATGACTGAGAAACTTGCACTTTCACTTAAATAAAAAATGGTCAGTAATTTCTGAAAACATGCCTGAATTTACATTTATGAATTAACCCTGAGAAACCTAGTAAGTTTCCTTGCTCTAAAGTCTTCTCTGTCTGAACTGAATATAGCTACTCCAGCCTTTTAAGAGATCAAATTGCCAACATCTGCTGGATCATGGAAAATGCAAGAGAGTTCCAGAAAAACATCTAGTTCTGCTTTATTGACTATGCCAAAGCCTTTGACTGTGTGGATCACAATAAACTGTGGAAAATTCTGAAAGACATGGGAATACCAGACCACCTGATCTGCCTCTTGAGAAATTTGTATGCAGGTCAGGAAGCAACAGTTAGAACTGGACATGGAACAACAGACTGGTTCCAAATAGGAAAAGAAGGTACGTCAAGGCTGTATATTGTCACCCTGTTTATTTAACTTATATGCAGAGTACATCATGAGAAACGCTGGACTGGAAGAAGCACAAGCTGGAATCAAGATTGCCGGGAGAAATATCAATAACCTCAGATATGCAGATGACACCACTCTTAAGGCAGAAAGTGAAGAGGAACTCAAAAGCCTGTTGATGAAAGTGAAAGTGGAGAGTGAAAAAGTTGGCTTAAAGCTCAACATTCAGAAAACAAAGATCATGGCATCCGGTCCCACCACTTCATGGGAAATAGATGGGGAAACAGTGGAAACAGTGTCAGACTTTATTTTTCTGGGCTCCAAAATCACTGCAGATGGTGACTGCAGCCATGAAATTAAAAGATGCTTACTCCTTGGAAGGAAAGTTATGACCAACCTAGATAGCATATTCAAAAGCAGAGACATTCCTTTGCCAACAAAAGTTCGTCTAGTCAAGGCTATGGTTTTCCCTGTGGTCATGTATTGATGTGAGAGTTGGACTGTGAAGAAGGCTGAGCGCCGAAGAATTGATGCTTTTGAACTGTGGTGTTAGAGAAGACTCTTGAGAGTCCCTTGGACTGCAAGGAGATCCAACCAGTCCATTCTGAAGGAGATCAGCCCTGGGATTTCTTGGGAAGGAATGATGCTAAAGCTGAAACTCCAGTACTTTGGCCACCTCATGCGAAGAGTTGACTCATTGGAAAAGACTCTGATGCTGGGAGGGATTGGGGGCAGAGGAGAAGGGGACGACAGAGGATGAGATGGCTGGATGGCATCACTGACTTGATGGACGTGAGTCTTAGTGAACTCCAGTAGTTGGTGATGGACAGGGAGGCCTGGCGTGCTGCGATTCATGGGGTCGCAAAGAGTCGGACACGACTGAGTGACTGATCTGATCTGATCTGATCTTAGCTTGTTATATCTTGCTCTTTACTTCTAATGTATATGTTTTATATTTAAAGTAGGTTTCTTGAAGGCAATGCATAGTTGGATACTGTTTTATGACCCACTGTGACAATCCATTTTTTTAATTGGTGTATTTAGACCATTGACATTTAAAGTAATGTAGTATCTATCATATTTGCTACTATTTTCTATTTGTTGCCTTTGTTCTGTATTGTTCTATGTTTTCCACTTTTTCTGCCCTTTGTGATTTTAATTGAACATATTACATATACGATTCCAGTCCTCTTTATATAAGCATATCAATTATAATTTTTTTCTCATTCTTTAAAGTGATTTCCCTAGAGTTTCCAATATGTATATGCAACTAATACAAGTCCACTTCGAATAACACTATACTCCTTCACAAGTAATACAAGTACCATATAGTAACAAAATATTCCTAATTTCTCATTTCTGTTCCTTGTGTCTCTGCTTTCATTCATTTCATTTCTACATAAGCTATTCATTGGATGCAATGTTTCTATTACTATTTTGAATAAACTGTTTAAACAATTATGGATAAGAAAAATAAAAGTTTTTAATTTACCTTCACTTGTTCCTTTTGTGTTGTTGTTGTCCTCTTTCTGACATACATAATATTCTTTCCCTCTGAAGAACTTCTTTTAACATTTCTTGCAAGTTAGGTCATATAGCAAAAAATTCCCTCAATTTTCATCTGAGAAAGTCTTTCTTTTTCACTTTTGAAGGCTAATTTTACAAGACCTAGAATTCAAGGTTGGTATTTTTTCTTTTTTCTCTCAATACCTTAAACATTACCACTCCACTCTCTTCCTGCTTACCTGGTTTCTAAGATATCAGATGTAATTCTAACATTTGCTCCTCTATAAATAAGGTGTTTTTTTTTTCTTCTGGCTTTCTTCAAGATTTTTTCTTTATTTTTTATTTTCTGCAGTTTGAATATATCTGCCTAAGTGTAGGATTTTCTGGCATTTATCTGAGCTTCCTAGATCATTGATCTGTTATCCAATGTAAATTTAAGGAAGTTTCAATCATTATTGCTTCAAATATTTCTTCTGTTTCTTTCTTCTACCTCTGATATTTCCATTATATGAATGTTACACCTTTGGGAATTGTTCCACCATTCTTGGAATTCCCAGGTAGCTCAGTGATAAAAAATCCACCAATGCAGCAGATGCACAATTCTTGGATATTCTGTTCATTTTTTAAGCACCTTTCCCTCTTTGATTTAGTTTTGAAAGTTTCCATTGACATAATCTGAAGTTCAAGGATTTTTTTCTGAGCAGTGTCGAGTCCATTAGTGAACCCATCAAAGTCAGTCTTCATTTCTGTTAAAATGTTTCTGGTCTTTAGTGTTTCTTTTAGATTCTTTCTTAGAACTCTCTGCTTTCTGCTTAACATTACTCCTCTGCTCTTACATGTTGTCTGCTTTTTCCATTAGAGCCTTTAGCATATTAATTATAGTCAAAACAAATTCTCACTTTGATAATTTCAACATCCTCGGCATATCTTAATCTAAGTCAGATGCTTGTTCTGTCTCTTCAAACTGTGGTTTTTGCCTTGTAATACGTCTTGTAATTTTTTTGTTGAAAGCTGGGCATGAAGTACTAGATAAAAGGAACTCGAGTAAATAAGCCTTTAGTGATACAGTAATAGGGTATGGGTAGAAAGAAAGTGTTCTATAGTCCTATGATCAGGTCTCACTATTTAGTGAACCTGTGCCCCTGGACTATGAATTCTTCTTCACAATTCTTCTCAATTTTTTTCTTCCCTTAGGTGAAACAAAATGTCTATAGGGAATTGCTGTTACTGCTGCTAAGTCGCTTCAGTCGTGTCCGACTCTGTGCGACCACATCACACTCCCCTGTCCCTGGGATTCTCCAGGCAAGAATATGGAGTGGGTTGCCATTTCCTTCTCCAATCCATGAAAGTGAAAAGTTAAAGTGAAGATGCTCAGTCATATCCAACTCTTAGCAACCCCACGGACTGCAGACTACCAGGCTCCTCCGTCCATGGGATGTTCCAGGCAAGAGTACTGGCGTGGGTTGCCATTGCCTTCTCCCTATAGGGAACTAGTGAGGGGTATTTCCCTTCTTCAAGATCAGTTAGACTCCAATAAAGTCCTGCTGCTGCATCACTTCAGTCGTGTCCAACTCTGTGTGACCCCAGAGACGGCAGCCCACCAGGCTCCCCCGTCCCTGGGATTCTCCAGGCAAGAACACTGCAGTGGGTTGCCAATTCCTTCTCCAGGACATCTTCCCGACCCAAGGATTGAACCCAGGTCTCCCGCATTGTAGGCAGACACTTTACCGTCCAAGCCACCAGGGAAGTCCTTACATGCCAGACTATAAGCCTAATAAGCTTTCTCAGCTGTATAAAGTCCTAGCAGGTAGTAATTTTCTATTGACCTTGTTAAGAACAGAATGCTCTGGCCTATTTCAAAATGATTCCTTTTTCTTCCTCCTATCAGAAGCCTGAGAGAATGTTTCCCAATCTCCACTGTCAGAACTTGGTAGAACTCTTAGAAATAAAGCACAAAAAATTGTATAGGAGCCTCAGTATTACTGTGACCTCCTGTAATTATTAATTCTTGGAACTTTTCCACACTGAGCTTCCATAAAGTATGATTTAGTTTTGTCACCCTGGCACCTGTTTCCATAGAGGTTTCTGTCTTGACTTTCTGCTTAGTAAGTTGTGATTCTCTGTGTCCTCCTGTCTCCAGTTTTGTTGTTGTTCAGTTGCCCAGTCATGTCCAACTCTCTGTGACCCCATGGACTTCAGCATACCAGGCCTCCCTGTCCCTCACCTGTCTCCAGTTCAGGGGGCAGCAATTTGTCCTGTGGCTTCCTGATGGCTCAGTGGGTAAAGAACCCACCTACAATGCAGGAGCCACAGGAGACACAGGTTTGATCCCTGTGTCAGGAAGATCCCCTGAGGTAGGAAATGGCAACCCACTCAAGTATTCTTGCCTGAAAAATCCCATGGACAGAGGAGGCTGGTGGGCTACAGTCCATGGGGTCATAAAGAGCTGGACATGACTGAGTGCTCATGCTGCTGCTGCTGCTGCTAAATCACTTCAGTTGTGTCCGACTCTGGGAAACCCCATAGATGGCAGCCCACCAGGCTCCCCCATCCCTGGGATTCTCCAGGCAAGAACACTGCAGTGGGTTGCCATTACCTTCTCCAATGCATGCACACATGCTAAGTTGCTTCAGTCATGTCCGACTCTGTGCAACCCTATGGACAGCAGCCCACCAGGCTCCTCCATCCACAGGATTCTCTAGGCAAGAATATTGGAGTGGGTTGCCAACTCCTTCTCCAGGAGATTTTCCTGACCCAAGGATTGAACCCAGGTCTCCCGCATTGTAGGCAGACACTTTACTGTCCGAGCCACCAGGGAAGTCCTTACATGCCAGACTATAAGCCTAATAAGCTTTCTCAGCTCTATAATATACAATTAGGAAAACTCCAGCTGACTTAGACAATACCTTTTTATACACTTTAAGAGACCTGTTTTATACAAGGAGGAACCACTGGACAAGTGACCAGAAGATACTGAAGCCTCCTCAGGGGTGGTCACAGGCAGGGAACTCCCTGAACTCCCAGACAACTATAATTTTAGAAACCAAAAATAAATATATTAACTCTATTTTTGAGGTTTAATCAGAAATCTCAGGTAACCTGAAGGTGTCAACAGAGAAGACCTCAAATTACTAGATGATGGAACTCACTTACGAATGCACTTGATAAACATAGTATAGATATAACTTCCAGTTACATGACCTCTTTATCTGTATCAAAAAAAAAAAAAAAAGTTTATTTGTGGGAAGAAACCCGAGAAAGTGGCCTATTATGAAAAAGCATCCAGCTAAACACAAAAAAGGAAACAACAGTCACTGTACTATATACCATCTCTCCATACCCCAAGAGCGACAAAATGAATCGTGACAAAATTTCTCTATCCTCAGTGATACTGATTCTCCTCAGTAAAATGAAGATAAAACATTCTAATCATATTCCCCAATAAGATGGTGATTAAGCTGATTGAATTCTATTCAAATGATTATATGTCCCCAGGATTATCATAGGTCCTGTGTAAGCTGTTCTTATAAAGGAGAGGATGTGACCCATGAGAAGCTTAAAGTCCAGTTGGAATGACAGAAAAGGAGACATGCAAATCCAATGAAAATTCTAAAGGCATAAGAAAAATAATTTTCCAGGGAGAACTATAGAAATTAATTCTAATTAAATTAAGAACACTTGAAGAGTTTTCTATAAATTGAAAATATTTAAAAATGTAAAGGAGCATGCTAACAACTATTAAAGGAGAAATAGATGGTAACACAATGATAGTGGGGGACTTTAATACCCTACTCACACCAACGGACAGATCATCCAGAAAGAAAATTAACAAGGAAACAAGCTTTATTTGATACATTGGACTAGTTAGACCTAATTGATATCTACAGGGCATTTCACTCAAAAATGATGGATTTCACCTTTTTTTCAAGTGCATATGGAATGTTCTCCAGGATAGATCACATCCTAGGCCACAAATCAAGCCTTGGTAAATTGGAAAAATATAAATCATTTCAAGCAAGTTTTCTAATCACAATGGAGTAAGATTAGATATCAACTACAGGAAAAAATTATAAAAAGCACAAACATATGGAGGCTAAACAACATGCATGCCTCTAATTACCAACAGATCACTGAAGAAATCAAAAAGGAAATCAAAATATGCATAGAAATGAATGATAATGAAAACATGACAATCCAAGACCTATGGGATTGAGCAAAAGTAGTGCTAAGAGGGAAGTTCGTAGCAATATAAGCCTACCTCAAGAAACAAGAAAAACATCAAAATCTAACCTTACACCTAAAGCAACTAGGAAAACAAGAACAAAAAAAAAACAAAAAGTTAGTAGAAGGAAATGAATCATAAAAATCGAAGCAGAAATAAGTGAAAAACAAATGAAGGGGATGATGGCAAAAATCCATAAAACTAAAAGCTGGTTCTTTGAGAAGGTAAATAAAACAGAAAAACTCTTAGCCTAACTCACCAAGAAAAAAAAAGGGAGAAGATTCAAATCAATAAAATTAGAAATGAAAATGGAGAAATTACAACAGACAACACAGAAATACAAACAATCATAAGAGACTACTATGAGCAACAATATGCCAATAAAATGGACAACTTGGAAGAAATGGACAAGTTCTTAGAAAAGTATAACCTTCCGAAACTGAACCAGAAAGAAATAGAAAATATAGAAAATTTGAACAGACCAATCACAAGTATGGAAATCAAAACTGTAATCAAAAATCTTCCAACAAACAAAATCCCAGGAGATGGCTTCACAGGTGAATTCTACCAAAAATTTAGAGAAGAGCTAATACCTATCCTACTTAACTCTTTCAGAAAACTGCAGAGGAAAGAAAACTTCCAAACTCATTCTATGAAGCCACCATCACCCTGATACCAAAACCAGACAAAGATGCCACACAAAAAAAGAGAAACTACAGGCCAATATCACTGGTGAACATAGATGCAAAAATTCTAAACAAAATTCTAGCAAAAAGAATCCAACAACATATTAAAAAGATCAAACATCATGATCAAGTGGGCTTTATTCCAGAGATGGAAGGATCCTTCAATATTCACAAATCAATCAATGTGATCAAACCTGAGCCTACTGCATTGCAGGCAGATTCTTTACCAACTGAGCTACTAGGGAAGCCAGCTTAATCAATGTGATACACCATATTAACAAATTGAAAGATAAAAACCATATGATTATTTCAATAGATGCAGAGAAAGCCTTTGACAAAATTCAACTCCAAATTTATGGTAAAAACTCTCCAGAAAGTAGCCATAAAAGGAACATACCTCAACATAATAAAAGCCATATACAATAAACCCAAAGCAAATATTATCCTCAATGGTGAAAAATTGAAAGCATTTCCTCTAAAGTCAGGAACAAGACAAGGGTGCCCACTTTCACCATTACTATTCAACATAGTTTTGGAAGTTTTGGCCACAGCAATCAGAGCAGAAAAAGAAATAAAAGGAATCCAAGTTGGAAAAGAAGAAGTAAAGCTCTCACTATTTGCAGATGACATGATCCTCTACATAGAAAGCCCTAAAGACTCCACCCGAAAATTACTAGAACTAATCAATGACTATAGTAAAGTTGCAGGATATAAAATCAACACACAGAAATCCCTTGCATTCCTATACACTAATAATGAGAAAACAGAAAGAGAAATTAAGGAAACAATTCCATTCACCATTGCAATGGAAAGAATAAAATACTTAGGAATATATCTACCTAAAGAAACTAAAGACCTATATATAGAAAACTATAAAACACTGGTGAAAGAAATCAAAGAGGACACTAACAGATGGAGAAATATACCATGTTCATGGATTGGAAGAATCAATATAGTGAAAATGAGTATACTACCCAAAGCAATCTATAGATTCAATGCAATCCCTATCAAGCTATCAACAGTATTCTTCACAGAGCTAGAACAAATAATTTCACAATTTGTATGGAAATACAAAAAACCTCGAATAGCCAAAGCGATCTTGAGAAACAAGAATGGAACTGGAGGAATCAACCTACCTGACCTCAGGCTCTACTACAAAGCCACAGTCATCAAGACAGTATGGTACTGGCACAAAGACAGAAATACTGATCAATGGAACAAAATAGAAAGCCCAGAGATAAATCCACGCACATATGGACACCTTATCTTTGACAAAGGAGGCAAGAATATACAATGGATTAAAGACAATCTCTTTAACAAGTGGTGCTGGGAAATCTGGTCAACCACTTGTAAAAGAATGAAACTAGAACACTTTCTAACACCATACACAAAAATAAACTCAAAATGGATTAAAGATCTCAACATAAGACCAGAAACTATAAAACTCCTAGAGGAGAACATAGGCAAAACACTCTCTGACATACATCACAGCAGGATCCTCTATGACCCACCTCCCAGAATATTGGAAATAAAAGCAAAAATAAACAAATGGGACCTAATTAACCTTAAAAGCTTCTGCACATCAAAGGAAACTATTAGCAAGGTGAAAAGACAGCCTTCAGAATGGGAGAAGATAATAGCAAATGAAGCAATTGACAAACAACTAATCTCAAAAATATACAAGCAACTCCTACAGCTCAACTCCAGAAAAATAAAAGACCCAATCAAAAAATGAGCCAAAGAACTAAATAGACATTTCTCCAAAGAAGACATACAGATGGCTAACAAACACATGAAAAGATGCTCCACATCACTCATTATCAGAGAAATGCAAATCAAAACCACTATGAGGTACCATTTCACACCAGTCAGAATGGCTGCGATCCAAAAGTCTACAAGTAATAAATGCTGGAGAGGGTGTGGAGAAAAGGGAACCCTCTTACACTGTTGGTGGGAATGCAAACTAGTACAGCCACTATGGAGAACAGTGTGGAGATTCCTTAAAAAACTGGAAATAGAACTGCCTTATGATCCAGCAATCCCACTGCTGGGCATACACACTGAGGAAACCAGAAGGGAAAGAGACACGTGTACCCCAATGTTCATCGCAGCACTGTTTATAATAGCCAGGACATGGAAGCAACCTAGATGTCCATCAGCAGATGAATGGATAAGAAAGCAGTGGTACATATACACAATGGAGTATTACTCAGCCATTAAAAAGAATACGTTTGAATCAGTTCTAATGAGGTGGATGAAACTGGAGCCTATTATACAGAGTGAAGTAAGCCAGAAAGAAAAACACCAATACAGTATACTAGCACATATATATGGAATTTAGAAAGATGGTAACAATAACCCTGTGTACCAGACAGCAAAAGAGACACTGATGTATAGAACAGTCTTATGGACTCTGTGGGAGAGGGAGAGGGTGGGAAGATTTGGGAGAATGGCATTGAAACATGTAAAATATCATGTATGCAACGAGTTTCCAGTCCAGGTTTGATGCACGATACTGGATGCTTGGGGCTGGTGCACTGGGACGACCCAGAGGGATGGTATGGGGAGGGAGGAGGGAGGAGGGTTTAGGATGGGGAACACATGTATACCTGTGGCGGATTCATTTTGATATTTGGCAAAACTAATACAATTATGTAAAGTTTAAAAATAAAATAAAATTTAAAAATGAAAAAAAAAAAAAGAAAGTAGCCATAAAAGGAACATACCTCAACATAATAAAAGCCATATACAACAAACCCAAAGCAAATATTATCCTCAATGAAGAAAAATTGAAAGCATTTCCTCTAAAATTAGGAAGTGTTAATTTTGAAGTTGCCCACTCTCACTACTACTAAGCATAGTTTTGGAAGTCCTAGCCACAGCAATAAGAGTAGAAAAAACAAAAAAGAAATCCAGATTGGAAAAGAAGTAAAACTCTCACTGATTGCAGATGTCTGATCCTCTACCTAGAAAACCCTAAAGATGCCACCAGAAAATTACTAATCAATTAATGTAGTAAAGTCACAGGACATAAAATTAATAAACAGAAATCCCTTGCATTCCAATATGCTAACAATGAAAAATCAGAAAGACAAATTAAGGAAACAATCCCATTCACTATTGCAATGAAAAAAATAAAATAGGAATAAATTTACCTAAAGAAACAAAAGACTTGTATAAAGAAAACTATAAAACACCAATGAAAGAAATCAAAGATGACACAGATAGATGGAGAAATATACCATGTTCTTGGATTGGAAGAATCAGTGTAGTGAAAATGAGCATACTACCAAAGCAATCTATATATTCAATGCAATTCCTATCGAACTACCAATGGTATTTTTCACAGAAGGAGAACAAATAATTTCACAATTTGTATGGAAACACAAAAGACCCTGAATAGCCAAAGAATCTTGAGAAAGAAGAATAGAACTTGAGGAATCAACCTTCCCCACTTCAGACTATACCACAAGAGTATAGTCATCAAGACAGTATGATACTGGCACAAGGAAATATAGATCAATGGAAAAAAATAGAAAGCCCAGAGATAAATCCATACACCTATGGATATCATAACTTTTACAAAGGAGGCAAAAACATACTATGGAGAAAAGAAAGTCTCTTAAACAAGTGGTGCTGGAAAATTGGTCAACTACATGCCAAAGAATGAAACTAGAACATTTTATAACACCATACACAAAAATAAACTCAAAGTGGAATAAAGACCTAATTGTAAGACCAGAAAATATAAAACTCTTAGAGGAAGACATAGGCAGAACACTCTCCAACATAAAGCACAGCAAGATCCTTTATGACCCACATCCCAGAGTAGTGGAAATAAAAACAAAAATAAACAAATGGGACTTAATTAAACTTATAAGCTTTTGCACAACAAAGGAAACTATAAACAAGGTGAAAAGACAGCCCTCCAAATGGGAGAAAATAATAGCAAAAAAAAAAAACAACCAACAAAGAATCTCCAAAATATACAAACAGCTCATGCACCTCAATACCAGAAAAATGAGCAAACCAAGTGGGCAAAAGACCTAAACAGACATTTCTCTAAAGAAGACATACAGATGGCTAAGAAACACATGAAAAGATGCTCAGCATCACTCATTATTAGAGAAATGCAAATCAAAACCACAATGAGGTATCAGCTCACACCAGCCAGAATGGCCACCAACAAGAAGTCTACAAAGAATAAATGCTGGAGTGTGTGGAGAAAAAGGAACCCTCTTACACTGTTGGTGGGAATGCAAACTGGTACAGTCACTATGGAAAAAAGTGTGGAAATTCCTTAAAAACTGGTAATAGAACTGTCATACGACCCAGAAATACCACTGCTGAGCATATAATCCAAGGAAACCAGAACTGAAAGAGATACAGGAACCAATGCTCATTGTAGCACTATTTACAATAATTAGAACATGGAAACAACCTATATGTCCATCAGCATATGAATGAATAAGAAAGTTTAGGTACATATACACAATGGAACATTACTCAGCTATAAAAAGGAATGCAATTTGAGTCATTTCTAATGAGGTGGATGAACCTGGAACCTATTATACAGAGTGAGGTAAGTCAGAAAGGGAAAGAAAAATATTGTGTATCAATGCATATATATGGAATTTAGAAAAATAGTAGAGGCTATCCTACATGCAGGGCAGCAACAAAGACACAGACTGAAGAACAGACTTTTGGACTCAGTGGGAGAAGGTGAGGGTGGGATGATCTGAGAGAATAGCATTGAAACATATACATTACTGTATGTGAAATAGATGACTGGTGTGAGTTTGATGCATGAAGCAGGGCACCCAAAGACAATGCTCTGGGACAACCTAGAGGGACAGGGTGGGGAGGGAGGTGGGAGGGGGGATTTAAAAAAAAAAGAAGTAAAGGGACCCTTTTGTTCATGAAATAACTACTCATGTTACATTAATATTTTAGTTCATTCAGACAACACACATCAGATTTTTTTTAACATGGCTTTAATTTTATTATAAAAGAATCAGTGAATAGTGACTTTTAACCATTATCACTTAGCTTGAAGGAAGCAAAAAAAAAAAATTTTTTTTTAAGAACAGAAAATACAACCTTTTAAAAAACCAAGAAAATTGGGGGGGTGGAGGGAGACAGTCATAAGATGGCAGAGAAATAGGACGGGGAGACCACTTTCTCCCCCACAAATCCATTGAAAGATCATATGAAGGCTGAGAAAATTCCACAAAACAACTTCTGAATGCTGGTGGAAGACACCAGGCACCCAGAAAGGCAGCCCATTGTCTTCGAAAGGAGGTAGGACAACATATAAAAGATAAAAAGAGAGACAAACGAGTTAAGGACGAAGACCCATCCTGGGGAGGGAATTGTGAAGTAGGAGAAGTTTCCAAACACCAGGAAACCCTCTCATCATTGGGTCTGTGGGGAGTTTTGGAATCTCAGAGGGCAACATAACTGGGAGGAGGGAAAAAAAAAAAAAAACGCACACACACAGATTACGCACCTAACCATAACTCCCAGCAGAGAAGTAGTCCAGACGCTCACGTCAGTGACCAGCAAGCAGGGGCTGAACAGGGAGGTGCAGGCTGCATTGCTTAGGATAATGAATGGGCCTGAATGCCCTGAGTATAATCTGAGGGAGCTAATGTGAGATAGCAACCCAAACTGTGGGATAGCCAGAGAGAGAAGAAAAAAAAGAAAAAGAGAGAACTTTCCCACAAAAAGCTCTAATCTAAGGCACTGCTGGGCCGCTCACAGACCAAAGGACTGAGAGAATACTAGAGGAGAGCTAGCCAGCTGCCGCAGAGAAGGCAATGGCACCCCACTCCACTACTCTTGCCTGGAAAATTCCATGGACGGAGGAGCCTGGTAGGCTCCAGGCCATGGGGTCGCTGGGAGTCCGATACGACTGAGCAAATTCACTTTCACTTTTCACTTTCATGCATTGGAGAAGGAAATGGCAATCCACTCCAGTGTTCTTGCCTGGAGAATCCAAGGGACGGGGGAGTCTATGGCGTCGCACAGAGTCGGACACGACTGAAGCGACTTAGCAGCAGCAGCATCAGCAGCCAGCTGCGGACCGGCCCATCCCCCTGCAGAAGCAGAAAGGCAGGCGGGGGAGAGCCAGAGCCAGAGGGTGAGGGGCAATCTCCGCCCCAGAGAGGGCATCCTCTATCAAACTGCGCGCAGGCTCCCTGTTGCTAGCCAAGTCTGCCTGGGATCCTGGATGGTTGAAATCTGCCAGAAGGACTGCAGCCAGAGATCACTCCCCAGAGGAGACACAGGGAACACCTGAGACGGCACTCCCACTGCGCACCAGGAAACCAAGCAGCTGGGACCGGGGAGGTGATAAGATGCACCGCCCACCTGAGGAGAGTGCGCTCGCCAAGCACCTGGTCACCTGAGCTGCTTGGACCTGGGAAGGGCATAAAACTCAGGCCCAACCGAGTCTGTGTCTTTGTGGAGTACCCGAGAACCTGAGCGGCTTAGACCTGGGAAGTACACACAACCCAGGGCCTGCTTTAGACAGTTCCCCTGCAGAGCAACCTGGAGCCTGAGCAGTATAGACCAGGAGCACACACACGCCTTGAGCGGGGGCAAACCCATTGTGGCCCAGACACTGCGAGCACTCTCCACAGACACCAGTAATATTGGTTTGCAGTGTTCCTCCCTCCCCACAGCACAACCATACAAGTGAGCCTAAATAAGTGACCACCTTTGCCCGCTTGTGTCAGGGTGAAAATTAGACACTGAAGAGACCTGCAAACAGAGGAAGCCAAAATAAACAAAGAAGAGGGAACTGCTTTGGAAGTGACAGGTGCAATAGATTAAAACCCTATAGTTAGTACTGACTACATTGGAAGGGGCCTATAGACATTGAGAAGAAGTATAAGCTGGAACAAGGAAGTATCTGAAATGAAACTGACCCCACACTGCCCTCAACAGCTCCAGAGAAATTCCTAGATATATTTTACTATTATCATTTTTAAAATATTTTTAATTGTTTTATTTTTAAGTTCTTTACTACTCCTTTAATTTTCATTTTTATAACCTATTACTTGAACAAAAAAGACTCTATGTTTAAAATAAATTTCATATATATTTTTAATAATTTTTGTGATTTTTTTTAATATTATATTTTTGAGAGTCTAACCTCTACTCCAGATTTTTAATCTTTGCTTTTTGGTATTTGTTATCAATTTTGTGCCTTTCAGAATCCAATCTTCAGTACCCATTTTTACTTTTACTGGAGTGTGATTACTGGCTTGATTACCCTCTCCCACTTTTGACTCTCCTTTTCCTCCCCCAGGTCACCTCTATCTCCTACCTCCTGCTTCTCTTCTTTACCCAACTCTGTGAATCTCCTTGGGTGTTCCGGGCTGTGGAGAACACTTAGGGAACTGACTACTAGCTAGATCTGTCTCTCTCCTTTTGATACCTCTCTTCTCCTCCTGGACACCTCTATCTCCCTCCTCCCTCTTCTTTTCTCCATGTATCTCTGTGAACCTCTCTGGATGGTCCAGTCTGGTGAGAGCACATAGGGAATTGATTACTGGCTAGATTGCTTTCTCCCCTTTTAATTCCCCCTCTTCTCTTCCTGGTCACCTCTATCTCCCTGCTCCCTCTTCTCTCCTCCATGTAACTCTGTGAACCTCCCTGGGTGTCCCTCACTGTGGAGAATCTTTTCTCCATTAACCTAGATGTTTTATCATTGGTGTGATATGGATGGAGAAGTCTTGAGGCTACTGTAAGAACAAGACTGAAAACCAGAGGCAGGAGGCTTAAATCCAAAACTTGAGAACTCCAGAAAACTCCTGGCTCCAGGGAATATTAATCTACAAGAGCTCATCCAAAAGCCTCCATACCTAAACTGAAACCAAGCACCACCCAAGAGCCAACAAGTTTCAGAGCAAGACATACCAAGCTAATTCTCCAACAACAGAGGAATATAACCCTAAGCATTAAAATATAGGTGGCCAAAAGTCACACCAAACGTATAGACACTTCAAAACTCACTTCTGGATACTTCATTGCACTCCAAAGAGAAGAGATCAAGCTCCACCCAGCAGAACACTGACACAAGCTTCCCTAACCAGGAAACCTTGACAAGCTTCTCATCCAACCCCATCCACAGGGAGGAACCTCCATAATAAAGGGGAATCACAAACTTCCAGCATACAGAAAGGCCACTCCAAACACAGCAACCTAAACAAGATGAAAAGACAGAGAAATATTCAGCAGGTAAAAGAGTATGATAAATGCCCACCGAACCAAACAAAAGTGGAGGAGATAGAGAGTCTACCTGAAAAAAAATTCAGAATAATGATAGTAAAAATTATCCAAAATCTTGAAAACAAAATGGAGTTACAGATAAATAGTCTGGAGACAAGGATTGAGAAGATGCAAGAAATGTTTAACAAAGACCTAGAAGAAATAAAGAGTCAATCAATAATGAATAATGTAATAACTGAGACCAAACACACTCTGGAGGGAACCAACAGTAGAATAAATGAGGCAGAAGATAGGATAAGTGAGGTGGAAGATAGAATGGTAGAAATAAATGCAGCAGAGAAGAAAAAAGACAAAAGAATTAAAAGAAATGAGGGTAACCTCAGAGACCTCTGGGACAATGTCAAATGTGCCAACATTTGAATCATAGGAGTCTCAGAAGAAGAAGACAAAAAGAAAGACCATGAGTAAATACTTGAGGAGATAATAGTTGAAAACTTCCCTAAATTGGGAAGGAAATAACCACCCAAGTCCAAGAAACCCAAAGACTCCCAAACAGGATAAACCCAAGGCAAAACACCCCAAGACACATATTAATCAAATTAATGAATATCAAAGACAAAGAACAAATATTAAAAGCAGCAAGGGAAAAATAACACACAAGGGGATTCCCATAAGGATAACAGCTGATCTTACAATAGAAACTCTTCAGGCCAGAAGGGAATGGCAGGACATACTTAAAGTTATGAAAGAGAAAAACCTAGAACCCAGATTACTGTACCAGCAAGAATCTCATTCAAATATGAAGGAGAAATCAAAAGCTTTACAGACAAGCAAAAGCTGAGAGAATTCAGTGCCACCAAACCAGCTCTCCATCAAATGCTAAAGGATCTTCTCTAAACAGGAAACACAGAAAAGGTGTATAAACTCGAACCCAAAATGAGAAAGTAAATAGCAATGGGATCATCCTTATCAATAATTACCTTAAATGTAAATGGATTGAATGCCCCAACCAAAAGACAAAGACTGGCTGAATGGAAACAAGATGCCTATATATGCTGTCTACAACAGACCCACCTCAAAACAAGGGACACATACAGACTGAAACTGAAGGGCTGGAAAAAGATATTTCATGCAAATGGAGACCAAAAGAAAGCAGGAGTATCATTACTCATATCAGATAAAAAAGACTTTGAAATAAAAGCTGTAAAAAGAGACAAAGAAGGACACTATATAATGATCAAATGATCCTTCCAAGAAGATATAACAATTATAAATATATATGCACCCAACATATATAATACTGCAGCCTTCCAGGCTCCTCTGTCCATGGGATTTGCCAGGCAAGAGTACTGGAGTGGGTTGCCATTGCCTTCTCCAATAATATATATATATATACTTAATAATATTGCCTTCTCCAATAATATATATATATATATATATATATATATATATATATAATATTCCAAAGAATAGCAAGGAGAGATAAGAAAGCCTTCCTCAGCAATAAATGCAAAGAAATAGAGGAAAACAACAGAATGGGAAAGACTAGAGATCTGTTCAAGAAAATTAGAGATACCAAGGGAACATTTCATGCAAAGATGGGCTCGATAAAGGACAGAAATTGTATGGACCTAACAGAAGCAGAAGATATTAAGAAGAGGTGGCAAGAATACAAAGAAAAACTGTACAAAAAAAAAAATCTTCATACTAAGATAATCACGATGGTGTGATCATTCACCTAGAGCCAGACATTCTGAAATGTGAAGTCAAGTGAGCCTTAGAAAGCATCACTATGAACAAAGCTAGTGGAAGTGATGGAATTCCAGTTGAGCTATTTCAAATCCTGAAAGATGATGCAGTGAAAGTGCTGCACTCAATATGCCAGCGAATTTGGAAAACTCAGCAGTGGCCATAGGACTGGAAAAGGTCAGTTTTTATTGCAATCCCAAAGAAAGGCAATGCCAAAGAATGCTTAAACTACTGCACAATTGTATTCATCTCACACGCTAGTCAAGTAATGCTCAAAATTCTTCAAGCCAGGCTTCAGCAATACATGAACCGTGAACTCCCAGATGTTCAAGCAGGTTTTAGAAAAGGCAGAGGAACCAGAGATCAAATTGCCAACATCTGCTGGATCCTCAAAAAAGCAAGAGAGTTCCAGAAAATCATCTATTTCTGCTTTATTGACTATGCCAAAGCCTTTGACTGTGTGGATCACAATAAACTGTGGAAAATTCTGAAAGGGATGGGAATACCAGACCACTTGACCTGCCTCTTGAGAAACCTATATGCAGATCAGGAAGCAACAGTTATAACTGGACGTGGAACAACAGACTGGTTCCAAATAGGAAAAGGAGTACGTCAAGGCTGTATATTGTCACCCTGTTTATTTAACTTATATACAGAGTACATCATAAGAAACGCTGGGCTGGAAGAAGCACAAGCTGGAATCAAGATTGCCGGGAGAAATATCAATAACCTCAGATATGCAGATGATGCCACCCTTAAGGCAGAAAGTGAAGAGGAACTAAAAAGCCTCTTGATGAAATTGAAAGAGGAGAGTGAAAAAGTTGGCTTAAAGCTCAACATTGAGAAAATGAAGATCATGGCATCTGGTCCCATCACTTCATAGGAAATAGATGGGGAAACAGTGGAAACAGTGTCAGACTTTATTTTTGGGGGGCTCCAAAATCACTGCAGATGGTGATTGCAGCCATTAAATTAAAAGACGCTTAATCCTTTGAAGGAAAGTTATGACCAACATAGATAGCATATTGAAAAGCAAAGACATTACTTTGCCAACAAAGGTCCGTCTAGTCAAGGCTATGGTTTTCCCTGTGGTCATGTATGGATGTGAAAGCTGGACTGTGAAGAAAGCTGAGTGCCGAAGAATTGATGCTTTTGAACTGTGGTGTTGGAGAAGATTCATGAGAGTCCCTTGGTCTGCAAGGAGATCCAACCACTACATTCTAAAGGAGATCAGTCCTGGGTTTTCTTTGGAAGGAATGATACTAAAGCTGAAACTCCAGTACTTTGGCCACCTCATGCGAAGAGTTGACTCATTGGAAAAGACTCTGATGCTGGGAGGGATTGGGGGCAGGAGGAGAAGGGAACGACAGAAGATGAGATGGCTGGATGGCATCACTGACTCGATGGACATGAGTTTGGGTAAACACTGAGAACTGGTGATTGCAGAACTGGTGTGCTGCAATTCATGGGGTCGCAAAGAGTCGGACATGACTGAGCAACTGAACTGAACTGAACTGATGCACCCAACATAGGAGCACGACAATATGTAAGGCAAATGCTAACAAATATGAAAAGCGAAATTTACAGTAACACAATAATAGTGGGAGACTTTAATACCCCATTCACACCTATGGCTAGATCAACTAAACAGAAAATTAGCAAGGAAACACAAACCTTATATGATACAGTGGACCAGGTTGACCTAATTGTTATCTATAGGACATTTCACCCCAAAAACAATGAATTTCAACTTTTTCTCAAGTGCACATGGAACCTTCTCCAAGACAGATCACATATGGGCCATAAATCTAGCCTTGGTAAATTCAAAAAAGTTGAAATCTTTCCAAGCATCTTTTCTGATCACAATGCAGTAAGATTAGATGTCAACTACAAGAAGAAAACTATTAAAAATACAAACATATGGAGGCGAAACAACACACTTCTGAATAACTAACAAGTCACAGAAGAAATCAAAATATGCATAGAAATGAAACAAAATGAAAACACATCAACCCAAAACCTATGGGATTCAGTAAAAGCAGTGCTAAGGAGAAGGTTCATAGCAATACAAGCCTATCTCAAGAAATAAGAGGAAAATCAAATAAATAACCTAACTCTACACCTAATTCAACTAGAAAATGAAAAAATGAAGAAACCCCGGGTTAGTAGAAGGAAAGAAATCATAAAAATTAGGGCAGAAATAAATGAAAAAGAAACAAAGCAGACCATAGCAAAAATCAACAAAGTGAAAAGCTGGTTCTTTGAAAACATAAATAAAACAGACAAATCATTAGCCAGACTCATCAAGAAAAAAAAGAAGAATCAAATCAACAAAATTAGAAATGAAAATGGAGAGATCACAACAGACAACACAGAAATACAAATGATCATAAGAGACTACTGTCAGCAACTATATGCCAATAAAATGGACAAATTGGAAGAAATAGACAAATTCTTAGAAAAGGACAACTTGCCAAAACTGAACCAGGAAGAAACAGAAAATCTTAACAGACTCATCACAAGCATGGAACTCGAAACTGTAATCAGAAATCTTCCAGCAAACAAAAGCCCAGGACCAGATGAATTCTACCAAAAATTTAGAAAAGAGCTACCACCTATCCTACTCAAACTCTTCCAGAAAAGTGCAGAGGAAGGTAAACTTCCTAATTCATTCTATGAGGCCACCATCACCCTAATAGAAAAACCAGACAAAGATGCCACAAAAAAAGAAAATTACAGGCCAATATCACTGATGAATATAGATGCAAAAATCCTTAACAAAATTCTAACAAACAGAATCCAACAGCATATTAAAAAAGATCTTACATAATGACCATTGTGGGCTTTATCCCAGGGATGCAAGGATTCTTCAATTTTCACAAATCAATCAATGTAACACACCACATTAACAAATTGAAAAATAAAAACCATATGATTATCTCAATAGATGCAGAGAAAGTCTTTGACAAAATTCAATATCCATTTATGATAAAAATCCTCCAGAAAGCAGGCATAGAAGGAACATACCTCAACATAATAAAAGCCACATATGACAAACCCACAGCAAACATTATCCTGAATGGTGAAAAATTGAAAGCATTTCCCCTTAAATCAGGAACAAGACAAGTGTGCGCACTCTCACCACTACTATACAACATAGTTTTGGAAGTTTTAGCCACAGCAATCAGAGAAAAAAGGAAATACAAGGAATCCAGATTGGAAAAGAAGTAAAACTGGCAGTGTTTGCAGATGACATGGTCTGCTACATACAAAACCCTAAAGACTCTACCAGATAATTACTAGAGCTAATCAATGAATATAGTAAAGTTTCAGGATATAAAATCAACACACAGAAATCCCTTGCATTCCTATACACTAGCAATGAGAAAACAGAAAGAGAAATTAAGAAACAATTCCATTCACCATTTCTAGGAAAAGAATAAAATACTTAGGAATATATCTACCTAAAGAAACTAAAGACCTACATATAGAAAAATATAAAACGCTGGTGAAAGAAATCAAACAGGACACTAATAGATGGAGAAATATATCATGTTCATGGATCAGAAGAATCAATATAGTGAAAATGAGTATACTACCCAAAGCAATCTATAGATTCAATGCAATCCCTATCAAGCTACCAACAGTATTTTTCACAGAGCTAGAACAAATAATTTCACAATTTGTATGGAACTACAAAAAACCTCGAATAGCCAAAGCGATCTTGAGAAAGAAGAATGGAACTGGAGGAATTAACCTGCCTGATTTCAGGCTCTACTACAAAGCCACAGTCATCAAGACAATATGGTACTGGCACAAAGACAGAAATATAGATCACTGGAACAAAATAGAAAGCCCAGAGATAAATCCATGCACCTATGGACACCTTATCTTTGACAACGGAGGTAAGAATATACAATGGAGAAAAGACAATCTCTTTAACAAGTGGTGCTGGGAAAACTGGTCAACCACTTGTAAAAGAATGAAACTAGAACACTTTCTAACCCCATACATAAAAATAAACTCAAAATGGATTAAAGATCTAAATGTAAGACCAAAACCTATAAAACTCCTAGAGGAAAACATAGGGAAAACACTCTCGAACATAAATCACAGCAGGATCCTCTATGACTCACCTCCCAGCGTAATGGAAATAAAAGCAAAAATAAACAAATGGGACCTAATTAAACTTAAAAGCTTTTGCACAACCAAGGAAGCAAGGTGAAAAGACAGCCTTCAGAATGGAGAAAATAATAGCAAACAAAGCAACTGACAAAGAATTAATCTCAAAAATATAGAAGATGCTCATGTAGCTCAATTCCAGAAAAATAAAAGACCCAATTAAAAAATGGACCAAAGAACTAAACAGACATTTCTCCAAAGAAGACTTATAGATGGCTAACAAACACATTAAAAGATGCTCAGCATCACTCATTATCAGAGAAATGCAAATCAAAACCACAGTGAGGTACCATCTCACACCAGTCAGAATGGCTGCTATCAAAAAGTCTATAAGCATAAATACTGGAGAGCATGCAGAAAAAAGGGAACCCTCTTACACTGTGGGAATGCAAACTAGTACAACCACTATAGAGAACAGTGTGGAGATTCCTTAAAAAACTGGAAATAGAACTGCCATACGACCCAGAAATCCCACTGCTGGGCATACACACCGAGGAAACCAGAATTGAAAGAGACACGTGTACCCCAGTGTTCATCGCAGCACTGTTTACAATAGCCAGGACATGGAAGCAACCTAGATGTCCATCAGCAGATGATGGATATGAAAGTTGTGGTACATATACACAATGGAATATTACTCAGCCATTAAAAAGAATGCATTTGAATCAGTTCTAATGAGGTGGATGAAACTGGAGCCTATTATACAATGAAGTAAGTAAGAAAGAAAAACACCAATACAGTTATACTAATGCATATATATGGAATTTAGGAAGATGGTAACGATGACCATATATGCAAAACAGCAAAAGAGACACAAGTGTACAGAACAGAATTTTGGACTGTGGGAGAAGGCGAGGGTGTGATGATTTGAGAGAATAGCATTGAAACATGTATAGTATCATATGTGAAACAGATTGCCAGCCCTAGTTAGATGCATGAGACAGGGTGCTCAGGGCTGGTGCACTGGGATGACCCAGAGGGATGGGATAGGGAGGGAGGTGGGAGGGGTGTTCAGGATGGGGAACACATGTACACTCATGGCTGATTCATGTCAACGTATGGTAAAAACCACTATAATACTGAAAAGTAATTAGCCTCCAATTAAAATAAATTAATTATATATTTTTTAAAAGCAATAAAATTGCATTTTCTTAGCAGATACAGCTATTTGCACTCCAAATCTCACTTTTTTTTTCTTTTTTACTATAGCACAGGAAAACAAGAGCCTCAATGATTCTGACAGTTTTTATTGCTGACCAAAAGTTATCTTTGCAAGTGAACCCCTTATGCAAACTTAAGAAAACCTTAATATTTTCACTTTTGCTTGACAAAGTGCCCCTCCTCAAAATAAAAATAAAGCTAACAGCCCAAAAGAGCCATTAAAAATTACAACACATTGTTTTAGTGAAAGATGGATACCTATCTCCTATTAATTTGATACATTTTGAAAAGCTATAGTTCCCCTATATTGTCATTCCAAATTCAATTTCACCATAGGAAATCTACCATAGGAAATCACTATAGGAAATAAAATTGGCAGATAAATTATTTAAAGCAATTTTGGCTAAAAACGTTCCTAATCTGTGAAAGTAAAAAGATATCTAGGTCCAGGAAGCAAACAAAATTTCAAACAAGATGAAACAAATGAGATCCACACCTAAACACGTAATTAAAATGTTGAAAATTAAAGCTAAAGGAAAAATCTAAGCACAGTAAGACAAAAAAACAACCATGTGTGTACAAGGGAACCATCATAAGACTATTAGCTGAGTTTTTTTCAGCAGGAACTTCACAGGAAAAAAGACAGAAAGGAAAAATTTCAACCAAGAATACTCTATACCTAGATTATCACACAGAGTTGAATGAAAGACAGAGTTTCCCAGACAAGCAAAACCTAAAGGAGTTCATTACCACTAAACCAGACTTAAAAGAAATGTTAAAGGGAGTTCTGTAACCTGCAACAAAAGGCTATAACTAGTAATAAGAAATTATATGGACAAAAAAACAGTAAACAGTAAATGCAAATATACTAAATGTAGTGAATTAATATGTCAAAAATTATTTCACATATTGCAGTGAAATTCAATAAAACCTTCTCAGTTCAGTTTAGTCGCTTACTCGTGTCCGACTCTTTGTGGCCACATGGACTGCAGCCCACCAGGCTTCCCTGTCCATCACCAACACCCAGAGCTTGCTCAATCATGTCCATCAAGTCCGTGATGCCATCCAACCATCTCATCTTCTGTATTCCCCTTCTCCTCCTACTGTCGATCTGTCCCAGCATTAGGGTCGTTCCCAATGAGTCAGCTTGCATCAGGTGGCCAAAGTATTGGAGTTTCAGCCTTAGCATCAGTCCTTTCAATGAATATTCAGGACTGATTTACCTTAGGATTGACTGGTTTGATCTTGCAGTCCAGGCGACTCTCAAGAGTCTTCTCCAACACCACCATTTAAAAGCATCAATTCTTTGGTGCTCAGCTTTTTTTACGATCCAACTCTCACATCCATACGTGACTACTGGAAAAACCATGCTGCTGCTGCTGCTAAGTCGCTGCAGTCGTGTCCAACTCTGTGCGACCCCATAGATGGCAGCCCACCAGGCTCCCCCGTCCCTGAGATTCTCCAGGCAAGAACACTGGAGTGGGTTGCCATTTCCTTCTCCAATGCATGAAAGTGAAAAGTGAAAGTGAAGTCATTCAGTCGTGTCTGACTCAGTGACCCCATGGACTGCAGCCTACCAGGCTCCTCCGTCCGTGGGATTTTCCAGGCAAGAGTACTGGAGTGGGGTGCCATTGCCTTCTCTGACTGGAAAAACCATAGCTTTGACTATATGGACCTTTGTCAGCAAAATAATGTCTCTGCTTTTTAATATGCTGTCTAGGCTTATCATAGCTTTTCTTGCAAGGAGCAAGCATCTTTTAGTTTCATGGCTGCAGTCACCACCTGCAGTGAGTCTGGAGCCCAAGAAAATAGTCTCTCACTGTTTCCACTGTTTCCCCATCTATTTGCCATGAAGTGATGGGAAACAGTGGAAACAGTGTCAGACTTTATTTTTCTGGGCTCCAAAATCACTACAGATGGTGACTGCAGCCATGAAATTAAAAGACGCTTACTCCTTGGAAGGAAGGTTATGACCAACCTAGATAGCATGTTCAAAAGCAGAGACATAACTTTGCCAACAAAGGTTCGTCTAGTCAAGGCTATGGTTTTTCCTGTGGTCATGTATGGATGTGAGAGTTGGACGACGAAAAAGGCTAAGCGCTGAAGAATTGCTGCTTTTGAACTGTGGTGTTGGAGAAGACTCTTGAGAGTCCCTTGGACTGCAAGGAGATCCAACCAGTCCATTCTGAAGGAGATCAGCCCTGGGATTTCTTTGGAAGGAATGATGCTAAAGCTGCAACTCCAATACTTTGGCCCCCTCATGCAAAGAGCTGACTCATTGGAAAAGACTCTGATGCTGGGAGGGATTGGGGGCAGGAGGAGAAGGGGACGACAGAGGATGAGATGGCTGGATGGCATCACCGACTCGATGGACGTGAGTCTGAGTGAAGTCCGGGAGTTGGTGATAGACAGGGAGGCCTGGCATGCTGCGATTCATGGGGTCGCAGAGAGTAGGACACGACTGAGCGACTGAACTGAACTGAGGGTTCACCCTAATAGTCAAGAGCTAAACACACAAATTTCACCATAATAATACTTTCGCTGTCCTTGGCTGCTTTAAGGAAAATCTTTAGTATTCTTAAAAGCCCTATTGTTGAACAGAAACAATTTGCAATACATGCTTTTTAAATTCCTTAGAGATATTCATCTGTTTGAGATACCACCTTAAATTTTTCTTAAGTATTTACAGAGTTGTAGTGTAACACCCTTGATATCATCTTTCTTATCTATTTTCCTGAGAGTGTCCTGGAATGATTTTTGTCCAAAAGCCTTTTCATAATTTCAGCATCATTTGCCATCTGAAAAAACTGAGATGAAAACCAGCTTTATTTTTTATTTCAGTAAGTCCTGGATCCATTATATATAAAGACATTTCTTTCACTTAATATTCTCATAGCATTTTACTACCAGTAGCTAGAAGAAGCCAGGTGGCATCTTCAACACTCTCCTTTGAAATCTCAGTTACTTTTCTACTTCTACTTTGTTCTATTTTCCACATTACTTCAGTTCATAGTGTTGCTTAATTTTCTGCCACCACATAATTAATGTACCTGTCCTTCCAACTTTCAGTAACACTATCCTCAATTTCTTTTCAACTCACCAATAAAGCACCAAAAGTTTCTTCAAGGGCCATTAGACTTTAATAATATTCTCAAGATCCTTCCAGCTTCAGCCTGCCACTCAATCCCAGAGCCACATTTTCAGTTTCTGTTATGGCAATACCTCACTTCCAGGTACTAAAGTGTGTTTCAATGATCAGTTACTAGAAACAAACCTCACAAATGTACTGGCCAAAAACGTTTATTTTGTTCATGAAGCTGCAGTCTAGGCAAAACCTTGGTATAAGAAATTAAAGAAAACCTAATTAAGTGGACAGATATCTTCATTGATTATAAAATTCACTATTATGAAGACATCAGTTCCCCCAAATTACTACAGAGATTCAGCACAATGTGTATCAAAATTGAACTAAATTTTTTCTCATAGAAATTGACAAGCTGAGGCCAAAATTCAAATGGAAATATACACAAAATCATTGTTTAAAAACAGGTAGTAACACTACATGAATTTTTCAAAACTTGCTATCACACTGCATTAATCAAGACAGTGTGTTATTTCTATAAAAAGATATGAATATATAGATCAATGGAATGTAATAAGAATTCAAATCCAACTTCATGATCAACTAATTTTTGACAGGGGTACAAAGTTAATTCAATAAGGGAAATCTGTCTTTCAAAAATGGCTACTGGATCAATTGAATATCTATCTACATAAAAATAACAGCAACAAACTCTTAAAACATTTTTGTTGTTGTTCAGTCGCTCAGTCATGTCTGACTCTTTGTGACCCCATGGACTGTAGCATGCCAGGCTTCCCTGTCCACCATCTCCTGGAGTTTACTCAAACTCATGTCCATTGAGTCAGTAATACCATCCAACCATCTCATCCTCTGTCACCCCCTTCTCCCCCCGCCTTCAATCTTTCCTAGAATCAGGGTCTTTTCCAATGAGTTGCATCAGGTGGCCAAAGTATTGGAGCTCCAGTTTCAACATCAGTCCTGCCAATGATGGTAAAGAATCTGCCTGTGATGCTGGACACCTGGGTCGAAAAGATCCCCTGGAGAAGTGAATGGCAACCCACTCCAGTAGTCTTGCCTGGAGAATTCCATGGAGAGAGAAGCCTATCAGGCTACAGTTTGTGGGGTGGCAAAGAGTCAGACACAACAGAGACTTTAAATTATACCAAAAAGTTTAGCTGGAAATGAATTATAAATCTAAATGTAAGAACTTAAAATATAAAAGTTCTAGAAAGAAACAGAAAATTTTAGTGACCATGATTTTTCAAAAAGGGTAAATTAGATTTTATTAAAATGTAAAAGCTTTGCTCTCCAAAAGACAGCATCAAGAAAATAAAAGACAATACAGTCTGGGGAAAATAGAGTCAGTGTTGCTAAAACAATTATTTTGAGAAGGTTGCCACATGATATATTAAGGAACATTTTGAGAATGACATACATTTCTTTTTTTTTTTATTCCAGTTTTATTGAGATGTAACTGACATGAAAGTGAAAGTGAAAGTGAAGTCGCTCAGTCGTGTCCGACTCTTTGCGACCCCATGGACGGTAGCCTACCAGGCTCCAGGGTCCATGGGATTTTCCAGGCAAGAATACTGGAGTGGGCTGCCATTTCCTTCTCTAGGGGATCTTCCCAACCCAGGGATCCAACCTGGGTGTCCTGCATTGCAGACAGAAGCTTTACGGTCTGAGCCGCTAGAGCACTGCATATGATATGACTTACAGTCTTCATGAAACAATTATCACGATAAGTTTAGTGAACATCCATCATCTTATATAGATACAAAATTATAGAAAGGAAAAATTTTCCTTGTGATGAAACCTCTTAGAATTTATTCTGTTAACTTTCATATGTAACATACAGCAGTGATAACTATGTTTATCATGTTGTATATTAGATCCCTAGTAGTTTTTAATCTTATAATAGCAAGTTTGTACCATTAAACTGTCTTCATCCAAGTCCTCCTCACCCAACCCCAGCCTCTGATAACCATTAAGCTAATCTCTTTTCTATGAACTTGTTTTTGACACTATGTTAGTTCTTATTATACAACATGCTGCTGTTGCTGCTGCTAAGTCGCTTCAGTCATGTCCGACTCTGTGACCCCATAGACGGAAGCCCACCAGGCTCCCCCATCCCTGGGATTCTCCAGGCAAGAACACTGGAGTGATTTAATATTTCTATATATTTCAAGATGATCATCATAATAAATCAAATTACATTATGTCACTATATAGAGATACTACATACTTATTGACTATATTCTCTATCTTTACATTTTATACATATGACTCATATTTTGCACCTGGAAATTTGTACCTCTTGATCTCCAACACCTGTTTCTCTCCTCTTTGCACCCACTTCCCCTCTGACAATCACAAGTTCTTTGCTGTTTTGTTACACTTGTTCATTTGTTTTTTAGATGCCACACATAAGTGAAATAATACAGTATTTGTCTTTCTCTATTTTCATTTAGCTTAATACTGTCTAGGTCCATTTATGCTGTTGCAAAGGGTGAGATTACATTATTTGTTATGGCTGATAATATTCCACAGTACATACTATGTCTTCTATGTTGATCCATCTATTGATGCGTACCAAGTTTGCTTGTATATCCTGACTAGTGTAAGTAATATCATAAAGGAAAAAGGCCTACATACATCTTTTATAATTATTATTCTCATTTTCTTCAGCTAAATGCCCAGGAGTGGCGTGGTTGGATTACATGGTAGTTCTATTTTTAATTTTTTAAAGAATCCTCATACTATTTTCCAAAGTGGCTGCACAATTTACATTCCCTTTAACAATGCACTAGTGTTCCCTTTTTGACACATTTTTGCCAACTCTTGCTATTTTTCTTTAATAATCATTTTGACATAATTGAGGTGATAACTCATTGTGGTTTTGATTTGCATTTCCAGGATGATTAGTGATATCAAGCATCTTTAAAAAATTATTTTGTTGAAGTATATGTGTTAATTTCTACTGAACATCAAAGGGATTGAGTTATACATACATATATATGTATATATATTCTTTTTTTGTATTCTTTTCTATTACAGTTTATCATAGAATATTGAACTAGTCCCCTGCGCTATACAGTAGGACTTTGTTTTTTATCCATTATCTATATAATAGTTTACATCTGCTAATCCCAAATTCCCAGTCCACCCATTCTGTACCCCACCATCCACTTAGCAACCACAAATCTGTTCTCTATGTCTGCAAATCTGTTTCTGCTTCATAAGTAAGTTAATTTGTGTCATAATTTAGATGCATGTAGCATCTAAGTGATATTATCTGGTAGTTGTCTTCCTTTTTTTGACTTATTTCACTTAGTATGATCATCTCTAGGTCCATTCATGTCACAGCAAATGGCATTATTTCATTCTTTTTATGGCTGAGTAATATCCCATTATATATATGTATATATACATATATATAATTTCTTCTTTATCCATTCATCTGTCTATGGATACTTAGATGGTTTTAATATTTTGGCTATTGTAAATAGTGTTGCAATGAACATTGGGGGTGCATGAATATTTTTAAACTATAATTTTCTTGAGATATATGCCCAGGAGTGGGATTGCTGGGTCATATGGGAACTCTATTTTCACTTTTTTGAAGAATTTCCATACTGTTTTCTATAGTAGCTGCACCAATTTACATTCCCACCAATTTACATTCCTTCCAGTGTAGAAGGGTTCCCTTTTCTCCACATCCTCTCCAATATTTGCATTTGTGAACTTTTTAATGATGGCCATTCTGGTTGTCAAGTATCTTTTAATGTGCATGTTGGCCATCCTTATGTCTTCCTTGAAAAAAATTTCTAATAGACCCTTTGTCCAATTTTAAATTATTTTTTCAAATAACTGGTAGGCAAATGCCAGTTTAAATTGTATTTTCTTATTGAGGTATAAATGATTTACAGTATTAGTTTCAAGTGTACAACATAGCTTATACTGCACTCATAGTTTTTATAAAGTATTGGCTATATTCCATGTTCTATACATATATCCTCCCTTGTAGCTATTGTATACATGATAGTTTGTACCTCTCAATCCCCTATCTCTTCTTGCCTCTCTCTTCTTCCCTCCCCTACTAGCAACCACTAATTTGTTCTCTATATCTAAGAGTCTGTTTCTTTTTTGTTATATTCACTAGTTTTACTTTTTATATCTTACATATAAAATATGTACAGTAATTGTCTTTTTCCTGACTTATTTCACTAAACATAATAGCCTTCAGGCCCATCCATGTTGCAAATGCCAAATTTTCATTCTTTCTTATGGCTGAATAGTATTCCATTGTATTAGGATACACACACACACACACACACACATACAGGATGTCATACACACACACACACATGTGTATGTTCAGTTGCTAAGTTGTGTCTGACTCTTTGCAACCCCATGAACTGCAGCACTCCAGGCTTCCCTGTCCTTCACTACCTCCTGGAGTTTGCTCAGATTCATGTCTATTGAGTCAGTGATGCTATCTACTCATGTCATCTTCTGCCACCCCCTTCTCCTTTTGCCTTCAATCTTTCCCACCATCAGAGTCTTTTCTAATGAGTCGGCTTTTCAAGACACGTGGCCAAAGTATTGGAACTTCAGCTTCAGCATCAGTCCTTCCAATGAATATTCAGGACTGATTTCCTTTAGGATTGACTGGTTTGATTTCCTACCTGTCCAAGGGACTCTCAAGAGTCTTCTCCAGCACCACAGTTCAAAAGCATCAGTTCTTCAGCACTCAGACTTCTTTGTGGTCCAACTCTCACATCCATACACGACTACTGGAAAAACCATAGCTTTGAGTACATGGACCTCTGTTGGCAAAGTGATGCTTTTTAACACACTGTCTAGGTTTGCCATAGCTTTCCTTCCAAGAAGCAAGTGTCTTTTAATTTTGTAGCTGCAATCACCGTCTGCACTGCTTGGAACCCAAGAACATAAAATCTGTCACTTCTTCCACTTGTTCTACTTCTATTTGCCATGAAAGTGATGGGACCAGATGCCATGATCTTAAGTTTTTGAATGCTGAGATATATATGTATCTCACATTCTCTGTATCCATTCATCTGTTGATGGATACTTAAGTTGCTTTCCTATCTTTGTTGTTATAAATAATGATTCTATGAACATTGTGGTGCATGTACTTTTTCAAATTAGTGTTTTCATTTTCTTCACATATATACCCAGGAATGATCATATAGATCATAGGGTAGTTCTGTTTTTAGTTTTTGAGGAACCTCCCTACTATTTTCCCACAGTGACTGCACCAAATATACTGTCCCACCTATAGTATATAAGGGTTCCCTTTTTTCTGCATTCTCTCCAACATTTGTTATTTGTAGACTCTATGATGATAGCCTTTCTGACAGATGTGAGGTGATACTTAATTGTGGCTTTGGTTTGCATTTCTCAGATGATCAGCAATGTCGAGTATGTTTTCACTTGCCTATTGAGTATCTGTTTGTCTTCTTTGCAAAAATGTTTGTTTAGGTCTTCTTCCCATTTTTTTGATATGGTTGTTTATTGATATTGAATTGTATAAACTATTTTTATCTTTTGGATATTAATGACTTGTCATCACATCATCTGCAAACATTACTCTCCATTCCATAGATTGTCCTTTTGTTTTGTTGATGGTTTCCTTTGCTGTTTAAAAACATTTATGTTTGATTAGGTGTCATTTAGTTATGTTTGTTTTTATTTCTTTCGCCATGGAAGACTGATATAAGAAAATATTGTTACAATTTATGTCAGAGAATATTTTGCCTGTGTTCTCTTCTAGGAGTTTTATGGTGTCATGTCTTAGCTTTAGGTCTTTAAGCCACATTGAGCTTACTTATACATAATGGTGTGAGGGAGTTTTCTAATTTCATTGATTGACATGTAGCTTTCCAACTTTATGAGCTGCTGCTGCTGCTGCTGCTAAGTCGCTTCAGTCGTGTCCAACTCTGTGCGACCCCATAGACGGCAGCCCACCAGGCTCCCCCGTCCCTGGGATTCTCCAGGCAAGAACACTGGAGTGGGTTGCCATTTCCTTCTCCAATGCATGAAAGTGAAAAGTGAAAGTGAAGTCGTGCAGTTGTGTCCGACTCTTCACGACCCCATGGACTGCAGCCTACCAGGCTCCTCTGTCCATGGGATTTCCCAGGCAAGAGTACTGGAGTGGGGTGCCATTGCCTTCTCTGAACTTTATGAGCACCACTTGCTAGAGACACTGTTTTTTCCCATCTTATATTCTTGCCTAGTTGATCTAGATTAATTGACTATAGGTGTATGGATTTATTTCTTACGCTCTCTATTCTGCTCCATTGACCCATACATCTGTTTTCATGCCAATACCATGCTACAGTGATTATGGTAGCTTTGTAGTGTTGTCTGAAGACTGTAAGGGTTATGCCTCCAGCTTTGGTCTTTTTCTCAGGATTGCTTTGGCAATTCTGGGTATTTTGTGATTCCATATAAATTTTATTTATTCTAGTTCTTTGAAAAATGTCATGGGTACTTTCACAGGGAGAACATCAAATGTGTAGATTGTTTGGGTAGTATGTTCATTTTAACAGTATTAATGCTTCCAATTCAAAAAAATAGGATATCTTTCCATTTATTTGAATCATCTTCAGTTTTCTTTATCAGTGTTAAATAGTGTTCAGTGTAGAGGTCTTTCACCTCCTTGGTTAAGTTATTCCTAGGTATTTTATTTTATTTATTTATTTTTTTTGAGTGGGATTTTAAATTGAATTATTTTTTACTTTTGTTTGATATTTCATTGTTAGTGAAAAGAAATGGAAGAGATTTCTTTATGTTAATATCTTGAATTGATCTATCACTTCTTATATGGAGACTTTAAGGTTCTCTATATAGAGAATACGGAGAAGGTAATGGCAATCCACTCCAGTACTCTTGCCTGGAAAATCCCATGGACAGAGGAGCCTGCAGTCCATGGGGTCGCTAAGAGTCGGACACGACTGAAGCGACTTAGCAGCAGCAGCAGTATCATATAGAGAATAATGCCCGCCACAAATAGTGACAGACTTACCTCTTCCCTTCCAATTTGGATACATTTATTTCTCTTTCTTGTTTGAATGCTGTTAACTGGACTTCCAATACTATGTTGAATAGAAATGGTAGGAGTGGGCATTCTAATCTTATTCCTGAATTTAGCAATAAGGCTATCATCTTTCCACCACTGAGTATAAATTGACTGTGGTTTGCTGTAAATAGCTTTTCTTACGTTGAACTACGTCATCTCTATACTTTTTTAGTGAGAGTTTTTATCATAAATGGATGTTGAATTTTATCAAATGTGTTTTCTGAGTCCATTGAGATGAGCGTGTTTTTGTTAATGTAGTATGTATCACATTGATTGATTTGTTATGTGAAACCATTCTTGTGACCCTGGAATGAATTCAACTTGGTGATGGTATATGATCTTTTTCCAAGTATTGCTAGATCTGGCTTGCTAATATTTTGTTGAGGACTTTTGCATCTATATTCATCAAAGATATTGGGATATAATTTTTTGGTAGGGTCTTTTTCTGGTTTTGTTATTAGGGTGATGGTGGCTTCATAAAATGAATTTGAGACTGTTTTCTCCTCTTCGGGTTGTTTTTTTGTTTTTGTTTTTGTTTTTGTTTTTTTTGGAACTGTTTGAGCAAAACAGGTATAAATTATTTGCATGCTTGGTATAACTCCCTAGCTTCATTCACTTCTATTAGCTTCATTGATCTTTTCCAATTTTAGTCTGCATTTTGTTTATTTCTGCTCTGATATTTATGATTTCTTTCCCTCTACTAATTTTAGGTTTCCTTTGTTCTTTTTCTAGTCCCTCTGGGTATATGGTTAGGTTTTCTATTTGAGATTTTTCTGTTTCTTGAGGTAGGCTTGTATTACTGTTTATAAACTTCCCTCTTAAAACCACTTCGCTGGTGTCCCATAGATTTTGGACCACTGTGTTTTCATTTTCATATGCCTTCAATATTCTTTTATTGCTTCTTTCATTTCTTCAGTGATCCATTGGTATAGTATAGCTTTAATGTGTTTATGTTTTTGCAGACTTTTTCTTGTAGTTGATTTCTAGTCTTATAGTTTTGTGGGTAGAAAAGTTGCTTGATATTGTCTCAATTTTCTTAAATTTAGTGAGACTTGTTCTGTGGCCTATCATGTAATATATCCTGGAGAATTCTCAATGTCCACATGAAAAGAATGTGTAATCTGCTGATTTTGGATGGAATGTTCTATATATAAATATATGAAATTCACCTGGTCTTAATGTACCATTTAAGACCAGTGTTTCCTCGATTTTCTGTCTGATGATCTGTCCATTGATGTAAGTGAGGCTTAAAGCCCCCTATTATTATCAAGAAACACGTGGAGTAACAAGCAAATTTGGCCTTGGAGTAGAGAATGTGGCTGGGCAAAAGTTAATAGAGTTTTGCCAAGAGAATGCACTGGTCATAGCAAACACCCCCTTCCAACAACACAAGAGATGACTTCACACATGGATATCACCAGATGGCCAACACCAAAATCAGATTGATTATATTCTTTGCAGCCAAAGATGGAGAAACTCTATACAATCAGCAAAAACAAGACCGGGAGCTGACTGTTGCTCAGTTCATGAATTCCTTATTGCCAAATTCACTCTTAAATTGAAGAAAGTGGGGAAAACCACTAGACCATTCAAACACGACCTAAATCAAATTCCTTATGATTGTACAGTGGAAGTGAGAAATAGATATAAGGGACTAGATCTGATAGAGTGCCTGATGAACTATGGATGGAGGTTCATGACATTGTACAGGAGACAGGGTAAAGACCATCCCCAAGAAAAAGAAATGCAAAAAAAGCAAAATGGCTATCTGAGGAGGCCTTACAAATAGCTGTGAAAAGAGGAGAAGTGAAAAGCAAAGGAAAAAGGAAAGATATACCCACTTGAATTCAGAATCCAAAGAATAGCAAGGAGAGATAATAAAAACTTCTTCAATGACCAATGCAAAAAAATAGAGGAAAACAATAAAATGAAAAGACTAGAGATCTCTTCAAGAAAATTAGAGATACCAAAGGAACATTTCATGCCAAGATGGGCACAATAAAGGACAGAAATGGTATGGACCTAACAGAAGCAGAAAATATTAAGAAGAGTTGGCAAGAATACACAGAAGAACTGTACAAAAAAGATCTCTAAGATGCAGATAATCACGATGGTGTGATCACTCACCTACAACCAGACATCCTGGAATGTGAAGTCAAGTGGGCCTTAGGAAGCATCACTATGAACAAAGCTAGTGGACGTGATGGAATTCCAGTGGAGCTATTTCAAATCCTATAAGACGATGCTGTGAAAGTGCTGCACTCCATATGTCAGCAAAGTTGGAAAACTAAGCAGTGGCCATAGGACTGGAAAAGGTCAGTTTTCATTCCAGTCCCAAAGAAAGGCAATGCCAAAGAATGCTCAAACTAGCACACAACTGCACTCATCTCACATGCTAGCAAAGTAATGCTCAAAATTCTCCAAGCCAGGCTTCAGCAATATGTGAACCGTGAACTTCCAGATGTTCAAGCTGGTTTTAGAAAAGGCAGAGGAACCAGAGATCAAATTGCCAACATCTGCTGGATCCTCAAAAAAGCAAGAGAGTTCCAGAGAAACATCTATTTCTGCATTATTGACTATGCCAAAGCCTTTGACGGTGTGGATTACAATAAACCGTGGAAAATTCTTAAAGAGATGGGAATACCAGACCACCTGACCTGCCTCTTGAGAAACCTATATGCAGGTCAGGAAGAAACAGTTAGAACTCGTCATGGAACAACAGACTGGTTCCAAATAGGAAATGGAGTGCATCAAGGCTGTATACTGTCACACTGCTTATTTAACTTATATGCAGAGTACATCATGAGAAACGCTGGGCTGGAAGAAGCACAAGCTGTAATCAAGATTGCTGGGAGAAATATCAATAACCTCAGATATGCAGATGACACCACCCTTATGGCAGAAAGTGAAGAAGAACTAAAGAGCCTCTTGATGAAAGTGAAAGAGGAGAGTGAAAAAGTTGGCTTAAAGCCCAACTTTCAGAAAACTAAAATCATAGCATCTGGTCCCTCACTTCACGGCAAATACATGGGGAAACAGTGGCTGACTTTATTTTGGGGGGTTCCAAAATCAGTGCAGTTGGTGACTGCAGCCCTGATATTAAACGATGCTTAAGAATGGGAGAAGATAATAGCAAATGAAGCAACTGACAAACAACTAATCTCGAGAATATACAAGCAACTCCTACAGCTCAACTCCAGAAAAATAAATGACCCAATCAAAAAATGGGCCAAAGAACTAAATAGACATTTCTCCAAAGAAGACATACAGATGGCTAACAAACACATGAAAAGATGCTCAACATCACTCATTATCAGAGAAATGCAAATCAAAACCACTATGAGGTGCCATTTCACACCAGTCAGAATGGCTGCGATCCAAAAGTCTACAAGTAATAAATGCTGGAGAGGGTGTGGAGAAAAGGGAACCCTCTTACACTGTTGGTGGGAATGCAAACTAGTACAGCCACTATGGAGAACAGTGTGGAGATTCCTTAAAAAACTGGAAATAGAACTGCCTTATGACCCAGCAATCCCACTGCTGGGCATACACACTGAGGAAACCAGAAGGGAAACAGACATGTGTACCCCAGTGTTCATCGCAGCACTGTTTATAATAGCCAGGACATGGAAGCAACCTAGATGTCCATCAGCAGATGAATGGATAAGCAAGCTGTGGTACATATACACAATGGAGTATTACTCAGCCATTAAAAAGAATACATTTGAATCAGTTCTAATGAGGTGGATGAAACTGGAGCCTATTATACAGAGTGAAGTAAGCCAGAAAGAAAAACACCAATACAGTATACTAACGCATATATATGGAATTTAGAAAGATGGTAACAATAACCCTGTGTACGAGACAGCAAAAGAGACACTGATGTATAGAACAGTCTTATGGACTCTGTGAGAGAGGGAGAGGGTGGGAAGATTTGGGAGAATGGCATTGAAACATGTAAAATATCATGTATGCAACGAGTTTCCAGTCCAGGTTCGATGCACGATACTGGATGCTTGGGGCTGGTGCACTGGGACGACCCAGAGGGATGGAATGGGGAGGGAGGAGGGATGAGGGTTCAGGACGGGGAACACATGTATACCTGTGGCGGATTCATTTTGATATTTGGCAAAACTAATACAATTATGTAAAGTTTAAAAATAAAATAAAATTAAAAATAAATAAATAAAAGACGCTTACTCCTTGGAAGAAAAGCTATGACCAACCTAGACAGCATATTAAAAAGCAGAGACATTACTTTGTCAACAAAGGTCCGTCTAGTCAAGGCTATGGTTTTGCCAGTAGTCATGTATGGATGCGAGAGTTGGACCATAAAGAAAGCTGAATGCCGGAGAATTGATGCTTTTGAACTGTTGTGTTGGAGAAGACTCTTGCGAGTCCATTGGACTGCAAGGAGATCCAACCAGTCCATCCTAAAGGAGATCAGTCCTGGGTGTTCATTGGAAGGACTGATGTTGAAGCTGAAACTCTAATATTTTGGTCACCTGAATCGAAAAGCTGACTCATTGGAAAAGACCCTGATTTTGTGAAAGATTGAGGGGAGGAGGAGAACGGGACGAGAGAGGATGAGATGGGTGGATGGCATCACTGACTCAATGGACATGAGTTTGGGTGAACTCTGGAAGTTGGTGATGGACAGGGAGGCCTGGCGTGCTGCAGTTCATGGGGTCGCAAAGAGTTGGACACGACTGAGCGACTGAACTGAAGTGTTTGTCTTATATATTGAGGTGGTCCTATGTTGGGTACATATATATTTGCTATAGTTATATCTTCTTATTGGATTGATTCCTTTATCATTATGCAATATCCTTCTTTGTTGCTTCCTATAGTCTTTGTTTCAAAGTCTATTTTATCTGATATAAGTATTGATACACCAGCTTTCTTTTGAGTTCAATTTACATGAAATATCTTTTTCCATTCTTTCAATTTCAGTCTGTGTGTAGCTTTAGATCTAATGTCAGTCTCTTATAAGCAGATATATATGAGTCTTATTTTTGTATCCATTCAGTCCATCTATATCTTTGGATTACAGCATACTGTCCATGTAAATTTATAATAATTGATACGTACGTACATATGGCCATCTTATTAATTGTTTTGGGGATGTTTTGGGAATAGTTTTTTGTTCTTTTGCCACTTCTTTAATGATTAGATTATCTTAGTGTGGTAACTGGATTCCTTTATTCTTTGTGTGTGTTTATATATTACAGATTTTTTTGTGATGTCACATATAATTAAATTGATTATCTCTCAAATTCAAATGGATTTTAACAAACTTGTATTCTATCCTCCCACAACGTTTATTGTTTTTAACATCAAATTTAACTTTTTTTTAATGTATGTGTGTTAGTCACTGAGTCATGTCTGACTCTTCGCGACCCCACAGACTGTAGCCCGCCAGGCTTCTCTGTCCATGGAATTCTCTAGACAAGAATACTGGAGTGGATTGCTATTCCCTTCTCCAGAGGAACTTCCCAACCCAGGGACTGAACCCTGGTCTCCTGCCTCACAGGCAGATTCTTTACCATTTGAGCTACAGGAAAGTCTTTCTTATGTATACCTTAACTAAATATTGTGGATATATATTTGTTTAACCGCTTTCATCTTTTAACCTTCTTACTAACTTATATGGGCTTCCCCAGTGGCTCAACGGTAAAGAATCCGCCTGTAATGCTGGAGCCACTGGAGACGTGGGTTTGTTCCTTGGGTTGGGAAGATGATATACTGGAGGAGGGCATGGGAACCCACTTCAAGTATTCTTGCCTGGAGAATCCCATGGACAGAGGAGCTTAGTGAGCTATAGTCCATAGAGTTGGACACACTGAAGCAACTTAGCACACATGCACACACTAGCTAATATGTGGTTGATTTACACCTTTTATACCTATTACCTTTACCAATGAGATTTTGTTTTTTTGTAATTTTCCTGTTTCTAGTTATGGCATTTTTCTTTTCTTCTTTATATATATATATAATTAAATTATAATTTTTAAGTAGATTATTATAATTAAAATCATATATATTATATATATAATTTTTTATTATATATATAATTGACTTACAATGTTTCAGGTTCACAGTAGGTGATTCAGTTATACATATAAACATACATTATTTTTCAGATTATTTTCCATTATAGGTTATTACAAAATATTGACTTTAGTTCGGTGTTAAAAGGTAAATCTTTGATGCTTGTTGTCTATTTTTTAATTAGAAATCTAGCATTCTATTCATACCAAGTCAAAGAAGTGAAATCAAAATTTCATATATTTTTTAGTTTTGCAAAAATTCATAAGCTTTCTAAAATATATACAGTATGCATATTTATATATATATGTATACAAAAGCTTTTCCAAATGCTTGATAAAGGCTTGAGAAAAAACATTAAAAAAAAGAAGAGATGGAGAAATTGGAAAACATAAACTGAATGAAATGAAAGAACTGAATATGAAAAATAGAAAAAGTGAAACAAACTAGATAAAAGATCATCATAGAGTCCAGTTGTTTTTAAACATGACTGCTCACCAGAAACCTATCAGGAGCTCTGAGGAAAAAAAAAAACAATACCTGAGCATTTTTATTTTTTAAAAGCTTCAAAGATAATTCTGATATGCATCTGGATTTTAGAAAATGATTATAGGGTTTTCTCTTAAATCCTAGTTTTGGTGATACAGAGTTGTATTATTTTTCTGTTGACCAATCATTATACAATGGTATTAAGTGAGTAAGAGCTACATAATCATGGAGAAGGCAATGGCACCCCACTCCAGTACTCTTGCCTGGAAAATCCCATGGATGGAGGAGCCTGGTGGGATGCAGTCCATGGGGTCGCTAAGAGTCGGACAAGACTCAGCGACTTCACTTTCACTTTTCACTTTCCTACATTGGAGAAGGCAATGGCAACCCACTCCAGTGTTCTTTCCTGGAGAATCCCAGGGACGGGGGAGCCTCGTGGGCTGCCGTCTATGGGGTCGCACAGAGTCGGACACGACTGAAGCGACTTAGCAGCAGCAGCTACGTAATCAAGGGCTTCGCTGGTGGCTCAGAGGGTAAAGCGTCTGCCTGCAAAGCAGGAGACCAAGGTTCGATCCCTGGGTCAGGAAGATCCCCTGGAGAAGGCAATGGCAACCCACTCCAGTATTCTTGCCTGAAGAATCCCACGGACAGAGGAGCCTGGCGGATTATAGTCCACGGGGTCGCAAAGAGTCACACACGACTGAGTGACTTCATTTTCTTTCTTTCACTAGCTACATAATTACAAGAGTAAAAGACGTTCATCAGTTTTCACAATCAATATCCAGACAAAAATAAAATATAATTACAATTGAAGCCATAATGGGAACATGATTAATAATATAAAATAATTACATACAATTTAGGGGGTCAAGTATCCCCTCCAGTGTTCTTGCCTGGAGAATCCCAGGGACAGCAGAGCCTGGTGGGTGGCCGTCTATGGGGTCTCACAGAGTTGGACACAACTGAAGCAACTTAGCAGCAGCAGCAGCAGGGGGTCAAGTAGAGTGATGTGGTAAGTGGAAGTGCATACATGCACATGGTCTCATCCACCCAGTCAGTCTATGTCTTTTGGTTGGTGCAGTTAATCCTTTTACTTTTAAGGTTATTATTGATATGTATAATCTGATTACCGTTTT
The DNA here is from genome assembly GCF_019923935.1 of Bubalus bubalis. Classification (NCBI taxonomy): domain Eukaryota; kingdom Metazoa; phylum Chordata; class Mammalia; order Artiodactyla; family Bovidae; genus Bubalus; species Bubalus bubalis. The sequence continues at coordinate 78,880,538 of NC_059160.1, read as the reverse complement.
CTTAATTGTTTTGGGTTTATTTTCTGTAGGTCTTTTTTTCTGTTGTGTTTCCTGCCTAGAGAAGTTCCTTTAGCATTCATTGGTGGTGCTACATTGTGTTAGCTTAGCTTGTCTGGCAAGCTTTTGATTTCTCCATCAAATCCAAATGAGAGTCTTGCTGGGTAGTGTATTCTTGGTAGTAGGCTCTTCCCTTTCATCACTTCAAATATATCACTTTTGATATAGCCATTTATAAAGCCATTCTCTTCTGGCTTGTAGAGTTTCTGTTGAGAAATCAGCTGATACCCTGATGAGAGTTCCCTTGTATGTTATGTCATTTTTCCCTTTTCACTTTCAATGTTTTTGTCTTTTAGCTTTGTCAGTTTGACAGCATTCATTGTAAAGCTGTTCTTCCTAGACTTTATTGACTATTGTCTTTCCCATGTTAAGGAAGCTTACAGCTATTGTCTCTTCAAATATTTTCTCAGATCCTTCTCTCTTGTTCTGGGAACCCTATAATGCAAATATTGGTGCATTTAATGTTGTCCCAGAGAATCCCAGGGACGGGGGAGCCTGGTGGGCTGCCGTCTATAGGGTCGCACAGAGTCGGACACGTTTGAAGTGACTTAGCAGCAACAGCAGCAGCAGAGGTCTCATAGGCTGTCTTCATTTCCTTTCATTCTTTTTTCTATATTCTCTTCTGAGGCAGTGATTTCAATGATTCTGTCCTCCAGATCATTTATCTGTTCTTCTGCCTCAGTTATTCTGCTATTGATTCCTTCTATTCAGGCTTCCCTGGTAGCTCAGCTGGTAAAGAATCTACCTCCAATGCAGGAGACCCTGGTTTAATTCCTGGGTTGGGAAGATCCCCTGGAGAAGGGATCGGCTACACACTCCAGTATTCTTGGGCTTCCCTGGTGGCTCAGATGGTGAAGAACCTGCCTGCAATGTGGGTAGAACTGGGTTCAATCCCTGGGTTGGGAAGATAAGATCTCTTGGAGGAGGACATGGCAACCCCTCCAGTATTTTGCCTGGAGATCTCAGTAAGAGAAGAGCCTGACTGGCTACAGTTCGTGGGGTCACAAAGAGTCCAACATGACTGAGCAACTAAGCACAGCTCAGCACAGTGTATTATTCATCTTTGTTCTTTTTTTCTTTTAGGTCTTTAGTATTTCTTATATCTTCTCCAATAATTTTCTGAGATCCTAGATTATCTTCACTATCATTATTCTGAATTCTTTTTTTCTGGAAGGTTGCCTATCTCCACTTCATTTAGTTATTTTTCTGAGGTTTTATCTTGTACCTTCATCTGAGACATAACTTTCTGTTTTTTCATTCTGATTAACTTTCTGTAATGTGGTCTTTGTTTTAGCTGCTGTGGGACTGTTGGTCTTCTTGCTTCTTCTGTCTGCTCTCTGGTGAATAAGGCTAAGAGGCTGTGTAAGCTTCCTGATGGGAGGGCCTGGCAGTGGGAAAAACTGGTTCTTGTTCTGGTGGGCAGGGCCTTGCTCAGTAAAGCTTTAATCCAATTCTCTGCTGATGGGAGGGGTTGGGCTCCCTCCCTGGTAGTTGTTTGGCCTGAGGCATCCCAGCCCTGGGGTCTACAGTCTGTCTGGTAGGGTTAATGGCAACCTCCAAGAGAGCCAAGGGGTACCTTCCCAGATGTGCTGTCAGGGCCCTTATCCCTGGTGAACCCCTGCCAACCCACACCTCCACGACACCCTCCAACACTAGCAGGTAGCTTTGGTTCAGTCCCCTGTGGAGTTACTATTCCTTTCCTCTGGGTGTTAGTGTGCAAAGATTTTGTGTGTGCCCTCTAAGACTAGAGTCTATGTTTCCCCTACTCATTTGAAAGTGCTATAATCAAATCCACTGGACTTCATGGTCAGATTCCCTGGGGATTCCCAGTCTCTTTGTCGGATCCCCAGGCTAGGAAGCCTGACTTGGGGTTCAGAACCTTCACAGCAGTTGGAAAACTTCTTTGGCATTATTTTTCTACAGCTTGTGGGTTGCCCACCTGGTGGGTATGCAATTTTATTTTATCATGATTGTAGCCCCTACCATCTCACTGTGGCTTCTTCTTTGTCTTTGGACATAGGATTTTTTTTTTTTTTTTTTTTTTTTTTTGCGAGTTCTAGTGTTAATGGTTGTTCAACAGCTAGTTGAGATTTTAGCGCTCTCCCAGGAGGAGATGAGTGCACATCCTTCTACTCTGCCATCTCAAACCAGAAGCTATGGCTTTTTCTTTTTCACTTAGAGAAGTCCCTTTAACATTTGTTGTAAAACTGGTTTGGTGGTGCTGAACTCTTTTAGCTTTTACTTGTCTATAAAACTTATTTTGGTGGACAATGAGTTTGAATGAAATCTGAATGAAAGCCTTGGTGTGTGTGTGTTGTAGCTTGGTTGTAGCTTTCTGCCTTTCATGTCATTAAATATATAGTGCCACTCCCTTCTCACCTGCACAACCTCTGCTTAAAAGTCAGCAGATAACCTTATGGGAATTTCCTTTTATGCAACTTATTGCTTTTCCCTTGCTGCTTTTTAGTACTCTCTCTTTTTTGTAATATTTATTTGGCTGAGTCAAGTCCCAGTTGTGGCACTCTGGATCTTCATTGCATCATGTGGGGTCTTTCATTGTGGTGCTAGTTGTGGCATGTGGGTGGGTTTAGTTGCCCTGTGGCATATGGGATCCTAGCTCCCCAACCAGGGATCAAACCCATATCCTCTGACCTGCAAAGCAGACTCTCAACCATTGGACCACCAGGGACGTCCCACTCCCTCTTTAATTTCTGACATTTTAACTACAATGTGTCTTGGTCTGTTACTCTTTTGGTTGATCTTTTTTGAGACACAATTCTTTCTTAATCTGGATGTTTGCTTCCTCTTCCATCTTAGAGACATTTCCATCTTTTATGTCTTCAAATATATTCTCTGCCTCTACTTTGTGTTTTCTTCTGGGACCCTTCCCCTATAATGTGAATGATAGTAAACTATCCTCATTTCTTTGTTTTTATTCATTCTTTTTTTCGGGTCAGCTTCAGTCATTTCCACTGTTCTGTCTTCTAGCTCACTGATCTCTTTCTCTGTATCATTTAATCCAATATTGATTCCTTCTAGTGTATTTTAAAATTGCAGTTATTGTTCTCTTCATCTCTGGTTCTTCTTTGCATTTTCTCTTTGTTGAAGACTTCCAACTATTCTTCCAATATTCTCCTGAGCTTTTGTACATCTTTACAGTCATTACTTTGAACTGTTTATTGGGTAGATTATTTATCCCCACTATACTTAGTTTCTCCTCTGGGGTTTTATTTTACTTTTGGAGGGGGAGGCAGGGGACTTATTCCTCTGTCACCTTATTTTTTTTTTTCCAATGTATTTGGTAGGTTGGTTACATTTGTCAATTGTGGAGAAGTGACATTTTGCAGGAGATAGCCTATGCTTCCCAGCAGTGCACTCCCATCTGGTATCCAGAGCTATATGCTCTAGGGGTGTCCCCTATGTGGGCTGTATGTGTCCTATTGTTGTGGGCTGACTACTATCAACCATCTAGAACTGGTGGCTGGCTCCCAGTCCATATAGTGGCCAGAATCTACCTTGTGCAGAGTCTGCTTGCCACTGGCAAGTGGGGCCAGGTCATGAGGTGGCTGGCTCTGGAGCCTAAGGTGGTCCCAGGGCAAGCACTGGCCTATTGGTAGATGGGTGGGTAGCTAGGTAGCTAGGCTCTGGAGGTGGGTGGCTGTGAGCCTGGGGTTCCTGAATCTAGTATCAATCTGCTAGTAGGTAGGACTGGTTCCTGACATGGCTTACTTCAAAGTCCAGGGAATCCTAAAGCTGGTGTCAGTCCACTTGTAAGTGGGCCTGAATCCTGGTATGGATTTTGAGTGGTCCAATGTGTCTTGGAGCTAGTGTCAATTTGCTGGTAGGCAGGCCAGGGCCCAGGAGGTCCTGAAGGTTGTGCTGGCCTTTTGGCAGGTGGACCCAAGACCCAGATCCAGGGGAGCATCATGTGACTTTCTCACTGACTGATGTTCAATTGCACCCACAAGAAACACGAGGTGAATGTACAAAACTACCCATTTAAACTGAGTCGCATATGTATACACAAAATGAACATACATCCACCAAAAAACCCAGCAGTTGCCTCAATTCACTGTATTATATTTTAAGTTGTCACGTTTGTGGATATCTATATAAATAAATATAGATATCAACATTCAAAACCTATTTAAGTATCTTGATTCAAAAAAGTCAAGCAGTACATGTCAAAGCTGTCATCGCTCAGTCACAGCCAACTCTTTGCGACCCCAAGGACTGCAGCATGCCAGGCTTTCCTGTCTTTCACCATCTTCCAGAGCTTGCTCAAACTCATGTCCATTGAGTTGGTGATGCCATCCAACCATCTCATCCTCTTTAGTCCCCTTCTCCTCCTGCCTTCAATCCTTCCCAGCATCAGGGTCTCTTCTAATGAGTCAGTTCTTTGCATCAGGTGCCAAAGTACTGGAGCTTCAGCATCAGTCCTTCCAATGAATACTCAGGGTTGATTTCCTTTAGGAATGACTGGTTTGATCTCCATGCAGTTCAAGGGACTCTCAAGAGTCTTCTCCAACACCACAGTTCAAAAGCATCAATTCTTTGGCACTCAGCCTTCTTTATGGTTCAACTTTCACATCCATATATAACTACTGGAAAAAACACAACTTTGACTATATGGACCTTTGTCGGCAAAGTGATGTCTCTGCTTTTTAATATGCTGTCTAGGATGGTCATAGCTTTTCTTCCAAGGAGCAAGTGTCTTTTAATTTCATGGCTGCAGTCACTGCAGTGATTTTGAAAATGAAAAGCCCAAGAAAATGAAGTCTGTCACTGTTCCCATTTTGTCCCATCTATTTGGCATGAAGTGATGGGAATGGATGCTATAAACTTAGTTTTTTGAATGTTAAATTTTAAGCCACCTTTTTCACTCTCCTCTTTCACCTTCATCAAGAAGCTCTTTAGTTCTTCTTCACTTTCTGCCATAAGGGTGATGTCATCTGCATATCTGAGGTTATTGTGATCTCTCCCGGCAATCTTGATTCCAGCTGTGCTTCAGATAGCCCCACAGGCATTTCACATGATGTAGTCTGCATATATGTTAAATTTATATTAAAGAGAATTTTAATACTACTACTAAGGTAATTTTAAAGAAATGAGAGAAAGTGATATCTCCTTAGCAACAAGCATAAGGGAATATACATCATAGACCATCAGAGACAGCACTGAAAAAAAGAAATAAAGTGATTCACTGGGACAACTTCAAGTGCTACAAAGTTAATAAAAAGAGGGCCTAAAATAATAGAAGCAGTGGGAAAACTGAGCATATATGTTAAAGACCACACAGTGAAAAAAATTAGAAACTTTCTCCTCCAAAATAAAGCACTACTCTTTATATTCAAAAAGCTTAAATAAAAATTGCCACAGCCTGTAAGTTTGGGTCCTTCATGCTAGTATGGGCTGGTTTGCTGTTGTTTTGTCACTATGATGTGTCAGTCTTTTGTGACCCAATGGACTGTAAGCCACCAGGTTCTCTGTCCACGGGATTTCCCAGACAAGAGTATGGGAGTGGGGTTGCCATTTCCTTCTCCAGGGTTCTTCCCGACAAGGGATTCAACCCATGTCTCCTGCATTTCAGGCAAATTTTTTACCACTGAGCCCTGGTATCAAATAGTGCTAGTTCTGTAGGGCTAGAAACACAATTCTAGAGTGACTGTTTTTTTCCTATCAGGATTTGGATGGTATTTTTACACTGTCTTTTGGCATTCATTATTGCTTTTTAAATAACAGTATTGTCTTCCTTCTAAGAAGCCCGTCTTTTTCTCTCCAATTGCTTTCAAAATCATCTGTGTCTTTGAGACTTCACCATTTCACTATGCTGAGTCTAGGCATGGGTTGCATATTATTTATACTACTTGGAAATTGTTGGCATTCTTAAATTTGTGGATTAGTATCATTGATGAATTTTGAAAAATTCTCAGTCATTATCTCTTCAGATTGTGCCTCTATCCCATTTCTCTCCTCTACTACTGATACTTCAATTAAACAGATGTTGCAGTGTCTCATTATATCCTTGTTCAACTTTCTTTCACGTTTTCTATTTTTCTCTTCTGCATTTGGATAACTTATGAATATTTCATTTCACTAATTCTCTCTTCACTTGTCTATATGCTTCTAGTCCCATTTACTGAGTTTTCAGTAGGTGGCAGAAATTAAAAACTAGTACAAGAGAACTGTAAAACCAGAAAACTAGCAATGTTAACATTTAAATGACACCAACAAAGACAATTCACTTAGTCATTTGTTATGGTCCCTTTATATAACCTGTCAGTGTGGATTACCTCCTCTTCCCTGGTGGCTCAGACAGTAAAGAATCCTCTGGCAAAGCAGGGGATCTGGGTTTGACCCCTGGGTTGGGAAGATCCTTTGCAGAAGGGAACAGCTACTCACTCCAGTATTCTGGCATGGAGAATTCCATGAACAGAGGAGCCTGGCATGCTACAATCAGTCCATGGGGTTGCAAAAGTTGGCCATGACTGAGTGCCTTTCACTTTTCTTTTTCACGGATTACCTCAGAAGCAAAGCATAAGCCAAGAATTTAAGTGCATGTAGTATGCTTGGGGTATGATCTCAAAAAACACTGTTATGGAATTGAAGATGTGAGAAAGGAAAGGAAGTATGCTAATAAAGGGCTTACTATTAATATCAAGTAAGTTACAATTAAAAGCAACTGAAGCTTAATACTTCTGAGGAGCTCTGGAAGAACAGTATTTCTACAACTTCAGAATGTATAAACATCACCTATTTTTTTCATTAAATTATTTCACCAAGAGAAAATCTAAACTAGTATTGTCTTTTGAGAAGTATGTTAAAATGTATTGTTATATATGTCTTTTTAATTATATAAATCTGTACTTACTTTCCTATCCAAATATATTTATCTCCCTAAAGAGTTAGTAACTGCAATGTTACGGAACAGATCATAAAACTTCAGGGGTTCCAAAAGCACCCTCATATTTGATAGTTTGCTGGTAGGACTCAGAACTCACTGAAAGCTGTTACATTCACAGTTACAGTTTATTATAGGGAAAGGAGATATTAAAACCAGCCCAGGTAAAAAGCACATAGGACAGAGTCTAAGAAAGTAATACAGAGCTTCCAGTCTTCTACAAGTCATGCTGCTGTTGCTAAGTCACTTCAGTGTTAATTTCCTGGTATCAATATGTGACAATACAAAGTACTGCCAACTGCGGATGCTCACATGAGCCTTGGTGTCCAGAGTCTTTCTTTGGCTCCAGCACAGTGGCATGACTGCCCACAGGGCTGACTTCAGTGTGATCTTAAATCATACTATCTGGCTTGGCTCAAGGTCCCCAGGCAAACAAAGTTACTTCTATCAGGCATAACACTCCATGAGCTTAGAGATTACCTTACAAACCCAAAGGTAAAAAATCCAGATCTCTTATGAGGCAAGTTTAAATCCTTTACTATACTGCATCTTACTTCCCTTTTACTGTGTGTAGTCATTACCCTATATTCTTATTTACTTCACTAAGCTTAACTGCCACATTATGATATTGATAAAAATGTAATTAAGCATGGACTTTTGTAATGAATGTGCTTTTAATAACTGGTAGACTTTCAATTGTATTGGAAAAAAATCAATTTGTTTGATATTTGAAACCAATCTGATTCAAAGCTCAATCTTACTCTAATATCACAAGCATAGTCTTCTTTTCCATATATAGGTCTTCTTTACTATAATGTATCATATTTTGCAAAATAATGCTCAGGATAATCAATCCACTATGGAATACCTTTTATTGAATATCAGGATAATCAATATCCTGACCTTTTGAAAACTATCAATGTACATCAGATAATTATATTCCCCTTGCATGAGAGGATTACTATCCTTAAAATTACTTAGGAGTTTATTGTGTTCTCTGAGGCCAGAAAAAGAACTTCCTAAAACTAGCTAAAACCCTGAAGACTGCTACTCTTTAAATATTAGTGTTTCTAAATTATTATGTTTCAGATCACCTCTGCAAAACAAACTGTGGAGTGATATGTATAGGTATACATGTATACCTATTCACTTTAACAGAAATCCCTATTTTATTTTTTCTAGTTAGATATCAGAATGCCCCTTGCTGGTCACTTTGTAACTTACAGATATCCATTTTCTAAAGTGACTAGTGTCAACATTTAAAACCTTGACAACAAAAATAAGTGTTATGTTGGAAACAAAGCCAATACTTTACAAATGAGAGATTCTAATGTAGTGTTTATGACAATCTTATGTAATATTAAAATTAGTAAACATAAATAACTTTTACAAAAGTGTTGAAACATTTTTTTTACTCTTGAAGAGAAAAAACATTCCTTTGAATTAATATAAGCACCAACAAAAAATTTTTCTCCAAATTAGAAAAATATTTTATCTAAAAATTAATGCCAGAATTTTTAACAAGAGTATAATGTTTAAGATAAGTAGCTAAGTAAATCTTATAATTAGGCTATAAAACATATTTAATATTATTTAGTATTATTTTCTGTCTTAAATTCTTGGAAGAGAATATTTTTGCAAAAGATACAACTGCACTAAATTTTAAAATAAATGTAACCAAGAATTGTCAACTAAAAAATACAGTCACAACCTGAAAGTAGACACTTATTTTATTTGGTGGGAATGTTTAGGACTCTGGCCTTGGAGACAGCATCTCAGTAGCTCTGAAAAAAGTGGTCCAAGAGGGCAAGAGGGGAAGTCAGGCTATATACAAGTGCAACAGAGAGAGCAGGCAGTTTGAACATCAAAGATCAGTATCAAGTTAAGGAATTTAACATTCTATGTATGGGAAGATGCAAGTCTCTGGAATCACTGATTTCATTCCTTTCATATGCGCCTCAGCTACTTGGGGCCAATCCTGTTTCCTTGTTCATTTTGCTTCTTGCATTCCCCCAGCTCCTCAGCAATCACCACAGGGAGTGGCAGCATCCATTGGATCCCAGTTTTGGGAGCCTTCATTTACATTTGGAGGTCAGAAAATGCTGATGACTGTGACATTTCTTGTTTATTAACATGGCAGGAGATATTTTCATTTCACAGAAGTAATAGTTAAACATTTTTAATCCATAAACAGCAGCATTTCATAATAAATAATCAGCTGAAGAATAACAGTAAATTTACATATATATTATTTTCTAAAAAATTTTAAGACATACTAAACTATTAAAAATACCTATGGGAAATTAAAGCATAAATCAGTACTACTAAAAAATAAATACATCTTCTGAATACTTTCATCTAGTTGCTTAGCTACAAAAATATTCTCATTCTTTATTATATTAGTGAAATTCTAAACATTAAAACAAATGCAAAATCTCAGGTTAAGGTTTTAGAATATTAGTTGTTTCTAAGTATTTCCTGCCCTCCAGTGGTATCTGCCTTAACATTTTCATTGTACCTTTCAACATTACAAAAAGAAGACACATCATTTCTACATTTACATTTTGAAATTATATCACATTGTATGGCAGCATCTAATTTTTCCTCCATTATAAGTTCACTCTCCGTTTGTACCCATGCATCACACTTTGCAACCTGTAGAATGCAATTATTACTGGTTTTGCTTTGCAATATGTGTGCTGAATTACACTGAGACTCTGGAAACTGATGTATATTATTATTCACTGAGAACTGGTTAAAACTCTCATTTTGCTTATGAAATTTGGCATTGCTATTAATAACCTTATCACATGGAAATTTTTCCATGTTTTCTAAATAAAAATTATTTGCTGTTTCTTTGGTTTTGATGGATCTCCTATTTGAATCTTCAGTTTGATCTTCATCTTCAGATAGCTAAAATAAATTAATAATTTTGCTGTAAATGATGCTTACATTAAAAAAACAAATTATTCAATCACTTCAAAGCAGACATTCTTAAAATTCACATTATAGAAACTTTCAAAAAAATAAAAGACTTTGATAGGTGGCAAATCAACCTAGATTTTTTTTAAATCAAGGTTATAGATTTCAAAATAGCATGACATAATATTAAGAATCCTTATATTAAAGGGCTTCCCTGGTAGCTCAGCTGGTAAAGAATCTGACTGCAATGTAGGAGACCTGGGTTCGATTCTTGGGTTGGGAAGATCCCCTGGAGAAGGGATAGGCTACCCACTCTAGTATTCTTGGGCTTCCCTGGAGTCTCAGATGGTAAAGAATCTGCCTGCAATGTGGGAGACCTGGGTTCAATCAGGTGGGAAAATCAGGTGGCAGAATCAAGACCTGGGTTCAATCAATGTGGGAAAAGGGATAGACTACCCACTCTAGTATTCTTGGGCTTCTGTGATAGCTCAGCTGGTAAAGAATCCACCTGCAATGTGGGAGACCTGGGTTCAATTCCTGGCTTGGGAAGATTCCCTGGAGAAGGGAACACTACCCACTCCAGTATACTGGCCTGGAGTCCATGGGGTTGCAAAGAGTTGGACACAACTGAACAACTTTCACTTTTTCACCTATATTAAAGATGGAAAAGCATTAAAAAGAGAAGACTTTTGCCTCTTATTAGTCCCCATAATCATAGGTGACATTATCCTACCTTTTCACAGAGATGAAATGATATAGAACATATACACTTCAACTACTTTAAGAGTAGAGTAGAAGTATAACTTTGAATTAAAAAGCTAACACATACAATTTAGTATTCACTCCTTGACTTTTTAAGTCAAAAAATATCTATATTGTATCTTTCATGGACTCAGTCTCAAGAAGACTTATAAAGAATAGCATCAGCTAACAGAAAATCAAATATACAAAAGAAAAGTTAAATAGTAATAAATATAACAATCACTATATAAAAAGTCAAATGTTAAGAATTTTTAATAGGCCTAGATTTCAATTTAGTAACTTTAATTTTTCAACTTCAAGAAAAATTTATCTTAATTACTAAACAAAATACTCTTTTTAATAAAAAAATCCTATATAAAATATTATTTTAGCTAAAAAAGCAAAGTTAACATTAAAAAACCTAAAATGAAATATAAGCCTTAGCTGATTGGCACTAAAATAGGAAAAGTAAGTGCAATAAGTAGTATTAAAACTGACAGGGCACAAATTAGAGAAAATAAAGATCAATACACTTATTCAAGAAATAAATACTGAGTTAGCATCTGCAATGTGAGTGAAGCAGACATGATTGCTGCCCTCTACATCACACACATCAACAGAAGAATGTTGGATCCCATCAAAAAAAGATACCCCACATCCAGGGGCAAAGGAGAAGTCACAGCAAGATCGTAGGAGGGGCAAAATCACATTTAGAATCATACCCCATACCCACCAGAGATGTCAGAGGGCTCAAACAAACTTTGTGCACACCAGGACCCAGAGACACCACAGAGACTGAGCCAAAACTGTGTTTGAGTGTCTCCTGCAGAGGTCAGCAGTAGACTGTTGGAGGTGCAGGGGCTCTGGGTGCAGCAGACCTGGGTATGGCATAAGCCCTCTTGGAGGAGGTCGCCATTAACCCCACCACAGATCCACCAGAACTTACAGAGGACTGGGAAACACAGTCTTGGAGGGCACAAACAAAAGTTTGTGCACACCAGGACCCAGGAGAAAGGAGCAGTGACCCCACAAGAGACTGACCCAGACTTGGCCGTGAGTGTCCAGGAGCCTCCAGCGGAGGCAGGGGTCAGCAGTGGCCTAGCTGCAGGGTTGGAGGCACTGAGTGCAGCAGTCCCTGCATGGGACCTTTTGAAGGAGGTCTCCATAATCTTCATTACCTTCACCATAGTTTGGCCTCAGGTCAAGCAATAGGGAACACAGCCCCACCCATCAACAGAAACTTGGATTAAAGATTTACTGAACATAGTCCAACCTTTCAGAACAAGAAAGAGTTTCCCTCTCAGTCAGTCTCTCCCATCAGGAAGCTTCCATAAGCCTCTTATCTTTCTCCATCAGAGGCAGGCAGACTGAAAACCACAATCACAGAAAACTAATCAATCTGATCACATGGACTGCAGCCTTGTTTAGCTCAGTGAAACTATGAGCCATGCCCTGTAGGGTCACCCAAGACAGACAGGGCATGGTGGCGAGTTCTGACATAACTTGGTCCACTGGAGAACCGAATGCCAAACCACTTCAGTATTCTTGCCTTGAGAACCCCATGAATAGTATGAAAAGTCAAAAAGATAGGAAACTGAAAGATGACCTCCACAGGTCGATAGGTGCTGAGTATGTTACTGGAGATCAGTGGACAAATAACTTTAGAAAGAATGAAAGAGATGAAGCCAAAACAAAACCACCACCAGTTGTGGATGTGACTGGTGATGGAAATAAGTCTGATGCTGTAAAGAGCAATACGGCATAGGAACCTGGAGTGTTAGGTCAATGAATCAGGCAAATTGGGAGAGGTCGAACAAGAGATTGCAAGAGTGAACATCAAGATTTTAGTCATCAGCGAACTAAAATGGACTGGAATGGGTGAATTTAACTCAGATGACCATTATATCTACTACTGTGGGCAAGAATCTTTTAGAAGAAATCAATTAGCCATCACAGTCAACAAAAGACTCCAAAATGCAGTACTTGAATGTAGTCTCAAAAACAACAGAATGATCTCTGTTCGTTTTCAAGGCAAACCATTCAAAATCACATTAATTCAAGTCTATGCCCTTGAAATTAAAACACGTTTACGCCTTGGAAGGAAAGTTATGACCAACTTAGATAGCATATTAAAAAGCAGAGGTATTACTCTGCCAACAATGTCTGTCTAGTCAAGGCTATGGTTTTTCCAGTGGTCATGTATGGATGTGAGAGTTGGACTGTGAAGAAAGCTGAGCACCGAAGAATTGATGCTTTTGAACTGTGGTGTTGGAGAAGATTCTTGAGAGTCCCTTGGAATGCAGGGAGATCCTACCAGTCCATTCTAAAGGAGACCAGTCCTGGGTGTTCATTGGAAGGACTGATGCTGAGGCTGAAACTCCAATACTTTGGCAACCTCATGCGAAGAGTTGACTCATTGGAAAAGACCCTGATGCTGGGAGGGATTGAGGGCAGGAGAAGGGGACAATGGAGGATGAGAGGGCTGGATGGCATCACTGACTCGATGGACATGAGTTTGGGTGAACTCCGGGAGTTGGTGATGGACAGGGAGGCCTGGCACACTGAGATTCATGGGTCACAAAGACTCGGACATGACTGAGCTACTGAACTGAACTGAACTGAACTGATGCCCTAACAAGTAATGCTGAAGAAGTTGAAAAGGAACAGTTCTATGAAGACCTACAAGACCTTCTAGAACTAACACCCAAAAAGATGTCCTTTTCATTATATGGGACTGGAATGCAAAAGTATGAAGGCAAGAGATACCTGGAGTAAGAGGCACTAGAATGGGAAAAATTAGAGATCTCTTCAAGAAAATTAGAGATATCAAGGGAACATTTCATGCAAAGATGGGCACAATAAAGGACAGATATGATATGGACCTAACATAAACAGAAGCTATTAAGAAGAGGTGGCAAGAATACACAGAAGAACTGTACAAAAATGATCTGAATGACCCAGCTAACCATGATGGTTTGATCACTCACCTAGAGCTCCACATCCTGGAATGTGAAGTCAAGTGGGCCTTAGGAAGCATCACTATGAACAAAGCTAGTGAACGTGATGGAATTCCACTTGAGCTGTTTAAAATCCTAAAAGATGATGCTGTGAAAGTGCTGCACTCAATATGTCAGCAAATTTGGAAAACTCAGCAGTGGCCATAGGACTGGAAAAGGTCAGTTTTCATTCCAATCCCAAAAAAAGGCAATGCCAAAGAATGCTCAAACTAGCACACAACTGCACTCATATCACATGCTAGCAAAGTAATGCTCAAAATTCTCCAAGCCAGGCTTCAGCAATACATGAACCATGAACTTCCAGATGTTCAAGCTGGTTTTAGAAAAGTCAGAGGAACCAGAGACCAAATTGCCAACATCTGCTGGATCATCGAAAAAGCAAGAGAGTTCCAGAAAAACATCTGCTTTATTGACTATGCCAAAGCCTTTGACTGTGTGGATCACAATAAACTGTGGAAAATTCTTCAAGAAATAGCAATACCAGATCACCTTACCTGCCTCCTGAGAAATCTGTATGCAGGTCAAGAGGCAACAGTTAGAACTGGACATGGAACAACAGACTGGCTCCAAATCAGGAAAGGAGTATGTCAAGGCTGTATACTGTCACACTGCTTATTTAACTTATTTGCAGAGAACATCATGTGAAATGCTGGGCTGGATGAAGCACAAGCTGGAATCAAGACTGCTGGGAGAAATATCAATAACCTCAGATATGCAGATGACACCACCCATACGGCAGAAAGCTAAGAAAAGCTAAAGAGCCTCTTGATGAAAGTGAAAGAGGTGAACGGAAAAAGTTGGCTTAAAACTCAACATTCAGAGAACTAAGATCATGCATCCAGTTCCATCACTTCATGGCAAATAGTTGGGGAAACAATGGAAACACTGAGAGACTTTTCTTGGGCTCCATAGTCACTGCAGATGGTGACCGCCGCCATGAAATTAAAAGATGTTTGCTCCTTTGAAGAAAAGCTATGACCAACCTAGATAGCATATTAAAAAGCAGAGACATTATTTTGCCAGCAAAAGTCCATCTAGTCAAAGCTAAGGTTTTTTCCACTAGTCTTGTATGGATGTGAGAGTTGGACTATAAAGAAAGCTGAACACTGAAGAACTGATGCATTTGAACTGTGGTGTTACTGGAAAAGACTCTTGAGAGTCTCTTGGACTGCAAGGAGATCTAACCAATCCATCGTAAAGGAAATCAGTCTTTAATCCCACTGGAAGGATTGATGCTGAAGCTGAAACTCCAATCCTTTGGCCACTTGATGCAAAGAACTGACTTACTGGAAAAGACCCTGATGCTTGGAAAGAATGAAGGCAGGAGGAGAATGGGATGACAGAAGATGAAATGGTTGGTTGGCATCACCAAACTGATGGACATGAGTTTGAGTAAGCTCTGGGAGTTGGTGATGGACAGGACACCTGGTATGCTGTAGTCCATGGGGTTACAAAGCGTTGGACACTACTGAGCGACTGAACTGATGGATAGCACACACTCTTATATGTGGAAAGGATGTTCACATAATTACAAGTTGAAAAAAGCATTGTAAAGAGCACGTATGAAGTATTATAAGAGCATATCTAAGGGGCCTGATTTAGATTGAAAAGTCAAGGAGGGGCTTCAAAAGCACTGACATGTTTAAGCTGACGACTAACAGAATATATTAATATAAATGTCCTGAAGCAGAAGAGAGACCAGTCAGCTAAGGAAGTCGCATGTCAATGTGTGGTGAGAGAGGAACACTAGAAGTTGGAAATGTAGTCAGGAGCTATATCACACAGGGCCTGAGGCCACTATAAGTAGTTTAGATTCCAAAGCAAAAGAGGAATCCACTGAATAATCAAACACAGGAATAACATCATTCAATTTAAGCTTTCAAAAGATCATAATTATTGCTAACTGGAAAAAAAGTGGGGCAAAGTGGAAGTAGATCTCCTGGGCAACAGCCATAATAATTTAAGAACAAGATGATGATACCTTAGACTAGTGTACTTACACTTAGTAGGTGAGAGAAGTAGATAAATATGGAATTTATTTTGGAGGTAGAATTGATTGGATGAAGTGATGAAATGAATATGGTTAGGAAGGCAGGTGAGACTGAAATGCCAAACTAAAGTTTCTGGCAACAACTGCATGGATAGAAAACTACCACTCAGTTCAGTTCAGTTGCTCAGTCATGTTCCACTACTAATCTACTAATATGAGAACTATCAGGAAAACTGATATAAGGAGATTAGGGGGTGTTCAGCTTTTTGTGAAATACCTAAGAAGATATCCAAGAAGAAATTGGATCTTTAATTAAGGATCTCAGCTGAATTCATAAAGTTGAGAATTATCATCAACCAGGCAATAGTATAAAAAGTCACTGGAATACATAATATCATCTAGAGTTTGGAGTATAGGTTAAGAGAAGGGTCCTGAAGCAAACCCTACATTACAATTTATATACAGGGAAAGGTGGAAGAGAAGTGGGCAAAGGCATAATGTAGCACACAAAGAGGTATGAAGGAAACTAAGATAGTGTGCATCACAAAAGCAAAGAGAAGAACATGTTTCAAGAAAAGAAAATAATTATTTCTATTAATATGGCTAGAAATTCTTGTAAAAAAAAAACCCTGAAAACTGCCCAATGAATTTGGCACCATTAGAGGTCACTAGTGTCCTCCTTGGCAAGAGCAGCTTGGATAGAAAGCTAGAGACAAAAGGTAGATGAAAAGAAGAACGAAAAATTAATGGAGAACTCCATTTAAACATGTGATTTGTGAGAAATCCACTCAGAATATGAAGCAACTCCAATTATTCAATTATAGTTCCCACTCAGCACTAAACCTGTCACTCCCATGTATGTATTATTGGTTGTTTAAGGTTTTCAATTATTGTGAGTGGGTTATTCTAAAAACTCTTTTAAAATAAACACACATTTACTATATACACACACACACACACCTTAATATGAGTGTGTTTTGTAAATAACAATGAACATGTTATAAACACAAATGAATGAATGATGCTTCATAAATATGAATGAATGATGCTCACATTTTAATTTACATTCTTAATATTTTCACATTTTTATTTACATTTATTTTCACTATTATCTCAACTTTTTTTTTCAAAATGAAAAGGTAAACTATGAGAAATATAACTTATTCTAAATTAGTACAGCATATATTAACAAGCAAAAAAAAAACATAACTTACCATCTCTGAACTAGAATTGAAACAACTACTATCTGTTGGCCTTGGAGAGTAACTGGAAGACTGACTACTCTGTGAAGAATGAAAATCTGAAAACAAAGATTTAATTTGCCAAGTTTATTAAGGTACCATATATTTGCTAATTTCTAAAGACTGGTATGTATTAATATATACACAGGCAAAAAATAGCTGCTGGTAAATAAATTCAGTGAACATGCTATGGAACATTTTAAAAGTTAAAATTTTGGATATGTGGCAGCTTGCACTTTTGACAGGGTATTTTGGATTTATTCTCCATGTATCTGCCTTCCAATGCAAGACATGTGGGTTCTATCATTGAGTCAGGAAGATACTCTAGAGAAGGAAATGACAACCTATTCCAGTATTCTTGTTTGGGACATCCCATGGATAAAGGAACCTGGTGGGCTATAGTCCATGGGGTCACAAGAGAGTTGGACACAACTTAGTGACTAAAACAACAACAATAACAACAAAATGTGTATTTACAAGTACAACAAGGGGAGGAAACATAAGGGAAGAAATGAGAACAGAGAAATTGAACTGATTTTTTCCAATATAATGAATCTTTATGAACAAACAAAATGTCAGTTCACAGGAAGAAGGATAAGCCAAGGTACCAGACATTTGCTAATTTAGTAAATGAAGCTTCATCATACAATTGAAATGATACTTAACCTATGATTTCATAACTGCAGAATTTTAAAGTTATTTGTGAATTCAAAATTAATATAAAAATATATCTTTTCACATTTGATGACTGTAACACTGTTAAATTTATTTTTTTAACTGTATTTCAAAAATTAACTCAAAGCACCTGGTATGTTATTCATTATCTGCTTAATATGTTCTCTTATGATTCCAAGAAAAGTTTAAAAATGGGCCTGATAAGTAGGTCATGACTCCCTAGAATGCATAAATACAATACTATACATAGATGAGCAGTAGGTTCAACCATTCCTCTTCTTGCTTGTAAAAGTGATTTTGCTATTAAAAAAAAGCAAAAGGTAATGGAATGTGGTGCAACAACATAAATAAATCACATGCCCTCCTATATACAGCAGACCATGACTACTATTCATACCTCAGATTGGATTTGGCGCCTTCTGTAACAGAACCTGTCAGTCAGCTGAGAGGTAGAGAGAACTTAGGTAAATTCAGTTACCCTCAGTTCATCATTTTAGAAGGAATGTATATCCTCACAAAGGTTCTTCTTAACAGTGGAAAGCAGAGAGCAGAATGAAGAGCAGGATTTTACTAACAACGTGAACTAAGGGTATTCCCCCACAATAAGGTCCATTCAATTCATAAGTACAGTAAACCCACAGTTATTAGTAGAGAAGATAAATGTGTATTAAATGAATGTAGATTAAAATATAAATTCAAGACTTGAGTTATTACTTTAAGTAAGGCACTGTAATCGTTTTTAGGAATACATGGCCATAATGCTCAAAGGACTCAGCATTTTCAGATGAGGAAAAACACAGTTTTTAAAACTAGTCACAAAGTTAGGTGCAACAATAAAAGTGATAGAAGATGCAAAAGCAGGAGAGACTTAAGTGTGATGAGTTCTAGGGAAAGAGATTTGGTGAATAGTAATAAACAAAAGCACACGATAAAGAATAGGTTTTATAAGATGAATAAGCAAGTTCCCAAAAGACAAGATGAAAAACAGTGTATGTGATGGGGGAAAAGAAAGTGTAGAGGTGCACTTTAATACTAAGGAAATTTTAGACTGTCTACCAAGGCATCTAATTGGGGATTAATTAAATAAGGGTAAAATGTATGAAAACATAGATCATTGGGAGATTAACTCAACAACCAAGTTATGAGGTGATGAAGATCTGCAATAAAACAGTGAGATTTGGTTGAAGAGGCAAGTGATTCAAATTTCAAGACAGTTTTTAAATACCCTCAATTTTTATTATAAACTTAAAAAAATTCTGGCAATCTGATAGAACATTAATTCCAAAATGTGAGAAAGATTACACATGCACATACACACACATATATTATATAGGCCAATCTCACCAACAGCATCAATGCAAAAATTGTATATGAGTTAAAATTTTAAAATATAAAATTAAAAAATAATAAGAGTAAACAATCATAAATCATCATGATTTGGTGGGATTTATTTTAGGAATGCTAGAATGGTCCATATCACAAAATCCTTTGGCAAAATTCACTATCTTAAAAGACCTACACCACAATTATATATCACCTCACACCCATTAAAATGGCCACTTATTGAAAAAAATGAAAATAATAAGTGTTGGTACAGATTTCAAAAAATTGGCACCCTGGTGCATTATTGCTGGGAATGCACAACGGTATAGCTGATATAGAAAACAGTATGAACATTCTTCAAAAATTTTAAAATAGGGACTTTCGTGGTGGCCTAGTGGTGAAGAATCCATCTGCCAATCTAGGATTGAACTCCTGTCTGGGAAGATTCCACATGCTGTGGAGCAACTAAGCCTGTGTACACATGCTGTGGAGCGACTAAGCCTGTGTACAAATGCTGTGGAGCAACTAAGCCTGTGTACACAAGAACTGAAGCTCCCATGCCTAGAGACTGTACTCTACAACAAGAGAAGCCGTCATAATGAGAAGCCCGCACACTGCAACTAAAGAAGCTCCCGCTGGCCACAACTAGAGAAAGCCCACACACAGCAGTGAAGACCAAGTGCAGCCAAATAAATAAATAAAATTTTAAAGCAGAACTTCCATCTGATCCAGCAATTCCATTTCTTGGGATACATTCAAAAGAATTGAAAATGGAATCTTGAAGAGATATTTGCACACCTATGTTCATTGCAATATTATAATAACCAAGAGGTCAAAGCAACCTATATGTCTATTAACAAATGAATGGATACGCAAAATGTGGTTTATACATACAATGGAATATTTTTCAGCATTATAAAAGAAGGAAATCCTGTTGTATGCTACAACATGGATGAACCTTAAAGACATTATACTAAGTGAAATAAATCACAAAAAGATAAATATTATATGATCACACTTATATATCAGAGAAGGCAGTGGCACCCCACTCCAGTATTCTTGCCTGGAAAATCCCATGGACGGAGGAGCCTGGTAGGCTGCAGTCCATGGGGTCACTAAAAGTCGGACACGACTGAGCGACTTCACTTTCACCTTTCACTTTCATGCATTGGAGAAGGAAATGGCAACCCACTCCAGTGTTCTTGCCTGGAGAATCTCAGGGACAGGGGAGCCTGGTGGGCTGCTGTCTATGGGGTCGCACAGAGTTGGATACGACTGAAGCAGCACTAGCAGCAGCACACTTATATATGATATATAAAATATTAAAACTCACAGAAACAGAATTGTAGCTACCAAAGGCTGAAGGGAAGAGAGGTATACCTTACTCTTTGAAACTGTTGAAAGGGTGAATTTTATGGTATGTGTTTTGGGGTATTAAAAAAGAGATAGGAGGGAAAAATAATAATCATTTTCATAGATGCCAATATTATTTCCCAAGTTACTGACTCAAAATCACCTCCTAAAAAGACCTTTCAGTAAAATAACACATATGTGCTTGTGTCCAAAATCCAGATTCAATGCAGAAACATGGGGTGTGCATTCACACTAAAGTAGCAACAAAAAGAACAAAAGTACCTACAGCTGAATCTAAGAGACATTCAGAATCTACTTGAGAAAA
Source organism: Bubalus bubalis (assembly GCF_019923935.1). Taxonomy (NCBI): domain Eukaryota; kingdom Metazoa; phylum Chordata; class Mammalia; order Artiodactyla; family Bovidae; genus Bubalus; species Bubalus bubalis. The sequence continues at coordinate 78,859,993 of NC_059160.1, read as the reverse complement.
ACCTTAAAGTGCATAAAGGAATTTTAAACAGCTATTATAGATACAAAATTAGACTGAATTAATAAAAAAAATCCTTTTTAGATAGTACTACTCAACTTCATTAGGATGACAATTCACCCTTAATTAATGTATACGCTTAGCTGTCAGCAAATTTGGAAAACCCAGCAGTGCCCATAGGACTGGAAAAGGTCAATCCTCATCTCAATCCCAAAGAACAGCAGTACTAAAGAATGTTCAAACTACTGGACAATTGTACTCATCTCCCATGCTGGGAAGGTTATGCTCAAAATCCTCCAAGCTAGGCTGTGTGGATCATAACAAACTATGGAAAACTCTTAAAGAGATGGGGAGACCAGACCACCTTACCTGTCTCCTGAGAAAACTGAATGTGGGTCAAGAAGCAAGAGTTAGAAGCCTGTATGGAAAAACTGACTGGTTCAGGATTGAGAAAGGAGCATGACAAGGCTCTTTATTGTCATCCTGTTTAACTTATATAAATTAAACATATCAAAGCATATCATGCAAAATGCTGGGCTGGATGAGTTACAAGCTGGAATCAAGACTGCTGGGAGAAATACCAACAACCTCAGATATGCAGATGATACCACTCTAATGGCAGAAAATTAGAGGAACTAAAGAGCCTCTTGATGAGGGTGAAGAAGAAGAGTGAAAAAGCTGGCGTAAAACTCAAAATTAAAAAAAAAAAAAAGCAAAAACAACTAAGATCACGGCATATGGAAAAGGTAGAAGCAGTGACAGAGTTCCTCTTCTTGGGCTCTAAAATCACTGCAGATGGTGACAGCAGCCATGAAATTAGAAGACAACTGCTTGCTGGCAGGAAAGCTATGACAAACCTAGACAAGTATGTTAAGCAAAGACATCACTTTGCTGACAAAGGTCCGTATATTCAAAGCTATGGTTTTTCCTGTAGTCATGTATGAATGTGAGAGTTGAATCATAAAGAAAGCTGAGCGATGAAGAACTGATGCTTTTGAAGTGTGGTGCTGGAGAAGGCTCTTGAAAGTCCTTTGGAAAACAAAGAGATCAAACCAGTCAATCTTAAAGGAGATCAACCCTGAATACTTTTTGGAAGCACTGATATTGAAGCTGAAGCTCCAACACTTTGGCCAGCTGACTCACTGGAAAAGACTCTGAGGCTGGGAAAGATTGAAGGCAGAAGAAGAGGGTGACAGAGATGAGATGGTTGGATGGCATCACCAATTCAACAGACAATAACTTGGGCAAACTCCAGGAGTTGGTGAGGGACAAGGGAAGTTTGGTGTGCTGTAGTCCATGGGTCACAAAGAGTCAGACACAGTGATTGAACAAATAAAAATGAATATATTTCCTTGGCAGGATTTCCTTGGTGGTCCATCAGATAAGACTCTGTGCTTCCACTATAGAGGGTGCAGGTTCAGTCCCTGGTTGGGGAATTAAGATCCCACTTGCCATGTAGTCTCTTTTCCCCCAAGAAAACCCTTTTCCTTGGAGTTACACAGTTGATTTTAAAGTTATATATAAAAATAATAAAAAACTAACCAGAAAAATCTTTAAAAAGCACAAAGGAGGTGTAACTCTTGGAAATTAAACATTGTTGTGGCTGTTTAATTGCTAAGTTGTGTCTGATTCTTTTGCAACCCCATGGACTGTAGCCCGCTAGGCTCCTCTGTCCATGGGATTTCCCAGCAAGAATACTGGAGTGGGTTGCCATTTCCTTCATAGTATAAAGTAATTATAATAAAAATAATGTGATATCAGCACATGTGAAACAGGAAAGCTCAATGGAATGGTAAAGAAAGCCCTAGAACAGACTAAAGTATATATGGAAAATTGACACAAGAAAGTAGCATTACAAATACCTAGGGGAAAGATGCATTTTTAAAAACTTCAATCAGGATAAACTCCTAAATCAGGATAAATTCTTAGTGTAAAAAAATACAACATCATACCAATACTAGAAGAAAATATAAGTGAATTCATTTGTAACCAGGTAGTGTGATGAGTCTTTCTAATTAAATCCAAAAGTATAAAAGATTGATAATATTAACTACATAAAAAATGTTCAGCCTTTTGCAAAGCAGGAGATACCATAAACAAAGTAAAAAAACAAACAAATCAAAAAATTAATAATAAACTAGGTGAAAATATTTGTGACACATAACAAAGACCTAAATCTCTTTAATATATAAAGAATTCTTAAATATCAAGAAAAACATGTAAAAACTCAATGCTCCTAAGGACACAAATGATGTTCACAGAAAAAAATCACAAATAACCATTACACATTTTTAAAAGATGCTCAACTTCACTCAAGAAAAGGAAGTACAAACTGAAACTTCAATCTCTCTATTTTTATAAGATTCACAAAAATTCCTAAGTTGGACTACAATCACTATTAGTGAGGCTGTGGAATAAAAATCATATTTATGATAGGATTGCAAAATGATGCAATGGGGAATTCAGCGATCTCTATCAAAAACAGATTTTGGCAATAACTATCAAAAAAAAAAAAAAAAGCCACAAAAACTCCACAATGTATCTCCTCTTTCATTCAGCAATCCCATTTCTAGAAATTATCCTGAAAATGCACCTCTACAATTAAGAAATGTGTGCTCAAAGTTGTTCACTGAACATTGTAAAAATGAGATACCAAAATCAATTCAAATGCCCACCAACAGGGCACTGTCTGAGTAAACTATAGATCATCCACATAATGGATTACTGAATGGGCATAAATAAAGGATTAATAAATGCCTAATACTAATATAAGGAAACCTACAGAAAATTTATTAAATAAATCCATTTAATTTATGTATAAAACACACTGTATTAAGATATCCTACATTACATTTAGAGTGAGAAGGGCAGGGAAACAAGACACATATTTATGCACATTTATACACTTTAAGGCTTTATTTTGGGCTTTCCTGGTAGCTTAGCTGGTAAAGAATCCACCTGCAAAGCAGGAGACCCTGGTTCAATTCCTGGGTCGGAAGATCCCATTGAGAAGGGATAGGCTACCCACTCCAGTATTCCTGGGCTTCCCTGGTGGCTCAGACAGTAAAGAATCCCCCTGCAATGTGGGAGACCTGGGTTCAATCCCTGGGTTGGGAAGATCCCCAGGAGGAGGCATGACAACCCACTCCAGTATTCTTGCCTGGAGAATCCCCATGGACATAAGAGCCTGGCAGGCTACAGTCCATAGGATTGCAGACAGCTGGACATGACTGAGTGACTAAGCACAGCAGAGTGCATATCATATGAAGTAGCCAATTCTACTTCTAGAAATAAATCCTAGAAGAATTTTTTATATATGTGTGCCAGAAGAAGTGTCAAGATTTGCTAAAGTAGCATTGTTTGTCATAGCAAAATATTCAAAACAACTTAAATAATCATTGCCAAAAGATGTATAAATTGTGTTACATTCATACAATAGAAGGCTGTATAGCAGAAAATAAATGATGAAATGTATTAAAGTCACAAGTCAGTGTGATTGAATCTCAAAACATATTTCTAGGTGAACACACAAGTGTCATTGTGATTGAATCTCAAAACATATTTCAAGGTGAACACACACACACAAAAGTAAGTTACAGAAAAATATAGAGATCTTGTCTCAATTTGTCATTGAAAGCTCCAAACCAAGCAATCGGAAAAGTCTTCATGTGCTATCACAAAAACCAAATGCAGGGTAATAGTTACCTCTAGAGGGCAGGATAGGAAATACAACGGAGAAGGTATTCAAAAGTATTATGTATTACTTCTTAAACAACAAACAAGGGAATAAAAAGGTATCTTTTTTTAAAATCATTCACTAAGCAGTACATATATATTATACATACTCATCTTGTATAACATTTTATAAAAGATGAAGTTAATTTTAAGGGGCCAATTATGCAATATATTCCAAGATACTTATAAAATACATTTGCTGGCAAAACTCTAAGAAAAAAACAAAACTTAAAGTTTAACTGATTTCTGCGGATTTCTCCTTGGTGGTCCAGTGACTGAGTCCAGACTCAGTGCAGGGGGTTTGGGTTTGGCCAGGGAACTAGATACCACATGCCACACTAAAAGAGCCTGTGTGCTACAACTAATTCTGGAACATCCAAATTAAAAAAAAGATTCAAAATTTAACTGATTTCTGTTAAAATGTTATTTTTAAAAGAATAAAATTCACTTATAGTTATACTGACAGGTTTTCTTAGTAGATGTTGTCCGGTCTTTCAAAGAACACATTCCTCCTTCTATCAGAATCTAGAAGAAAAACAAAATTTTAACAGCTCCCAAGTATATACCATAATATCTACTTATAGCTACCTTTTAACCACACCAATTCAACTTATAGCACTCGTCTTTCATACTACTTTAATTGAACAAAGATGATTATAAAACTGCAAAGAAAAATTTACCTGTGATGAACAGTAATTGAAACAAAATTTAAATTGGTTTAGAAACAGAAAGCAACAGAACAGACATTTGCCAGGAAATAAATTACTGACAAAAAGGAGAGACTTTGGCTAATCTTAGTAAATGCAGTTGAAAAAAGACAAAGATTGTTAAAGCAATTTGGATATCTATTCCATTATTCTCTTTTTAATTTCTTAAGTTGGATATCAGTTCATTTAATTTCAGATTTTTTTTTAAATAATAAAAGCTCTTAAATGTATAAATTTTCTGTAGAATACGCCACTGGTTTTGATTTTCATCAGTTTCTATGTAATTTGCATTTGCATTTTTTTTTCTTTTTCTTTGTTAAACCCCCAGTATTTCTTAATTTCCAACAAGGTAAGTGAGGTTAGGGCTTCCCTGATGGCTCAGTGGTAAAAAAAAATCACCTTCAAGGCAAGAGACAAGGGTTCAATCCCTGGGTCAGGAAAATCCTTTGGAGAAGAAAATGGCAACCGACCTCAGTATTCTTGCCTGGGAAATCCCATGGACAGAGGAGCCAGGCAGGCTACAGTCCATGGGGTCGCTAAAGAGGTGGACATGACTTAGTAACTGAATAGCAACAACAAGAAGGGAAGTTAAGCACCTTTTGTTGTTGCTGTTCATCTCTATTTAAATGAATTTTTATTAGAGAATGTGGCTATGAATCTTTTCAAAGATGAGGATCTTACAGTTTTTTATGGCTTACTATATGAATTATGTTTGTAAATGTACCATGGACTTATAGAAAATAAACATTCTCTGTTGGTAGGATATAGTTTTTTAGATAGATAGGTAGTATAAAAGAGAAACTGTCTAGCTGCTCACTGAAACTGTTTGTCTTAGGCATACAGCTAAACTTCATTTCTTAGCCTTCCTAGAGTTGATTAGAATGAGCTATTTAAGTTCTGGTCATGGGCAAAAGTGATGCACACCACTACCAGTCTCGGCTATAAAAATTTTCTCCATAATCCTCCATTTTCTTTCCCCTCTGATATCAACATACAGTGCAAACATGGACGCTCACTAGTTAAAGACAGCAGACTCCCTACCAGCTCAGGGTCCTGAATAACTTTATAGAGCACAGCCTCTTCTCTAACCCCATTATTCAACCATTTAAAAAAGTCTTGTATATTCAGTTCTTAACACATTCAAGCTGCAAATGTGCACCAGAAACCTACAAGCTGAAAAAGCTACAGAGACCCAAGAGTAGGCATATACTCCTATACAAACTTCAGATATCTTGATAGAGAATAACAGAAAAAGAAGATCAGACCAAATAGAAAAACAAAACAAAACACTTAATTATTCAAGGAATTTCCCCCATCCTCCAGTTTAGCAAGTGTTCACAATGTCTGCCCAGAAGGATTTCATAACTGGTATGGATCAATAAGTTTCTGTCTCCTCTTCTCTTTTCCAAATGGGCATTTTAGTGCATTTATACCATCCCTGCCTTACTACAATTTCCTTCATATATATATATCTTTTCTTGTCTTTTTATTTTTAACCTGTATTATTATGTTCTACATGTTTCCTGAAAAATATGTAATTTTTTTCTTCTCAATTTGATATTCCTTGAATCTTGGTAAGAAAAATCAGCCTTTTAATAAAATTTATTATATTAATTGCTAAGCAGGATTCATTCCTTAAATTTTATGTTTACTGTTTATGTAGAAGTGTTATTTCACTTTTTTCCCACCTTGTTCTACTGTGACATTCCCACTCTTTTACATTCTGACATTCTTTCATCTGTCTCCATTTCTCTAGTGATTAACTTCCCATTTTAAACAAACATATTTAAACTGTATTCCTCCACTATTTCAAAATTTCATAGGCTGCAGTTAAAGATGGCAATGTAGGAGGATCCTGAACTTCCTTCCATGGACACACTGAATCTAAGCTACATACAGAACAATTTCTTCCAGCCCCACCCCCTCATTCCCCTCCCCCCTGCCAAAGAAACAACTACTTCAGTTCAGTTGCTTAGTTGTATTTGACTCTTTGCGACCCCATGGACTGCAGCATGCCTGTCTTCCCTGTCCATCACCTACTCCCAGAGCTTACTCAAACTCATGTCCATCAAGTTGGTGATGCCATCCAACCATCTCATCTTCTGTTATCCCCTTCCCCTCCTGCCTTCAATCTTTCCCAGCATCAGGGTCTTTTCCAATGAGTCAGTTCTTCACATAAGGTGGCCATGGTATTGGAGTTTCCGCTTCAGCATCCGTCATTCCAATGAATATTCAGGACTGATTTCCTTTAGGATTGATTGGTTTGATCTCCATATAGTCCAAGGGACTCTCAAGAGTCTTCTCCAACATGACAGTTCAAAAGCATAAATTCTTTGGTGTTCAGCTTTCTTTATAGTCCAACTCTCACATACATACATGACTACAGGAAAATCCATAGCTTTGAATATACGGACCTTTGTCAGCAAAGTGAGTGAATGTGTGAAAGTCGTTCAGTCATGTCTGACTCTTTGCAGCCCCATGGACTATACAGTCCATGGAATTCTCCAGGCCAGATCACTGGAGTGGGTAGCCTTTCCCTTCTCCAGGGGATCTTTCTAATCTAGGGATTGAACCCAGGTATCCCACATTGCAGGGAGATTCTTTACTAGCTGAGCCACAAGAGAAGCCCAAGAATACTAGAGTGGGTAGCCTATCCTTCTTCAGCGGATCTTCCCAACCCAGGAATCGAATCAGGGTCTCCTGCATTGCAGGCGGATTCTTTACCAACTGAGCTATCAGGCATGCCCTGGCAAAGTGATGCCTCTGAATTTTATTTTCTTGGGCTCCAAAATCACTGCAGATGGTAACTGTAGCCATGAAATTAAAAGATGCTTGCTCCTTGGATGTATAGCTATGACCAATCTAGACACATATTTTCATCCAAAGAGCAAACATCTTTTAATTTCATGGCTGCAGTCATCATCTGCAGTGATTTTGGAGCCCAAGAAAATAAAATCTCACACTATTTGCATTGTTACCCCATCTTTTGGCTATGAAGTGATGGGACTGGATGCAATGATTGTTTTTTGAATGTTGTGTTTTAACCAACATTTTCATTTTCTTCTTTCACTTTCATCAAGAGGCTCTTGAGCTTTTCTTCGCTGTCTGCCATAAGAGTGGTGTCATCTGCGTACCTGAGGTTACTGATATTCCTCCCGGAAACCTTTATTTCATCTGGTGCTTTATTCAGCCCAGCATTTCACATGATGTTCTCTGCATATAAGTTAAATAATCAAGAGTGACAATATACAACCTGATGTACTCCTTTCCCAATTTGGAAACAGTTGGTTGTTCCATGTCCGGTTCTAACTGTTGCCTCTTGACCTGCATACAGATTTCTCAGGAAGCAGGTCAGGCGGTCTGGTATTCCCATCTCTTGAAGAATTTTCCACAGTTTGTTGTGATCCACACACTTTGGCATAGTCAATAAAGCAGAAGTAGATGTTTTTCTGGAACTCTCTTGCTTTTTTGATGATCCAACGGATGTTGGCAATTTGATCTCTGGTTCCTCTGCCTTTTCTAAAACCAGCTTGAACATCTGGAAGTTCATGGTTCACATACTGTTGAAACCTGGCTTGGAAAAATTTGAGCATTATTTTGCTAGTGTGTGAGAAGAGTGCAGTTGTGTGGTAGTTTGAGCATTCTTTGGCATTGCCTTTCTTTGGGACTGGAATGAAAACTGACCTTTTCCAGTCTTATGGCCACTGCTGAGTTTTCCAAATTTGTTGGCTTATTGAGTGCTGCACTTTCACAGCATCATCTTTTAGGATTTTAAATAGCTCAAGTGGAATTCCATCACCTTCACTAGCTTTGTTCATAGTGATGCTTCCTAAGGCCCACTCGACTTCACATTCCAGGATGTGGAGCTCTAGGTGAGTGATCACACCATCGTGGTTATCTGGGTCATTCAGATCATTTTTGTATAGTTCTTCTGTGTATTCTTGCCACCTTTTCTTAACAGCTTCTGTTTATGTTAGGTCCATACCATTTCTGTCCTTTATTGTGCCCATCTTTGCATGAAATGTTCCCTTGATATCTCTAATTTTCTTGACGAGATCTCCAATTTTTCCCATTCTACTGTTTCCTCTATTTCTTTGTACTGATCACTTAGGAAGGTTTTCTTCTCTCTCCTTGCTCTTCTAGAACTAACACCAAAAGAAAGATGTCCTTTTCATCATAGGGACTAGAATAAAAAAGTAGGAAGTCAAGAGCTACCTGGAGGTACAGGCAAGTTTGGCCTTGGTGTACAAAATGAAGCACGTCAAAGGCTAACAGAGTTTTGCCAAAACAACGTACGGGTCATAGCAAACACCCTCTTTCAACAACACAAGAGATGACTCTACACATGGACTTCACCAGATGGCGAAAACCAAAATCTGATTGATTATATTCTTTGCTGCTAAAGATGGAGAAGCTCTATACAGTCAGCAAAAACAAGACCAAGAACTGACTGTGGCTCAGATCATGACTCCTTTATTGCAAAATTCAGACTTAAATGAAGGAAGTAGGGAAAACCACTATATCATTAATGTATGAACTTAATCAAATCCCTTATGATTATACATTGGAAGTGACAGATTCAAGAGATTAGATCTGGTAGACCGAGTGCCTGAAGAAATATGGATGGAGGTTCGTGACTTTGTACAGGAGGCAGTGATCAAGTCCGTCCCCAAGAAAAAGAAGTGCAAAAATGCAAAATGGTTGAGTATGCCTTACAAATAGCTGAGGAAGGAAGAGAAGCGAAAAGGAAAGATATACCCATCTGAAAGAAACAACTAGCTAAGAGTCAAATTGAGGAAATGTAAATGTATTGGCTAGATGAGAAAAAAAAACACAAAACCCTCACATTGAGGCAGGTAGAACAGGCTGAGATCAATCTTAGATTACTCTGAGACACCATAAACCTCATCCCAGGTGCAGCAACCCACAATCAGGAAGGAACCTACAACTGAAAGTGTGTTCATTAAGAGCTAATGGTTTGAACCTTATATTTGATTACTGAGAGAAGACCCTCCTAAATATCAAGCTTTGGAAGCCAGTAAAGTCTGTGTCCATGAGATCCAGTTCTCAAAGGGTTTACACAAGCTCCATGTGACTACTCTCTAGGGCTTAGAGTATAGGCAGTCCACTGACACACTCAATCTTTCTGTGAAAGAAGCCTATTAGTTTATCTTCATAGATGTGGCCTTAACGGAAGGCTTCTGATTAAACACATCTAAGGGCAGGCTGTAATTCTCTCCAGGGACCTGAGAGTCTAGGCATTATCTTCATGCTCCTTCTGCTTTGATCTAGGTCACCAGCATCTCCCAGAGATGAGATTATACACACAGCTGGTACCCTAGCTTTTGTGGTTTCCATCCTTTGTCTGCCTGGATCTGGTAGCCAATGAATCTTATACTCAGAGGTCCTGTAGCACTGTAACAAATGGAGAAATATTTCTCAGATAGTCATTCCCCTCAGAGTACAGCACAGAGGCAGCAGACTGAAACATACCCTCAAATCTTTCTGTGAAAGAGGCCTACTTGTTTATCTTAAATCTTCAGCCTCAGGGACAGGATTCTTATTTGACACACTTTTAAAGGCATACTGAAATACTTTTCGAAGACTACAGAACTTAGCAGGTGCCATCTTTGCCCTTTCCTTCTGCCAGATTCTAAGCTGTCACAATGAATGTTACCTGCCAGATTATCAGTAAACAAAGGATGTTGCAGCCATCAAGACATCAGCTAGTGCAGCCTCCTCTGCCCCCTCCACCTATGGGTGCACCCTGATGGGATTCAGGATGAGAAAACAGGATACTGGACTTAGATAGTTAAGGTATATATCAAAGAAATTATTTTAAGAAGCCCAGCACTTGCTTCTTCTCACACATAGAAAAGTGCTATATTCAATAACTTGAGATACCTGGTTTTTCTTTAATGATCCTTTGATGCTGACTGTTTGCTGCTTTTGTAAAAACACCTGTATATTCTGGTTCCTCCCTTAGCCTGAAGGAACAGTTCCTTGGAGCTATCTGAGAGACTGTCCCCTGGGCAAAAGACCCTAGTATGCCTGCTCCAAAAAAAAAAAAAATCGAAAAAAAACACAAAAAACATAATTCAACTTTCAGGATGTGATTTTTTTTTTTCAGTTGACACTGGTAGCACACATCTGGTGCCCCGACTTTTGAGGCTGCTGCACAAAGGACACGTCTCTTGATATCTGGCTCCAGTGGCCTGTGTGGCTGAGTGTTCACAGGCTTAACAGGTTGTTGGTTGTTGGTGTAGTCATTAAGTCATGTCCGACTCTTGTAAACCCATGGACTGTAGCCTGCTAGCCTCCTCTGTCCATGAAATTTTCCAGGCAAGAATACTGCAGTGGGTTGCCATTTCCTCTCCAGGGTTCGACAGGGTGTTTGAGAATTGTTTCTTTGTTCAATAGGGTGGTAGCAAACAAATAAAAACTCTCAACTGGTTATCACACCAGGTCTCAGTATAGACGGGGCAGACAGAAATCCACATCTCAAAGTCTTCTCATGAAAGAAGTATATTTACATACCTTATAAGCTATTGGCTGAGGGTCCAGCTTCAAATCAGACTAAACCTATATTTTGTCTGGCAGGTTCTGGCATACCCACAACTAGGAGCCACTTAAAGTAAACTAAGATGCTTGGACAATCACAAAGATTTGACAGACAACCAAGACCTAGGGCAAGGTTGAAACACAGTGATCATCACTTACATGAAGCCACTCCTTCAAGACTATGAGAGGAAACCTTCTTATCTAATGCATGAAAACCAACAGAGTGTTAGGAAAATTAAGAAACAGAAGAATATTTTCCAGATGAAAGAAAAAAGATAAAACCTTAGAAAAACACCTTATTGAAATGGAGGTAACTGATTTACCTTATACCTTACAAAATAACAGTCAAAATAATTGATCACTGAGGTCAGGACATCAACACGTGAAAAAAGTGAGAATTTCAACAAAGAAACATAAAATAAAGGAAAATACCAAACAGAAATCAGAGCCTAAGAATACAATAACTGGGCCTAAAAATACAATAGAAAGCTTCAACAGAAGACCAGATTAAGATGAAGAAATGATCAGAAGACTGAAAATAGGGAAAGGAACCTATCCAATCAGAGCATCAAAAAAAGATAAAGGAATGAAAAAGAGTGAAAATACAAAAATGCAGTAAAGGACTTATGGGACACTATCAAGTGGACCAATATTCACATTACAGGAGTCCAAAAAAGAACAGAAGAATTAAAAACGGCAGAAAAATGATTTGAAAAAAAAAAAAAGCCAATAACTTCCCTAACAGGGGAAAGGAAACATCCTTCCAAATACTAGAAGACAATACAGTTCCAAGAAAGATGAATCCAAAGAGACTCATAAAGACATTAACTTATCAAAAGTTAAAAACAAGGAGAGAATCTTAAAAGCAGCAAGAGAAAAACAACTTGTTATGTACAAGGGAACCCTCATAAGACCAGCACCAGGTTTTTCACCACAAACTTTTCAGTCCAGTTCAGTGCCATGATCTTAGTTTTCTGAATGCTGAGTTTTAAGCCAACTTTTTCACTCTCCTCTTTCACTTTCATCAAGAGGCTCTTTAGTTCTTCACTTTCTGCCGTAAGGGTGGTGTCATCTGCATATCTGAGGTTATTGGTATTTCCCCCGGTAATTTTCATTCCAGCTTGTGCTTCATCCAGCCCGGCATTTCGCATGATGTACTCTGCATATAGTTAAATAAGCAGGGTGACAATATACAGCCTTGATGTACTCCTTTCCAATTTGGAACCAGTCCGTTGTTCCATGTCTGGCTCTAATTGTTGCTTCTTGACCTGCATACAGGTTTCCCAGGAGGCAGATTAAATGGTCTGATATTCCCATCCCTTTAAGAATTTTCCACAGTTGATTGTGAACTACAGTCAAAGGCTTTAGTGTACTCACTGAAGCAGATGTTTTTCTGGAATTCCCTTGCCTTCTCTGTGATCTAGTGAATGTTGGCAATTTGATCCCTGGTTCCTTTGCCTTTTCTAAATGCAGCTGGTACAACTGGAAGTTCTAAGTTCACCTACTGCTGAAGCCTAGCTTGAAGGATTTTGAGCATTACTTTGCTAGTATGTGACATGAATGCAACTGTATGGTAGTTTGAACATTCTTTTAGGTGGTAGGTTTTGGTTTCTTTTTGAAATTTCTCTTGCTTCTTGATGAAGTCCTGAATTGCTGTAATTTCCCTCTTAGAACTGACATTTTAATTATATGTCTTACTATGGGTCTGTTTGAATTCATCTTATTTGGAACCCTCTTTGCTTCCTGTCCCTGAACATCTATTTCCTTCTTTAGTTTTGGGGATTTTTCAGCCATAGTATCTTCATATACATTTTTATTAACCTTCTCTCTCTCCTCTCCTGGCAGCCCTATGATGTGAATGTTGACACCCTTAACGTTATACTAGAGATCTCATAGATTACATTCATTTTTCTTCATTTGTCTTTCTGTTGTTCTGATTTAGTGATTTCCATTATACTAAATTCCAGATCATTTATGCATTCTCCATCATTTAGTCTGCTATTCATTCCTTCTAGTCTTTTTTTTCTAATCTCAGATACTGAATTATCTTTTTGTATTGCATTTTTTAATATTTTCTAGATCCTTGTTAAAATGACCAATGTTTAGGTGGATTATTTTCCCTAATTCAGTTAACAGTTTTATTACTGGTGTTTTGAATTATTTATCTGGTAAATTGTTTGTTTCATTAGTTTTTCAGAGGCTTTCTCTTGCTCTTTCAATTGAGAATAGTTTCTCTGCCTTTGTATTTCATTTAACTTTCTATGCCTCTATGAATTTAGGTGAAATATTTGCCTACTGTGGTCTTGAAGGGGTATTTCTTATGTGGGAGCATCTGTATGCAGACTGCATGTGCCCAATGTCTTTGGTGGGATGACTGGATTTGATGTGGATTCTAGGCATGTCTTTCTTCAGGTTGTGCTGGTAGTGATCACCTTGGAAGGGAGTGGTGCTAAAGACAGAAGCACTAGAGCGTGCTCAGGGTTCTAGTGCCTGGACTTCCTCTCTGAAGCAGGACTTCCTCTCAGCTCAGTGGCCATCACTGCCATGTTAGGGGCAGGGTCTGGTCCCAAGCTGCTGCAGTAGAAGCTCTGGAGGTTATTTTTTCATTGTCATTTATGTCAAGCTAATTTCTTATTTTCTTTTTGATTTCGCCATCAGCTCATTGGTTCTTTAGTAGCACATTTAAAAAAAATTTTAATTGAACGATAGTTGCTTTACAATTTTATGTTAATTTCTTTAGTGCAACCATGTAAATCAGCCATGCCACCCGCCCCCCACAAGAGTTTTCCTCCCACTCCCTCATCCCACCCCTCTAGGTCATCACAGAGCACCAGGCTGGACTCCCTGTATTATATAAAGCACGTTTCAGTCTAAATGTAATCATGTTTTCTCATCATTCTTTCTGTGATTTCTCAATTTGTAATGTTGTGTACTGAAAAGATGTTTGGAATATTAATAATTATTACTATCCTGTTACATTTATTGAGGCTGGTTTCATGTCTTAGTATATGGTCTATCCTAGAGAATGTTCCATGCACTCTTGAATAGAACATGTATTCTTTCATGAATGAATGATTCATACACCCTTTTAAGGAGCAGGTATTACAACTTAAGTAACCAATGTTTATATAAGTTTCAGTATTCTTAAATATACATTTAAACCTGTAAAGAAATTTCATCCTGGAATAAATTTTATAGGACTTACAGAAAGAACTTTAAATTCATCTATATTGGTTTGAAATAAGGCACATTACAGTTTCTAAAATGTTAATTTTATTTCTAGATCCAAGCAATAATTTTCCCAAAGTAAAAAAAAAAAATGCATAAAGGTTACCCTAAACAGAAATTTTTCAGAAAGAGCTAACCAAAATTAATTTCAAATACTAAGATATGACATGATAATACAACTCACTTAACTGGAAAGAAAATGTAAGATTGTACTTTACCTCACCAACTCCAAAGTCCCATGATTGCTCAGAATGCAATTCTTCCAAAGGGATATTATCTCTAAGGGTTATAAATAAGACAGTATTAGAATGTGCTTTAATCCCTCTGAAATTACTGTTCTAAATTATGACACCCAAAGTTGATTAAAGGTCAGAATTATAAGGGAAAGTGAAGTCACTCAGTCGTGTCCAACTCTTTGCAACCCCATGGACTGTAGCCTGCTAGGCTGTTCTGTCAATGGGATTCTCCAGGCAAGAATACTGGAGTGGGTTGCCATTTCCTTCTCTAGATTATAAGGGAAGTTTTTAAAAATAAGGATTCACAAGCTCTATCTTAAGGAGTCTATATGTAGGCCAAACTTGATATTTTCTATTTTAAAAACACCCTCAAGTGATAAGTATCTGCATATAGGGTTGGGAGCCATATTCTAAATCATCTTCATAAAGTATATTTTAAAATTCAAGTTTTAACATTCTATTTCTCATTCATGAGATTGAATATTTGGAAGTTTTTACAATGAAGAACCTAAGTTGATTTTGTTAAATAAATGGTGAATCTCTTTTTTAATTAATTTAGTGCCAGTCCCATAAAAATGGCATCTAATATTCTTTGTACTAATAGATATTTTATATATTTCTTAAGAAAGTATTCTCAAAATAAAAATCTATTCTAATTCATGATTTTCAATTACCAAGACTGAAAATAAATAATAAATAAATAAATCATAACTGTTTCCAAGAAAGTTTATTCTGAACGTTTTCTTTAATTACCTATAATATCAGTCCTATAAATTGTTGATATGCTTGTTTATGCTATTAACCTTTGACTTCTATTACTCCCTCATTCTGAGTCTATATTAACCAAGCAAATTTCCCATGGAGAGCTGCCAAAATGTAGAAAATATGCTTCTCATGCCAGTCAGCATTCCTATATATGTCATCCTTCTATTTCTTATTATAAATTAATAAATTGACATTATGGAGGGTAATGTGATGAACACATCAATCAGTTTTTTCAAATCAACTAACGCTACGAGGAGTTAACTAACACAACTAACACCAGAAGGAGATCCAACCAGTCTGTCCTAAAGGAAATCAGTCCTGAATATTCACTGGAAGGACTGATGCTGAAACTCCAATTCTTTGGCCACCTGATGTGAAGAACTGACTCACTAGAAAACACCCTGATGCTGGTAAAGATTGAAGGCAGGAGGAGAAGGGGATGACAGAGGATGAGATGGTTGGATGGCACCACTGACTCGATGGACAGGAGTCTGAGTAAGCTCTGGGAGTTGGTGACGGACAGGGAAGCCTGGCGGGCTGCAGTCCATGGGGTCACAAAGAGTTGAGACACGACTGAGCGACTGAACTGAACTGAACACTACAACTTAGATATTTTTGCACTGGTTAATATGAGGACCAAATTATCAACTAGAGTGATATTATCAAGGTTCTGACAACTGATTTTTAAAAAATATTTATTTGGCTGCACCAGGTCTTTAGTTGCAGCAAGCAAACTCTTGGTTGTTGTATGTGGGATCTAGTTCCCTGAGGAGGAATTAAATCCGGACCTCCTGCATTGGGAGCATTGAATCTTAGCCACTGGACCACCAGGGAAGTCCCTGACAATTGATTTCTGAGTCCAGTCTGCCCACCCTAAGACAGCAATATGTCTACTTCACTTTGTATCCTTCAAAGTGCGTTATTTTAGACAACAACTGGCATTCTTCAGATTCTTCTGAGATTCCTTAAAAAACTGGAAATAGAACTGCCTTATGATCCAGCAATCCCACTGCTGGGCATACACACTGAGGAAACCAGAAGGGAAACAGACACGTGTACCCCAATGTTCATCGCAGCACTGTTTATAATAGCCAGGACATGGAAGCAACCTAGATGTCCATCAGCAGACGAATGGATAAGAAAGCTGTGGTACATATACACAATGGAGTATTACTCAGCCATTAAAAAGAATACATTTGAAGCAGTTCTAATGAGGTGGATGAAACTGGAGCCTATTATACAGAGTGAAGTAAGCCAGAAAGAAAAACACCAATACAGTATACTAACGCATATATATGGAATTTAGAAAGATGGTAACAATAACCCTGTGTACGAGACAGCAAAAGAGACACTGATGTATAGAACAGTCTTATGGACTCTGTGAGAGAGGGAGAGGGTGGGAAGATTTGGGAGAATGGCATTGAAACATGTAAAATATCATGTATGCAACGAGTTGCCAGTCCAGGTTCGATGCACGATACTGGATGCTTGGGGCTGGTGCACTGGGACGACCCAGAGGGATGGAATGGGGAGGGAGGAGGGAGGAGGGTTCAGGACGGGGAACACATGTATACCTCTGGCGGATTCATTTTGATATTTGGCAAAACTAATACAATTATGTAAAGTTTAAAAATAAAATAAAATTAAAAAAAAAAACTTACATATGATTCACTGGGTATTTCTGTATTTTTTCCTGGTATATCTTCTCTTGGTAATCATTTTCAAATTTTCCTTTAAAATAAAAGTATGCATTGAAATAAAACTTTAGTATGACACATATGAAGGGATGGCACTGGTTCACAATGTCATATAATGTCATCCTATTTTTAATTTCAGATTCCTCCAAACACACACACACACACACACACACACACATATATTCATTAAAACTAAAAACAAAAAAAAAATCCAACAGATAATTACATTTTCATATATAACACCAACCTTTTTTATTAGAGCTGGCTGAATAAAAATCTTTCTCAAAAGATGTACTAAAATTATTTCTCTCATTATTCTTGTACTCTTTCTGGCAAATCTTGTTTGGCTGACACTTTTCTGAATGACTTGATATTTTAAAAGTAGAATTACTAAAACCCAACTCTAGATCTGTAAAAATACTTTTAATGTGGCTATCAGTGAAATGGTTTTTATCAGAATCAATGACTGCATACGTATCTCGTGTATTATCATAACCATACTTGTCAAAGGTTTCCTTTATCTTCTGTTGGTCTATGTTTAATAAATTGATCATATTTTCACTAATAAAAGAGTCACAGTTATCTGATAGAAGGCTGGAGGTTTGCTGGTTCATATCTTCATTTGAAAACTTTTTTCTATTTTCTTTCCAAATATGTTGTAATGAGTTATTTTCAGTAATGAAGTGTGACTGTCTTCTCTCATCCATGCTTCCACAATCTTCACCTACAACTACAGTAGGTGTCCTTGTAAGGAAGTTTCTATTTCCTGGACTTTAGGATAAATAAAAACATATTTAGCAAGAAAAGAGCAGGGCATTCTCATTCAGAAACACCTGAAGCTAAATTCTAACGGAACATATTGAGCAGCTATTAACATTTAAGCAGGCCATGTTTACATTTTTTAAATTTAAATAAATGATATTGCCTTGAGTGGAAATTTGTTTAATATGCTATCCTAGTATCTTAGTGAGTATAAAAATAATCTACACTTAATTTTGTACTTCAACATGAAATACTAGTATTTAGTTCAACTTGCATTATATTAACAAAAGATGACTAATCCCATAATAATGTCTATGGAATAACCTAGACAAACTCTGAACATAAATGCTGCTTCATTTAAATAAAGAAAGATATTTTGAAGACTATGCAAGGAAGAAAATTATCCCTAGTGTTAAAATGTCAAATAAAATTGTTATAAGAACATTCTATAAGATATTTCTCAGTCTAACAAGGACCTCAACCTATCAAAATCTCTCTCAAGTTCCCAAGGAAGAGCAATATACATACAAATGTATACATAAGTACTGATAATAAATCCAAGAGAAAAGATGAATTAGAAAAAAAGGTCTAAGTACCTTGCAAATTCCCTTCTAATGCAGAAATCGTAATTCTAAACTATGTCCAATTTATATAAAAGGATCAAAACTATCATGGAAAGTAACTGGAAATCAAAATATTCTGAATTTTGTTGCCTTTAGTAGCTACAAATTTACATAGGATTGGTTTTTTTCCCAGAGATTAGAGATACCAACTAAAACTATGATTGAGTTCCAATTTTATTTTTAATTAATGCACTACTCTGTTCTAGGCAGTGAGTATGTCATGTATTGTGGACAGAGAGATAACATATTTCAGTATTAAGGAGAGAGAGATGTTTTGTCCATGAATGCTCACAGGTCATGATCCTACATTATTTCTCAATATGGGTCTTACTGGTATTTGGGGTCGAAGAATGAAATCACTGCAGATGGTGACTGCAGCCATGAAATTAAAAGACGTTTACTCCTTGGAAGGAAAGTTATGACCAACCTAGATAGCATATTGAAAAGCAGAGACATTACTTTGCCAACAAAGGTCCATCTAGTCAAGGCTATGGTTTTTTACAATGGTCATGCATGGATGTGAGAGTTGGACTGTGATGAAAGCTGAGCACCAAAGAATTATGCTTTTGAACTGTGGTGTTGGAGAAGACTCTTGAGAGTCCCTTGGAGTGCAAGGAGATCCAACCAGTCCATTCTGAAGGAGATCAGCCCTGGGATTTCTTTGGAAGGAATGATGCTAAAGCTGAAACTCCAGTACTTTGGCCACCTCATGCAAAGAGTTGACTCATTGGAAAAGACTGTGATGCTGGGAGGGATTGGGGGCAGGAGGAGAAGGGGATGACAGAGGATGAGATGGCTGGATGGCATCACTGACTCGATGGACGTGAGTCTGAGTGAACTCCGGGAGTTGGTCATGGACAGGGAGGCCTGGTGTGCTGCGATTCATGGAGTTGCAAAGAGTCGGACACGACTGAGCGACTGAACTGAACTGAACTGAATGTTATTCTGTTATACCAAAAGACATAACCTATAGTATGCAATAATATACACTATCAACGCCAGAGAAAATTCTGTTATTCTAAATGAGAAAATAAATTTAAAAGCACTGCATAAGTTAGAAAGCATACTACAAATGTAAATAATCATTCTAAACATTTGCAAAAATGTGCCAGAATTGAAAGAGACACATGTACCCAATGTTCATCACAGCACTGTTTATAATAGCCAGGACCCGGGAGCAACCTAGATGTCCATCAGCAGACGAATGGATAAGAAAGCTGTGGTACATACACACAATGGAATATTACTCAGCCATTAAAAAGAACACATGTGAATCAGTTCTAATGAGGTGGATGAAACTGGAGCCTATTATACAGAGTGAAGTAAGTCAGAAAGAAAAACACCAATACAGTAACATATACAGTAACATATACAATATACTAACACATATATATGAAATTTAGAAAGATGGTACTGATAACCCTATATGTGAGACAGCAAAAGAGACACAGATGTATGGAACAGTCTTTTGGATTCTGTGGGAGAAGGCAAAAGTAGGATGATCTAAGAGAATAGCATTAAAACATGTATATTATCATATGTGAAACAGATTGCCAGTCCAGGTTCAATGCATGAGACAGGGTGCTCAGGGCTAGTGCACTGGGATGACCCAGAGGGATGGGATGGGGAGGGAGCTGGGAGGGGGGTTCAGCATGGGGAACACACGTACATCCATGGCTGATTCATGGCAAAACCCACTACAATATTGTAAAGTAATTAGCCTCCAATTAAAATAAATTTTAAAAAATAAGGTATTTACAGTAGTACTCTATAGGGAGTGAAATTGTGCTTTTTTAAAAATTTATTTTTGCTTGTCTGTATTTATTAATTTTCTTAAAAGGTACATGTACTGTTTCTATGATACTATAATAATATTTTAAATCAACTAAATAAAAAATTAAACACAAAAAAAATTTGAAAAAATGCGGGCAACAGAAAAGTGTATAGTAAACAGTTGTTGTTCACACGAAATAGACTAGAAGATGCAAAAAAAAAATTAGAAAGTGAAAAGGCCTATCCTATAGCCAATTATTGCCACAGTACATAGAGAGAAGAAATTATTTTGATTGAAATAAATCAGGCAGGTGGCATTTGAATTGGGGACTGAACGTTGGGAAGAATTGTTACTTATGCAAATGGAAGAGAGAAATGATGGTAAACATATAAAAGACACATTAAGACAAATCAATACAGTTTCCTTAACAATTTATTTTTCCTAGAGATAAATATAAAATTTATCAAAATTATATACCAAAATAGGGATAAAGTTATTATCTGAATAAACAGTATTCAACAGATATTTAATATAAGCCTGCTGTTTCTAAGTTGCTTCAGTTGTGTCCAACTCTTTGTGACCCAATGGACCATAGCCCACCAGACTTTTCCGTCCCTGGGATTCTCCAGGGTTGTCATGCCCTCTTCCAGGGGATCTTCCTGACTCAGGGATCGAAATCACCTCTTGTCTCCTGCATTAGCAGGGACTTCTTTACCACTAGTGCCCAATGTATGCCTACTATGTAGTAAGGAGACAGTAGAGTTTACATTCTAGTGAAAAAATATATTAAACAAATAAATAATTAACAATTATTAAGTACAATGAATGGAAAAAATTAAACAAATAAAAAGATACTAACAGCTCCTTTAGACATGCTACAGGATCACATGATGGAATAACATGTTGGAGGTCCTATTTCAGATAGTTTCATCAGGAAAGTCTCTAATAAGGAAATGATAAGTAAGCTAAAGGTACAGAATGGTTACACATGTGAAGAAAGGAGTAAATACACCTCTGGGGGATGGACTAATAAGCACAAATGCAAAATCTACAGCATGTTTGAGAAATGAAAAGAGGAGGAATAAGACCATATTATAATCAGTAAAAGAAAACTTATGAGTTAAGGTTTAAGCACAAAAGGGCCAAAAATCATGCAGAGCTTTATTTTTGAAAAGAATAATAAGAAATACTTTAAGATTCTAAGTACAAAAACAAAATCAACTACTTTCTGCCTTGGAAAATATCAGTCTGATTGCTGGGTAGATATGAATTTCAGGACTTTTGACTGACCACATGAAGTAAAAGAGACCAGATTAACCCTCCCAACTGACATAATTAAAAAACTAGACAAAATACATGAGACAATGATTTTCAGACATTGGCCATTAGGTATAACAGGATAATGATTCCTGAGAGAGAGAAAGCAAATTAAATGAACCCCATAACTGCCCCTAGTTTACTGCCTTGAGACTGTCTGTATCCATGCCACGGAATACTTGGAGAAAACTAGTCAGAGTCCTAAGAATTCCCTTCTTGAGGAAACAGAGCTGAGGGTTCAGGGAGACCACAGAAAACAGAATTCACAAGGCAGAGTACCATGAAGGAGGATGTTTCAAAATTAAAAAGCAAACTCTGGAGATCTACAGAGAGTTATCAAATTTTTAACCAAGTACTCACCAGCAAATGCATATGAAGCAATTACTCAAGACTGGGAAAAGAAACCCAACATGAGAAGATGGAACAATTTCAGGAACTCAAAGATGGGAACATTTTGTGTTTCCATCAACCAGAGTGGAAAATCTTGTAATCCAAAGAAAACTAGAGAAGACTCAGAAGAGTATTGCCTCAGCAGAGGGCAAAGTAGCCACAGACTGAATGAAGGTGTACCTGGTGCTGCTTAACAAATTCTAATCCAAGTTTCAAAATAATCATGTTACTTCCAAGTAACTAAACTGTATCCCAGAACAAAGCTTAGGATGATCTATAGGAATATGAGACTTCCAGAAACCAAAAAGATGATTTACAAGGTGTAGAATCTAAACAAAATTATCAGGACTGCAAAGAAGCAGAAAGTTGCTGTCTCTAATAAGGAGGAAAATCAGTTGTTAGAAACAGACTAAGAAATGACACAAAATGATATACTTTAACTTTATACACAAGGACATTAAAAGATTTATTCTAACTATATTCCTTATTTCAAGAAGCTAGACAAAAGATTAAGCATGTTGAATAGACATCTGGAAAATAAACAGAGCAGTTAAATCAAACTTCTAGAGATGAAAAATGCACTGAATAGATTTACCAGTATTGGATACCAAAGAAGATACAATTAGTAAATTTGAAGTTCTAATAAAATCTATATAAAATGAAAGGAAAGGAAAAAATTTTAAAATACATAGAGCATCAGTAAACTGTTTAACAACTTCAGTTGGACAACTTTATATATTATTTAGATTCCCAAAGAAGAGGGGAGAAGTATCAGAAAAAATATTTGAAAATTTAATGACTGAATTTTTTTCAAATTTGGTAAAAACAGTAAGTCCACAAATCCATGAAACTCAACACATCCCAAACACAAGAAATAGAAAACAAACATTCTAATCCTAATGGAGAGAAATCTATAGTAGAAAATTTGTAGTAGAGAATCCATAATAAAAAAAAAACTTAAAAACAGAGAAAAATACATATTATATACACAGATATTTAGATATTTAGCAAACTTCTAGTTGGAAACAATGCCACTCAAATGTCTTTGAAAAATGGCGCTCATCCCTGACCGAACATGAGGTCTTATACTCAAGGTGTTTAAAAGCAACCTCCAATTCATCATTGACTGACCTCTGAGCATGGCTTTTCAGCTGTAAATATCTATGTTAAAAGAAAGATATCAAATTACTAAGTTAAACTTACATCTTAAGAAAATAGAAAAAAAGAAGAGCAAACTAAATCCAAAGTAAGTAGAAAAAGGAAATCATAAACATCGTTGGAATCATGGAGTCTTGAACACTGGACTACAAAGGTAAGTACCCCTTTATATTTTAAACATGTAGGTTGTTTCATCGTCTTGAAGTGATATTCTTGCTTTTTAAAATCTATCTGTGAATAATTTTGGAAGCCTTCCATAAAAATTTTAAATAATTATTAGCAGCTGATTTAGTGCATTTATGGAACATGGGCGATTTCAATATATCATCACATTGATTTTTCCATATAACCCTGAAGGAAAGATGCTATCGCTAGTCTAGATGAGGTAGACGAAATGACAAAAGATATAAATAAGTTAGCTACAGTCTCATGACTAATAAATAAGAGATCTACTTTTCAAAATAAGTTTGACACAAGGTATAATATCTGTATTTTTAAAAATTTATTTTAAAATCTATATTTGCAAACAAAACACATCTCTGCTAAACTGTCTCTAGTTGAATAAGCCAGATGAAGGGGAGTCATCACCTTTTCAGTTCTGTCTCCTTTGATTGTCACAATTTCTCTTAAATATTGACCAGGAATGTACTTTTTAACATTTCTCTAATTTCTCCAGTTATCTATAGAACCCTGGACAAAACTGATCTTATGCTTCTTTTGTATCCAGTATTTGGAGATGATTTAGACTAAGCTTCAGTCATTATCATTTAGACTCAAATTTAAAATACCCAGTTCTGGATAATTTCTTCTTCCATGAGAAGGTTTCTAGGCCCTTTCAGTTCTCTAGCCACTGTCAGTTCAGTTCAGTCGCTCAGTTGTGTCCAACTCTTTGCAACCCATGGACTGCAGGACACCAGGCTTCCCTGTCCATCGCCAAATCCCAGAGCTTATTCAAACTAATGTCCATCGAGTCGGTGATGCCATCCAAAAATTTCATCCTCTGTGATCCTCTTCTCCTCCTGCCTTCAATCTTTACCAGCATCAGGGTCTTTTCAAATGAGTCCATTCTTCACATCAGGTGGGCAAAGTATTGGGAGTTTCAGCTTCAGCATCAGCCCTTCCAATGAATATTCAGGATTGATTTCCTTTAGGATTGACTGGTTTGATCTCCTTGCAGTCCAAGGGACTCTCAAGACTCTTCTCCAACACCACAGTTCAAAAGCATCAATTCTTTGACACTCAGCTTTTTTCACAGTCCAACTTTCACATCCATACATGATACTGGAAAAACCATAGCTTTAACTAGACGGGCCTTTGTTGGCAAAGTAATGCCTCTGCTTTTTAGGTCCATGAATCAAGGTAAACTGGAAGTGATCAAACAGGAAATGGAAAGAGTGAACATCAACATTTTAGGAATCAGTAAACTAAAATGGACTGGAATGGGCGAATTTACCTCAGATGACCATTATATCTACTAATGTGGGCAAGAAGAAATGCAGTAGCCCTCATAGCCAACAAGAGTCCAAAATGCAGTACTTAGGTGCAATCTCAAAAATGACAGAATGATTTCTCTTTGTTTCCAAGGCAAACCATTCAATATTACAGTAATCCAAGTCTATGCCCCAACCAGTAATGCTGAAAAAGCTGAAGTTGAACTGTTCTATGAAGACTTACAAGACCTTCTGGAACTTATACCCAAAAGATGTCCTTTTCATTATAGGGGACTGGAATGCAAAAGTAGGAAGGCAAGAGATACCTGGAACAATAGGCAAATTTGGCCTTGGAGTACAAAATGAAACAGGGCAAAGGCTAACAGTTTTGGCAAGAAAACACACTGTTTGCCAACAAAGAGCAAGCACCCTCTTCCAACAACACAAGATGACTCCACACATGGACATCACCAGATGGTCAACACCAAAATCTTATTGATTATATTATTTGCAGCCAAAGATGGAGAAACTCTAAACAGTCAGCAAAAACAAGACCGGGAGCTGACTGTGGCTCAGATCATGAACTCCTTATTGCAAAATTTAGACTGAAATGGAAGAAAGTATGGAAAACCACTAGACCATTCAGATATGACCTAAATCAAAACCCTTATAATTATACAGTGGAAGTGACAAATAGATTAAGGGAATAGATCTGATAGACTGCCTGAAGAACTATGGATAGAAGTTCATGACAGTGTACAGTAGGCGGTGATCAAAACCAACCCCAAGAAAAAGAAATGCAAAAAGGCAAAATGATTGTCTGAGGAGGCCTTACAAATAGCTGAAAAAAGCAGAGAAGCAAAAGGAAAAAGAAAAAAGGAAAGATATACCCATGTGAATGCAGAGTTCCAAACAATAGCAAGGAGAGATAAGAAAGCCTTCCTCAGTGATCAATGCAAAGAAATAGAGGAAAACAATAGAATGGGAAAGGTTAGAGATCTCTTCAAGAAAACTAGAGACACCTAGGGAACATTTCCGGATAAGGCAATGGCACCCCACTCCAGTACTCTTGCCTGGAAAATCCGATGGACCGAGAAGCCTGGTTGGCTGCAGTCCATGGGGTTGCTAAGAGTCAGACACGACTGAGCGACTTCATTTTCACTTTTCACTTTCATGCACTGGATAAGGAAATGGCAACCCACTCCACTTGCCTGGAGAATCCCAGGGACAGGGGAGCCTGGTGGGCTGCCGTCTACAGGGTCGCACAGAGTCGGACACGACTGAAGCGACTTAGAAGCAGCAGCAGCAGGGAACATTTCATGCAAAGATGGGCACAATAAAGGACAGAAATGGTATGGACCTAATAGAAGCAGAGGATATTAAGAAGAGGTGGCAAGAATACACAGAAAGTAAAGTGAAGTCGCTCAGTCGTGTCTGACTCTTTCTGACCCCATGGACTGTAGACTATCAGGCTCCTTCGTCCATGGGATTTTCCAGGCAAGAGTGCTGGAGTGGATTGCTATTTCCTTCTCCAGGGGATCTTCCCTACCCAGGAATCGAGCCTGGGTCTCCTGCATTGCAGGCAGAAACTTTACCGTCTGAGCCACCAGGGAAGCCCACACAGAAGAACCATACAAAAAAGATCTTCATGACCCAGATAATCACGATGGTGTGATCACTCACCTACAAGAAGACATTCTAGAATGCAAAGTCAAGTGGACCTTAGGAAGAAGCATCACTACGAACAAAGCTAGTGGAGGTGATGGAATTCCAGTTGATCAATTTCAAATCCTAAAAGGTGATGGCGTGAAAGTGCTGCATTCAATATGCCAGCAAATTTGGAAAACTCAGCAGTGGCCATAGGACTGGAAAAGGTCAGTTTTCATTCCAATCCCAAAGAAAGACCTTGCCAAAGAATGCTCAAACTAGTCACTGTAACACAACAATAATAGAAGCTCTATTTACACATTTTTGAGGCTTCCCAGGTGGCACTGGAAAAAAAAGGATCTGCTTCACTGACTGCAGTAAAGCCTTTGACTGTGTGGATCACAACAAAATGTGGAAAATTAATAAAGTGATAGGGATACCAGACACCACCTTACCTGACTCCTGAGAAACCTGTATGCAGGACAGAAAGCAACAATTAAAACTGCACATGGAAAAACGAACCGGTTCAAAATTGGGAAGGAGTATGTCAAGGCTGTATATTGTCATCCTGCTTATTTAACTTACATGCATAGTAGTACATCACATGAAATGCTGGGCTGGGGGACTCATAGGCTGGAATAAAGATTACCTGGAGAAGTATCAACAATCTCAGATATGCAGATTAAACCACTTTAATGGCAGATAATGAAGAGGAACTAAAGAGCCTCTTGATGAAGGTGAAAGTGGAAATGTTGGCTCAAAAGTCAACATTCAAACATGAAGATCATGGCATCCAGTCCTATCACTTCATGGCAAATAGATATGGAAAAAGTAGAAACAGTGTCAGATTTCATTTTCCTGGTCTCCAAAATCAACGCAGATAGTGACTGCAACCACAGAATTAAAAGATGCTTGCTCCTTGGAAAAAAATCTATGACAAATCTAGACAGTATATTAAAAACCAGAGACATCACTTTGCCAAGAAAAGTCAGTTTAGTGAAAGTTATGGTTTTTCCAGTAGTCATGTATGAATGTGAGAATTGGATCATAAAGAAAGCTGAGTGCCAAAGAACTGATGCTTTCGAACTGTGGTGCTAGAGAGGACTCTTGAGAGTCCTTTGGTCTGTAAGGCGATTAAACCAGTCAGTTCTAAAGCAAATCAACCCTGAATATTTATTGGAAAGACTGATATCCTTTAGGATGGACTGGTTGAATCTCCTTGCAGTCCAAGGGTCTCTCAAGAGTCTTCTCCAACACCACAGTTCAAAAGCATCAATTCTTCAGTGCTCAGCTTTATAGTCCAACTCTCACATCCATACATGACAACTAGATAAACCATAGTTTCAATAGATGGACCTTTGTTGGCAAAATAATATCTCTGCTTTTTAATACGTATCTAGGTTGGGCATAGCTTTTCTTCCAAGGAACAAGTGTCTTTTAATTTCAAGGCTGCAGTCACCATCTGCAGTGATTTTGGAGCCCAAGAAAATAAAGTCTGTCACTGTTTCCATTGTTCCCCATCCATTTGCCATGAAGCGACAGGACCAGATGCCATGATGTTTGTTTTCAGAATGTTGAGTTTTAAGCCCGTTTTTTCACTATTCTCTTTCACTTTCATCAAGAAGCTCTTTAGTTCTTCTTTGCTTTCTGCCATACGGGTGGTGTCATCTGCATATCTAAGGTTATTGATATTTCTCCTGGCAATCCTGACTCCAGCTTGTGCTTCATTCAGTCTGACATTTCGCATGATGTACTCTGAATAGAAGTTAAATAAGCAGGGTGACAATATATAGCCTTGACATACTCCTTTCCAGATCTGGAACCAGTCTCTTGCTCCAAGTTCAGTTCTAACTGTTGCCTCTTGACCTGCATACAGATTTCTCAGGAGGAAGATCAGGTGGTCTGGTATTCCCAACTCTTTAAGAGTTTTCTGCAGTTTGTTGTGATCCACACAGTCAAAGGGTTTGGCATAGTCAATAAAGCAGAAGTAGATATTTTTCAGGAATTCTCTTGCTTTTTTGATGATCCAATGGATGTTGGCAGTTTGATCTCTGGTTCCTCTATCTTTCATAAATCCAGCTTGAACATCTGGAAGTTCCCAGTTCACATACTGTTGAAGCCTGGCTTGGAGAATTTTGAGCATTACTTTGATAGTGTGTAATGTGCTATTAGTGTAATGAGTGCAATTGTGCGGTAGTTTGAACACTCTTTGGCATTGCCTTTCTTTGGGATTGGAATGAAAACTGACCTTTTCCAGTCTCTTTTAAGATTTGTAAAGAAACAGTTCAGATTTTATTTTTTTCATAAAAATGTCTAAATCAGGATCCTTTTCAATAAAACAAAACAATTTTAAGAAAATAAAATAATTGCAAGGATGTTAGCCTGTAATTTTCTTTCTTGGTGGTATCTTTGTCTGGTTTTAGTATCAGACTGATGGTGGCTTCATAGAATGTCTTTGGGAGTATTCCTTCTTCAATTTTTTGGAAGAGTTTGAAAAGAATTGGTAATTTTTCTTTGTATGTTTGGTAGAATTCACCTTTGGAGCCATCTGGTCCTGGACTTATGTTTGTAGGGGTGTTTATTATTATTATTACAGATTCTATTTTATTTCTAGCAATTGGCCAGTTAAATTTATCTATTTCTTCTTTACTCAGTTTTGGCAAGCTTATGTTTCTAGAAAATTGTCCATTTCTTTTAGGTTATCAAATTTGTTGGCAAATAATTATGCACAGTAATTTCTTAACTTTTTTTGTATTTCTGCAGTATCAATTATGATTTACCTTTCATTTCTTACCTTCCTTTTTTTGGGTCTTCTCTCTTTTCTTCCTTGTGAGCCTGGCCAAAGGTTTGTTAATTTTGTTTACCTTTTCAATGAAGTAACTCGGTTATATTGAGTTTTTCTACTGTTTTTAATCTCTATTTCCTCTGATCTTCATTATCTGCTTCCTTTGGCTAACTTTAGGTTTTGTTTGTTCTTTGTCTAATTCTTCGTAGGTGGTGGGTTGTGTTGTTTAAGATTTTTCTTGTTTCTTAAAGAAGGCCTGTATTGCTATGAACTGCCCTCTAAGAACACCTTTTGCTGTATCCCATAAATTTTGTAAGGTTGTGTTTTGTCATTTGCCTCAAGGTATTTTTTAATTAATTAATTAATGTTTGGCTGCACTGGGTCTTCATTGCTGTGCAGGCTTTTCCCTAGTTGCAGCGGGCCAGAGCTACTCTTCATTGCGGGCATGGGCTTCTCATTGTGGTGGCTTCTCTTGTTGTGGAGCACAGGCTCTAGGGCATGCAGGCTTCAGTACTGAGTCCATATTGAAGCATATGGGCTCAGTAGTTGCAGTTCCTGGCCTCTAGACCACCAGCTCAGTAGTTGTGGCACATGGGCTTAGCTGCTCCATGACATGTGGGATCTTCCTGGACCAGGGATCAAACCTGTGTCTCCTGCATTAACAAGCAGATTCTTTAACACTGAGCCACCAGAGAACCCAACCTCAAGGTATTTTCTAAGTTTCTTCTTTGATTTCATTACTGACCCACTGTTTTTTCAGTAAGAAGAAAATTACAGGCCAGTATCTTTGATGAACATAGATGTAGAAATTCTCAACAAAACCTTAGGAAATCAAATCCAACAACACATAAAAAAGACCATACACGATTACCAAGTTGGAGTCGTCCCACAATTACAAGAATGGTTCAACATACACAAATCAATGTGATATATCAACAAAAGAAAAGATAAAAACCACATGACACAGAAAAAAAAATTGATAAAATTCAACATCAATTCATGACAGAAACCCTTATGAAAGGGTAGAGAGGGAATATATTTCAACATAATACAAAATATTTATGTCAGACTCATAGTTATATAATACTCAATGGTGAAAAGCTAAAATCCTTTATGCTAAAATCTGGAACCAAAAAAGGATACCCACTCTCATCACTTCACTTCAACATAGTATTGGGAGTCCCAGCCACAGCAATCAGAAAAGAAAAAGAAATAAAAGGTATTTGAACTGGTAGGGAAGTAGCAAAATTGTCAATTTACCACTTGATGGTAAGATGACATGATATTATATATAGAAATCACTAAAGACTCCATACAAAAATTATTATAACTAATAAATTCAGAAAAGTAGCAGGATACAAGATTAATATACAGAAATTGGTTCCATTTCTTTACATTAACAATAAAATAAGAGAAAGGGAACATGAAAAAAATCATTATCTTGCAAACCTGCATCAAAAAATGCTTGGGAATAAACCTCACTAAGGAGGTGAAAGACATATCTGAAAACTACAAAACATTAACAGTAGAAATTGAGGATAATTCAAAGAAATGGAAAGATATCCCATGTTCTTGGGTTGGAAGAATCCATACTGTTACAATGGCCATACTATCCAAAGCAATCTACAGATTTAATGTGATCCTTATTAAATTACCCATGATGTTTTTTCACAGAACTAGAATGAATAATCCTAAAACTTATATGGAACTATAGAAGACCCAGAATTGCCAAAGTATCCTGAGGAAAAGAAGAGAGCAGGAGTCATAACTCTCCTAGACTTCAGATAATAATACACAGCTGTAGAAATCAAAGCAGCATGTGACTGTCACAAAAACAGACATGTGGATCAATACAACAGAGTAGACAGCCCAGAAATAAACCCATGCAACTACAGACAGTTAATCTTTGACAAAGGAGGTAAGAATACACAATGGGGAAAGGGCAGTTTCTTCAGCAAGTAGTACTGGGAAACTTAGCTACACAGAAATCAATGAAGTTAAGATTAAGAGCACACCCTTCCAAATTACACAAAAATAAACTCAAAAGGGCCTAAAGACTTAAATATAAGACAAGACACTGTAAAATGTCTAGTAGAGAACACAGGCAAAACATTCTTTGACATAAATTCTACTCAGTATTTTCTTAGGTCAGTCTCCCAAGGCAACAGAAATAAAAGCAAAGATAAACAAATGGGATCTAATCAAACTTGCAAGCTTTTGCACAGCAAAAGAAACCATAAGCAAAATGAAAAGACATCCTATAGACTGGGAGGAAATATTTGCAAATGATACAACTGACAAGGGATTAATTTCCCAAATAGAGAAACAGCTCTTATAATTCAGTAACAAAGAAATAAATAACCCAATTGAAAAATGGGCAGAAGACCTAAATAGACAATTCTCCAAAGAAGACATATGTATGGCCAATAGGTGCATGAAAAGTTTCGCTAACTATTCGAGAAATGCAAATCAAAACTTCTGACCTCACACCAGTCAGAACGGCCACCATTAAAATGTCTACAAATAAATGCTGGAGAGGGTGTGGAGTAAAAGGAACCCTCCTTTGCTACTGGAAGGAATGTAATTTGGTACAGCACTGTGGAAAACAGTATAGAGGGGGCTCCTTAAAAAGCTAAAAATAGAATTACCATATTATCCAACAATATCATTTCTGGGCATATACCCAGATAAAACTATAATTCAAAAGATACATGCACCTCTATATTTGTAGCAGTACTATTTACAATATCCAAGACATGGACATAACCTAAATGTCCACTGACAGAGGAATGGATAAAAAGATATATATTAAATATATATGATGGAATATTACTCAGCCATAAAAAAGAATGAAATAACGCTATCTGCAACAACATGGATGGACATAGATGTTATCACACTAAGCAAAGTCAGTCAGAAAGAGGAAGACAAATACCATATGATATCATTTATATGTAGAATCTAAAATAGGACACAAACATACCTATCTATGAAACAGACTCGTGGACATAGAGAACAGACTTGTGGTTGCCAAGTGGGGTTTGGGGGAGAGGAGGATTAGGAGTTTTGGATTAGTAGATGCAAGCTATTACATATAGGATAGATAAACAACAAGGTCCTACTGTATAGCACAGGAAACTATATTCAATAACCTGTAATAAACTATAGCGGAAAAGAATATGAAAAAGAAATATATATGTTTAACTGTGTCATTTTGCTATACAGCAGAAATTAACAAGTGCAAATCAACTATACCTCAAAAAATTTTTTAAAAATGAAAAGAATTCCATTCATAACAGCATAAAAAGAATAAAATACTTATTTAACAATATAAGCATGAGGCTTATCGAAAGCTACTGTAATTAATTTCATTACATAGAAAACTATTGTAATTACTGAGAAAAAAAAGGATGTTAAATAAGATGGAATATTATTCATCCCTAAAAATAAAAATTCTCCTATTTATGACAACATGAATGAACAGGGAGAATATTACGCTAAGTGAAATAACCAGACACAGAAAAATACTATAAGATCTCACTTAAATGTAGAATCCCAAATTAAAAAAGGCAGAGGGTACTATCATGGTTGCTAGGGGCTGAGGAAGTGGGGGAAATGGAGAGATATTGGTCCAAGTGTACAAATTTCCAGTCACAAGATGAATAAGCTCTGGGGATCTGTACAACACGGTGACTATAGTCTTAATGCTACATTTACTCTTGAAATTTGTTAACAGAATAGATCTTAAATGGTCTCACCATACATATAATAATGTTAACTATGTGAGGTGATCAATGTGTCAATTAGCTTGATCGTGGTAATCATTTGAATATGTGTATGCCTATTAAATCATCAGAGCAGACAACTTAAACAGATACAATTTTTATTCATCAGATTATAGGTCAATAAAGCTGAGGAGAAAGAAAAGCTCACTTCAAGTACACTGGAAAGTTCTCTCGTGCCCTCTAAGTTCACACCTCCAAAAAGTAACCACTATTCTGCTTGCTGTCTGAATGTCATATAAATTAAATTATACAATGATTCTCTTTTTGTGTTGAGATTTATGCATATTCTTGCTTGCTATGACATATATTAGTAGCTCACTTTTTTCATTTCTGTGTACTATTCCATTATATGAATATCATATAATATTCTATTCTTTTTTTTTTAAATTTTATTTTATTTTTAAACTTTACATAACTGTATTAGATTTGCCAAATATCAAAATGAATCCACCACAGGTATACATGTGTTCCCCATCCTGAACCCTCCTCCCTCCTCCCTCCCCATTCCATCCCTCTGGGTCGTCCCAGTGCACCAGCCCCAAGCATCCAGTATCGTGCATCGAACCTGGACTGGCAAATGGACATCTGGGTTAGTGCAAGTTTGGGGCTATTAAGACTAAAGCTCTTATGACATACATATGACAAAAATTGACTAGAAACATTTCATGTTCATGGATTAGAAGAGCCACTATTGTTAAAATGTTAAAATTTTCTCAAAATTGGTCTAAAGATTCAAAACAATCCCTATAAAAATCAAATTAAACTTCCTTTTCCCCAGAAATGGACAGGCTGATCCTAAAACTCATATGAAAATGCAAAGGACTAAGACAAGCTAAAACATTTTTGAAAAAGAAGAATAAATTGGAGGACTAATACAATTCCCAATTTCAAAACTTACGGTAAAGCTTTAGTAGTTGAGACAGTGTGACAAACATAAAAACAGACATGATTTTTCAATAGAACTGAACTGAGATTACAGGGGAAAATAATTTATACTTTTGTCAATTAATTTTTAACAAACGTCTCAAAGCACTCAATGGGGTAAAGGTATTCTTTTCTTTCCATAAATGCAAATGATGAAATTAGTTCCTTATTTCATCACACCATATCCTAATGATCCTCACATCATACATAAAAAATTAACTCAAAGTGGAAAATGTTATGAAAACCACAAGACAGAAGTAAACATAACAGAAAGTCTTCATAACCTTGCCTCAGGCAAAGATTCATTAGCTTTGACATCATATGCATGATTCATAAATAAAAAATTAACCAATTGCATTTCATAAAAATTAAAACCTTTGTAAAAAAAAAAAAAAGTTAGTGTCAAGAAGACACCATTAAGAAAATGAAAAGGCTAAGCATTTCACCAAAGATACATAAATGATTAGTAAGCACATGAAAAGATGGCAACATCATTAAAACCTCAATAAGATACCATTACATGTTGACTAAAGTAGCATAAATTTTAAAAGACTAACCATACCAAGTGTTGTCAAGAATGTACTGCAAATGGAGCTCTCATTCTTTGCTGATGGGAATGTAGAAATGACACAGATCACTTGGGAAACAAGTCTGCCAGTTTCTTAAAATGTTAAACATACACTAGCCATTCCATATGTAGATATCTGGTGGTGGTTTAGTCGCTAAGTCGTGTCTGACTCTTGGGCGACCCCATGGACTGTAGCCTGCCAGGCTCTTTGGTCCATGGGATTCTCCAGGCAAGAATATGGAGTTGGTGTCATTTCCTTCTCCACAGAATCTTCCCAACCCAGGACTCAAACCCGGGTCTCCTGCATTGCAGTCAGATTCTTCACAAACTGAGCTATGAGGGAAGCCCTGTAGATATTTACCCAACAGAAATGAAAACATATATTCAAACAAGATTTCAACATCAATGTTCATAGTAGCTTCATTTTGGAATAGCCCAAACTGGAAAAAAAAACCCAACTGTCCATCAACAGATGAATAAATTTTGCTATATTCATACAATGGAAAACTACTCAGCAATAAAAAAAATGGATTTACTGAACACACAATAAACAACAAAGATGAATCTCAAAGTAATTATGCTGAGTGAAAAAAAAAAAAAAACAAAAATGGGAAAACATACTGTATAATGCCACTTACAGACTAATCGATAGTAACAGAAATCACATCAACGGTTGCCTTGGGATGGGAGTAAGTCATGTGAAATGACCAGAAGAATGGATTTACAAAGGTGGCCAAGAAACTACAGGAGACAATGAGTAAGTTCATTATTTTTAAAATATGCCAAAACTTACCAAAGTGCACATTTTAGGTAAGTTCAGTTTGTTATATGTTGATTATACATTAATAAAGTTGTTTTTGAAAAATCTCAGAACAAAGAGAAAAAAGTAGTGTTTTGTGGCTTTTACAATTCTCCAGGCAAGAAGCAGTGTTTGCTTAGACTGGGATGGAACCATTAGAGATGAAAACGTAAGTAAATAATATTAAGGTTTCTTAGAATGCAGAAATGACAATACTTTGTTGGTGAAATGTATATTGAGAGATAAAGAAAAGGAAGAAATCAAGGACAACTTTTATTTTGGCTTAAGCAACTGAGTGAATAGTGGTGCTATCTATTAATATGAAGACTTGGATAGGATTGCAAAGTCAAGGTTTCTCATCACAATTAACAAGAAATAATTCAAACTGGTTTGACAATTTCAATGGGGTAAAAAAAAAAAAGAACTAGGGTTTATATACAGACATCTAGAAAATAAAAATAGGGCACTGATCAACTACCAGATATGAAAAAGAAGTTAATACGATATGACACAGTAAAGGAAACTAGTAATTCATGGAAATTATAAAACAGGTGCAAAACACCTTGGCCCCAAATTTTTTTAAATAAATTAGTTAAAGGTCAATTCGACAATAATTATTTAAAAGTGATTTAATGAAATACTATATTTTATTGATAGTGTTTTTATTCTAGCAGTAATATTTAGGTCTGTTTACATCTCTAACTAAAAATAGTTGTGTCTGTTAAAAGCAAATTAATAATTTAAGAAACAAATGCTACAGGTTCTTTATTACCTTCAACATCTTTGCTTACCTGTTTAATCTTTTAAATAATGGTCCAGATTGTGATGTTTCATATGATGGATTGAAATTATCTTGATTTTCATTTAATTTAGAAACCAAGGAATGAGAATAATTAACATTATTGAGCTGAAAAAGAAAGGAAGAGCTGCCAAAATGGTAATGTACAGATACACAATTTAAATTATTTATCATAAAATGCCATTTAAGTGAATACACATATATTAAAAAAATGTATTATTTTAATCTAAAAGAAAATAATTGCACCCTAATTGAAAATAAAATAGTTTCTAACAATGAAAGCATATCAGTATTTGAGTGATTATTAAAATAATACGGTTGATACTATGGTGAGCTAAGTATTTTACACTGGTTAAAAAATACTCAGAACACCAGGATCTGAGTAAATAAAAGTTAAATTTCTCTCATAGAAATCACATAATCTCTTCAAGAAAACAGCTGTACCTAACTCAATTTTTCCATCTACCTTGTAAAATTTTAGACTGCTACTTTAATATTTCTGAATATCAATATCATTGAGTGCAAAATGCAGAAAGGATTGGAAGACTATTGAGAAAAGCAATTGAAATAATCCATTTATTAATGTGGAAAGATATTTTATTGGCTCAACATTAATCTATCCAGCAATAATAATTTACATCTGCAGTATATATTTATATGTAAGCCATGAAACATAGAGATAAGTTCCAAAGAAAATCAATGACAGAAATAGAAAAAGAGAGGGAGACAAAAAGAGATACTGAAAGGCTTCAAAAAAATATAAAGGTTTAAAGTAAGGGAAAGTTGAAAATAAAGTCTTATAATACATCTTAGTGTCAGAGAGACAGTGGTAGAAGCACAGAGACAAATTCATTCCTCAGAGTGAGTAACACACAAACAAATCAAAAGAGAAGGGAGTATTATATATTGGCTCAAATATTAACTTCTCTAGGGCAGTGAGAAGTGAGTCCCAGACCAAATTTTTTTCTTTCTTTTTTTCAATTAATTTTCCTTTGTATCTTATAATTTCATTTCAGTTCTCACTTTTCTTCAAATCCCTCCAAATAAACTATTAAATACTTCACTAAAACTTCACAACATGACAATATGCTTTCAGTTCAGTTCAGTTCAGTTGCTCAGTCGTGTCCAACTCTTTGCGACCCCATGAATCACAGCACGCCAGGCCTTCCTGTCCATCACCAACTCCCGGAGTTCACTCAAACTCACGTCCATCGAGTCGGTGATGCCATCCAGCCATTTCATCCTCTGCCGTCCCCTTCTCCTCCTGCCCCCAATCCCTCCCAGCATCAGAGTCTTTTCCAATGAGTCAACTCTTCGCACGAGGTGCCCAAAGTACTGAAGTTTCAGCTTTAGCATCATTCTTTCCAAAGAACACCCAGGACTGATCAATATGCCTTGGACAGGTATAAAAGACTCTTGTTGCTGTCTTCTGCTCTATTAAGTATTGCATTATTTACCCTTCTGCAGATAATCACTAATCTATAATCTTAGTAGGAGATTATTTAAATAGATTACAGGGCATTTCATTCTCTAGCCTATAAATTATTTAAAAGAATAAGAATGAGTTTTAAGCAGATCTAGGATGCAAGTTTTAGTCTTATAAATACAAAATGAAAGATAATGGAATATTTTTCACTGCATCCTTCAAAAATTATTGGGTTCTTAAATTAATAAGGCTAACATATATCATTGAAACATAATATCAGTACTTCAATCTTTCTTTTCTGAAAAACAGAAAACATACTTTAATAAAAGTGAATCATGGCGTATATTATATAGCTATAAAATACCATAACTATAACTAATAAATTTATAATTGTAAATTAATTTATAAATAATAAATATGGCATAAACCACTGCATGCTAAAATTGAGAGGAATTCAAAATAAATATTCCTGCTAATAAGACACAGCATTTATATAACCATTTTCCTCACTATCATTATATATTATTACAATAATCCCTGATGGCTCAGCAGGTAAACAATCTGCCAGGAATGCAGGAGACACAAGAGACACAGGTTCAGTCTCTAGTCAGGAAGATCTCCTAGAGGATGAAATGGCAACCCACTCCAGTATTCTTGCCTGGAAAATACTATGGGCAGAGAAGGCTGGTGGGCTACAGTCCATGGGGTCACAAAAAGTCAGACACAAATGAGTGACTAAGCACAAGCACACACACAGTAATCTTTAATAATTTCATTTTTTAAATCTATGTAAATTTAATAAAAAATCACTTCTTGGCATTTTCTATGGAAGATATATTTCAGAACTTTAAATTTTGAATTTTTAGTATTAACCTTAGTGCATAAATAATTAAACATTTTAGCATTACACATCTCTACATATTTGTGTAATTATAATTGAAATGCATATACCCAGTTGGCATCTGTCAAATCATGAAAAGAATCAAGTCATCACAATTCATACTTAATATAGGCTACTGTGATATCACTGAAGTTATATATTGCTATTCACAGGACCTTTTCTATAACACATCTACTGGGCCACCATGACATCACCAACTATTCATTTACTGTGATTACAGTCATCATACTATTATGTAACACACTGAACGATTTTCAGTTTCACTATCAATTTTACTAAAAAATGATTTTTTCAAAGATTTTTAAACAAGATTTCAGTTTTTGAATTCATAATTTTCTACAGTGCAGAAAATTAAGTTTTTGCCCTAAGAGGAACTTTATACCTAATTTATATCCTATTGTGACTATATCTACAGCAAGTTACAACTAATATTTTAAAATCTATAAATAAGAAAAGAACATATCATAAAATATAATGGTATCAAAATGCTAAGAACCTTCGATTCAAAGACACTTATTCATCCTGCCTCTTTTTATATGCAACTTTCTGAAGACTAGGTACTATTCTGGGAATGAAATTTTGTTTTGTAGTATTTCCAATGGAAGATACTTCTGCTGAAAAAGATAGTGGAGTGAAAATGCAGTTTTCTGTTCTGTTGAACTGAGGTTAAAACATTCTATATGAGCCCATGACTTGTGATAACTACAGGAAAGACACAATCATTTCATTTGCCAAAATGTATAAACGAGAGATGAGAAAAGTGAAAAATAGAAGCACAAAAGGTCATGAGCTGCAGAAAAAGTTCCAAGGAAAGAAAGGCAAGTCAATCAGCAATTGACAAGACTTATTAAGACCACAGAGTTTATCAGCTAAGATTATACTGAAGAGCTCCTTTTCACTGGACTTTATCACTCTTGGTCCTCTACACCCTCAAGTCCCATTCTACTACATGACATCTCCTAAAAATGGAAAGCCTCAGTTTCATTAATACACAGGACAGCTGATGAGATTTTCAAGAGATTTTAGTATCACTGTTTTTACCTTTCTGTAGTTTAACTTTAGCAATTTAAAGAAAAGAAAGGATAAACATTACCATAGCCTTAGATCTTAATATTTCAAACTTTAATCACAATCTGTTCATTTTCTAATTGAATAGAATTTTATTTGCTAAAAGTACCTCTAAGAGGGAAGTTTACAGTGATATAAGTTTATATCATGAAACAAGGAAAATCTCAAATGAACAATCTAATCTTATACCTAAAGCAACTAGAGAGATAAGAATAAACAAAACCCAAAATTAGTAGAAGGAAAGAATTCATAAGTCTCAGAAGTAGATACTAAAAAACAACAGGAAGTCAAAAAATTAAAAGTTAGTTCTTTGAAAAGATAAACAAAATTGATAAACCTTTACTCAGAATCAACAAGGAAAAAAGGGAAAGGGTCCAAATCAATAAAGTGAAAGTGTTAGTCACTCAGCTGTGTTTGACTCTTTGTGACCTCATGGACTGTTGCTCATCAGACTACTCTGTCCATAGAATTCTCCAGGCAAGTATACTGGAGTGGGTAGCCACTCCCTTCTCCAGGGGATCTTCCTGATCCAGGAATCAAACCAGGGTCTGCAGGCAGATTCTTTACTGTTTGAGCCACCAGGGAAGCCTCAAATCAATAAAATTATCAATGAAAAAGAAGTTACAACCAACACCACAGAAATACAAAGGACCACAAGAGACTGCTGGGTTTTCCTGGTGGCTCAGACGGTAAAGAATTTGCCTACAAAGCAGGAGACCCAGGTTTATAAATCCTTAAAAGGTACAATCTCTCAAGAATGAACAAGGAAGAAATAGGAAATATGACAGACCAATTGTAAGTACTGAAATTAAACCTGTAACTTTAAAACTTTCAACAAACAAAAGTCCAGGACCAGAAGACTTAACATATAAATTTTACCAAACATTTGGAGAAAAGTTAACAACTATCCTTCTGAAACTATTTCAAAAACTGCAGAGAAAGGTACACTTCCAAACTCATGGTATGAAGCCACCATCACCCTAATACAGAAAACAGACAAAGGTACTCCCCAAAATAAAATCACAGGCCAATATCACTGATGAAAAATCCTCAACAGAATATTAGCAAACTGAATCCAACAATTCATTAAAAGGATCATATACCAGTAGTCATGTATGTATGTGAGAGCTGGACCATAAAGAAGGTTGAGTGCTGAAGAACTGATGCTTTTGAATTGTGGTCCTGGAGAAGACTCTTGAGAGTCCCTTGGACTGCAAGATCAAAACAGGGAATGAACCCTGACTATTTATTGGAAGGACTGATGCTAAAGCCAAACATTCAATACTTCAGCCACCTGATGCAAAGAACTGACTGAAAGACCCTGATGCTGGGGAAGATTGAATGCAGGGGGAGAAGGGGGCGACAGAGGATGAGATGGTTGGATGGCATCACAGTCTCAGTGGACATGAGTTTGAGCAAACTCTGGGAGATAGTGAAGGACAGGGAAGCGTGGCATGCTGCAATTCATGGGATGCAGAGTAAAATGCGACTTAGCGACTGAAAAACAAATGCCATGATCAAGTGGTATTTATCCCAGGGATACAAAGATTTTTCAATATCCACAAATTAATCAGTGTAATATATACCACATTCACAAACTGAAGAATAAAAGTCATATGACCATATCAATAAATGTAGAAAAAGCTTTTGATAAAATTTAACATCCATTTATGATAAAAACTCTCCAGAAAGTGGGAATAGAGGGAACATATCTCAACATAATACAGGCCATTTATGACAAACCCACAGTAAACATCATACTCAACACATTTCCTCTAAGATCAGGTACAAGACAAGGATGTCCACACTTGCCACTTTTACTCGGTGCAGTTTTGGAAGTTCTGGCCATGGCAGTCAAAAAAGAAAGAGAAATTTAAAAAAAAAAAATTCAAATTGGAAAAGAGGTAAAACTGTCACTATTTGCAGATGACATAACACTATATTTGCTTCCCTGGTGGCTCAGCTGGTAAAAAACTTGCCCACAATGTGGGAGACCTGGGTTTGATCCCTGGGTTGGGAAAATCCCCCGGAGAAGGGAACAGCTACCCACTCCAGTATTCTGCCAGAATTCCATGGACTATATAGTCCATGGGGTCACAAAGAGTCAGACATGACTGAGAGACTTTCATACATAGAAAACCCTAAAGATGCTACCAGAAAACTTCTAGAGCACATCAGTGAATGTGGTAAAGTTGCAGGATACAAAATTAACATACAGAAATCTATTGCATTTCCATACATTCACAATGGAAGATCAGAAAGAGAAATTAAGGAAACAATTTCACTTACCATCACATCAAAGATGAAAATATCTAGAAAGAGACCTGTTTAAGGAGTCAAAAGACCTATACTCTGAAAATGGTAAGACACTGATGAAAGAAACTGAAGATGACACAAACAGGTGGAAAGATATACCATGTTCCTGAACCGGAAGAATTAATGTTGTTAAAATGACTCCCTACCCAAGGCAATTTACAGATTCACTTTGGAGTATGGTATGAAGGTTCCTTAAAAACTAAAAATAGAGCTATCATATGCTCCTGCAATCCTACTCCTGGGGATATATCTGAAGAAAACCATAATTTGAAAAGATACAACCTAAATGTCCATGAACAGATAAATGGATAAAGAATATGTGGTATATATATATTTACTCAGTTATAAAAAACAACAAAATAATGCCATTTGCAGCAACATGGATAGACCTAGAGATAACCATACTAAGAAAAGTAACACAGACAGAGAAAGACAAATATCATAGGATATCACTTATAAGTGGAATCTAAAAAAATAGATACAAATGAACTTATCTACAAAACAGAAATAGACCCACAGACATAGAAAACAAACTTACAGTTACCAACGTTGAAAGTGGGGAGGGATAAACTAGGAAGTTGGGATTAACATATACACATATGCTTCCCAAGTGGCTCAGTGGTAAACAATCTAGCTGCTAATGCAGGAGCCACAGGAAACGTGGGTTCAATCCCTGGGTCAGAAAGATCCCCTGGAGGAGGAAATGGCAACTCATTCCAGTATTCTTGCCTGGAAAATTCCATGGACAGAGGAGCCTGGTGGGCTACAGTCCATGTGGGTCACAAAGAATCAGATGGACATGACTGCATGACTGAGCACCCATGCACTACTATATACAAAGTGAATAACCAATAAGAACCTACTGGATAGCCCAGAGGACTATACTCAATACTTTGTAACAACTTGAACTTCCTTGGTGGTCCAGGGGTTAAGAATCCACCTTGCAATGTAGAAGATATGGGTCTGATCCCTGGTCTAGGAACTAAGGTCACATAAGCTGTAGAGCAACTAACCCTGCATGCTGCTACTACTGAGTGCATGTGCTCCAGAGCCCATAGGAAGAACACACATGCCACAACTAGAGAGTCCATGGCCTCAGCAAAAGTTCCCACATGACTTGTGTGCTACAAGTTAAGAGCTGATGCTTCCAAATAAATATATAAATGAATACTTTAAAATATATATTTTGTAATAACCTATAAAGAAAAACATTGGAGAAGGCAATGGCAACCCACTCCAGTGTTCTTGCCTGGAGAATCCCAGGGACAGGAGCCTGGTCAGGGCTGCCATCTATGGGGTTGCACAGAGTCGGACACAACTGACGCGACTTAGCAGCAGCAGCAGCATAAAGAAAAACATTAAAAAAACTAATGCCATCACTTCATGCCAAATAGATGGGAAAAAATAGGAAACAGTGACGGACTTCCTTTTCTTGAGCTCTAA
Source organism: Bubalus bubalis (assembly GCF_019923935.1). Taxonomy (NCBI): domain Eukaryota; kingdom Metazoa; phylum Chordata; class Mammalia; order Artiodactyla; family Bovidae; genus Bubalus; species Bubalus bubalis. The sequence goes on along the minus strand of NC_059160.1, from coordinate 78,817,152 downwards.
AATCACCGTAGACAGTGACTGCAGCCATGAAATTAAAAGATGCTTGGTTGGATGGCACTACTGACACAAGGGACAAGAGTTTGAGCAAATTCTGGGAGATAGTGAAAGACAGGGAAGCCTGGTGTGCTGCGGTCCACGGGATCACCAAGAGTTGGAGACGACTGAGCTACTGAACAACAATAATAAAGGAAACAAATTTAAATATATATATAATTAAGCCACTATGCTGTATACCTGAAACTAACACAACATTGTAAATCAACTATACTTCAATTTAAAAATAAGTAAATAAAATTTTTAAAAATTAAAAATTGCTAAAAAATAATCATTTGCAATACTTTGAAAAATAATCCTAGGATCAACAAGACTATCGAAAATCATAGTTTCATATGAAATCAAATAATCTGATCACTGTGTGAAGAGATGAATTACTCAATGATCACATGAACTAAAATCAGGCATCTTCAAATGAACTATCCTTTACAGCTTGTCAGTAACAAGCAGAAGCAAATATTACGCACACATAGGCCTCATCGACATTATCAGAACTCCAAAATGTTTCTCGTAAGCAATTGGTTAAAATATTCTTAAGGTGTAGGTTCCTTATATTAAAAACTTTTAAAAGAATAATTATAAATACTAAGTTTTTCCAGTGTTTGAAAAATGTATATCATTTGTTGGCATATCACAACTATCAAAATAATAAAATTTAATTAAAAAAAACCTCACCTGAACTGGATCAAGTTCTTCCTTGGTGTCTAGTCTTCGATAGTATACACTAACAAAAATAAAATTTTAAGGTTAAAAATATAGATGGCAATAAAATTGACCATCTTTATATATCTATTTAAAATTCATACTGTTATATACAAATACGAAAACATATGGAAACATATGGAACTCTAAGTAACTCTATTCATTCCAGATCATAATATTATTGAGTTTTCTAAAAATTATATTGTTATAAGAGAGATATTTTATGATAAAGTTAAACTATGTGTACAAAATCTTAGTAGGGACATTTGGTGATTTGATAAATGTCTTAATAGTTTAATGATATTATAGCAGCTGAACAAACAAAAACTGGAGCTATTATAGAAGAATAATTCCTCTGTATATCTTCTAGTGAGTAAAACAGTAAAACAATAATGACCATTTAAATACTATATAATAATATATGTTATAATATATATTATATATTAATGTAATATACATCAGATAGATACATTAATATAACCTAGCTAAAACCTACTTGTTTTCTGTATCATCAATGCAGAGTTTAGATGGTACACAGTTAGGTGACATTGGAAGTTCTATATCATGCTTTCTTAGGGGCATTTTTATGTCTTTATTCATATTCACATGCATTGGTTTTCTCACAGTTTCTAGAATGGAAAAAATATAATTTATAAAAAATTATAAGAAAAATAAAATCTTTTTAAAGCATCATTTGATATACTATGTTCATTAAATAAATGCACATTTTAGAAATTTACCGAAACCACCTGTATTCTATATATGCTAGAAGTCATTACAATACTATCTCAGATATTTTGAATCATTCTTTTTACTTTATCATCTCATATACTCCTCTTGAAAGGGGTTCTATTAAATCCCTTCTACTTTTTTCTTCCTCTAATACTTCCTTGAAACCCAGACCATATCAGATATTGTCTTACACATTCTCATAGCACTATATAGGTTCTCTGTTATAACACTTACCATCCTTTCTTGTTCGTGATTAACTCTATTTCCCTCACTAGATTTTTTAAATTTATAGAAGCAGAATATTTGTGTGTCTTTATAGAAAAAGTCTCTGTTTCATCTGTTCAGTATTTGTAACAACTTTTCTTTTCTGGGAAATGTTTTTTACACATGCATCACCTATATAGTTCTAGTGGAGACTTTCCACCATCTTATAAAACCCTGCCTTTCGGTAAAAATAATTGGTGAAGGGGTAGACATCTAACCCAAGAAGAATTAAGAACTGTTCCCTCTGTTTAGGAGTAATTGTTCCAGTGCTAAGACCTGGGGTAAGGCAACGCTCCTTCAATGGAATTTTCAAAAGTTCAGGACCAGGTGAAACATCTCTCAGTATTTCTCTAATGGCAAAAGTAGAAGAGATGAGCAATGTTGGTTTTTTAAGGTAATGTTTTAAACCCCAATGATGAAGGCAGTCTGAGAGAATGAAGCTAATATCTGAAGTGAGAAAGAATCTTGATTGAATTCAAAGCCTCTGATTCAAGCAGTTTCTGAAGCCCAGCTGCACCACTGCCCTTCCTTTTAGTTAAGTACCTTGGTCCTTTCAAGGCTGCTGTAACTGGATGCCATAGACTGGGTGGATTATGAACAACAGAAGTTTATTTCTCAGTCTGGAGGCTGGGATGTCCAAGATCAAGGTGCTGGCAAATTTGGTGTCTGGTGAGGGCCTGCTTCCTGTTTCTCAGACAACCATCTTCTCTCCCTGTGCTCTCAGATGGTAATGGGAGAAAGAGCTCTCTGGGGTTTCGTTGTTGTTGTTGTTCAGTCACTAAGCTGTGTTCAACTCTTTGCAACCCCATGGATTGCAGCATGCCAAGCTTCTCTGTCCTTCACTATCTCAGACTTTGCTCAGATTCATGTCCATTGAGTCAGTGATGCTATCTAACCATCTCATCCTCTGCTGCCTTTTTCTCCTTTTGCCCTCAGTCTTTCCCAGCATCAGTGTCTTTTCCAATGACTTGGTTCTTCACAAAGTATTGGAGCTTCAGCTTCAACATCAGTCCTTCCAATGAATATTCAGGGTTGATTTCCTTTCAGATCAGATCAGTCCCTCAGTTGTGTCCGACTCTTTGCGACCCCATGAATCGATTTCCTTTAGGGTTGACTTATTTGAATGTATCAATTCTCTCCCACGCCGCACTCTTTACATCCAGCTCTCACATCAGCATATGACTACTGAAAAAACCATAGCTTTGACTATATACATACCTTTGTCAGTAAAGTGACACCTCTGCTTTTTAATATGCTGTCTAGGCTTCTCATAGTTTTCCTTCCAAGGAGCAAGTGTCTTTTAATTTCATGGCTGCAGTCACTGTCCACAGTGATTTCGGAGCCCAAGAAAAGAAAATCTGTCGCTGCATCTACTTTCTGCCCTTCTATTCACCATGAAGTGACGAAACTGGATGCCATGATCTTCATTTTTTGAATGTTGAGGTTTAAGCCAGCTTTTACACTCTCCTCTTTCACCCTCATCAAAAGAATCTTTAGTTCCTCCTCACTTTTTACCATTAGAGTGGTATCATCTGCATATCTGAGTTGTTGATATTTCTTTAATAAGGGTACAATTGTATTCATGAGAGTTCCACCCTTATGACCTAATTGCCTCCTAAAAGTCCCTCCTAAACCATTACATTACAAGTTGGAATTTCAATACATCAATTTGGACGGGGGAACACAAACATTCAGTTCATAACATTATTTGAATGTCAGTTGAGCCTTACTTATAAAGTCTTGTTTTAAAGGACAGTAAAAATACCTCTATCCTCTACCCTTCTAAACTCCCACCTGGGGCTCCTGTGACAAAAGATGGACTAACAAGAGGAAAGTATACAAACTTATTTAATATAAGTTTTACATAGAAAACTTCATAAGAAAATGAAGACCCAAAGAAGTGTTTAAACCTGAGTATTTTTACGTTAGGTTTGATGAAGAATGGAAAAGTTATGGAGAATGTGATAGGACAAAAAAGGAGTATGAGCACAGTGTGTAGTAAATTGGGGAAAACAGCAGTCCTGTTCATTTAGATTCCTCTCAGTGTCCCTCTGTCTTTGAGATAAAGATGTTCCCTGGTTGAGGAACTAAGATCCTGTATGCTGCACATGGTCCAATTAAAAAAAAAAGTAAAAACTGTTTGACTCAAAATTATAGAACTCTTAAAAGAAAATATAGCAAACATAAAGGGTAAGCTCTTTGTTCTCCATTTTGGTAATTTTTTGCATTTGACATCAAAACAAAGGCAAATGAAGCAAAAATAAACAACTAAGACTACATTAAACTAAAAAGCTACTGCATAACAGAAGAAACCATTAACAAAATGAAAAGACAACCTAAGGAATGGGAGAAAGTATTTGTAAATCACATATTTGATAAGGGGTTAATATCCACAATATACAAAGAATTCACATAACTCATTAGCAAAAAAAAACTAATTTAAATATGGGCGGAGGACTTGAATAGATATTTTTCTAAAAATGACATACAAATGGCAAGGGGTACTCAATATTAGTAATCATCAGGAAAATGCAAAGCAAAACTACAATAACACATCTTCTCAAACCTGTCAGAAGGAATTATCAAAAAGAAAGAGATAACAAGTGACGACAAGAATGTGGAGAAAAGGAAACACCTGTGCACTGCTGGTGGAAATGCAAATTGGTTCAGCCACTATGGAGAACAGAATGGAGGTTCCTCAAAAAATTAGAAGACTAACACAAGATTCAGCAATACCCCTTCTGGGTATATATCCAAAAGAAATGAAAAAGGATCCTGAAGACAAATCTGCACTCTCATGTTCACTGAAGTATTATTCACAATAACCAAGATATGGAAACAACCTAAGTGTCTGTCAACGGATGAACAGATGTGGTGTATACATAAAATAGTCTTCAGCCTTGAGAAAGAAGAAAATCCTGCCAATTATGACAACATGGATGGACCCTGAAAATATTACGCTAAGTGAAATAAGCCAGACAGAAAAAGACAAATACGGCATGGTATCACTTACATGTGGAACCTTGAAAAAACAAAAAAGTCGAACTCATAGAAACACAGAGTAGAAAGTGGTTTCCAGGGGCTGAGGATGAGAGAGAAGGGGAAATAGGCAGAGGCTGGCAAAAGGGCACAAAGTTTGAGCTGTATGATGATTAAGATCTGAAGATCTAATGTAAAATGTGAGTATAGTTGATAATATTATATAAGTGAAGAAAGTAAAATCAGATTTACAACAAAAAATTTTATTCCTAAAGTCCATGAATTATGTATTTACTTTTACTACAGTAAAAGTTTTTACTTTCGTAAACTGCTCTGTGGAGGGAGAAACAAAAAATGACAGAGAAAAGAAAAGAGGGGATACTAAGAATACTATAATCAATTTCTATCTATCATTTATGAACTCTTTTAAGCTCTCATTTTAGCACTTGTTTTAAAAATTAAGTATCAGACAAAGGTCCCTTGAGATAGAAAAAAGAGTAGTCTGATTAAACTTTTTTATTAAAGAATCAAAGTGCAAGCCAAAATGAACTTTATTTTGAAGTATTAAGACTACTACAATTAACATCCCAAGAATGCCTGAGAAATTATTTATGTTGTGAGATAGGAAACTAATCATTGAGACAAAAATCTTTTCAGCTCTTCCTTTTTAAATAGATTTTCTAAATAGTATAAGATAATAAACACATTTATTTCCTGCTCTTTAGCTGAACTTTGGTAACTAACTGCCAAGACAGAATAATGTAATAACTGAAACAGCTGCACTGTAATAAGTCTAACCATGCCTTATAAAATTAATTTTATATAACATTTATATAAACTAAAAATAAAAATAAATGGATTAAGGAATAAGAGATTTTAAGCAAAAATTAACAAATCTTCTTATTTAAGCAGGCAACTAAGTTTTAAAAGTTTCCTTTCCACATCCTTTGAGTTCTAAAATTACACTTATTAGAAAATTAAATCTTATAATCACATTGAAATTTAAAAAATGGTATTAGAAAAATTTACTCACCAGATATTTTCTTCTGGCAAGATATCTGATTTACCATATACAGGTTAAGGAGGTCTAAACTGACAGTAGAATTTTTGACAGGGGATAAAACTCCCAGTAATTTCATTTTTGATTTTAACCTTTTCTTTTCAAAATATTCCTAAAATAATTAGAAATAGAAAGTTATTGCAGCAACTATATGGTTTCAGGCAGAATCATAAATAATAAAAACCAATAATGCAATCAAATAAACGACAATATTTTTATATTCTTATGGCACACTATATGTTTACAAATGAATTAAAGTCAACCATGAAACTAGCAGTTTGCCTAAAGAGTCTAAATTTCACAGCCTCCTATACTACTGGTGGTAGAAATGTGAGATAATTCTCATCTGATAGCTTCTATTTCCATTGAAATATGAGACAAGGTCATCTAATTAATATCAAGGTAAAAAGAACAGGGTTGGGGAAGAGAGGCTTGAGGAGACAAAGGACGGTATGAAATTTTCAAAGAGTAAGAAAGTGACATGACTAGAGATCAATCCTTTAGAAAAGTGCCGTGAGTCTTTTCTTATAAATGTTCAAAAGAATGATCCAAATACTTTTAAGATTATTTTTTTAAAAATAGTCTGGGGACAGACTACATTCATAGATTATTTATTATCAAGTGCCTATGTTACACACAATTCTAGGAATAGGAGATACAGAATGATTAAAAGTGGTAAGATCCCTTTTTTATGAACATATATTAATGGAGTGGGAGAAGAGAACAGAATCAATAAATTTATAAGAAAATACCAGACTTTGGAGAAGGTGTGGAGAAAAGGGAACCCTCTTACACTGTTGATGGGAATGCAAACTAGTACAGCCACTATGGAGAACAGTGTGGAGATTCCTTAAAAAACTGGAAATAGAACTGCCTTATGATCCAGCAATCCCACTGCTGGGCATACACACTGAGGAAACCAGAAGGGAAAGAGACACGTGTACCCCAATGTTCATCGCAGCACTGTTTATAATAGCCAGGACATGGAAGCAACCTAGATGTCCATCAACAGATGAACGGATAAGAAAGCTGTGGTACATATACACAATGGAGTATTACTCAGCCATCAAAAAGAATACATTTGAATCAGTTCTAATGAGGTGGATGAAACTGGAGCCTATTATACAGAGTGAAGTAAGCCAGAAAGAAAAACACCAATACAGTATACTAACGCATATATATGGAATTTAGAAAGATGGTAACAATAACCCTGTGTACGAGACAGCAAAACAGACACTGATGTATAGAACAGTCTTATGGACTCTGTGGGAGAGGGAGAGGGTGGGAAGATTTGGGAGAATGGCATTGAAACATGTAAAATATCATGTATGAAACGAGCTGCCAGTCCAGGTTCGATGCACGATACTGGATGCTTGGGGCTGGTGCACTGGGACGACCCAGAGGGATGGAATGGGGAGGGAGGAGGGAGGAGGGTTCAGGATGGGGAACACATGTATACCTGTGGCAGATTCATTTTGATATTTGGCAAAACTAATACAATTATGTAAAGTTTAAAAATAAAATAAAATTAAAAAAAAAAATACCAGACTTTGAAAAAAGTGATAAAAGGGAATACTGAAGAATGAGTAACTGGAGGGTGGGGTGCTATTTAGATGTAGTGATCAGAGAAAGTCAATCTAACAGATACTTTAGCTGAGACCTAAATATTGACAAGCCAGACACAAAATATCTCAAGGGAGACTATTCCAGAGAAAGGGAAGAAGAGTGGCAGAAAGAAGGTCATTGTGGTTGAAATACAATGAAAAAAAGGGCGAGCAGTAAAAACATAAAGTCAGAGAAGCAGGCAGGATGCAGATCCTTTAGGTAGTTTTAGGCTATGGTTGCATGCGTGCTGCTCAGTCATGTCTGACTCTTGTGACCCCATGTGTGGCCTACCTGGCTCCTCTGTCCATGGAAGGACAAGAAAAGATTTCTCAGGTAAGAATAATGGAGTGAGTTGCCATTTCTTACTCCAGGGGATCTTCCCATCCCAGGGATTGAATCCACATCTTCTGCATTGGCAGGCGGATTCTTTACCACTACACCACCTGGGATTGTCAAGCTATGGTTAAATCAGATTTATTCTAAAAGCAATGAAAAGCAATTGAGGTTTTTAAGGAGACGATAAATTCTGGCTTGTGTTTTTCAAAAAAAAATCATGCTAACAATTGTGTGAAGAACAGAATACAAAAGAATAAAAGAAAGAGCAAAAAATTTTTTGATAAACTCAATGGCATTAAAAGTGAGAACTTTCTTTCAAAGATATCATTAAGAAAGTAAAAGTAAAAGCTACTGAGTACACATATAACTGACAAAGAATTCCTAGATATATAAAAACACAGTAAGAAAAAGACAAACAACCCAAATAAAAAATGAAAGAAATACTTGGAAATGTATCTCATGAAGCAGAAAATCTGAATGAAAAGATAGTCAGCCTCAGTAGTAATGAAGAAAAAAAACAGGTTAAATTTACAATAAGGCATCATTTCACTGAGGTAACAAATATCCTACTTTCATCACAATCACTCTCTTAACTTTTCTTTAAGTTTTACTACCTCTGAGGCTTCCCTGGTAGCTCAGTTGGTAAAGAATCCACCTGCAATGCAGGAGACCCCAGTTCAATTCCTGGGTTAGGAAGATCCGCTGGAGAAGGGATAAGCTTCCCACTCCAGTATTCTTGGGTTTCCCTGGTGGCTCAGCTGGTAAAGAATCCATCTGCAATGCTGGAGACCTAGGTTCAATCCCTGGGTTGGGAGGATCCCCTGGAGAAGGGAAAGGCTACCCACTCCAGCATCCTGGCCTGGAGAATTCCATGGACTATATAGCCCATGGGCTTGCAAAGAGTCGGACACTACTGAGCGACTTTCACTTTCACCTCTGAACATATTTTTACTGTTTTAGGACATTTTGTAAATGAAATCTCACTGCTTGTATTTTTCTGTGAGTTTCTTCATTTGCTCAACATTCTGTTTTTGAGATTTATCTACAATAATTGCATGCAGATGATACATTTCCACTGCTGTACTTTGGGTATACCACAAGTTGCTTAACCATTCTACTGCTCCTGGACATTTATTTGGTGCTCCCTTTTCTCTCCCCTGTACCCTGTCCTTCTTCTTCCTCTCTTTCTTCTTCTTTCTCTCTACTTTGTTTGCTATTTAACAACAACAAAGATCCAAAGAAGCATGTACATATCTCAAGCTGTACATATGGAAGTTTCCTTGGGATATATATCACTTTTTTGCAAGATACACGCTCAACTTTAGTATGTAATACAATCAATGTAATTATTTTTAAAAAACACTAAAAAAAGTAGGAGATAGATTATAAGGTTATTATAGTACCCTGGGCAACCAATGATAATCATGTGGATAAGGGGGCTAACAGTACTAACTGTGAGACGTGATCGGACTTGGGATATATTGGAACTGGATGACAAGAATCAACAATGCTCCATAATTCTGTGCCTGAGAAAAATGGGTAGCTAATTAAGCTATCTATAAGAATGAAGAAACTAAAATGGTCTTCCAGTTTCACTCAGGTGAATTTATTAACCTTGGAAAAATGCTCCAAAATATCACTGTTCTTGTAACACTATGATACACAATAAAAATATATTTTCTTTACCTTCTGCTTTCTCCTTTCCTGCTTGATCAGAACCCTGGTCCTGAAAAGGGAAGCAGGATTATTTTATAATGATTAAATAAATGGTCTCTAAAACAACTGCCATTTTATTTGAATTGAAGTCTTGGAATTAAAATCTAAAAGTAGCAATAATTATTTTCTGAGAAGAAACTATAAAAATGCTCTCAAATTATTTATAAAATATATACTGTTTCACAAAATTTTCCTGGATAAAAAACCCAAGAACTAATAAAACAGACTCTAAATCTATGGTGAATAATTAAGCATAAAATAAATCAGTTATAAAAATCAAGATAAGCAGAGAAATCAGTGCATTGGAAAGAATATATCACTGAAACACTCTTATCTGATAGCAATATTCTAGGTCAACACTGCTATTTTCTCTGCCTTTCCTTGTAATTCAATAATCTACTAAAATTAACACAGAATAGAGAGAAGATAAAAATCTATATAGGATCTAACAAAATGTTAAATTTATTATTAGAGCAACTTCAGTTACATTAGCTACGTGTATCTGAAACCTCAGAACTTCTTTAAAACACTGCTAGTCATTATGGATGTGCTTCAGACCACATAACTTTCATGCCAAAAACTGCACTGAATCCCAATGATAATGCAGCATTTAAGAGTTATAAAATATTTGCTCTATTAATAGTAGTGAAATGCTATAAAACATTTATTGATAATATAAGCAAATACGCACAATGTATCTTTTGGACATACATGAATTATGGTCTCAAATTCAATAGTTAAGAATTATAAATAAAATAACATAATGTATTCTAGTTATATGATATTATACAATAACATGACAATAAAATTGTTAATAATGAGTACCATATATCTTGCATCATTCTAGATACTCCAGAGGCTTTACATGTAAAAACTCATTTAATCTTCATAGCAACTCTATAAGGTAAGTTCTATTTTTACTCCCACTTCACTGATGAAGAAACTAGACACAGAGAGGTTAATTAATTTGTCCAATGTCACACTGCTAATAAGTGACAGAGCCAGGATTCAAATTCAAGAATTCTAGCTTGGAAATGTTAAATCAGTGCCTTCTACTTCCTTCTAAGCATGCTAATTGTGAATAAACAGAGCTGTTCATTTTTCCAAATGATTTTCATAAACTACATGAAGGACAGTTCTGAATATCCCTAGACTCTGCAGCTTACTGAACTTATTATTTACATATTTCCCAACAGATGTCTTAAATTGATCACTTTGAGGTCACTGAAAAATAAATCCAATCTATCATGCTCCATGCTGCATCATAAGTATACTGCTGGCATTCAAACTTTAGGAAAAAAAGGAAATAAATTACATTTCATTAACTCATCAAATGCTAAGGCTAGAATGGACCTTTGAGATTAGTTTATTCTCCATCATTTCAAAACTTAAAAAACTATGGCACAGAAAACGAAGTGACTTTTCAAAGTTCAGAAATATAAGATGCTGTAATAAAACTTAATCCAGATTATAAAGAGAAAATATAAACATCAATTTTATAAGTAGTTCCACATTGTAAAGATCAATATAATTAGGGATAAGTCAAAAACTAAATATAGTCTTCTTATGTATAAAACAACTGAACTTATTCCAGCCTGATTTTCCTTTATCCAGGACATTATCTTATGGCTTTTACTAAATTCTATGTACTAGATAATCCCCATTTCTATTTGCCTAAGAAAAAATTAATTAGGAATTCAAGACCAATTGCTAGATCAGCCTACTATCACTAAACCACAATGAAACTAAAAATGGATCCTGATGTATAAGTCAAAGGTAATTTCTTAAACATTTTAGACTATTATTAATGCAACAATGTTACTCTAAGCAGTACTCTATGTCTAAATGTTTTACTGAATACAGTCATTTTCAACTACTGACATTAAAAAAAGAGTATCAGTTAGGATTCATAGTTACAAGAAAGGAAAGCATCTTTGGTTAATTTAAATAGAAAATAAGTTAAAAGGAAGCTTTTGGATAACCAGTAGATCTGCCAAAGGGCTGAGGAAGCATGTTTGGCAATTGGCAGGAACAAGGAAGACTAAGCAGCTGTGGTTTCACAGTCAAAATTACACCATGATTAGTCTCAAAAGGATACCGCTGCTAGCACTTGTGACCACTGGACACCACTGACTGCAGCATTTCTACTCCTAAACAATGAACAACCACCTCTTCTGGCATCTTCTACTGTTACTAACCCTGAAAATTCAATCCTGTTGCAGCTCCTGCAGCTGTCTACTAGAATAGGCACCCTGCAGGCCTTATTTCTTTGGGTTACTAACTTGATTCAAGGTAAAAGATAAGTGCATCAGTCTGGGCTTAGATCATATGCCAATTCACTAGTAGCAAAACAGGCTGAAAGAGGTTTTTTTTTTTCCTTCTAGATTGTACAGAGGTAAGTAGGCTGTGCTGTGTGTGCATGCTAAGTCACTTCAGTTGTGTCTGACTCTTTGCGACCCTATGGACCATAGCCTGTCAGACTACTCTGTTCTTGGGATTCCCCAGGCAAGAATACTGAGGTGGGCTGTGCCTATTATCAAAATTCATAAGGTGAGAAACACCTCAGAAGTGGACAAGCTCAGATACTGGGCTGTCAAAGAGTGTAAATGTTCACTAAAGAGGAAAAAAAAGTGAAAGTGAGAGTGGCTCAGTTGTGTTCGACTCTTTGTGACCCCATGGACTATGCAGTCCATGGAATTCTCCAGGCCAGAATACTGGAGTGGGTGGAGCCATCTTTCTCCAGGGGATCTTCCCAACCCAGGGGTTGAACCCAGGTCTTCCGCGTTGCAGGTGGATTCTTTACCAGCTGAACCACCAAGGAAGCCCAAGAACATTGGAGTGGGAAGCCTATCCCTTTTCCAGCGGATGTTCTCGATCCAGGAATTGAACCAGGGTCTCCTGCATTGCAGGCAGACTCTTTACCAGCTAAGATACCAGAGAAGCCCCATTAAAGAGATGTATAGTTAAAATAGTTAACAATCCAAAAGTGATTTTTTAATTTGGCTACATCAGGTATGTATTTGTATGTATGTACTTATATGTGTGCATGTTGGGAAGGCTCTCCTTCTCTCTCTATATATATATACATATTCCTAACAGTTGCTTTTAACGGTTTCACTTAGATTAACATTAAAATAAGACAACAAAGGTGTTTCTTTCTCCCAAGGGTTAACCAAGATTGTCTCAGACAGAAAAAACATTTTCTTCTGCCCTTCTAGGTTCTTCTGACTGGTCTAAGAATTAAGTTGACATGAGACACATTAACAGGAGAAAGCCAAACAAAAATTTAATAACATGTATGCATGAAAGTGGTGGTTTAGTCACTCAGTCATGTCTGACGCTTTGCAACCCTGTGGACTGTAGCCTGCCAGGCTACTCTGTCCATGGGGATTTTCCAGGCAAGAATACTGGAGTGGGTTGCCATTTCCTTCTCCAGGTGAATTTCCTGACCTAGAGATCGAACCCTGGTCTCCTATACTGCAGGCATTCTCCTGTATAAGCCACCAGGGACCCAGGGAAGTCCCTCCAAGTTAGTTGGTCATGTCTGACTCTTTGCAACCCCATGGACTATAACCCACCAGGCTCTTCTGTCCATGGAATTTTTCTGGCAAGAATACTGGAGTGGGTTGCCATTTCCTTCTCCATACATGAAAGAGACCAAGGAAAACTGAGTAATTAACCAAAATGGCTAAGGTCCTCACCTTAAATACCATCTTCACCTTAAGACAAACAAGGATATTGGGAATAGTGGTTTGGGACTTCACAGGGGAGAAAGGCAATTCATATGGAAATGGAAAAGCAAATGTTTGGTACATAAATGTTTGATGGGCCACGCAGACAATGGGACACAGATTGGAATCTGATCTGCAGGCCCTGCCAAGTTTCCCACACCACACCCAGTCCATATTTGCAGATACCTCTGATGACAGCTCTGTTCTGAGAACAGACCTCCTATATGAAATATTTGCCTATCTTATATCTGACAAGGAATCAATATCTAAAATATGTAAGGAGCTAGGAATTCATATTACTCCATAACAAAAATGCAAATTACCAAATTTAAAAATTGGCAAAGGACCTAAATAGACATTTTTCCAAAAAAAGACATACAAATGGCCAACAGGTACATGAAAACGTGCTCAATGTAACTATTAGGAAAATGCAGATTAAAACCACAATGATTTATCATCACATACCAGTTAGGATTACTTTTATCAGAAAGAAAAAAGATAAATGCTAGGAGTACTTCCCTGGTGGTCCTCTGGCTAAGACTCCTATTCCCAATGCAGGGATCCTGGGTTCAATCTCTGGTCAGGTAAATAGATCCCACATGCATCAACTAAGAGTTTGCATGCTGCAACTCAAGATGCTGCATGCTGCAGTGAAGATCAAAGATCCTGAGTGCTGCAACTAAGGCAGGGTACAGCCAAATAAATAAATATATAAATAAATGTCTTTTTAAAAAGAAAGAAATGCTTGGAAGTGGACAAGAGGGAACCCCTGTATACTGTTGCTAGCAATGTAAATGGAAAACTGGAGAAGGCAACGGCAACCCACTCCAGTACTCTTGCCTGGAAAATCCCATGGACAGAGGCGCCTAGTAGGCTGCAGTCCATGCGGTCGTGAAGAGTCGGACACGACTGAGCAACTTCACTTTCACTTTTCACTTTCATACATTGGAGAAGGAAATGGCAACCCACTCCAGTGTTCTTGCCTGGAGAATCCCAGGGTCGGGGGAGCCTGGTGGGCTGCCGTCTATGGGGTAGCACAGAGTCGGACACGACTGAAGCAACTTGCAGCAGCAGCAGCTATGGAACACAGAATGGAATTTCCTCAAGAAATTAAAAACACAGCTACCACATACATGATTCAGCAATCCCACTTCTGGGTATGTATCCAAGAGAAATCAATATCTCAAAGAGACAGTTCTAGTCACATGTTCATAGCAGCATTATTCCATAACCAAGACATAAAAACAATCTAAGCGTTCATCAACCATAGTTAGAGATGAATAGATCAAGAAAATGCAGTACATTTCCATGTACACAATGGAATGTCAATGAGGTTTTAAAATGAATGAAATCAGGGACTTTCTTGGCAGTCCAGTGGTTAAGATTATATGCTTCCAATGCAAATGGTGGAGAACTAAGATCCCACATGTGGTATGATGTGGCCAAAAAAATTTGAAAAAAAAAAAGGTGTTTAACAAAATGAAATTATGTCATTTGCAATAATATGCATGAACTTGGAGGGCATTATCATAAGCAAAATAATCCAGACAGAGAACAACAAATATCACATGGTAACAGTCATATGCGGAATCTGAAAAGAAAAAAAAATCAAACTCAGATTCAGAGAATAGAAAAATGTTTCCTGAACTGTGGGGAAATAGGGAGGAAAAACTGTAAAAAAGGATACAAATTTTCAGTTACAAGATGACTAAGGTCTGAGGATCTAATGTATACCATGGTAACTACAGTAGATAATGTTGTATTGTATAATTGAAATTTGCTAGGAGAGGAGAACTTAAATGTTCTCACCAAAAAATAAATCTGTGAGGTGATGATATAGTAATTAATTTGATGAGAGGAATACTTTCACAATATACACATACATCAAATCATCATGTTGTATACTTTAAATGCCTTGTATTTTTACTTGTCAATTTTACCTCAATAAAGCTTGAGAGAAATAAAGTAAGATAGCAATCTTACTGTGTTTTCCAATACCCCTAAATAATGGCGGAAATGATGGATTTCATATCTGACCAAGAAAGATGTCCACATAACTAAAACAGCTTGCCATTTTAAAAATATGAATCCTCAGAAGTCATCGACTTCGTTTTGCTGTTGTCCAGTCGGTAAACCATGTCTGACTCTGCAACCCCATGGACGTCAGTGCACCAGGCTTCTCTGTCCTTCACTACCTCCTGGAGTTCGTGCAAATGCATGTCAATTGAGCTGATGATGCCATCCAATCATTTCACTCTCTGTTGCCCTCTTCTCCTGCTGCCCTCAATCTTTCCCAGCATCAGCATCATTTCCAGTAAGTTGGCTCTTTGCATCAGGTGGCCAAAGTATTGGAGCTTCAGCTTCAGAATCAATCCTTCCAGTGAATATTCAGGGTTGATTTCCTTTAGGATTGACTGGTTTGATCTCCTTGCAGTCCAAAGGACTCTCAAGAGTCTTCTCCAGTACCACATATCGAAAGCATAGATTCTTCAGCACTCAACCTTCTTTATGGTCCAACTCTGACATCTGCATGACTTCTGGAAAGACCATAGCTTTGCCTATATGGACCTTTGCTGGCAAAGTGATAGAACTGCTTTTTAATATGCCGTCTATGATTGTCATAGTTTTCCTTCCAAGGAGCAAGTGTCTACTAATTTCATGGCTGCAGTCACCATCCACAATGATTTTGGAGCCCAAAGGAATAAAAATGTGTTATTGTTTCCACTTTTTTCATTTCTATTTGCCATGAAGTGATGGGACCAGATGCCATGATATTAATTTTTTGAATGTTGAGTTTTAAGTGAGTTTTTACACTCTCCTCTTTCACCCTAACCAAGAGGCTCCTTAGTTCCTCTTTGTTTTCTGCCATTAGGGTGGTATCATTTGCATATCCAAGATTGTGGATACTGCTCCCAGAAATCTTGATTCCAGCTTGAAATTCATCCAGCCCAGCATTTGGCATGATGTACTCTGTATAGAAGTTAAATAAGTAGGGTGACAATATACAGCCTTGACTTACTCCTTTCCAAATTTTGAACCAGTCCATTAATCCACATCTGGTTCTAACTGTTGTTTCTTGACCTGCATACTAGTTTCACAGGAAACAGGTTAAGGGAATTCTGGTATTCCCATCTCTTTTATTGTAAAGTAATTAGCCTCCAATTAAAATAAATAAATTTAAATTAAAAAAAAAGAATTTTTCATAGTTTGCTGTGATCCATACAAAGGTTTTTTCATAGTCAATGAAGCAAAAGTAGATGTTGTCCTGGAACTTCTTTGCTATCGCTATAATTCAATGAATGTTTGATCTCTGGCTCCTTAGTGTTTTCTAAACCCAGCTTGTACATCTGAAATTTCTCAGTTCACATACTGCCTAGTTTGACTACAGTGATATCAAATATGTAACTAAAAACCATGATTATATTTTAAAGTCTCATCAAGTTTATGTAAATATTCTCCAGTATATTTTACTACAAAGTACACTAAAACACAGCACTGATTCTTAGGAATACTTAGGAGCATGACTTCCATAGCCTGTCCATCATTCAGATTTCAACCTTGTTTTCCATCCCTTCACTTCATATATTCTAACACCCAACTAAATTAAAATGTACATTTCTCTTTTTCATATATAGATACTTCTCTCACCATATTTTTGTATTCAAAACTTTTAATACTTTATGGCTTCATTCAAATGACAGTTTTGTCATGAAATTTATATGTACTTTACATAAAATAACTTTAAGAGTATTTCTAATATTGTCTTGAAATTTTAACTGCCAGAGAACTGGGAGTGGTAAAGTGGAAATGAGGCTCATTCTTTTAACAATTATTATGCTATTTAGGAAAATGGATTTTTAAAAACACATACTGCAACTATATCTTTCAATAAAAGTTTTAATGAACACTATTAGTTGCCATTATAGCACATAATAAAAAGAAAATCAGTAGGTCATAATGTCTTCATAAAACACTACAAGTTATTAATTCTAAGAAGCAGGAATATAGATATTTGTTACATTATTTTTGTTAAGAAAAAAACTAGAACAGGTGTAAAGAGGTTAATGGAGGGAAAGTGGGGAAAGAAGGGAATAAAAGTAAAGGAGCAAGTGAGAGAGGGGCAGAGAGAGACAGAAAGAACTATGCTGAGTACAGAAATATATCAGGGCATTCTGCCCCTTGCTAGTCTTTCTAATAAGAAAATATTTAAAGCAAAATGCTAAAGAAATATTTTCTTTGGGGAAAAAAAGATACAAAGGCAATAAAGTTGTCCAAGAAATATAAAACACAATACTAATGTACATTTTACATAGATATGTAGGAGATACTGAAACAATTGGTTTGGCCAAAATGTTCCTTCTTTGTTAACCCAATTGAACTTTTTGGCCAACCCAATACATTAGGGGTTTAAAATTATAGGTGTCATATGCCTTAATTATCAGTTAGTCTTGAATTATTCTTTTTTGTTTCTTCTGTTTGTTAATTTGCTTATTTTTTTAGTGCCATGTGCCATGCAAAAGAAATTGTTTCCAGTTTGTTAAAATCATATAATAATACCTTTAAGTGTGATTAAAAGTGAAAAATATCAATAAAATTAATAGAGTAATAACTAAAAAATGAAAGATAATATTTTATGGCTCATGTTATACTGAAATTAATATTAACTTAAAACATCAAAATCTAGCACTGTTAGCTAGCAGACTTATTAAGATTCAGGGCAGTAACTAGCCTAGAAAAAGTACTTACATTGGCTTTCCTTAAAACTAAAGCCAGTCTACCTGATGTGTTAGGAATACTAATGATATATTTTAGAATATTATAATTTTAAATAAATTCTTCTAATACCAGAAAAAGAGTTTTTAGATGTGTAAATACTATAAAAGGCAAAGATTTATAAAAAAAATTTGGCAAATCAATATGGCAGAAACATATCTATTAATAATATTCAGAATACAGAGCCTCATTAAAATAAGTTCTTAGATACTTAATTCTTAAGAGTAGTTTCACACAGAAAACAATTTTTATAGTTACAGGCTGTAATGATAAACATGAGCAGCCATCTCTTGAATCACACAGTGGAAGAGATTTTAGAATGTGAATGATACCCCAACATAGGTGTATATGTCAGGATATTCACAACGAATTTTTTAAAACATTATTTTCAATAATTATAATTCACTAAAACATTCAATAGCTGACATTATTTCATTCCATTCAGGGAATATTTTGAGTAAAGATTTCCAACAGTTTTTGAACAAAATGTCATCAAAATTTAGAGGACATGCTTACAAAAATGTTCAATAACAATGCAGGACAAACAGACTATTTATAAAGCAATTCTTTTTGGCTGTTCAGTCACTCACGTGTGTCTGACTCTTTGTGACCCCATGGACCGCAGCATGCCTGGTTTCCCTGTCCCTCACCATCTCCTGGAGCTTTCTCAGACTCATGTCCATTGAGTCAGTGATGCCATCCAACCACACCATTCATTCAATTAATGAAAGGCAGCAAAGACAGAAAGCTTATAATGACATGCGGAAGTATTTCTTTGTATTCAACATTAGTATTGTCTCAAGAACTTTGTAATTCAGATACATTAACTGTGCATCTATAAAATTATTTGAAATTTTGATAACTTCAGTTTTTCTGTTTGATAAAATATCAAGCCTCTTTGGATGACCTATGAAATATCTGTAAACTACAACCAATTTCATGTATATCTTGGTTATATAGGATACATAATTTAGTAAGAATCCTGTTTTACCCATAATGCCATGATCCACCAAATCTGTGTTCATATTATCTTTGTAGATATAATTTTATCTTTAATGGTCTGCAGTTCCATGTATCAAGTTACTGTCTGAAACTATAATCTCCTTAAAATAACTAACTACTAAATCTGAAAGTAAATCCTAAGCTTTTTCAGTAGACTTGTGTCTTCAGATTTTTCTGTGGTCAATGATAAAGCCATGAGAGGTGATAAATGCTGGCACACACCATGTACACAAGTTACAGGTTCATATCAACTTTAATGAAAAACAAAATGTTAGAACTTAATTTATCATTAAGCATTAGTTTTTCTTTATTTGAGCTCCATGCTGCCAAAAAGTTCACAAAAGTTTTACCAAAAAATATAACAAAAGAAAGTAATTGTTGACAGAAGCACTATAGCAACGACATTTCAACTACCCGTTGTATGTTCTCTGACAGGTCTGACGAGCCTCTGTTCCTTGTAGATATTTCACTGACACCTAATCTAAAATCTTCCACATTTCTTACTGGTCCCAACCCCAGGCATGGTGGCTATACAAATCTCTCCAACCTTAGCATCAATGGTACAACTAGCTATTAAAACAGCGGCCAGCTGGGATTGTTGTTGTATTAGTCACTAAGTTGTGTCCAACTCCTTTGCAACCCATAGACTGTAGCCCACCAAGTTCCTCTATTCATGGGATTTCCCAGGTAAGAATACTGAAGTGGGTTGCCTTTTCCTTCTCCAAGGGAACTTCCTGAGCCGGGGATAAAACCCATGTCTCCTGCATTGGCAAGTAGATTCTTTGCCACTGAGCCGCCTTGCCCGCCAGCAAGGATAGCAGCACTTAATACTTCGCCTACTCCAACAAGTTAGGTGTTGTGAGCATATTTCATATCCCAGCACACTTTATTTAACAGCACATGCTGATAAATATCAACAAAGTCCTACTGTACAGCACAGGAAATTATATTCAATATTCTTGTAATAAACCACAAAGAATATGAAAAATAGTATGTGTGTGTATATATATATGTATAACTGAATCACTTTGCTCATACCAGAATCTAATACAACATTGTAAAGCATCTATACTTCATTTGAAAGTAAAAATAAAGGACTTCCCTGGTGGTCCACTGGTGGTCCAGTGGTTAAGTATCCACCTGCAGGGGACATGGGTTTGATCCCTGATCCTAGAAGATTCCACTTGCCATGGGGCAACTAAGCCTGTGTGCCACCACTATTTAGACTGCCCTCTAGAGCCTGTGAGCTACAACTATTGAAGCCTTCATGCCTAGAGCCCATGCTCCACAAAAAGAGAAGCCATCGCAATGAGAAACCTATGCACCACTAGAGAACAGCTTCTGCTTTCTACAACTAGAGATTGAAAACTCACACAACCAAAAATAAAATAAACAAATAAAATTTAAAAATTTTACAAAAAGAATAAAAATAACCCCCCCACACACCCCCAAACCCCTCCAAGACAAAAGCTGAACTGGACATGCTACTAGGGCTACAAGCATAAACCGTGACTGTCCCAAGCAACTGAGATGACCTTCACTGCATGGTGGTGGTGTAGTCGCTAAGTCATGTTTGACTCTTATGACCCCATGGACTGTAGCCCACCAGGAACCTCTGTCTATGGGATTTTTCAGGCAAGAATACTGAAGTGGGTTGCCATTTCCTTCTCCAGAGTATCTTTCTGATCCAAGGATCAAACCCTGGTCTCCTGAATTGCAAGTGGATTCTTTACCAACTGAGATACCAGGGAAGCCCTGTTCACTGTGTATTTAAGTATTATCCCATTTAACAGATGAATAAAGAGATGTAGAGACACGGAGAAGGCAATGGCAATCCACTCCAGTACTCTTGCTGGAAAATCCCATGGACAGAGGAACCTGGTAGGCTACAGTCCATGGGGTCGCTAAGAGTCGGGCACGACTGAGCAACTTCACTTTCACTTTTCACTTTCATGCATTGGAGAAGGAAATGGTACCAACTCCAGTATTCTTGCCTGGAGAATTCCAGGGACAGAGGAGCCTAGTGGGCTGCTGTCTATGGGGTCACACAGAGTCGGACACGGCTGAAGCGACTTAGCAGCAGCAGCAGACACAGAGGCTAATTTTCTGTTGAGAGAATTTACCATAAAGCTTAAGTTTCAGGGCACTTCACTTGAATATCCACGCCCCTTCCAAGTACTATATATAACTTTGTAATCACAATTTTGAATTTTTTTACATAAAGTGGGCTCCTTACAACCTAGATCTGCCCTTGTACAGACAGGTTTAATAAACAGCCCAAATTCACATAGCCTGCAATACCCAAAAGGAGTTAGCACTAGTACCAATTTCATTTAGAGAATATATAGTCATATCAGAAAATGAAAAAATAGTATTAGTTGTTTTTAGTTCCCCAAGCACAATTCTAACTGGTATATCTTGGGAGTCTTGCTGTATTCCAACCTACACACCAGTAACACCACAAATCGTCATAAAATGCCACTTTCATTATATTACTTCTGAATTTGAATGAGTCGTCAATAACTAACAGATCAAATTTCAACTTTTCACTCTGTCATCAAGCAGACACCACACGCATTTTTAAATATTTAAATGTATAATCTTATCTCAAATTACTTATGTAGTATTTATTTTCTTATTGTCTTTTTCCATATGAAGTTTCACTTTTGTTTCTAATTTGCCAAATCCTATCTAAAACTATCCTATGTTTTACTATTATTCACAGTATCTATTTTTTAAATTACTTATTTTAGCCTCTGATCTTAAACATTTTCAAGCTTAATGGCATGTCATATTTTCCCCTCCCAATAAACTATCAACTATAGTATAAACTATTAAATCTATCATTGACTAAATTTCAATTATTTTGTACGCCTACCTGGCACAACACCTGATGCATAGTATTAAGCAAACGTTTTGCACAAATGAACGTTTTAGGCCTACATTTAGAACAGCAAACCTCTCCATCATCTAAATATAAATAAGATTTTATATGTGTCTTTCTTATAACACTGGTTACATTTTTTAATCTAAGTTATAAAAAGTTGATCTCATTCTGAATTGCATATTGTGGCCCAAACTGGTTACATCTTTATATTCTACCTCCTTCTCTTCTGTCCTACCACCTTGATTTCTGAGGTAGCTATGAATTTGGTGAAAGAAGTCACCGGTCAATAAACAAGGAAAATAAAAGAGAATATTTTCCAAATTTAAAGAATCAGCGCTTATACCTGACTTATCTCAAATTTACACATTAACTTGAGTAGAAAAATACAGGGTCTCAGTGGTGACTTGTAAAAAAATACAAAACAAAAATTAGAGTTCTAGGTCAAAAATTCCAAAAAAAGTAAAAAAAATTTTAATTGGTAACAGTGACAAATTACTAATATTTTTATTTTCGTCTGGAGAAGACTGGAAAGGGCACTTCATAATTAAAAAAAAGTAAGAGAAATATAATTTTAGGACAGTCTATTACATTGAAAAATCTGACATTATCACTGATTACCAAGTTTCAGGGACAGTAGATTGGGAACTGCTATCAGAGATATATAAATTAGTTTCAACTTAGATAAAATATCTTCACCCTAAATGAGACTTTGCTTGAAATGAAATGTTATGACATTTTACAAAGATGTCCAAGCCATAATACTAAAGAAAACACAAGTAGTTTAAAAAGGAATATAAGGGAACTTTACTTCTTTCATAGCCCTTTCCCTAACAACAAAAGACATGTTATGTATAACTAACTGGTAGAGCACTAAATTGAAAAGCAGCAAAAAGTCAAATGCCAAGTTTATTTTATGCCAAGGAAAACTGTAAAGACCTTTGCAATTGTAAAGATCCTCCTATTTAGATGATTTTGCAATTAAACTTAATATATATCAGGTTCCTATAATACACAAGGTACTCTGCTTCAATTTAATGCATGCAATCAAGTTGCTATGACCAAAACAAACTTGCTATAGCCTGCTTCATTCACTCCCTTGACAAAAATGTATAGGTCCCTTAAGTGTTTTTCTGTCTTTATGCAAACCCCCTTACTATCTGTTAAATAATTCTTCCAAGTTCTTTAATACCTCCCCCCTCAACCCAACTCTTCTAGGAACTACTGCTAAAGATTAGGTCTCCAATTTGATTATTTATCTGATTATTTATCTTACATCCTTTTCAACTTTTAAGAACCTGTATCTCATTGCTTCTTCATGGTGTTTGTTCTGTGCAGTACTGCGGCCCTTCAAGGCTTAATATAATTTCCTGCTTCTCAGTTCTCTAAATATCCACAGCCTTTTATTTATCCACAGGCCACTTTTACAAGACTCATCTTTAAAACCTGCCTGCCGATGCAGGAGACATAAGAAATTCTGGTTTGATCCCTGGGTTGGGAAGATTCCCTGGAGGAGGAAATGGCAACCCACTTCAGTAGTCTTGCATGGAGAATCCCATGGAGAGAGGAGCCTGGTGGGCTACAGTTCACAGGGTCACAAAGAGTTAGACATGACTGAACAAACTTAGCACACACAGTGGTTAAGCACAGTGTTCTCAAGACCTAACTCTGCCACTGACTAGCTAAGTGATCTTGGGCAAGTCACTTAACATTAGTGGTTTCCCCATCATTACAATGAGGATACATTTGCACATACTTCATAGGGTTCTTGTTAAGAAAAAAAATGAGCTAATATACAAAAAGAACAGTGCTTGTTAGATATTAAGTGCTATTTATCCACTATTATAGTCATTTACCTAATTCTAATCTCACCATTCTACTACATATTCTTTTTGCGGGCCAAAATTATATCCTTTTATATCTGAATCCCCCTATACAGACTAACAGTGCCTTAAATAGGACATATTAGTTGAATATTTATGTTGATTATTATGACAAAGCAGTTGTTCTGAGGGAACACGGTAAATGTTCTCCAGTTAATTCCTTTGTCTATATTTTAAGTTCCTAATAGTTCTCAAAATTTTCAACTGCAAAACAATCATCAGAGGAGAATAAATAAGTACTCCAGGATGGTCTAGTAAAATAATTAAAATTTCTATTCTATAGTACCACCAATCAGCTGTTAGTGATTACTAAGCTTTTTCTGGGACTCCGAGGCCCTTTAGGGTCTCAAGATCAGACACCATGATCAACTAATCTTGTCGACAGTATTAATAGAAGTGGAAATACTCATTGTTTCATTACCAATCTGGGTTTGACCCTAAGGAGTCCATTCACCACTTCCACCCTCACCATGCATGAGAAAATTTATTTTTAAATTGCATATTTTATCTTAAAATTTCACAAGAGTTTTGCAATTTACTCTATATAATGTATCCAAGATAGTTTAAATTTTAAAATATTATTTTCCTCTTATCTCTGAGTAAAACTGATGCTCCAAAGAGATGTGTCTGTCATGTTTTTTCTGTGGTTTCTTAAGCACCCTGGTAACTAACAATTCTAGGTACAGTACTATCTCACTTTAAGAAACACAGTCTTTGACTACAAATTTCTTGCGGTATGCTCTAGTCAAATCCTCCCAATAGCAACTCCCCAAATACTGCTGCTGCTGCTGCTAAGTCGCTTCAGTCGTGTCCGACTCTGTGTGACCCCATAGATGGCAGCCCACCAGGCTCCCCCGTCCCTGGGATTCTCCAGGCAAGAACACTGGAGTGGGCTGCCATTTCCTTCTTCCCCAAATACTACTCCCTGAATAATCAGAAATTTGAGATATATGACAGAGTAAGAATAGCACCAACATTTTCAGGTTTAAAATGTAATACATTTTAAAATGCTTCAGCATTTGTGAAACAACTTATTTAACAATCACATTTTAAAGAATATTATAATCAAGTTGTATGAAATTATAATCATATATCAAGTAAATCTTGCAAAGCCTGTATGAGAATTTTCACTTTTCTCAAAGTGTAAGTTTGATGTTACAACTTACTTTCTAGCCAGAAATAATGATGATAAATTTCTAAAATAAAATGCTAACATATTCTTCAACAGGATAAATGCATCTGCTAAAATTATTGGGCACAGTTACAAATATTTGGTGAATGCAAAAGATGTCTTTCCTCTTATAAAATTCATTAGAATTTAAATGTGTTATATTACATCCATATACTACTGTCCTGGGTCTACTTGTTAAAAAAAAATGTATTTAATGGCTCAGTTTCAATCACAACAAATTTTTTTTCATCAAGGAATTTGATCAAATTAAATTCTGGGGCTACATAATTTCCATCCTGTGGACTTCAAGGTCAATAGCAATGAATAGGTTATATAAAACTAAATTTCCAACCTATTATGTTTTACTCCTAAATACAAAATACATTGTAAATTCTCTGTAAATTAGTAAAGTAAAAATTGTTTATTCTACCTTCCTTGGAAACAAACTATACTGGATTTTTATGGTTGATGCTGATCCCGCTTCCCATTAAAGGATTTAAGGGCAGCAACTTCCTCCATAATACTTTTCAAGTTCATGCAAAGATTACATATTGACCCAAAGAAACCCCTCCCAAGAAAGAAGGGCAGGACAGAAAGAAGGCAGAAAAAGGATCAGGTGCTGAGAGGCCTCATTAGAGCAGGACGCAGGACAGAGAGCAGGTACAGACCTCATGGAAAGTGGCTCCACGTGTGA
Organism: Bubalus bubalis; assembly: GCF_019923935.1. Taxonomy (NCBI): domain Eukaryota; kingdom Metazoa; phylum Chordata; class Mammalia; order Artiodactyla; family Bovidae; genus Bubalus; species Bubalus bubalis. The sequence goes on along the minus strand of NC_059160.1, from coordinate 78,791,566 downwards.
AGCCTTGGGAAACACAGCGGGAAGAAGCTGGATTGCTTCTGGTTTAAAAATAGAGACTTCGCGCTATGCCGTCCCATGTTGGATAACGATTAAAAAACCCACTCCTGGCAAGTTCTTTCCAGTTAAGTCTGTACACTGCCCTCCAGGGTCTAGGAAAGAGGCGCCATTATGGGAATGAATATCCAGGGACTCAAGGGCTAAAATCAAGCGCCAGCAACAACCTACCGGGAACCCCCGACCCAATTCATCTCCTCAAAACTTCGGAGCGAGGAGACACTGGAGTCCTGACTGCCGGCACTCCGGCGTCTTCCTTTGCGCTAAGCGACAAGTTCCTTGGCCTTCGACGGCTCCTTCTCGCCTCCAGGCAGTATGGCCCAGCCTCCCGACAGCCTCTGCGGCCTGGGGCAGGCGGCTTCCAGGCTCCGGGCAGCCTCTGTTGTTTCTGTAGCGAACCTATCCTGACAGAGCCGGAAGCGAAGCTGTGGGAAAGCAATTAGTCCACGTCAAGGAGGAAAAACACTACAGTTTTAACCGCTCAGACAGGGGAAACCTAAGAAAATGAAATACCGGACTGTGGCCACAGGGTTAGTGTTTCAAACCACCTACACTGTAATTTTATTTAGTTCTCTATTGGTCTCAGCCTTTCTTCAGGTCAAAGACCAGCCTTGATGAACAAAAAGAAAGCGAGGACAAAGTTATAGATCCATAATCCTAAAAATAGTTCCATTCCCACATACCGATTCTCCAAGTCCTTTAAAATCTTTCATTTTTAGTTTTAATATTCAGTAAACAGTTATTAGAAATATTGCACTATAGTAATAGAAAAGTCTGTATATTTTGTAATTTTTTGAGAACACCACATCAAAACTTGATTTAGCTATAAAAGCCCAAAGACTTTAAACTCTTTACTGGAAAAAACTCAAAACAAAATTGAGTTTTACTGTTCATTTATGTGTTATACTTGAATATATTAGCCTGGAGAATATCTCATAATTTCAAATATAATACATTTTCTGTTCAGTCATTAGGAAATAGTACCTAAAATAGGATTATGTCCCAGGGCAGGCATCTTGTATAATCATGGGCTAAGTACTTCAGTTATGTCCAACTCTGTGCAGCCCCATGGACTGTAGCCTACCAGGCTCACCTGTTCATGGGATTCTCCAGGCAAGAACACTGGAGTGGGTTGCCATTCCATTCTCCATATATAATCATGTAAGTACTGATTTTTATAACAAAAAATTCAGTGAAGTACGTCTATCATTGGTTTGAATTAGACTAGATATTAAGTATTATTTGTAACAACTGAAATGTTGACCTAAGGTTTCATTGGCAATGTTATGCCTCACATGAAAAAGGCTAGCACAACTGTTAGATAATGAGTCAAATACTGAGTTATTTTGGGCCAGAGGGCAATTAAGTAATTCTTGGGTCAGGAAACAGTTCAAGAAAGAAATACAGCAATGATAAAATATTATTTAGCATTTGTTGAAAAAATCCATCGAAAATTCTTAAATCTTAATTTATCATTATTATTAAAAATCATTTACTTTCTGGTGACTTACTATCTAAAAACATAAACATGCATTATCTGCATGATATATTTTTATTTATATACTAGTACATGTATATCAGTTATTATAAAAATTATATCTGATGTTTTACAGTTTATAAATCATACTTTTTCTAATATATGCATATATTCTGTATCATTTATAAAGTGTATTTAATTCTGCTTCAATGAACATTGGTAGTGTCCACTTTGACGTGGACATTGAGAGTATCACACTTGAGAACAGACTAATTTAATAATTATTGCTTATTTTTAATTTTTACTTACTTTCAATATCTTTTTCTAAGATTATTCCTCCCCTGTTAAGAAAATTTTACTTTTCCACATAAAAACATGTAAACTCGACAAGCTATGTTTGCTATAGTAAGAAGTGATTTTTTTTTCACCTCCCTTTTCTCTAGTTTCAAACACAAACTAAATTAAAATTATTGTTGCTTAAATTGCACTATGAAAGAAGGACCTTGACATTCTTAGTTTCTTATTTAAATAGCATATGTTTCCAACTGGAATTACCTATCTGGTTTTCTATCATCTCTGCCTTTCCTGAAGGCTTGAGTCTAGTCTCAGGAGCTCCAATCAATCCTAGCCTTTGGGAGCAGAGTGGGGTTATAGGGGGGTTGTGGACTTTAAGTGGTAATAGTTAGGTCTGTACTTTAGTGGTTTACAACAGGTTAAATCTTATATTAACCTTTTCCCAGTTCTAGTAACTGAACTTTAACTTTCCTTGTACCACATTTATGGTAACCAAATTTCTATCTTGATTATTTTCTTTATACCCATTTCCTCATTCTAATAAGTCTTTCAGTCTAGGCTTTAAAAGCTTTTCCTGTACCTGAGTTTCACTTTCAGTTGGTAAACTGACCTGCCTATGTATTTAGGTCTCTAATTTTCTTAGCTTGTAGATTTCCCACTGCCCTGCTTCTTCCCTGATCTTGCCCTATGCCAGTGATGCAAGCCACTTCCCTTGACTGCCAACTGCTTTCTGATCCATGCATCCCTCTGTATATCATGTTTTGCCAACTGAACATCCTCCTGTACCCCAGGTTCCATTTATCCTGACCCTCCACATGTCCTGTCATGGTCAGGAGATGTGACATAAAGAATTCAATTTTATAAATGTAAGGCAGCCCACTGGAAAAGCATGGGATTAGGAACAAAAAATTTTTTGAAAATAAAAATGGCACTATGATCTCTATGTACAGACTTAGAAAGTCTTAATGGAATGATAGATTATGCTGCTAATATGGCCAGCTATCAGAGTCTTGCATGAATTTGCCACTTGTATATTAGTAAATCTGCTGAATTGAATGCAAACAAATGCAGAGACCTATGATGATTCTTGGAAGTCATATAAGTATTTGGAAAAGGAGGAATGTTTATGGTTACTTATAAAAGTGACAATAGTTCTTTAGTCACAGTCAACTGAATAGTGAAGATCATTCGACAATGAGACAGGTTTAATATTCTAGCACAGGGACTGACAAACTTCCTTAGAGGGCCAGGTAATGATTATTTTGAGCTCTATTTCATCTACCTAATTAAGTGACTTAGCAGCAGCAGCAGCAGCGAGTCTGTCTCTGAGCTCTATTTCATCTACCTAATTCTGTCTCTGAGCTTTATTTCATCTACTTAATTGTCTCTATTGCCACAGACAATAAGTAAATATATGGGTGTGGCTATGTTCCAATAAATCTTTATTTATGGACACAAAAATTTCATATAATTTTCACGTTACAAAATATTATTCTTCTTTTGGTGTATTTTCAGCCAGAGTTTACATGTAAAAACTATTCCCAGGTGGCTAGTGCGGGAGACGCGGGTTCAATCCCTGGGTCGGGAATATCCCCTGGAGGAGGGCATGGCAACCCACTCCAGTATTCTTGCTTGGAGAATCCCAAGGATAAAGGAGCCTGGCCGGCTGCAGTCCATAGGGTCACACAGAGTTGGACACAACTGAAGTTACTAAGCATTCATTCTTAGCTCATAGGCTACATAAAAATTGGTGGGACAAATGTGGCCCACTGGTTGGTTTGTATTTGCCAACTTCTGTTCTCATTCAATGGACATCTTCCCAGGATTCCAGTTGACTAGAAATGTGTGTGTGTGTTGTGCGTGGGGCAGGGAGGTCAATGAGGGGCAGAGAAGAAAAAATGTTTTTGCATTTTTGAGAATAATTCATCTTTGCCTAAAAAATATGTCTGTTACGTTTTTTAAAATATGCACAATTTTGCTTGATTGTTTACAGTTTAGTCCTCCATTAGAGATGCTGAGAATATTTTTGAACACTTGATTTTTATCAAATAATCAAAATGGAGATGGGAAGTAGATTACCTCTAAACCTAAACAAAACAAACAAAACATAAGCTTACAAAAGACAAGGAACTCTTGCAAAATGAAGCAAGATGGTAGAGAAGCTATTTCTATCATCTAATTCCCCTTTGACTCCCAAATGGTTAACTTTTGAATATAAAGGCACATACCTCCAAGTACTAACTCTCTAAAAACACAGGGGTGGTAGAAGTGAAACACTGCTCTCATTTATTTAATAGTCACTTTGTAAATAATCACCAGTGTATCAGATCTCCATTGTTAAGAATAGCAGTTATGGGGCTTGAAGATTTTTATTATATGGACAAGTAAACTTTGGAATGAAGTCATAGCAAAGAATTATTTTGTATTATACTGAAGACTTATCTTCCATTTATTTACAAAACAATAGCCTCATACAACTTGTTTGATAGGTTCTGGGATTTCACGTGAAATCACAGACACTAAAAAAAAAAAAAAAAATGGGCGAGGGGAGAGTGCTGAAAAACAGATCCGAATATTTGATACTTTGTTTTTTTCCAGTGCCCCTCCCATATGCTACTTTCTTCTCCCTTTCAGATTCATTCCATACCCTTTATCTGTTGATCCTCTCCTCTGTCATCTCCCCAGTTCCTTCTCCGTCATTGGAAATCTCCCTTTTTAGCTCTTGGAAATCTCCCTTTCTTTTTGCTCTTCCTCTGTGGTATCTACTAAAACCTTAGCGAAGTGATGTATTTTCTGAAACTTCTATGGGTTTCTAAGTGACGCTGAGCATGCTCAGTCGCCTAGGCAGGTTTTGTCGCCAGCAGCTGCCCTGATTCGACCTCTCCAAAAATAGACATTTAACTCTGAACTGTTTAAGGATATAATTCGTTTTGCTCTCTCTTCATTTTCAAGGTTCAAAGGAAAGCAGCGAGGATTCCAAGGGTCCCTTCGTCCTTACAGCCAATGAGGGGCCTGAGAGGGAGGAGCTTGGGGCTGCTCGGTGCAGCTTGAGCTTCTGAGGGAATCATCCCCAGTAGACGCGGTGGAGCCTGAGCTGTGAAGCATCTGTAACAGAACAAAATTTTTAAAAATATAAACAATAACAGAAGAGGAGAAACGCTGCAAACTATGGAACGCTGTAAAACTTTCTGAAATATTTGCTGGGGATTCCTGTGGAGTATGATATTTTAAAACCAATTCTTTTTGAAGCCGGTTTGGGTAACTGGGAAAATGATACATATGCTAAATGCAGCAGCTGATCGAGTGAAATGGACCAGATCAAGGGCTGCTAAAAGGGCTGCCTGTGTGGTAGCTGCAGCATATGCTCTGAAAACCCTCTATCCCATCATTGGCAAGCATTTAAAGCAATCTGGCCACAGGAAGAAAAAAGGTGCTTACCCGGCTGCGGAGAACAGAGAAATACTGCATTGCACCGAGGCCGCTTGTAAAAAACCTTCACCTGGAGTGAATGCAGATTTTTTCAAACAGCTACTAGAACTTCGAAAAATTCTCTTTCCAAAACTTGTGACCACTGAAACAGGATGGCTCTGCCTCCACTCGGTAGCTCTAATTTCAAGGACCTTTCTGTCTATTTATGTAGCAGGTTTGGATGGAAAAATTGTGAAAAGCATTGTGGAAAAGAAGCCTCGGACTTTCATCATCAAGTTAATCAAATGGCTTATGATTGCCATCCCTGCGACCTTTGTCAACAGTGCAATAAGGTACTTGGAGGGCAAATTGGCCTTGGCCTTCAGAACTCGCCTAGTAGACCATGCCTATGAGACCTATTTTGCAAATCAGACTTATTATAAGGTGATCAATATGGATGGGAGGCTGGCAAACCCTGACCAGTCTCTTACTGAGGATATTATGATGTTTGCTCAGTCGGTGGCTCACTTGTACTCCAATCTGACCAAACCTATTTTAGATGTAATCCTAACCTCCTATACACTTATCCAAACTGCTACATCCAGAGGAGCAAGCCCAATTGGGCCCACTGTTTTAGCAGGGCTTGTGGTATATGCCACTGCTAAAGTGTTAAAAGCCTGCTCTCCCAAATTTGGTAAATTGGTGGCTGAAGAAGCTCATAGAAAAGGCTATTTGCGGTACGTGCACTCCAGAATCATAGCCAATGTTGAAGAAATTGCCTTTTACAGAGGACATAAGGTAAGAAAGAAATTAATATGATGGGTGAAATGTGAGATTGTTCAAACTGCCACTGCAGTGCCGGATACCATCTGTTGTATTGTTTTTGTGCTCATTTCTTTAGCATTTTGGATTCTTATGACGTTTAAAGCTGTATTAAAATATATGCTTTGTTACCCTTTTTAATCATAAGCTGTTAAAGAATTATAAGTTAAGTGAAAACTTTTCTAAAGTTTCATGAGAATGACATTTTCACCACTCTAAAAAGCTCTACTTATCCAAACATGCTCAGAATTATCTCTAAAGAATTTTCTTAAAACTAAAATCCTAACTAAGTAGATGGTCCTAGAACACTGAAAAAACTATATGTTTAAAAGCTAAGTAAACATGCTTCCACTGAGATGGAAAATTTAGGATGGTATTGTTTGTTTGTTTATTTTTCAAGAGAAAAAAAAAGTGCTTTCATATGAGAAGACAAGTGTGACAATTTTGCATGACTGGTCAATGATGGAGTTCCTTAGTTCTAATAAGTATAGGAGAGTGACTTACAAATGGCATTTTCATTGCTTATCATATTTTGAGACAAATAAAAAAAGATAGTGAAATGAAATTTTGCCTAGTTTTGAGGGAAAAGTAAAGATTAGAGACAAAGAAGGAAAAAGGAGTTCCAGAATATTTTTATATATTAAAGATTTTCAACATTTAGCAGGTCCCTAGAATAACCTAATTACATAAACTTGCAGTCCATTTAAGAATATTAAATATGACAGGAATCTTTAAATCTTAATACAAATGATCTGGCAAATTAAACAGTAAATTATTCTAAAGTTGAAATGGCATTATGATTATGAAGCAGAATTAATTTTCAAAACCATCAATTATTTTAAAAAATTTAGTAGTAACATTCTGAAGAAGAAAATTTAAAGCAGATTTAGGACTTATATTCCCACTTGAAAATTGGCCTCATACATTATATAAATCATATTTATTTTGAATCATTGAACTCAGTGATATAAATTATAACATGCTGTAGGCTTCTTGCATTTAGACATAACATAGTAAATTGAGTGCTCAAAAGTAGGGTTAATTATACGTATACATGTCATGTGTTTATTTTCACTTATTTTTTGTGTGATCAAGGACAAGGTTCTAGCTGTTTATTCATGTTTTATGGATTATCATTTAGTGTTAACATCTTATACAGATAAGTTTGAAACCATAAGTATAAATCACTTGTCTGTATTTATATTTAAAATTATATATACTAAATATCAGATATTTAAAAAATAATTTAGATGTGATTACAACTGAAATAATGGCTAATTCTGACATAATCTGTATTTATTGGTTGTTAGAATCACAGATAAGAGTATACTGAGAAAGAAAAATACAAAATTATCTTTAAAGAAAGTCCTCAAACATACATTATTTATTTTTATAGTTCATACTAGGTTAATTCTTATCTCTTTTTCTCTCCATAGGTAGAAATGAACCAACTCCAGAAAAGTTACAAAGCTTTAGCAAATCAGATGAACCTCATTTTATCCAAACGTTTATGGTACATCATGATAGAGCAGTTCTTGATGAAGTATGTTTGGAGCAGCAGTGGACTAATTATGGTGGCTGTACCTATTATCACTGCAACTGGCTTTGCAGATGGTGGTAATGACATTTACACTCGATATTAAATATATGCTTCAGATTAATTCTTTTTAAAGTGTCACTGCTGGAGTTGTGTGAGTAAATTGTGTAGCCATCATTCTATAGTCCTTAATGGTCAGAAACAATGGGAAACTTTGAAACATCCAATATTAAGACCAACTGTTTAAAAGAAGTGACTCAAAAGATCTTTCCAGCTCTGCAATATTTCAGAAACCTCTGATGTAGTGTTTTGGGGGGTTAATCTTGAGCAATTTCAGTTATACTGCCTAATGATTCTCTAGTTTACATTTAAACTCAACACAAATTAATACCTTCAAAAAGAGTATAATAGTTCTGACCATGTATTGTAAATTTCAGTTCTACACATAACATGCTTTTAGTCTATAAGTATTCTATAACTGGATCTGCCTTGATTGTAATTTGAAGAGTTGGTTGACTACCTTAAACAATCAATAATACTGTTTCAGGGAGTGCTTCATTCCATGGAACAGGGCTTCCTCTACTTGTAGGTAGTATATTACATAACTTCCTATTTGGTAGTATTGAGGGGATAAGGGTTGTAAAGTTGCATGTGTCTAATTCTATCTTATCACTGTTTCAGTGGTTTTTTTTTTTTTTTTTTCCCAACATTTTTCATCCTTTGGGACAACTAAGAAATGTAAGGACAAGGAGGACAATATTAAAATGTTATGTAATATTTGAGATGGGAGTTTGGGTCTTAATTGGCAGGACAGATGTTATGAATTAAAAAAGAAGAATTTTCCTCTGTCTCTCCAAAGTAAAACATTCACCTTCCTCTTTAAAAATCATTTGACCAAACTTGGTGTTAGTATTGAAGGAACTAGACAAAAACATTGGCTTTGTGGTGAGACAGAGCTTTGCTGAACTCTGCTTTTCCTCTTTTTGCCTGTGTCCTGTTAGTCAAGTTAATTAAACTGTCTAAACCTCAGTTTCCTCATCTGTATCAGATGTATTCCTTTCTGTATTAGAAAGACTACTTCAGAGTGCTGTTGTGAGGATTTAGGAGAAAAAAGTATCAAGAACATCAGTGTCCTTAATACATGGTGATAATTATTGCCTAGAAAACAAATGGCAACACTAAGAAAAATGTAACAGAATTCACACTATTTACAGTTATTTTTGGTATAGAATTAAGTATTAGCAGTTGTTTGAAGTCATCCAATAAAAACAAAAAAATTACCATGTGCTTTAATATTTTAAAACAGTGCTTTAATGCTTTACCAATTCTTACAAAAACACTTGTCAAATCTGAGTCATTCTCAACTAAACTTATTCATTTTGGTAAAGTAGAATTTGTCAATCCCTTGTGATAAGTGACATATATACCAAATGTACTCTACAGCTCAACTGTCTAATAGACAATGTATTTAGACCACGAGGAAAACTGAATTCTACCTGTTCATTTAATGCTTTCAAAATTTGTTTTAATCATTTTAAAAAGTTTATATTTAAAAGGGCATTGTTAGTATTTTAAATTTAATCTTTTCATAATGAAATAAAATAAATTGCTTTTTCAAAAGAGTATTAGAGAAAAAAAAACACAAACCTATATGGTCTTAAGATTAGTTCTACTAAGAAATTTAGCAAAATTGTCAAATATTTATAGTGAATATGTACAAGTTTATGGATATTTTAAAGGTTTGTGTATAATGTATATTAGAAACTACCCCAATAACAAAATTATGGTGTTGTTCTGTTAGCCTTTAGAAGAACTGATCTTATTAGAAAACCCTGGAGTATTCAACATAGAGCGGAGAAAATGTAACTATTAATGGTGACAAATTAACACCACAGAGACCAGTAAGAAGTAAACAATGTATGCAAAAATCTAACAGTCTTACTTCTGTAGATGATGTAATAAGATGTTTAAAAATAAATACTATGAATCTAGAAAGTACCATAGTAACTTAAAAAACAGCATTAAAATTTTAGATTGAAAATGTGATAATAGTCCGTTTGATGCAAGTGAAACAAAATAATTCTTAAAACTTCTTTTCAAAAGAAAGCTTTATGAAAAGAAAAGCAATATAATAATTTCATAGAAGAATAAAATGAATTCATATGATGACATTTTTATGAAACTATGCTTCAATATTGTAATTTCTAAGATTACTGTATATATCCTTATAATATTTGTGTGTATATATTTACTAAATATATTTGACTTATAATGATATAATACATGAAAATATTAAGTTATCATTTTACTCTGACAAAATAATTTTTTTAGATATTGACATTATTTTTGAGGCTTTGGGTCTTGGAATTAAATACTATCTATTCCAATCTTGGAGAAGGAAATGGCAGCCCACTTCAGTATTCTTGCCTGGAAAATCCCATGGATGGCAGAGCCTGGTAGGCTACTGTCCATGGGGTCGCAAAGAGTTGGACGCGACTGAGCGACTGAGCGACTTCACTTTCACTTTCATTCTAATCTAGTCTTCAATCTTAATTTATGCTTAGGCCCTGAGTTGTCTCTTACATTAGAGATAAATGAAGTGCATGATACTATATATTTCAATGCAAAATAGATTGGGAAAATGGGTGAATAAGAGAACAATAGCAAAGAGAAAAAGGATAAAAGGTAGAAAAGAGGAAAGAAAGAGAATAAAGGAAGAAACAGGCTACTGTTCAAATCTTGATTGCTATTTTATTCATCCTTGAGAAAGTTACAGAAACTGTATATGCCTCAATTTTCCTTTCTTAACTGTAGTAATAATAATGTATTTTAAGAATTGTTAAGAAATTATATATAATATATTTAATGTGCCTTGAAACAGTCCATGGCAAATAGTAAGAATTTAGGTGGAAGCAATGTTTATTATATTCTTATGCTGTGGGCTCTGGTATCAGATTGCCTGGGTTCAAATCTGGCTTTTTCGTTTATTAGGTTGTGACATAGGACAATTCATTAAACCTTTTTGTACTTCAGTTTCCCCATTCTAAACTGGGAGAAATTATAACAGAGTTGTTATGAAGATTTAAGAAGATCACATGTGTAAAATTTAGAACAATGCCTGCATCATAAGAATTGTTCAATAGATGTTTGCTGGTCTGATTATTATTGTTAAAGGGGCAAGACATTTGAAAGTGATTAGAAAGTTGGTGATAAAGATGAAGATAGGAGGAATAGCCTCCTATCTTATCCTATCATATCCTATCTTATCCTATCATTAGGATAATCCTAAATTATCCTATCATAATTTTGGCGAGAGGAGAAAAGAAAAATAGTTGTGTAGTAGATTTATTATACTATATAGCTACAACTTTTAAAATCTTGTGATAAGAACAAGATTACACTTATTAATATATTGAGGTTCACATTGCAAAATTGCATATGTTGTCATGTCATTTTCACATCAAAAGAGGAGTTTAGAGAAGTGATCTAGTCAGGAGCCCCAAATCTGCCTAAGGTCACACAAATGGTTAGTGAAAGCACTAAGGATAGAAGACTTTATATAATTCCTTGTGTAATGCCTTTTTCTCCTTCACTGTGCTGTCTTTATATTAACTATATTGGAACTTACTCTATAAGGGACTTACTTGAGACCAAGTAATCATGGGAGCAAATCATTGAAAAAGAGGGATTGATTATTAATTATATATAATCTGTTATTTTTACAGAAGACAGTACTCCTATATTTGCTTCTCATTAAGATAAAGACTGAAATTATGTGAAGGAAATAATTACCTGGGGGCTATAATCTCAATTGTTTTAATTTTATTGACCACTTCTATTCATATCAAGAGCAATTCTGAAAAAGGCTAGGAAAAGCTTCTCATAAGTCTCTCCTGCCAGACCTTATTACAGGCACCTAACAAGCAAGGAAGAGAGCAGCTAAGCCACTGGTGCTGCCAATATTGGTAATCTGATAGTGTAAGGTGCACATCAGAAGTAGCAACTGAGAGGTACTGCTCTTAGGAATAGAACTAAATTTTCCCCAACACCCTAGTAACATGGATGATGTTTTTATTCTCAAAAGTGTACCGTCAACAAGACTATATCTAGGCTCCTGCTACATTAGTATGTCTCATATTCTAATGTAAAATTATTGAAATAAAATGTTATATTGTAGGTCAATTTAGATATGATAGGTGGCAAGAATACAAAGAGGAGCTATACAAAAAAGATCTTCATGACACAGATAACCACGATGGAGTGATCACTTAGCTAGAGCCAGACATCCTCGAATGCAAAGTCGAGTGGGCCTTAGAAAGCATCACTACAAAAAAATCCAGCTTAGCTATTTAAATCCTGGAAGATGATGCTGTGAAAGTGCTGTACTCAATGTGCCAGTGCATTTGGAAAACTCAGCAGTGGCCACAGGACTGGAAAAGGTCAGTTTTCATCCCAATCCCAAAGAAAGACAATGCCAAAGAATGCTCAAACTACCACGTAATTGCACTCATCTCACATGCTAGCAAAGTAATGCTCAAAATTCCCTAAGTGAGGCTTCAATAGTATGTGAACCGAGAACTTCCAGATGTTCAAGCTGGATTTAGAAAAGGCAGAGGAACCAGAGATCAAATTGCCAACATCCATTGGATCATAGAAAAAGCAAGAGAGTTCCAGAAAAAGCATCTACTTCTGCTTTATTGACTATGCCAAAGCCTTTAACTCTGTGGATACAAACAAGCTATGGAAAATGCTTCAAGAGATGGGAACACCAGACCTCCTGACCTGCCTCCTGAGAAATCTGTATGCAAGTCAAGAAGCAACAGTTAGATCTGAACATGGAACAACAGACTGGTTCCAAATTGGAAAAGGATTACATCAAGGCAATGTACTGTCACCCTGCTTATTTAACTTATATGCAGAGTACATCATGCAAAATGCCAGGCTGGATGAAGTATAAGCTGGAATCAAGATTCCAGGAGAAATATCAGTAACCTCAGATATGCAGATGACACTACCTGTATGGCAGAAAGTGAAAAGGAACTGAAGAGCCTCATGATGAAAGTGAAAGAAGAGAGTGAAAAGGCTGGCTTAAAACTGAACATTCAAAACGAAGAACATAGTATCTGGTCCCATCACTTCATGGCAAATAGATAGGGAAACATGGAAACAGTGACAGATTTTATTTTCTTGGGCTCCAAATTCACTGCAGATAGTGATTGCAGCCATGAAATTAAGATGCTTGCTCCTTGGAAGAAAAGCTATGACCAACCTAGACAGCATATAAAAAGCAGAGACATTACTTGGCCAACAAAGGTCCGTCTAGTCAAAGCTATGGTTTTTCCAGTAGTCATGTATGGATGTGAGAGTTGGACCATAAAGCAAGCTGAGTGCCAAAGAACTGATACTTTTAAACTGTGGTGTTGGAGAAGACTCTTGAGAATCCCTTGCACTGCCAGGAGATCAAACCAGTCAATCTTAAAGGAAATCAGTTCTGAATATTCATTGGAAGAACTGATGCTGAAGGTGAAACTCCAATACTTTGGCCACTCAGTGTAAAGAACCACCTCATTGGAAAAGACCCTGAAGCTGGGAAAGCTTAAATATGGGAGGAGAAGGGGATGACAGAGCATGAGATTGATGGATGGCATCACCAACTCGATGCACATGAGTTTGAGCAAGCTCCAAGAGTTGGTGATAGACAAGAAAGCCTGGCGTGCTACAGTCCATGGGCTCACAAAGAGTCAGACACGACTTAATGACTGAACTGAACTGAATTGTCCTGTTGACCAATGATCATAACAGCGATTATCAATATATATCAGAGATACTTTTAGCTGTAAGTAGCTATGCATCTAAGTAGTTACATTTGTAAAGTATAATACGTATGTCAGCAGGACATACTCATTAGTGTACCACTCAATGACTTGTCATAAAGTTAACACATATACATAATCACCACTCAGAAGAAATAGAAGCTTACCTTCATCCCAGAAGTCCTCATAGCCTTTCCCAGTCCTATCCTCATCCTAAGGCTACCACCCCCATCCCTACTTACTCCTACCCCTGCCATGCCTCATCAAAGGTAATTATTTTACTGACCATTTATTAGTAGTAGACCATTTATTTGCTGGTTTTGGAATCTTCCATAAGTAACCTTGTATAGTATGTTAAGCATTCTAGTTGTTCCATTCTTTGTCAATGTTTGATGTCAGTCTTTTTCACTCAGGTATTTTTCATTTTAGGCATATGGTAAGTTTTTAGTGATACCTCATTGTAGTCTTATCATTTCTTTGTTGACAAATGAGATTAAGCACTTTTTTTCATTTTTTGACCATTTGGATAGCCATTCTTATGAAATACTGATAATTTTTTTGATTAATTTTAGATTGTTTTTAAATATGTTTTTTCTTACTGATTTTTAAAAGCTGTTATGTATTCTGTAGTAAGTCTTTTGTCAGACACACGCACAAAATGTCCAATATTTTTCCCAGTTGATTCTTCCTTTTTCAATCTCTTAACAGCTTGTCCAAGTGAAGTAATCATTTTAATATAATTCAATTTGTCAATTAATTCTTTGTGGTTAATGGCTTTATGTCCTGTTTAAGAAATATTTGTCTAACCCAAGGTCATAAGATATTGTCCAATTTTATCTCTTAGAAATTAATTATTTTTCATTTCACATCAGTCTACTCAAAGTTGATATGTGGTATGAGGTTGGATAAGGCTGTAAGTTTTTGCTGAGATTTTTCAAGATGTCAAAGGTAAAATATAAATAAAAAGAAAGAAATTCAAATATAAATCAAAGGGTAAAAGTACAAAAGAAGAGCCTACTTTTTCAACTTTTATAAAATTAACAGAAAATTTTCTTAGAACAGTTTTAGGTTTATGGGAGACTTTATCAGAAACTACAGTGTACCTACCAGAGTTTCCCCTCTTATTTACATCTTGTGTTAGTGTTGTACATTCATTACAACTAATAAACCATAATTTATACATTGTTAACTGAAGTCCATAGTTTACATTAGGGTTCACTCTTTGCATCATACGGTTCTATAGGATTTGAGAAATTATGACATAATTTTAAAATCCTTCATTTTAAAATCCTTTTTCATCTTTTCAGTGAAATAGTAACTGATATGACCATGTTTCAATATATACTTATTATTATTGGGCCTGGAAAGTACTAATAAGATGAGAATATAATGCTAACTATTAAATCCTTAAATGCAGAACTTTTGAAAAAATATTGAAAATATTTGGTAAGGAAAATGAAATGTGTCTACCTAGCATACAAAATAGGTGAGGGCTTTAGGCTGTGACAGACACTAAGAAATCTGACCTTATCATAGAAGTCACATAGTTCCCTACTGTGTGTATGATAAAATACTCCTGCACTGCTCTTAAACCACCTGCTAAAGAACAATTAGTAGAATAAAAATATCAAATGAAATCTTTCCGGAGCTATTTGTAATTTTGTTACAAATTTGCAAGTTTAAAAGCTTGGAGAAAACCCAGTAGGTGTTAGTCTGCCAAAGAAGTATAGAAAGTACCATCCTATACCAAACAGCAGCCTGTCTGCGCTAGTGTTCTCTTTTTAATAGACTGTCAGTGAAAGCTGTTATTCAAACCCCTTTTAACCCAAATTGATATAATCCCATAATTATTTTAGCCAGATGCTCTGAGTCAAAACTATTCTTAGCACTTTAACTGATATAGCAATCACTATTTTGGTAGCTTGCTGAGAGTCCTTTGTTAATTTTTTCTGGCTGTCTAAATTTTGCCACACATTTAAATGTTCTTAAGTATATGAAGATTCTGTTCCCAGTTTATCCAATCACGTCTTTCTTTTCTTACTTACACTAACTCTTATAGCCTTTCTTTGTACAACTAACTTCAAGGGAAACAAAAATAATTCTCTAAAGCAGTGCTCAGTAGCCAAACGAGGAGGTTCCCATGAACTCATGGTTATTCTGATTCTCAAAATAAAATCAGTGCTTGACACCAACCAATACTGTAACCTGACCAAGTTATTTATTCAATTGGCATTGCTTGAAATTTCTCTTCTCTGAGATATTGCTTATGCTGTACTTGTGATCTTTTAAAATTGTATGCTGTCTTCAAGCCCTCACTCACAGTCTATTTCTCCATGAAGCATTTTCTGTCTCTTGCATCAAGAAATTATTTTCGTCTCTTTCAAATGCATCACACTAACTCTCCTCATAGGTTGTCCTGCATTGTTATTTGGGAACCTGTCTTCTCTCCTACCAAACTGTAAGCTCCCTAAGGAAAGAGTTTGAAAAGCATATTTAATCCTTGCATGTCCTGTAGCACCTTGCCTAATTTCTTGTAAATCTTGCTGTTCACTAAATATCTGCTGAATGAATTTACCTTCTATTATACATGGATCCCTTTCAAACTCAGCTGAGCTGTCTATGAGCAAGTAAAGGTGAAAGTATCTGATAATTATATCTGGGCACATGTTAAATATTTGCATTGTCAGGGAGAAAAAAAAGCCCTTTTTTGCTGAGATAAATCCAGGTGAAATAAATATCAAAGTGGTTATGATATATGGCTATATTATTCTAATTTCCTTCATTAATTTATAGCTTTCAATTTAGAACTTTGGTGATAGTCTGTAGAAAGACTGGATAGAGAATAAAATTGATGGCAAGATAAAAGTAATGACCTCAAGAGAATAGTTTTGAAGAGCAAGACTAAACTGAATAGATATAAAATAGCAACACTTACAGAAAATAATAATGCCTAACATTTAAGATGGAGAAGGCAATGGCAACCCACTCCAGTACTCTTGACTGGAAAATCCATGGACGGAGGAGCCTGGTAAATCCATGGACGGAGGAGCCCAGTAGGCTACAGTCCATGGGGTCGCTGAGAGTCGGACACAACTGAGCGACTTCACTTTCACTTTTCACTTTCATGCATTGGAGAAGGAAATGGCAACCCACTCTAGAGTTCTTGCCTGGGAAATCCCAGGGATGGGGGAGCCTGGTGGGCTACCGTCTATGGGGTCGCACAGAGAGTCAGACGCAACTGAAGCGACTTAGCAGCAGCAGCAGCAACATTTAAGAGCAATTATTATAAGCTACGGATTAGGCTAGCATGGAATAGTATGTTCTAAACACTCTGGTGAGTATTAGGAAGAGTGAATAAAATACAGTTTTGCCCCTTAAATAAGTTATAGTCCACTGGCAAAGCCAGATAAGGATTTCCAGGGAAACCTGTATTAGTTAACTCTTTAAGAAAGAGCTCGGCAAAAAGGAAAGTATATTAAAATCAGGAGAAATTATATATGCAAATACTAGAGAGTAAATAGAATTTTACCTATTGGGTGTTGCTGAACTGTAGGGTGAAAATTTAAACAAGTAGACAGAGGTAGATTGTGATGGTCAGCTACTTTGCATTTCTTTTAAAGAAATCACACTAGAAATATTTGCTTAGATTTCAGTTAGTGGTTTTTTTATTGACTGAATCAGTAGCATTTTATCACCTGGCTATAATAGAGCAGGGAGTTGAATTTGGTAAGGGTTAAAAGAATGCTAAGTGAAAATTGTCTTAATTCCTATAGATTTAATTCTTCTAACTCTCCTAGAAAAATAAGACAAAAGAAGATTTGAATAAAATCTGGTACAAATACTATATTTGTAATAATTCATTAATTTCTAGGAAATCCTGATACTAATGAAAAGTTCACATATTATTGAGTCACAGCTTGAATCAAAACTCAGTATAAAATAAAATAGTTACTTAAAAAATTCAATAGTTTTTAATTTGCTTTTAGATCTAGAGGATGGTCAGAAACAAGCTATGGTTAGTGAACGGACAGAAGCCTTTACCACTGCTCGAAATTTATTGGCTTCTGGAGCTGATGCTATTGAAAGGATTATGTCTTCATACAAAGAGGTACTTGCATTTCTTGTCAGTTTGATTTAAATAAGATGTATGAAAATCAAGCAAAAATGTAAATTACTACATATATTTATTATTTTGGAAACACCTATTCTCTAGCAAAAACTGCTAAGAGTATAATCAAGATAAAGGACAAGTCCCAAGTGTATTATCTTTCAGTTTTTATACTCTCAGTTGTCAACTCCTCTTTTTCTGTCTGTAGTATGACATTTTTTTTTTTTTAATTTTACTAAGAGAGCTTTTGGTATGCATTCTGGAGAGAGAATGTCTCAATTTAAATTCCTGCTCCAGTGTTTGCAAATTATTTGAACTCAACTTGTTTGTGTCTATTTCTTCAACTGTAAAATAGGGATAATGAAGGTGATGACTTTGTAGAGTTATGATAGTAAGCACTTTTATAAATGTTAGCCAATAATATTACTTATATACCTTACAAACTTTTACTTATCCTTCAAGTCGACCATATGTAAGAAACCCTTTTGTGATTCCAGTTTCTTTTTGAAGCCTGGGTCTTCCTTCTGTGTGCTCATAGTACATCTGGTGCTTTACCACATTGTAATTGTTTATTTCCTGCTTGAGACCCTGAGTGGAAAGCAGGAATTATCTTATTCATCTTTACATTCTTAATATCCATTTTAATATTTGGAATATTGTATATGGTCAGTAAATGTTTCCTAAAAGAATGGTAGTACAATCTACAGATAGAACTACAGATATCACAGGGTTAAGATTAAAAGTCGCTCTTTCAATTCAGATATTAAATAATATTCCCATGGATAGTCATTCTTGCTATTAATGACTCCTGTGGCTTTTGTATTTATACAGATTGCCAGAGCATCATTATAAATTTATCTGCCTATTAAATTGTCCTTGAATAAATTATATAAGATAGTTGCAAAGTTTGTGATTTGCTGACAGAACTTTTCAGTTTCTTTCAACAACTGATTTATTGAATTTTTCTTTTTTAAAAGATAAAACCAGTTGTTTAGGGCCATAAAGCAAAACAGCTAAAAAATTTATTTCAAATAGTAGTTTTGATAATCTGGAGACATAGCTTTGAGGGTAGGTTTTTTGATCTAATAAATTTCTTATTAAAATTAAATGACAAATCAAAATTTTATACAACTCACATTCAAATACCTTGCTAAGTCACAGAGAGAATATCAATTTGTTTTTCTAGATTGTCTCCAACACAAGAAATGGTTGCATTTTGTTTTATTTTGACTGTATGTGCATTGAATGATAGAATTTTCACTTCTAAAGAATCTTATTATTGCTGTGAAAGCACATGAAAGCATCATAGTTTTCCACTAGCTCTGAAGGGAACCAGATTTCTTTTTAGAGAAACCCCCTTTTCTTATATCTTGAAGTAATTTGTCTCCAATCACATTCTCATTTTTTTTTTTTAACACTCTTGGCCCATTCAATTGTGCATCCTGTTATACTAACTCAGAGCCTCCTGCCTTTTTCAGTTGACCTCCAAATATGTTTAGATTTGTTTTACACAAATTTATTTTCCTAGATTTCTTTTGGATCCATATTTTGTTAATCCTTAGCCCTGTTTACCTCTACTTAGAAACTCAAAAAATTCTTCTAGGAAATGTTTTAGAAACTATCCTATGTAATAAGTATAACATTAATATACAGAAATGAAATACTCATCTAATTATAGACCTCTCACATGGTAGAGACAAGTGGCAGAAGGCTTTTAACAATAATACCTGTTCATTCCCTGCTTTAGTTTTGTACTCACAAAAATCTTACACAAATATTGGTATTATATTAGTTAGTCCACAGTTTACTGTTTACAAGACATTTATTAGTGACATTCCTTGCTTATTGATACCAATATCCTACTAAACAATTCTATAAGGGAATGTTTTTTATTGTGTCCTTCACGCTGAAAAAGATGGTCTTAACAGGACATGAATCACCTTTCACATGAGTCACCTTGATAACGAAGTGTTCTTTTAATAGAAAAGTAGCAGAGATTCAACCTAAATTGGACAACTGGCAGAATAGGAGGAAGACACCATTTTATTGAGTCTTTTAACTAAAACAAAGATTTACCTCATAATCTCATCTAGAAAAAAGTCATATTTAATATTTCTCTTTGGGCATATACATCATGTTTGGTTTGAAAAGAAACTGAATCTTGGGATTTAGACTGAAAAGAATTTAAAGTTTTTCACTGAGCTGATTCAATGTTGATATTTTCTAGCAGGGGTAAATTTAGGAATTTTGTGCCTAATTTAGGAATTTTGATAACCACTTTGACTTAGAAATATTATTTCTTAACAAGAAAAAAATGCATTTTTCTTCTTAAAATCTTCCATTTTAAATTGAAAAAACATATCAAAATAATTTCACTGAATGAATTTAAGCTTTACACAAAACTGCTAATTTCTGGAAATTCAGTGTTCATGTAAATGGAGCCAA
This sequence comes from Bubalus bubalis, assembly GCF_019923935.1. Classification (NCBI taxonomy): domain Eukaryota; kingdom Metazoa; phylum Chordata; class Mammalia; order Artiodactyla; family Bovidae; genus Bubalus; species Bubalus bubalis. The sequence goes on along the minus strand of NC_059160.1, from coordinate 78,771,608 downwards.
ATCAAAATATCAATTGAAAGATTCTGGAAGATTTTTAAGTCTCACTAATATTCTGAAATCTTTACATGTCACTCTGAATCCTGACTTGAATAAATAATTTTGATGAGTTTTATAATTCCAATCAAGCTTAAACTGTCAACTTGCTATGCTGCTTCTTGGTAAGCTTTTTAGTGCTGCTAGTTTTAGTTATCAGATATGCTTACCTATTTTTCACATAATAAAATAAGACCTTTAACGTTAAATCAAGAATCCTGTATGATTGCATATTTGTTTAAAAGTCTGTCTCGAGTATATTAACTATTTTATATCACTGCATTGGTTTTAGATAACTGAATTAGCAGGCTATACTGCTCGAGTATACAACATGTTTTGGGTTTTTGATGAAGTAAAAAGAGGCATTTATAAGAGAACTGCTGTCTTGCAAGAGTGTGAAAACCATAGCAAGGGTGGAGCTAACATAGAATTACCCCTCAGTGACACGTTGGAAATCAAAGGTATTAAACTCAAATGTTTTTGTATATCTATATTTTAAGTGTTTATCAACAGAACCAAGGTATTTTAGAAGATAGCTAAGGAACCAACATTTAGTTATTTAAACAGTTATTCCTAAAGTTAATGCTGTATTTTGAGGAGTAGTGACTAAAATTATCATAAAAAATACTATGCTACTTTTATTTATTTATTTATTTATTTATTTTTTTGCTACTTTTATTTAGGACAAAATATCTAGAATAATTTCTGGAAACTGTACATATGGCTGAATAGTATTTTTTTTGCTTTTAAAATTCAAATAATAGAATTAATGTTATATTATTCTCCTTTATTCTATCATTTGATTTGGTTATTATAGTTTTAAAGATTGTATTTTTCTATGTCTTTGTTTCCTTTCTGCAGCATTGTTTTTTTTTTTTCTGTAGGAAAGTTTAATTTAGAGAAATAAGTAGTTATAAACAATGTAGCTGAAACCAGAAAGAGTTTATCTTTGCTCTCATTTTGATTTTAGCATCATATTATTGTAGAATAATATTTCTGGGAAAGATAGTCCAAATAGATACAACAAAATGTGCAAGTTTACATTAGGCTTTGTTTTAAATATAAACATCTATATTTGCATTTATTTCTATGACTTACTATTGTGAATTATCTTTATAGTAAATTTATATGTTATACTGCATTATAGTTTAAGTTATTTAATTAGCAATAACACATGATACCTTTTGAAATGTAAACTGTTCCTTAACTTATAGGAAAAGTTATTGATGTGGAGCATGGAATTATTTGTGAAAATGTTCCCATAATTACACCAACGGGAGAAGTGGTGGCTTCCAGACTAAACTTCAAAGTAAGATGATATTCAAGAATCTTCTGATTTTTGCCAACACACTAATACAAAAGAACTCAGAATTCTTGTACCTTATATTAAATACTTGGAGGAAGCATATGGAAAGGAGGGGAAATCAAGAAAGGTAGGCATAGTGACTCAATTACAGAAGCAGTTACTTCCTCAGAAAGCAGAAAGAAACAGAAATTTAATTTCTACTGCTTTATTGCCTGGTTGAAAATCAAAATGACAGTACCCTGAGAGCCTAAACAAGGTAACTTTGGGGAGCAATAGGAAATTTCCTCAGAAATTAATATCTGGAAATAAATTCTATTTTTTTCCTTATAGGAACTACTCAAGTAATACAAGCCTATATTGTTACATATTTACTAAAATATGAGAAGAGGTAATCAGCAAGTTTACATTAAATTTATAAGTTTAACTTATATTGTCAATAACTACATCTTCTTTTAGGAAAAATTATCAAAAGATTCACAAATTTGAATTTAGTTCTTATTTCTGTTGAGAATAATAGTTATTTATTGTTTAATACTCTGTCTTGATTATAAAAACTAAGGTGTAAAAATAGCTAATAAATCTGAGACCCTGATTTAAAACATTATGAAATTCAAATATGCATTTTGGAATTCAAATGCAAAATAATTGGCTGAGAAGTAGAATGAAGTTATCTGCACTTAGTTCAAACAATGACATGATTAGACCTAATAACAGAATTAGAAATATGACCATATATGTACATTTAATGATTTTAATGTGGACCTTAGTCTAGGTTTAATTATTTAAAGATGTATTTGCAAATTCATTAGGCTGCTGGAAGAGGATGAGAATTACTAAACAGGGGGAAATTTTGTGTTAATAAATGTGAGAGAAATTGTGTTTTAACTACAATTTGGTTGGGCTCTGTTTTTCAATTTATATACCTTTAGAGCAGCAATAAGGGGCCTCCCCATGGCTCAGTGGTAAAGAAAACTCCTGCATTGCAGGAGATGCAGGAGATGGGGGTTCAATCCCTGGGTTGGGAAGATCCCCTGAAGTAAGGCAGGGCAACCTACTGCAGTATTCTTGCCTGGAGAATCCCATGGACAAGAGGAGCCTGGTGGGCTACAATCTATAGAGTTGCAAAGAGTTGGACACGACTGAAGCAACTGAGTCACAGAGCAGTGATGGGTGCTGATGATACAGCATAGTCTTAAATAGATTTAAAATAAAGCCTTTGAAGGAGTTCTACATTGCATATTTAACTATTTATCATTACTGTAGCAATTTATATTTTATGACTTTTGCATAGAGGTTTTCATCAGGTTAGGTTTCATAATATCAATTCTGGTTGCTCCATTTATCAAATAGAGGAAGAGTCTTAAATTCTGCCACCTACTAACTACATTATTGTGGACACATCACACTCTTTCTGTGAAAAAATTCAGAACTCAGTATATTTTTATATAAAATGAAGTTTTAAATAATCTAGTATAAGTGTCATGAATTTGGAGGTCGTGCAAAGGCATATATTAATATAGTATACTTTTATGATAATTGTTTATTTCTAAGTCAGGCAGTTTTATTTAAAGTCTCAGATTGCTAAAGTATAATAGAAAATTCTGTTCCCTCTACATGGATTAATAAATAAACAGGTTTCTAGAGGAAAATGTACTCTTTCTTATGTTTGCCTTTTGGAATTGAAAAACCATTTGGAGAAGAAACTTTTGGTAAATGTAGGAATTCTTTTGCTTAACACTCACTGTTTACTGAACATCAAAAAACTTATGCTAAAAATAATATGAATGTAGAAAAGTCTTCTATTAGACTCAAAATGTGTTAAATTTCTGAGAATCCCCAGTAGAGAATGATTCTATTAAATATTTTGCTTACATACGTTTTGTCATGGCACATACCTTTAAAAATCATTTAAAAAGTATATATGCTTCTACAAAGTTAAACTTTCTTAATCCTCTTCCTATTGAAAGAGCAGTACAAATTACAAAAGTAATTGTTTCTGGGTTCTTTCCCAGATATTTTTTAAACTTTAGTCTATCAAAATAGCATTTCAGTTTGGCTACAATTCAGTTCAGTTCAGTTCAGTCACTCAGTCATGTCCGACTCTTTGTGACCTCATGAATTGCAGCATGCCAGGCCTCCCTGTCCATCACCAACTCCCAGAGTTCACTCAAACTCATGTCCGTCAAGTTGGTGATGCCATCCAACCATCTCATCCTCTGTCATCCCCTTCTCCTCCTAGCCCCAATCCCTCCCAGCATCAGGGTATTTTCCAGTGAGTCAGTTCTTTGCATGAGGTGGCCAAAGTATTGGAGTTTCAGCTTCAGCATCAGTCCTTCCAATGAACACCCAGAACTGGTCTCCTTTAGGATGGACTGGTTGGATCTCCTTGCAGTCCAAGGGACTCTTAAGAGTCTTCTCTAGCACCACAGTTCAAAAGCATCAATTTTTCTGCACTCAGCTTTCTTCATAGTCCAACTCTCACATCCATATATGACCACTGGTAAAACCATAGCCTTGAGTAGACGGAACTTTGTTGGCAAAGTAATGTCTCTGCTTTTGAATATGCTATCTAAGTTGGTCATAACTTTCCTTCCAAGGCTACAATTAGGGAGAAAAAATATCTACAGTCAGATTTTATAGACTCAACTTGCTCCTGTCTTATGTCCTTGTGTTGCTGCTGCTGCTGCTGCTGCTGCTAAGTCACTTCAGTTGTGTCCGACTCTGTGTGATCCCATAGATGGCAGGCCAGGAGGCTCCCCTGTCCCTGGGATTCTCCTGGCAAGAACACCGGAGTGGCTTGCCATTTCCTTCTCCAATGCATGAAAGTGAAAAGTGAAAGTGAAGTCGCTCAGTTGTGTCTGACTCTTCGCAATCCCATGTACTGCAGCCTACCAGGCTCCTCCATCCATGGGATTTTCCAGGCAAGAGTACTGGAGTGGGTTGCCGTTGCTTTACCTATCTTTATTGCCTGGAATGCTCTTCTGCAAGATCTGACTTGTTGCTTGCTGTCACAGGCTAAACCAAAATGTTACCTCCTCAAAGAGAACTTTTGTGAAGCACCTAATCAAAAGAAGCCCCACCCCACCCCACCAGCTTCACAATGCCACTATGTTTCCCTAATACATCATCCTTTTTTGGTATCACAATAGCATTTATAACTAATTTTTTGTTCTTGTGTTTATTGTAATCTTTGCCATTGAAATGCAAGCTACACAAGAACAGAGACTTTGTCTTGGGCAGCACTATATCATCTGTGCCTAGAAGAATGTCAAACACATGTCAATATCTGCTAGGGAAATGTTTAATTACTTAGAATATGAATTTGAACCATTTTTGCTTTACATGTACTTATTATATACATTCTTAGTTATTTTATCTAACCTTCATATCAGCCCTTTTTCCTTCCCATCCTCCCTTTCTCTCCCCACTGCCTTCTTTCAACAAAAAGATTTTAGCTTATGTTATACACAGCAAATATTTAATGGATATATATGGAACTGGTTCCTTATACTGACATTATACAAGTAATATGATGCTCTTTTATCTTTGAATATTAAATATGATATATTCTATATCATGGACACTGAGATATTTGTATCTATACTGTATGAAGCTACATCTACAGACATACTGTAAATTGCTGCCTCTTGTATATTCATGCTATATTCATTTTTAATTTATTTTTCTTAAAACATATATTTTATTGAAGTATAGTTGACTTCCAATGTTTCAGGTGCACAGCAAAGTGATTCAGTTATACATATACACATATATTATTTTTGAAATTATTTTCTACTATAGGTTATTACAAGATATTAACTATAGTTCTCTCTGAAAAGAAAGTGAAAGTTGCTCAGTCTCATCTGACTCTTTGTGACTCCATGCACTATACAGTCCATGGAATTTTCCAGGCCAGAATACTGGAGTGGGTAGCCTTTCCCTTCTCCAGGAGATCTTCCCAACCCAGGGATCGAACCCAGGTCTCCTGCATTGCAGGAGGATTCTTTACCAGCTGAGCCCCAAGGGAAGCCCAAGAATACTGGAGTAGGTAGCCTATCCCTTCTCCAGCAGATCTTCCCAACCCAGGAATCCAACCAGGGTCTCCTGCATTGCAGTTGGATTCTTTACCAATTGAGCTATGAGGGTAGCCCATACTATATAGCATAGTTCCCTCTGCTATATGGTAAACCTTTGTTGCTTATTGCATATCTATTTTTTTTAATTAGAAATCTAGCATTCTATCCATACTAAGTCAAAGAAGTGGAATCAAAATGTTATAAATGTTTTAGTTAGGCAAAAATTTGTAAGTTTTAAAAAATATGTATATTATACATTATATATATATATATATATATATATATATATACACACACACACACACACACACAAAAGCTTTTCTACTATGCTTAATAAAGGCTTGAGAAAAAAATCAAGAAAAAAAGTAGACATGGAAAAGTGATAAACATAAATGAAATGGGAGCCCTGAATATGAAATTAAAAAAATGAAGCAAACTAGATAAAAGTAAAATATCATCATATAGTCCAGTTGGTTTTAAACATGACTGCTCATTAGAAACATATCTGGAGATCTGGATTAAAAAAGCAGTGCAATACCTGGGCATTTGTAATTTTCAAAAGATTTTAAGATAATTCTGATATGCATCTGGATTTTAAAAAGTGATTGCAGGTTTTTCTATTAAATCCTAACTTTGGTGATATAGAATTCCATTATTTTTCTGTTGACCAATCATGATACAATGGTATTAAGTGAGTAATGGTTACATAGTCACAATAATAAAAGATAATTATCAGTTTTCATGATCAATATCCAGACAAAAAAATAAAAGATAATTACAATTGCAAGTCATAATGGGAACATGAATAGCTTAACAATATAAAAAAATTTTGTTCAAATTGCGGGGGGAGGGGTCAAGCAGAGTGAGTGATAATTGGAAGTGCATACATGCACATGTTTTCATCTGCCTAACTAGTCTATGTCTTTTTTTGGTGCATTTAATCCATTTACAAAAGTAATTATTGATATGTATGATCCTATTACCATTTTCTTAATTGTTTTGTTTTGTTTTTCCCTATAGGTCTTTTCCTTCTCTTGTTTCCTGCCTAAAGAAGTTCCTTTAGCATTCATTTTAAAGCTGGTTTCGTGGTGCTGAATTCTCTTAAATTTGCTTGTCGGGAAAGCTTTTGATTTCTCCATCAAATCTGAATGAGAGTCTTGCTGGGTAGAGATTCTGGTCTGTAGGCTCTTCCCTTTCATCACTTTAAATATATCATGCCATTCCCTTCTGGCTTGTAGGGTTTTCATTGAGAAATCAGCTGATAGAGTGATGGGAGTTCCCTTGTGTGTTATTTGTCATTTTTCCCTTGCTGATTTGAATATTTTTTCTTTGTCTTTAATACATTTTTTATAGCTTGATTACTATATGTCTCGGTGTGTTCCTCCTTGGATTTATTCTTCCTGGGATTCTCTGTGCTTCCTGGACTTGGTTGACTATTTCCTTTCCCATATTAAGGAAAATTTCAGCCATTGTCTCTTCAAATATTTTCTCAGATCCTGTCTCTCTCTCTTCTTCTGGGACCCCTATAATGCAAATCTTGGTCTGTTTAATGTTGTCCCAGAGTCTCTTAGGCTGCCTTCTTTTCTTTTCATTCTCTTATCTATATTCTGTTCTGTAGCAGTGATTTCTACAATTCTGTCCTCCAGGTCGTTTATCTGTTCTTCTGCCTATTATTCTGCTATTAATTCCTTCTAGTATATTATTAATCTCTGTTTGTTTATCCTTTAGTTCTTGTAGGTCTTTGGTAAATATTTCTTGCAGCTTTGCCATTGTTTTCCTGAGATCTTGGATCATCTTCTCTATCATTATTCTGAATTCTTTTTCTGAAAGTTTGCCTATCCCAACTTAATTTAGTTGGTTTTCTGGGGCTTTTATCTTATCCCTTCATCTGGGACATAACTTTCTGCTTTATTCATCCTGATTAACTTTCTGTAAGGTGGTTTTTGTTTAGCTGCTGTGGGATTGCTGCTTCTTGCTTCTTCTGTCTGCCCTCTGATGGATGAGGCTTCCTGATGGGAGGGATTGGCAGTGGGAAAAACTGGGTCTTGCTCTGGTGGACAGGGCCTTGCTCAGTAAAGCTTTAATCTAATTATCTGCTAATAGGAGGGAGCACTGAATAGTTGTTTGGCTCTAAGTGATCTAGCCCTGGGGTCTATGGTCTGTCTTATACGGTTAAACCCCAAGAGGGCTTACACCAAGGGAGACCTTCCTAGCCTGCTGCCACCAATGCCCTTGTCCTTGTAGTGAGTCCCTGCTGACCCAGGCGTCCAGAGGAGGCCCTCCAAACTCTAGCAAGTAGTTTTGGTTCAGTCTCCTGTGGGGTCACTACTCCTTTTCTCTGGGTATTGGTGTGCACAAGACTTCGTTTATGCCCTCCATTACTGGAGTCTTTGTTTCCCTCAGTTGTGTAGAAGTCTTATAATCAAATTCTACTGGCCTTCAAGGCCAGATTCCCTGGGAATTCCCAGTCCCTTTGTCAGATTCCCCAGGCTGGGAAGCCTGATGTAGTATTCAGAACCTTCTTAACAGTTGGAGAACTTCCTTGGTATTATTGTTCTCCAGTTTCTAGGTCACCCACTTGGCAGGTATGGGATTTGATTTTATCACGATTGAGCCCCGCCTCCTACTGTCTTGCTGTGGCTTCTTTTTTGTCTTTGGATGTGAGGTATCTTTTTTTGGTGAGTTCCAGCATCCTCTTCTCAATGGTTGTTCAACAGCTAGTTGCAATTTTGGTGCTCTCATAAAAGGAAATGAGCACATGTCTTTCTACTCTGCCATTTTGAACCAGAAGCCTATAATCATTTTTTAAATCACTGATTATAAAATATCATTTATTCTAAAAAGTAAATCAAATTTTTGAATGATGTTTCTTTTTCTTGATCTTCACAATACCTTTTAAATACCAGATTGATAACTTCTTCTTGATTCTATTGGGTGGAATGGGAGCTCATGAAATTTAGCTGTTTAAATTTAAATGATAAATAAGATGAAAGATTCTAAGAAAAGTATCCAATCAACATGGATATGTTGTTTTTTTATGTGTGTGTGTGTGTGTGTGTATATATATTTGTTTTAATTCATCCATAGGCATTAGACTATATTACAGTCCTCATGCTTATTTTTGTCTTAATTTGGTAAACCTATTTTCTCTCTCTGTGAATAAAGAAAAATTAGGTTCATTTTATATCTCTCACTATGTTCTTTTATAATTTCTATAACATTTCAGACTACTGAATTAAACAACCCAGCTAACTCTTAGAAAAACTCGTTTGTAGCTAGTTAACTTCAACTTACAAATACAGCAAAGTTGTATTTTAATTAAGTTTCATCAAATATTAATATTAAATAAATTTGATCTATTCTAATTTAAATTAAATTTTTACAGTTTCTTATTCCTACATGATAATGTTCCTTCATATCTGTGTAGTATGTGATGACAAAACCACAATGGAAATTTTGGGAAGTGAGTGCTCATTTCAAGGAGATCCATTATCTTTGGAAATGGACTGTTTTATGATACTTTTAGCTTCAGAGTCAAATTTGATATTCTCAATCCTGGATATATTTATCTTTTATTTCTTTTCCTAGGTTATCATGTGTTTAAAAGTTTTTAAAAATAACTTTTAAATGCTGATAGATAAAATAATTTTTAAATATTGTAATTCCTAATTTTATTTCTTATCGTAGGTAGAAGAAGGAATGCATCTTTTGATAACTGGTCCCAATGGTTGTGGGAAAAGTTCTCTCTTCAGAATTTTAAGTGGGCTCTGGCCTGTCTATGAAGGAGTCCTATATAAACCACCTCCACAACATATGTTCTATATTCCACAAAGGTGGGTAAAGTTTTTTATATCACAAGGAAAAATTTTCTTTTGCTTTTGAATTAATTATCTTGATTCCTTAAGCTCTTCTGCAAGTAATCTTTCAAGCATTTTTTTGAGAGAAACTATTAAGAAAATAAATATTATCCTAAAAAGTTTTGTTACTGCTTTGACTACAGTAGTTTCCAGGAAAATACCAATTCTTTTCATTTTCACTTCTCATTGTAATGAACACTCAAAAGACTATAGACGTTAGCCTCAAGAAATAGTAGGCTAGTCCAAATGAATAGTACTTGAATAGTATGCTAGTCTTTTCATAAAGCTGCATATATTTATATGTTCTGAAATTGTTCACTTACATTTTCAGAGCCTCTGTATAGTAATCTTTATCACAGTTCTATGTAATTAATGATTTAGAACTACCTTAATTAAAAATATTTTACTTTAAGAGTGTAAAAGTAAGCATAGAAATATTTAAAAGTAAAATTGTTTCATCTGAAATTTTTAGCTATCTTCATTCATAACAATGTACAGATGTCTAAACAGAAACTTATACCTGAAAATTCAGAATATTCATTGTGGATGAGACAGTTAAATTTAAAGAAGAAACAGATCTCATGTTCTTCTAATCCAATAATTTTTCCCACCTTAGGTTAGGCTGACATCATAAAAGTACTTCTACTGTGCTAGAGGACTATTCTGTGGGGCCTAATCAAGCACCTATGCTGGAATTGTAGTACAAGAGCAAATATAAAAGTTCCATTAAATGTGTGCTATCATGTGTCTTTTGTTCCTTTTCCTTTGTCAGAAAGTGTTCACACCATCCTGCCCACTGGACTAATTTTTAGATCTTATATTACAGCTATGCAGATGAGTTTTTGTGGCACTTTTTCCCTAAAGTAAAGCCTATCATAGTAGTATTAAGCTATCTGAAGTGTAGAATGATGAACTGTATTAGCAATAAGAAAATATTGGATGTGAGCAGTGCTGTGAATACTTGTGTTTAACACAAAATAGATAATATCTGTGATACCAGAATTATTGAATCTTCCTGTATTTCTTTTGGGAAACCTTCTGGATCTGAAAACTCAATAGTAGTGCCAAAGTTTAAGTTTCAGGTATTGATACATTAAGTAGACTGATTTTGATTTTCTATTTATGTTATGAATCATAAAATTGTGAGGAAAATATTCTGTTATAGCATAGAATCAACTCCTTTAATGCAAATAGAATTATATACATAAATTTTATATTTTGAGCTATTTAAGATTTCATTTATAATATAAAAACAGTTCTTGAATATAGTTATAACCTGAACAATCAAAGACATTTCCAAGACTTAAAAAGTGCCTAATTAGCAAAGTCATCCTTCAGAAAGGAAGGAAAAAGACTTTCCCAGACAAACAAAAGAGGAGGGAATTCATCTCCATTAGATCTGCCTTACAGGAAATGATAAAAAGAGTTTTTCAAATTGAAATGAAATGATGCTAATTAGTAGCATGAAAACATATAAAAATATATAATAGTCAATGTAAATATATACTCAAATTCATAATGCTCTGATACTATATTATGGTGGTGTGTTAAATATCTTTTAGTATGAATGTTAAAAGATAAGAGTATTAAAATTACTATAGCTAGTATAAATTATTAATGAACACACAATATAAAAACAGGCAAATTGTGATGTTATAAATATAAAGTGGGGAGAGTAAAAGGGTAGAGGTTTTATATGCAATTGAAGTAGTTAATATAAAACTTGTAAGATGTTTTAGATATGCTTCATAGGAACCACCAGGGTTTCCCCAATGGCTCAGCAGGTAAAGAAACATTCGGCAGTGTGGGAGACACAGGGGACTGAGTTCAGTCCCTGAGTCGGAAAGATCCTCTGCAGGAAGAAATGGCACCCACTCCAATATTCTTACCTGGAGAATCCCATGGACAGAGGAGCCTGGCAGGCTGCAATCCATGGGGTCACAGAGTCAGACACGAATGAGCATGCGCAAATGCATAGGAACCACAAAGTATAAACCTAAAGTAGATTTATAATAGATAAAGATAAGGGAATTAGAGCATACCACTATAGAAATCACCAATTCACAAGGAAAGGCTACATGAGAGGAAGAAAGGAACAAGGGACAAAGTAACCAGAAAGCAATAACATGGCATTAGTAAGTCCTTATCTGTCAATGATTAGTTTAAATGTAAATATACTGACTTATACTGACATAAATTGCTAGAAGATTTACTTTACACTTACTACAAGACAACCACTTCAGCTTTAAAGACACACATAGACTGAAAATGAAGGGATGGGAAAAAAGTATTTCATCTAAATGGAAACCAACACTTATACTAGAAAAGTTAGATTTTAAGCCAAAAATGCTAAAAAGAGACAAAGAAGGTCATTATATAATGACAGTGGGATTAATTCATCAAGAAGATATAACAGTTGTAATATATTTGCACTCTATATCAGAACACCTTAATATATTAAGCAAATACCAACAGATCTGAAAGGAGATAGACAACAATACCTTAATAGTTGGGAACATCAGTACCCCACTTTTGATGGTGGGTAAATCAACCAGACAGAAAATCAACAGGGAAATGTTGGACTTGAACCGTATTTTAGACCAAATGTACTTAGCAGACAAATATAGACATTCTATTCAACAGCAGTAGAATACACTTCTCAATCAGGTATGGAACATTCTCTAGCATATTTTATGATATGATACAAAATAAGTATTAGCCAATTTAAGAAGATTGAAATCGTACCAAGTATTTTTCCTATCATAATGCTATGAAACAAAACCTGTAAGAGGAGGAGGGCTGAAATTTTTACAAATATGTGGAAATCAAAACACTCCTGAGCAACCAGTGAGTCAAAGAAGGAATCAAAAAAGAAAAAAATACGAAAATGGAAACACAATATATGAAAATCTATGGAATGTGGCATTAGCAGTTCTAAGAAGGATGCTTATAGAAATAAATGTCTAAATTAAGAAAAAAAGAGATCTCAAGTAAACCTAACTTAACATTTCAAGGATCTAGAAAAAGGGTAACAAAGTCCAAAGTTTGAAAGAGGAAGGAAATAACAAAAAGGGAAGAAATAAATGAAATATAGACCAGAAAACAAAAGGAAAAGATCAACTAAAAAAATCAATAAATAAATGAAATACAGACCAGAAAACCAATAGAAAATATCAATAAAAACTAAGAAATAATTATTTGTAAAAATAATATTAGTGAACCTTTAGCTGGACTAACAAAGAGGCAAAAAGAATAAATAAAATCAGAAAGAAAAGATGAGAGTATTACCACAGAAATACATAGGATCATTAGACTACTATAATAATATGAACAATAATATGCCACAAACTAGAAACCTGGAAGAAATGGTTAAATGCTTACAAACATAAAATTTACCAAAACTGAATCATGAAGAAGTAAAAAAAAAAAATCAGTAACAAGTATGGAAATTGAATCAGTCATCTAAATCTTCCCAAAACAAAAACCAGTTGGTCTCTAATGGTTGTTGTTGTTCAGTTGTTAAGTCGTGTCCAACTCTTTGTGACCCCATGGACTGTAGCATGCCAGGCTTCCCTGACCTTCACTATCTCCCAGGGTTTGCTCAAACTCATGTCCAGTCAGTCAGTGGTGCCATCTAACCATCTCATCCTCTGTTGCCCACTTCTCCTCTTGCCCTCAATCATTCCCAGTGTGAGGGTCTCTTCCAGTGAGTCAGCTCTTGGCATCAGGTGGCCAAAGTATTGGAGCTTCAGCTTCAGCATCATTTCTTCCAATAAATATTCAGGGTTGATTTCCTTTAGGATTGACTGGTTTGATCTCCTTGCAGTCCAAGGGACTCTCAAGAGTCTTCTCCAGCACCACGGATAGAAAACCTCAATATTTCTGCACTCATCATTCTTTATGTTCCAACTCTCACATTGGTACACGACTACTGGAAAAACCATGGTTTTGACTGTATGGATCTTTGTCAGCAAAGTGATGCCTCTGCTTTTTAATATGCTATCTAGGTTTGTCATAGCTTTTCTTCCAAGGAGCAAGCATCTTTTAATTTCATGGCTGCAGTCACCATCAGCAGTGATTTTGGAGGTCAAGAAAATGAAATCTGCCACTGTTTCCATTTTTTCTCCATTTATTTGCCATGAAGTATGGAAATAGATGCCGTATTCTTAGTTTTTTGAATGTTGAGTTTAAGTCAGCTTTTTCACTCTCCTCTTTCATCTCTATCAAGAGACTCTGGTTCTTCTTCACTTTCTGCCATTAGGATGGTATTATCTGCATATCTGAGGTTGTTATTTCTCCCAGCAATCTTGATTCCAGCTTGTGATTCATCTATCCTGGCATTTTGCATGATGTATTCTGCATATAAGTTAAATAAACAGGGTGACAATGTACATTCTTGACCTACTCCTCTCCAAATTTTGAACCAGTCCTTTGTTTACATGTCTGGTTCTAACTGTTGCTTCTTGGCCTATAGGCAGGTTTCTCAGGAGATAAATATGGTGGTCTGGTATTCCCATCTCTTTATGATTTTTCCACAGTTTGTTGTGATCCACACAGTGAAAGGCTTAAGCAAGGTCAGTTAGGTAGAAATATTTGTTTTTCTGGAATTCTCTTGCTTTTGCTATGATACAATGGGCATTGGCAATTTGAGATCTGGTTTCTCTGCCTTTCCTAAATCCAGCTTGTATATCTGGAAGTTCTTGGTTCAAATACTGTTGAAGTCTAATTTGTAGGATTTTGAGCATTACCTTACTAGCCTGTGAAATGAGTGCAATTGTATGGTAGTTTGAACATACTCTGGCTTTATCCTTTGGGATTGGAATGAAAACTGATTCTTTTCCAGTCCTGAAGCCAAATTTGCTGGCATATTGAGTGCAGCACTTTCACAACATCATCTTTTTGGATTTGAAATAGCTCCACTGGAATTCTATCACCTCAACTACTTTTGTTCATAGTAATGCTTCCCAAGGCCTTGACTTCATACTCCAGGATGTCTGGCTCTAGGTGAGTGACCACACATGGTTATCTGGGTCATTAAGACCTTTTTTGTATGGTTCTGTGTATTCTTGCCACCTCTTCTCAATCTCTTCTGCTTCTGTTATGTCCTTGCTTTTTCTCTCCTTTATTGTATCCATATTTGCATGAAATGTTCCCTGGGTATCTCTAATTTTCTTGCAGAGCTTTCTTGTCTTTCCCATTTTATTTTTTCCCTCTATTTCTTTAAATTGTTCATTTAAGAAGGCTGTCTTAAGTTTCCTTGCTATTCTTTGGAACACTGCATTCAGTTGCATATATCTTTCCTCTTCTCCTTTGTGTTTCACTTCTCTTCTTTTCTCAGCTATTTGTAAGGCCTCCTCAGACAACTGTTTTGCCTTCTTGCATTTCTTCTTTGGGATAGTTGTAGTCGCTGCCTCCTGTACAATGTTATGAACATCATCCATAGTTCTTCAGGCACTCTATCAAATAAACCCTTGAATCTATTTGTGACTTCCACTGTGCAATCATAAGGGATTTGATTTAGATCATACCTGAATGGCCTAGTGGTTTTCCCTACTTTCTTCCATTTAAGCCTGAATTTTGCAATAAAGAGGTATGTTCTGAACCACTGTTAGCTCCCAGTCTTGTTTTTGCTGGCTGTATATAGCTTCTCCATCTTCGGCTGCAAAGAATATAATCAATTTGATTTTGATATTGAGTATCTGGTGATGTTCATGTGTAGAGTCATCTCTTTTGTCATTGGAAGAGGATGGTTACTATGACCAGTGTGTTCTATTGGCAAAACTCTGCTAACCTTTGCCCTGCTTCATGTTGTACTCCACATCCAAACTTGCCTGTTACTCCAGGTATTTCTTGACTTCCTACTTTTCATTCTAATCCTCTATGATGGTTTCACTGGTGAATTCTAACAAACATTTAAAGAGGAATTATTGAAAGAATTATTGAAAGATTAATTATTGAAAGATAAAGAGGAAAGATTGAAAGCTTTCCCTCTAAGATCAGGAACACCAGGGTGCCTCCTCTGACCATTCTCATTTGACAAAGTACTGGAAGCTTATAGTAATCAGGCAAGACAAAGAAAAGGCATTCAAATCAGAAAGTAAAGGTAAAATTATCTGTGTTTGCAAATAATATGATCTTACATATAGAAAGTCCTAAAGATTTCACCAGAAACATTAGTACAAGTCAATGAATTCAGTAAAAATTGAAGGATACAAAATCAGCATACAGAAATCAATTGTCCATGTCCCATGTTCATGAATTGAAATAATGTTATTAAAATATCCATACTGCACTAGATCATCTATAGATTCAACATGATTCCTATGGAAATTCCAATGGCATTTTCCACAGAAATAGGAAAAACTATCCTAAAATTTTTGTGGATGCATAAAAGACCCCAAATAGCTAAAGCAATCATGAGAAAGAAAAAAATGGCTGGAACCCTAACACTTCCTGTTTTCAAATGCTGTTAGAAAGCTATAGTCAGGAAAACAGTATGGTGAGTGAAGTGAGTGAAGTTGCTCAGTCATGTCTGACTCTTTGCGACTCCATGGACTGTAGCCTATCAGGCTCCTCCATCCATGGGATTTTCCAGGCAAGAGTGCTGGAGTGGATTGCCATTTCCTTCTCCAGGGGATCTTCCTGACCCAGGAATTGAACCCAGGTCTCCCGCATTGCAGGCAGATGCTTTACCATCTGAGCCACCAGGGAAGCTAGTCATGAAAACAGTATGGTACTAGTATAAAAATAGACATAGACCAATGAAACAGAATGAAGGACCCAGAGATAAATGCCTACATATGGTCAATTATTATTTGCCAAGAGAGCAAAGACTATTCAAGGATAGTCTCTTCAATAAATGGTATTGGCAAAATTGGATAACTATATGCAGAAAATGAAATTGTACTTCTTCTTCCTTACATCACTAACAAAAATGAACTTGAAATGGATTAAATACCTAAATGTAAGGCCAGAATTCATAAAACTCTTAGAAGAAAACATTGAAAAAACTCTTTGACATTGATCTGGCAATGATTTTTGAATATGACACCAAAAGTGCAAGCAATAAAAGCAAAAGTCAATAGGTAGAACTACATCAAATTAAAAGTCTACACAGTGAAGGAACCATCAACAAAATTAAACCCAACCTATGGAATAGGAGGAAATATTTGCAAATCATATCTGGTAAGCTGTCAATATCCACAATATATAAGGAGCTCATACAACACAAAAGGGGGAAAACTTGTAGTTTAAAAATGGACAGAGGTTTTGAATAGACATTTTCCCAAAGAAGATGCACAGTTTATCCAACAGATACATGAAAATGTACTCAATCTTACTAATCATCAGAGAAATGCAAGTCAAAACCACAATGAGATATAACCTCACACCTGTCAGAATGGCTCATCTCAAAAGATAAGAAATAACAAATATTGGCAAGGATGTGGAAAAAAGGAAACCTCTATCCACTCCTAGTGAGAATGTAAGTTGGTGGAGCCACTATGGAGAATAGTATGGAGATTCTTCAGAAAATTAAAAATAGAGCTACTATGTGATCTGCAATCCCTTGTTCATTGAGGCATTATCACAATAGCCAAAACATGAAAACAAAGTAAGTGTCTATTAATAGATGAATGGAAAGATGTGGTATGTATTTATATACAATGGAATATCCTTAGGCCATGAAAAAGGAAATCCTGCCATTTGTGACAACGTAATGGCTTAAGTCTGACAGAGAAATATAAATACTATATTGATATCATCTATATATGGAATCTAAAACAGCTAAACTTGTATAAACAGAGTAGAATGGTGGTTACCAGGGGCTGGAGAGCTTGAGGGATGGGGAGATATTGGTTCAAAGTACAGACTTAAAGTTAGAAGTTGAATAAGTTCAGGAAATTTGACTCACATCATTGTGATTAGAGTTAATAGTAACAAATTGTATACTGGAAGTTGTTAAACAGTAGGCCTTTAATATTCTCACCACAAAAAGAAGTGGCAATTATGTGAGTAATAGATGTGTCAGATAATGCTACAGTAATAATTACTTTGCTATATGTAAGTGTATGAAATCAACAGGTTTATAACTTGAACTTACATAAAGTTGTATGTCAATTTTGTCTCAGTAAACATGGAAAAAATGCCACTGAGCTGTATAATTAAAAATGGTTAACATGGTAAATTTTATTTTATGTGTATTTTATTGCAGTTTTTAAAAGTGGAAAAAAAAAAAAGAGAGAAAATAGTACTTAAATTCCAGTCATTGCTCTCAGGATAACTGTTATTCTGCGACAAACATAAATCACTAGGAAAATTTTTCTTAGTTATGAAATTTACTGTTCCCTAGGCAAAAGCAATGGCAACCCATTCCAGTACTCTTGCCTGGGAAATCCCATGGATGGAGGAGCCTGGTAGGCTACAGGCCATGGGGTCGCAAGGAGTTGGACACGACTGAGTGATCATTTTCACTTTTCACTTTCATGCATTGGAGAAGGAAATGGCAACCCACTCCAGTGTTCTTGCCTGGAGAATCCCAGAGATGGGGGAGCCTGTTGGGCTGCCATCTATGAGGTCACACAGAGTCATACACTACTGATGTGACTTAGCAGCAGCAGCAGCAGGCAAAAAATCAACTACAACTTAGTTAAGAACAAATGAGAATGAAAGTCTATTTCTTAAGGTTAAAATTTTCAAATAATTAATGTTAAAATTAGTTTTATCTTGATTACAGAGTTTCTAGAAACTTGAAAATTTGTATTTATGTTTAGAATTCTATAGGACCAATATCTTGCAAAAGAGCATAGAATTTATTTTTTTTTAATTTTATTTTATTTTTAAACTTTACATAATTGTATTAGTTTTGCCAAATATCAAAATGAATCTGCCACAGGTATACATGTGTTTAAATGTATATGTAAACTAAGAGGGCCTAAACGTAGTATTTACGTCTAGTATTCTAAAAGCTACTGATTTTTCAAAAAGGTTTCGAAATAATCTTATGAGTCTTTTATGATTTAAAAGAAAGCTGCTACAACCTATTTCAAAATATTTGTCAGTGGATAATCTTTTCTTGTTAGGATATTCTCATTAATGAATATTATCTAGTATCTTATTGCATAGATGCTATATAATTTATAGCAATAAAATGTAGCTAAAGTACTAATTTGGCAGGAAAAAACTGTAAATTAAACATAAAATTAAGTCTTATGTACCTACAGAACAAATTTAATAAGTCACAAACAGACCTTTGTAATAATCCCCCTGTTTTCACTTTTTGTGATTTAGACTTCTTGGTAGAGGATCAGTCTCCTTATACAACGATCAAACATAAATTCGTTGTTACTTTCATGCAGAAAAAGAGTGGGTTTTGTTAAAGTGGATTTCTAATAATGCCATGTAATGTACAGAAAAAAAAAGTAAACAGGGTAAAAATGTTCTGAGTAAGTATATTAGGACTACTTATTTTTGTAATGAAAATTTCAGAGAATTTGAAGAGCTTCTGTGGATCAGTTTACAAATTGGGAGACCTGAATTCCTAAGAAACTGTGAAATCAGCTCAAATATTTTCCCAATTAATGTCTTCTGATACTTCAGCAATGTTAATAATGAGAGCCAGATAAAAGAAATTCAGGGCTTTGGGTTCAAGAATACAAAAAAAAAAATTATACTAGGTAAATTAGTTTCAAAGCGGTTTCCTCTCATCCCATAATGATCAATGATTGGATATGAAAACTGTTTGAGCATTTGATACATTTTAGCAAAGAACATTTCCTCTATAATGTAGATTTAGCCACTTTAAATCTGTGGAATGGTGGATAATAAAATGCTTAGTTTTGCTCAGATAGTACTTAAACTGTTTTGGCAATTTTAGGCTCTTTGAGGGGCTTTCTGGGTAACTCAGCTGATAAAGAATCCACCTGCAATGCAGGAGACCCTAGTTCGACTCCTGGGTTGGGAAATTCCCCTGAAAAAGGGATAGTCTACCCACTCCAGTATTATTGGGCTTCCTGGTGTCTCAAATGGTAAAAAAATCTGCCTGCAATTCAGGAGACTTGGGTTTGATCCCTGGGTTGGGAAGATTACCTGGAGGAAGGCATGGCAACCCACTCTAGTATTCTTGCCTGGAGAATCCCCATGGACAGAGGATCCTGGCAGGCTACAGTCCATTGGTTGCAAAGAGTTGGACATGACTGAACCACTAAGCACAGCACAAGCTGTTAGAGACTGAATTTCCTGAGCAGTGCAATTGTCCTCTTTAAATTGTTAATTGAAACACATTGTTCCCCACTGTGTTAGCCATCTCACCCTCAGGAAAATTCTTACACTTGAATACAGATCCTGAATTTCTTTTGTCAATTCTTGAGGCACTTTTACTGTCTTCTCACCACTTAAAGGCTGATTTATCATCTCTTTACCAGCTGAGTTATCAAAGGAATTATCAGGGCTTCCCTAGTGGATCAGTTGGTAAAGAATCTGCCTGCTATGGAGGAGACCCAAGTTTGATCCCTGGGTCGGGAAGATCCCTTGGAGAAGGAAATGGCAACCCACTCCAGTACTCTTGCCTGGAGAATTCCATGGACAGAGGAGTGGGACAGGCTGCAGTCCATGGAATCCCCAAAAATCGGACACAACTGTGCAACTAACTTTCACTTTTATGATCTCTTGCTTTCACTAATCTACAATTTTATGGCTTATTAGTTACTTAGTAATTCCCTAGTGTATCTCTGTCTTCAGCCATTAAAGACTCTGAAGCCCAACCTTCATTTGTTTAGTTCACTTGCTAACAAAATACTATTATATGCTAACACTTACCAAAATGGAAAATTGAAACATTTGATGGGGGTTAGGGAAACAGTGGGTGAAGGAGAGGAAGGGAAGGAGGGAAAAAGGAAAGTAGGAAGACAGAGATGGAGGATGGAAGTGTAGGAAGCAAGACAAAAAATAATCGGTGTTTACTAATGAAAGGCAGGAAAGCCTTGGGTTCCTTGGTATTACTTCCCCCCCCCCCCCCATTTCCCAGGGTATCAGTTGTGTACATCACATATTTCTCCCCAGCAACAGTCTCCAGTTTGGCAACAACCCACCATGTAATTCTGTTCCCAAAGCTCCTGCTGTCACTACCCTTTCTTGTTAGAAGTATCCAGGGAGAGAAATGTTGACCATGATCTTCCTACTATTGTAAACTTTATGCCGAAATACACACTAAGGCCAACAGATTTAAAATAGATTCAGACTTCCCACAATTTTGCATGAAATTTGTAAAAATTTGTACAAATTTCTGCCCATACTTCACTTTGGAGTCTAAAAAGTAACGGGTTAAGAAAATGAAAGGATTATAAGGATTGAATTAAATTTGACTAAACCTTTTTTAAAAGAAAAGAGAAAAAGAAAAAATGAGGGTGAAATAGTAGGAATATCATACTTCATATCTTGGGAAAATTATTGTGCTATATTCTTTGTCAATGCTATATACTTTTTTTTTTAATCAGCATTTATTAAAGCCCTGCTTTAGATGTTAGTGTTAACTAACTTTAGATGTTAGTAAGATGCTTTAGAGGTTAGTGAATAAAGAAAGACACAGTCATTCTCAACATATGCTTGTGCCTAATTTGGTTATAAGGTAAAACATGCAACTAATTCCTATCAAAGCCAGAATAAATGCCTCAAGAAAGGCAAGAAATGCTATAGCAATATTCAAAATGAGAAAAAAAATATTGTAGAATAGTGTGTATTTTGACCTGGGTCTTCAAAGTTAGAATTTTATCAATTGTCATAAATTGGATGTTTTGCAAATGTCTAAGTAGATCAGGAATGCCACAGATTCAAATAAGCATGAGTTTTTTTGTTTCTTTAGTTTTTGGATACTTTCTAAGCAGAGCTGTCCTATCCACTGTCCTAAAACACGAATCTGAAGAAAGTAAATATTTATTAGACTCATCTCTATTAATATTATGTTATTGGTGCATACTGAAAATAATAGCATTCATCCCCTAGGTCCTTAACCATTGCTAAGATGTTCTTTTCATTAAAGTTCTTTGAATTACTTTTTAAAATTCTCTAGTGCTTTGGGTCTGCCATTTCCTTAATTTCCACCTAAGAAGATCATCTCCTCTTTTTGAATAAATACATAGTACTAACATTAGGTTAAATTTCAGTCTTTTAGTGCTTCCTGAAAACAGAAAGAGAAGTACCTTGTTTCTATACAACTCTCATTTCTTTTTGTCAGAGATATTCTGAAATTATAAATAACATTATATATCCACTCAGTATTTGTTTACTACTTCAATCACAATATAGTCTATTCAAGTATCATGTTACTTAATCCTTTAAATGTAAATGTGGCTTAATAAAGTAGTTATGAATCATAGTTTTAAATGAAATATACATTAAAATCCTAAATTTGGTTGTTCACAGGAACAATAGCATGACTAATTAGATTAATTAGATTGTGCAGAGAATTAAATATAGATACTGTTGCATCTATCTTTTATGTATGAACAGTACCTATTGATCATGCTCTGCATAAATCATACTAAATAGAATATTTTAAATGATTAAAGTTCAAAGGGATTATAAACTTTAGTACTTAGAGTTGCACAGCAGTTTAAAGCCAGGGTCAGAATTCACCAAATCTTTGGATACAAATCCTCTGTATTCACTGCCTCTTATTTAGGATTAGTAAAATAGTCATATTAAAAATGTCTACCTCTGATTGAAAAAGAATAAAGCTACTATTTGATCTTAAATATTTTCTCAGAGAAAATGAATATATTTTTCTCTTAATAAAATAAAAAGCTTCTCTAGCACAGTCCCAAATGTATAGGGAATAACAAACTATTATTCTTTTATAGTTTGCATTCACTTTAAAAAATGTCTATATTCTTCAACTGTTTTTCTTAGAGATTGAGACATGAAATCTCATCTTTTAGAAGTGCCAACATTTAATTCATGTTTTCTTTGATGGCATTTCCATTAATCCCTTTAATGATATAGTTTTTGTATTTTAAAAATAATATTGATTTTGGATCATCTAATGATCTCCTGAGATAATTGGTGGATTCCAAGGCATTTTGACCAAGGGCTGATCATCTCTAGGCTATTACTATTAACACAATGTAATGCTATGTATTAGTCACTGTTCTACACATATTACATGTTTCTAATTTTTGTATATGACAACCCATAAAGTTGTTGTTAGTATCCCTATTTTGTAGATGAGAAAACTTGAAGAGGTTGCAGTCATTCCATTGATAAATTTTGGAGCCAGCATTTGAACTTAGGCATGTCTGACTCTAAAGTCACTTTGTCCTGCTTATTGCCAGCAGCAGGGGACATGTTTCTGAAAAATTACTACTCTCCTGCCTGCCCTTGAAAGTGAGTATTGCCAGTTAAGGTTGTTTACTCAGTATGCTGAAACGGTACAATTTCAAGCTACTGTTTGGAAGCAGAAGTCCTTATAATGCTTGGAATACAGGGCAATCCAAGTCAATTTTAGCATAAAGGTTAGCACAGATACTTGGCTATCATTTATGTTAATGTGAAAGAAGTTATATTCTTGTATAAAAGTGAAATTCATTTAAACTGTGTTCATATCACTTTCAAAATAGAATATGTTCTTTATTCTTTCCTATTCTTCTAAAATCCATTTCTTTATAAAATATAAATTAATCTCTCAAAAATATGCTGTTAGTTTTAAATCGGACTTCTTGCAAAAGTATAAAATAAACAAATCTTAATTTTCATGATGCATTATGGTATAAAAATTATTATTTACCCTTTAGGTTGTCAAAAGAGGAGATTATCTTATGCATCAGAGCAGACTATGTTATGTTTTAGGAAGCTCAGCTGAATGGACAAAATACTTCAATAATACCAGTAATCTAATATAATGATAAATAAAACAAAGTTGACTTTTAAGAAGTTTGTATTCTTCTTAGTTTGGGAGTACTTTGATTATTACACTAACAGTATTCTTATTACTGCTTGGAAATAAACACTATCTCTCCTCTTTAAAGGGTGTGCACATGTCTCCTGTAGTACCTAGAAGTATCTTTTCTTAGAAACGTAATTTCAGTTATGTATATATTTTCAGTTGAATATTTCTTCTTTTTTGCTGCATATTTATTTTAAGAATATTGTGAAAGACATGTATTGAGGACTCAAACCTGGTTCTTGCTGTTCAAGAAAAAAGTCTGATGATATGATTGGTCCTCAAATGTACATTTATATGAATTATTAATAGCTAGATTTTATGGCTTTCAGATTGCTAACTTATTACTATGGCAACACAGCAGTATTTAGCTATACCTTATTCTTAAACTTATCATACTTTAAATACATGAGTATTGCTATAAAATTTTGATCAGTATTGTTCACTATTAAATTCTAGATGGCTATCCCTGGTTGGCTGACATGGTAAAGAATCTACCTCCAATGCAGGAGACCCAGGTTCGATCCCTGGGTCAGGAAGATTCCTTGGTGAAGGGAATGATAACCCACTCCAGTAATCTTACCTGGAGAATTCCATGGACAGAGGAGCCCGGAGGGCTACATTCCATGGGGTTGCAAAGAGTAGAACATTGACTGAGCAACTAACACACATGAAATATTTAACATTTTGGGTGATCATTCCAGAGACTTCCAGCTCAGACCTAACATTTCTCAATCTTTCTTTTTTCATTCTACTTTGTCTTATTTAAAGAAAAAATAAGGAATGGTATAAAAATGAGTATAAACCTTAATAAATGTCAATCAGTTCAGTTCAGTCATTCAGTCATGTCCGACTCTTTGTGACCCCATGGACTGTGGCATGCCAAGCTTCCCTGTCCATCACCAACTCCCAGAGCTTGCTCAAACTCATGTCCATTGAGTCGGTGATGCCTACCAACTATCTCATCCTCTGTCATCCCCTTCTCTTTCTGCCTTCAATCTTTCCCACATCAGGGTCTTTTCCAATGAGTCAGTGTCCAAACAACCTCAGCTTCAGAATCAGTCCTTCCAATGACTATTCAGGACTGATTTCCTCAGTCCAAGGGACACTCAAGAGTCTTCTCCAACACCACAGTTCAAAAGCATCACTTCTTCAGCCCTCAGCTTTCTTTATGGTCCAACTCTCACATCCATACATGACTACTGGAAAAACCATAGCTTTGACTAGATGGATCCTTGTTGGCAAAGTGATGTCTCTGCCTTTTAATATGCTGTCTAGCTTGGTCATAGCTTTTCTTCCAAGGAGCAAATATCTTTTAATTTCATGGCTTCAGTCACCATCTGCAGTGATTTTGGAGCCCAAGAAAATAAAGTCTCTTACTGTTGCCATTGTTTCCCTATGTATTTGCCATGAAGTGATGGGATCAGATGTCATGATCTTAATTTTTGAATGTTGAGTTTTAAGTTAGCTTTTTCACTCTCCTCTTTCACTTTCATCAAGAGGCTCTTTAGTTCCTCTTCACTTTATGCCGTAAGGGTGGTGTCATCTGCATATATGAAGTTTTTGGTATTTCTCCCAGCAATCTTGATTCCAGATTGTGCTTTACCCAGCCCAGCATTTTGCATGATGTACTCTGCATATAAGTTAAATAAGCAGGGTGACAATATACAGCCTTGATGTACTCCTTCCCAATTTGGAATCAGTCTGTTTTTCCCTGTCAAGTTCTAACTGTTGCTTCTTGACCTGCATACAGATTTCTCAGGAGGCAGGTCAGGTGGTCTGGTATTCCAATCTCTTGAAGAATTTCCCACAGTTTGTTGTGATCCACACAGTCAAAGGCTTTGGCACAGTCAATAAAGCAGAAGTAGATGCTTTTCTGGAATTCTCTTGCTTTTTCTGTGATCCAACTGATGTTGGCAATTTGATCTCTGATTCCTCTACCATTTCTAAATCCAACTTGAACATCTGGAAGTTCATGGTTCAGGTACTGTTGAAGCCTGGCTAGGAGAATTTTGAGCATTACTTTGCTAGCGTGTGAATAAATGTCAATACATTTTCCCAAAAGTCATGTATTGTCAAATATTTAATATAGGAAAGTAGAGAGTATAATACAAATTTTAAAAGTACCCTGAAACATTTGTAATACAACTATAAAAAGCAATAATCCCTGGATGTGGATTTGATCTCTATAATTCTACTTTTAATTTACTATTGTAATTAACTGTTTTAAATATAGATGCATTCCAAGTAATTTCATATAACAAAGGAAATTTTGATAATTGCTTAATTCATGATAATAATTTAAATTATATTGGTAGTAGCACTCCTATATGGTGCTAGTGGTAAAGAATCTGCCTGCCAAAGCAGGAGAGATAAGAGACGCGAGTTCAATTCCTTGGTTGGAAAGATCCCCTGGAAGAGGACATGGCAATCCACTCCAGTGTTCTTGCCTGGAGAATCCCATGCACAAAGCAGCCTAGCAGGCTATAGTCCATGGGGTCGCACAAAGTGGAACACGACTGTAGCAACTTAGCACAGCACAGAACATGATACCTATAGATTTATTCCAAAATCTTTCCCACAAGAAGTAGAGTTAATTCTTGATTTTACTTAGGGAAAGTAAATTGAAACTAGATAGTGTTTCCTTTTTGATATCTACTAATTATATCTGTTTCTTTTATTGTTTGCACAAGGTATATTGCCTGATATACTTTCTGTTGGGCCAGAGCATGCAAGCTAATAACTTTCTGATATGGTAATTGACCTACCTGAAATATTTAGAAGTTAGTCTGAATAAGTCTATATGTCTAGAAAAAAAAGTTTAGTAAAGAGGACTTTAAGTGCTTATCAATTATGTATAATTGTCATAGAACTAGAGAAACTTGAGCTAGATTTAAAATCTTAAATTCCAAGCCTTTGAAAAGGAAAAAGGATCATACACAAACTAATCATATAGATAGTTGGATATACACTCAACATCGTCCCAAATGTCCTTGATATGCCTTTCCAGAGAATTCAGTTGTAACTTTAACTTTATAACAGTATTTTTAAATAATTATATTTATATAATCTATTAGAGTATTCTTAGGTGCTGGGTACCTCAATAAAAGCATATAGAATATGTTATTTTTATCATTTCATATGAGTATAAAACAACAATTGAGAGAAAATGGAACTTTAATATTTGTCAGGTCCTTAATGAATATATACTTTTATGAAGTATTTTGTATAATTTCATCAATATTTCATTCATATAAACTTGCAAAATAGAAATTTTGATATTTTATTAAATCATTTTAGTAAAAATAAATCAAATAACAAATTATTTATTTAAATTTCATCCTGATTGAATTTTTTAAATTTAGTAGAAGAATGTTTTCTTTCTTGTTTTACTTTTTAAAAATTTTGAGAATGCATGTTCATCATATTGTTAGGCTTATAAATGCAATAAGAAATTAAACATTGCAAAAATAGAACTTAATTCTAATTAGAAGTTCTTATGAGATATATTTCCATATCTGTACATCAAAGAGAACTGACAGATTTCTGAAGTCATAAAGAAATCATAAATAATATTAAATTAACCTTTTAAAGAAGTTAAAAAGTTTTACTTCTCCAAATTTCTCCTACAAAGAAAATATTTGACAGCCTTATGAAACCTTTGTGTGTTTAGTCTCTCAATTATGTCTGACTGTTTTGCAACCTCATAGATTGTTGCCCACCAGGCCCCTTTGTCCATGGGATTTCCCAGGCAAGAATATGGGAGTGGGTTTCCTTCTCCATACACAACCTTTGAGGTTCCATCTATTGTTACAATGAACTAAGTGGTTCTCCAGTTACTAAAAGAAATATTTGTAGGTAAATTTGAGATACTTTCTTATATGTTTAACAGGATATACTCTCTAAAAATCTAGAGGATTAGATATTTATTATTTTTTAATGATGTTGAAAATTTTAAAAATTACCTTTGGAATAACCATATAACTTTTAACTGGCTATATAGAAATTCTTTTGTATCTGTTTCTTCTTCTTTTTTAAATTGAAGTATAGTTGACTTACGGTGTTATGTTAGTTTCTGATTCAGTTACATATATGTATATTTGACACATATATATATTTGATTCAGTTGCATTTGTATAAAGTGATTCAGTTACATATATATTTTCATATTCTTTTATAAGTTGACATATAGTTAATTTACAATGTTTTGTTAATACTGCTGAACAATGAAGTATTTCAGATATGTGTATATATATATATTCTTTTTAGTATTGTTTTCCATTATGGTTTAGCATAGAATATTGAATATAGTTCCCTGTGCTATACAGTCTTGTTTGTTCAGTCGCTAAGTCATGTCTGACTCTTTGTGACCCAATGAACTGCATCACTCTAAGCTTCACTGTCCTTTGCTATCTCTTGGAGTTTGCTCAAATTCATGTCCATTGAGTCAGTGATGCAATCCAACCATCTCATTCTCTGTCGTCCCCTTCTCCTCCTGTCCTCAGTCTTTCCCAGCATCAGGGTCTTTTCCAATGAGTTGGCTCTTCATATCAGGTGGCCACAGTATTGGAGCTTCAGCTTCAATGTCAGTCCTTCCAATGAATGTTCAGGGTTGATTTCCTTTAGGATTGACTGGTCTGACCTCCTTACAGACCAAGTGAATCTCAAGAGTTTTCTCCAGCACCACAATTCAAAAGCATCAGTTCTTTGGTGCTCAGCCTTCTTTATGGTCCAACTCTCACATCTATACATTACTACTGGAAAAAACATAGCTTTGACTAGATGGACTTTTGTTGGCAAAGTCATGTCTCTGCTTTTTAATATGCTGTCTATACTTGTCATGACTTCTTTTCCAAGAGCAAGCATCTTTTAATTTCATGGCTGCTGTCACCGTCTGCAATAATTTTGGAGCCCAAGAAAATAAAGTCTGTCACTGTTTTCACTTTTTCCCTATCTATTTGCCGCGAAGTGATAGGACTGTATGCCATGATTCTCATTTTTTGAATGTTGAGTTTTAAGCCAGTTTTTATCACGCTCTTCTTTCCCTCTCAACAAGAGGCTCTTTAGTTCCTCTTCACCTTCAGCCATTAGAGTGGTGTCATCTGCATATCTGAGGTTGTTCTCCTGGCAATCTTGATTCCAGCTGTGAGTCATCCAGCCCAGCATTTCACATGATTTACTATGCATGTAAATTAAATAAGCAGGGTGACAATATACAGGTTTGATGTACTCCTTTCCCAGTATTGACTCAGTTCATTATTCCAACAGTCTAGTTCTCACTGTTGCTTCTTGGCTTGCATACAGGTTTCTCAGGAGACCAGGTAAGTTGATTGAGTATTCCCATATCTTTAAGAATTTTCCATAGTTTGTTATGATTCACACAGTCAAAGGCAGTTTATCCATTCTATATATAAAAGCTTACATCTGCTAGCCCCAGCCTCGCAATCAATCCCTCCCCAAAACTCCTCCCTTGGCAACCATAAATCTCTTCTCCATTTCCCTGAATCTGTTTCTGTTTCATAGAGGGGTTCATTTGTGTCATATTTTAGATTCCACATATAAATGACATCATATGGTATCTGTCTTTCTATTTCTGCTTTACTTCACTTAGTGTGATAATCTCTAGTTGCATCTATGTTGCTGCAATAGGCATTATTTCATTCTTTTTATGGTTGAGTAGTACTCCATTGTATTGATATATATGTACCATATCTTCATTATCCATTCATTGGTAGATGGACATTTATGTTGTCTCCATGTCTCAGCTATTGTAAATAGAGCTACTATGAACATAGGGTGTATGTTTCTTTTGTAATTGTAGTTTTGTCCAGATATATGCCCAGGAATGGGATTGCTGGATCATATGGTAATTCTATTTTTAGTTTTCTGAGGAACCTCCATACTGTTTTCTACAGTGACTATACCAATTTACATTCCTACAATCAGTGTAAGAGCATTCCCTTTTCTCCATATCCTTTCCAGCATTTGTTATTTGTAGACTTTTAATGACTGGTATAAGGTGGTACCTCATCATAATTTTGATTGTGCCCCTCTAATAATTACTGATTTTGAGCATCTTTTCATGTGCCTATTGGCCATCTATATATCTTCATTGGAGAAATGTCTGTTTAGGTCCTCTGGCCATTTTTGGATGGATTTTGTTTTGTTTTGTTTTGTTTTTGAGTTGAATGAGCACTAGGCCATTTGTGTATGACCTAAATCAAATCCCTTATAATTATACAGTGGAAGTGACAAGCAGATTCAAGTGATTATATCTGATAGACAGAGTGCCTGAAGAACTATGGATTGAAGTTCATGACATTGTACAAAGGACAGTGATCAAGACGATCCCCAAGAAAAAGAAATGCAAAAAGGCAAAATGGTTGTCAGAGGAGGCCTTACAAATAGCTATGAAAAGAAGAGAAACTAAAAGCAAAGGAGAAAAGGAAAGATACACCCATTTGAATTCAGAGTTCCAAAGAATATCAAGGAGAGATAAGAAAGTCTTCCTCAGTGATCAGTGCAAAGAAATAGAGGAAAATAATAGAATGGGAGAGACTAGAGGTCTTTTCAAGAAAATTAGAAATACCAAGGGAACATTTCATGAAAGATCTTCATGACCAAGATAACCATGATGGTGTGATCACTCAAGTAGAGCCAGACATCCTGGAATGTGAAGTCAAGTGGGCCTTAGAAAGTATCACTACAAACAAATCTGGTGAGGTGATGGAATTCCAGCTGAGCTATTTCAAACCCTAAAAGATGATGCCGTGAAAGTGCTGCACTCAATATGCCAGCAAATTTGGAAAACTCAGCAGTGGCCACAGGACTGGAAAAGGTCAGTTTTCATTCCAATCCCAAAGAAAGGCAATACCAAAGAATGTTCAAATTACCACACAATTGTACTCATCTCACATGCTAGCAAAGTAATGCTCAAAATTCTCCAAGCCATGCTTCAACAGTACCTGAACCGTGAACTTCCAGATGTTCAAGCTGGATTTAGAAAAGGCAGAGGGACCAGAGATCAAATTTCCAACACCCATTGGGTCATCAAAAAAGCAAGAGTTCCAAAAAAAATCTGCTTTATTGACTACACCAAAGACTTTGACTTTGTGGATCACAACAAAATGTGAAAAATTCTTCAAGAGATGGGAATACCAGACCACCTGACCTGCCTTCTGAGAAATCTGTATGCTGGTCAAGGAGCAACAGTTAGAACCAGATATGGAACAACAGACTGGCTCCAAACTGAAAAAAGAGTACATCAAGATTGTATATTGTCACCCTGCTTATTTAACTTATATGCAGAGTACATCATGCAAAATGCTGGGCTGGATAAATCACAAGCCGGAATGAAGATTGCCAGGGGAAATATCAATAACCTCAGATATGCAGATGACACCACCCTTATGGCATAAAGTGAAGAGGAACTAAAGAGCCTCTTGATGAAAGTGAAAGAGGAGAGTGAAAAAGTTGGCTTACAACTCGACATTCAGAAAACTAAGATCATGGCATCTGGTCCCATCACTTCACGGCAAATAGATGGGGAAACAATGGAAGCAGTGAGAGACTATTTTTTTAGGCTCCAAAGTCACTACAGATAGTGACTGCAGCCATGAAATTAAAAGATACTTGCTCCTTGGAAGAAAAGCCATAATCAAACTAGACAGAATATTAAAAAGCAGTTTTTCTTTGCCAACAAAAGCCTTTCTAGTCAAAGCTGTGGCCTTTCCTCTAGTCATGTATGTATGTGAGTGTTGGACTATAAAGAAAGCTGCGTGCTGAAGAATTGGTGCTTTGAATTGTGGTGTTGGAGAAGACTCTTGAGAGTCCCTTGAACTGCAAGGAGATCTAACCAGTCAATCCTAAAGAAAATCAGTCCTGAGTAGTCATTAAAGGACAGATGTTGAAGCTGAAACTCCAATACTTTGGCCACCTGATGTGAAAAACTTACTTGTTGGAAAAGACCATGATGCTGGGAAAGTTTGAAGGCAGGAAGAGAAGGGGACGGCAGAGGATGAGATGGTTGGATGGCATCACTGACTCTATGGACATGAGTTTGAGTAAACTCCGGGTGTTGATGATGGACAGGAACACCTGGTGTGCTGCAGTCCATGGGGTCACAAAGTATTGGACATGACTGAGGGACTGAACTGTTTTATTTTGTTTTTGTGTTGAATGAGCAGTTTGTATATTTTGGAAATTAAGCCCTTGTCAGTTGAATCATTTGGAAATATTTTCTCCCATTCTATAGTTTGTTTTCTGTTTTGTTTATGGTTTCTTTTGCTGTGCAAAAGCTTATAAGTTTGATTAAGTGCAATTTGTTTATTTTTGTTTTTATTTCTATTACCTTGGGAAATTGACCTAAGAAAACATTAGTACAACTTATGTCAAAGGGTGTTTTACCTATGTTATCTTAGGAGTTTTATGGTGTAATGTCTTATGTTTAAGCCTTTAAGCCATTTTGAGAGTTTTTTTTCATGTGTATAGTGAGAAGTTATATCCTATCTTCATTGATTTACCTGTGGCTGTCCAGTTTTCACAACACTGCTTGCTAAAAAGACTGTATTTTTCAGTATTTGTTCTTGCCTCCTTTGTTGAAGATAAATTGACCATAACTGTGTGATGTATTCTTTTCCAGTAAAGGTTGTGACAAGATATTTAATATAGTTCCGTGTGCTATCCTGCTTAATAGTTAAATGGTATATAACCTTCCTGTTTTTCAATTTTATATACAATAGATTTTATGTTCTAATTTCAAACTCCTAATGCATCCCTCCCCTTCCTCTTCCACCTTTGGTAACCATCAGTTTGTTTTCAAATGAACTTTCAATTGAACTTTTCTGTTACAAACCAGAAACAGACTTAGGCACAGAAAACAAACTTAAGTTCTTTTTAAAAATATTGCCTTTTTAATGAACTTTTTTTGTCTCCATAATGGTTTATTGAATGCCTGCTATGTGTCTATCATACTGTACTAAGTTGCTTCATGTGAAAGTGTTAATCACCCAATCCTGTCCAACTCTTTGTAGCATTGACCCAATATACTGTAGCCTGCTAGGTTCCTCTGTCCATAGAATTCTCCAGATAAAAATACTGGAGTAGGTAGCCATTCCTTTCTCCAGGGGGTCTTCTTGACCTAAGGATAAAACCCGGGTCTCCTGCATTGCAGGCAGATTCTTCACTGTCTGTCCTCTGGCTATATTGCTTTATAAAAACCCACTCCTTCATTTTATCCTCATAACAAATTCAATAAGTAAGTTACTTTACAAATGAGGTAAGTGTAGCTCAGGATTTGGGCCACATTGCTAGTAAATGGCCAGATCAGGATTCTAGTCCAGAACTCTCTCCAAAACCCATTATCACATCCATGTCTCTATGCTGTCTTCCCTGAAATGTAGATAGAAAATGGTACTTCATCAAATATTGCTGGTTAATCAGATCTTATAGTGGAATCCTGTAGAAAAACCTTTGAAATGAATGTTCAGATGTATTTTAATCATTGTAGTATCAGTTATGTATTGTCATGGCTGCTCTGTGGATTGAATTTATTTGGGTTTTATACTGAGGATATCTGTGCCTCTGATTTACATTAAATTGGAACAGACATTGCTTTGTAAGTTAGCAAAAGTACCGACTCTTAATATTTCCTTGTATTTCTTCTTAGTCTTAGGGTACCAACTAAAAAATTGTTCCCTGGCCACTGTATATTTTATGCTACTGTTGTTATTATGAGAAAATATCACATTATATAGATGCTTAAAATGATGGAAATAAGTAGTAACATTGTGTCCTAATTCTGTTTTGTTTTGTTTTTTTTAAATATGGCTAAACTGGAGAGGGAAGATAAAGCAGAGACCAGAAAGAGAAGACATAGGGAATACAAGAAGTGGAAATGTTAGTCACTCAGTTGTGTCTAAATCTTTGCAACCCCGTGGACTGTAGCCTGCCAGTCTCCTCTGTCCATGGAATTCTCCAGACCAGAATACTGGAGTGGGTAATCCAAGGTAGAAGAAAAGTGACTAGAAATGATGCAGCCCTTGGGAAAAACATTTGATCAGTTCCTCAAAAAATTAAACAGAGTTAACATATGCACCACTCCAAGATGTATGCCCACTGTTCATAATAGCCAAAGAGTGAAAACAACTGAAATATTCAGGTTAACAACATGTGGTGTATCTATACAGTGGAATTGAATTCAGACATATAAAAGAATGAAATACTGCAACCTACTACAACAAGGAATAACCTGAAGACTTTATGCTGAGAGAGAGAAGATTACATTTTGTGTAATTCCATACATATGAAATCTCCAGAATAAACAAATCCACAGAGACAGATAGTAGGTTATTGATTGTCAGGGAGGAATAAAGAACCAGGAGTATCTGCTGAGTTTCTTTTTGGGATAAAGGAAATGCTTTAGAATTAGATAGTGGTAATATTTACATGAGCTTGTAAATATACTAAAAGTCATTGAACTTTGCACTTTAACAGTACAAATTTTATAATGTGAATATATCTCAATTTAAAAGATACCACTAGAGATTCCTTATCAGAGAAGGCAATGGCAACCCACTCCAGTACTCTTGCCTGGAAAATCCCATGGACGGAGGAACCTGGTAGGCTGCACTCCATGGGGTTGCTAAGAGTTGGACACGACTGAGCGACTTCACTTTCACTTTTCACTTTCATGCATTGGAGAAGGAAATGGCAACCCACTTCAGTGTTCATGCCTGGAGAATCCCAGGGACGGGGGAGCCTGGTGGGCTGCTGTCTGTGGGGTTGCACAGAGTCAGACACGACTGAAGTGACTTAGCAGCAGCAGCAGGAGAGATTCCTTATATTGCAAAGACTCCATTGAGAATCTTATTATATAAATGTGTACATGTATAATTGAAATATAAATTATTTTTATTTTCAAATATTAGTTAAATCTTTTATAACCTCATGGTATCTATCCTTAAACTAAATCATTTTAATGGTATAGGAATATGGGTAGATAATTGATCTACAAAACACATCTTGTATTTCAAACCTTTAATTCTGTCTCTTTGTACACTAAAATCTTTCATTCTTTCTCTCTTTCTTTGTACATGTACACACCTTATTATTATTTTAAGTAAGTTGCAGTAAATAAATCTTCATGCATAACTTCTTTAGTGTATGGAGTTGACCCTTTAGCAATACAGAAGTTAGAGGAGCTGACCCCCCGAGCATTTGAAAATCCATGTATAATTTATAATTAGTTAACTACAGATAATGAAGTACTGTAATATTTCCTATAAAAATTTATATATTTTTAAAAGCTGATATAATATTATCTGGACATACTTTTATTGGTTTTCGTACTGTCCCTCATACACAGAGCACAAGAAGAGACCAGGGAAAGGCAGACCACTCTAGACTGGTGGGTGGCAGGTTTAATAAGTAAGGGAACTTACATCTGAGGCTTGTGATGGGAAGCCTCAAGATGAGTAGATCTCTAATTCCATCTATCAGAATCATAAAAATTTGTACAGACTTTAATGGAATTCAGTCATGTATACCATCCAGATGTTCTCAACACCACATTGCTCTCTCAGGCGATCCCTTTTAAAATTCTTGGTGGCTGTGGGAACTGTGGGTTGAACATAGACCAGGGGAGAGGGTCAGGAGCATCAGATTGCCTGAGTCCAACTCACTGGACAACTGACAGTGAAGTTCTCTTGATAATGTCCAACAACTTTCTACACTGAAATGTTGCCAATCAATACAATATTATTCTTTATAATAACTTATTTTTCTCAGTCCAGCATCATACATTGCATTTTAGTTGCTATATTGCTCTAGTTTCTTTAAACCTGAATGAATTCCTCAGCAATTTTTTTATGACATTGATATTTGTAATGAGTGTAGATTTATTGTTGGTTATTCATAAAGCCCCTCAGTTTGGGTTAATCAGATAGTTTCTTCATGATATTTTTGTTTGAAAAAATATGAATTCATGGTGATACTCTAAATCAAATTAAACACTAAAGTGTTTTGGGTTTTTTTTTTTTTTTGCTTTTCCACCCTCATTTCATATTTATATCTTCCTTCTTCCACAATGAGAACCCTACCTTGTTACATTATTAAAATTTACTTACTTGGTCTTTCCTACAACATAGTTTCAGAATTTCTACACCTGCAGCAATAAGAAACATGAACAGTTAGTTTCAAAGTTGCTTTGTGGTTCTTTTGGTTTTCAACTGAAATTATGTAGCCAAATTTGAAAGTTACTTGGATCAGTCTCTCTTCCCCTTTCAGTGTGGTTATGTTGTTCATTTGATATACTTACAGTTTATTTGTTTCTGTTTCTATTCAATTTTAGGGTTTCTTCCTTCATCTTTATTAGTTAATTAAAATAATAACATTTAACGTGAGTCTAAGAGTTAAAATACACAGGGAGGATATTTAGAGAGGTCTCTCCCTTCCCTACGTATTCTGCTTTGTTCCTCCCATCTCCTATAGATAAGTGATTTCATTAGTTTCTGGTTTACTGTATTTCCTTTTGTAAATATCAGTAGATAAACATGTTTTCTTACTTTGCTTTCATTCTACATGAAAGTAGTACATTGCACTGGAGAAGGCAATGGCAGCCCACTCCAGTACTCTTGCCTGGAAAATCCCATGGACAGAGGAGCCTGGTGGGCTGCAGTCCATGGGGTCTCCAAGAGTCAGACACGACTGAGCGACTTCACTTTCACCTTTCACTTTCATGCATTGGAGAAGGAAATGGCAACCCACTCCAGTGTTCTTGCCTGGAGAATCCCAGGGATGGCTGAGCCTGGTGGGCTGCTGTCTATGGGGTCACACACGACTAAAGCGGAGTCAGACACGACTAAAGAGACTTAGCAGCAGCAGCAGCAGCAGCAGTACATTGCACATTGGTGGGTCTATCAAATGGAGATGGTTTTGTCCCCTGGAGAATAATATTTGAAAACTTTTTTTTTTTTTGTCTCTGCCACAGTGGATGCTACTAACATCTAGTCATCTACTGGGTAGAGACCAAATGTGCTGTTAAACATCCTATAATACACAAGACGTACCTCAGTAACAAAGAATTATCTGGTTTAACATAGCCATGATACCACTGTTGAGAAATTCTGCTATACATCTACTTTGTACTTTGCTTTTCAACTTAATATATTATGGAAATCACTCTATATCAATTCATAGAGATCTTCCACATCCAGTTTTATAACTGCATGGTACAGGTACCATTGTTTATTTAATCAGTCTCCTTTGTATGTGCATTTAGGTTTTCTCAATATTTTGCAATTTCAAATAATGCTGTAATGGATAAGTTTACATACTTTTTTGTTCTTGGTGGTACACTTTTGAAAGTATATTTTTAGAATAAAGTCCTAGAAGTGGATCAAACACTAGATGATATATTGGTTTGCCAAATCCTCTCCAAAGGGTTGTACAATTTTGTATTTTCATGATTGTAAGAAAGTACCTGTCTCTCCATAGACTTGCCAATTGAGTGAATTGTCAAGTTTTTGAACTTCTACCAATCTGATAAATAAGAAACTAAGTATATTGTTAATTTGCATTTCTCTTATTTTGAATATCTTTTAAAAGTTTTATTTGTTCATATTGTCAAAGCCTCAAATTTTATAATTTTTAAGCCAAATAGTTTTAGATGAAATACAGAAGCAACATTTATAAAATATTACAGAACACATGGAAACTTACAATACTGTATGTAAAATAGATAGCCAATGGGAATTTGCTGTATGACCCAAGGAGCTCAAACAGGGGCTCTGTGACAATCTAGAAGGGTGGGATGGGAGGGAGATGGGAGGGAGGTTAGGGAGGGAGGAGATATGGGTGTACCTATGGCTGATTATTGTTGATGTTTGACAGAAAATAACAAAACTCTGTAAAGTAATTATCCTTCAATTAAAAAGTAAATAAAGTGGCAAATAATAATAATATATCTTATAGTACTATCCTACAGGTATGTCTTTATATGATATAGACATAAATCTTTTTTGGATGGAATAATCAAAATGTTCTAGGCAACTGTTACCCACGTTTTTCACTGATTGAATCAGATCCCCTAAACAGAATCCTTGTTCTCTTGGAAAGGACTTGCCTTTTCAAAGTATTTTGAAGAATTAAATTCAGAGTATAAAACTTAAAAATATATATATATAACAGAACAAGTACGTATTTCTGTGCTGAAAATATCCAAGTATTTCTTATAGAAACTTTTCTTGTGGCATGTCTCAGTATGTTTTTTTACATGAATAAAACAGCATATTGTCCTGACACATCTGAGAGAGAATACTTATCACCAGATAATAAATATAATCCTAGAAATAGAGTATTTAAAGACTCCTCTAGAGTTTTCAGGCTACTAGGATATCACAATAAGTAAGCTAAACTGATTTTGTCTCGGATTCTTGTGTTTTACAGGCCATACATGTCTCTTGGAAGTCTTCGAGATCAAGTAATTTATCCAGATTCAGTGGATGACATGCATGACAAAGGCTATACAGACCATGATCTAGATTGTATTCTACACAGTGTTCATCTCTATCATATAGTTCAAAGAGAAGGAGGTAAAGTCTATAATTCATGGCTTTTTTTCATGTATTTAACATAACTTTAAAAAAATTAAGTTGGGTTTAATTTTGATGTATGCTGTTGTTGGAACATAAGCACACAAGCAAAGATGGAATTTATAGCTTTTGTTGCTTTTCCATTGTTAACTTGCTCTTTTCTGTTTATGCTATATTTCGTTCAGCAAACTAAGCTTTTTCCTAAGTCCACAGCTAGCATTTGAAGATTTTTTTTCATATTTGGATGAACATGTGTTCCTGAAACCATAGTCAATGTAAATGTATGTAAGGTTCATGACAGAAATATTCTCCTGTTAATCCCTCAGCTTACATTAAATATAATAATTTGAGAAGTAGGTATCACAGAACTTTTTTATTTTCAGACCAACAGTCTTACCAATACATTATTTTTTTCTCTACAGCAACACATGGAGAATTAGATAAAATATAGAAACTTCTGTTTGGTAGTTTTTCGGCATAAAACATACTTTGAAAAAGTAAGAATAAGAGTCATACATATCAGCTCAATAAAGAATTACTTTCAGAACACAGAAATAACTTGATAACATATAATTTGATAGCCTAGAAAAACTACTGAAATAGCAAGCTAGAATTCTAGGTTTAATTTTGCATGTGTTTTGTGTTTTATTTTTCTAGCCCACTTACATGATCAAAAGAAACAGGGTAGTACAGTAATTAAGAATGTAGGCTTTGAAATCAGAATTCTGGAATCAAATCTTTAACTCTGTTCTCTGTACCTTTGTATCTTCACCTGTAAAATGGAGATAAATACCTTATAAAGATGCTGTGAAGATTTAATAAGACTTTATTTAAAGTATTTAGAACAGTGATACATAGTAAATTCACAATAGTTGCTAAAGGTAATAGAGCTAGATATAATATTGATACAAAGATCTTTTGTCTTTGTGTGATGGTGCTCAATATTTTACATATTTCACATCTATTATTTCATTTGATACATTAAGAAAACAATGTAGGTAAAAGAGATAATATTATATTATTGTATTTATATATGATATCTATAGCTATCATTTTAGAATATAATACATATTCATAAATATCATGTATAATATTTATACATATCATCTTATAATATCATAGTTCATAAGTACTATAAATATGGAAAGCAGGTTGTCTTTTTGTGTCATATGGTCAACTTCTTCCCAGTTTTAAAACAGTGTGGCAAAATAGCAACTACCTATTAATTTGGGGTAAGTTATTTGGATAAGTTTGAAATCTAATAATCTGAATAGAAATTTATAATAATTTTTCACATATTCTATTCTTTTAGAAGTTATCAAGAAATTCTAGCACTAGTTTTAAGCATTTTTCAACCTTAAAAATATATGATAGTAATTGTTATGGTTTATCGAGTGCTCACTCTGCAGAATATAACATGTTACTCAGTTTACACTGTCATCTTATTTAATATTTGTAGCTGCCCAGTGATGTGGATTTTACTAACCCCCCTTTAACAGATGAAATTCAGAAGTTTAGCAGTTTCCCCAGGGGCCCTCAGCAAGAGGTGGAACAGGGATTCCAACACAGATGAGACTTGAATGTCAATGTTCTATATAAGATATACCACTGCGCTATGCTATCTCAACATCTTAGATACTAATAAGGCTTGTTATATCCTTATACATAAAAAATGATAAGGAAATCCACTTTACTTGCCTAGTCCTTAAAACATGAAACATATTTTTAAGCAAAGCAAGAAAACAAATTTGCAAGGACATCACTTACTCTGGAAGAAGCCTGCTGAAGTTCTAGTAAGACTATTAATGATTTGAAGCAACACTAGTTCCAACAACTTAAAGAAATTTGCTTAGAGAAATTCTTTACTTTAGTATAAGATAGATTTTAAAACTATGTTTTATTCCATCAAACAAATTACAAAATAGAAAGGTGTAGAATTGTTAACAAATAGATGTGAGCTAAAACAGTTTGTACATCTTCAGGAAGCAAGAAAACTTCACTTCTTAGCTGACTTAGTCTCACTGTTTCAGCATCAGAAGAAGTATCATGACTCAGAGTTTTGATTTGTATGTTCTGTGATCAAGAAAGATTGCCTGTTAAAGCTTTTGGGTTTAGTGAAACAATGAACATAATTTATTTAAATACATAAAATTTAAGGATTCTTTGACCCAAATACTTTTGTCTTTGTGCGTTATTATTTCAAGGGGGGAGCTATTTTTTTAAGCCCAGAATATTTCTCCACTGTGTAGCAATCTAAACCTATTTTTTCAAATCCTCACTTATGTTTCATAAATGCTATAAAAGTCATAGAGGAAATTTTATTTCAACAGTTTTCACTAGAAGCAAGAACTTTGAATCACATGGCATTTAGAGTTTTTCCCTAATATAAAATTATGTTTTTAAATAGATGGAAAATTCCTGGAAGTTTGCCCAGGAATGAACACTGGTCCCTTTTGGGGAGTATCATTGGGAAATAGGGAAAGTCTTTTCAATCCAGTGCACAAGAAACAATGAAACTCTAGTTCTCATTTCCTTTCCCTTTGACCGAGTTTATTTAGAAATTTTAGTAAAGATGAAAATTCAGTTGAGAAATAATAAAGAAAGCAAAGGGCCTGGATTTTTTCCAAATGGGAAAATTAAACCTAGACTACTTGGGATTTGGTAATGTCCTAAGTTTGCATGTGTGTGTTTGTGCATGTGTATATTTGTATGTTTGTGAGTATGTGTGTGAGAGTTTTGATAGTCATTTTCCTCTTTGAAAATCAGGGTTTGCTTAGGCCACTCTGTTTTATGATATTCTCACTTCAGAAAAATATCTGATATGGCTGCCTTCCTAAGAGACCCAATGATTTTGTTTCTAAGTGACTCTTTTTTCTTATTACAAAAATAAGACAGGCCACAAAAATAATATAAAGATAGTAATTTTAGTTTTTCAAATATTGTAAAAATGTACATCTTAGAAAGTAAAAGCCTCATAATTCCATTCCCAGAGGTGATGCAATTATAATTTACAGGGCTTCCCACGTGGCACTAGTGGTAAAGAATCCACCTACCAATCCTGGAGACATAAGAGACACAAGTTTGATCCCTGGGTTGGGAAGATCCCCTGGAGTAGAAAATGGCAACCCACTAAAGTGCTCTTGCCTGGAAAATTCCATGGACTGAGGAGCCTGGTGGGCTACAGTCCGTGGGGTCACAAAGAATCAGACACAACTGACAACTGAGTACAATTATAATTTATATACCTTATGTGTTCTTACTTCTAATAAAAACTGTTGCAAAAAATTTTTCTCTGTAACTTAATTTTATAATATTTGTGAAACATAAATGATGTTTTGAAAAATAGATTCAGATTACTGCACAGTGGAGAAATGTTCTGGACTTAAAAAAATTTCCCCTTACTAACTGAGAAGGCAAAAGAGAAAAGTATTCGGGTCAAAGGCAGCTTTAATTTTACATATTTAAATAAACCATGTCCTTTTGTTCCACGGAACTCAAAGGTTTTAGCAAGCAATTGAAAATCTGCATATAACTTACAGAAGGCCCTCATATGCATGGTTCTTTCATATCTGCTGTTCTGCTGTTGTGGGTTAAACCAACCACAAACTATATAGTACCACAGTATTTACTATTGAAAAAAACAGGTGCGTAAGTATTTCTCAGTTCAAATTTATGTTGTTTAAGGGTGGTCTGTATACAAACACACAATTTTGCAATTTGGTTTTTCATATAAAAAATATTCTAGGTACATTTTTATATCAGTATGTATTAAAAAAAAATTTTATTGAAGTATAGTTGTTTTGGACATCCCAAGTGGTGTGAATTGTAAAGAACCTTCCTGCCAATTCAGGAGACAAAAGAGACACGGGTTCGCTCCCTGGGTTGGGAAGATCCCCTGGAGGAGGGCATGGCAATCCACTCCAGTATTCTTGCCTAGAGAATCCCCTGGGCAGAGGAGCCTGGTGGGCTACAGTCCATAGGGTTGCAAAGAGTTGGATACAACTGAAGTAACAGCATGCATGCAGGCATAGTTACTTTACAATATTGTGTTTCTACAAAGTGAATCATCTATATGTATACATATATCCCCCACTTTTTAGACTTTCTTCCCATACAGATCATCACAGAACATTGACTTCCCTGTGCGACACAGTAGGTTCTCATTTTATACATAGTAATGTGCATATGTCAATCCCAACCCTAATCTCCTAATTCATCCTCCTTTCCCCCACTGATATCCATAAAGTTGTTCTTTACATCTGTGTCCCCATTTCTGCTTTGCAAATTAGTTCTTCTGTACCATTTTTCTAGATTCCACATATAAGTGATATTACACGATATGTATTTTTCTCTTTCCAACTTATTTCATTCTATATGACAGTCTCTAGGTCTCTTCATATCTCTGCAAATGGCACTGCTTTGTTCCTTTTTATGACTAATATCCCATTGTAAGTATGTACCAGGTCTTTATCCATTCCTCTGTTGATGGACATTTAGGTTCCTTCCATGTCTTGGCTATTGTAAATAGTGCTGCAATAAATACTGGGGTACGTGTATCAATTTGAATTTTGGTTTTCTCCACATAGATGACTGGAGTGAGATTTCTTGGTCATATGGTAGTTCTATTTTTAATTTTTAAAAAAACCTCCATATTGTTCTCCGTAGTAGTTGTACCAATTTACTTTCCCACCAACAGTGTAGGAGGGTTTCTCTTTCTCCACACTCTCTCCAGCATTTATTGTTTATAAATGTTTTCATGATGGTCTTTCTGACAAGTGATTTTAATTTTCATTTCTCTAATAATTAGTGATGTTGAGCATCTTTTTTATGTGTTTTTTGGCCATCTGTATGTCTTCTTTGAAAAAAATGTCTATTAGGTCTTCCACCCATTTTTTTCATTGGATTGTTTCTTTTATTATTGAGCTACATGAGCTGTTTGTATATTTTGGAGATGAATCCCTTGTTGGTTGTTTTGTTTGCAAATATTTTCTCCTATTCTGAAGGTTGTCTTTTTGTTTTATTTATTGTTTCATTTACTGTGCAAAAGGTTATAAGTTTAATTAGATCTCATTTTGCTTATTTTTGTTTTTAGTTTCACTATTCTGGGAGATGGGTCCAAAAAGATCTTTCTATAATTTATGTTAGAGGGTGTTCTGCTTATGATTTTCTCTAAGAGTTGTAAGTGCCCATCCTTACATCTAGGTCTTTAATCTATTTTGAGTTTGTTTTTGTATATGGTATTAGGAAGTGTTCTAATTTCATTCTTTTACAGATAGCTGCCTAGTTTTCCCAGCACCACTTATTGAAGAGACTGTCTTTTTTCTGTTGTATATTCTTGCCTCCTTTAAATTAGGTGAACAGAGGTGTCTGGATTTATCTTTGGGCTTGTTCCATTGATCCGTATGTCTTTTTTTGCCCCAGTACCATACTGTCTTGATTACTGTAGCTTTGGAGTATAGTCTGAAGTCAGAGAGCCTGATTCCTCCAGCTCTGTTTTTATTTTTGAAGATTGCTTTGGCTATTTGGGGTATTTTGTGTTTCCATACAAATTAAAAAACATTTTAATCTGATTCTGTGGAATAATGTCATTGGTAATTTGATGGGGATTCCACTGAATCTGTGGATTGCTTTGGGTAGTATAATTATTTTTACAGTATTGATTCTTCAAATCCAAGAACATGGTATATCTCTCCATCCATTCGTATCATCTTTGTTTTCTTTCATCAGTATCCTATAGTTTTCTGAATCAAGGTATTTTTCCTTTTTAGGTAGTTTTATCTCTAGATAGTTTCATCTACATGGTGAAATTGTAAATGGAATTGTTTTCTTAATTTCTCTTTCTGATCTTCTGTTAGTGTGTTGGAATGAAAGAGATTCCTGTGTATTAATTTTGTCTGGTTTTGGTATCAGGGTGATAGTGGCCTCATAAAATTAGCTTGGGAGTGTCCCTCCCTCTGCAATTTTTGGAAGAATTTGAGAAGGACATGTTAGCTGGTCTCTAAAATAGAATTCACCTGTGACGCCATCTAGTCCTGGACTTTTGTTTCTTGGAATATTTTAATCACAGTTTCATTTCAATTTCATTACTCATGACTGGCCTGTTCATAATTTTGTTCAGTTAAATTTTTTTAATATATTTATTTACTTATAAGGCTGCATTGAGTTTTAGCTGTGACATGTAGGTTCTTTGCTGTGGCACATGGGCTTCTCTCTAGTTGTAGCATGTGGGTTTAGTTCCTCTCTGGCTTGTGGGAATCATAGTTCTCCAAGGATCAATCCTGTATCCTCTGCTCTGGGAGACAGATTTTTAACCACTGGACCACCAGGGAAATCCCTGTTCATATTTTCTATTTCTTCCTAGTTCAGTCTTAGAAAGTTATACCTTTCTAAGAATTTGTCCATTTCTTCCAGGTTGTCCATTTTATTGGCATACATTGAGT
The DNA here is from genome assembly GCF_019923935.1 of Bubalus bubalis. Classification (NCBI taxonomy): domain Eukaryota; kingdom Metazoa; phylum Chordata; class Mammalia; order Artiodactyla; family Bovidae; genus Bubalus; species Bubalus bubalis. Next base: position 78,727,372 of record NC_059160.1, on the reverse strand, counting down.
TGGTCAAAAAGTTCACGCAAATTTTTTCAGATGTTACAGAAAAACCCAAACATTTTGGTTAACCTAGTAATTGCTTGTAGTAGTCTCTTATAATCTTCTGTGTTTCTATAGTGTCAGCTGTAATGTCTCCTTTTACATTTCTAATTTTATTGATTTGAGTCCTCTCCCTTTTTTTTCTTAAGGAGTCTGGCTAATGGTTTTATCAATTTTGCTTATCTTCTCAAAGAACCAATTTTTAGTTTCATTGGCTTTTGCTATTCTCTGTTTTATAATATTTCATTTATGTTTGCTCTGATTTTTATTATTTCTTTCCTTCTTCTAACTTTTGGGTTTGTTTATTCTATTTCTCTAGTTGCATTTGGTACAAGGTTGTGTTGTTTATTTGATATTTTTCTTGAGATGGATTGTATTATTATAAACTTCCCTCTTAGAACTGTGCTACTTCCCATAGGCTTTGGGTCACCGTGTTTTAGTTTTCAATTGTTTCTAGATATTTCTTATTTCCTTTTTGATTTCTCCAGTTATCCATAGGTTGTTTAGTAGCACATTGTGTAGCCTCCACATGTTGGTGTTTTTAATAGTTTTTCCCCCCCCTGTATTTGCTTTCTAATCTCATAGCATTGGTTCAGAAAAGATACCTGATACAATATCAGTTTTCTTAAATTTACTGAAGCTTGATTTGTGACCCAAGATGTAATCTATCCTGGAGAATGTTTCATGTGTTCTTGAAAAGAAAGTATATTCTGCTGTTTTCTGATGGAATGTCCTGTATATATCAATTAAGTCTATCTGGTCTAATGTTTCATTTAAGACTTGTGTTTTCTTGTTAATTTTTTCTCCTAGGTTGAGTGCATAAATATTTACAATTGCTTTATCTTCTTGGATTGATCCCTTGATTATTAGGTAGTAGCACCTTTCCTTATCTTGTTAACAGTCTTTATTTTAAAGTCTATTTTGTCTGATGTGAGTATTGCTACTCCAGCTTTTCTTTGCTTTCCATTTTTATGGGTTATCTTTTTCCATCTCCTCAATTTCAGTCTGTGTGTATTCCTAGGTCTGAAGTGGGTCTCTTGTAGACAGCCTATATATAGGTCTTGTTTTATCCATTCAGCCAGTCTATTTCTTCTGGTTGGAACATTATTCCATTTACATTTCAGATAATTATCAATAGATATGTTCCTATTGCCATTTTCTTAATTGTTTGGGGTGTGGTTTTCTTTGTATATCTTTTTCCTCTTTCCCTTCCTTTTTTCTTCTCCTTTCTAGTGTTTTTTTGCCTATAGAAGTTCCTTTAGCAGCTGTAAAGCTGGTTTGGAGGTGCTGAATGCTCTTAGCTTTTGTGTATCTGTAAAACTTTTGATGCTCTGTCAAATCGGAATGAGAGCCTCGCTTGTTAGAGTATTCTTGGTTATAGGCTTTTCCTTTTCATCATTTTAAATATATCCTCCCACTCCCTTCTGACCTGCAGAGTTTCTGCTGAAAAATCAGCTGATAACTTTTTGGGGTTTCCCTGTATGTTATTTGTTGCTTTCCCCTTGTTGCTTTTAATATTGCTTGTACTTAATTTTTGTTAGTTTAATAATATGTGTCTCAGTGTGTTCCTCCTTGGGTTTATCCTTTATACAACTCTCTTTGTTTTCTAGGCTTGGGTGACTATCTCATTTTCCATGTTAGAAAAGTTTTTTACTGTGATTTCTGGAAATATTTTCTCAGACCCTTTTTGTTCTTCTGGGACCTCTATAATTCAAATGTTCATGCATTTAATGTTGTTCCAGATGTCTCTGAGTTTATTCACATTTCTTTTCATTTTATTATTATTATTATTCTGTTCTACAGCAGAGATTTCTACCACTCTGTCTTCCAGGTCACTTATCCATTCTTCTGCCTCAGTTATTCTGTTATTGATTTCTTCTAATGTGTTTTTCATTTTCAGTTCCTGTCTTGTTCATTTCTGTTTATTTGTGTTTTAGTTCTTCTAGGTCTTTGCTAAACTTTTATTATATATTTTCAATCCATGCCTCCAGTCTGTTTCTAAGATCTTGGATCATCTTTACTATCATACTCTAAATTCTCTTTCAGATAGATTGCTTATCTCCTCTTTATTTAATTGTTCTTGTAGGTTTTAATATTGCTCCTTCGTCTGCAACATATCTCTTTGTTACCTTTTTTTTTTCCCTCAAAGTTTTGTGTTTGTGATCTGCTTTCCAGGCTGCAGGGTTGCAGTTCCTCTTGCTTCTGGTATCTGTCCCCTGGTAGGTGAGGTTGTTCCAGAGACTTATGCTGTTATCCTCTTAATGAGGGTTAGACTATTGTTGTGGTGACCAGAGCCTGCCTTGGATATTGAGTGAGGGCTCCCCTTTGCTCTTTGGTTGTCACTACCCTGTCATGGGTGGAGTCGGCTTCCAAGTTGTTGTAGTAGAAGCCCCCAGATTTGCTTCTTAGCTGTGTTTCTGATCTGTGGTGCAAAGTAGGCAGGGTTGGAGCACTCCTGCTGGGAGGGAAGCTACTGAGTATCCCTTCTTTGGAGCTACTCTCCTATGGTGTACTCTGTTGTAAGATCTTTCACCCATTGTGCAGACCCTCAGACTACACTGATATTAGCATTGCCATGCTAGCATTTGACCCTGTTGTCTCTTAGAGATTTCTTTCACCAGGAGAGTAGATCCACTGAAGTCCAGCCCCAGGATTGCAGTAATCATGGATCTGGACCAGTTGTGGGTATTAGGTGCTCAGTCATGCTCAGTTGCTTAGTCATGTCTGTCTCTTTGTGACCCCATGGACTGTAGCCCACCAGGTTCTACTGTCCATGGAATTTTTATGCAAGAATATGGGAGTAGGTTGCTATTTCCTACTCCAGGGATCTTCCTGAGCAAGGGACTGAACCCTCATCTCTTGCATCTCCTGCACTGGTAGGTAGTTTCTTCACCAGTGCACCATCTAGGAAGCTACCAGGTGTTATAGGGGTAGCTCAGACTTTAGCCTGGCACAAGCCACCAAGTGTACATGCATGTTAAGTCACTTCAGTTGTGCCTGAGTCTTGCAACCCTATGGACTATAGCCTGCTAGGCTCCTTTGTCCATGGGATTCTGCAGACAACACTACTGGAGTGGATTGCCCTGCTTCCAGGGGATCTTCTCAACCCAGGGATTGAACCCCTATCTTTTGTATCTCCTGTATTGGCAGGTGGGTTCTTTACCACTAGTGCTACACCTGCTAAAACTAGGTCTGTCTTGGCTGTGGGAGCACTTATCTGTTCAGATGTTTTGTAGGTGCTGAGTTTTTACCAAGCTGTTAGTGAGGGTTTCAATTTGTGCATCTGCAAGGAAAAATTTCAGCTTTTCTTCTTAAATTCAGTGGCCCCGAGGACTTAGCAGTGGTTTTAGCTCCACCTCTGAATGTAAGTCGCACACAGGGATCTACTCCCAAGGCTGCCCTGGAGCACTTTGGTCTGCCCCAGTGAGGACAGGGCCCCAAGGTGGCACAGTTGCCAGCGTCATGGGAGGCAACAGGTGCACAAAGGGGCTGGAAGTTGTAAGAGATCTGGCCCAGTCACAGGTTCACAGGGAAACTGATGGCCATGATGTGGGAGATCCAGCCCTGGTGGGAGCATTTCCTACCACCTGGTGGCAGGCACATGAGGTTAGCCCTGGGTGATCTTTCCAAGCAATCAGAGCCAGCCCTGTCGGGGGCCTTTCCGAGTTCCTAGCAGCAGGTGAGCTGGGGCCAGCCCTGGCAGGGGCTTTTCCTAGTGTTTGGCCACAGGTACAAAAGGATTAGCCCCAGCAGGAGCCTTTTCTAGTGCCTAGTGGCAGGCATGAGACAGCTCACCCTGGCAGAAACCATTTTTACCACCTGGCGGGGTGTAAGTAGGGGCTGACAGAGTAGGGACAGAGGCTGCAAAGACAGCTCCACCCACTACATGTCACTCAATAATGGCTCCTTGCTTCTATGGTAGTCCAGGTTTCCTCCACAAGTATTCCCAGTTGTGGATTTTCTTTTTTTATTTTTTTTTTCCAGTTGTGGATTTTCTCATTCCCATCCCTTCAGGCTGTCCTGTCTACTTGCATCCAGCAGCAGTCCTCTCCTCAGCTTTTCTGTCATCGCCTATGTTCCAGCACCCAGTGCCCACGCACACTGACAGACACAAGTCTCAGGCTCGGAGGCACAGGCTGTGGCACAGATCATCTATGTAGGTCTCACTTTGTCTTGCCTGCCATAGACCGGCTATTTCACTCCCCTCCAACAGGCCCAGATGATTTCCTTCTGTCCCATCCAATCTGCCCCTCCACAAGGGGGTTTCCCTGGATGCAGGAACTTCTGAGCTTCTTCAGATCCCCCACCTAGAAGCAGATCCTATTCCACTTCCTGTCCTCTTCTTTTTCCCTTCTTTCTTTTGTCTTACATGGTTCTGCATGGATCTTTCTTGTCCTTTCCAGTGTCTAAGGTCTTCTCTACTAGGAGAAGTTCAGCTAGTGCTCTGTGAGCACTGTTCTGTGTACATGTAGATGTACACATGTACAGATGTACAAGAATACATGTAGATGTATTCTTGATGCATCTATGGGGAGAGATGCATCAAGAGAGATGCACCTTGTCCTCCTACTTCTCTGCCATCTTGCTTTTCCCTATACTAGTATGTATTGATCTAACTTTTTTTTTTAATCTAACCTATTTTTTAGAAAATAGAAGACTTGCTTTTGAATAAATAACCAACAGAAAGTATTTACGATGTTGTGAGAGATGGAATAGGTAAATTGTAAAACATGAAGATACACCTACATATAAATCCTAGCTCTAATATATAGCTGTATAAATTTTGATATATCAATTTCTTCATGAATTTCAGTTTATCTACTTATAAAATAACACTAATAATAGATACCTCATAAGGTTGTGAAATATACAATGAAAATTGTGAAAAATACAACTCATATAAAGTGCCAGGCAGATGGAAGCCATTTAAATAAGCTCCTTTCATATCTTTTGTAGACTTTGTAATGTGTGTGTGTGCTCAGTCACTTCAGTTATATCCTACTCTTTGCGACCCTGTGGACTGTATCCTGCTAAGTTCTTCTGTCCATGGGATTCTCAGGCAACAATACTGGAATAGGTTGCCATCCCCTCTTCCAGAGGATCTTCCAGAACCTTTGTCTCTTGCACTGCAGGCAGATTCTTTACCCACTGAGCCACCTGGGAAGCCCAGACTTTGTAATAGGCCTGTGCAAATTTGTTGGTCTTTTCTCCTACCCCCCTGCAAAATAAGTCTAAGTATACCAACTCTTTGGAGACATTAAAAAATAAACACCTTTTCAAAGTATCAGTATTTAGAATTCTTAGAATATGTTCTGTCAATATAAGTAATTATTACCATTAAAAAATATCAAATCTAAGACCAGGTGCTTAAACATAAGGCACTCTGGTCTATCCAGGCATATGTTTTGTGAAATATCAGGTTCTTTGTGTAATAGCTTAAACTTGCTAGGAATCACTTGTCTAGGTAAAAACTGTAAAAGATGCTCTCTTTGATTAAAAGATGCTTTATACAATATGTATTTTTATATATTTTAAAGGATGGGATGCTATTATGGACTGGAAAGATGTCTTATCAGGAGGGGAAAAGCAAAGAATGGGCATGGCTCGCATGTTTTATCATAGGTAAGTGTATTATATTCAAGTTACTATTGATACTATTCTATTGTTGTAATAAAAAAATGTTCAGATAGGATCCCTTGTCCTCATTTGGTTTGAAAATATATTTCTGAAAAGCTAGTGCTTAGAATTTATAGTATTTAAATTTCTTAGATTGTTTTTTAATGTGACAGAAATCTCCAAGTGTTTGTTCTATTTATTTTATGTTGAGTAATGTTAGATGACAAAATTAAATTTTTATGTGTCCTAAGTTTGAAAGTGGGATTATTACTAATTTTAAAATGTGAAGACTAGATAACCACTATTATGCTATTGTGAACACAGCAGGTAGACATTCAGTGAAAGTGAAAGTCGCTCAGTTGTGTCCAACTCTTTGCAACCCCATAGAGTGTAGCCTTCCAGGCTCCTTGGTCCGTGGAATTCTCCAGCCCATAATACTGAGGTAGGTAACTGTTCCCTTCTCCAGGGGATCTTCCCAACCCAGGGATCGGACCCAGATCTTCCGCATTGCAGGCAGATTCTTTACCATTTGAGCCACCAGGGAAGCCCAGATATTCAGTAATACTTCTCAATTACATTATTAAATTAAAACTAAATTAAATTTCTAGTCAGTCAGTGGCCTATAAAGTTAGTAGTGTTCTCCTTGAGAGGAGGCATATCTAATGGTAAAAGGAACCAACCAGCATAAGTCTTAATGGACTCAGAAATAAAGAGATGCAGGAAATAATTTCTCTTGATAAAACTTTTCTATTTCTAACCAGCTTAATAGGCTTTTGGTTCAGAGTATCAAGCACAAGACACTGGAAATAAATATTGAAGCTATTATGATTTGTTCCTTTTTTTTAATCCTATTTTCTGTGGAAAATAAATTCCCATTTTAATGTTAGGCCTCTGGCAATGAGAACCTAAGTTGTTACTTTCAGTATTTATATCTTGGGCATTAAAGTTATGTACATGGATGGCTGAGTGGACCATAAGCTGGGGCACATGCAATACTCGTGAAGAAGTTGTAGTGGAAGCAATAAAACTTCTGTAGGGAACTTTTAAAAGCTGATAAAAAAATGCAAAAAAAAAAAAATCAAGTAAGCTTCATTAAACACTTAGCAACAAGTTGACTATCAATTTTTTAGAAATCTTTTATTATGGAAAATCCATTAAAAGTTCATCAAAAAAGAGAATATTGTAAGATGAACCCTATATTCCCATCACACTGATTCAACAAGTCTAATATTTTACAGCACTTGATTTATCTATTTTTTTATATAAAGCATTATGAAGCAAATCCAAAGTCATGGAATTTTTCATGAAATATTTTGACATCAATCTCTGAAATATTAGGATATTTTTCTTACATTATATACCATAATCATCATTAATACAATTGACAATAATCATTTAAAATTATTTCATACCTGGTTCATATCCAATTTCCCTGACTATCTCAAAAATATCTTTTTATACTTGGTTTGTTCAAACCAAGATCCAAATAAATTTTATGTATTGAATTTTGTCATTATATATCTCTTAATTATTTTTTAATTTAAAGAGTTGTTTCTTCTCCCTGCCTCTGTGCCCCTCCCATCTTTTATGCTATTGACTTGTTGAATAAACTAGGTCAGTTGTCCTTTAAGAATGTTGTCCTTTCAAGATTGATCTGATTGCTTCCTCTTGAGATCCCTTTACCTCTTTCCTCTTTATTTTTCTTATAAACTGGAAATTAGAGCTAAAAACTTCATTATATTTAGGTTCAGCCTTTTTGGTAAGAATATAGCATGTACTATTTCTCACTGAAAAAATAATGTATAGTTTAAACAACTTTATTAAATATAATTATGTGTTTATATTATAGAAGTAGAAAATTTAGATGAGTAAAAAGAAGAAAAAATTCTGTTTTACTACTTGTAGCACATAAAATTTTAGTATAGTTTTTTCTCTATTTTAGTATACAAAAGTTGGTTGTTATTTTTAACTTTTTAATATGTAACTATTTTCATAAAGTATTTACAGTTTATATTTCTCTTTTTTTTGGCAGCGGGGCAGGGGGGTGGCATACCACATGGCTTTTGGAATCTTAGTTCCCTGACCAGGGATTGAAATCAGGCCCCAGCAGTGAAAGCACTGAGTCCTAACAACTGGACCACAAGGGAATTCCCTGTATCCCTATTTTGATTTTGTATCCTATTATGTGTATTACTATGTAATAGCTAGCCAAGGTTTGTTTATTATTATTATAACATTTATGTACCAAATACATAAATGTATTTCAGTATTCAATTCAATGAATTCTGATAAATGTATATACAATATATAATCGATATCCCAATTAAGATAAAGAATGATTCTATCACCTAGAAAGTCCCTCATGCCCCTTTCCAGTCAAAGCTTTCCATAGACAATTTCTGTTTACATTTCTAATGCATAAGTTAGTTCTCCTGTTCTACAACTTCATATAAATTAATCATGTTGTGTGTGTGTTTGTCACTCAGTTATGTCCAACTCTTTGCGACCCCATGGACTGTAGGTCACTAGGCTCCTCTCTCCATGGAATTCTCCAGGCAAGAATACTGGAGTGGGTTGCCATTCCATCCTTCAGGGGATCTTCCTGACCCAGGGATCAAACCCAGGTCTCCCACATTGTGGGCAGATTCTTTACTGTCTGAGCCACCAGGGAAGCCCCAAAATTAAATCATACAATATGTATTATTTTGTGTTATAGCTGGAGTTTATACATGAGAAAAATGTTGTGTAATAACATGGTATTTTAATAACATACATGGTTAGTTCAAGGATAAGGCAAACTAAAAAATACAAACTAAAATATGCAAACTCTGAATTTTTAGTGAAGTATATTTTACAATGACTTTTTTGAGATAATGTGGTGAGATTTGAGAGTAAACTTTGTAGTATGAAATTTATGACTAGCTGTTAACCACTATTACCTTGAATCTGTTTGTGCCTTGTCCATAAATATTCAGTAATACAATCCCCCGTATAGTTGGTGAAATGTGACATGCTGGAGGTTTTCTTGCTCAGTCATGTCCGACTCTTGCAATCCCATGGACTGTAACCTGCCAGGCTCCTCTGTCCATGGGATTCTCCAGGCAAAAATACTGGAGTGGGTTGCCATTTGCTTCTCCAGTTGAATCTTCCCAACACAAGAATCAAACCCAGGTCTTCTGCATTGCAGGCACTTTCTTTACCAACTGAACTACAACTGAAGCCTGAAATGTAAAATGATGGAACGTAATATGTGGCTGTAAATTTCTCATTATGTCAGTGTGTTAATAAGATAAAAAGCAAATGGCATTAATAACAGATGCTAACCTAAAGAGATTTTTAAGTGCCTATCACTTAAATACTTGATACTCATGTATCTAAAATATTTTGGGTATAAAATGATACTGAATTAAAAATACTAAAGCCAGTGAAGGACCTACACTGTTTGTGAAATGTAAGTTGGTGAAGCTACTGTGGAAACCAGTGTGCAGGTTCCTTAGAAAAATAAAACTAAAATTACCATATGACCTAGCAATCCCACTCCTGGGCATATATCTGTACAAAACTATAATACAAAAAGATGCATGCACCCCAGTATTCATAGCAGCGCTATTCACAATAGCCCAGACATGGAAACAACCTAAATGTCCATCTATAGATGAAAGGATAAACATGTGGTACATCTATACAATGGAATACTTCTCAGCCATAAAAAAAAAAAAAGAGAGAAATAATGCCCTTTGCAGCAATGCAGATGCAACTAGAGGTTATCATACTAAATGAAGTAAGTCAGAAAGAGAAAGCAAATACCATATGAGGTCATTCATATGTGGAATCTAAAATACGACACAAATAAACCTATCTATAAAGCAGAAACATATGCATTAACAGAGAGAACAGATTAATGCTTGCTAGGAGAGAGGATTTGTGGGGACAGACTGAGTAGAAGGTGGGGGTTAGCAGATGTGAGCTTTTATATATATAATGGATAAACAACAGGGTCCTGCTGTATAGCAAAAGCAACTATGTTCACTATCCTATGATAAGCCATAATGGAGAAGAATATAAAAAAGAATATATGTATTATACTTTATTATAGTTGATTTACAATATTATATTAATTACTCCTGTACAACAAAGTGATTCAGACATATATGTATATATACATATATATACAACAAAGTGATTCAGATATATATGTATACATATATATCTGAATATATATAGGAAATGGCAACCCACTCCAGTATTCTTGCCTGGGAAATCCCATGGACAGAGGACCCTTGTGGGCTACAGTCCATGGGGTCACAAAGAGTCAGATATGACTAAGCAACTAAACACACACACATATATGTATATATATATCTTAATCACCTTGCTGTATAGAAGTAATTAATATAACATTGTAAATCAACTTAAAAAAATTTTAAAAACCCAGTGAAGGAAAAGTATAATAATGAAAAATTGCCTCCCTTCTTTCTCAAAGGATTAAGAAGAAGATTTGAATTATAATGAGAAAGACTTGAGCTAACAACTAAAGTGGAGAACTTTAGCAAGGAGAATTATGTGTCAAAATCTTAGTCTTTTTGAGAGGATTTTAATTTTAATGTTTAAAAATGATTGGAAAAGTCCCACCTTATAGGAAATAGATTAGATCCTTCTTAAGCCTTACTCTTCTGATGATGCACCAAAAGAAAAATCTGAGAAACAGTGTTATCTAATGTTTAACTTAGTTATATCAGTTTCAGCTTACAGTCCCTGCTTAATATATTTGCATGCACATGCATGCACACGCACACACACACACACACCACAAAACCAGTTCTACCAAGGAAACAAAATATCTTACATCTGCTAGGCTAGGAGTTGCTATGACAACAGAGTGTAAGAAATATACGTTTTTTCTAATTCTAAAATGGCATCTCTTCTGTTTACCTCAAAGCACTCTAAAAAATAAGACACAATATAGTACCATTTCTAAAAATAGAGTTATACAAAAAAATAGAATTTTACCCCAAACCTTTCTGTTTTATACTTCCTTTTCTCCTCTCTCATTTTTACTTAAGAAAATCATCTACAAACAGAAATAAACTCTGAGACAATAATTCTTGATACTTTAACCTGAACAATAACCAAAAGCTAACCAGTTAAACCACTTCTGTTGTCAAGGGGAAACTGCAGTGATCTTTATTTCTTTGTGTGGAGAGCTGATATTCAAATCAAATGTAGTGTTAAAGTTGGGTTTGACTCCTGTATCTATTATCCTTACATTTAGTTATTTTTGGCTATGCTGGGTCATTGGTGCTGCATGAGGGCTTTCCCTAGTTGTGGTGAGCAGAAGCTACCCTTTGTTGTGGGGCATGGACTTCTCATTGTGATGGCTTCTCTTGTTGCAGAGCACAGGCTCTAGGCACATGGGCTTCTGGAGTGCAGGCTCAGCAGTTGTGGCTTATGGGCTTGCTGCTCCATGGCATGTGGGAGCCTCCTGGACCAGGGATCAAACCAGTGTCCCTTGCATTGCAAGGTGGACTATTAACCACTGGACCACCAGGGAAGCCCTCTATTATCCTTGACAGGGTACCCCCCAATAGGAAACAGGATCCTATTAATAAACAATCCATCAAATTACTAGGAAAAGAGTTTGAAGTGCCAAATATTTTTGCTGAATGAGAAATTACTACTGGTTTCAATTTTTATCTTTTCTTTGTCATTTTATTTTATTCTTTTACAGTGTATTTTTTCCTGAAGCATAGTTGATTTACAATGTTGTATTAATTACTCCTGTATAGCAAAATGATTCAGTTATATATATGTGTGTGTGTGTGTATATGTATATATTCTATTTAAAAAAATTAATCTCCATTTTATGGTTTGTCATATGATACTGAATATAGTTCTCTTACTATACAGTAGAATCTTCTGTTTATCCTTTCCATGTATAACAGCTTACATCTGCTTACCCCAACCTCTCACGCCTTCCTCCCCCATCCCTCCCCCTTGGCAACCATAAACAAGTTCTCTATGTCCATGAGTCTGTATTTCACAGATAGGTTCATGTTCATATAAAATATAATAGCATATGATATTTGTCTTTATCTGGCTGTCTTTACTTAGTATGATAATCTCTGGTTGTATCCATGTTGCTGAAAATAGCATTATTTCATTATTTTTTTATGGCTAAGTACTATTTCATTTTGTGGAACACACCAAATCTTCTTTATGCATTCATCTGTCCATATTCATTTAGGTTGCTTCCATGTCTTCAGTTCAGTTCAGTCGCTCAGTCATGTCCAACTCTTTACGACCTCATGAATCACAGCATGCCAGGCCTCCCCGTCCATCACCAACTCCCAGAGTTCACTCAAACTCATGTCTATCGAGGCGGTGATGCCATCCAGCCATCTCATCCTCTGTCATCCCCTTCTCCTCCTGCCCCCAATCCCTCCCAGCATCAGGGTCTTTTCCAATGAGTCAACTCTTCGCATGAGGTGGCCAAAGTATTGGAGTTTTATCCTCAGCATCAGTCCTTCTGATGAACACCCAGGACTGATCTCTTTTAGGATGGACTGGTTGGATCTCCTTGCAGTCCAAGGGACTCTCAAGAGTCTTCTCCAACACCACAGTTCAAAAGCATCAGTTCTTGGATGCTCAGTTTTCTTCACAGTCCAACTCTCACATCCATACATGACCACTGGAAAAAGTATAGCCTTGACTAGACAGACCTTTGTTGGCAAAGTAATGTCTCTGCTTTTCAATATGCTATCTAGGTTGCTCATAACTTTCCTTCCAAGGGAGTAAGTGTCTTTTAATTTCATGGCTGCAATCACCATCTGTAGTGATTTGGAGTCCAAAAAACTGAAGTCTGACACTGTTTCCACTGTTTCCCCATCTATCTGCCATGAAGTGATGGAACAAAATGCCATGATCTTAGTTTTCTGAATGTTGAGCTTTAAGCCAGCTTTTTCACTCTCTTCTTTCACTTTTATCAAGAGGCTTTTTAGTTCCTCTTCACTTTCTGCCATAAGGGTGGTATCATCTGCATGTCTGAGGTTATTGATATTTCTCCCGGCAATCTTGATTCCAGCTTGTGCTTCTTCCAGCCCAGCGTTTCTCATGATATACTCTGCATATAAGCTGGCTGTTTTAAATAGTGCTGCTTTGATCATAGGAGTGCATGTATCTTTTCAAATTATAGCTTTATCTAGGTATATGCCCAGGATTGGGATTGCTGGATCATATGTCCTTCCCTGGCTGCTCAGACTGTAAAAAATCTGCCTGCAGTACGGGAGACCTGAGTTTGATCCCTGGGTCAGGAAGATCCCCTGGAGAAGGGAATGGCAACCTACACCAGTATTCTTGCCTGGAGAATTCCATGGACAGAAGAGCCTGGCAGACTGCAGTCCATGAAATCGCAAATAATCAAAAATGACTGAGTGACTAACACACAGACACAGAAACTCTAGTTTTAGCTTTTTGAGTAATCTTGATACTGTTTTCCATAGTCACTGTACCAATTTACATTCCTACCAACAGTATAAATAAGATGTTTGCATTTTTCTTCAAACCCTCTCCAGCATTTATTATTTGAAGACTTTTTCATGATAGCTGTTCTGACTGATGTGAGTTGGTACCTCATTGGAGTTTTGACTTGCATTTCTCTAATAATTAGAGATAATGAGCCTCTTTCCATGTACCTGTTGGCCATGGATATGTCTTCTTTGGAGAATTATCTATTTATGTCTTCTGCCCATTTTTTTGGTTGGGTTAATTTTTGTTGTTGTTATTGAATCATAGGAGTTGTTTGTGTGTTTTAGAAATTAAACCCTTGTCAGTCGTATCATTTAAAAAGACTTTTCTCCCAGCCCATAGATTGTCTTTTAATTTTGTTTATGTTTTCCTTTGCCGTGCAAAAGCTTACAAGTTTGATTAGGTCTCATTTGTTTATTTTTGCCTTTATTTCTATTGTTTTGGGAGACTGACTTAAGAAAACATTGATTTATGTCAGAGAATGTTTTGTCTGTGTTCTCTACTAGAAGTTTTATGGTGTCTTGTCTTGTATTTAACTCTTTAAGCCATTTTGAGTCTGTTTTTGCATGTGGTATGAGGGTGTGTTCCAATTTCATTAATTTATATATTGCTGTCCAACTTTCCCAATACCACTTGCTGAAGAGACTATATTTTCCCCATTGTGTATTCTTGCCTCCTTTGTCAAAGATTATCCATAGATATGTGAGTTTATTTCTGGGCTCTATTCTGTTCCATTGACAGAAAGAAGACAGAGAAAGGAAAAAATTATAAAGAGCTAGAGGGTGAAAATGAAAGGAAGAGAGTAAACAGAAGTATATGGTGGCAAATGTCAGGTGCCTCTATAGTAGTAGATTGTCATTTCCAGAGAAAAAAACTGAGCTAGTGAAAAAAAAGTGTTGAGTGCAATCATAAAAATATATATAGATTTTTTTCTCAAAGAAAATAGTTGCAATGTTACCAGATTAAATGCCGGCTCTAAATTTGTCAGATTAGCCATACTTACTTTTGCAGAGTCTTAGATCAACAAAATTCTATCAATAGTGATTAGGTATTTACATTATTGATAAAATTATCTCAATAAATGTTTGCAAACAGAATTGTAACATGATCGATAATTCGCTACTAAAATGTATTTTTCGTGTAATTAGAACCTTGTCACCAAGAATGAACTGTCTTTTGCAGCAAGGTTCTTTCAGTGACCTGTCATCTTTCTTCTGCCTCACAGTCATGATTCACCAATCTGCAATAAAGCTCTTTGTATTATGAGCAGATATTTAAAAAAATCTATTTAAAATCTAAGAAGAATATGAAATTCTATTCCAAAGAAGGGGGAATGACTGCTTTTTTTGCTTTATCGTTTGTCACCTTAAACATGTCATTATTCTCTTTTCTCCTTTAAAATTGTTAACATTGCAGTTCATATTGCCAAATAAAGGTTTATAATTCAAAATGAAAATTATTAATTTATTTGTGCTTATTTTTAAGACCAAAATATGCATTGCTAGATGAATGCACCAGTGCTGTCAGCATTGATGTTGAAGGAAAGATATTTCAGGCTGCAAAAGGAGCTGGAATTTCCTTACTTTCTATAACACACAGGCCTTCACTTTGGTAAGTGTTTCCAATGCTCATTTATGATAAATGATTTTTCTTTTTGTTTCTTAAAGAATGACTTTGCTAAACTTTTTACCATAGAGCATAAGACATTTCAGTTATTTTCCACCTGCATTTCAGTTAAGGTTAAACTATGCCTAAGAGAGTGACATCACTCTTAAGCTAAAAGTTGAAGTTCCTGTACTTGATAACATATGACAGAAATTAGTGATCTTTTCCATATGCTTTTCAAAATTGTATTTATTTATTTTATTTCTGTCTGCACAAGGTCTTTGTTGTCGTACATGGGCTTTACTCAGTTGTGGCAGGAAGTAAGCAGGAAGTAAGCAACTACTCTCTAGTTGTGGCGTGCGGACTTCTCATTACAGCGGCTTCTGTTATTGCAGAGCATGGGCTCCAGAATGTGCGGCCTTCAGTAGCTGCTCCCAAACCCAGTAATTGTGTGCGTGGGCTGTAGAGGACAGCCTTAGTAGTTTTGGCACATGGGTTTAGTTGTTCCACAGCCTGTGAAATCGCTCTGGATCAGGAATTGAACCAGTGTGCCCTGCATTAGCAGGTGGATTCTTAACCACTAGACAACCAAACAAGTCCTTTCATATACTTTTGAGTAACTCTCTTTAGGTTTTAAGTTTTCCAAAACTTTGACCTCCCAATGGGTGTGGGACCTTACAAACATTAAATTGAAAACTATGTCAAGGGAAAAATTAGAGTGTAAACAGAGCTTTTTTTTTTTTCTCTTTGTTTTAACAAAAAAATGAGCAGACATTTTTTGTAAATAATATTTCATAAAACCTAATGGAATTTTCTCTTTTTTAAAAAAAGATCACCATTTTTATCATCCCCTTATGTTTTTATTGATTCATCATCATCATAAGAGTCACTAATGCAGATTCAAAACCTATTCTATTCCAAGCTTATTTTATTTAAGCTTAATAGCAACCTTATAGAGTATGCTGCTGCTACTGCTGCTAATTCACTTCAGTCGTGTCCGACTCTGTGCGACCCCATTAGACGGCAGCCCACCAGGCTCCCCCACCCCTGGGATTCTCTAGGCAAGAATACTGGAGCGGGTTGCCATTTCCTCCTCCAATGCATGAAAGTGAAAAGTCAAAGTGAACTTGCTCAGTCGTGTCCGACTCCCAGCGACCCCATGGACTGCAGCCTACCAGGCTCCTCCGTCTATGGGATTTTCCAGGCAAGAGTACTGGAGTGGGGTGCCATTATAGGTAGCCTAATTTTTCCTGTTATACAGATGAAGAAACTGAGAGCTAGAAAATGAGGAACATAATTTTCTATGATCATATTCTCTATACCCTCCTCTATTGCACTACTTATTATAAGGAACTCAAAAGGTATCTCATGCAGGATTCATAAAAAAACTTTAATTCTCACTACATTCTACTGTCTGCATTTGCATTTCTGTTTCATCAATCAAAATCTTTTCCTTTGACATGTTAGTAGGTATATAGTGGACTCTACGTGCTATGGCTTCCTATTTCCCAGGGATAGGCAGGATTCCTCCTCTCTCTCTGACTGGAACATTCTGTATCATGTGGCTGATCACATTTGTGCCAAAGCTGTCATTATATACATGACTTCAAACCTAGACTAAATAGCAAGCTTTAAGTTAATGCTTAAAGCATTTCCATCCCTTTACCTTATAGAGAATGTTTACTCTAAGACTGTGAGTAAGTTGAGTGTTCAGTTCAGATAAGATTTTATTTTTCAAAGTTCTTTGACTCTGAATTCTACTTTTGAGAGGATAATCTATTTCACACTTCATTTAAACATTTGGATTTTTTTATATTTTTCTTTCCCAAAGTTTACCTGAAAATAGAGAATTTCATGAAGTGGTCTTTTCTATAGAATTTTGTAGTTTGTCTCTCTGTTGTTAATCAGCATCTGGCGTGATAGGACCCTGATTTGCCAATCTCCCCAGAGGCAGTCTGGATCTGGTCAAGGGTGAGTTAGAGTCCATGTCGATGAGTGATATCTATGACCTTCTCTTGGAGAGAACCAACAGGAACTGGTTTAATACAATTATGACATATGCCTGTGGAGCCAGACTTGTAGAACTTTTGAGTCCTTTATAACGCAGTCCTGGTGTTTTTCTAACCTCTATCAATGAGTTTATTATGCATTCTTGTCATTTAGTTCCTATTCAAGTAGCCTAAAGTGGTGTTGGAAGCAACACAACAGTTGGCGTTGTTTTTTTTTTTTTTTTCATTTTAGAACAAAGAGGTTTTTATTGTTGCTGTTTTTAAGACTTTTCTTTAAAAAAAAAAGTTTTAGGTTCATAGCAAAATTGAACATACAGAAATATGCCCATACTCTCTGTCCCTATACATGTCATGTATAGACTCCTCCATGATCAACATCCCCCTCCAGAGTGGTATAATTGTTATAATTGATGAACCTATATTGACACATTCTTAGCATCCAAAGTCCATAATTTTCCTTAGGATTCACTTACTGTTGTACATTGTATAGGTTTGGGCAGATTTATAATTACATGTGTCTACCATTATAGTCATACACAACTGGGCCTGCACACTTTCAGACTCAGTTCAGTTCAGTCGCTCAGTCATGTCCGACTCTTCGCAGCCCCATGGATGCAGCTGCATGCCAGAATTCCCTGTCCATCACCAACTGCCAGAACTTACTCAAACTCATGTCCATTAGGTCAGTGGTGTGATCCAACCATCTGATCCTCTGTCATCCCCTTTTCCTCCTTCCTTCATTCTTTCCCAGCATCAGAGTCTTTTCCAATGAGTCAGTTGTTTGCATCAGGTAGCCAAAGTATTGGAGTTTCAGCTTCAGCATCAGTTCAGTTCAGTTCAGTTTAATCACTCAGTCATGTCTGACTCTTCGACTCCATGGACTACAGCACACCAGGCCTCCCTGTCCATCACCAACTCCCAGAGTTTACTCAAACTTGTATCCAATGAGTTGGTGATGCCATCCAACCATCTCATCCTCTGTCATCACGTTCTCCCACCTTCAATCTTTCCCAGCATCAGGGTCTTATCAAATGTGTCAGTTCTTTGCATCAGGTGGCCAAAGTATTGGAGTTTCAGCTTCAACATCAGTCCTTCCAATGAATATTCACGACTGATTTCCTTTAGGATGGACTGGTTGGATCTCCTTGCAGTCCAAGGGACTCGAAAGAGTCTTCTTCAACCCCACAGTGCAAAAGCATCAATTTTTCAGTGTTCACCTTTCTTTATAGCCCAACTCACATCCATACATGACTACTGGAAAAACCATAGCTTTGACCAGATGGACCTTTGTTGGCAAAGTAATGTCTCTGCTTTTTAATACGCTCTCTAGGTTGGTCATAGCTTTTCTTCCAGAAAGCAAGCATCTTTTAATTTCATGGCTACAGTCACCATCTGCAGTGATTTTGGAGCCTAAAAAAGTAGTCTCTCATTGTTTTCATTGTTTCCCCATCAATTTGCCATGAATGGATGGCACCAGATGCCATGATATCTGTTTTCTGAATGTTGAGTTTTAAGCCAGCTTTTTCACTCTCCCCATTTACTTTCATCAAGAGGCTTTTTAGTTCTTCTTTGCTTTCTGCCATAAGGGTGGTATCATCTGCATATCTGAGGCTATTGATAATTCTCCTGGCAATCTTGATTCCAGCTTGTGCTTCCTCCAGCCCAGCATTTTGCTTGATCATTCTGAATATAAGTTAAATAAGCAGGATGACAATATATAGCCTTGATGTACTCCTTTCCCGATTTGTAACCAGTCTGTTGTTCGATGTCCAGTTCTATCTGTTGCTTCTTGACCTGCATACAGATTTCTCAGGAGGCAGGTCAGGTGGTCTGGTATTCCCATCTCTCGAAGAATTTTCCACAATTTGTTGTGATCCACACAGTCAAAGACTTTGGCATAGTCAATAAAGAGAAGTAGAGTTTTTCTGGAATTCTCTTGCTTTTTCTATGATCCAACTGATGTTGGCAATTTGAACTCTGGTTCCTCTGCCTTTTCTAAACCCAGCTTGAACATCTAGAAGTCACAGTTCATGTACTGTTGAAGCCTGGCTTGGAGAATTTTAAACATTATTTAGCTAGCATGTGAGATGAATTCAATTGTGCAGTAGTTTGAGCATCCTTTGGCATTGTCTTTCTTTGGGATTGGGATGAAAATTGACCTTTTCCAGTCCTGCAGCAATTGCTGAGTTTTCCAAATTTGCTATCATATTGAGTGCAGCACTTTCACAGCATCATCTTTTAGGATTTAAAATAGCTCATAGGGGACTGGAATGAAAAAGTAGGAAGTCAAGAGATACTTGAGGTAGCGGTCCACTTTGGTCTTGGTGTACAAAATGAAGCAGGGCAAAGGCTAACATACCAAGAGAATGCACTGGTCATAGCAAACACCCTCTTCCAACAACACAAGAGAAGACTCTACACACAGACATCACCAGATGGTCAACACCGAAATCAGATTGATTATATTCTTTGCAGCCAAAGATGGAGAAGCTCTATACAGTCAGCAAAAACAAGACCGGGAGCTGACTGTGGCTCAGATCACAAACTCCTTATTGCCAAATTCAGACTTAAATTGAAGAAAGTAGGGAAAACCACTAGACCATAGATGTATGACCTAAATCAAATCCCTTATGATTATACAGTGGAAGTGAGAAATAGATTTAAGGGACTAGATCTGATACAGTGCCTGAGGAACTATGGATGGAGGTTCGTGACATTGTACAAGAGACAAGGATCAAGACAATCCCCAAGAAAAAGTAATGCAAAAGGGCAAAATGGTTGTCAGAGGGGACCTTACAAATAGCAGAGAAAATAAGAAAAGCTAAACGCAAAGGAGAAAAGGAAAGATATACCCATTTCATTGCAGAGTTCCAAATAATAGAAAGGAGAGATAAGAAAGCCTTCTTCAGTGATCAATGCAAAGAAAGAGAGGAAAACAATAGAATGGGAAAGACTAGAGGTCTCCAGGAAAATTAGAGATACCAAGGGAACATTTCATGCAAAGAAGGGCACAATAAAGGACAGAAATGGTATGGACCTAACAGAAACAGAAGATATTAAGAAGACATGGCAAGAATACACAGAAGAACTATACAGAAAAGATCTTAATGACCCAGATAATCATGATGGTGTGACCACTCACCTAGATCCAGACATCCTGGAATGTGAAGTCAAGTGGGCCTTAGGAAGCATTACAAAGAACAAAGCTAGTGGAGCTGATGGCATTCCAGTTGACTGTTTTAAGTCCTAAAAGAAGATGCTGTGAAAGTGCTGCACTCAATATGTCCTCAAATTTGAAAAATGCATCCTTATAGTGTTACACAGAGTATTTTGATTGCTCTAAAAATCCTCTGTGCTCTGCCATTTTATCCCTCTCCTCAACCCATGGATCATAAGTTCCAATCCCACAACTTCATGACAAATAGAAAGGGAAAAAGTGGAAGCAAAACAGATTTTATTTTCTTGGGCTCCAAATCACTGCAAACAGTGACTGCAACCATGAAATTAAAAGACCTTTGTTCCTTGGAAGCAAAGCTATTACAAACCTAGACAGTGTATTAAAAAGTAGAGACATCACTTTGCCAACAAAGGCCCATCTAATCAAAGCTCTGGTTTTTCCAGTAGTCATGTATGGATGTGGGAGTTTGACTATGAAGAAGCCTGAGCACTGAAGAATTGATCCTTTGAATTGTGGTGCTGGAGAATATTCTTGAGATTCCCTTAGGCTGCAAAGTGATCAAACCAGTCAATCCTGAAGGAAATCAACCCTGAATATTCATTGGAAGGACTGAGGCTGAAACTGAAATTCTAATATTTTGTTCACCTGATGCGAAGAACCAACTCAATAGAAAAGACCCTGATGCTGGGAAAGATTGAGGGCAGGAAGAGAAGGGGACCACAAAGGATGAGATGGTTGGATAGCATCACTGGCTCAATGGTCATGGGTTTGAGCAAACTCTGGAGGTAGTGGAGGACAGTGAATCCTGGTGCACTGCAGTCCATGGGGTTGCAAAGAGTTGGACACAACTTAGAGACTAAACAACAACGTCAACCCCAGAAACCACTCATCTTTAATGTATCCACAGTTTTTCCTTTCCCAGAATATCATGTACCTGGAACCATACAGTATGTAGCCTTTTCAGATTGTTTTCTTTAACTTAGTGATAATCATTTGTTTCCTCCATGTCTTTTCACAGCTCGATACCTCATTTCTTTTTAGTGTTAAATAATATTTCATTGTTTCAATGTACACAGTTTGTTTATCCATTCACCTACTGAAGATAGGCTTGGTTGCCTCCAAGTGTTAGCCATTATGAATAAAGGTGTTATAAACATTCATATGCAGGTTTTTGTGTTGACATGCATTTTCTCAAGTCCCTTTAAGTAAGTATCAGGAAGTGAAGTTACTGGATTGTACTGGTAAGAGTGTGTTTAGTTTTGTTAGAAACTACAAAACTGTATTCCAAAATAGCTATTCCACTTTTCATTTCCACTAGCAATGAAAGCCCCTGGAGAAGGAAATGGCAACCCACTCCAGTATTCTTGCCTGGAGAATCCCATGGACAAAGGAGCCTAGCAGGCTACAGTCCATAGGTTTGCAAGAGTGGGACACAACTTAGTGACTAAACCACCAAAAAACAACGAAAGACAGTTCCTGTTGGTCCACAGCTTTATCAGCTTTTGAAGATGTCAGTGTTGTGGATTCTGGCCATTTCAAACAGGTGTGTAGTAGACAAATTTTTAAATAAATAATAAAATCTAATTTCATACTTTCGAACCAAAAACCAAACGAACAAACATGTTTTTAATTGTAGCTACCCATGGTGTATTTCCCTGTAAACTAATAATCATGTTAATTCTGATTTATGAACTAGTTTATTCATTTTAGGTTATAGAAATCTATCATTTCTGATTATCCTCTCTTCCTACATGAAATTCTTATTTTCCCTGAAAAGATTTCAGAAGAGGAAAAATATTTATTATATTTTCCTCCATACAACAAATGGGTAATTGTTGATCGTAAAGAGTAAAATCAATACTATATCTGAAGACATCAAAAATTATAGAAGCTTATTAAATTATGTGATTCCTGAATAGAATTGCAATTTTATAATTACCACATCCAATGCTTTATCTTACTTGTACAGAAAGTCTGCAGATTATTTCCAATAAGCCTCTGTTAAAATAGTTTTCTTTTAAATTCCTCTGACTAAAATAAACCCTTAGATAGTATTTTAGCACATAATATAGAACATAGATCATGAAACACTGATATGGTTTCTTCCCCTGTGTAGAAACCAAATAATGTTGTAGAACTGGAATGATGAGCCAAACCTTCAATATACACTGAAAATGGAAGTTGCTCAAGATCTGAACTACTGCATTCTAAAATTGCTCCTGGTTGAAGATTCACAATTAGGAAAGTCCAAGAGAAGTTGACAATGAAATAAACAAAATGATATTTTTTCCCTATTAATTCTCTTTCCTGTATCACTATCCTTCTTTTGTTTTTTCATTACTTTTGTTTTAGCTCTCATATTTTAATAGCAATGTTGTCATTAAAAAAAAAATTTCCCTTGATGTAAGAACACATTGTTTTAAATTTAATTTTTGCAAGGTCCCACCTGTTGGGAGGTCAAATTTATGGAAAAGTTGAAACCCTAAAGATAGTTACTCAAAAGTATATGGAAAAGATTAATATCTGTCATATGATATCAAACATATGAACATCAGCCTTCAGCTTAAGAGTGATATTTACCCTTTTAGGCATAGTTTAATTTAATTAGTTTAGTTTCCCCATCTTAATGGTAAAACCATCCAATCAAAATGTAATGAAACCCAAATTTCTATTAATTGATAAATAGACAAAATGTATAATACCATAAATGGAATATTATTCAGCCATAAAAATGAAGTACTAATACTACAACTTTTAGATTATTTGTTGGGTGGAAGATCAGATCAGATCAGATCATTCGCTCAGTCGTGTCTGACTCTTTGCAACCCCATGAATCGCAGCACGCCAGGCCTCCCTGTCCATCACTAACTCCCGGAGTTCACTCAGACTCATGTCCATCGAGTCAGCGATGCCATCCAGCCATCTCATCCTCTGTCATCCCCTTCTCCTCCTGCCCCCAATCCCTCCCAGCATCAGAGTCTTTTCCAATGAGTCAACTCTTCGCATGAGGTGGCCAAAGTACTGGAGTTTCAGCTTTAGCATCATTCCTTCCAAAGAAATCCCAGGGCTGATCTCCTTCAGAATGGACTGGCTGGATCTTCTTGCAGTCCAAGGGACTCTCAAGAGTCTTCTCCAACACCACAGTTCAAAAGCATCAATTCTTTGGCGCTCAGCCTTCTTCACAGTCCGACTCTCACATCCATACATGACCACAGGAAAAACCATAGCCTTGACTAGACAAACCTTTGTTGTCAAAGTAATGTCTCTGCTTTTGAATATGCTATCTAGGTTGGTCATAACTTTCCTTCCAAGGAGTGGAAGAAGTCAGTAACAAAAAGCCGTTTTGTATGAGTCTGTATGTATGAAATATCCAGAATAGACAAATCTGCAGAGAGGAGCTTGGTAGTAGGCAGGGACTGAGCAGCAGAAGAAATGGAGATGGACTGCTAATGGGTATGAGGTTTCTTTGGGGAATGAAAAAATATTCTGGAATTGGATAGTGCTGATGGTTGCATGAGGGTGTGACTATACCAAAAATCACTGAATTTTACATTCTAAAAGAATAAATTTATAATATATAAATCATATTTCAATTTTAGAAAGGAGGGTAAAGTGACCTGATATATCCACACTGAACATAGTAACTAATAACAATGAGAACTTAAAAGAAATCAAGAAGTGAGAAAACCTGTAAGGTAAAAGCATAAAAACTGAAGACACATAAGAACATGTGCCACTTCAGCATAGTGTCAAGATGCAGTAGCTCAGCCATATGAGGCCAGATCTGCCAGGACTACCTACTTTAAACATACATCCCACAATTCCCAAAGATTGGTAACCTTAACTTTTACTTAGGAAAATGTTGTTTACCTCCTGTCTCATCAGTAAAAATCATCTCTATACCTCTCTGAAATTCCTAGTTATGAACTTGAACCATGAGATAAAGAGAGCAAATTATATGAAAGCATGAAACTGGCTTTAGAGGATTTCTATAAGTTTATTTTAAAAAAACATTTTAAAACTTTGATTTTTGAGAAATTTTTCTTATGTTGACTAACTCATTCCCAAAGGATGGTGTATTTCCTTTATTCTTCTTAGTTATTTTCTTAATAACCTTTAAAATTTTTACTTTCTTGCCTCTGCTTCCTGTTCTTATTCCCATTCTAGTTCAGTTCAGTCACTCAGTCATGTCCGACTCTTTGCGACCCCATGGACTGCAGCACATCAGGCTTCCCTGTCCATCACCAAGTCCCAGAGTTTACTCAAACTCATGTCCATCAAGTTGGTGATGCCATCCAATCATCTCATCCTCTGTCGTTCCCTCCTCCTCCCACTTCAATCTTTCCCAGCATCAGGGTCTTTTCCAATGAGTCCGTTCTCATCAGGTGGCCAAAAGCTTGGAGTTTCAGCTTCAGTATCAGTCCTTCCAATGAATATTCAGGACTGATTTCCTTTAGGATGGACTGGTTGGATCTCCTTGCAGTCCAAGGGACTCTCAAGAGTCTTCTCCAACACCACAGTTCAAAAGCATCAATTCTTTGGCGCTCAGCTTTCTTTATAGTCCAACTCTCTTTGTAGTCCAACTCTTATATCCATACATGACTACTGGAAAAACCATAGCTTTGCCTTTGTTGGCAAAGTAGTGTCTTTGCTTTTTAATACACTGTCTAGGTTGGTGATAACTTTCCTTCCAAGGCGCAAGCATCTTTTAATATCATGGCTGCAGTCACCATCTGCAGTGATTTTGGAGCCCAAAAAAATAAAGTCTAACACTGTTTCCACTGTTTCCCCATCTATTTGCCATGAAGTGGTGGGACTGGATGCCATGATCTTAGTTTTCTGAATGTTGAGTTTTTAAGCCAACTTTTTCACTCTCCTCTTCCACTTCTTCCACTTTCATCTTTAGTTCTTCTTCACTTTTTAAGTATTTTATATTTATTCAGGAGCTATACTAGGTTATGAATATAAATAAATGTAATAGTATGTCTTCCTTTGCAATTCACATATATTCAGAATATAAAATAAACAATACAAACAATAGAATTTTCTAGAGATTAATGATTTTGGGAGTGAAAACAATCACAATATTTTACCTCTTGAGGGATTCTTGAAAATCAAATGTAAAATAGACACCTTACTTAAAATTTGCCTTTGAATATCAATTAGAATGATAAATCTGTAAGTAAAATGGCCTTTTGTAATTATTGCTAATAATATGATTTCATTTTGATTATGCAGGAAATACCACACTCATTTATTACAGTTTGATGGTGAAGGAGGTTGGCGCTTTGAACAACTGGATAGTGCTATTCGTTTAACACTAAGTGAAGAAAAGCAAAAGCTAGAATCTCAGCTAGCCGGAATTCCCAAAATGCAGCAGAGACTCAATGAACTATGTAAAATTTTGGGAGAAGACTCAGTGCTGAAAACAATAAAAAATGAAGATGAAACATCCTAATTTATTCTGATATGTTTTAAATGTTAATTTTTAATTAAAGGCTCAGAGACATGGTTACAGTTCATGCATTGTGTTAAGCTAAGGACAGAGGGGGAAAAGGTAGCAAGAAATGTTTTATAAGATTTTAGCATCAAGGAAATGTATGAGCTGACTTTTCAGAAGAAAATATACAAATGCATTATGTAAGATTAATCATTATGGCTTATACTAATTCCTAATGAAAGACTAATTCATATGTAAAGCAGGATTTTCTAGGTGAGTTAGCAAATTTGCTATGTGTATGTGATGTGTCTGAAAGACTTGACAAACATGAGACCGATCTTGAGGATAGACAACTTAAGAACAATGTTTGCGTTGAAACCATGTGCATAAAAATAGAAGTTTGAGTGACATTTTTGTCCATTTATGGTTGTTAGATTTAACAGCTAGAATCTATGTTCCTTTATTGATAGTGGTCAACTAAACCTGTGTACACAATAGTTTGATTGATAATTTCAACATGAAAAAATTCTTTTAATGACAGTGGTTGAAAGAAAGAAGCAGGGCTATGCTTCTTTTATATGTAAAAAATATCCTGTTTTAAATTTTGAGCATCTCAATGTGGGCACATAACAAGTTCATTTTAATGAGAATCTTACGTATTTATTAGTAAACTTTTTCATTCTAAAAAGAGAATTGCCAATATAGAAAAGGAGTAGCCAAACAATGTTTGTCTCAGCCTGTTACTTTGCTTGAAAGGATTATTTATTGCAAATTCTGTCCAGAAATACTTAGCTTGTTTTTATGTTCAAAGGAGTCCACCACATTTTAAAAATAGCAGTGCTATAAGAATAGAGAGATTTTCAAAATCAGAGTAATAATATACATTGAAATAATACTTTATAATCTGCAATTTATAATAATTTACAATCCTCATTTACATCACTTCATTTTAATCCTTATGGCAAACTTTTGAGGCAGATATTATTTTTCCTAGTTTGCTTTTGAGAAAATTGACACTCATATTTGCCTTAATCAGGCAAATTTATTTAAGGGCAAATCCCAGGCTCAAATAAAGTTTTCCTGTTTCCCTGGTTCAGTGCTATTTTCACTATTATCCTTGAAATTCAACTGGGCTGTAGTAGCAATAAAAGATGAGATGTTGTAAAGAGAATAAATTTAGTAATGCTAGTATTGTCATTACTTGATTATTGTCTATAAGATATGGAAATTAAGTATAAAATGGAAAGGTCATTGGCCTGTGGCTTAAAATGGGGCAGGAATGTTAGAAAAATCTTTCAACAATATGCACTCTTATTCAATATTAATGTACCCCTACACCCAGCAATCAAAAGGGGAACTGTTATGTCACTTTAATATTTATTGAACATAATGAGAAATAATCTGTATGGAATAGTCTTATGAGATAAATCTTACATATTTGATTGCCCTGGAGTTAGTATGAAAGCCAGGACTACCGTTTTAATCTCCTACTGCCTGTGTGGCCATTGATAGGCCAGAAAAAGTGGAAATACTCAGTTATTAGTGGTTTAGGATTTTATTTGCGTACTTAGACACAGCCATAATAGATGCTAAGTCAGTGACTCTCAGACCTTTTCAATCGGTAGAAGACCTGGATGTCATTCATGGTGCCTATGATAGAACACCATAACATTTCACATTTTCAATTCTTTGATGCTGACATTTTTAATTATCAGTAAATGTAACCACCTTACTTGAAAGAATATAATATAAAAATCAAAACCAGTACATCTAAGTTTTTCTGTTAGTATCATTAACTGCTCATTTATTCATTTGTCAGTTACTACTACTTACTATTAGAAAGGTGAGGCAGGCATCAAAGGTTTTATAAAAAATGCATGGAACTAAAACTTGAGAAATATTATTCATTTGTCTAAATTATGTATTAATAGTTATCCAGTTTATACCACTGTAGGGAAAAGTCTGGGGTGGTTATTGAAGTTAATTTTTAAAGGTAGAAGAAGAAAATTAAAAGTTCTCATTTGAAACATTTGCATAATTTTTATGCCTTAATTTTCTTAATTTGAAAATAAAGCATTTAGGAAAAAATACATTGTGTTTGAAACTTTGAAAAGAATGCCAAAGCAAATATTAGATTTTTAATTAGCCCTTATTTAATATATCCTACCAACTGGCTGAAGTAAAGAACTCATAATTTATAATGTACAGGATTCAAGGATTTTTTAAATTCTGTATTGAAAGCTGTACACATTGCAGTTTAAATGTTAAGAGTTCTAAAAGAAACATATTTTGCATGCACATTTTGTGTCCATTTATTTTCTGAATTTTCTTCCAGGACCAATATCCCCTAACTTGGAGGGGAAAAAACTGTAATTTGAATTTGTATTTATGTTTCATTTAAGTTTTTACAAAATGGTCCAATGAGTATACCATGTTTTACTATTCTTATAGTTAAATTTTGAGAAAAATGTGAGTAAGATTGATAAATAAAATAGCCATCTTTGAATATAGCATCCATGTATATAGCCATCTTTGAATTATAGGTGAGGAATGGAAAAAGAAGGATATTTCAATTTTCAAATGAATCTATTTGCCCAAATTATTTTGACATCTGTTTTATTTTGTTTTGGTTAAAAAAAAAGCCTATGAATTTATAGATATTGATTTTTGAATGTGTTGTTTTTGGTTTATAAACTTGGAAAGTAAGTTGCATTCTATGAAAATGTTGCATTATATTTCTACAGCATGTAATGTTATGCCAAGCATGAGTCTAAAATAGTGTGTGTTCTTGTAAACAAGATCATGTGTGAAAATCTCTCTCCATTAATCTCAAGGAGAACAATATATCTTGAAATTCAACTGGAGTTTACATTTGTTTCTGATAGGAATGGTTATCCCCTGATAATATTTTAGTTTTTGTGTCAAATTTTGTTCTTCCAGTACAGGTATAAATGACCATGTTAATTTTGTTTTGAGACTTTGATTCCAAGTATAATTTCATGTTTGGCAATAGTCTTAGCCTATTTCAATAGCTTTTAATCTGTTTGGAATAGTTTTTTTGACTCAATAAGCCTAGAAAAGTTTGTTACATATTGGAACCCCTATCCAGAGAATGTTACATATTTCTGAGATATGCATAAAGTGGTAATCACTTTTATTAAAAGAGATGTCTTTGATATAACTACTTTATGCCAAATTATATTCATTTAGAAATGTAAAATACTTTCACATAGCTCAGAGTATTTACCAGTCTGATGATGTAGGTATGATTGAGAGGTAGGATTTAGATATAATTAAGAGTTATACTTGCAGCGTTTGCCACATGAGAGCTTTCAGATGGATGTAGAGAATATTTTTGTTAAAAGCAAATTCCTTCTTCAGAATTGCTGATGCCTTTCCTGATTACCAAGTACAAAAGGCTTTACAGTTTTTGTTGTGAAATTTTCAAAACCAATTATCTACACTTATAAGCAAGCATTGTATAGTAGGGGTTGTACTAATGAAAGCAAATGAGAAAAATTCCTTAATGGTAAAAATCACCATGTGGTTACTTAAAGCTACAATATGGCTATGGTGTGAATACACTGTAATATAGTCTCCATCTGATACAGTTATTTGAGCTCAACATCACTTGTGAGTTCCTAAATTATCATAGAAAATCTTGACTAATCAAAGGAATTACAGATCATTCCAGTAATAGAAAACATCTATTTCTATATTGTAAATGACTCTGTTGAGTGTTTTCATATACTTCAGTTACAAGTTATACGATGTACCATGCACAATAGTCACCAAATAGTTGCTTAAATATTTATTTTCCTTATTAATTCAACACATATTTATTTATTAAGTACCAACCTATGCCAGATGCTGTGCTAGGCTCTAGGAATAAATAAAATATGGTCCCTGTCCCAAGAAGCTTGCAGTCTGCTGAAAATTAGGAAAATGAGTACCATCATTCAGAGAAGAATTCAATAGATACTATTTATTATTTATCAGGTAGACACAAGGGCTTCCCAGATGGCTCAGTGGTGAAGAATTTGTCTGCCAATGCACAAGATGCAGGAGATGAAGCTTCGACCCTTGGGTCAGGAAGATCCCGTGGAGAAGGAAACAGCAAGCCCACTCCAGATTTCTTGCCTGGGAAAATCCCATGGACAGAAGAGCCTGGCAGGCTACAGTCTATGGGGTCGCAGAGAGTCAGACACGACTGGGAACAAAGGCACTACATGTAGGCACAAAACACTGTGTATACATTGACTCATTAAATCTGTACAAAACTCTAATTTAATAAAAGAAGACAGTGAGAACAGAAGTTAAGCAATTCATCCAACCAGATGCAGCTGTTAAACTGTAGAGCTGAAATTTGAGCCTAGCAATATTTGATTACCAAGCCTTTGCAACTCCCACATTACCTTCCTTTTAATTAGTTTAGGTCACTTTGCATTATTACAGTTTTTAACTCCAAAGTTGTAGTATATTTTTTAACTGGCTCAGGGTTTCTGGTTAAGCAAAGAAGCATTTGTTTTCCTCTAAAAAGGAAATTTGTCACACAAATTATATATTTCCTTGTTTTTATTGTAAATGATAGACATATCATTTGGAAGAAGGAGGACAAAAGGCAAGTTTTCAAATATTTTGAGGAAGATATTCTAAACTGGTAAACATTTGTTAATTCAGTAAACAATGACACATTCAAGGTCAGTTAACATGCTAGGGATTCAGAAGTGAAGGAGGCAAACCTCATCTCAGCCCTCACGAAACCTTTTAGTACATCAACACTAAACAGCTTATCCTTCTTAGATGTGTTTCCATCTAAATAGAATGTTTTATAGAGTTTCTTAGTTCTTGTATTTCTTGCCTAAGTCCACGCTCTTGCAAAATTTAAGCAATAAGCATTTTTTTGGCAGCAGGATTCCCTTGACTATACACATAAGGGCTTCCTCATACTAAATTACAAGGTCCAATAAAACCGGTCTGTAGGACTAGATCAGCTTTCACTAGTAGGTGCTCCCATACATTTAACTTGTCTTGAAACCTGAGAAATAGCTTCTCAAGTTCAGATCACGTAAAGTGACCCAGTTTTGCACAATGAAAAGCATCTCTCCTGTGTTAACTCAAAACGCAGGTAACTATAGCAAAAAAGTTCTAAAAAGCAAAAAACAAAAACAACCAAAAAATTTCCAGTAATTATAAAAGTAAATAGACAAGGACTCCAGAATTAAACACATAAAATTATATATGCTTTATCTCAGTACTCATGTCCTAATGCAGGTGATATAGTGATTAAGTATTTACTTTATATATTTTTATGTAATTTAATATCTGTAAAATAGAAAATACATCAAGAAACAATGAAATACTAAACACTCAATAATATTCACTTGGCTCTATCATTTAATTGTAGTTTAATCTGTATAAAAGAGGAGACAATCATATATCCAAAATATTATTTAATTTTACATATCAAATATATTAAACTTAACAATTAAAATATATTGGATCTAAAGATTATGCAAATATATACAGCTAGAAAAGTGTCCAAGAGCTTACACAGGGATGGGGCAAATGAGGTCCTATAATCATATGGCATCTTATTGGGGAACTAATGGGACCTTTTGCAACACACAGATATTGATAAAACAAGAGGAATAAAAACTGATGAAGCAATAATCAACATCCCCTTGTTTAGGATAGCTTATTGATCAATATGGGAAAAATTTCCAAGATATATACAAGTGGGATTTAGAAGAATGAGGTTAATGTAGATCCAAGCAGATATGTATATTTTCCTGCCATGTTACACACACACACATGCACACACACACATACACACACCCCTTAGAAGTTTAATACAAAAGCAGCATAACAATTTTGAATACTTAGCTGAAGAATTTTTTTTATTGTGATAAAAACATTTACTATCTTAGCCATTTTCAAATGTACTTCTCAGTAGTGTTAACTACATTCACATTGCTGGATTTTTTTTCATGTTATAAGTATGACATTTTATATCCTTGAAACAATAGCTTCTCTTTCTCCCTCCCCCTAACTAACCCCTGGTAACTATCATTCTACTTTCATGAATTTTCCAATGTTAAATATATCATCTAAGTACAATCACAAAGAATTTGTCTTTTTTAAACAGCTTATTTCACCTAGTATGACATCCTCAAGTTTCATCCATATTGTGGCACATGAAAGGATTTCCTTCCTTTTGAAGGCTGAATAATATTCCATTGTATGTATATACCACACTTCATTCATCTTTTCATCTAATGAAGGAGTAGATTGCTTACTTCTCTTGGTTTTTGTGCATAGTACTTCTATGAACATGGGTGTGAAATATCTCAAGATCCTGCTTTCAAGTCTTTTGGATATATAGCCAGAAGTGAGATTGTTGTTTCATATGGTAGTTCTGTTTTTAATTTTTGAGAAACCTCCATCATATATTCCATAGTGGCTGTACCCACTTACATTCCTGCCAATACTACACTGGGGTTTCCTTTTCTCCACACCCTAAGCAACACTTGCTATTGCTTGTCTTTTTGGTAACAGTTATTCTAACAGATGTAAAGTTGGGTGTCATTTGTGGTTTTGATTTGCATCTCTCTGATTATTAGTGATGCTGAGCATTTTTCCACATGCTTCTTGGTCATTTGTATATCTTCTTTGGAGAAATGTCTATTCAAATACTTTGCCTGAAGAATTTTTTAATTAAAACTTGTTTCAAGATGTTGAAGACCACAGTCTGTTTATTCTACTTCCAAGAAGCTGTCTCCCCTACCCCTTCTCCATTCTTCTGCACCTAATTCCCTTGGCTAAACATGGCAGGTGATCCCTTTTATTTCTTCTCTTATTCATTTTCTTTTCTCAAACCCAAAATGTCTTTATTTCACCATCTTCAAATGCCAAAACCTAACTTTAAGGATGCCTTAAATTCTGTCCAGTTATACATAATTCTTTTTTTAATACTTACAGAGCTCTTTATTTAAAATCCTGTCACCACATTTATCACATGCTAACTTTTATTATTTATGTGTGTACCTTTCTTCTTTATTCATTCAGTCATTTATTCATTTGTCACATAATCTAAAATAACTCCCCAACCAGTTCCTCTCTATCCCATCAGTCAGTTTTATTCATATAATTTATTTCTCCATCTATTTGTTAGTTGTTTCGCTCTGTCTACTACATTTGCCCTCTTTAGACCTAAACTCTGTGGACCAGGAATCTTTGCTTGTTATACTTATTGCAATATTCATAGTACCACAACTCAATGAACATGAGTTTGAGCAAACTCCCGGAGACAGTGAAAGACAGGGAAACCTGGTGCACTGCATCCTTGGGGTCACAAGTACTTGGACACAACTGAGTGACTGAACAACATAGCACCTATAACAATACTCGGCAGGTGGAAGACATTTAAAAAGTATTTGTTCAGTAGGTTCACAAATGGATGAGTAAACAAATGAATAAAAAATGCTGCAGAAGAACAAGTATATGAATGAAAATGAATTAATGAGAATGAGTGAAATCACTGAGAAAGATATGAAAAGATGGGCACTCTCTCCTTCATACCCTTGTAAATTAAACCCATACTATTAGGTAAAAATATAATGCGTATTCTTTTTTTTCTCTGTTGAAAACATTTGAGCATCTTGAGACATCACAATATTTACTTCACCCACTTTCTTTCCTTTTCTCTAGAATAAGTTAAGAAGTAATAAACTGGTCTCAATGTTCCCAACAGAATGCTGAATATAAAAGTTCTACAAACATTTCTTCTAATTCACTGATTCAGTAAAAATTAGATATCACATTAACTGTCTAATTGGATCACCTAGCTCCATGTTTTCTTTCTTTCTGAGCTACCAGAAATGTATATCCTTCCTCTTTCTACTTCTCTGGGTAGGTTGCAATACCCCTCAAACAGGTATAGGAGACCCAGAAATTTGTAGATCCTATAGCCTCATTATTATCAATCCCAATGACCATGAGGTCTTTCCTCAAATTAGAGACATGAATAGACTTTTGCTTTCTTCAATGTTTACATAAAATTCAGTGGAAACTGAACATTTTAATGACCACTAGATTCCTAACGGTAAGAAAAGGATGAATTTATAGCAGAAAGCAGTTCAATTCTAATCCATAACAAGTCTATTAGAATGTAGCACTTCTTGCCTCACCACAATCCTAAGGCATAGACTGTCTGTCTTGGGCAATGATGAGCAAACAGAGCAAGACTCTGTGGGGCCCAGTTCAGTTCAGTCAGTTGTGTCCGACTCTTTGCGACCCCATGGACTGCAGCACACCAGGCCTCCCTATCCATCACCAACTCCCAGAGCTTGTTCAAACTCATGTCCAATGAGTTGGTGATACCATTCAATCATCTCATCCTCTGCCGTCCCCTTTTCCTCCTGCCTTCAATATTTCCAGCATCAGGGTCTTTTCCAATGAGTCAGTTCTTTGCACGAGGTGCCCAAAGTATTGGGGTTTCAGCTTCAGCATCAGTCCTTCCAATGAATATTCAGGACTGATTTCCTTTAGAATGGACTGGTTGGCTCTCCCCACAGTCCAAGGGACTTGCAAGAGTCTTCTCCAACACCACAGTTCAAAAGCATCAATTCTTCAGTGTTCACCTTTCTTTATACCCAACTTATACATCCATACATGACCACTGGAAAAACCATAGCTTTGACTAGACAGACCTTTGTTGGCAAATTAATGTCTCTGCTTTTTAATATGCTGTCTAGGTTGGTCATCAGAGAAGGCAATGGCACCCCACTCCAGTACTCTTGCCTGGAAAATCCCATGGACGGAGGAGCCTGGTAGGCTGCAGTCCATGGGGTCGCTGAGAGTCGGACACGACTGAGTGACTTCACTTTCACTTCTCACTTTCATGTATTGGAGAAGGAAATGGCAACCCACTCCAGTGTTCTTTCCTGGAGAATCCCAGGGACGGGGGAGCCTGGTGGGCTGCTGTCTATGGGGTCACACAGAGTCGGACATGACTGAAGTGACTTAGCATAACATAGCATAGGTTGGTCATAACTTTTCTTCCAAGTAGCAAGTGACTTGAATTACATGGCTGCAGTCACCATCTGCAGTGATTTTGGAGCCCAAGAAAATAAAGTCTCTCACTGTTTCCATTGTTTCTCCATCTATTTGTCATGAAGTGATGGGACCAGATGCCATGATCTCCATTTTCTGAATGTTGAGTTTTAAGACAACTTTCTCCACTCTCTTCTTTCACTTTCATCAAAAGGCTCTTTACTCTTCTTCACTTTCTGCAATAAGGGTGGTGTCATCTGCATATCTGAGGTTATTGATATTTCTCCTGGCAATCTTGATTCCAGCTTGTGCTTCATCCAGCCCAGTGTTTCGCATGATGTACTCTGCATATAGGTAAATAATCAGGGTGACAATATATAGCCTTGCCATAACCCAACCTAATTTGTAACTAGTCTGTTGTTCCATGTCTGGTGCTAACTGTTGCTTCCTGACCTGCATACTGATTTCTCAACAGGTCAAGTGGTCTGGTATTCCCATATCTTGCAGAATTTCCCGAAGTTTGCTGTGATCCACACAGTCAAAGGCTTTGGCATAGTCAATAAAACAGAAGTAGATGTTTTTCTGGAACTCTCTTGCTTTTTTGATGATCCAACGGACGTTGGCAATTTGAACTCAGGTTCCTCTGCCTTTTTAAAATCCAAATTGAACATTTGGAAGTTCCCAGTTCACATACTGTTGAAGCCTGGCTTGGAGAATTTTGAGCATTACTTTGCTAGCATGTGAGATGAGTGCAGTTGTGTGGTAGTTTGAGCATTCTTTGGCATTGCCTTTCTTTGGGTTTGGGATGAAAACTGACCTTTTCCAGTCCTGTGGCCACTGCTGAGTGTTCTAAATTTGTTGGCATATTGAGTGCAGCTCTTTCACGGCATCATCCTTTAGCATTTGAAATAGCTCAACTGGAATTCCTTCACCTCCACTAGCTTTGTTCATAGTGATACTTCCTAAGGCTCACTTGACTTTGGATTCCAGGATGTATGGCTCTAGGTGAATGATAAAACCATCGTGATTATCTGGGTTCTGAAGATCTTTTTTGTATAGTTCTTCTGTGTATTCTTGCCACCTCTTCTTAGTATCTTCTGCTTCTGTTAGGTCCATACTATTTCTGTCCTTTATTGTGCCCATCTTTGCATGAAATATTCCCTTGGTATCTCTAATTTTTTTTGAAGCAATCTCTAGTCCTTCCCATTCTATTGTTTTCCTTTATTTCTTTGCATTGATCACTGAGGAAGGCTTTCTTATTGCTCCTTGCTATTCTTTGGAACTCTGCTTTCAAATGGGTATATCTTTCCTTTTCTCCTTTGCCTTGTAGCTTCTCTTCTTTTCTCCGCTATTTGTAAGGCCTCCTCAGACAGCCTTTTTGCCTTTTTTCATCGCTTTTCCTTGGGGATGGTCTTGATCCCTGCATCCTGTACAATGTCTCGAACCTCCATCCATAGTTCTTCAGGCACTTTGTCTCAGATCTAATTCCTTGAATCTATTTCTCACTTCCACTGTATAATCAGAAGGGGTTTGATTTAAGTCATATCTGAATGGTCTAGTGGTTTTCCATACTTTCTTCTATTTCAGTCTGAATTTGGCAATAAGGAGTTCATGATCTGAGCCACAGTCAGCTCCTGGTCTTGTTTTTGCTGACTGTATAGAGCTTCTCCATCTTTGGCTGCAAAGAATATAATCAAACTGATTTCAGTGTTGACCATCTGGTGATGTCCATGTGTAGAGTCTTCTCTTGTGTTTTTGGAAGAGCATGTTTGCTATGACCAGTGCGTTCTCCTGGAAAAACTGTATTAGCCTTTGCCCTGCTTCATTCTGTACTCCAAGGCCAAATTTGCCTGTTACCCAGGTATTTCTTGACTTCCTACTTTTGTATTCCAGTCCCCTATAATGAAAAGGACATCTTTTGTGTGTGTTAGTTCTAGAAGGTCTTATAGGTCTTCATAGAACCATTCAACTTCAGCTTCTTCAGCACTACTGGTTGGGGCATAGACTTGGATTACTGTGATTTTGAGTGGTTTACCTTGGAAATGAACAAAGATCATTTTGTCATTTTTGAGATCTCATCCTAGTACCGCATTTTGGACTCTTGTTGACTCTGATGCCTAATTGATTTCTTCTAAGGGATTCCTGCCCACAGTAGTAGATATAATGGTCATCTGATTTAAATTCACCCATTCCAGTCCATTTTAGTTTACTGATTCCTAAAATGTCAATATTCACTCTTGCCATCTCCCAAGTTTGAGCACTTCCAATTTGCCTTGATTCTTGGACCTAACATTCCAGGTTCCTATGAAATATTGCTCTTGACAGCATCACACTTTACTTCCATCACCAGTCACATCTACAACTGGGTGTTGTTTTTGCTTTGGCTTCATCTCTTCATTCTTTCTGGAGCTATTTCTCCAGTAGCATATTGGGTACCTACCGACCTGGGCAGTTCATCTTTCAGTGTCCTCTCTTTTTGCCTTTTCATACTGTTCATGGGCTTCTAAAGGCAATAATACTGAAGTGGTTTGCCATTCCCTTCTCCAGTGGACCAAGTTTTGTGGTGCCCTCCCAGATATAAATTCTTTCTGTGTTCCCCGTTTCTTGTCTGTAGGATATAAACTTTGTTCATCCTCCTTGACCTTCCCCCAAGTCTCAAAGGGCAGATTCAAACAGTTGCTTACCAGAAACCTGAGGGAACTCAGAAACAAAAGAAGAGCAGTCAAGAAACAACAGTGCAGCTGTGGGGCAGGATCCTGGTTCCCCCTCAAGGAATATACATAACAGAATACTTTTGAATTCTTCTGTGGGAGCAAAGGCCTCACCCAGGTGGAAGATGGTAATTTTAGGCTGAGCACAAGCGTCCTGGAACACTGCTCTCTTACGTCAGTTCAGTTCAGTCGCTCAGTCGTGTTCCACCCTTTGCAACCCTATGGATTGCAGCATGCCAGGCTTTCCTGTCTATCACCAACTCCCGGAGCTTGCTCAAACTCATGTCCATCAAGCCAATGATGCCATCCAGTTATCTCATCCTCTGTCTTCCCCTTCTCCTTCTGCCTTCAATCTTTCCCAATATCAGGGTCTTTTCCAATGAGTCAATTCTTTGTATCCAGTGGCCAAAGTATTGGAGCTTCAGCTTCAGCATCAGTCCTTCCAATGAGTATTCAGGACTGATTTCCTTTAGGATTGACTGGTTTGATCTCCTTGCAGTCCAAGGGGCTCTCAAGAGTCTTCTCCAACACCATAGTTTAAAAGCATCCATTCTTTGATGCTCAGCTTTCATTATGATTCAAGTCTCAC
This sequence comes from Bubalus bubalis, assembly GCF_019923935.1. Taxonomy (NCBI): domain Eukaryota; kingdom Metazoa; phylum Chordata; class Mammalia; order Artiodactyla; family Bovidae; genus Bubalus; species Bubalus bubalis. The sequence continues at coordinate 78,689,613 of NC_059160.1, read as the reverse complement.
ATCCATACATGACTACTGGAAAATCCATAGCTTTGATTAGACAGAACTTTATCGGCAAAGTAATGTCTCTACTTATTAATATACTGCTTAGGTTGGTCATAGCTTTTCTTCCCTATTGTCTCACCACCAACCAGTCAGAAGACAGTCTGCACACACAGAAGATAGCAATGACTCTGACCCACTTCCCAGATGATTCTTCCTTTAAAAACTTTCATAGTCAAACAGAATATTTGGAATTGGTTGGGGAAATGAATTTACCTTCTTCTAAGATTGCTGCCCCCTGAATAAAGCTACTTTTCCTTTCCAAGCAGCATTCATCTCTTGAGTATTGGCTTCTAAGTAGTGAGCATCTGAACCTGAGTTCAGCAACATAAGGAAAACAGATTTTGTAAAAAGACTATTGTTCAGTCCTGACTCTACCACCTTGCTGGTGAACATGTTAGTTAATCTCTCCACCCCTATGATTTCTCATTTTTAAAGTGGAGATAATAATAGTACTTATCTCATAGTGTGTTGTGATGATAAAATGTATTCATACTTATAAAATTTTTGGAGGGAATTTGGCATATGTTTATAGTTACTACCATATATGTATATATTGGTATGAGTGATTTAAATAAAAATCTAATTAACATTCCTCAGGAAATGATTGGTTTTGATTGCATCATAGAAAAGAGGGTTAATTTAGGAGAGAATGCAGGTTCTTTTGGATTAAGAGACTCCCCAAGTATGGCTCGTTAGGACACAACTATCTTAGTGTCTGATGTATCATTATATATCAGTAGTTATTCAATATGTTTGTGGAATAAATGACTGAGCAACTGAATGGATAAATTAACTATTAGCAAAAGAAAGAGAAAGGGAGATAGGTGCATGACAAATATAAAAATGCTTTCTTTTGCAATTTTGCCTAGTGCACAAATGCTAGTTGACATATCACTGAAGTCGCATAGACTTTGCTTTGGTCTTTGCAACAGGTCCCCTTGGTTACTAAAGCCTAAAATTATATATAAACTGATGTGTCCAAAAATCTAAAAGATTAATCTTTCTCTCAATTTAGTTTCTCCATTCCCAAGTCTATCAAGGTCCAAACATAATTTTTAGCAGGTACACTTCATTTATTTTTTCTATACAATCCCCTAAGGGGACTTGGAGAAAAAGAAAAAGATAAGAAGGAAAAATGGTAATTTGTGATTGTGATTGCAATGACAATGGAAAGTATATTTAGGAGTAGTGATTCTGAAGACCTATGACTTTTATCACACTGTCTTCCTTCAGTTACTGTATCAACTGAATTTCCAGATTCCCAGGTGTTGCCAAAATCTCTGTGCACTGATATTGAACAGAAATACAGAGACAGAGTCATGGAGGAGAAAGAAAGAGTGACACTATTTCTTTGCCAGGCAAAGGGGGAACACAGTAGGCTAGCACCTCATGAACTGTGCCCCTGCCTCCCTAGGGAATAGGAAGAGGTTGTGTAGTCAGGAAGGGGTTTGTGATAAAGAACAAGGCAGTAACAGTCTCTTCTTTCTTCTGCAAAGTTTCACAAGAGTGGGGTTGCTGACAAGATTAGGGTGTGTGCAGGGTCTTAGGTGGTCTCCTAATCTTGATTTTCTCTGGTCCCTTTAATCTTGTCTCAGGTGGTTTTGTGGCTGCTCATCCTTTGATTAGTAACTGTTCAAATATGCTCTTTGGAACTCAGGAAGGGTCATGGAGGCTGAAGTCTTACCTACAAGAAATGGGTGACAGACAGGCCTTCATGCCCAGAAGCCCTACATGGTCCTGCTCATCATCACAGGAAACTCTTGAATAATTGCCCATTGAGATCCACTTTCATTCTGATGAGGATGGAAGGTTGAAATTTACCCCAACTCTTATTGATCTATTTGACTTATCATATTACCCAAAAACTGTATTGATCACATCTGTCTGACAAAACTCCAAATATGGGTGATCCTAATCACTAGTTCTCTCTTGCCTGGACAAGAGGAGCTGAGTCTTGATTGAACAAGTCACTTTTCATGGTTAAATGTTTACTATAAATTCATGATGATCAACCTAAAACATTTTTTTCAGTACCTTTCTGCAATTCTATTCTATTTCTTTAGTTCATTCACTCTCTCATTCTCCACAACTCTGTCTCTGTTCTCTGAACAAATGCAACACTACCTCCTTCTCCTCTCCTCCATCTTTCATGGTGGCTCAGACAGTAAAAGCATCTGCATAAAATGTGGGAGACCTGGGTTCGATCCCTGGGTCAGGAAGATCCTCTGGAGAAGGAAATGGCAACCCACTCCAATACTCTTGCCTGGAAAATCCCATGGATGGAGAAGCCTGGTGGGCTACAATCCATGGGGTTGCAAAGAGTCAGACACTACTGAATGACTTCACTTTCTTTCTTGCTTTCTTTCTTTTCTCCTTTCTTCACAGTTCAGTCATTCTACCCCTTATCCCTTCTCACAAATAGAGGAATGCCTCTTTTGGTTCCTAAATCAGTTGCGCCAAGGAACACTCCTTAATATTTCTTCATTTCTCATAGGCCATATCTAATTCATCACCAAATTCTGTTCATTTTGTCTCATAAATAATAGCTCTCAAATAAGTCTTCTTTCCATTTTCAATTAGCAAGGTTCAAGGAGAAGTCATTTCTCCCACTTGAACTACTGCCATTGCTTCCCAACTAGTCTCACAGAATCCACTCGTGCATGCTGCATACTAAGTCACTTCAGTCATCTCACTCTTTACAAACTTATGGACTAGAGCCCACCAGTCTTTTCTATCCATGGAATTCTCCAGGCAAGAATACTGGAGTGGGTAGCCATTCCCTTCTCCAGGGGATCTTCCCAACCCAGGGATCAAACCCAGGTGTCCTGCGTTGCTGGCAGACTCTTTACCATCTGAGTCACCAAGGAAGTCCCAGCATCCATTCAATAACTCCTAATGATACAGTCTATTCTTTTAAAAACTTTTTAAATGTTTTTCATTGTAGTATTGTATCACTGTATACTGAAAACTGCACAAAGTGTGAATATACAGTGAAATACATTATTACAAATCCAGTACCTCTTTAACCACCACCTAATAAAAAAGACATTGACAACACTGAAGCCCACCTAATGCTCCCTTACCTTTCCCTTCTTCCTCACTCGTAGTAAAACTACTATCCTAATATCTAACACCATATATTAATCTTGCCAGCTTTTAACTTTATGCAAAGAGAATAATGCCGTATGTCTTTCTGGGTCTGGCTTATTTTATTTATTTAACATTATGTGCTTTAAGTTCATCCATGTAGTAGTATTCAGTCATAGTCTGTTCATTCTTTTATTTAGAAACTCATTGTGTATTTAAGTGACAATTTAGTTATTCATTCTACTCTTGATAAACATTTGGTCTACTCTTGATGAACCACATAGGGCCATTAAGAACAGTAAACTACTGTTTATGTCTCATGCTACACATGTACAAAATTTTTCTTGGGCCCATTCATTCTAGTCACAATAAAGTGACTTTTCCTAATGCAGCTCTAATTCTCTTGTTCTTCTCTCAATGACTTTCAATAACTTTTAATTTGGCCTACAAAATCCTGCATAATCTGGATTCTCTCCTTCCAGAGCCTCTTCTTGAATCATGCCTTCTTTGCTCCACGTTCTTTTTTATTTTCTGAAATGGGAAGTGTACCTTCCTGTCACGGGGTCTTTTACAGATCCTTCTTGACCACAGAGCTACTCTTCTGCCTTCTCCCCTAGCTTAGTCAGTTTTTGTTGTGATCTCAATTCTGTCCTCGGACCTACAGGGAAGCTTTCTTTAACACCCATCTCCAATTAATTTTCATAACATCACAATTTTCTCTTTTTTTGGCCTCACTGCATAGAATGTGGGATCTTAGTTCTCCAACAAGAGGTCAAACTTCTGCCCTCTGAAGAGGAAGCATGAAGACTTAACCACAGGACTGCCAGGGAGGTCCTGAAACTGTCTTTCTTATAATTTTCTCACAATTGTAATTTAGTCCTCTTTGATTAATATCTATATTCCCCTCCCCAACAATAGATCATCAGTTTCAAGAGAACAATTGTTTGGGCTCTAGATTTCATCATAGCCTTCTGCTTGGACCATAATAACAGCTCACTCAATCACTCAATGAATCAAATTAAAATTGAGACCAAGTATCACAGAACCAGAGTTAGAGTCAACTAAATCAGTTTCTGAGAGGCTTATCAAAACAAGGACAACAGTAACCTAGAACTCTCCTCCTCATTTTTCTAATTTCAAGAATCTGTCACCGTGCTCATTATATTACTTAAAATCAGGATTGGTTTGTTTCATATACATAAATTTTTTTATTGTGGTATAATTGACATATATTAGTTTCAAGTGTACAACATAATGATTGATATCTGTATACACAGTGAAATAATAATCATATGTGTAGCTAACATCTATTACTACAATGTTATAAGATTGCTTTCTTGTGATGAGAACTTTTGAGATTTACTTTTAGCAACTTTCAGATATGCACCACAATGCTATTGACTATAGTCACAATGCTGTACATTATATCCCCATGATTTATTATTTTGTAACAGGATGTTTGTACTTCTTGACTCACTTAACCCATTTCATTCAACAACACCCCCATCCCCCAACAACCTCCCCTTGGGAAACCAACAATCTGTTCTATATATGAGTGTTACTTTGTTTTGCTTGTTCATTTATCTTAATTTTTAGACTTCACATATAAGTGAAATCATATGGTATTTGTGTATCTTTGTCTATTTCATATAACATAACACCCTCAAGTTTCATCCATGTTATTGAAAATCAGATTATTCTTTTTTGTGGCTGAACAGTGTTCCATGTTATATATAATCACATCTTCTTTATCTATACATTCACTGATGGACAGTTAGGTTGTTTCCATATCCTAATTATTGCATATAAAACTGCAATGAACTTAAGGGTGCATATATCCTTTTGAATTAGTGTTTTTGTTTTCTTCAGATATATAACCAGAAGTGAAACTGCTGGATCATGTAGTAGTTTTATTTTTAGTTTTTTTTTTTTAAGAAACACCACAATGTTTTCCATAATGGCTGCACCCCAACAGGGCACAAAATTCCCTTTTCTCTACTTCCTTGCTATTACTTTCTATTTCTTATCTATTTGATAATGACAGTTCTGACAAGTGTGAGGTGATATTTCATTGTGGCTTTGATTTGCATTTCCTTAATTATTAGTGATATTAATCATCTTTTCATGAGCCTGACAGTCATCTGTATATTTTCTTTAGAAATATGTCTATTGCTCTGCCCCTTTTAAATTGGATTGTTTGTTTTTTCATTGTTGAATAGTATGAATTTTTATATGCTTTGGATATTAACCTCTTCTCAGATACATAATTGCAAAATTTTTCTCCCTTTCTGCTTTTTTGTTTTGTTGATGGCTTTATTTCCTCCACAGAAACTTTAGCTTTATATAATCTCACTTGTTTACTTTTATTTTTGTTGACTTTACATATGGAGTCAGATTCCCCCCAGAAAACATTGCCAAGATTGATGTCAAAGAGCATACCACCTATGTATTCCTCTAGGACTTTTACGGTTTCAGGTTTTATATTCAAGTCCTTAATCAACTTTGAGTGAACTTTTGTGTATTGTCTAAGACATGTATGCATGCATGCTCAGTCGCTCAGTCATGTCTGACTCTATGCTACCCCATGGACTGTTGGGCGCCAGGCTCCTCTGTCCATGGTATTTTCCAGGCAAGAATATTGGAGTGGGTTGCAATTTCCTACACCAAGGTGTCTTTCCAACCCAGGGACTGAACCCACATTTCTTTCTTTTTTTTTACATTTAAAATTTAAATTTATTTATTTTAATTAGAGGCTAATAACTTTACAATATTGTATTGATTTTGCCATACATCAACATGAATCTGCCACGGGTGTACACGTGTTCCCAATCCTGAACCCCCTCCCACCTCCCTCCCCATACCATCCCTCTGGGTCATCCCAGTGCACCAGCCCCAGGCATCCTGTATCCTGCATCAAACCTGGACTGGTGATTCATTTCTTATATGATATTATACATGTTTCAATGCCATTCTCCAAAATCATCCCCCCGCCCCCTCCCACAGAGTCCAAAAGACTGTTCTATACATCTGTGTCTCTTTTGCTGTCCCGCATACAGGGTTATCATTACTATCTTTCTAAAGTCCATATATATGCATTAGTATACTGTATTGGCAGAGAAGGCAATGGCACCCCACTCCAGTACTCTTGCCTGGAAAACCCCATGGATGGAGGAGCCTGGTAGGCTGCAGTCCATGGGGTCACTAAGAGTAGGAAACGACTGAGCGACTTCACTTTCACTTTTCACTTTCATGCATTGGAGAAGGAAATGGCAACTCACTCCCGTGTTCCTGCCTGGAGAATCCCAGGGATGGTGGAGCCTGGTGGGCTGCCGTCTATGGGGTCGCACAGAGTCGGACACGACTGAAGCGACTTAGCAGCAGCAGCAGCAGCATACTGTATTGTTTTTCTTTCTGGCTTACTTCACTCTGTATAATCGGCTCCAGTTTCATCCACTTCATTAGAACTGATTCAAATGTATTCTTTTTAATGGCTGAGTAATACTCCATTGTGCATATGTACCACAGCTTTCTTATCCATTCATCTGCTGATGGACGTTTAGGTTGCTTCCATGTCCTGGCTATTATAAGCAGTGCTGTGATGAACATTGGGGTACACGTGTCTCTTTCAATTCTGGTTTCCTCAGTGTGTATGCCCAGCAGTGGGATTGCTGGGTCGTATGGCAGGCCACCATCACCCTAATACCAAAACCTGATAAAGATGCCACAAAAAAAGAAAACTACAGGCCAATATCACTGATGAACATAGATGCAAAAATCCTTAACAAAATTCTAGCAATCAGAATCCAACAACACATTAAAAAGATCATACACCATGACCAAGTGGGCTTTATCCCAGGGATGCAAGGATTCTTCACTATCTGCAAATCAATCAATGCAATTATACACCAATTGATTTGTACACCACATCAACAAATTGAAAAATAAAAGCCATATGATTATCTCAATAGATGCAGAGAAAGCCTTTGACAAAACTCAACATCCATTTATGATAAAAACTCTCCAGAAAGCAGGAATAGAGGGAACATACCTCAACATAATAAAAGCTATATATGACAAACCCACAGCAAACATTATCCTCAATGGTGAAAAATTGAAAGCATTTCCCCTAAAGTCGGGAACAAGACAAGGGTGCCCACTCTCACCACTACTATTCAACATAGTTTTGGAAGTTTTGGCCCCAGCAATCAGAGCAGAAAAAAAATAAGAGGAATCCAAATTGGAAAAGAAAAAGTAAAACTCTCACTGTTTGCAGATGACATGATCCTCTACATAGAAAACCCTAAAGACCCCACCAGAAAATTACTAGAGCTAATCAATGAATATAGTAAAGTTGCAGAATATAAAATCAACATAGAGAAATCCCTTGCATTCCTATACACTAATAATGAGAAAATAGAAAGAGAAATTAAGGAAATAATCCCATTCACAATTGCAATGAAAAGAATAAATACTTAGGAATATATCTACCTAAAGAAACTAAAGACCTATATATAGAAAACTATAAAACACTGGTGAAAGAAATCAAAGAGGACACTAATAGATGAAGAAATATGCCAAGTTCATGGATCAGAAGAATCAATATAGAGAAAATGAGTATACTACCCAAAGCAATCTATAGATTCAATGCAATCCCTATCAAGCTACCAACGGTATTTTTCACAGAGCTAGAACAAATAATTTCACAATTTGAACCCACATTTCTTGCATTTCCTGCAATGGCAGGTGGATTCTTTACCACTGCGCCATGGTAAGACAGTAGTCTAATTTTATTCTTCATATGTAACTGTCCAGTTTTACCAACACCATTTAGTAAAAAGACTATCCTTTACCCGTTATACAATCTGCACACATTTGTCATAAATTAATTGACCATATATGCATGGGTTTCTTTCTGTGAATATTCATTGATCTATAAATCTGTTTTCATGTCAATGCCATATTGTTTGATGACTATAGTTTTGTAATGTCATGAAATCAAGAAGTATAATGCCTCCATCTTTGTTCTTGCTCAATACTGCCTTGGCTCTTCAGAGTCTTTTGCAGTTTCATACAAATTTTTAAGAGTGTTTTCTTTAATAGTTCTGTGAAAAAAGACATTGGAATTTTGGTAGGGTTTGCATTGAATATACAGATTTCTTTGAAAACTTTGGTCCATTCAATGATACCAGTTCTTCCAATCCATAAGCACAGAATACCTTTCCATTTATTTTTGTCTTCTTCAATTCCTTTCATCAATGTCTTATAAATTTTAGTGCTCAATTCTTTTATTTATTGGTTAAAATTTTGGGGTAAATTTTTATGCAATTTAATTAATTATTATTTATTTATGACTTCACTGGGTCTTTGTTGATTTGTTCTGGCTTTCTCCAGTTGCTAAGAACTGGTGCTGCTCTTCACTGAGGTGCACCAGCTTCTCATTGTGGTGGCTTCTCTTGCTGTGGAGCACAGAGCCTGGAGGGCTACAGTCCACGGGGACACAAAGAGTTGGACATGACTGAGCAACTAAGCAGCAGTATCCATTCTATGTCTTTTGATGGAAGAATTTATTACATTTGCACTTAAAATAATTATTGATAGATATGTACTTACCACCATTTTATAACTGTTTAAAATGTTATTTAAATATTGCCAATTGCACATGATATTTTATGGGCAAATTTATGTGTCTTTTCTTAAAATATAACTTAAGCATAAGAATATATTTGTATACTTCCCTCTTGATGACATGATAATCTTGGAGCCTCCAACTATTTGGTCCTCTCCAGTACAGTTCTAAGGTAAAGACAGAATTCTCACTGCCAACAGTTTTCCTGTGGTAAAACTGTGCAGGGCTTAGATTGTCCTCAAATTATATAGCAATATTTTTTTAGTGAGAGGATAATGAAAAAATAATGAACAGAAATATAAATTACCATCTCAGAAATAAGGCTCTAGTGTATGTGTGAAAAGTAAATGAATAAATAGGAAGTGTATCTTCTGGGTTTGATATTTTACATGAATTTTTCATTTCTTTATTGTTTATATTCTTAGTTGATATTTTTAATCATATAGGATATTTGTTGAAAGTAATTTTTTAATTATAGCATCATAGTTTCTATTAGCTTCTAGATAAATATAAATACTTTTGCATATTTTGCATATGCTTTAGAATGAGTGGATGTTCAAAGTTAAGAAATTACTTTAATTCTTGGGTTACTTAGATACCTAAGTAGAGACTAATTTTAATTATTAAATGTTAAACAAAGTAAAAATTAAAACATAACTAAGATAAATCATATTTAGAGATTATATTTTTTAATTTAAATTTGTATTTTAATTTAATTTATATATGTATTTATATATTTACCAGATCTTCTTTAAACATTTCTCTGTTGATGGACATTTAAGTTACTTCCATGTCCTGGCTATTGTAAATAGTGCTGTAATAAATATTGGGGTGCATTTTTTTTTTTTAATTATGGTTTTCTCTGGGCATATACCTAAAAGTGGGATTGCTGGTACCTATGGTAGTTCTATTTTTAGTTTTTTAAGGAACTTCACACTGTTCTCCCTAGTGGCTGTACCAATTTACATTCTCACAAAGTGTAGAAGGGTTCCCTTTTCTCCACACCCTCTCCAGCATTTATTCTTTATAGATTTTTTTCCGTGATGGCCCTTTTCATCAGTGTGAGGTAATAACTCATTGTAATTTTGATTTGCATTTCTCTAATAATTAGTGATGTTGAACACCTTTTCACATGCTTTTGGACCACCTATATGTCTTTGCTAAAGAAATGTCTACTTAGATCTTCCAGTTTTTTATTCAGTGATTTGTTTTTTGATATTGAGTAACATGTATATTTTGGAGATTATTCTCTTGTGAGTTGCTTCATTTGCAACTTTTCTCATTCTGAGGGTTGTCTTTCTGTTTTATTTATGATTTTCTTTGCTGTGCAATAGAGATTACACATAATTGAATACATGGATTTATTTTGAACTTTTAATTATATGAGTTAAACAATCTACAAACTGGCTTTTGTGACCTTTGTCTTTAATTTTTCCAGAAAATGGTTTAAAAGGAAGTTTTCAAGGAAAATAAAATTTATTTTTTAACTTCATATATTGTAGAGGTAATAATTTAAAAAATGTAAAGATTACCTGGATAACAGGTAATTCATCATCTTTAATATTATTTGTTGTATTAGATATTTTCTAATACCTCTTCAACATTCTATACTTATTTGATTCTTTTTTGATTTTTAGCCTCTGATTCTAATGAGATCAGGGTGAGTGGAATTGTATCTTACTATATACCCCTCTGGAGGAGGGGATGGCAACCCACTCCAGTATTCTTGCCTGAAGAATCCCCATGGAGAGAAGAGCCTGGTGGGCTGCAGTCCATGGGGTTGCAAAGAGTTGGACACGACTTTGAAACTAAGCACATATATCCCTCTAGTGGCTAGAATTTAAAAGGAGTGCAATATTAAGAAAGAAAAAGAATCACAATTGTTCCAAAGAAAGAATATGACTTTAGAGAAGGAAAAGGACCAAGAAGAACAGAAAGTAAGTGAACTAGTGAGTGAGGGAAAAATTAGATAAGAAGTCATGTAGGTAGAATAGGTAGATGCGAGGATCTAAGGATTCAGTCTTTTCCAAGCAGACATTGCACCAGGAACTTATCGTGTATTTTCTCACTTAATGTTCACAAAAGCTCCACAAAGAGGATACAGACAAAAAAGTTGAATCTTAGTGGGTAAAATAACATAATCAAATCATACTGTTAGAATAAACATTGATGATTAAGTAGATGGAAGTTTTCCTTTATTTCTTATAAGGTGGCAATTTCCTGTTGATTCAACAACTGGATAAGCAGGAGTATGATAAATGAATGTGACAGGGCCACCACCCTAACACACACCTATCTACCTACTTATAGTTCTTGTAGAACTGGAAGTAAGGGGTGGAGTTCATTGATGACATCTATGTTCTTTGCTCCAAACATGAAGCTTAAATAGGTGGAGGAAAAAGAAAAAAAAAAAAAACAAACCACAACCAGTTCTATAAAATGCAGTATTCACATGCAGGAATTCTTCACTCTTTGATTAAGAGAGATAAGAGTTTCATCTATCACATATGCCTGCTGTTTCTTATTTTTCTTTAGCTATTTTCATGACCTGTAATACTGTATCTATAGCCAAAGGCTAGGGATGGGCTATTTAGGAAAACAGTGCATAGGTTCCAGGCAGTATCCAGACACTGTGAAGAGTTTCAAAGACATGTCTTAGGCAATGAAATAAGACAGGTGCTAGGGAGTGCTTTTTAAATTCTGAAAACTGCTTGCAAAAATCTAGAGCTTATTGCTTTCTAAACTAATTTTTTTTTCTTTTTTTTTTTTTTAGTTTTTAAAGGTGCTCCTAAAACACATTAAAAAAAAAAAAAATCCTGTAAGGTAGATATTGCTAGTAGATCTTTGCTAGTCTAACTGAATATCAAACTTAGGATTTTGAATAGGTTGATATTTTTTCTTTAAAATACCATTAGGTATGATAAAAAATTTATGGAGTTCTTTCCTTAGACTATGTCCTCAATGGATTATTTATTGATCTTTCAAGATCCATCAATTGTTCTGCTTCTTGGTACTATTTGTATACTTCTGTTATCCTTTTATAAGATTTTAATTCCTTTTGAAGAAATTGTTCTATTTATTATGATACTTTTATTTTTAAAAGTAAAAGTAGTATTGACAAGTCAAAAAAGTCAAAATGTATAAGGAATACACTCATAATCTCTATCTTCTCCCTTCAATCCTGTCCCAAAATATAACCCACGTGATCAAATTGGAGGGTAATCTCCAAAACTTTCTTTCTTTTCATATAAATATATACAGAATTTATTTCCTTTTTATTGCTTACTCCACATAGAATTTTGTAACTCAAAAAAAAAAAAAAAAAAAAAACTTACTTATTGTCGGTATCTTCCCATAAATCACTTACGTCTAACTTCTTCTTAGTAGGAACATATTATTCCATACTATGGATGCTTTGTTGCTGTTATTGTTCAGTCACTAAATCATGTCTAACTCTGTGATCTTATGGGATGCAACATGCCAGGCTTCTGGGTCCTTCACTGTCTCCCAGAGTTCACTCAAATTCATGTCCTCTGAGGTGGTGATGCTATCTAACCTTCTCATCCTCTGCCACCCCCTTCTCCTTTTGCCTTCAATATTTCCCAGATTCAGGGTCTTTTCCCATGAGTCAGATCTTTTCATCAGGTGGCCAAAGTATTGGAGCTTCATCTGCAGCATCAGTCCTTCCAATGAATATTCCAGGGCTGATTTCCTTTAAGATTGACTGGTTTGATCTCCTTACAGTCCAGTGGGTGCTCAAGAGTCCTCCAGCACCACAATTCAAAAGCATCAATTCTTTGGCGCTCAGCCTTCTTTATGGTCCAAGTCTCATATCCATACATGGCTACTAAAAATACTATACCTTTGACTATGTGCACCTTTGTTGGAAAAGTGATGTCTCTGCTCTAATATACTTTCCAGACTTGTCATCGCTCTCCTTTCAAGGACCAAATGTCTTAATTTCATGATTGCAGTTGCTGTTCACAGTGATTTTGGAGACCAAGAACAGAAAATCTGTCACTGCTTCCACTTTTCCCCCTCTATTTGCCATGAAGTGATGGGACCGGATACCATGATCTTAGTTTTTGTAACAGTGAGTTTTAAGCTAGCTTTTTCACTCTCATCTTTCACCCTCATCAAGAGGCTCTTGAGTTCCTCTTTACTTTCTCATTATAGTGGTATCATCTGCATATCTGAGGTTATTGATATTTCTCCCAGCAATCTTGATTCCAACTTATGATTCATCCAGTCTGGCATTTCACATGATGTACTCTACATAGAAATTAAATAAACAGCCTTGTCATACCCCTTTCCCATTTTGAATGAGTCAATTATATGACACAAATAAATAGATATCCCATGTTCTTGAGTTGTAAGAATTAATACTGTTAAAGCGGCCATACTACCCAAAACAAACTACAGATTCATTCCAACGTCTATCAAAATACTCATGACAATCTTCATAGAACTAGAACAAACAATCCTAAAGTTTGTAATAGAATCACCGGATATACAAAGCATCTTGAGAAAGAACAATAAGAAAGAGATATCACATTTCCTGACTTCCAATTATACTACAAAGCCACAGTCATCAAAACAGTAGGGTGGTCAGTGGATCTTAAGGCTGCGGCTGCAGAGGAAGCACCTGAGGAGGAGCTGCAAAGATGCTGTCCGTGCTCATGGCCATGGCCGTACCCACACCTTCCCTTTGTGAGCCAGTCTGGTCTCCAAAAATGCTTTGGGATTTTTGCAAAGGAATGCAAGGAACCTCCATGCCTCTAACTCTTGTCTTCAGAAGACTGGCACTGCTGAGGTGTCCTCTGTTCTTGAAGAGCGTATTCTTGGAGTTGATACCTCTGTTAACCTTGAAGAGACTGGGCATGTTTTAAGTATTGGTGATTATATTGCCCGGGTACTTGGGCTAAGAAATGTTCAAGCAGAAGAAATGGTAGAATTTTCTTTAGGTTTAAAGGGTATGTCTCTGAACTTGGAGTCTGACAACATTGGTGGTGTTGTGTTTGGAAGTGATAAACTAATTAAGAAAGGAGATATTGTGAAGACATCTGGGGCTATTGTAGGTGTTCCAGTCAGTGAGGAGCTGCTGGGTCATGTAGTTTATGCCCTTGATGGAAAGTGTCCAATTGGTTCCAAGGCTTGAAGACAAGTTGGCTTGAAAACCCCTGGGATCATTCCTTGAATCTCTGTGAGGGAACAAACACAAACTGGCATTAAGACTGGGACAGCTTGGTGCTGATTGGTCATGGTCAGTGTGATCTGGTTATTGGTGACCGACAGACTGGCAAAACACCAATTGCCAGAAACGTCATTAACCACAAACGATTCAATGATGGAACTGATGAAAAGAAGAAGCTGTACTGTATCCATGTTGCTATTGGTCAAAAGAGATCCACTGTTGCCCAGTTGGTGAAGGGACTTACAGATGCAGATGCCATGAAGTATACTATTGTGGTTTCAGCTACTGCTTCAGATGCTGCCCCACTTTAGTACCTTTAGGCTCCTTACTCTGGATGTTCAATGGGAGAATATTTTAGGGATAATGGCAAACATGCTTTGATCATTTATGATGACTTATCCAAACAGGCAGTTGCTTATCGTCAGATATCCATGCTGCTCTGCCCACTCCCCAGTCGTGAGGCCTATCCTCGTGATGTGTTCTACCTGCACTCCCGTATACTGGAGAGAGCAGCTAAAATGAACGATGCTTTTGATGGTGGCTCGTTAACTGCTCTACCACTCACAGAAACACAAGCTGGTGATGTGTCTGCTTACATTCCAACAAATGTCATTTCCATCACTGACAGACAGATCTTCTTGGAAACAGAGTTGTTCTACAAAGGTATCCACCCTGCCATTAATGTTGATTTGTCTGTGTCCCATGTCAGATCTGCTGCCCAAACCAGGGTCATGAAACAGGTGGCAGGTGCCATGAAACTGGAGTTGGCTCAGAATCGTGAGGTTGCTGCTTTTGCCTAGTTCGATTCTGATCTTGATGCTGCCACTCAACAACTCTTGAGTTGTGGTGTGCGTTTGACTGAGCTGCTGAAGCAAGGACAGTATTCTTCTATGGCTATTGAAGAGCAAGTGGCTGTTATCTATGCGGGTGTCAGGGAGTATCTTGACAAGCTGGAGCCCAGCAAGATCACAAAATTTGAGAATGCTTTCTTGCCTCATGTTATCAGCCAACATCAAGCCCTGTTGGGCAAAACCAGGACCAATGGAAAGTTCTCAGAAGAGACAGATGCAAAGCTGAAAGAGATTGTAACAAACTTCTTGGCTGGATTTGAAGCTTAAACTCCTGTGGATTCACATCAAATGCCAGTTTGGTTTTGTCATTGTTTCTTCTAGTTCAGCCTGTTTAATACATGTTATTGAGATAACTGGACAGCTACATGCAAAGAATAAAAATGGACCACTTTATCATATCATATACAAACATAAACTAAAAATGAATTAAATATTTAAATGAGAGCATAAATCCCCTAGAAGAAAATACAGGCATAACCTCCTTGACATCAATCTTAGCAACATTTTAAAAATTTGTCTCCTCAGGCAAGGACAACAAAAAGCAAAAATAAACTAATAGGACTACATCAGACTAAAGGCTTTTCACAGCAGAGGAAGCCACCAGCAAAATTAAAAGGTGACCCACAGAATGGGAGAAGTTATTTGTAAATGATATCTCTGATAAGAGATTGATATCCAAAAATACAAAGAAATACATAAACTTAACATAAAGAAAGAAGGACATGGCAACCCAACTCCAGTATTCTTGCCTAAAGAATCCCGTGGACAGAGGAGCCTGGTGGGCTGCTGTCCATGGGGTTGCACAGAGTTGGACATGACTGAAGTGACTTAGCATGCATGCATGCATTGGAGAAGGAAATGGCGACCCACTCCAGTATTCTTGCCTGGAGAATCCCAGGGACGGAGGAGCCTGGTGGGCTGCCGTCTGTGGGGTTGCACAGGGTCGGACATGACTGAAGCAACTTAGCAGCAGCAACATAAAGAAAACAATTAAAAATGGGCAGAGGATCTGAATAGTCACCAAAGAAGACATATAAGTAGTCAACAAGCACATGAAAAAGTGCTCAGCATCACTAGTCATCAGGGAAACACACATCAAAACCTCAGTGAGATACCATCCCACAACTGTCAGAGTGACTTCTATCAAAAAGGCATAAAACAACTGCTGAAGAGGATTCAGAGAAAAGCAAATCCTTGTATTGCTAGTGCAATTATAAATTGATGCAAACCTTATGGAAACAGTATGAAGATTCCTCAAAAAACTTAAGATAGATTATATATGATCCAGCAATTCCACTTTGGGGAATTTACCTGAAGAAAACAAAAACTCCACTAATTTGAATATATATACATTAAATATAATATATATTTAATGTATATATCCTTATATTCACTGCAGAATTATTTATGATAGTCAAAATACTGAAGTAACTTAAGTATTCATCAATGGATAAATTGATAAGGAAGATGTGATAGCTATATATATATGTGTGTGTATATATATATATATATATATATATATATATACACACACACACACACACCACAATGGACAATTATTCTAGTATAAAAAAGAATAAAATCTTGCCTTTGAGGCAAGAGAGATAGATCTGGATACTAAGTAGTATACTAGAAAAGTAAACAGTGTATGGTTTCACTTATATGTGGTGTTTAAAAAAACAAAACAAATGAATAAACAAAACAAAATGGAAAAAAAAAAGACTGATATATACAGAGAATAAACTGTTGGTTGTCAGAGGAGAGAGGGATGGGTGAAATAGGTAAAGAGGATTAAGGCATACAAATTTCCAGCTATAAAACAAAAATCATGAAGATGTAATGTACCCATAGGAATATAGTCTACTGTAACAACTTTGTATGATTATAAACTGTAACTGAACTTTATTGTGGTTATCATTTTATAATGTGTAAATAAATTGATCCTAAAGGAAATCTTAAAGGAAATCAGTCCTGAATATTCATTGGAAGGACTGATGCTGAAGCTGAAGCTCCAATACTTTGGCTAACCTGATGCAAAGAATTGACTCATTGAAAAAGACCCTGATACTGAGAAAGATTCAAGGCAGGAGGAGATGGGGATGACAGAGGATAAGATGGTTGGGTGCCATCACCAACTCAATGAACATGAGTTGGAACAAGCTCTGGGAGTTGGTGATGGACAGTGCAGTCCATGGGGTTGCAAAGAGTTGGACATGACTGAGTGACTGAACTGAAATAAATTGAATTATTATGTTGCATACCCAAAAATAATATAATATTTTATGTTAATTATAACATAAAAAGCAGATTTTTAATCAGGTCCTACAGAATAGCTTCTCAAAAATGGGAAGGGTGAATTAATAGATATTTTCAAATATCTAATCAAAAGGATAATAGCATTCACTTCAGGAAAACATAAAAATATCTGTTTCCCTGTTTAGGCCCCTCTGCAAAACATCTTTTAAAGTTTACCAAACTGATAAAAACAAAAAAAACCTAGTACCCTATTTTCTAATTTGCTTCTTCCTAAATATTGAAGATGGCAAATATCTTTTCGCAGGTTCCTTTTTAAGTCTTGATGATCTTACCTAGTTTCCTCTTTGTCCAAAGTCCTGCCATCATTCTGAATCTTTTCAATATACATGTGAATAAATTATCCCCAAACATGGCCATTTTGTTACTTAGCATCTTCATCTTTAATGATATTCTCTTCTACCCACATAAGCCATCCACTTCCATTTCTACAGATGAACTTGCCACCATATGGAACTAGTTGAACTTCTAAACTAAATTTGAATGTCTTATTCAGATTATCACATTCTTTCTACTACTATGTGTCTCTTTCTCAGACACTCCCACATTACTTATTAATCCACCTAATTAAGATTTTCAGTTCTCTTTATTCTCTATAAAAAGATCACCCCATAAGTAAGTTCAGTCTCTCAGTCCTGTCTGACTCTTTGCAACCCCGTGGACTGCAGCACACCAGGTTTCCCTGTCTATCACCAACTCTCCCTGTCTATCACCAACTCTGGGAGCGTGGTCAAATTCTTGTCCATCTAGTCGGTGGTACCAACTATCTCATCTTCTGTCATTCCCTTCTCCTCCTGCATTCAATCTTTCCCAGCATCAGGGTCTTTTCCAATGAGTCAGACCTGCTCATCATGGTGGCCAAAGTATTGGAGCTTCAGCTTCAGCATCAGTCCTTCCAATGAACATTAAAAGACTGATTTCCTTTAGAACTGAATGGTTTGATTTCCTTGCAGTCCAAGGGACTCTCAAGAGTCTTCTCCAACACCACAGTTCAAAAGCATCAATTCTTTGGTGCTCAGCTTTCTTTATGGTCCAATTCTCACATCCATACATGACTACTGAAGAGACTATAGCTTTGAGTAGATGGACCTTTGTCAGCGATAAGCAAGAACACTTCAAAAAATGAAACATTTGAAAACTATGCCTCTTACTCTTCTTTGGGATAATAATGTATCCACATAGAATATAGGATCAACAAGTATACTAATCTTTCTTCTCAAAATTAGATAGATATTTTCTTCTGTCCTCAATTAGATAACTAGAAATTGCTTTTTATTCTAATATGGTTTAAGTTCCATTTACCAGGTCATATCATTTTCACATGCCTTCACTCCTTTGCTTCTATCCTGTTAGACTAGGCACCATTTCCCGAACTTCGAGTGTGATTTCACTTTCTCTGTTTTTTTGTCATACTGTTTAAGTTTTGGTTTTTTTTTTTTTTTACTCATTGTGTCAGCAGAAACATAGTCATCCTTCAAAACCCAACTTAACATTATGTTGTCCGTAAATATTTTCCTGATTAACTATAACTATCAGAGTTATTTAGGGATTTTTCATTTCTACATTACATAATTTTATCTCTTCTGTGGTTTTACTTAATTCTGTCCCATGTAGTTAATTATATATTTAATGTATGACTTTCACTAGATAGTAAACTTCTGGTGATTGTAACTATCTCTTTTTCATATTTGAATCCATGTCTTACAGGACACAGTACCATGCCTTGACTACATCTAAAATACCTGCCTTTTTATTTCTTTAACAATACAATACTCATTTCCTCTTTGGAAATTACCACAGTCTGTAATTATTTGCCTTGCTTATATACACATTCACTGCCTAAATCTTTCAATAGAATGTACATTCCATGAAGAAAGGGACCATGCTTAACCTAGTTATCATTGTTTCTCCAGATAAAAAAGTATCTAACCAATAACTGCTTGTTTTTCCATAAATTCAGCCTCTAGATTTTCAGTGTTTTGATATTATAGAATATTGCACATTTAAATTCAGATTATTCTCTAATATTTAGTAAGTAAGTGCTAGTTAAAACCATACATGGAGAGAGGAAGTGGTCAATATGATAGAGTAGGAAGACACAATTCAGTTCCTTCCACAGACACACCAAAATTCCAAATACTTGCCCCTTCCCACAAAACACCCAAAACAAAAACAAAGTTACATTACTTAATGGAGCAACTAACTATGAGAGTAACCTGAGAGTAACTAGCTATGAGAGTAATCTTTATTCCAGTCAAAGATTTTCTACAAATAAAGATATGGAGAAGGAAACACAATTAGATTAAGTAGGTTGGATAGAGGCACAGTATAATTAAGACCCATACCCCTGGGTAGGCAATGCACAAACAGAAGAATAATAAAAACTGCAGAAGCTCTCCCCAAGAAGCAAGGGGTTCAAGTCAGATCTAGGAAGCAGAGAGTTCCAAACAAGATGAACCCAAAGAGGTCCACACCAAGACACATTATAACAAAAATGGCAAAAATTAAAAAGAGAAAGAAAGTCTTAAAAGGAGCGAGGAAAAGAATCTTAAAAGAAGCACAAAGGAGCTGTCATAAGAACATCAGTTGGCTTTTCAGGTGAAACTGCAGACCAGAAGGATATAGTATAATATAGTGAAAGCAATGAAGCGGAAAAACTCTATGATCAAGAATGCTCTACTAGGCATATTTAACATTCATATTGGAAGAGGAGAAAAAGTTTCACAGACAACCAAAATGTAAAAGAATTTATCACCTGTATACTTCACTTTCAATTTTCACTTTCATGGATTGGAGAAGGAAATGGCAACCCACTGCAGTGTTCTTGCCTGGAGAATCCCAGGGACTGGGGAGCCTGGTGGACTGCTGTCTATGGGGTCACACAGAGTCGGACATGACTGAAGTGACTTAGCAGCAGCAGCACACCAGTTGTAAAAGAAATGTTAGAGTAATTTCTCTAAGCAGACAAGAAAAGATCACAATTACAAACATAAAAAGTATGAAAGGAAAAAATCACCTTGGTAAATAAAAACATATAGTTAAGGTAACAGATCAATCACTTATAAAACCAGTGGAAAGGTAATATAATCATCAATGTTTGTAAAAATAGTTAAGGAATGCACAAAACAGAAAGATATAAAAATGTAGAATGATTTGCATGTGTTCAAAATGAAGAGATCATCAACTTAAAATATATAACAAATATAAAAATAAAGAACAATCATCAAATTACAAGGGTAGAAAGCAAAAGTAAAGAAGATGAAAGGAACAAAAGAGAACTACAAAACCAAAAACATGGCCATAGTACATACCCATCACTAATTAATTTAAGATGTAAATATATTAAATGCTCCAATCAGAATATGTAGGGTAGCTGAATGACTTTTTTTAAAAAAAAGAATTATATATATATATACACACACACACACACACACACATACAAATAGTTGATCTAAAGACACACACAGACTGAAAGTGAGGAGACACAAAAATATGTTCCATGCAAATGGAAATGAAAAAGGTAAGACAGCAATACTTAGATAAAACAAGCTTTATAACCCTGTATCAAGAGACAAATAAAGGCATTACATAATAATAAAGAGATCAAGTTTTAGCAGGAAGATGTAACAATTATAAATATATATATTCCCATCATAGGCACACCTAAATACATAAAACAAATATCAACAAATATAAAGGGAGAAATTTACAGTAATACAATAATAGTAGGGAACTTTAACACCCCAGATACATCAAAGGACAGGTCACTCAGACAGAAAATCAGTTAAGGAAACACTAACCTTAAATAGCACATTAGCCCATATAAAATTAATAGATTATATACAAAATGTTTCACCGAAACCCGCAGAATATACTTTCAAGTGCACATGGGCTATTCTTTAGCATAGATCTCACACTAGATCACAAAAGAAGTATCAAGACATTTAAGAAGATTGAAATCATATCAAAAATCTTTTCCAACCACAAAGTATGAAATTAGAAATTACCTACATAAAAAAAAAATCTATAAAAAACACAAACACTTGGAGGCAACTCAACATTCTTCTACACAACCAAAATGGTCACTGAAGAAATTAAAGAGGAAATTTTAAAATACCTGAAGCTATGAAAATGGAAACAAAATGTTCCAAAATCTATGAAATGCAGCAAAAGTGTTTTTAAGACAGACGGTCATAGCAATAAGCTTACATCAAGAAACAACACAATCTTAAAGAAACAATCTAAACCTTATAGCTAAATGAACTATAAAAAACAAACAAACCCGAAGTTAGTAGAAGGAAACAAACAATGAATATCAAAGCAAGTATAAATAAAATAAAGACTAAAATTAAAGTAGAAAACATCAATAAAACTAAGATGTCATTCTTTGGAAAGATAACAAAATTGGTTAACTTTTAACCATACTCATGAAGAAAAAAGGAAGGTACAAATTAATAAAATCAGAAATGAAACTGACACCACTGAAATACAAAGGATCATAAGAGATTACTATGAAGAGTTATACACCAATAAAATGGAAAACTTGGAAGAAATGGATAAATTTCTAGAAATGTAATCTCCCAAGACTGAATGAGGGAGAAATAGAAAATATGAACAGACCAATTACTGATAATGTATTTGAGTTAGTAAAAAAAAAAAAAAAAAAATCCCACCACACAAAAATCCATGATGGAACAAACTCACAAGTGAATTTTACTAAACTTTTAAAGAGAAAACACTTGTTCTTCTCAAATGGTTTTTTAAAATTGAAGGTAGAATTACCCTAATACCAAAACTAGACAAAGACTATTTGAAAAAGAAAATTACAAGCCAATATCACTGATGAGCATAGATTCAAAAATCCTCAACAAAATATTCAGTTCAGTTCAGTTCAGTCTCTCAGTCGTGTCCGACTCTTTGCGACCCCATGAATCGCAGCACGCCAGGCCTCCCTGTCCATCACAAACTCCCGGAGTTCACTCAGACTCACGTCCATCGAGTCAGCGATGCCATCCAGCCATCTCATCCTCTGTCATCCCCTTCTCCTCCTGCCCCTAATCCCTCCCAGCATCAGAGTCTTTTCCAATGGGTCAGCTCTTCGCACGAGGTGGCCAAAGTACTGGAGTTTCAGCTTCAGCATCATTCCCTCCAAAGAAATCCCAGGGCTGATTTCCTTCAGAATGGACTGGTTGGATCTTCTTGCAGTCCAAGGGACTCTCAAGGGTCTTCTCCAACACCACAGTTCAAAAGCATCAATTCTTCGGTGCTCAGCCTTCTTCATAGTCCAACTCTCACATCCATACATGACCACAGGATAAACCATAGCCTTGACTAGACAGACCTTTGTTGGCAAAGTAGCAAACCAAATAAGCAGTAGTTTCAAAGCATCATATGACACGGGATTTATCCCAGGGATACAAGGATGGTTTAATATATACAAATCGAACAGTGTCACTCTCCACATTAACAACTTGATGAATAAAATATACCATCTCAACAGTTGCAGAAAAAGCTTTTGACAAAATTCAACATTCATTTATGAGATAACCTCTCAACATAGTGGATATAGAAGGCTCTGACAAAGTCACAGCCCAAATCATATTTAATGGTGAAAAATTGAAAGCATTTCCTTTAAGACTAGGAACAAAGATGTCCACTCTCACCACTTTTATGCAGCATAGTATTGGAAGTCTAAGTCACAACAGTCAAAAAAGAAAAAGAAATAAAAGATATCTAAATTAGAAAGAAAAAAAGGTAAAGGGTCATTGTTTGCAGATTACATGATAATATATATGAAAATTCTAAAGATGATACCCAAAATCTGTTAGAGCCTATAAGTGAAATCAGGGAAATTTCAAGATTCAAAATTAATATACAGAAATCTGTTTCACTACTGACAAACTAAAAAATTAAGAAAACAATCTCATTTACAACTGCATCAAAAAGAATAAATACTTAGGGATAAATCTAACCAAGCATGTTAGACTTTAACTCTGAAAAGCATAAAACTTTGCTGAAAGAAATTGGAGATGACATAAACAAATGGCAAGACATACCATGGTCATGAATTAAGAGAAATTAATACCATTAAAATAGCCATACTACTCAAACTAATCTATAGATTCAGTGCAACTCCTATCAAAATGCCAATGACATTTTCACAGAACTAGAACAAATAATCCTAACATTTGTATGGAACCACAAAGGACCCCAGAGCAAAGCAATCTTGAGAAAGAACAAAACTAGAGATACCATGCTCTATGGTTTCAAACTATATTACAAAGCTACAGTAATCATAGCAGCATAAAACTTGCATTAAGGAAAGGATACATAGATCAATGGAACAGAAATAGAGTATAGAAATATAGCCAAGTATATATGGAAAGTTAATCTATGGCTGAAGTGGCAAGGTTATATATAATGGAAAAAAGACAGCATCTTCAATAAATGGTTTTGGAAAAACTGGAAAGAATGCAAAAGAATGAAACCAGACTACTTTCTCACACTGTATATGACAACAACAAAAGCAACCTCAAAATGGATTAAAGACTTAACTGTAGTTGTTGTTCAGTCGCTAAGTGGCGTCCAACTCTGTGACACCACAGACTGCTGCATATCAGGCTTCCCTGTTCTTCACTATCTCCCAAAGTTTGCTCAGATTCATGTCCAGTGCGGCAATGATGCTATCTAACCATCTCATTTTATGCTGCCTTCAATCTTTCCAACCATGAGAGTCTTTTCCAATGAGTCGGCTCTTCACATCAGGTGGCCAAAGTAGTGGAGCCTCAGCTTCAGCATCAGTCCTTCCAATGAATAGTCAGGGTTGATTTCCTTTAGAGCTGACTGGTTTGATCTCCTTGCAGTCCAAGGAGCTTTCAAGAGAGTAACTGTAAGATCTGATGCTCTAAAACTCCTAGAAGAAAATATAAACAGTACAGCCTTTGACATTGGTCTTACCAATATTTTTTGGATATGTCTTCTCAGGAAGACCTAAATCAAATGCTAAAATGACCTAAATCAAATCCCTTATATTATACGGTGGGAATGACAAACAGATTTAAGGGATTAGATCTGATAGTGCCTGAAGAACTATGGACAAAGATTTGTGACATTGTACAGGGGGCAGTGATCAAGACCATTCCCAAGAAAAGGGGATGCAAAAAGGCAAAATGGTTGTCTGACGAGGCCTTAAAAATAGTTGAGAAAAGAAGTGACAGGAAAAGAAGAAAAGGAAAGATATACCCATTTGAATGCAGAGTGCCAAAGACTAGCAAGGAGAGACAAGAAAGCCTTCTTCAGTGATCAATGAAAAGAAATAGAGGAAAATAATAGAATGGAAAAGACTAGAGATCTCTTCAAGAAAATTAGAGATACCAAGGGAACATTTCATGCAAAGATGGGCACAATAAAGGACAGAAATGGTATGGACATAACAGAAGATGTTAAGAAACAGAGATATTAAGAAAAGGTGACAAGAAAACAGAAGAACTATACAAAAAAGATCTTAATGACCCAAATAACCACAATTGTGTGATCACTCACCTAGAGGCAGACATCTAGGAGTCTGAAGTCAAGTGGGCCTTAAGAAGCATCACTAAGAACAAAGCTGGTAGAGAGGATGGAATTCAAGCTGATCAATTTCAAATCCTAAAAGGTGATGCTCTGAAAGTGCTGCAGTCAATATGCCAGCAAATTTGGAAAACTCATCAGTGGCCACAGGACTGGAAAAGGTCAGTTTTCACTCTAATGCCAAAGAAAGGCAATGTCAAACAATGTTCAAACTACCACAAAATTGCACCATCTTACATGCTAGCAAAGTAATAACCAAAGTTCTCCAAGAGAGGCTTCAACAGTACGTGAACTGAGAACTTCCAGATGTTCAAGCTGGATTTGGAAAAAGCAGAGGAACCAGAGACCAAATTTCCAACATCAGTTGGATCATAGAAAAAGCAAGAGAATTCCAGAAAAACATCTACTTCTGCTTTATTGATTATGCCAAAGCCTTTGACTGTGTGGACCACAACAAAATGTGGGAAATTCTTCAAGAGATGGGAATACCAGATGACCTTACCTGCCTCCTGTGAAATCTTTATGCAGATCAAGAAGCAACAGTTAGCACCAGACATGGAATAACAGACTGGTTCCAAATTGGGAAAAGGGTATGTCAAGGCTGTATATTGTCACCCTGCTTATTTAATTTTTATGCAGAGTGCATCATGCGAAATGCCAGGCTGGGTGAAGCACAAGCTGGAATCAAGATTGCTGGGAGAAATATCAATAACCTAAGATATGCAGATAACACCACCCTTATGGCAGAAAGTGAAGAGGAACTGAAGAGGCAATTGATGAAAGTGAAAGAGATGAGTGAAAAAGTTGGCTTAAAACTCAACATTCAGAAAATGGAGATCATGGCATCCGGTCCCAATACTTCAAGGCAAATAAATGGGGAAACAATGCAGACAGTGAGAGAGGCTTTATTTTCTCCGGCTCCAAAAACACTGAGGATGGTGACTGCAGCCATGAAATCAAAAAACACTTGCTCCTTGGAAGAAAAGCTATGACCAAACTAGGCAGCATATTAAAAAGCAGAGACATTAGTTTGCCAACAAAGGTCCATCTAGTCAAAGCTATGGTTTTTCCAGTAGTCGTATATGGATGTGAGACTTGGACTATAAAGAAAGCTGAGCACTGAAGAATTGATGCTTTTGAACTGTGTTGTTGGAGAAGACTCTTGAGAGTCCCTTGGACTGCAAGGAGATCCAACCAGTTAATCCTAAAGGAAATCAGTCCTGAATATTCATTGGAAGGACAGATGCTGAAGCTGAAACTCCAATACTTTGGTTACCTGATGCAAAGAACTGATTCAGTGGAAAAGACCCTGTGCTGGGAAAGATTGAAGGCTGGACGAGAAAGGGATGATGGAAGATGACATGGTTGGATGGCATTCCTGACTGAATGGACATGAGTTTGAACAAGCTCTGGGAGTTGGTTATGGACAGGGAGGCCTGGCATGCTGCTGTCCATGGGATCGCAAAGGTGATGCAACTGAGTGACTAAACTGAACTCTCAGGATAGGTAAACAAAGGCAAAAATAAACAATGAAACTACATCAAACAAAATAGCTTTTGCACAGTGAAAGAAACCATAAACAGAATGAAAAAGCTGCCTAATGACTGGAAGAAAATATTTGCTACTGATTTATCAAAATATCCAAAGAATTCATACTACTCAACATCGACAAAAATATTGGCTCTTTGCAAATGCTCTGTGGAAGGCAATGAATTTGAAAAGGTGCACAAGAGGCCAACTAACTCTGTTCTGCCTCAGTTCAGTTCAGTTCAGTTCAGTTCATTCGCTCAGTCATGTCCGACTCTTTGTGACCCCATGAATTGCAGCATGCCAGGCCTCCCTGTCCATCACCAAATCCCGGAGATCACTCAAACTCACGTCCATCGAGTCGGTGATGCCATCCAGCCATCTCATCTTCTGTCGTCCCCTTTTCCTCCTGCCCCCAATCCCTCCCAGCATCAGAGTCTTTTCCAATGAGTCAACTCTTTGCATGAGGTGCCCAAAGTACTGGAGTTTTCTGCTTTAGCATCATTCCTTCCAAAGACATCCCAGGACTGATCTCCTTTAGAATGGACTGGTTGGATCTCCTTGCAGTCCAAGGGATTCTCAAGAGTCTTCTCCAACACCACAGTTCAAAAGCATCAATTCTTCAGCACTCAGCTTTCTTCACAGTCCAACTCTCACATCCATACATGACCACTGGAAAAAACCATAGCCTTGACTAGATGGACCTTTGTTGGCAAAGTAATGTCTCTGCTTTTGAATATGCTATTTAGGTTGGTCATAACTTTCCTTCCAAGGAGTAAGCGTCTTTTAATTTCATGGCTGCAATCACCATCTGCAGGAATTTTGGAGCCCCCAAAAATAAAGTCAGCCACTGTTTCCACTGTTTCCCCATCTATTTCCCATGAAGTGATGGGACCAGATGCCATGATCTTAGTTTTCTGAATGCTCTGCTTACCACCACCTAAAGAAAGTAATTTGGGAAAAGCATGGCAAATTTTAACATTTATCATTTTTTGAGGCTTAATTTCTCTTTTTATGAAGTAGATAGTATTGTGACATGGTTAAGACCTGGTTTCCAGAGTCAAATGAGCTGCATTCCAATCCCAGTTCTGCTGTTTATTACATTCATAACCTTAAACTTCGCTTTCCTCACCTGTAAAATGAAGATAGCTGATATATTTGCCTCAAAGTGTTACTGTGAAAATCTAATGATTCAATACATGTAACTAAACCTGTCACATAGCCATTGGTATGAGTATTTGCTATTATTGCTTTCTGTGAGTTTGAAACCTCTCACAATTTAAAAAATAAAAGGAATGGAAATTGCATATAAAGTTAAATTTTCTCCACTCATTCTGAAAATTGATGACAGAAGTTAAATTCTCTGAGAGTTTAAGAAAAGCATAGATTATTTGTAAAATTAAGGTAATGATTTATGTCTTGCATCTAGAAAATGCACGCTTCTACTAGAGGCTTAAATACTATACAGCTAAATTGCATTCAAATTTAGCTGAAATAAAAACTCCTTCTAAAAAGTCAAGGGAATTGCAGTGATTCCTTACTATTTTCTAGTCAACTATCATAAATATGATTTTGTATCCCTTTCAGTTTTGATTTACTTCATGCTATTTAACCAAACACTCTATAATCACTAATTAGATAATTAGTTTCATTCTACATATAACTAAAATGAATAGTCAAGGTGTTTTCCTAAACTTACATCGTGTAACTGGGCCTTAAATACTAGTTCTTTGAACTCCAAACCTAGTGTGCTTAAAATATATACTGCTTTCTTTGGTTAAGTATCATAAACATAAAAGTGTGCTGGAGCTAAAGGAGTATGCCAACAATGGAACAAAACCAAAACTTTTTGCTGTAGCATTTACTTCAGGTTAAAGAAGCTGTGAAGAAAGCTGAGCACCAAAGAACTGATGCTTTTGAACTGCGGTGTTGGAGAAGACTCTTGAGAGTCCCTTGGACTGCAAGGAGATCCAACCAGTCCATCCTAAAGGAGATCAGTCTTGGGTGTTCTTTGGAAGGAATGATGCTAAAGCTGAAACTCCAGTACTTTGGCCACCTCATGAGAAGAGTTGAGTCATTGAAAAAGACTCTGATGCTGGGAGGGATTGCGGGCAGAAGGAAAAGGAGATGACAGAGGATGAGATGGCTGGATGGCATCACCGACTGGATAGACGTGAGTTTGAGTGAACTCTGGGAGTTGGTGATGGACAGGGAGGCCTGGCGTGCTGCGATTCGTGGGGTCACAAAGAGTCGGATACGACTGAGTGACTGAACTGAACTGAAACTAAAATGGACTGGAATGGGTGAATTTAACTCAGATTACCATTATATCTCCTACTGTGGGCAAGAATCCCTTAGAAGAAATCAAATAGCCCTCATAGTCAGCAAAAGAGTCCAAAATACAGTACTAGGATGCAATCTCAAAATGACAGAATGATCTCTGTTCATTTCCAAGGTAAACCACTCAAAATCACAGTAATCCAAGTCTATGTCCCAACCAGTAATGCTGAAGAAGCTGAAGGTGAACAGTTCTATAAAGACCTACAAGATCTTCTAGAACTAACACCCAAAAAAGACATCCTCTTCCTTATAGAGGACTGGAATACAAAAGTAGGAAGTCAAGAAATACCTGGAGTAACAGGCAAATTTGGCCTTGGAGTACAAAATGAAGCAGGCCAAGGTTAACAGAATTTTTCCAAGAGAACGCAGTGGTCATAGCAAACCCTCTTCCAACAACACAAGAGAAGACTTTACATATGGACATCACCAGATGATCAACACTGATCAGATAGATTATATTCTTTGCAGACATAGATGGAGAAGCTCTATACAGTTAGCAAAAACAAGACTGGGAGCTGACTGAGGCTCAGGTCATGAACTCCTTATTGCCAATTTCAGACTTAAATTGAAGAAAGTAAGGAAAGTCACTACACCATTCAGGTATGACCTAAATCAAATCCCTTATGATTATACAGAGGAAGTGAAAAATAGATTCAAGGGATTGGATCTGAGAGACAGAGTGCCTGAAGAACTATGGATGGAAGTTCATGACATAGTACAGGAGGCAGTGATCAAGACCATCTCAAGGAAGAGAAATGCAAAAGGCAAAATGATTGTCTGATGAGGCCTTACAAATAGCTGTGAAAAGAAGAGAGGCTAAAGATAGAGGAGAAAAGGAAAGATATACTTATTTGAATGCAGAGTTCCAAAGAATAGCAAAGAGAGATAAGAAAGGCTTCCTCAGTGATCAATGCAAAAAAAAAAAAAAAAAATAGACAGAAATGATAGAATTGGAAAGACTAGAGATCTCTTAAAGAAAATTAGAGACACCAAGGGAACATTTCATGCAAAGATGGGCACAATAAAGGAGAGAAATGGTATGGACCTAACAGAAGCAGAAGATATTAAGAAGAGATGGCAAGAATACACAGAAGAACTCTACAAAAAAGATCTTCATGAGCCAGATAACCATGATGGGGTGATCACTCACCTAGAGCCAGACATCATGGAATGTGAAGTCCAGTGGGCCTTAGGAAGCATCACTAGTGGAGGTGATGGAATTCCAGTAGAGCTATTTCAAATCCTAAAAGATGATGCTGTGAAAGTGCTGCACTCAATATGCCACCAAATCTGGAAAACTCAGCCGTGGCCACAGGACTGGAAAAGGTCAGTTTTCATCCCAATCCCCAAGAAAGTCAATGCCAAACAATGTTCAAACTACCACACAATTGCACTCATCTCACACGGCTAGCAATAATGCTCAAAATTCTCCAAGCCAGGCTTCAACAGTACCTGAACCATAAACTTCCAGATGTTCAAGCTGGTTTTAGAAAAGGCAGAGGAACCAGAGATCAAATTGCCAACATCTGTTGGTTCATCAGAAAAGCAAGCGAGGTCCAGAAAAACATCTACTTCTGCTTTATTGACTATGCGAAAGCAATTTGACTATGTGGACCACCACAAACTGTGGAAAATTCTTCAAGAGATAGGAATACCAGACCACCTTACCTGCCTCCTGAGAAATCTGTATGCAGGTCAAGAAGCAACAGTTAGAACCAGACATAGAACAACAGACTGATTCCAAACAGGAAAAGGAGTACATCGAGGCTGTATATTGTCACCCTGCTTATTTAACTTATATGCAGAGTACATGCAAAATGCGGGGCTGGATGAAGCACAAGCTGGAATCAACATTGCCAGAAGCAATATCAATAACCTCAGAAAGCGAAGAAAAACTAAAGAGCCTTTGATGAAAGTGTCAGAGGAGAGTGAAAAAGTTGGCTTAAAACTCACCATTCAGCAAACGGAGATCATGGAATCCAGTCTCATCACTTCATGTTAAAATAGATGGGGAAACAATGGAAACAGTGAGAGACTATTTTTGGGGGGGCTCCAAAATCATTGCAGATGGTGATTGCAGCCATGAAAGTAAAAGAGGCTTGCTCCTTGGAAGAAAAGCTACGACCAAATTAGACAGCATATTAAAAAGCAGAGACATTACTTTACCAACAGATGTCTGTGTAGTCAAAGCTATGGTTTTTATAGTAGTCATGTATGGATGTAAGAGTTGGACTATAAAGAAAGCTGAGCACTGAAGAATTGACACTTTTGTGTGTGTTTTTTTTTTTTTTTTGCATTTATTATTTTTTTATTTTTTTATTTTTAAACTTTACATAACTGTATTAGTTTTGCCAAATATCAAAATGAATCCGCCACAGGTATACATGTGTTCCCCATCCTGAACCCTCCTCCCTCCTCCCTCCCCATTCCATCCCTCTGGGTCATCCCAGTGCACCAGCCCCTAGCATCCAGTATCGTGCATGACACTTTTGAACTGTGGCATTGGAGAAGACTCTTGCGAGTCCCTTGGACTGCAAGAAGATCAAACCAGTCCATCCTAAAAAAAATCAATCCTGAATATTCATTGGAAGGACTGATGCTGAAGCTGAAACTCCAATACTTTGGCCACCCCATGCAAAGAGCTGACTCATTGGAAAAGACCCTGATGCTGGAAAATATTGAAGGTGGGAGGAGAAGGGGACAACAGTGGATGAGATGATTGGATGACATCACTGACATGATGGAGATGAGTTTGAGTAGGCTCCAGGAGCTGGTGATGGACAGGGAAGCCTGGCGTGCTGCAGTCCATGGGGTTGCAAAGAGTAGGACACAACTGAGCAACTGAACTGAACTGACTGAACTGATCCTTTGAAGAGGCAACAGATAAAATCATGACAGTTTACTGTATTTTTCCCCAGATATCTTTTCTTTGATAAGAAGTTCTGTGCTGTACAAAAACAAAGAATATCTAAGAAAGGATGTAGATCCATGAATTAGTGCAGAATAAAAAGTCAGGAAAAATTTTGATTTCCCAAGTTGTTTGTAATCTTGGATTCAAGAAAGTAAAAAAAAAAAAAAGGCACTACCTTATGTTATTTGAAAGTATATTACTGTATACTTATGTTATTTGGAAGAATATTATTCTTTTGATCATTCAGCTACTACCAATTTTTGATTAATGCAGATTAGTACCACTTCTGATAGGGATAGAGTAAGATTATTGCACAGATAGCTTTAGAAATCCCACTAGGGGATTATAGATAGAGGGGGAATATTAGGGAACTTTGGGAGACCATTATATGTTAATGATTGCTCAAGAAAACTACCAGAACATCATGGAAAAAAGCACGTTTGCTTAACTATAAAGCTGTCAATAAAACCATGAGATAGGCTCCCAAGGCATTAAGTGACAAAATGAGGCCTGCATCTGCTGGCTGAGTCCAGCAAGACAATGATCCTCAGAACCAAGGACAGGAATATAGGGGAAGGGTGACATTCCAAAGTAGA
This sequence comes from Bubalus bubalis, assembly GCF_019923935.1. Classification (NCBI taxonomy): domain Eukaryota; kingdom Metazoa; phylum Chordata; class Mammalia; order Artiodactyla; family Bovidae; genus Bubalus; species Bubalus bubalis. The sequence continues at coordinate 78,657,554 of NC_059160.1, read as the reverse complement.
ATACCATCATCATACTAAAATCTGAGATGACTTGATATATTTTAGTATATGTTACCACTCTTCTGCTGATTTGAATAAGTTCCATGACAGTTTTGAGCTTATAGGATAAAGCACTCTCCTGCCCAATATGGAGAAGGAGCTACTTATGTAAGCCTGATGTCTACTCAAAGAATGAGAAAGAAGGTGGTCTTCTCCCCTTACTCACTTTCTTTGATTATAAAAACATAGCTTGCTTATTTCTCAGGGCACAGCCCCCTTGCCTGTCAGCTTGTACTCCTCACAAGTGCCCTATATTAGTAAATCTACATCTTGCCTATCATTTTGCCTCTTGCTGAAATCCATTTCCACCGAAACAAAGAATCTGATCCTCAGTAAGTCCTGAAACCGAGTGATTCCAATTAAAAGACTGTGGGCTCATGTCCCATTCTGGATTTCGGCCAAGTTTGAGTCCCAGCATTTGGCTTCAAATTTCAACCTGAGGTGTATGGTTTCACTTTCCTGCCACAGAGCAAGTAGGAATAGTAGATACTAACAGTAAGATCTTAACGAGCTCTATGAGTTACATTGACCCTATACTTCTAAACTTCTATAACTATAAAAATTCTGTCCATTACAACTGCTGAATGAGGCTCTGTGCAATATTTTAGTTTCCTCAGGGGAGCCAAAGAGAGCTAAAGATAGCCATAGAATGAATTGTGCCCTTTGATACTCTCATCTCCCTTTCTGCCTTCTTAAAAGCTTATCCAGTGCCCTTTCACAAATATCTCCACCACAATAAAAAACACACTTTATGAGAAAATCTAGTCTACTTGGTCATGCTATAACAGTCAAACTGATTGACCATGTCCTTCCATGAAGAATACATTTTGGGGACTTCCCTGGTGGTCCAGTGGTTAAGAATCTGCCTTGCAATGTAGGGCTACTGGTTTGATCCCTGGTTGGGGAACTAAGACCCCAAATGCCATGGAGAAACAAGCTGTGCACCACAAAAAGCCCAAGCACTCTGGAGCCTGAGTGCCACAACTAGAGATTATGCATGCTGCAATGAAGATACCGTGTGCCACAAAGAAGACTAACAAATAAAAATAAATAAAGAATGATTCCTAAAAAAAGAATACATTTTACCACATGTCCCAATACACCCATAAATGACTGAAGTTAAAAAGTATCCTGAAATAATACCTTCCCTTATTAAGAAGGATAAACTCAAATATTTTCTACTATATTCCATTTAATTTATTTTGTATTCAAGCTAAGATCTAATAAATTAATTTTATAGACATATCTTAAAAACAGTGGTCTCATGCATACAAATGCTTAGCGGAATGAATGTTTTGCCTTTTAGATATATTTTCAATATAGATATTGAAAGATATCAAAAGATAGAACAAATTTAGAGTCTCTAAACCTAAATTTAAGACATTAATAAGCTTACTGCAAAGGCAATTTTGAGGACAAGGGAGAAATTTCATTAGTCTTGAATTCCCAATAAATAGTCTCCTCATTTGCCTGTTCTATTTTTTAAATTAATGCTTTAGTTACAAAATAATATATTTTCAAATCAGAAACCTAGGGAAATGCCAAAGAACCACAAAGTTATTAGGTAAAGTTTACTATAATCTTACCACCCAAATGTAACCACTGCTATCATTTGCCTTTTATCCTTTGACATTTTGTACGTGCATATTTACATATGTAATAAAATAAATAGCATGATTTTAAAAGAATATATGATAATCAGGTTTCATGTTAATAATAATGTTAATATCCCTTAACAACTTGATTTTTAGTTGAAGTTAGTCAATTGTACGAATGTATCATAATTTACTTAACCAGTGTCTAATGTATAACATTGCTAAGATTGTTTCTTGTTTTATATAAATAATGAGGAATCAGTGTGAGCACATTTCTGAATATTTCCTTAGGTGAAATTCCTAGAAATGAAACAGTGGTAAAGGATTTGCACACTTAAAATACTCAGCCATAGGTATTGTCCTTACTCTGCCTGGTCAGTGACACAGAACTTTCTGTAGCAGAAGGACCATCTTGAGTAGGATTCAGATTTCAGAACAAACAGCGCATTTGCTGATATTTAAAATGTGATTAATAAATGAATACTAAAGGCTGTTTTAAAACCGAAAAGGGAAAAAAGTGAGAAGTCACTGATATGAGTGTGTGCAAAAACAGTGTGGTTGCTGAATAACCATCCACAATCCAGGGCTGTTTGCAGAGGGGTATGTTGACGAAGATGTGAGTTGCCTTTGTGGTTGCATTTAGAAGCTCCCATCTATTTTAGCATCAGCTAGTATTACACCTCCTTCCTACTCTTCTTTCAGTTCTTACCTGAGTTCCAGTCTAGTTTCCCCAACTTTGAAATGGTGTACCCCTTTTCAATGTTCAAGCCGCAGATAATGTTAATAAAGAATGTTAGCTTTGCTTATAGATTGGAATTCTGATCATTTTCCCTAATAATTATCAAATAATTTATTGGGCCATGCACTTATTTATCTTGATATATAAGATCAGCATCTCCTAAAAGCCTTGCAGTTCCCTATAATGTTGGACCATAGGAGAAAAGAGACAGTTTCTTTTGAGGTAGAGATGAAGAAAGGAAACTGCAGTATGGAAAGGGCAAAGGAAAAATTATTACAGAAGAGAGAGTTGGTCTTAGTTAATGTATAGTATCAATAGAATTATTTTTGTATGAGATTGGAAGTACATTCATTTCTTGTTTATTCATTTATTTTACTTATGCTTTAAGTAGCATTTTAATTTCTTAGCATATTCTTACATCCATAATCAATCTGCACATATTATTATTATTATTTTAACAACATATATATTTTATTAACAAGATTTATTCTACTGGGTATATGCTTTTTTAAATTAATTAATTTATTTATTTTACTTTACAATATTGTATTGGTTTTGCCATACATTGACTTGAATTTGCCATGAGTGTACATGTGTTCCCCATCCTGAACCCCCTTCCCACCTCCCTTCCCTTCCCATCCCTCTGGGTCATCCCAGTGCACCAGCCGCGAGGTGCTGGTGCCCGTATCATGCATCAAACCTGGATGGCCATTCGTTTCACATATGATATTTTACATGTTTCAATGCCATTCTCCCATATCATCCCACCCTTGCCCTCTCCCACAGAGTCCAAAAGACTGTTCAATACATCTGTGTCTCTTTAGCTGTCTCGCATACAGGGTTATCATTACCTTCTTTCTAAATTCCATATATATGCATTAATATAATGTATTGGTGTTTTTCTTTTTTTTCTTACTTCACTCTGTATAATAGGCACTGATTTCATCCACCTCATTAGAACTGATTCAAATGTATTCTTTTTAATAGCTGAGTAATATTCTATTGTGTATATGTACTACAGCTTTCTTATCCATTCATCTGCTGATGGACATCTAGGTTGCTTCCATGTCCTGGCTATCAGAAACAGTGCTGCAATGAACATTGGGGTACACGTGTCTCTTTCAATTCTGGTTTCCTCGGTGCATATGCCCAGCAGTGGGATTGCTGGGTCATATGGCAGTTCTATTTCCAGTTTTTTAAGTAATCTCCACACTGTTCTCCATAGTGTCTTACTAGTTTGCATTCCCACCAACGGTGTAAGAGGGTTCCCTTTTCTCCACACCCTCTCCAGCATTTATAGCTTGTAGACTTTTGGATCGCAGCCATTCTGACTGGTGTGAAATGGTACCTCATAGTGGTTTTGATTTGCATTTCTCTGATAATGAGTGATGTTGAGCATCTTTTCATGTGTTTGTTAGCCATCTGTATGTCTCCTATGGAGAAATGTCTATTTAGTTCTTTGGCCCATTTTTGATTGGGTCATTTGTTTTTCTGGAGTTGAGCTGTAGGAGTTGCTTGTATATTCTCGAGATTAGTTGTTTGTCAGTTGCTTCATTTGCTATTATCTTCTCCCATTCTGAAGGCTGCCTTTTCACCTTGCTAATAGTTTCCTTTGATGTGCAGAAGCTTTTAAGGTTAATTAGGTCCCATTTGTTTATTTTTGCTTTTATTTCCAATATTCTGGGAGGTGGGTCATAGAGGATCCTGCTGTGATGTATGTCAGAGAGTGTTTTGCCTATGTTTTCCTCTAGGAGTTTTATAGTTTCTGGTCTTACGTTTAGATCTTTAATCCATTTTGAGTTTATTTTTGTGCATGGTGTTAGAAAGTGTTCTAGTTTTATTCTTTTACAAGTGGTTGACCAATTTTCCCAGCACCACTTATTAAAGAGATTGTCTTTTCTCCATTGTATATTCTTGCCTCCTTTGTCAAAGATAAGGTGTCCATATGTGCGTGGATTTATCTCTGGGCTTTCTATTTTGTTCCATTGATCTATATTTCTGTCTGTGCCAGTACCATACTGTCTTGATGACTGTGGCTTTGTAGTACAGACTGAAGTTAGGCAGGTTGATTCCTCCAGTTCCATTCTTCTTTCTCAAGATTGCTTTGGCTATTGGAGGTTTTTTGTATTTCCATACAAATTGTGAAATTATTTGTCTAGTTCTGTGAAAAATAACATTGGTAGCTTGACAGGGATTGCATTGAATCTATAGATTGCTTTGGGTAGTATACTCATTTTCACTATATTAATTCTTCTGATGCATGAACACGATATATTTCTCCATCTATTTGTGTCCTCTTTGATTTCTCTCACCAGTGTTTTATAGTTTTCTATATATAGGTCTTTTGTTTCTTTAGGTAGATATATTTCTAAGTATTTTATTCTTTTCCTTGAAATGGTGAATGGAATTGTTTCCTTAATTTCTCTTTCTGTTTTCTCATTGTTAGTGTATAGGAATGCAAGGGATTTATGTGTGTTAATATTATATACTGCAACTTTACTATATTCATTGACTAGCTCTAGTAATTTTCTGGTGGAGTCTTTAGGGTTTTCTATGTAGAGGATCATGTCATCTGCAAACAGTGAGAGTTTTACTTCTTCTTTTCCAATTTGGATTCCTTTTATTTCTTTTTCTGCTCTGATTGCTGGGGCTAAAACTTCCAAAACTATGTTGAATAGTAGTGGTGAAAGTGGGCACCCTTGTCTTGTTCTTGACTTTAGGGAAACGCTGTCAATTTTTCACCATTGATAATAATGTCTGCTAAGGGTTTGTTATATATAGCTTTTATTATGTTGAGGTATGTTCCTTCTATTCCTGCTTTCTGGAGAGTTTTGATCATAAATGGATGTTGAATTTTGTCAAAGGCTTTCTCTGCATCTATTGAGATAATCATATGGTTTTTATTTTTCAATTTGTTAATGTGGTGTATTACATTGATTGATTTGCGGATATTGAAGAATCCTTGCATCCCTGGGATAAAGCCCACTTGGTCATAGTGTATGATCTTTTTAATATGTTGTTGGATTCTGTTTGCTAGAATTTTGTTAAGGATTTTTGCACCTATGTTCATCAGTGATATTGGCCTGTAGTTTTCTTTTTTGATGGCATATTTGTCAGGTTTTGGTATTAGGGTGATGGTGGCCTCATAGAATGATTTTGGAAGTTTACCTTCCTCTGCAATTTTCTGGAAGAGTTTGAGTAATATAGGTGTTAGTTCTTTCTCTAAATTTTTGGTAGAATTCAGCTGTGAAGCTGTCTGGTCCTGGGCTTTTCTTTGTTGGAAGATTTCTGATTACAGTTTCAATTTCCATGCTTGTGATGGGTCAGTTAAGATTTTTTATTTCTTCCTGGTTCAATTTTGGAAAGTTGTACTTCTCTAAGAATTTGTGTATTTCTTCCAAGTTGTCCATTTTATTTGCATATAATTGCTGATAGTAGTCTCTTATGATCCTTTTTGTTTCTGTGTTGTCTCTTGTGATCTCTCCATTTTCATTTCTAATTTTGTTAATTTGATTTTTCTCCCTTTGTTTCTTGAAGAGTCTGGCTAATGGTTTGTCCATTTTATTTATCTTCTCAAAGAACCAGCTTTTGGTTTTGTTGATTTTTGCTATGGTCTCTTTTATTTCTTTTGTATTTATTTCTGCCCTAATTTTTAAGATTTATTTCCTTCTACGAACTCTGGGGTTCATAATTTCTTTCTTTTCAAGTTGCTTTAGGTGTAGAGTTAGGTTATTTATTTGACTTTTTTCTTGCTTCTTGAGGTAAGCCTGTATTGTTATGAACCTTCCTCTTAGCACTGCTTTTACAGTGTCCCATAGGTTTTGGGTTGTTTTGCTTTCATTTTAATTCATTTCTATGCATATTTTGATTTCTTTTTGGATTTCTTCTGTGATTTGTTGGTTATTCAGCAGTGTGTTGTTCAGCCTCTATATGTTTGGATTTTTAATAGTTTTTCTCCTGTAATTGACATCTAATCTTACTGAATTGTGGTCAGAAAAGATGCTTGGAATGATTTAATTTTCTTTGAGTTTACCAAGGCTAGATTTATGGCCCAGGATGTGATCTATCCTGGAGAAGGTTCCATGTGTGCTTGAGAAAAAGGTGAAATTCATTGTTTTAGGGTGAAATGTCCTATGATATCCATTAGGTCTAACTGGTCTATTGCATCATTTAAAGTTTGTGTTTCCTTGTTAATTTTCTGTTTAGTTGATCTATTCATAGGTGTGAGTGGGGTATTAAAGTCTCCCACTATTATTGTGTTATTGTTAATTTCCCCTTTCATACTTGTTAGTATTTGTCTTACATATTGTGGTGCTCCTATGTTGGGTGCATATATATTTATGATTGTTATATCTTCTTGGGTTGATGCTTTGATCATTATGTAGTGTCCTTCTTTGTCTCTTTTCACAGCCTTTGTTTTAAAGTCTATTTTATCTGATATGAGTATTGCTACTCCTGCTTTCTTTTGGTCTCTATTTGCATGGAATATCTTTTTCCAGACCTTCTCTTTTAGTCATATGTGTCCCTTGTTTCGAGGTGGGTCTCTTGTAGACAACATATATAGGGGTCTTGTTTTTGTGTCCATTCAGCCAGTCTTTGTCTTTTGGTTGGGGCATTCAATCCATTTATATTTAAGGTAATTATTGATAAGTATGATCACATTGCCATTTACTTTATTGTTTTGGTTTAAAGTTTATACACCCTTTCTGTGTTTCCTGTCTAGAGAAGATCCTTTAGCATTTGCTGGAGAGCTGGTTTGGTGGTGCTGAATTCTCTCAGCTTTTGCTTGTCTGTAAGGCTTTTGATTTCTCCTTCATATTTGAATGAGATCCTTGCTGGGTACAGTAATCTGGGCTTCAGGTTATTTTCTTTCATCACTTTAAGTATGGCCTGCCATTCCCTTCTGGCCTGAAGAGTTTCTATTGAAAGATCAGCTGTTATCCTTATGGGAATCCTCTTGTGTGTTATTTGTTGTTTTTTCCCTTGCTGCTTTTAATATTTGTTTTTTTGTGTTTGATCTTTGTTAATTTGATTAATATGTGTCTTGGGGTGTTTCACCTTGGGTTTATCCTGTTTGGGACTCTCTGGGTTTCTTGGACTTGGGTGATTATTTCCTTCCCCATTTTAGGGAAGTTTTCAACTATTATCTCCTCAAGTATTTTCTCATGATCTTTCTTTTTGTCTTCTTCTTCTAGGACTCCTATGATTTGAATGTTGGGGCGTTTAACATTGTCCAAGAAGTCTCTGAGGTTGTCCTCATTTCTTTTGATTCTTTTTTCTTTTTTCCTTTCTGTTCCATTTAGTTCTACCATTTTATCTTCTACCTAACTTATCCTATCTTCTGCCTCCATTATTCTACTGTTGGTTCCCTCCAGAATGTTTTTGATCTCATTTATTGCATTATTCGTTATATATTGACTCTTTTTTAGTTCTTCTAGGTCCTTGTTAAACCTTTCTTGCATCTTCTCGATCCTTGTCTCCAGGCTATTTATCTGTACCCCAATTTGTTTTCAAGATTTTCGATCATTTTCACTATCATTATTCAGAATTCTTTATCAGGTAGATTCCCTATCTCTTCCTCTTTTGTTTGGTTTGGTGGGCATTTATCCTGTTCCTTTACCTGCTGGGTATTTCTCTGCCTTTTCATCTTGTTTATATTGCTGTGTTTTGGGTGGCCTTTCTGTATTCTGGCAGTTGGTGGTTCCTCTTTATTGTGGAGGTTCCTCGCTGTGGGTGGGGTTGGATGGGTGGCTTGTCAAGGTTTTCTGGTTAGGGAAGCTTGTGTCAGTGTTCTGCTGGGTGGAGCTGGATTTCTTCTTTCTGGAGTGCAATGAAGTGTCCAGTAATAAGTTTTGAGATGTCAATGGGTTTGGTGTGACTTTGGTCAGCCTGTATATTGAGGCTCAGGGTTATGTTCCTGTATTGCTGGAGAATTTGCGTGGTATGTCTTGCTCTGGAGTTTGTTGGCCCTTGGGTGGTGCTTCGTTTCAGTGTAGGTATGGAGGTGTTTGATGAGCACCTATTGATTAATGTTCCCTGGATTCAGGAGTTCTCTGGTGTTCTCAAGATTTGGACTTAAGCCTCCTGCCTCTGGTTTTCAGTCTTATTCTTACAGTAGTCTCAAGACTTCTCCATCTCCTTTAGAAGACAATGGGCTGCTTTTCTGGGTGCTTGTTGTCCTCTGCCAGTATCCAGAAGTTGTTCTGTGGAATTTGCTTGGCGCTCAAATGTTCTTTTGATGAATTTGTGGGGGAGAAAGTGGTCTCCCAGTCCTATTCCTCCACCATCTTAGGACTGCTTCCTTATTTATTCATTTATTGACACATCATTTATTAAATACCCATAAAACATCAGGCTTTAGATACTGGGAAGTCAACGGTAAATACTTTATATTCTTTGTCCTTAAGGAACTTGCAGTCTGAAGTATGAGCATGCAATGTTTGTGTTGTATCTAAATTTTAAAGAAAGGAAAAATGATATCTCTAGTCCATTGTAAAGATCTAGTTGGGACTGAAGAAGCAGCATGATCCAGAGTAAAGGTGGGGCTAAGTAATATTTTGTGGTGCCAGTTGGGTACTCTGGATACTGGATAATCTGGACTTAGGTATTGGAATTGTATTGAGATGTACACATCATATGTGCTTACAGAGCTAGCACTTCATGGTCATCACAGATACGTCCCTTTAACTAAATGCTTATTATTAGTTCTTGAACTTAATGTTTCAAAGTAAGAATAATTATGTCTTGATTTCATGAAGTCTATGTCTAAATTATTTGAGCACCTAGGGAAGAGGAAAGAAAGTGAACATCCCTCAGTTGTGTCTGACTCTTTGAGACCCCATGGACTATACAGTCCATGGAATTCTCCAGGCCAGAATACTGGAGTGGGTAGCCTTTCTCTTCTCCAGGGGATCTTCCCAACCCAGGGATTGAACCCAGGTCTCCTGCATTGCAGGCAGATTCTTTACCAGCCGAGCCACAAGCAAAGCCAGAAGGTAAACACCTTCTGATGATTGGCATATGAATGTGAAGTAAAGCTGATATAAGATCGAGTAAGAAAGTTTATCAGAATGGATTTGGCCTAGTTGGTTTATTCCAGAAGCCATCAACCTGGGTCAAGAAGAAGAGCTACAAAAAACAGAGAGTAAGAGGCAATTATCTTAGATTAGCCAGTAATCTTCATCAAGTTTCTCAGTAGTTCCTCTGGAGAAGCTGTACCATCTCCTTTAAAAACAAGATATGTAATGTCAATACGGGAAAAAATAAATGTCAAATCAAGGGAAAATGCAACAGTTGAAATTGCATTGCAAAATTATGAAAAGAAACAGATTACCTAAAAGAGACACCAAAGGAAAAAATTCCGGCATCAGGGAAGCTTGTGAATGAGTATAGCACAAAATTAAATTTTTAAAAATCTCAATTAAATCCTATGCTTCTCTTTTGCAGTGATCCCACCCCCAATTTTGTGATAACCCAACTATCCCCAATTATCTTAAAAGATGTCATAAAATTTGTCAACAAATTAATTTACTAAGATAAACAGTTAGGAAATACACTCAACTACAATGCTAAATCCTTTTCTAGTTAGCCAGTAACTAGTGTGGATTTGAGCAAATGAATTCTCTAACTCTCAATTTCTTCACTTTTGAGTTAGGAAATCTAACTGGTTTATACAGTACTACATAGTGGTATAATTTTGCCCTTTTGCACATCTTATGCCCCATATATGTGTGGAGATAGTGGGGAGTGGAAAATAGTATTAATTATTTGGAAATTAGTTTTCTACTTCTGTGAATCTGGGGATTCATCATTACATGGTAAAGAAACTCATACTTTCTTGGGACGAATGGGATGAAATATTGTCTTAGAGCTCAGAAGACTGATAGAATACTCAAAAGAGCATACGGAGAGGGAAGAGTAACACCAGAGGGCTGCGTCTGGTAGTGAAGACAGGAAATGGGTCAAAGAAACAAATAACGCACGATTTTCCTACATATTTTATTATTTAGTAGGAATCTCTGTTATGTTTTTATATTTCACACTAATGTCTGACTCAGGAAAGTGCCAGATTGTTCCTTTCCTGGAATCTTGTAATCCCTTAAATAATGTCCCTAGTAGTTTTACTTTAGCCTTGGCAGAGTAACAGGTACCCTACCCCTGGTTTTACATGGTTTACAGCTGAACAAAGTCTTTTGTTTTCCCTTGCTCAGTTCTTAACAGGAAAGAACAATTGCTTTTATGTGTTTTGTTTTTCATTTGAAGGAATCATTCTGAGTTGTGGCTAACACCCATTCCAGGCATGTAGAGTCAAGTGTTTCATCCAGTCAACATCTCAATGGATAGAAGAAGGTGACTTTTGGGTCAGGTATTAACCATGGAGAGGCATAAGGATATTTTACCTACTGGATTTTTAAAGAATTACTTGTGATGAAATACTTAAATATGAGACATTGTAGCAAGAAGTGTGTAAATGTTTAGACTGCCACCACTTCAAGTGGTTGCTCACAACACAACCAAGGTGTGGCATTTGTACCATGCAGGTCCTATCTTGCTGATTCTTTATGGTAATTATAAAGAGGTAAGCACATAGAGCAAGCTGGAAAAAATAAAGACATTATGAGAGTTGAGGAGAGGGGAGAAGAGGGGAGGAGAGAGCAGGGGGTAGTGAATAAAAAGGATAAGGTATATGTTCTGGTTCTGAAACCTTAATGTCTGTTAATCATGAGATAGACACAGATTGCTGAAGCACTAAAACTGCTAGAAATCTTGTTTTAAGCTCTTATTTCAGCTAATGCTTTTACAAAACTCTCGTTAAGTATATATTAGACTTGTAAAGGAACTGTTTTCTAATTTAAAGCAAAATAAACTCACTTGCCATTTCTCTAATCTGAATCTTATGCTTATCAGACATCTTCGTGTATATGATAAAATCATTAGTTGATATTTAAACATTTTTATTATTCTCCTCCTATGCTGCTGAGTAGTTTTTTTTCATAGGCATCTAAAAAAGCATACATTTCAAAAAGTTTCTTCTTTAGAAGATTTAAAAACCTTTTATTCACATTATTTTGATTTTAAAAAATAGAATACTTTATATTCTGCTTGTTTATGACTTGTATTGGTATCTATACTTTAGCCATAGTGTTTATTTGGAAATTTATTAAACTGTTCAAGCTTCAGTCTTCTCAGTAATAAAGTGGGATTTGAATAATTCCTAAAGATTGCTGGAAGGATGAAATGAAATAATGTAGACAAATCATCTAGCACAAACTCTGACAGTTGGTAATAAATTAATGATGTATATTGTTAGCATGATAAACACAGTTGAATCTTCAAAATGTTTATTGCATAGATATCAAGTGGTCCAAAGGATAATTTTTAGATGTAAATTTAGAGATGTAAATTGAGAATTACATTGTTCAAAATTCTGCATCTATTCTTATCATTTATTCCTTGTGGTCAAGGAAGGCTTCCTAGTATACCTGTGTTGTAAGATAAAGATCTGTAGGATGCATAGGAACTAGGCAGGTTGGCAAAAACGGGGGAGAATAAACAAAGTAGGGATAGAGGTTGGGCCAGGGAGAGGAAGAAAACATAAGCAAAGATTTGCAGAGGCTTGAAAATTTGAATACACATTGGAATCATCTGTAAAGTTTTAAAAGATGTATCAGTGGGACTTCCCTGGAAGGCTAGTGGTTAAAATTTTGCCTTCCAATTCAGGGGGCTGTGGGTTCAATCCTTAGTTGGGGAGCTAAGATCCCACATGCCTTGCAGCCAAAACACCAAAAGATGAAACAGAAGCAATAATGTAACAAATTAGATGAAGACAAACAAAATGGTCACATAAAAAAAAAAAATCTTAAAAAAAAAAACCCAAAACATATTGATCCCTGGCTGTCACCCCCAGAGGTTCTTATTTACTTGGCCTGGGTGACCTGGGTGGAGAATTTTTTAAGGCTTTCAAGGTGCGCTTTCTAATGTGCAGTGAAGGATCAGAATCATTACTCTGGAGGCAAGAAATCAGGGAGCTAAAAGAAGATAGAGGGAAAAGGTAATAGGGAAAGAGAATAGAGAGTGAGAAGGAAGAAGCTGGCAATTCATGGAAAGCCTAGCTGACTGAGCAGTGCTACTCTTGAACTAACAGGCTTTATTGTGAAGAGGGAATAGCTGCAAGAAAAGGATATGATGTCATTTGCTACAGGGTTGAGAACTCATTTTAGAGAGCATGACTGGAAGCATGAGATAAGTTAGATGAGTTGTGCACACTAGAGAAGATGTAGGCCTAAACTAGAGCAGTGACAGTGGACTGGAAAAAACAACCCCCTGAATTGAAAGGCCTTAAAGGAAGAACTGACAGGAGCTGGTGCCTGATTGGAAAGCAGAGTAAGGAGGAGTTGTCTGGAGATGCTATTAATTGAAATAAGCCAGAACAAGTAGACGTCTATGAAAAGAAGATAAATTCAGTGTTGGAAGCGCTGATTTAAAGTACCCATTGTGTCTAGATGAAAGTATTGGTAAGCAGTTGGACATGCAGATTGGAAGCTGGAAAAGGCAAGTTTGGTGGGGGTGGCAGGTGGGGGGCTCTACAGGTCTTATGCAGGCTTCCTTTCCCTTCTCTCATTGCAGCTCCACAGGGCTGGTCTACTGTGAACCTGAATTTCTGGGCCTGTCACATAAATAATTTTTGAATTTAGCACATTGTATCAGTAAAACACTGAAGTAAAGGGGGCAAATCAAGGGAGAATAACTTCTTATAGAGAGATACCTTGTCACAACTCTTTCTACAGAGATAGTAAAAAGCACTGGATAAGCACCAAAAAGACAAAATCAAATAAGGAATAGGCTATGTGTCTCACCTCCGGTACTGGTTGTTGGCAGCCATTTTTTTTTCTTTTCCCTAAGTGACCCAGACTCCTCTATCAAACCTCATTGGACGAAATGTAGCACATGACTACTCTCCGACGAATTTGACCTGAGATATAATAATGATACAGCTCTGGCTGTTGTTGTTTGTTGTATGCTTGTCAGTCTTGCCTGACAGAGTTTTCAGGATGCTTGTGTGACTTTAGAGGAGAGTGAAAAAGTTGGCTTAAAGCTCAACATTCAGAAAACGAAGATCATGGCATCTGGTCCCATCACTTCATGGCAAATAGACGGGAAACGGTAGAAACGGTGGCTGACTTTATTTTGTGGGGCTCCAAAATCACTGCAGATGGTAACTGCAGCCATGAAATTAAAATATGCTTACTCCTTGGAAGGAAAGTTATGACCAACCTAGATAGCATATTAAAAAGCAGACATTACTTTGCCAACAAAGGTCGTCTAGTCAAGCCTATGGTTTTTCCAGTGGTCATGGATGGATGTGAGAGTTGGACTGTGAGGAAGGCTGAGCACCAAAGAATTGATGCTTTTGAACTGTGGTGTTGGAGAAGACTCTTGAGAGTCCCTTGGACTGCAAGGAGATCCAACCAGTCCATCCTAAAGGAGATCAGTCCTGGGTGTTCACTGGAAGGACTGATGCTGAAGCTGAAACTCCAATACTTTGGCCACCTCATGAGAAGAGTTGACTCATTAGAAAAGACCCTGCTGCTGGGAGGGATTGGGGGCAGGAGGAGAAAGGGACAACAAAGGATGAGATGGCTGGATGGCATCACCAACTCGATGGACATGAATTTGGGTAAACTCCAGGAGTTGGTGATGGACAGGGAGGCCTGGCGTGCTGTGATTCATGGGGTCACAAAGAGTCAGACACAACTGAGTGACTGAACTGAACTGAACTGTGTGACTTTTTCTTGAATTTTGCATGTGATAGTTCCAGTATAATGTCCATAAAATCTTGTTTAAAACTATAAATATGCTATATGTCAAACTACATATTACAGCCATTACAAAATGAGGAATTTATCTAATTTAGTTTCAAATAATGTCTTGGAAAGTTGTTCATTAAACTAAAAAAATTGGAAGAGCAATTTTCATGTGAAGAAAAAAAAATTTCTTGGAAGTAGATATAAAATTCATAACTATCCAAAGTCATATTTTTCTTCTTACTGAAGTATAGTAGGCTTGCAATGTTACCTTAATTTTAGGTGTACAACACAGTAATTTGATGTTAAAATACATTACATAATATCAATAACCTCAGATATGCAGATGACACCACTCTTATGGCAGAAAGTGAAGAGGAACTAAAAAGCCTCTTGATGAAAGTAGAGAGTGAAAAAGTTGGCTTAAATCTCAACATTCAGAAAACGAAGATCATGGCATCTGGTCCCATCACTTCATGGGAAATAGATGTGGAAACAGTGTCAGACTTTATTTTTGGGGGCTCCAAAATCACTGCAGATGGTGACTGCAGTCATGAAATTAAAAGACGCTTACTCCTTGGAAGGAAAGTTATGACCAACCTAGATAGCATATTCAAAAGCAGAGATATTACTTTGCCAACTAAGGTCCGTCTAGTCAAGGCTATGGTTTTTCCAGTGATCATGTATGGATGTGAGAGTTGGACTGTGAAGGAGGCTGAGCGCCGAAGAATTGATGCTTTTGAACTGTGGTGTTGGAGAAGACTCTTGAGAGTCCCTTGGACTGCAAGGAGATCCAACCAGTCCATTCTGAAGGAGATCAGCCCTGGGATTTCCTTGGCAGGAATGATGCTAAAGCTGAAACTCCAGTACTTTGGCCGCCTCATGTGAAGAGTTGACTCATTGGAAAAGACCCTGCTGCTAGGAGGGATTGGGGGCAGGAGGAGAAGGGGATGACAGAGGATGAGATGGCTGGATGGCATCACTGACTCGATGGATGTGAGTCTGAGTGAACTCCGGGAGTTTGTGATGGACAGGGAGGCCTGGCATGCTGTGATTCATGGGGTCACAAAGAGTCGGACAGGACTGAACTGAACTGAACTGAACTGAATGTTGTTGTTGCTCAGTTGTGTGTGACTCTTTGCAACCCTATGGACTGCAGCATGCCAGGCTTCCCTGTCCTCCACCATCTCCTGGAGTTTGCTTAGACTCATGTCCATTGAGTCAGTGATGCCATCCAACCATCTCATCCTCTGTGTCCCCTTCTCCTCCTGCCTTCAATCTTTGCCAGCATCAGAGTCTTTTTCAATGACTCATTTCTTCGCATCAGGTGTCCAAAGTATTGGAGCTTCAGCTTTGGCATCAGTCCTTCCAATGAATATTCATGGATTTTTCCTTTAGGATTGACTGGTTTGATCTCCTTGCATAATGATGCCCATAATAAGTCTAGCAAACATCTGTTACCATTAAAAGTTATTAATCCCTGTGACATTATAACTAGAAGTTTGCACCTCTTAATTCCCTTCACCCATTTTTCCCAAACCCTAACACCCTTCCCTCTGGCAATCACCTATTTGTTCCTTGTCTCCATGAGTATGTTTCTGACTTGTTTGGTTTGTTTCCTAGGTTCCACAAATAAGAGAAATAATATGGTATTTGTCTTTGACATATTTCAGTTCGGTTCAATTCAGTCACTCAGTCATGTCCAACTCTTTGCAACCCCATGGACTGCAGCACGCCAGGCCTCCCTGTCCATCACCAACTCCCAGAGTTTCCTCAAACTCATGTTCTTTGAGTTGGAGCATCAATTCTTCGGTGCTCAGCTTCCTTTATGGTCCAACTCTCACATCCACACATGATCACTGGAAAAACCATAGCCTTGACTAGATGGACTTTTGTTGACAAAGTAATGTCTCTGCTTTTTAATATGTTGTCTAGGCTGGTCATAACTTTCCTTCCAAGGAGTAAGCGTCTTTTAATTTCATGGCTGCAATCACATCTGCAGTGATTTTGGAGCCCCCCAAAATAAAGTCAGCCACTATGTTTACTGTTTTCCCATCTATTTTCTATGAAGTGATGGGACCAGATGCCATGATCTTAGTTTACTGAATGTTGAGTTTTAAGCCAACTTTTTCACTCTCCTCTTTTACTTTCATCAAAAGGCTCTTTAGTTCTCCTTCACTTTCTGCCATAAGGGTCGTGTCATCTGCATATCTGAGCAAGGAGAGACAAGAAATTCTTTCTTGGTGATCAATGCAAAGATATTGAGAAAAACACACAGATCTTCCTGACCCAGGAATCAAACCAGGGTCTCCTGCATTGCTGGTGTATTCTTGACCAACTGAGCTATCAGGGAAGCCCCAGAGGAAAACAACAAAATGGGAAAGACTAGAGATCTCTTCAAGAAGGTTATAGTTACTAAAGGAATATTTCATGCAAAGGTGGGCACAATAAAGGACAGAAACAGTATGGACCTAACAGAAACAGAAGACATTAAGAAAAGGTTGCAAGAATACACTGAACTATACAGAAAAGATTTAATGATTCAGATAAACATGAGGTTATGATCACTTACCTAGAGCCAGACATCCTGGAGTCTGAAGTCAAGTGGGTCTTAGGAAGCATCACTATGAACAAAGCTAGTGGAGGTGATAGAATTCCAGATGAGCTATTTCAAGTCCTAAAAGATGATACTGTTAAAGTGCTGTACTCAATATGCCAGCAAATTTAGGAAAGTCAGCAGTGGCCACAAGACTGGAAAATGTCAGTTTTCATTCCAATCCCAAAGACGGGCAATGCCAAAGAACTTTCCAACTGCCGCACAATTGCTACTGTGCCTTCTAGGGGACCTGCATCCCTGTCTGGGATTCGTTTGGCTGCGACAAGGACTGTCTGATTTTCATTCCCTTTAAGCTGCCACAGATCAGCTGCTTCACTCTCAACCTTAAATGTTTCGCCTCTGACCCAGACAATTGCCTGATATGGGAATTGGACCCCTGCTTCAGTTCCCTCACCCACCGAGGGCAGGTCCAGTCCTACTAACACTCCTGTTTTTCCCTACTCCTGTTTTCCCTTTGTCCTATGGTTTCATCTGGTTCTATATATTCTTTTCCCATGATCAGGTACTCCTGTCTGCTCTCAGCTGGTGCTATGCAAGCACTTCTGTGTCTGAAGGTGTATTCCTGATGTATCCGTGAAGAGAGATGTATTTCACATCCACCCACTCCTCTGCCATCTTGTCCTACCACCCCATTTCCTTTTAGCTAGCAAACCCCTTATCTTTAATTTTTTGAAATAGTTGGAGAAGATAAATAGTAACTTTTACAAATGTTTGGTATATTTCACCTATCTAGCTGTCTGGTCCTGGGCTTTTGTTGTTGAAAATTTTTAATTACTGATTCAATTTCATTACTAATGATCAGTCTGTTCAGATTTTTTATTTCTTTCTGATTCAGTCTTCAAAGATTGTATGCTTCTAGGAATTTACCCATTTCTTCTAAGTTGTTCAATTTGTTTACATTTGATTATTCATAGCAACCCCTCATTACCTGTTATATTTCTATGCTGTCAGTTGCAACTTCTCTTTCATTTCTGAATTTATTCATTTGGGCCCTCTCTTTTTTCTTAATGAACATAGCTAAAGGTTTCACAATATAGTTTATATTTTCAAAGAATCAGATCTTAGTTTTATTGATCCTTTCTGTTGTTTTATCTTCCTTATTTCACTCTTATTTTTAATAATTTCCTTTCTTCTACAAATGTTTAATTTTTTAAAAATTCCTTTAGATCTAAGTTTATATTGTTATTGGAGATGTTTCCTATTTTCTATGTTAGTCCTGTATTACATCAGTTTCTTTCTAGAAAACTAGAAGTAGTGCTTTTGTTACATCCATAGATTTGGGAACATTGTGTTTCCATTTTAATTTGTCTCAAAGTATTTTTTTATTTCCTCAATGATGTGTTTAGTGGCCTATTGGTTGTTTACTAGCAAGTTGTTTATACTCCACATGATTATATGTTATCCTTTCCCCACTGTATTTGATTTCTAATCTCATACTGTAGTGGTCAGATAAGGTGATTGATATTATTTCAGGTTTTTCAAATGTATTAAGACTAGTTTTGTGACCTAACTTATGATCTATTCTGAAGAAGGTTCCATATGCACTTGAAAAGAATGTGTATCTTTCTGCTTAGGGATAGAATGTTCTATACATTTAAATTAAGTCCATATGCTCCAATGTGTTATAAAGGCCAATGTTACCTTGTTGATTTTCTGTCTGAATAACCTATCAATTGATGTAAGTGAGGTGCTAAAGTCTCCTACTATTATTTTATTACTGTCCATTTCTTCCTTTATGTCTGTTAGTATTCACTTTATGTATTTAGGTGCTCTTAAGATGGGTGCATATGTATTTATAAGTATTATATCTTACCATTGAATTGATCCTTTTGTCATTGGAAAAGGAAAGGACAACCCACTCCAGTATTCTTGCCTGGAGAATTCTATGAACAGAGGAGCCGGAAGGCTGCAGTCCATGGGGTCACAAAGAGTCAGACACGACTGAGTGACTGTCACTTATATCTTTCTATTGAATTGATCCTTTTATCATTATGTAATATCCTTCATCTTCTTTATCTTACAATCTTTGTATCAAAGTCTATTTTATCTTCAGTTCAGTGCAGTTCAGTCGCTCATTCATGTTCGATTCTTTGCGACCCTTTATCTTAAATAAGTATTATTAGTTACCCCAGCTTTACTTTTATCATTTGAATGAAATCTCTTTTTCCATCCCCCTACTCTCAGTCTGTGTGTGTCTTTAGTTCTGATGTGAATCTCTTGTAAGCAGCAAATAGATGGATCTTGTTTTATTTACCAATCAGCATATCTATGTCCTTCAACTGGAGCATTTAATCCATTACATTTAATTATTGAAAGATATGTATTTATTAGCGCTTCCCTTGTGGCCATGAAATTAAAAGATGCTTACTCCTTGGAAGGAAAGTTATGACCAATCTAGATAGCATATTCAAAAGCAGAGACATTACTTTGCCAACAAAGGTTCATCTAGTCAAGGCTATGGTTTTTCCTGTGGTCATGTATGGATGTGAGAGTTGGACGGTGAAGGAGGCTGAGCGCCAAAGAATTGATGCTTTTGAACTGTGGTGTTGGAAAAGACTCTTGAGAGTCCCTTGGACTGCAAGGAGATCCAACCAGTCCATTCTGAAGGAGATCAGCCCTGGGATTTCTTTGGAGGGAATGATGCTAAAGCTGAAACTCCAGTACTTTGGCCACCTCATGCAAAGAGTTGACTCATTGGAAAAGATTCTGATGCTGGGAGGGATTGGGGGCAGGAGGAGAAGGGGATGACAGAGGATGAGATGGCTGGATGGCATCACTGACTCGATGGATGTGAGTCTGAGTGAACTCTGGGAGTTGGTGATGGACAGGGAGGCCTGGTGTGCTGCGATTCATGGGGTTGCAAAGAGTCGGACAGGACTGAGCGACTGAACTGAACTGAACTGTGGCTCAGAAGGTAAAGTGTCTGCCTACCCTGTGGGAGACCCAGGTTCAATTCCTGGGTCAGGAAGATCCTCTGGAGAAGGAAATGGCAACCCATTCCCATATTCTTGCCTGGAAAATCCCATGGATGGAGGAGCACCATAGGCTGCAGTCCATGGGGTCCATTTTGCTACTTGATTTCTGGTAGTTTTTGTCATTCTTTGTTCTTTCCTTTTTTTCTTGCTCTTTCAATTTGATTCCTTTCATTAGTGCTATGTTTGGATTCCTTCCTCTTTAATTTTTGCCTGTTTAGTATTATTTTTGATTACCATGAAGTTCTTCTATAACAACCATGAACCTATATATTTTAAGTTCATGGGGTTTGAGTGAATTCTAAAAGCACTATATCGTTGTTCCTGCCATTATGTGCTATGTTTTTGATTTTATATTTTGCATATCCCTTAACTAATTATTGCAGATATAGATAATTGTATTAGTTTTGTACTTGTAGCTATACAGGCATTTGACCAATTGTTTTACTACATGTTTGCTTTTATCAGTGAAACTTTTCTCTTTCAAATTTTTGTACATGTAGTTATGCCTTTTTCTTTTTTTTTTTAAGAGAAAAAAAGGATTTTTATTCAAACAAAACTAAGGATTAATACCCTGGAAGCAGATACTTAAAGCTCTGAGAACTGATCTCCTGTTAGAAGTCAAAAACACAGTTTTTTGAGACAAAAGATAGTATATCAAAATGATGTACAGGTAGTTTACCAAGGATACATTGTTCAGATAAGCAGTACAAAGCAAGCAGCAAATCACTATGATCCCTTACAGAGCTGGGAAAGAACATTATTCTTTTAAGATGTTTCACTGCTTCATTGCTAGCATCAAAAGCAAGGAAAAAAATTGATCTTTATGGTTGAGCAGTCCCTCCAAAAGTTGAGGAGATCTGGTTAGTGTGTAATATACACTGTACATTAAAGAAGGAGAAGGCCCAAACAGAGAGAGAGAATTTTATCTTTAATTTTTTCTTATTCTGCCTTAAAATATAAATTTTATTTAATCATGTTCAATTCCTCATCATTAAGTATAATGTTATCTTTTTTAAAGAACAAAGAACTATTTATTGCATAATTTCCAAGTCAAAATTCAATAATATTAAACTGGCAGACAGTTAAAGATGGCATTAAGATTCCAAAATATGAAAGCAAATATAGCCAAAATAAGAGATCCAAATCGTTCTGAAATGATATAGCAGATCTTCTTTCAAACAAACCTTAATTTTGCTTTGTTTTTGTAACAAGATGAATATTATTAATGATAAAAAGTACAATTCACAAAGAAGATAGACATCATAAACCGTTAGACACCTAACAACAAAGAAACAGAGATACATAAAGCAAAAATCAGAAGAAATAGAAGGGAAAATAAAAAATATATAACATAGTGAGACATATTAATATTTCTCTGAGGATATTTTATCAAATACAGAAAAAATAAGAATAGGAGCATCTTGAATGATGTCATTAATAATTTAAATATAATAAAGATGGTGACTGCAGCCATGAAATTAAAAGACGCTTACTCCTTGGAAGAAAAGTTATGACCAACCTAGATAGCATAATAAAAAGCAGAGACATTACTTTGCCAACAAAGGTCCATCTAGTCAAGGCTATGGTTTTTCCAGTGGTCATGTATGGATTTGAGAGTTGGACTGTGAAGAAAGCTGAGCGCTGAAGAATTGATGCTTTTGAACTGTGGTGTTGGAGAAGACTCTTGAGAGTCCTTTGGACTGCAAGGAGACCCAACCAGTCCATCCTAAAGGAGATCAGCCCTGGGATTTCTTTGGAGGGGATGATGCTAAAGCTGAAACTCCAGTACTTTGGGCACCTCGTGCGAAGAGTTGACTCATTGGAAAAGACTCTGATGCTGGGAGGGATTGGGGGCAGGAGGAAAAGGGGACAACAAAGGATGAGATGGCTGGATGGCATCACCGACTCGATGGACGTGAGTTTGAGTGAACTCCGGGAGATGATGATGGACAGGGAGGCCTGGCGTGGTGCGATTCATGGGGTCACAAAGAGACGGACACAACTGAGCAACTGAACTGAACTGATTTATGTTAATCTTATATCCTACACAAATATACTTAAAATTTTGTATCTTAGGCATTGTTATCAGATGTCTATAGGACACTTAGAAAAACTGGCAAAAAGATGAACATTACTAAATTTCAAAGAAGTAGAATTCTTTTTTTTGTGATTGTTATACATATACATATATATTATTTTTGAAAAATATTTTCCATTATAGGTCATTATAAGATATTGACTATAGTTCCCTTTGCTATGCAGTAAACCTTTCCAGCTTGTTGCATATCTGTTTTTTTTTAGTAGAAATCTAGCATCCTATTTATACTAAATCAAGCATGTGAAATCAACTTTTTTTCTCATAATTTTTGTATATCTAGTTATGCCTTTTTCTTTTCAGTTTTAAGAAGTCCCTTTAACATTTCTTGTAGGTGCGAAGGGTTTGTGGTGATAAACCTTTTTAAGCTCTGCTCATCTGGGAAACACTTTAAACTCTCCTTTGGTTCTGAATGATAACCTTGTTGGATAGAGTATTTTCCTTTGTGATTTTTATTCACTACATTGAAAATTCTGTGTTCTCCTTTCTGGTGTATAAATTTTTTTTGCTTAAAAATCAGCTGATAGTGTTTTGATAGCTCCTCTTTACATATTTTTTTTCCTTTTAAGATATTCTATCTTTAACACTTGACATTTTAATTATATGTCTTGGTATGGATCTCTTTGAGTTCACCTTGTTGGTGACTTCTGTGCTTCCTGATCTTGGATTTTTACTTCCTTCATCAGGTTAGGAAAGTTTTCAGCCATTATTTCTTCCAATAGGTTTTCTCTCCCTTTCTCTCTCTCTTCTTTTTGTGGGACCCCTATAACGTGAATGTTAGTTCACATGATGTTGTCCCAGCAGTCCTTAAGCTAGTTTATTTTTCAAAAGTCTATTTTCTTTGTGCCATTTCACTTGGGTAATTTCCATTACCATGTCTTCCAGATTACTAACATGTTTTTATTTTATTTTATTTTTTAACTTTACAATATTGTATTGGTTTTGCCATATATCAACATGAATCTGCCACAGGTATACACGTGTTCCCCATCCTGAGCCCTCCTCCCTCCTCCCTCCCTGTACCATCCCTCTGGGTCATCCCAGTGCACCACTAACATGTTTTTCTTCATCATCTAACCTGCAGTTGATTCCCTCTAGTATATTTTTTGAATTGTAGTTATTGTATCCTTCAGCTGTCATTGATTCTTTTTTATATTTTCTACCTCTTTGTTGAAGTTCTCACTCCTTTCCTCCATTCTCTTGAGTTCAGTCAGTGAGTATCCTATGACCATTTAAAACTTTTTCTGGTAGATTTCTTATTTTTGTCTTGTTTATTTCTTTCTCTGAGGTTTTTAGCTTATTCTCTCTCTTGGAAATTATTTCTTTGTGTCCTTACTTTTCTTCACTCTTTTGTGTGTGTGTGTGTGTGTGTTTCTATATATTAGATGCTTGTGCTTGTGCTCAGATGCTCAGTCAGTCATGTCCAACTCTCTGCAAGCCCGTGGACTGTACCTTGCCAGGCACCTCTGTCCATGGTATTCTCCTGGTAAGAATACCAAAGTGAGGTGTCATTTCTTCCTCCAGGAGATCTTCCTGACTCAGGGATCAAACCTTCATCTCTGGCATCTCCTGCATTGGCAGACAGATTCTTTGCCACTAGCGCAATCAGCTAAGTCTCCCAGTGTGGAAGAGGTAGCTTTATGTGGGACCCAGTAGCATACTGTCCCTGGCCACTGGGGCCACCCACTCCAGTGATGTTCCCTGTTTGTTCTTTTTGTGATTGGGCCACAAAAACTATACTTAAGCTAGTTTTCAGGGCTGGCCCCTCAGCATGACTGTCTGAAAGGCCCAACCACAACTGTTGCAGGACTTTTTATGTGTGGTCAAGAGCTCCCATGTCGGGTGGGAGAGATATCTTCAAATTTTAATACTATTTACTTCTTATTTGGAATTGTACAGTAAGCATTTAATATCTTTTTTCAAAGTTGGTTTTTTAAAATTTACTTTTCTCCTAATCTAGCTTGAATTGATTTTTCAAGTGCAACCAAAAGAATATTCACATAACAGTTGAAGGAATGGAAATACAAAAGATCAAGTATTAATAGCTTACTATTTATCAACTCATAGTGGAAAGTGGGGAGGAGCAATGAATTAAGTTGGAAAGGTAGTTAGGCTCAAAATCCTGGTGGTTCTCATATATCTTTTTGTTCATCTCCTCATACATAGCAACCTCAAGTTATAGGAATGCATGTATACATGCTAAGCTGCTTTAGTCATGTCCGACTCTTTGCAACTCTATGGACTGCAGCCCACCAGGCTCCTCTGTCCATGGGATTCTCCAGGCAAGAATACTGGAGTTGGTTGCCATGCCCTCCTTCAGGGGATCTTCCTGACCCAGGGATCAAACCCTTGTCTCTTAAGTCTCTTGCATTGTCAGGTGGGTTCTTTACCACTAGCGCCACCTGGAAAGAAAGCCCTTATAGGAATAACTGAATGCAAATCATCTTTCCTGTTATACAATTGGGCTTCCCAGATGACGCTAGTAGTAAAGAACCCACCTGCCAATATAGGAGACATAAGAGTCTCCTGGATTCCTGGATCAGGAAGATCCTCTGGAGGAGGGCATGGCAACCCACTCCAGTATTCTTGCCTGGAGAGTCCCATAGACAGAGGAGCCTGGAAGGCTACAAACCACAGGGTCACAAAGAATCAGATTCAACTGAAGAAACTTGGGACACACACACACTGTACAATTATCTTAGGAAGAAGCCTCTAGAGGCTTACGTTATAGCACAAGAAATTGTTTTGACTATATGAAGTATTTTCAACTGAAAATTTTGAGTCTAATCTGGATTAAGTGGTAGTAGAATTGTTGTGTTAACTTGTTCTTAATTAATGCTTAAATTTATTAACACCACAATTAATCTTTTATTTGACATCTAGAAGAAAGTGACAGCAAGCTCAGTAGAAATATTTAAAACATTTAGAGACTTATAGAATAAAAATATGCCATCCAATTTATGTAAACCTCCAGGGAATAAGAAGTAACGTCTGTTTAGCATCACCGAATCAATGGACATGAGTTTAGGCAAACTCTGGGAGATTGTGAAGGACAGGGAGGCCTGGCATGCTGTAGTCCATGGAAACACAAAGAGTTGGACACGACTTAGCAACTGAACAAAAACAACAACCATAATCTACCTCCAACAATTTTTAAATGAAGGATTTCTTCTCATCACTAAAAGGTAACACTCTGTAAAATCTGTACATTTCCACATAGAATCCATGCAGTTATAAATAATCCCTCAGTGTATCAGCTAAAACTTATTTTATATCTTTAAAGTAGTAGGCAGATTCAACTAACTGTGACAGTGATTTTTAGCCCATTTTATTGCAAAATATAATGCTTTCAAGAGACTTTATAGAAAATCACAGATGTTGCCACCACACAGGTTAGGAAATAGAACAATGCTGGCAACTTACAAGCCCACACACATATGCTTTCTAGAGTACATTCTCCTCCCTCTGCCATAGACATAACCATTCTTATGAGTTTATAATAATCACTTTCTTATTTTGCTATAGTTGTTTTTACCACCTATGTTTGCATCCCTCTTTCTGAACTTTATATAAATGGTATCTTAAATCTTTTGTTCAATGTTACAAGTTTTATCCTTATCTCCCTATTTTCGTGTACCTATAATTAATTCATTTTCATTGGTGGGTGATATTCCACTGTAAAAACATCAGATTTTTTGTTTTTGTTCTATTTC
This sequence comes from Bubalus bubalis, assembly GCF_019923935.1. Taxonomy (NCBI): domain Eukaryota; kingdom Metazoa; phylum Chordata; class Mammalia; order Artiodactyla; family Bovidae; genus Bubalus; species Bubalus bubalis. Next base: position 78,631,977 of record NC_059160.1, on the reverse strand, counting down.
TAATAGACAAAAAGTATACATCTTTAGACCTAAGAGAAAATAAAGCTGGTTGTGAATCTAATAATTTTATCCAAAACTCTATTTGAAACTATATTTTTATGAACTAAGAATCTCTCCAGAGCAATATTGTTCAATAGAACTTTCCATGATGCTTGAAATGGCTCAAAATCACTTCCTCTCTCTATTTTTCTTTCAGTTTTCCTGTAAATTTTTTTTTTCATTCTATAAGATCTTTTATAAAGTTATCCTATCTTTGGAAATCAGCTACACTTTATTGCTTTCCACAAATTAAAGACAAAAGATAGGAAAGAATTTCTCACAGAAAAATTCATTGAGGATATTGTTAGCCTGATTTTTTTTTTTTTTTTGTATGTGAATTCTTAAAACAGCCGAGTATTTGCACCTCATGTTGAAGAAATAACTACTGAGCATACTCCTTGCGTGCTTTGTCCCTGTTAGGCTGTCACCACAGCTGTGCAACAGGTATAGAAACTTTTTTTTCTTTTTTAAAAGCAATTTCAAAGGTGGTCTTGAGCCTTAAACAAAACAAGGAACTGAGCAAATAGTCTTCCTGTCACTGAATTCTACTTATTAGGTAGGAATGATTACTTGCCAGAATGATAGAAATGGTTATAGCCAAATTATTTCTATCAATAATATATAGCCAAATTATAGCCATTTTCTATCATTGCAGAGTTGAAGCACATGATCTACCACTTGGCAAAAGTAAATGAATAATGCTCAAAACTTGGAAAATATTTGTGTAATGTGTTATTGAGAGCATTAATCAAACTGTGGAGCAGGAAAACCATACAAACTTAGTGGTAGTAAAATAAAACATGTTTGGTTACCTAAAAACGTTAAATCCCATATTATGGTGAAAATGTAACAAGAAGCTACTCTCTAGCTTTTTATGTAAGGAGGAATTTTGTCATCAGTATATTAAAACACTAAATAATAAATGATCACAGTAATTTCCCAAATTAGTGAATGTATCTAGTAAACAAATACCTCCTAATACAAGGTCCCTTTCCTGATTAAATTAGAAAAATCTTGGGTAAATCTTGCTGTTAGCCTGATTTGGTCCAATCACTACAACTAGAGGTGACTGAGTAGTAATTTCCAACTCCTACCACAAAAGGTGGACAGGGGAAATTTTCTACAGAAAAATATGGTACATTTACTAAAGGAAAGGAGGTTAGCGTGTTGGGTGTACAAAGTGATTTATATAGGAAAAATTGAGAGTAAATAAAATTTACATCAATTACTTTGCTTTTTAACAACAGATTATACGGAAAACATAATGGGGAAAATGGGTTACTGACTAAAATATAACTTCCAAAACTTTGTGCCTCTACTGTGTGAATGTCCTGTAACTATAAAATTTGTTTCATCCTACTAGAAGAGAGTTCATGATTAATAGCATAAATTAAAATTTAAATTCAAAGTCAAAAGTCTTTTGGTATTAAGATACAAAGTATGAAAAAAGTCAAAGAACACAGAACATAAAAATGAAGAGTATCAATTGATAGAAGAGTGAAAACTTTTATATTTAGGTATCTAATGAGTCTTACATCCTAAGCTTCAATTGCACTTAAATATTTGGAAGTCATTCTCACTGAGCTAGCCAATTCCCCTTGTAGAGGATGAATAGAACCATCTCAGCTCTGATTGACTGGGCACAGTGATTTCCAAAACAGGAAACAATCTGCCTGGGACATAACAACCTCTGAAACAGCAATTTCCTTTTCTGAATGCATGTATTTGTATTAAACTGGAAAACGTTTCTGAGCACAGCTTACAAGCTAGAAAATCATGCTCTTGGTAAAGTCTCATATAGCATTAAATGAGAGCACATGTAAGTTTTGCAAAATTCTATTTCAGAACAACTTGTGAACACAGTGAGGAAGGAGAAGGTAGGACAAACTGAAAAAATAGCATTGATGTATACACACTATCATGAGTGAAATAGATAACTAGTGGGAAACTGCTATGTAACACAGGGAACCCAGCCTGGTTACAGGGGTAGGATGGGAGAGGCGAGGGAGCCTCAAGAGGCAGGGGATACACATGTAATTATGACTGTTGTACAGCAGAAACCAACACAACATTGTAAAGCAATTAAAAAGAAACTCTATCTCAACTTAATCCTTTTTTCTCACTCAATATTTATGAATACTCAAGAAAAATGTTTATAATACAATCTATCTTAAATTTTATCACAAAGAATAAAGAGCCAGAGGAACTCAGCATATTTGTTATTAAATATATATCAATATATGTACATTGGAAGGACTGATGTTGAAGCTGAAACTCCAATACTTTGGCCACCTGATGCGAAGAGCTGACTCATTTGAAAAGACCCTGGTGCTGGAAAAGACTGAGAGCAGGAGGAGAAGGGGACGACAGAGGATAAGATGGTCGGATGGCATCACCGACTCAATGGGCATGGGTTTGGGTGGACTCCAGGAGTTGGTGATGGACAGGGAGGCCTGGTGTGCTGTGGTTCATGGGGTCGCAAAGAGTCAGACATGACTGAGCGACTGAACTGAACTGAATATTATGAACTGAAATTGATTCTCTATTAGAATAGGTAATTCAGAACCTCCAAGTCATTGAGCATGATTTTGAACTGGGCTATTTTCAGATTAAATTTCCTTATTCCAAACCTGAAGATAAACATTTTAGAATGATTGACAAATCGTATAAAGCAAGTGTTCATCAAGCTAAAGATTTGAGGTAATAAATAGTGATGGTTGAACAGTACAATCTTTGGTTTATTTTTATATTTATTTCCTCCATTTAAAAAGTACATACTTAACAATAACTGAGTTTATAATGGGATAGAAAATATTTTTGATTATTGAGGAGCCCAAATTCTGAATACCAAGAAAATGATTTGTCAGTATTGTGTCTTCATAAGCAGTCTATATCATAGTATTAAATTTTGCTTTAATTCAAAATTTACCTCAACAGTAGACCTCAACAGTGTATTTTACACACACACACTTAGGTAATAATTATATGTTATATAAATATTACATTTGATAGTTTTGATAATTTTTCTCTATTCAAATAACTTCTTTATTACTCCAAATAAATACATTCAATTATTAAAATATTAAATTCATAATTTTATAGAGTATTTATAAAGAATAATTCATTCTGGGCTTTGGCACAAAACTGTTTTATAAAATTGAATCATATAAGCAATAATTATTTAAAGGGTATTTTTTTTCTTCCTTTCAACATTTGTGAGGAAACAACAACAACAAAAAATCACTAAGTACTGAAGATTATGGAGATATTTCCGTTTATGTGCCAAGGGGAAATATATTGAAATTAGAGCCAGATTATTTATTATGCTGATGATCTTGAAAATTAGACAAAATTGCCTTAATTTTGTAATAAAACTAAATTGTAAAAAATAAAACTAAATTGGATTTGATAAATATTAGATAGTTATTTCCAAGCAGAAAAACCCACACCATAAATATTCGGTGGTTAAGTAATATAGACAAAGTGCTATTGCTATAGGAAAGCTAGGAGGAAAGCAATTTTTCATTAGATTGATTTGCCATTCTTAAGTAGAGTGCCTGGCTTCCTTTTTCTGCAGTTAAAGTCAATGCAGAATTATCTGTGAGTGTGCAAATGCATCATATCGAAGTACAGGAAGGTGCTCCTGTCTCTAGGCAGTTTCTCACTAAGGTATTGTTGAAACCCCACAGAAGAAGAAATTAGTCAATGGAAGTATTTTTTCAGTGTCACACAGACCTGGTACTCTAACTTGTCGGCATCTACATCCAGATTTGCCACAGATTTGCCACTAAAACAGCTCTCAGTTGGAAAGTTTAAAATAAAGGCAGCTTTGGTGCAGAAATAGTATCAGGGTTTTTTGTTGTTGTTGTTTTTGTTTTTTTAATTGAAATATAGTTGATTTGGGGCTTCCCAGGTGGCAGTAGTGGTAAAGAACCTGCCTGCCAATGCAGGAGACATAAGAGATCTGGGTTTGATCCTTGGGTTGGGAAGATCTCCTGGAGGAGGGCATGGCAACCCACTCCAGTATTCTTGCCTGGAAAATCCCATGGATGGAGGAGCCTGGAAGGCTATAGTCCATGAGGTCACAAAGAGTTGGACATGACTGAAGTGACTTAGCAGTAATAGCAAGTAGTCTGCAACTCTTAATCCCCTTTACTTATTTCACTCAAAGTAAATGTACAGACATCAGTTGCATTTTTATACAGCAATAACTATGAGAAAGAGAAATTTAAGAAAAAAATCCACTTACAATTGCATCAAAAAGAATAAAATACCTAAGGATAGATTTAAACAAGAAAGTGAAAGACCATATCTTGAAAACTATAAGACATGGATGAGAGAAATTGAAGATGATACAAATAAATGGAAATATATCCTGTGTTCTTGGATTGTAAGAATTAATATTGGGTAGATAATTTAATTTCTTAATTTTCCAAAGGAATTTACAGGTTCAATGCCACTCCTATCAAAATACCCTTTGGCATTTTCCACAAAACTAGAATAAGCAATTATAAAATTTGTAATGGAACCACAAAATACCTCAAAAGCAATCTTGAGAAAGAAGAAAAAAGCTGGAGGTATCACACTCCCTGACTTCAAGCTATATTACAAAGCTATAGTCATCAGAATAGTATGGTCATGGCACAGAGACCAATGAAAAAGCTCAGAAATAAACCCAAGCCCACATTATCAATTAATTTATAACAAAGGAAGTAAGTTTAACTAATCTTCTGAAAAAGCTCCAAAATTCTTGGCTAAGTGGCTAAGGGAAAAGTACATAGTTTAGGATTCTGGTCTTATAGAGAGAGAAAGCATTAGGCTAAAAACTCTTAACATAATGAGCACATGCCAGAAATGGGATACCTAAGTTTACATACAGAAATTTTAAAAAAGATAAAGTAGCCTAGAATAAAGTATTGAGAAACTTGAAGAAAAAATAGTTGAGAAAATATGGCCACCTAATTATGATCACATTAGTTTTGGGTCATTTGAAATGTGAGGATCCTTAAGTGCTTCCCTGGTGGCTCAGATGGTAAAGAACCCGCCTGCAGTGTGGGAGGCCTGAGTTCAATCCCTGGGTTGAGAAGATCTCCTGGAGAAGGGAATGGCTACCCAACTCCATTATTCTTGCCTGGAGAATTCCATGGACAGAGGAGCCTGGTGGCTCCTTTATATAGTCCGTAGGTTCACAAAGAGTTGGACATGACTGAGGGACTAAACACTTAAGTACCTGAAGATTTAGAGTCAGTGATGACTTGTTGTATAAAGGGCAATGATATAAGTAGTACCACTTATTCAGACTAACTATATTTTAGACATTTTCTGGAGGCAGATAATACATATTACTATATGTACATACACTATGAAAGGTAGGCATTATTGTCTTCTAAACACATTAGTAAACTGTGGCATTGCAAAATTCCTTAATTTTCTAACAGTGACATAGCTATTTTAAGTGACAGAGTCCACATTTAAACACAGGGCTGTTCTGACTCTGAACCCTAGAGTCATTACTCTAGGTTAAAGGGGGTTGATGTAGTCTGGGTCTTCTAAGGGGAGGACTTTTTGATAGTGATAATAAAGAAAACAAAAATTCTCTGGGTGCTTTAACCAGTGAGATTTTTGTCTCTTGAGTTGAGGACTCAGACACTTTTATAAGGGAAAAGCCCTACAGAATTCTGAGAGAAATAGAGTCATTTCAGGGTCTGTGCTTCCTAATGCAGTTAACAGCATATGACCCTCATGAATTTCATTCTACGAGAGTCAAATGGAAAATATTTGACTCTATATGAACAATCTTAAGAATTTTAATGGCTAAGTCTTCACAGACCTGCATACTACTACTACTAAGTCACTTCAGTCGTGTCCGACTCTGTGCGACCCCATAGACGGCAGCCCACCAGGCTCCTCCGTCCCTGGGATTCTCCAGGCAAGAACACTGGAGTGGGTTGCCATTTCCTTCTCCAATGCATGAAAGTGAAAAGTGAAAGTGAAGTCGCTCAGTCGTGTCCAACCCTCAGAGACCCCATGGACTGCAGCCTTCCAGGCTCCTCCGTCCATGGGATTTTCCAGGCAAGAGTACTGGAGTGGGGTGCCATTGCCTTCTCTGCAGACCTGCATAAGAGAAATGAAATTATAATTTCAAATTATATTTACATTGCTAGTATAGTCACTGGAAAAGAATGGGGTGTTAGTTTACTACACAATGAAATGGTTACGTGCGATGTTGTAAGAACATAGATATTCATCCATGTGCACATGTTTTACGCCTATTGTTGCTGTTCAGTCACTAAGTCAGGTCCAACTCTTTGCGACACCATGGACTGCAACATGCCAGGCTCCTCTGTCCTCCACTATCTCCTGGTTGTTGCTGTTGTTCAGTCACTAAGCTGTGTCTGACTCTGCAACCCTGTGAACTACAGAATGCCAGGTTTCTCTGTCCATCACTATCTCCCTGAGTTTGCACAAACTCATGTCCATCGAGTCAGTGATACCATACAACCATCTCATCCTCTGTCGTCCCTTTCTCCTCCTGCCTTCAGTCTTTCCCAACATCAGGGTCTTTTCACATGAATCGGCTCTTCACATCAGGTGGTCAAAATATTGGAGTTTCAGCTTCAGTCCTTCTAATGAATATTCAGGATTGATTTCCTTTAGGATTTACTCATTTGATCTCCTTGCTGTCCAAGGGACTCTCAAGAGTCTTATCTAACTCCGCAGTTCGAAAGCGGCAATTCACACTGCTCAGCCTCCTTAATGGTCCAACACATCCGTGTGTGACTACTGGAAAAACCATAGCTGTGACTATACGGATTTTGGCTGGCAAACCGATGTCTCTGCTTTTTAAAACACTGTCTAGGTTTGACATAGCTATTCTTCCAAGAAGGAAATGTCTTTTAATTTCATTGCTGTAGTCACCTCCACAGTGATTTTGGAGCCTAAGTTTTATGTTTAAGTCTTGCTCTAAAATTTGGATCCTAGGCTTCATTCCCCAAATCAATAACTGACATTTCATTGAGTGACACCATTTTGACTTAGTTTTTGTCCTTAAAAAATACTTAAATGTAATAAAATTTTCGGAGAAGGCAATGGCAAGCCACTCCAGTACTCTTGCCTGGAAAATCCCATGGACAGAGGAGCCTGGTAGGCTGCAGTCCATGCGGGTCGCTAAGAGTCGGATATGACTAAGAGACTTCACTTTCACTATTCATTTTCATGCATTGGAGAAGGAAATGGCAACCCACTCCAGTGTTCTTGCCTGGAGAATCCCAGGAATGGGGAACCTGGTGGGCTGCCGTCTATGGGGTCGCACAGAGTCGGACACAACTGAAGCAACTTAGCAGCAGCAGCAGCAATAAATTTTTATCAAATGACAACTTATCTGAAAGAGAAAAATTCTACTATTTTATGTATTTTTAAAACTGAATAGATACTATAACATCAGAATATAAATATGAAATTTAACTTTTCATGTGAAAGCGATTGCTTGAAAAATACATCCTTAATTACTTTACAGAAGGAAAAGAAGTTCCTTATTTATTTAAGGTAAATAAACTCATGTGTTTGTACATTAAATAAATAAGAATCAGTATCGGTCCAGTTCTTCCACAAACTAGACCCTGGATAAGTTTCAAACACAAGATGGTTTGATTTGGTGATCTCAAATGTTTTGTGCAACTCAAAGAGTCAATGTATCTCAATTTCCTAAGACCAAGATGAGTAGCTTACAAAATATTTTCTCAGGTAAGAGTAGAATCATTACTACTTGAGTCATTGAAACAAGCTACTCCTGGAGGTACTATCTGGGAAGATCCTTTCTTGGCTCACAGTGTACAGCATGATGTAATGTTTTAACAGGCCACACCTTAGTCTGGTGGAATCACTTTATCAGTTGAGTTCTGGGTTGACAGCTCTAAGTGTACTCAAAGTGGACTATATATGAGATTTAAAATTCTTTCATTATGCTTCATAAGGAATTTAGGAAAATCAGTATTCGAATTGTACTGAGAAGTTTAAAATATCACTATTCCCACTTATGACACTGAGTTTGTGCTGTGTAATGCATGAATTGTGCAGCTAAAGGTTTATTTGGCAAGGAGTTAACAATCAGTGAGTGGAGAAGAAGTTCTAATGAAGCTATAACTCTTATTATCATGCATTTACACAGTGAGTTTCTTTAAGAAAAGCTTCGTGAAAGTTCTTCCAAGTAATGCGGAAAGATTGGCATCTAGCCATGGTGAAAGAATCACCATGTGACAGTTTTCTAGGTGGATTGGGAAAGTTGCTTTGCTACAAGGACACCTGGAATATTCCTTCAATGTAATATAGGGTGAAATAAAATAAGTAAAGACATTTCTCTGGCACTTCTTCCTCTCTCTTCCTGATCATCTCTTACTTTATCTGTATTACTTTTAAAATGAGGAAGAAAAACATATCTAGACATGCAAGTATCCTTGCTTGGCTTTGCTCAAATTTAAGTTTTTTCACTTTGAAATTATAAGCCAATTTCCCCAGTTTTAAAGAGTTTGGAATTTAACTTTTAGAAATATAGATCAAGTAATAGATTTCAGTAGACCAAGTGTATTGTTTCCTCCCTACAGTCCCCCATCTAAGAGATCAGGAAAAATGAAGAGTATTTATTCTCTATATTTCTCTCTGTAGATCATAGACACAGCTCAGTTCAATAAACATGTACCAAAAACTATGCTAGTATGAGGTTGAAAAAATAATGATTGTTGTTATCATGGAGTTTATAGTTAACTAGATATATAATTATAATAGTAGTAATAATAATGATAATGTCTAACATTTATTGAGTGGCTCCTATAGTGTTAAGTTAGACTAAATGTTTTAGATGAATTATCTCATTTATCACCCCTTATAGCCTTCTGGAATATAAATTACTGCTATCCCCATTTTATAGATGAGAAAGTTAAACATTGGGAAAGGTTTAGTAACATGCTCAAAGTCACACTTGAGGTGAATGAAAAGCTGCCTGCAAACTTTCTTCTATCAACTTTGGAACCTCATCCCCTTAATCAGTAGCTTAAAGCCCTCTAGGAGCACATCTAACAAAAAAGGGAAGAGAAGCAAAGACATTTCACAGAGGGACCCTGCAGTAATCCATGGCTCTGAAGATGTTCAGTTAATTCTATAGAAGAGGTGGTGAAAGAAAGTTAAAGGTAGTTTATGAATTCTAGGCCTTCACAGAGAATCAGACTGAGTTTTGACCAAAATATAATATGTTCTTTTCCTTCACTTCAATTTCTAATTTAGATATTTACAGAGCTCTGGATGAAATGCTAGAAATTCAACAGGGAAGAATATTTACCCCATCCTCACAGATCTTAATTCTAGCAATTCATACATAATCCAGAAACTTCAGATTTCCAAAATTTGTAAAAGCAAAAACAAACCAACAAAATCCTGTAAATATCCAGGCAAAATAATCACTTTTTAGTGTATACTTTATTTTCTTATTTGAGGTATAATTGATTTATTGAGTTGGGGCTTTTTCTGTATGTCATTCATTATTATTATTTTCTGTAACATTATTATTCATTTGGGTTTTTCTATAACATCTTATATATATTAATATCTTATTTATCTTCTTCAGATTCTTTTCCATTACAGGTTATTACAAAATATTGAGTCTAGTTCCCTGTACTATACAGTAATTCCTTGTTAGTTATCCATTTTATTCACAGAATATTATATATATGTTATTCCTAATCTCTTAATTTATCCCCCTCTGCCTTTCTCTTTTGGTTTTCTATGTGTATGGATCTTTGTTTTCTATGTGTACAGATCTATCTCTGTTTTATAAATAAATTTATCTGTATTTTTATTAGATTCCATATATGTTATATCATATGAGATTTGTCTTTCTTTGACTTATTTCACTTAGCATGATAATTTTTATGTCCATCCATGTTGCTGTAAATGGCATTATTTAATTGTTTTTTATGGTTGAATAATATTTCATTATATATATGTGTGTGTGTGTGTGTATTCCACATCTTCTTTATCCTTTCATCTGTTGATGTACACTTAGGTTGCTTCTATGTCTTGGCTATTGTAAATTGTGCTGCAATAAATATTGTGGTGTATATATCTTTTTGAATTATAATTTTCTCCAGATATACACCTGGAGAGTGGGATTGCAGGATCATATGGTAGGTCTATTTTTAGTTTTTGAAGGACCATCTATAATGTTCTCCATAATGGTTATGCCAATGTATGTTCCCACTAAGAGTGTAGGAAGATTTCTTTTTCACTACAACCTCTCCAGTGTTTATTATTTGTAGACTTCTTGATTATGCCCATTCTGACTGGTGTGAGGTGATACCTCATTGTAGTTTTCTATTTCTCTAATAATTAGCAATGTTGAGTATTTTTTTCATGCATGGAGGCATAATAATTCTTGTTGCTATCTTTATTGGAGCGTTCAAGCTCTTTGGAGAAAAAAAAAAAACAGAGAATGTGGCTATATAGTGAAACGAAGATGTGAATTGCTATGTCTCAATACATCTTAACAGTTTCTATAGCATTTAAAAATAATATGTAATTAAGGTAGGCCTACTGGAATTTAGCCAAAGAATACATATTTTCAAAAATTTTATAGACTATAATTTTTTAAAAATCTACTTTCTACAAGATTTAAATATGTATTAATATTTTACTCAGAAGAATCTATTTTATGGGAAAAATTGATTGAAAAATTGCATTTTTTTTATATGAGACACTAACAGGTGTGGTAATTCAAGGAAGGATAATTAAAGTTAAGAACCAAAAACAAAGAAAAGACCTATGAAACTTTTTTTCATTATTGTTTGCAACAGAATAGATGGTTTTATTTTTATGGTAACTGCCAGTTAATTAGTGTTTCATAAAGACTAGAGAAGAAAATTCAATTTTAACTATAGTTGTGAAGTTCACTAAAGTATTTGTTAATATTTGCTTTGAATTCAATTTGCTTTAATTTTTTATTATGCTCATAACCAAGTCTAACAGATCAACTGTTCTTTATTGTACACAGACCACCTTGGGATGTATAAACAAAATGCATATTCTTTTAAAATCTGAAAATAATGAGGTATGGCTATAAGGTTGATATTTTTAAATGACCCTATCAAAACAGAAACATTCTAGGCATCACTGACTCGATGGACATGAGTCTGAGTGAACTCCGGGAGTTGGTGATGGACAGGGAGGCCTGGCGTGCTGCGATTCATGGGGTCGCAAAGAGTCGGACACGACTGAGTGACTGAACTGAACTGATGATCATTGTATATTATCAAGATTGATTACTTGATCTATTGAGTTTGCTGTGACAAATAATTTTAGAAATTCTCATTTGAAAACAGCCTTCCAAATTTGAATTGCATTTTTCAAAATTTATTGTCAAACTTCATATTTTGAAGGTGGGTTTAATTTTGGAGTAAAGCTAAAATCATTGAGTGAAGTCTTATAAACAAGAAGGATTATGTGTAATCCAAAATGAATTACATCTATCTTTAAAGTAGTAAGACTAATTCTGATACGAGGCTATGGAAAGAGGAGGAGGATATGGAAAGATAGAAGAAGAATGTCGCAACAATGATTTGCTTGGTTAAAATGTTAAGTCATTGATAAACTAGATTATCAACCAAGAGTATAAGAGATTTGAATAACATGTTCGTGGTGAACTCAGCAGAACAAATAGAATACATAGTCAAGCTTTTATTTGAGGATATACTCACCTAGGTGGAGTAATCACTGCTTGTCTGGGCTGGACCAACCAAAATGACAAGTTTTATAGTGGAACAAAGAACAAAGAGAAGTGTAAGGGATTATGATACTGAAGACGAAAGCTCTTTGCATTTTTGATTAATGAATACGATAAATTTCATTGCTGACAAGTATGAGACCAAAAGCTTCCTATTAAAATTTAAATAGACAATTTACTCAAGTGTATATGTTAAATGATGAGGAGAAGTAAAGGATGGCACTGTTCTTCCTACTCCCTTTTTAACCTTGCCCATTATATTGAAAGTCACAAAATAAGGAACTAAAATAACTGTTCCTAAGCATCATTCTTCTATTTCCCTCATTCTCCCTTTTGAAACTGGAATTTCTGTCCAAAGTACTATTTACAGTGACCTTGACAAGAATTTTAAAGAAATATATATTTTTCATTCATCTATTTAAAATACATATTTGAGATACATTTGGAGTGATAACACCTTGAGTTGGCATAATCATTTTCCTAATTCTGTGGCATATTACCAGAAAAGGTGTATCAGTCAGGGTTCTCCAGAGAAACAGACTAATATAGGGTAGATGATAGATAGATTTTAAAGACCTGACTTCCACACTTATGGGCATTGTCAAGCTTGAAATTTGTAGGACTGGCTTTTCATGTCTTGAGATAAAATTCTTTCTTTTCAAGGAAACCTGGGTTTTCACTCTTAAGACTTCTAATTTAAGATTGGATCAGGGTGTTTGCGCGTCGCGGGGAGCAGGGCCTGGCGGGCGGGGTGTGTCGCGATGCTGGAGCTGGCGGTGCAGAAGATGGTGGTCCACCCCCTGGTGCTGCTCAGTGTGGTGGATCATTTCAATCGAATAGGCAAGGTTGGAAACCAAAAACGTGTTGTTGGTGTGCTTTTGGGGTCATGGCAAAAGAAAGTACTCGATGTATCCAACAGTTTTGCAGTTCCTTTTGATGAAGACGACAAAGATGATTCTGTCTGGTTTTTAGACCATGATTACTTGGAAAACATGTATGGAATGTTTAAGAAGGTCAACGCCAGAGAAAGAATAGTTGGGTGGTACCACACAGGCCCTAAACTACACAAGAATGACATCGCCATCAATGAACTCATGAAAAGATACTGCCCTAACTCAGTATTGGTCATCATTGATGTGAAACCAAAGGACCTGGGACTGCCCACAGAAGCATATATTTCAGTGGAAGAAGTTCATGATGATGGAACTCCAACCTCAAAAACATTTGAGCATGTGACCAGTGAAATTGGAGCAGAGGAAGCCGAGGAAGTCGGAGTTGAACACCGATTACGAGACATCAAAGACACTACAGTGGGCACTCTTTCCCAGCGGATCACAAACCAGGTCCATGGTCTGAAGGGACTCAACTCCAAGCTCCTGGACATCAGGGGCTACCTGGAGAAGGTGGCCACGGGCCAGCTGCCCATCAACCACCAGATCATCTACCAGCTGTAGGACGTCTTCAACCTGCTGCCGGATGTCAGCCTGCAGGAGTTTGTCAAGGCCTTTTACCTGAAGACCAACGACCAGATGGTGGTGGTATATTTGGCCTCACTGATCCGCTCTGTAGTCGCCGTGCACAATCTCATCAACAACAAGATTGCCAACCGGGACGCAGAAAAGAAAGAAGGGCAAGAAAAGGAAGACAGCAAAAAGGACAGAAAAGATGACAAAGAGAAAGAGAAGGAAAAGAGTGATGTAAAGAAAGAAGAGAAAAAGGAGAAAAAATAAAACATGTAGCTTTTTAATTTGTAAATTAAAATCTTGTAAACTAACGCATTGTGCCGCCAGAGGGTTCTTTAAAGTGCTTGTTAAAAAGCTGTATTGATGAGAGCTCTCTGAATAGAGGGACTGATCTTGAACCTAAACTGCAGCTTCGGCTACTGTGAGTTGGGGAGGTGATAGCTCAGGTTTCAGACTGTGTGAGAAAAGTGAAGAGAAGTAAGCGTAACATTTTTGGTACTCTCCCTACTTTTATCTATGAGACCAGGAGTTGAATTTTTCCCGTCTCAAGAGACTCTAGGGGTCTGTTTCTGGCCGTCTGCAAAATTGCAGAATGGAATGCATGAATTCCTTAAGTGCTCTGCCTTGGAACACTTTGAGGTCTGACCCTCAGGACTCTGTGAGAATACTGCCCCGCGGGACTTCTCAGACCCGTAGCTCTGGTATTCTTGGGGCTTGGGATCAAGATATTGTTTACCTTCAAAGACACAATTAAATGGCTTGGTTTAAAAAAAAAAAAAAAGATTGGATCAGCTCCACCCACATCAATAATGATATCTCCTTTATTTCGGAGAAGGCAATGGAACCCCACTCCAGTACTCTTGCTTGGAAAATCCCATGGACGGAGGAGCCTGGTGGGCTGCAATCCATGGGGTTGCTAAGAGTCAGACACGACTGAGCAACTTCACTTTCACCTTTTACTTTCATGCATTGGAGAAGGAAATGGCAACCCACTCCAGTGTTCTTGCCTGGAGAATCCCAGGGATGGCTGAGCCTGGCGGGCTGCTGACTATGGGGTCGCACAGAGTCGGACACGACTGAAGCGACTTAGCATTTAAAGACTAATAATTGTAAATACTGATCACATCTACAAAATACCCTCTTGGGCTTTTTACTCATTTGTTATGTGAGGAAACCAAAGTTTGGTAAAGTTAAGTAACCCAAGTAAATCATACAGGTATTGAGAGAAGCCACATTAGATTTCACGTTCCACCTCCTAGATTAGGATTTCACCACTCCACTCTGTTCTGTTCAGTCTCTCAGTTGTGTCCGACTCTTACCAGCATACCAGGCCTCCCTGGCCATCACCAACTCCTGGAGTTTACTTAAACTCATGTCCTTTGAGTCAGTGATACCATCCAGCCATCTCATCCTCTGTTGTCCCCTTCTCCTCCCACCTTAAATCTTTCCCAGCATCAAGGTCTTTTCAAATGAGTCAGTTCTTCGCATCAGGTGGACAAAGTATTGGAGTTTCAGCTTCAGCATCAGTCCTTCCAATGAATATTCAGGACTTATTTCCTTTAGGATGGACTGATTGGATCTCCTTGCAGTCCAAGGGACTGTCAAGAGTCTTCTCAAACACCACAGTTCAAAAGCATCAATTCTTCAGCACTCAGCTTTCTTTATATTGCAACTCCCACATCCATATATGACTACTGGAAAAACCATATCCTTGACTAGTCAAGCCTTGACTAGTTTTTCCAGTGGTTATGTATAGATGTGAGAGTTGGACTATAAAGAGGGCTGAGCACAGAAAAATTGATGCTTTTCAACTGTGGTGTTAGAGAAGTCCCTTGGACTGCAAGGAGATCCAACCAGTCCATCCTAAGGGAAATTGGTTCTGGGTGTTCATTGGAAGGACTGATGTTAAAGCTGAAACTCCAGTATTTTGGCCACCTGATGTGAAGAGCTGACTCATTGGAAAAGACCCCGATGCTGGTAAAGATTGAAGGCAGGAGGAGAAAGGGATGACAGAAGATAAGATGGTTAGATGGCATCACTAAGTCAATGGACATGAGTTTGGGTAAACTCCGGGAGTTGGTGATGGACAGGGATGCCTGGCGTGCTGCAGTTCATGGGATCACAAAGAATGGGACATGACTGAGCAACTGAACTGAACTGAACTGACTAGATGGACCTTTGTTGGCAAAGTAATGTCTCTGCTTTTTAATACACTGATAGGTTGTTCATACTTTTCTTCCAAGGAGTAAGTGTCTTTTAATTTCTTGGCTGCAGTCACCATCTGCAGTAATTTTGGAGCCCCCCTCAAAAAGTCTGTCACTGTTTCCACTCTTTTCCCTTCTATTTGCCGTGAAGTGATGGGACCAGATGCCATGATCTTAGTTTTCTGAATGTTGAGCTTTAAGCCAACTTTTTCACTCTTCTCTTTCACTTTCATCAAGAGGCTCTTTAGTTCTTCTTCACTTTCTGCCATAAGGGTAGTGTCATCTGCATATCTGAGGTTATTGATATTTCTCCTGGCAATCTTGATTCCAGCATGAGCTTCATACAGACCAGCGTTTCTCATTATGTACTCTGCATATAAGTTAAATAAGCAGGGTGACAATATACAGCCTTTCCCTATTTGGAACCAGTCTGTTGTTCCATGTCCATTTCTAACTGTTGCTTCTTGACCTGCATACAGATTTCTCAAGAGGCAGGTCAGGTGGTCTGGCATTCCTATCTTTTGAAGAATTTTCCACAGTTTGTTGTGATTCACACAGTCAAAGGCTTTGGCGTAGTCAATAAGCAGAAATAGATGTTTTTTGAAACTCTTTCTTGTTTGATGATCCAACGGATGTTGCCAATTTGATTTCCAGTTCCTCTGCCTTTTCTAAATCCAGCTTGAACATCTGGAAGTTCATGGTTCACATACTGTTGAAGTCTGGCTTGGATAATTTTGAGCATTACTTTACTAGCATGTGAGATGAGTTCAATTGTGCAGTAGTTTGAGCATTCTTTGGCATTGCTTTTCTTTGGCATTGGGATGAAAACTGACCTTTTCCAGTACTGTGGCCACTTCTGAGTTTTCCAAATTTGCTGGTATATTGAGTGCAGCACTTTCACAGCATCATCTTTTAGGATTTGAATTAGATCAGCTTGAATTCCATCACCTCCACTAGCTTTGTTCATAGTGATACTTCCTAAAGCCCACTTGACTTGCATTCCGGGATGTCTGGCTCTAGGTGAGTGATCACACCCTTGTGATTATCTGGGTCAAGAAGATCTTTTTTATATAGTTCTGTGTATTCTTGCCACTTCGCCTTAATATCTTCTGCTTCTGTTAGGTCCATACCATTTCTGTGCTTTATTGTGCCCATTTTTGCATGAAATGTTCCCTTGGTATCTCTCACTGTCTTGAAGAGAACTCTAGTCTTTCTCATTCTATTGTTTTCCTCTATTTCTTTGCATTGATCCACTCTATTGCCTCACTTGAATGCCTTCAGTAAAGCTCATATCTAGTATCTAGGAAGGAACTTATTTCCTCCATCACAATGATTTTTTTTTAATTGAAGTGTAGTTGATTTTCAAGGTTGCCTTCATTTCAGGTGTACAATTAAGTGATTCAGTCATACTTATTTTTTTTTTTCAGATTCTTTTCCTTTACAAGTTATTACAAAATATTGAATATAGTTCCTATGCTATATAGTAAGTTCTTGTTCATTATTTGTTGTATATATAGTAAAGTATTTATGTTAATCTGAAACTCCTAAATTATCCCATCCCCCACTTCCACTTTGGTAATCATAAGTTCATTTTCCTAGTCTGTGGGTCTACTTCTGTTTTTTATTTAAGTTCATTTGTATCAGTTTTTTTAGATTCCACATATAAGTGATATCATATGATATTTGTCTTTCGCTGGCTTACTTCACTTGGTATAGTAAACTTTAGGTCCATCATTTTGGTGTAATGGCATTATTTCTTTCTTTTTATAGCTGAATAATATTCCATTGTGTATATATACCACATCTTCTTTATCTATTCATCTGTTGATGGGTACTTAGGTTGCTTCCATGTCTTGGCTATTATAAAAAAGTGCTACAATAAATATGCACATATCTTTTTCAATTATGGCTTTCTCCAGTTATATTCTCAGGAACAGGATTGAAGAATCATTGTAGCTATATATTTAGCTTTTGAAGGACCCGCCCTACTTTTCTCCACAGTAGTTGTACAAATGTATATTCCCACCAATGTTTAGGAGGGTTCTTTTTCTCCACACCCTCTCCAGCATTCATTATTTGTAAACTTTTTGATGATGGCCATTCTGACTGGTGTGAGGTATCTCACTGTAGTTTTGTTTTGCATTTTTCTGATAATTAGCAATATTGAGCATCTTCTTATGTGCCTTCTGGCCATGTCTATATCCTTTTTGGAGAAACGTCTATTTAGAACTACTACCCACTTTTTTTATTGAGTTGTTTGATTTTTTTGATATTGAGCTGTATAAGCTCTTCATATATTTTGGAGATTAATCCCTCACCAGTTGCATCATCTGCAAATATTTTCTCCGATTGTGTAGGCTGTTTTTTCATTCAACTTATAGGCCTTTTTGCTGTACAAAAGCTTTTAAGTTAATTAACTGTCATTTGTTTACTTTTGTTTTTAATTTCAATTACTCTAGAAGATGAATTTGTAAAGATATTGCTGCAATTTATGTCAAAGAGAGTTCTGCCTGTATCTTCTTCCAGGAGTTTTATAGTATCCAGTTATACATTTATGTCTTTAATCCATTTCATAAAGATCATCTAAGAGAAATCCATAGCTAACATCATTCTGGATGATGAAAACCTGAAAGCATTTCCTCTAAGATCAGGAACAAAATAAGGATGTTCACTCTCACCACTATTATCCAACACAGTTTTAGAAGTCCTAGCTATAGCAATTAGGCTTCTCAGGTGACTCAGTGGGTGAAGAATCTGCCCACAATGTGGGAGACAGTGGAGACATGTGTTCAACTCCTGGGTTGGGAAGACCCCCTGGAGGAGGGCATGGCAACCCACTCCAGTATTCTTGCCTGGAAAATCCCATGGACAGAGGAGGCTGGTAGGCTACAGTCCATAAGATTACAAAGAGCTAGACACATACGAGTGACTGAGTATATGCACACACACAGCCACAACAATCAGAAAAGAAAAAGAAATAAAAAGAGTCCAACTTGGAAAGAAAGAAGTAAAACTGTCACGGTTTGTAGGTGACATGACGCTATACATAGAAACATTCTAAAAATGCTACCTGAAAATAACTGGAGCTCATCAATGAATTTAATACACAGAATTCTGTTGCATTTTTATACTCTAACAATGGAAGATCAGAAAGAGAAATTAAGGAAAAAATTCCATTTACCGTTGTATGAAAAAGGAGAAAATATCTAGGAATAAACTTATTGAAGAAAATAAAAGACATATACACCAAAAACTTTAAGACAGTGATGAAAGAACTCAAATATGACCCAAATTGATGGAAAGATATCCTTCATTCTTAAATTGATGAAATCAATATTGTCCAAATGACTGTGTTACCCAAGGCAGCTACAGATTCAATGCAATGCCCATAAATTGCCAATGGCATTTTTCACAGAATTAGAACAAAAAAGTTTTCTAATTTGTATGGAAACACAAAGGACCTCAAAGAGCAAAAGCAGTGTTGAGGGGAAAAAAGAAACAAGCTGGAGGAATCAAGCTTCCTGACTTCAGGCTATACTACAAAGCTATAGTAATCAAAACAGTATGGTACTGGCACAAAAACAGAAATAAAGATTAATGGAACAGGGTATAATGGTCAGAAATAAACCCACAATCTCTGACAAATGAGGCAAGAATGTACAATGGAGAAAAGACAATCTCTTCAATAAGTAGTGCCAGGAAAATTGAACAGCTACACATAAAATAATGAAATTAGAACATTCCCTAACATCATACACAGTGACTTTTATTTAAAAGTTTCATGAATATTTAACTAACATAAATGTCTTGTTCTTAATTGAAAAGATTATCTTCTTGGCTCATATATTTCCTCATTTACTCACTTCACCTGAAAAATGTAATCCCAAAGAATCCAGTAGAACCTACAATCTTATTTGTCACAGAGGAAATTGTTGCTGTCGTTGTTCAGTTAATACAGTGAAAGTGAAAACCACTCAGTCATGTCCAACTCTTTGCATCCCCATGGACTATACAGTCCATGGAATTCTCCAGGCTAAAATACTGGAGTGGGTAGCCTTTATCTTCTCCAGGGGATCTTCCCAATCCAGGGATTGAACCCAGGTCTCCTGCATTGCAGATGGATTCTTTACCAGCTGAGCCACAAGGGAAGCCCCAATCATCACTAACTCATGTCCAATTCTTTGTGACCCCATGGACTGCAACATGCCAGGCTTCCCTGTCCTTCACTATCTCATGGAGTTTACTCAAATTCATGTCCATTTAGTTGGTGATGCCATTGAACCATCTCATCCTCTGATGCCCCATTCTACTCCTGTCCTCGGTTTCCCCAGCATCAGAGTATTTTCCAATGATTTGGCTCTTCACATCAAGTGGTCAAAGTTTTGGAGCTTCAGTTTCAGCATCAGTCAGTCCTTCCAATGAATATTCAGGGTTGATTTCCTTTAGGACTGACTGGTTTGATCTCCTAGCTGTCTGAGAGAACTCTTAAGAGTCTTGCCCAGAACCACAACTTGGAAGCATTAATTCTTTAGTGCTCATTCAACAGTGCTGCTGCTGCTAAGTCGCTTCAGTCGTGTCTGACTCTGTGCGACCCCATAGACAGAAGCCCACCAGGCTTCCCCATCCCTGGGATTCTCCAGGCAAGAACACTGGAGTGGGTTGCCATTTCCTTAGCCCCCAAGTATGCTACCAGACAAGCTATCTCAGTATTCAGAAAGGCCCCTGTGTCCCAGGGAAGAGAAAGAGTCAGAAAAAAATAAGAAATAAGTTCAAGTTAAATTTAATTAAATAATTCTAAAATATTAGTGTGAAACCAGATAAAAGAGATGGACTAGATTAGCACACTTAGAAAATGTTACAAGGGGGAATACCACACTACATGAATCCCTTTTGCAGAGTTCTTATGTCTGCTCTCTCTCTCTCTTTGCTGCAGCATGTCTCCCAGCTTAAGATACAATTATGAGAATCACAGCTGAGGTTTGAATAAAGAGGCCCACAGATGAGAAATGTCTGGGGTAATGATACACACTTGCTGTATCAGAAAATGAAGGTCAATTAGCCTGATGAGTCACTACAGTTTTTATTTGTGTTTCTTGGGTTGAGAAGAAAAACAACTTGGGACCAGAATGGGACCATACTGTGTGCTATCATTGCCCAGAGCAGTCATGTTCATTAATTGGTTTTTACACTTATTTCTATCTTTAAGTAACAATTTTTTCATCATCATATTCTCTATTGATTCTACCCATTTTTGGCATGACATAGATTATTAATTTACTCTTGATAATTCATCTATATATGAGTTTGCCTATATCAACATGCTCTATTTAACATA
Organism: Bubalus bubalis; assembly: GCF_019923935.1. NCBI lineage: Eukaryota > Metazoa > Chordata > Mammalia > Artiodactyla > Bovidae > Bubalus > Bubalus bubalis. The sequence continues at coordinate 78,611,169 of NC_059160.1, read as the reverse complement.
TCCTATACCATACTATCTGAATCTTTTATGCAATCCCTAGGTTCACATTATGTGAGCTTCAACTATATACTGTAAACTAATAATTTATTTACTACCTATGCTTGGCACTTCTCATGAATTTCACCATTTTTCTTATCTTTTATAGAATAATTGCATGTTCTTAAATAGTTTGCACATTATTAGGAGAAATAATCACAACTTTTATAAACCCAAAGATCACTGAAGAGCCTTAAAAAAATGTTGCTGTTAGAGTGGAGCTTTAATGTTTCATATAAAAACAACAACAAAATGGTAATTATGTGGGGTGAAGGATATGTTAGGCTGCCCTGGTGGCTCAGTGGTAAAGAACCCACCTGTTAATACAGGAGATATGGGTTCAATCCCTGGGCTGGAAAGATGCTCTGGAGAAGGAAATGGCAACCCACTCTAATATTCTTGCTTGGGAAATCCCATGGATAGAGGAGCCTCTCAGGCTATAGTCCATGGGGTTGCCAAACAGTAGGACCCTAAGCTAAACAACAACAACAAAAGATGTAACTAACCTGATTGTGGTAAACATTTCACAATATATGTGTATCAATTCATCACATTGTACACATAAAAGTTCTGATGATTCTAACACCCAGTTCCAATGTCTGGGAGGAGGGATCCCCACACACCAAGTAATTCTTAAACAGCTGGGTGTCCTACAATTTAATGAAATTCAAACACTGTATAGCATCAGATTCTACAGGTTAAGGGCTCAATCCTTCAACATTTCTCATCCCCTCTTCAAGAATCAGTTGCAAGTCCAGGTTGTCACCTGTGCTTCTGACTAACTAGCTGTAAGATCTGAGGTTCCAAAAACTCCCTCCTTAGGTTTGATTAATTTGTTAGGCTGGTTCACAGAACTCAGAGAAACATTTCACTTAGCAGACCACCAGTTTATTATAAAAAAGGTTACAACTCAGGAACAGCTAGATGGATGACATGCATAGGGCAAAATATGTGGGAAGAGGTTGTGCCACTTTCCCCAAACATCCACATGTTCATCATCACAAAAACTCTCTGAATACCATCCTCCTTTTCTGGAGGTTTCATTACACAGGCATAATTGATTAAATCATCAGGCCATTGGCTATTGATTCAACTTCCAGTTCCTCTCCCCTCCCTGAAGTCGGTGGGGTGGGACAGAATGTTCCAGTCCTCTAATTGCAGAGTTGGTTTCCTAACAATGAGTCTCAATTTTTAACTGTGTTCTGAATTTACCTCATCAACATAACAAATGACATTTTTATATTCTCGTTGCTTAGACAGTTCCAAGGATTTTATGAACTCTTAGAAACATAGACAGAGACCAAATATATATTTCTTATTGTAACTCACAAAGTCACAAATTCTTAAACTTATACAATGCTATATATCAATTATAACTCAATAAAATTTGAACATAGAATAAATAATATAATTCCATTTTAGAATTTTGCCTTTAACATCACATCAAATTAGATTGTTATATTGAGGAGGGCTTGTACCATTAGACTAGAAGAAGACAGTTGGGAAAAAAAAAAAAAAAGAAGAAGAAGACAGTTGGTCCTGCCTTTGAGACTTACCTTAGGAGAATCCAAGTTATAAATACAGCTTCTCATGGACTAATCCAATTTCTCTGATATTTGTTTTTTTAAAGGGGAATATTATAACTACTAATACAGAGCTTTTTCTAGCATATGACTTGGATCCAAAATCTATACAAATACAAACAGGAATATGATGTGGTCTCTGAGTTTGAGTAGCTCTGAGTAGATGGGGAGGAAGGTCCATAAAAAGTAATTACTGGGACTTTCAGGGCTTTCTGGGAAAAATAATCCACTTTGCAATGCAGGGGACACCAGTTCAATCCCTGGTGTGGGAAGATCCCACATGCCTCAGGGAAACTAAGCCTTTGTGCCATGATACTGAGCCCGTGCACTACAGTCCACTAGCTGAAACTACCGAGCCCATGAGCCACAACTACTTAAGTCCACATGCCTGGAGCCTGTACTCTACAACAAGAGAAGCCGCTGCATTGAGAAGCTCATGCGCCGCAATGGAGAGTAGCTTGTACTCACCACAACTAGAGGAAGCCTGCATGCAGCAAGAAGATCTAGGGTAGCCAAAAATAATAAATGTAAAAAAAATTTAAAAAGCATTACTACCAGAATGAACACTGTTACAACATAATGGAAGAGGAAATGCTATCATAATAGCATAAATCTTCTAAGAGGAGCCATTAATGTTGGATTTGATGAATAGAAGTTTGCAAAAATTGCCAAGATAAAAGCAGACATACAAACTATGCAGGAAAAACATGGGGGAATAAAAGAACATAGCATGGACAAGGCATGGAGCAAATATGGGATGAATGGAGTACAGGTTTTCTTAGGATTAGAAGATAAATATAGTAAGGTTAGGGTTAGGGTTAGGGTTAGGGTTGGTCCTTTCTTCACTTACTTCCAGTGCCATCTCCAGCACAGATTAAATGTCTACTAATGAAAAGAAGTACGTCAAGGCTGTATATTGTCACCCTGCTTATTTAACTTAGATGCAGAGTACATTATGAGAAACTCTGGACTGGAAGAAGCACAAGCTGGAATCAAGATTGCCGGGAGAAATATCAATAACCTCAGATATGCAGATGACACCACCCTTATGGCAGAAGGTGAAGAGGAACTAAAAAGCCTCCTGATGAAAGTGAAAGTGGAGAGTGAAAAAGTTGGCTTAAAGCTCAACATTCAGAAAACGAAGATCATGGCATCCAGTCCCATCACTTCATGGGAAATAGATGGGGAAACAGTGGAAACAGTGTCAGACTTTATTTTTCTGGGCTCCAAAATCACTGCAGATGGTGACTGCAGCCATGAAATTAAAAGTTGCTTACTCCTTGGAAGGAAAGTTATGACCAACATAGATAGCATATTGAAAAGCAGAGACATTACTTTGCCAACAAAGGTCCATCTAGTGAAGGCTATGGTTTTTCCAGTGGTCATGTATGGATGTGAGAGTTGGACTATGAAGAAGGCTGAGCGCAGAAGAATTGATGCTTTTGAACTGTGGTGTTGGAGAAGACTCTTGAGAGTCCCTTGGACTGCAAGGAGATCCAACCAGTCCATTCTGAAGGAGATCAGCCCTGGGATTTCTTTGGAAGGAATGATGCTAAAGCTGAAACTCCAGTACTTTGGCCACCTCATGTGAAAAGTTGACTCATTGGAAAAGACCCTGATGCTGGGAGGGATTGGGGGCAAGAGGAGAAGGGGACAACAGAGGATGAGATGGCTGGATGGCATCACTGACTCGATGGACGTGAGTCTGGGTGAACTTCAGGAGTTGGTGATGGACAGGGAGGCCTGGCGTGCTGCGATTCATGGGATCACAAAGAGTCAGACACGACTGAACAAGTGAACTAAACTGAACTGAATTGTGGGATTTTCTCTGAGATTGGTAATCAAATCATCCTTTCTCTTTAATAAAACTTTATCTGTTACTGGTATGTGGAGATGTGATTGACTTCTCAATGATGATTTCTAGCTGACAGTCATGTTAACACTAATAATTTTTCCAAAGATTATTTTGTTTTCAATAGTGACAGTCATTTTCAAATAATAACAGTTTTATTTCTTTCTTGCCAACTTTGATACATTTTATTTATTTTACTGGCCAGATTGCAGCTGCTAGGATCTTTAGGACAATGTTGAAAAGAAGAGTCATTGGGAGACATGGCCAAGATGGTGGAGTGTGAAGACCCCTTCCATGGGCACACCAAAATTTCACCTCCAGAGCAACTACTGATGAGAAAAACTGGAATACTAGTAGAAAAGGATTTCTGCAAGTAAAGATTTTTTAAAAGGAACCACAACAAGGTGGTAGGAGGTGTGGAGGCATGGTATGGTTAAGATGTATACACTCAAGGGGGCAATGCACAAATACAAGGATAATTACAACTGCAGAGATTCTCCCCAAGGAGTGAGGAGTTCAAGCCCTATATTGGGCTTCCCAGCCATGGAGTCTTGCGCTGAGGAGATGAAAACCTAGAATGTTTGTCTTTTAAGGCCAGTGGGACTTATATTTAGAACAGCCAGAGAGCTTTGGGAAATAGAGACTTAGCTCTTAAAGGACACACACAAAATCTCACACACTCCAGGACCCAGGGCAGAAGAAGTAATTTGAAAGAAGTCTGGATCAGACCCACTGCTGATCTTGGAAATCCTTCTGGAGAGGTAAGAGGCAAAGGATACTGGTAGCAGCCATTTGGGGGAGCTTGTTCTACCACATGAACATTGGTACTGCCAAGTGCCATTTGTGGAATTATTCCTCTAGTTGATTAGTGCTGGACCCTCTCACTTGCCTGTGGGGCATGAGTGCTGGGGCATCTCAGGCCCACCTACCAGACCTGGTACTTTTAAGAGCTGTATTGAGACTCAGCCCTGCATACCAGTGACCTGACACTAGCCCGAAGACCATACTCATCCACCAGTGACCTGGCACTAACCTGTAGACCCTTGGGACTCAGCTCCACCCACCAGTGGGCTAACACCAGTTCCAGGACTCACCAACTCTGGGACACCTGGGGACCCTCAGTCAGCCATGCCAGAATCTAGCTTTATCCACTGGTTGGCTGACACCAGCTCCAGAACTCCCAGAGCCCTGCAGCAAGAGACCCTGGAACAGGGCTCCAATCACCAATGAGCCTACATTGGCTCCAGGACCTGCCAGAGCCCAGCCCCACCAAAGAGCAGGCCAACACAAGAGTCAGGACCTTCTGGAGCTCTAGGTCCACCCACCAGCAGTCCAACCCCAGCTCTGAGACACCCTGGGTTCTCAGCACCACCCCAGTGTTCAATTTCAAAGGCCAACACCAGCTTTGGGACATAATAGACTCCATAACCATAACCAGTGGCCTCAGGAATTAGACCTAAGCACAAGCAGGCAGACACTATATCTGGGACCCCCAGCATTGCAACCACACCAGAACCTGGGTCTGCCCACCAGTAGGCCAGCAATAACCCTGGGACCCCTGAAACTTCTAAACCAGCAGTCTTGGGATCCTGCCCAACACATCAGTAACCAGCAGCCTTTACACAAGGCAGGGCTTGGCAACCAAAGGGACAAAGCCAGCCATACCTAATGAACTGCCTACAGTAGTCAACCTGCCACGACAGACTCATGCAGTCCCAGTAGGGAGTACCCTTAGAAGTTATAGCTCTGGTGACCAGAAGGGAGTATGCTGTTGGGGACACATAGGATGCCTCCTACAAAAAACCACTTCCCCAAGGTCAGGAAACATAACCAACCTACCAAATATATAGGGGAAAAACCCAATAAATTAGGCAGAAGGAGGTGACAGAGGAATATGTCTCAAATGAAGGAACAAGATAAAACCCCAGAAAAAGAACTAATGACATGAAGTTAGGCAGTCTAGAAACCTTGATAGACCAAGGTGGTGAATGTGAAGATATTAAAAAAAAAAAAAAACTTGGCAGAAAATTATAACAGAGTGAGAAATTAGAAACTTTTAACAAAGAGTAAGAAAATATAAAGAACAAAACAGATAAAAATACAATAACTGAAGTGGAAGATACAGTAGAAGAAATCAACAGTAGGTTAGATGAATCAGAGGATCAAATCAGCCTGATGGAAGAGAGAGAAGTGAAAATCACTGAAGCTGAAAAGAAAAATGAATAAACAGAGAATATTCCTCAAAAAATTAAAAATAGAACTACATATGATCCAGCATTGCCTTTCTTTGGGATTGGAATGAAAACTGACCTTTTCCAGTCCTATGGCCACTGCTGAGTTTTCCAAATTTGCTGGCATATTGAGTGCAGCACTTTCACAGCATCATCTTTCAGGATTTGGAATAGCTCAACTGGAATTCCATGATCTCCACTAGCTTTGTTCGTAGTAATGCTTTCTAAGGCCCACTTGACTTCACATTCCAGGGTGTCTAGCTCTAGGTCAGTGATCACACCATCGTGATTATCTGGGTCGTGAAGATCTTTTTTGTACAGTTCTTCTGTGTATTCTTGCCATCTCTTCTTAATATCTTCTGCTTCTGTTAGGTCCATACCATTTCTGTCCTTTATCGAGCCCATCTTTGCATGAAATGTTCCTTTGATATCTCTGATTTTCTTGAAGAGATCTCTAGTCTTTCCCATTCTGTTGTTTTCCTCTATTTCTTTGCATTGATCGCTGAAGAAGGCTTTCTTATTTCTTCTTGCTATTCTTTGGAATTCTGCATTCAGATCCTTATATCGTCCCTTTTCTCCTTTGCTTTTTGCTTCTCTTCTTTTCACAGCTATTTGTAAGGCCTCCCCAGACAGCCATTTTGCTTTTTTGCATTTCTTTTCCATGGGGATGGTCTTGATCCCTGTCTCCTGTACAATGTTACGAACCTCATTCCATAGTTCCTCAGGCACTCTATATATTAGATCTAGGCCCTTAAATCTATTTCTCACTTCCACTGTATAATCATAAGGGATTTGATTTAGGTCATACCTGAATGGTCTATTGATTTTCCCTACTTTCTTCAATTTAAGTCTGAATGCTCTAACTACGGCACAATTGCACTCATCTCACACACTAGTAAAGTAATGCTCAAAATTCTCCAAGCCAGGCTTCAGCAATATGTGAACCGTGAACTTCCTGAGGTTAAAGCTGGTTTTAGAAAAGGAAGAGGAACCAGAGCTCAAATTGCCAACATCCACAGGATCATGGAAAAAGCAAGAGAGTTCCAGAAAAACATTTATATCTGCTTTATTGACTATGCCAAAGCCTTTGACTGTGTGGATCACAATAAACTGTGGAAAATTCTGAAAGAGATGGGAATACCAGACCACCTGATCTGCCTCTTGAGAAATTTGTATGCAGGTCAGGAAGCAACAGTTAGAACTGGACATGGAACAACAGACTGGTTCCAAATAAGAAAAGGAGTACGTCAAGGCTGTATATTGTCACCCTGTTTATTTAACTTCTATGCAGAGTACATAATGAGAAACGCTGGACTGGAAGAAACACAAGCTGGAATCAAGATTATCAGGAGAAATATCAATACTCTCAGATATGCAGATGACACCACCCTTATGGCAGAAAGTGAAGAGGAACTCAAAAGCCTCTTGATGAAAGTGAAAGTGGAGAGTGAAAAAAGTTGGCTTAAAGCTCAACATTCAGAAAACAAAGATCATGGCATCCAGTCCCATCACTTCATGGGAAATAGATGGGGAAACAGTGGAAACAGTGTCAGACTTTATTTTTCTGGGCTCCAAAATCACTGCAGATGGTGACTGCAGCCATGAAATTAAAAGACGCTTATTCCTTGGAAGGAAAGTTATGACCAACCTAGATAGCATATACAAAAGCAGAGACATTACTTTGCCAACAAAGGTCCATCTAGTCAAGGCTATGGTTTTTCCTGTGGTCATGTATGGATGTGCGAGTTGGACTGTGAAGAAGGCTAAGTGCCGAAGAATTGATGCTTTTGAACTGTGGTGTTGGAGAAGACTCTTGAGAGTCCCTCGGACTGCAAGGAGGTCTAAGCAGTCCATTCTGAAGGAGATCAGCCCTGGGATTTCTTTGGAAGGAATGATGCTAAAGCTGAAACTCCAGTACTTTGGCCACCTCATGCGAAGAGCTGACTCATTGGAAAAGACTCTGATGCTGGGAGGGATTGGGGGCAAGAGGAGAAGGGGACGACAGAGGATGAGATGGCTGGATGACATCACTGACTCGATGGACGTGAGTCTGGGCTGAACTCCGGGAGTTGGTGATGGACAGTGAGGCCTGGCGTGCTGCGATTCATGGGGTCGAAAAGAGTCGGACATGACTGAGCGACTGATCTGATCTGATCTGATGATCCAGCAATTCCATTCCCAGTTATTTGTCCAGAGAAAACAAAAACACACTAGTTTCAAAATACATGTGCATCATTGGGTTAATTGCAGCTCTATTTAGAATAGCCAATATGAAATCACCCAGTGTGTTTATTTACAGATTAATGAATATAGAAGAGGTGGTATACATAAATAAAACAGAATATTACTGAGCCATAAGAAGAATGAATTTTTGCCATTTGTGATAACGTGAATAAACTAGAAGACATTACACTAAATGAACTAAATCAGACAGAAAGACAAATTCTGTATGTTTTCACTTACACGTGAAGCCTAAAAAAATAAAACAAATGAACAAACATAACCAAACAGAAACAGAATTATAGACACAGAGAATGAAACAGGTGGTTGCCTGAGGAGAGTGTGATAGGGGAGGAAAGAAATAGGTGAGAGAGTTTAAGAGGTACATATTTCTAGTTGCAAAGTAAGTGAGTCACAGGTATGTAATATACGGGTGGAAAATATAGTCAATAACTATGTCATGTCTTTGTATGGTAACATATCTTAACTAGACTTATTCTAGTGAATAATTTGAAATGTACAGAAATACCAAATCACTCTGTTGCATAACAGGAACTAACACAGTGTTGCAGGTCACTATTTCAAAAATGAATGAACAAATAAACTGATGAGAAAAGAGATCAGATTTGTGGTTACCCGAGTTAGGAGAGGTGAGATCAGGGTGAATTGAATGAAGGCAATCAAAAGTTATAAACTTCCAGTCATGAGATAAAAAAGTATTAAGGATGTAATGAACAAAAAGATAAATACAATTAACTCTGATACATGTTAGATGTGAAAGTTGAGAGTAAACCCTAAGAGTTAGCATCAAGAGAGAAATTTTTTTCTTTTTCTTTAATTTTGTAGCTATATCAGATGATGGATTTCACTAAACTTATTGAATATGATAATCGTATTATGATGTGTGCAAGTCAAATCATTATATTTTAAACTTACACAGTGCTGTATGTCAATTATATCTCAATAAAACTGGAAGAAAAAATAGAAAAAGGAGCCCCTTCTTGCTTCTGAGGCATCACTTAAGTAGGATACTTGCTACATTTTGTGTGTTTCTGTGTATGTGTGTAGATATCTTTCATAAAATTAAAGAAACTTCTATTTTACTAAGAGCTTTTATCAAGAATTGTTAAATGTTATGCAATGCTTTTTTCTGCATCTATTGCAATAATAGTTTTTCTACATCAAAATTTTAATACAGATGTTTAGATATTCTAATTCTGAACAAACTTTCTACTCCTCTAATTAAACCAATTTCAATTTGATATATTGCCTTAATAGTATGCTAGAGGGCTAATCTGCTGATATCTCAGTTAGAATAGATTCTTTAGTCAGGAGAGAGATTCTACTATAATTATCTTTTTGTGTGTTCTTGTCTGAATTTGATATAAAGCTCCTTTCATTTTTATTAAAGAAGTTGGTGAATGTTCCCCCCTTTATACTTTCTGAAAATACATTAAAATCAAAATTATATGTTTCTTAAATTATTGGTGGGACTCATAAAACTATCTGGGCCTGAAGCTGCTGCTAAATTGCTTCAGTCGTGTCCGATTCTGTGCGGCAGCCCACCAGGCTCTGCCATCCTTGGGATTCTCCAGGCAAGAACACTGGAATGGGTTGCCATTTCCTTCTCCAGTGCATGAAAGTGAAAAGTGAAAGTGAAGTCGCTCAGCCTTGTCCGACTCTTAGCGACCCCATGGACTGCAGCCCACCAGGCTCCTCCGTCCATGGGATTTTCCAGGCAGGAGTACTGGAGTGGGGTGCCATGCTAGGGTTTTATTATAATACCATTTCAATCTAAGGGTTCAATTTCTTTTATTCCAAATGGGCATATTGATGCTCTATTTCTTGCTTCATAATGAAACAGATTTCTATTTTAGATTGATCATTTCTATTTTTCTAGAACTTTGTCTATTTTACATATATTTTAATCTTTTGTGATAAGATTTTAGAATATTTTAAATATTTGCTGTTTTTATTATTCATTTATTCATTCCTATTATTTTTCAATTGTGATATTTTTTGTTTTTCATTAGAGTTTGCCAATTGTATTAATCACTCCAATCTTTTGTTTATACTCTTTATATTGTTTTCTATTTTTGTGTATGTCTGCTTTTTCCTATATTATATAATTTCTTTCCCTTTGAGGTCATTGTGTTGTTCTTTTTCTAATTTGTTAAAGAGAAATGCTTATTGAAATGCTTATTTCATCAGTTTTCAACTTTATTTTAATAATTTAAGGTTGTAAGTTTACCTCCACAGATTCTGACAGGCAATATTTATATTATTTTTCTGTTTTAAATATATTTGCACATTTTTATAAACCTATCTTTTTCTCTTTCTAAAAGTTTGAAATGATTTTAATTATATTTTACCATTATTTTCAACATAATTGTATCATAATTAGAGAATGGTGCATAAGAATTTAGTTCTATCTTTGTTTTATGAAATGCCAAAAATTATTTGTTGTTGTTCAGTCACTCAGTCGTGTCTGACATTTTGTGACCCTGTGGAGTGCAGCACACCAGGCTTCCTTGTTCTTCACCATCTCCTAGAGATTGCTCAAGCTCATGTCCATTGAATCAGGGATACCATTCAACCATCTCATCCTCTGTACTCCCCTCCTCCTCCTGCCTTCAATCTTTCCCAACATCAGGGTCTTTTTGTATGAATCGGCTCCTCACATCAGGTGGTCAAAGTATTGGAGTCTCAGCTTCAGTCCTTCTAATGAATATTCAGGACTGATTTCCTTTAGGATTGACTGATTTGATCTCATTGCTGTCCAAGGGACTTTCAAGAGTCTTCTCCAACACCACAGCACAAAGGCATCAATTCATTGGCATTCAACCTTTTTTATTGTCCAACACTCACATTCAAACATGACTACTGGAAAAAATATAGCTTTGACTAGATGGACCTTTGCAAGCAGAGCATTGTCTCTGGTTTTTTAATACACTGTCTAGGTTTGCCAAGGATCAAGCATCTTTTAATTTCATGGCTGCAGTTGCCACCTGCAGTGATCTTGGAACCCAAGAAAATAAAGTCTCTCACTGTTTCCATTGTTTCCCCATCTATTTGCCATGAAGTGATGGGACCAGATGCCATGATCTTAGTTTTTCAAATGTTGAATTTTAAGCCAGCTTTTTCACTCTCCTCTTTCCCCTTCATCAAGAGCCTGTTTAGTTCCTCTTTGCTTTCTGCCATAAAGGGTGGTATCATCTGCATATCTGAGGTTATTGATATTTCTCCTGGCAATATTGATTCCAGCTTGTGCTTCATCCAGCCTAGCATTCTGCATGATGTACTCTGCATATAAGTTAAATAAACAGGGTGACAATATGCAGCCTTGTTGTACTCCTTTCCCACTTTTGAAGCAGTCCGTTGTTCCATATCTGGTTTCTAACTACTGCTTCTTGACCTGCATATAGGTTTCTCAGGAGGCAGGTAAGGTGGTCTGATATTCCCATCTCTTTAAGGATTTTTTTTTATGATTTGTTGTGATCCACAGAGTCAAAGGCTTTAGTGTAGTCAATGAAGCAAAAAGAGATGTTTTTCTGGAATTCTTTTGCTTTTTCCATGATCCAACAGATGTTGGCAATTTGATCTCTGATTCCTTTGCTTTTTCTAAATTCAGCTTGAACATCTGGAAGTTCTAGGTTTATGTACTGTTGAAAACTAGCTTGGAGAATTTTGAGCATTACTTTGCTAGCATGTGAAATGAGTGAAATTTTTTGGCAGTCTGAACATCCTCTGGCATTGCCTTTCTTTGGAATTGGAAGGAAAACTGACCTTTTCCAGTCCTGTAGCCACAGCTGGGTTTTCCAAATGTGCTGGCACATTGAATGCTGTACTTTAGCAGCAGCATCTTTTTGAATTTGAAATAGCTCAGCTGGAATTTCATCACTTCCATGAGCTTTTTTCATAGTGATGCTTCCTAAACCCACTTGACTTTACACTCCAAGATCTCTGGCTCTAGGTGAGTCATGACACCATCAAGGTTATCTGGGACATTAAGATATTTTTTGTATAATTCTTCTGTGTATTCTTGACACCTCTTCTTAATATCTTCTGCTTCTGTTAGGTCCATACTGTTTCTGTCCTTTATTGTGCCCATCTTTGCATGATATGTTCCCTTGGTATCTTTAATTTTTTTGAGGAGATCTCTCGTCTTTCCCATTCTATTGTTTTCCTCTATTTCTTTGCATTGATCACTGAGGAAGCTTTCTTAACTCTCCTTGCTCTTCTTTGGAACTCTGCATTCAGATGGGTATATCCTTCTTTTCTCCTTTGTCTTTAGCTTCTCTTCTTTTCTCAACTATTTGTAAGGCCTCCTTAGACAACCATTTTGCCTTTTTTTACCTTGGGGATGGTTTTATTCATGTCCTCCCATACAATGTCACAAACCTCTATCCATAATTCTTCAGGCACTCTATCAAATCTAATTCCTTGAATCTATTTGTCACTTCCACTGTATAATTGTAAGGGATTTGATTTAGGTCATACATCTATGGTCTAGTGGTTTTCCCCACTTTCTTCAATTGAAGTCTGAATTTTGCAATAAGGAGTTCACGATCTGAGTCACAGTCAGCTCCCAGTCTTGTTTTTGCTGACTGTATAGAGCTTCTCCATTTCGGCTGCAAAGAATATAATCAAACTGATTTTGGAATTGATTTGATGAGGTCTATTGTAGAGTCTTCTCTTGTGTTGTTGGAAGAGGGTGTTTGCTATGACCAGTGCATTCTCTTGGCAAAACTCTGTTAGCTTTTGCCCTTCTTCCTTTTGTACTCCAAGGCCAAACTTGCCTGTTACTCCAGGTATCTCTTGACTTCCAACTTTCACATTCCAGTCCCCTATAATGAAGAGAACATCTTTTTATTTTATTATTATTATTTTTTTTGGTACTAGTTTTTTTTTGGTGTTAGTAGGAGGTCTTGTAGGTTTTCATAGAACCATTCAACTTCAGCTTCTTCAGCATTAGTGATTGGGGCATAGACTTGAATTACTGTGCTATTGAATGGTTTGTCTTGGAAATGAACAGAGATTATTCTGTTGCTTTTGAGATTGCACCCAAGTACTGCATTTTGGACTATTTTGTTTACTATGAGGGCTATTCTATTTCTTCTACAGGATTCTTGCACACAGTAGTAGATAAAATGTTCATCTGAATTAAATTCACCCATTCTGGCCATTTTAGTTCACTGATTTCTAAAATGTCGATGTTCACTCTTGCCATCTCCTGTTTGACCACTTCCAATTTATCTTGATTCATGTACCTAACATTCCAAGTTCCTATGCAAGCTCTAGCTATGGAGGCATCTGCCAAGCCCCTCTGCAAGAGTGGGGTTTGTAACATCTCCTGCCCTGTCTGCCAATAATTATTTGGTTCCTATGCCAATAATTATACATTTTATATATTTTTAGCTTTAATTATATTTACTTTTTTTCTTTGTTCATCATTCCTCTTGCATCTCTGGGATATGTGGGATTATTTCCCTCCCTCAAATTTCTTTATTGAATTTCTGTAGAATACCAAACAGATGATATTAAACATACAGGAAAGAGAGATGGGCATGGAAGTAACATCACAATGGCTGCCCAAGGAGAACCCCAAGTTCAGCTCAAGCTTGTATTGATTGATGATGGTGGTACTGGAATAACTACATTCATGAAACAGCATCAGACTGGTGAATTTGAGAAAGTGTATGCAATAGCTACCTTGGGTACTGAAGTTCATCTCCTTGTGTTCCATTCCAGCAGAGGACCTATTAACTTCAATATATGGGTTACAACTGGTCAGGTGAAATTTGGTGAACTGAGAGATGGCTATTGTATCCAAGCTCAGTATTCCATTATAATGTTTGATGTAACATTGAGAGTTACTTGCAAGAACGTGCCTAATTGGCATAGTGATGCGATAAGACTATGTGCAAACATCCTCATTGTGTTGTATGGAAGCAAAGTGGATATTAAGGATGGAAAGATAAAAGCAAAGTCAATTGTCTTCCACTGAAAGAAGAATTTTCAGTACTATGACATTTCTGTCAAAAGTAACTACAACTTTGAAAAACCCTTCCTCTGGCCTGCTAGAAAACTGATCAGAAACACTAACTTGAAGTTCATCTCCATGCATGCTCTTGCCCCACCAGAAATGGTCATGGCCCCAGTCTTGGCAGCACATGAGCATGAGCTGGAGGTTGCTCAGAAAACAGCTCTCCCAAATGAAGATGATGTGAAGCTGGATCCCGGAGTCAGAAGTTTAGTTTTATGGGCAGTCCAGCATTTGCTACATTATTGTATAGCTAAATAGAACATGTGCTCAATCGTTGGGATGCTAAAGGAGATGAATGGGCTTCAGAGTGAATGTGGCAGCTAAAATACCTTCATTTTTTAGACCTGCATATTGAGCTACTTTGGAAGAGTTGTTTCCTCCTTGCTACAGTCACATCACAGTATTCAGTGGTGGAGTCTTGTTTGTTACTGTCATTCCCATTCCTTTTCATTTAGAATCAAAATAAAGTTGTGTTTCAAATATCTTTAAAAAAACAGAGGAAATAAAATTCAGCACACCTGCAAAGGTATAACCGATTAGATTGACAGCTGCCCCAAGAACAATAGTAGTTATGAAAAAAATATTGAAATAACATTTTCAAAATGTTGAGAAGAAATAATTAGCAAGTTTAAAATTCTCTAACTCAGTGAAACACTCTTTTAAAAGGAAGGAAAAATGGAAAAACATTTTAAGCAAATAAAAACAAAATATTTACTATCATTATACTGAAATTTGCTCAGTCATGTCTGACTCTTTGTGACCCTATGGACTGCCAGGCTCTTCTGTCCATGGAATTCTCCAGGCAAAAATACTGGAGTGGGTAGCTGTTCCCTTCTCCAAGGGATCTTCCCAACCCAAGGATCAAGCTCAGGTCTCTTTCGTTGCAGCAGGCAGATTCTTTACCAACTGAGCCACCAGGGAAGACCACTATCAACATAAGCAATATTTTAAAAGATGGTCATACTTATCAGTAATTACCTTAAACATAAATGGGTTGAATGCCCCAACCAAAAGACAAAGACTGGCTGAATGGATACAAAAACAAGACCCCTACATATGTTGTCTACAAGAGACCCACCTCAAAACGGGGGACACATACAGACTTAAAGTGAAGGGCTGGAAAAAGATTTTCCATGAAAATAGGGACCAAAAGAAAGCAGGAGTAGCAATACTCATATCAGATAAAATAGACTTTGAAACAAAGCCTGTGAAAAGAGACAAAGACGGTCACTACATAATGATCAAAGGATCAATCCAAGAAGAAGATATAACAATTATAAATATATATGCACCCAACACGGGAGCACCGCAGTATGTAAGACAAATGCTAACAAGTATGAAAGAAGAAATTAACAATAACACAATAATAGTGGGAGACTTTAATACCCCACTCACACCTATGGATAGATCAACTAAACAGAAAATTAACAAGGAAACACAAACTTTAAATGATACAATAGACCAGTTAGACCTACTTGATATCTATAGGACATTTCATCCCAAAACAATGAATTTCACCTTCTTCTCAAGCGCACATGGAACCTTCTCCAGGATAGATCACATCCTGGGCCATAAAGCTAGCCTTGGTAAATTCAAAAAAATAGAAATCATTCCAAGCATCTTTTCTGACCACAATGCAGTAAGATTAGATCTCAATTACAGGAGAAAAACTATTAAAAAATCCAACATATGGAGGCTGAACAACACACTGCTGAATAACCAACAAATCACAGAAGAAATCAAAAAAGAAATCAAAATTTGCATAGAAACGAATGAAAATGAAAACACAACAACCCAAAACCTGTGGGACACGGTAAAAGCAGTCTGAAGGGGAAAGTTCATAGCAATACAGGCACACCTCAAGAAACAAGAAAAAAGTCAAATAAATAACCTAACTCTACACCTAAAGCAACTAGAAAAGGAAGAAATGAAGAACCCCAGGGTTAGTAGAAGGAAAGAAATCTTAAAACTTAGAGCAGAAATAAATGCAAAAGAAACAAAAGAGACCATAGCAAAAATCAACAAAACCAAAAGCTGGTTCTTTGAAAGGATAAATAAAATTGACAAACCATTAGCCAGACTCATCAAGAAACAAAGGGAGAAAAATCAAATCAATAAAATTAGAAATGAAAATGGAGAGATCACAACAGACAACACAGAAATTCAAAGGATCATAAGAGAGTACTATCAACAATTATATGCCAATAAAATGGACAACGAGGAAGAAATGGACAAATTCTTAGAAAAGTACAACTTTCCAAAACTCGACCAGGAAGAAATAGAAAATCTTAACAGACCCATCACAAGCACAGAAATTGAAACTGTAATAAAAAATCTTCCAGCAAACAAAAGCCCGGGTCCAGACGGCTTCACAGCTGAATTCTACCAAAAATTTAGAGAAGAGCTAACACCTATCCTGCTCAAACGCTTCCAGAAAATTGCAGAGGATGGTAAACTTCCAAACTCATTCTATGAGGCCACCATCACCCTAATACCAAAACCTGACAAAGATCCCACAAAAAAAGAAAACTACAGGCCAATATCACTGAAGAACATAGATGCAAAAATCCTTAACAAAATTCTAGCAATCAGAATCCAACAACACATTAAAAAGATCATACACCATGACCAAGTGGGCTTTATCCCAGGGATGCAAGGATTCTTCAATATCCGCAAATCAATCAATGTAATACACCACATTAACAAATTGAAAAATAAAAACCATATGATTATCTCAATAGATGCAGAGAAAGCCTTTGACAAAATTCAACATCCATTTATGATCAAAACTCTCCAGAAAGCAGGAATAGAAGGAACATACCTCAACATAATCAAAGCTATATATGACAAACCCACAGCAAACATTATCCTCAATGGTGAAAAATTGAAAGCATTTCCTCTAAAGTCAGGAACAAGACAAGGGTGCCCACTTTCACCATTACTATTCAACATAGTTTTGGAAGTTTCGGCCACAGCAATCAGAACAGAAAAAGAAATAAAAGGAATCCAAATTGGAAAAGAAGAAGTAAAGCTCTCACTGTTTGCAGATGACATGATCCTCTACATAGAAAACCCTAAAGACTCCACCAGAAAATTACTAGAACTAATCAATGACTATAGTAAAGTTGCAGGATATAAAATCAACACACAGAAATCCCTTGCATTCCTATACACTAATAATGAGAAAACAGAAAGAGAAATTAAGGAAACAATTCCATTCACCATTGCAACGAAAAGAATAAAATACTTAGGAATATATCTACCTAAAGAATCTAAAGACCTATATATAGAAAACCATAAAACACTGGTGAAAGAAATCAAAGAGGACACTAACAGATGGAGAAATATACCATGTTCATGGATTGGAAGAATCAATATAGTGAAAATGAGTATACTACCCAAAGCAATCTACAGATTCAATGCAATCCCTATCAAGCTACCAACAGCATTCTTCACAGAGCTAGAACAAATAATTTCACAATTTGTATGGAAAAACAAAAAACCTAGAATAGCCAAAGCGATCTTGAGAAAGAAGAATGGAACTGGAGGAATCAACCTACCTGACTTCAGGCTCTACTACAAAGCCACAGTTATCAAGACAGTATGGTACTGGCACAAAGACAGAAATATAGATCAATGGAACAAAGTAGAAAGCCCAGAGATAAATCCACGCACATATGGACACCTTATCTTCGACAAAGGAGGCAAGAATATACAATGGATTAAAGACAATCTCTTTAACAAGTGGTGCTGGGAAATCTGGTCAACCACTTGTAGAAGAATGAAACTAGAACACTTTCTAACACCATACACAAAAATAAACTCAAAATGGATTAAAGATCTCAACGTAAGACCAGAAACTATAAAACTCCTAGAGGAGAACATAGGCAAAACACTCTCTGACATACATCACAGCAGGATCCTCTATGACCCACCTCCCAGAATATTGGAAATAAAAGCAAAAATAAACAAATGGGACCTAATTAACCTTAAAAGCTTCTGCACATCAAAGGAAACTATTAGCAAGGTGAAAAGACAGCCTTCAGAATGGGAGAAGATAATAGCAAATGAAGCAACTGACAAACAACTAATCTCGAGAATATACAAGCAACTCCTACAGCTCAACTCCAGAAAAATAAATGATCCAATCAAAAAATGGGCCAAAGAACTAAATAGACATTTCTCCAAAGAAGACATACAGATGGCTAACAAACACATGAAAAGATGCTCAACATCACTCATTATCAGAGAAATGCAAATCAAAACCACTATGAGGTACCATTTCACACCAGTCAGAATGGCTGCGATCCAAAAGTCTACAAGTAATAAATGCTGGAGAGGGTGTGGAGAAAAGGGAACCCTCTTACACTGTTGGTGGGAATGCAAACTAGTACAGCCACTATGGAGAACAGTGTGGAGATTCCTTAAAAAACTGGAAATAGACCTGCCTTATGATCCAGCAATCCCACTGCTGGGCATACACACTGAGGAAACCAGAAGGGAAAGAGACACGAGTACCCCAATGTTCATCGCAGCACTGTTTATAATAGCCAGGACATGGAAGCAACCTAGATGTCCATCAGCAGATGAATGGATAAGAAAGCAGTGGTACATATACACAATGGAGTATTATTTAGCCATTAAAAAGAATACATTTGAATCAGTTCTAATGAGGTGGATGAAACTGGAGCCTATTATACAGAGTGAAGTAAGCCAGAAAGAAAAACACCAATACAGTATACTAACGCATATATATGGAATTTAGAAAAATGGTAACAATAACCCTGTGTACGAGACAGCAAAAGAGACACTGATGTATAGAACAGTCTTATGGACTCTGTGGGAGAAGGAGAGGGTAGGAAGATTTGGGAGAATGGCATTGAAACATGTAAAATATCATGTATGAATGAGTTGCCAGTCCAGGTTCGATGCACGAAACTGGATGCTTGGGGCTGGTGCACTGGGACGACCCAGAGGGATGGAATGGGGAGGGAGGAGGGAGGGGGTTCAGGATGGGGAACACATGTATACCTGTGGCGGATTCATTTTGATATTTGGCAAAACTAATACAGTTATGTAAAGTTTAAAAATAAAATAAAATTAAATAAATTAAAAAAAAATAAAAACATAATTTTCATGAATTATTGACAGTCATACATTATAAGATTCAGGAAGCTGAAAGGTTATAAGCAAAATAAGTAAAAGTCAATCCATAACTTTCTCATTCTCTTTAATCATTCTGGGCCTTAGAATGAAACATATAAAAGGTCTTTTCACCATGTTCTTTATATATTTTTAAGATCTCTTTAACTTTATTTCATCTTTCATCTTTCTGTGCTACATTTGTGTTCTTTTTTAGATTTAATTTCCAGGTCCATCCTTTTTTCTTCAGCTAGGCATAATTTGCTATTTGATTTATTTATTGAGTTTTCAATTTAAATTATTTCTAGAGCTTCTATTTGGCTCATTTTCAAATCTGATTAGCCAGTTTCTGGCTTTTTCCCTGATCTCTTATTTTCATTTCCATTTACTATTTCTTAAAGTATACCCTAGTTGTTCAAGTATGAAGGTAGTTATTTTCTATTCTATTTCTCATAATTTCTGTACTGCAATCCTTACATATCTGATTTTATAAATTGTTGATTTGGAGTTTTATGGGCCATACAGGTAGATCTCAGGGTTACAATTAGGACATTTCAGGGTAGGTGTATTTTTTTCTCTTCTATCTAGATCCAGTAGCAAAACATGATCATATGGTCACAATCTCATGTTGTATGGTAGAGTTTTCCCATTTACTCTGTGAGGGTATTACTCTTTGTAGATCTGGGTTCAATGCAAGTTTTCTTCTATCTGATATCTTGCTATATATACTCCTATTTTAGACTTTGTCTCTTGTTCCTGATCCACATGACTTATTAATAAAACCTAGATTCGATCCACACTGATAAGCAGATCAGCTCACTCAGTCTTGTCCAACTCTTTGCAACCCCATTGACTACAGCACACAAGGCTTCCCTGTTCATCACCAACTCCCAGCACTTGCTCAAATTCATGTCCATTGAGTCGGTGATACCATACAACCATCTCATCCTCTGTCGTTCCCTTCTCCTCCTGCCTTCAATCTTTCCCAGCATCAGGGTCTTTTGGAATAAGTCAGTTCTTCGCATCAGGTAGCCAAAATATTGGAACTTCAGCTTCAGCATCAGTTAAGCAGATAGTCCCAGGTCAAATGCTATCTCCAATTCTTTTTACTGCTGTAGATTTATACTTCTTTGTTGTTTCTGAACTCAACTCAGTCATGCATTTAAATTTTTTACTTTATATATATTTTATTTAAAAAATACTATTTTTAGAGGAATTTTATATTCACAAATAAATTAAGGTACAGAGTTTTCTCATATACTCCCCGCCTCCATATATGAATGGTCTCCCCATCCAGAGTGCTGCATTTGTTACAGCTGATGAACTTATACATCATAATCTTCTAAGGCCCATGATTTACAGGGCTCACTGTTGGTGGTATACATTCTATGGGTTTGAACAAATGTATAAAGTAAAATATATAATGAATAACATAAAAAAAAGGGTGGTAACATATATCCACCATTACTGTGTTATACAGGATATTTTCATTGCCCTAAATATTCTCTGTGTTCCTTCTTCTCCATCTTTCATTCCCTCACCACACATATACTTGATCCCTGGCAACCACTGATCTTTTTATCATCTCTATACTTTTGCCATCTCCTGAATGTCACATAGTTGGAATCATAGAGTATGTAGCCTTTTCAAATTGAATTCTTTTCTTTAGTTATATGCATTTAAATTTCCTACTTGTCTTTTCATGGCTCACTTCTTTTTGCACTGAATAATATTCCATCATCTGGCTATACCATAGTTAATTATGCATATACCTACTGAAAAACATCTTGGTTGTTTCCAAGTTTTGGCAATTATGAATAAAGCTGCTATAAACATCTGTGTACAAATATTTGTGTGCATATAAGTTTTCAATTCCTTTAGTTAAATAACGAGGAGCAAAACTGCTGGATTGCAAGGCTAGAGTATATTTAATTTTGTAACAAAACATCAAGCTGTCTTCCAAAGTGTCTGTTCCATTTTGCATTCCTACCAGCAATGTACAAAACTTCCTGCTGCTCCACATTCTCATAAGCATTTGGTGTTGCCAGTGTTCTGGATTTTGGCATTCTAAGAAGTATGTAGTGGTATCTTACTGTTGTTTTAATTTGTATTTTTCTGATAACATTGATGTGAAGCATCTTTTCGTATGTTTATTTGCCACCTGTATATTTTCTTTGGTGATGTGCCTGCTGAAGATCTTGGCCTATTTTTTATTTTTCTTATTGTTCAGCTTTAAGTGTTTTTTGTATATTTTGGATAATTGTTTTTTATCAGATGTGTCTTTTGCAAATAGTTTCTCCTGGTCTGTGGCTTATCTTATCTTTTTATAGTATCTTTTGCAGAGCAGAAGTTTTTAATTTTAATGAATTCCAGCTTCTCAATAATTTACTTCCTGCATTATGTCTTTCGTATTGTATCTATATGTTTTTATCCAGAATATTTGATGTATTGTTTCACAAAGTGTTCACTGAACCTCTAGTATATCACACAGTTAGAAGCAGAAATCCTATTCATTGGATTATTTTAGGTAATAGTTAAGTGCTTGCCTCTGTCTACATCAATTTCAGTGAATATCAGTCAACTTCTCCTATATTCTATCACCAAGTTCCACTCCCATCCTGCGATACTTGTTCAGCAAGTTTTTGCAGCTCAGACGAGGTCGGGGCGGCGGCCGAGAGGAGCAACCCCACGTCTAAGGAGCGGCGGCTGCGCGGGCACAGGAGGGCTGAGAGAAGCTACTCCACGTTCAAGGTCAGGAGGGGTGGCCCTGAGGAGATACCCCTCATCCAAGGTAAGAGAAACCCAAGTAAGATGGTAGGTGTTGCAAGAGGGCATCAGAGGGCACACACACTGAAACCATAAACACAGAAAACTAGCCAATCTGACCACACAGACCACAGCCTTATCTAACACATTGAAACTAAGCCATGCTGTGTGGGGCCACCCAAGACAGACAGGTCATGGTGGAGAGGTCTGACAGAATGTGGTCCACTGGAGAAGGGAATGGGAAACCACTTCAGTATTCTTGCCTTGAGAACCCCATGAACAGTATGAAAAGGCAAAATGATAGGCTACTGAAAGAGGAACTCCTCAGGTCAGTAAGTGCCTAATATGCTACTGGAGATCAGTGGAGAAATAAGAAAGAATGAAGGGATGGGGACAAAGCAAAAACAATACCCAGTTGTGGATGTGACTGGTGATAGAAGCAAGGTCCAATGCTGTAAAGAGCAATATTGCATAGGAACCTGGAATGTTAGGTCCATGACTCAAGGCAAATTGGAAGTGGTCAAATAGGAGATGTCAAGAGTGAACATCGACATTCTAGGAATCAGCGAACTAAAATGGACTGCAATGGGTGAATTTAACTCACATGACCATTATATATACTACTGTGGGCAAGAATCCCTTAGAAGAAATGGAGTAGCCATCATGGTCAACAAAAGAGTCCGAAATGCAGTACTTGGATGAAATCTCAAAAAAGACAGAATGACCTCTGTTTGTTTCCAAGGCAAACCATTCAATATCACAGTAATCCAAGCCTATGCCCCAACTAGTAATGCTGAAGAAGCTGAAGTTGAACGGTTCTATGAAGACCTACAAGACCTTTTAGAACTAACACCCAAAAAAAATGTCCTTTTCATTATAGGGGACTGGAATGCAAAAGTAGGAAGTCAAGAAACACCCGGAGTAACAGGCAAATTTGGCCTTGGAATACGGAATGAAGCAGGGCAAAGGCTAAAAGAGTTTTGCCAAGAGAACACAAACACCCTCTTCCAACAACACAAGAGAAGACTCTACACATGGACATCATCAGATGGTCAACACTGAAATCAGACTGATTATATTCTTTGCAGCCAAAGATAGAGAAGCTCTATACAGTTAGCAAAAACAAGACCAGGAGCTGACTGTGGCTCAAATCATGTACTCCTTATTGCCAAATTCAGACTTAAATTGAAGAAAGCAGGGAAAACCACTAGACCATAGATATATGACCTAAATCAATTCCTTATGATTATACAGCAGAAGTGATAAATAGATTTAAAGGACTAGATCTGATAGAGTGACTGATGAACTATGGACGGAGGTTCATGACATTGTACAGGAGACAGGGATCAAGAACATCCCCAAGAAAAAGAAATGCAAAAAAAACAAAATGTCTGTCTGAGGAGGCCTTACAAATAGCTGAGAAAAGAAGAGAAGTGAAAAGCAAAGGAGAAAAGGAAAGATATAAGCATCTGAATGCAGAGTTCCAAAGAATAGCAAGGAGAGATAAGAAAGCCTTCCTCATCTATCAATGAAAAGAAATAGAGGAAAACAACAGAATGGGAAAGACTAGAGATCTCTTCAAGAAAATTAGAGTTACCAAAGGAAAATTTGATGCAAAGATGGGCTCAATAAGGACAGAACTGGTATGGACCTAACAGAAGCAGAAGATATTAAGAAGAGGTGGCAAAAATACACAGAAGAACTGTACAAAAAAGATCTTCACGACCAAGATAATGATGACGGTGTGATCACTCACCTAGAGCCAGACATCCTGGAATGTGAAGTCAAGTTGGGCCTTAGAAAGCATCCCTGTGAACAAAGCTAGTGGAGGTGATAGAATTCCAGTTGAGCTATTTCAAATCCTGAAAGATGATGCTGTGAAAGTGCTGCACTCAATATGCCCGCACATTTGGAAAACTCAGCAGTGGCCACAGGACTGGAAAAGGTCAGTTTTCATTCCAATCCCCAAAAAAGGCAATGCCAAAGAATGCTCAAACTACTGCACAATTGCACTCATCTCACAACTAGTAAAGTAATGCTCAAAATTCTCCAAGCCAGGCTTCAGCAATACGTGAACTGTGAACTTCCAGATGTTCAAGCTGGTTTTAGAAAGGCAGAGGAACCAGAGATCAAATTGGCAACTTCTGCTGGATCATGGAAAAAGCAAGAGAGTTCCAGAAAAACATCTATTTCTGCTTTATTAATAATGCCAATGCCTTTGACTGTGTGGATCACAAGAAACTGTGGAAAATTCTGAAAGAGATGGGAAAACCAGACCACCTGATCTGCCTCTTGAGAAACTTATATGCAGGTCAGGAAGCAACAGTTAGAACTGGACATGGAACAACAGACTGGTTCCAAATAGAAAAAGGAGTACGCCAAGGCTGTATATTGTCACCCTGCTTATGTAACTTATATGCAGAGTACATCATGAGAAACGCTGGGCTGGAAGAAGCACAAACTGGAATCAAGATTTCTGGGAGAAATATCAATAACCTCAGATATTCAGATGACACCACTCTTATGTCAGAAAGTGAAGAGGAACTAAAAAGCCTCTTGATGAAAGTTGAAAGAGGAGAGTGAAAAAGTTGCCTTAAAGCTCAACATTCAGAAGATGAAGATCATGGCATCTGGTCCCATCACGTCATGGCAAGTAGATGGGTAAACAGTGGAAACAGTGTCAGACTTTATTTTTCTGGGCTCCAAAATCACTGCAGATGGTGACTACAGCCATGAAATTAAAAGATGCTTACTCTTGGAAGGAAAGTTATGACCAACCTAGATAGCATATTCAAAAGCAGAGACATTACTTTGCCAACAAAGGTCCATCTAGTCAAGGCTATGGTTTTTCCAGTGGTCACGTATGGTTCTGAGATTTGGACTGTGAAGGAAGCTGAGCGCCAAAGAATTGATGCTTTTGAACTATGGTGTTGGAGAAGACTCCTGAGAGTCCCTTGGGATGCAAGGAGATCCAACCAGTCCATTCTAACGGAGATCAGTCCTGGTTGTTCATTGGAAGGACTGATGCTGAGGCTGAAACTCCAGTACTTTGGCCACCTCATGCGAAGAGTTGACTCATTAGAAAAGACCCTGATGCTGGGACCCTGATGCTGGGAGGGATTGGGGGCAGGAGGAAAAGGGGACAACAGAGGATGTGATGGCTGGATGGCATCACCAACTCGATAGACATGAGTTTGGGTAAACTCCGGGAGTTGGTGATGGACAGGGAGGCCCAGTGTGCTGCGATTCATGGGGTCGCAAAGAGTCGGACACTACTGAATGACTGAACTGGAACTGGAAGCAGCTTTTCAAAGCAGGTTGGGAAGGAAAAGGAAAAGAGACTCTATAACGTGTAGGTCCCCTTAGTAGGGGACCTACATGTTTTAAGCATTCTTATTCTGAATAAATAGATTTCTTGATGTTCTTATTCGGGTTGTTATGAGGGAAAAGTATACACAGCAATAATGATCTTAAAGACTCACTTTCCAGTTTTTCTAGCCTTTTCATATACAGGTTGGAAATGGGAGATGGCTGTAGGACTATCTTAGCATAATCTGCATAACACATCTCTTTGGATCAAAGGAGTCCTTACACTTTTCACCTATGGTTCTCAGCTTTAACACCTTAGTTGAAACTAGAGATCCTATTCAACTTCTTGTTAAATATATATGTACCCACATATTAATATAAGTTTATGTGCATAGCAAGTTTCTGAAAGACTAAGCACAAATCAGCTAATCTGGGAAATGGAAATCATGAGATGATGAGGAAGGAGTTGTTTTCCTTTATATTGTTTTATATTTTCCTTTTTTTTTTAACCATGAAAATATATTCCAAATATATTATTTCAAATATTTTGAAAAAGTCTTGGCTTTTCAAAATTAGTGTTTACAAAGAAATGGATCAGTTTTATGCCAGATATGGGAGAAATAAAGGAGCAAAAGTAGATTTTCAATACATGTTTTACTCATTAAAGTTTACTTAGCAGACATCTGTTGTCTATGTACTAGCATATTAAGCACTGGCAAATGTAAAGATAAATAAACCCTTCAAGGACAACCTGTAATTTGGTAGGAGAAATAGACATGTATATAAAAAATTGAAGGGAGTCAACCAAGGCACTGAAAATGGAAAAAAATTATGTGTCTGAGATTCTAAATTAGAAAAAAAAAAAAAAAATCTGTTCTGCACTAAAATTCTATTCCACTAGCAAATGCCGGGGGCCAGCGTGAGACACTCCACCCGTGGCAAAGGTCATGAGGAAGGAGGCTCGGCATACGCAAAGGCGGGATCGAGCCTCAGGAGTCCCCCTGGAAATTCTCGAGCATCTACCCCCAAAACCAGAGTCTGCCTACTTTCTGCTTTGTGCTTTCACCTACACCTCGACTTTATGGGGGGCTGTCCCCCACTACCTCTCTCTGAAAAAAGAGTTAGCTTACAGCTCCAGTTAGTAATTCCTGGGTGTGACAGTGTTTAACCTACAAACTCCTTTGGAAATCCTCTAGCCTGCCTGAATAGGTTTTTCCGGCCACATGTGATTGTTCAGAGCCTCCCAACTGTGAGAGGCAGGAGATGTTCTAAACTGCCTAAACACAGATTCCTTTGAGTAGTTAAAAGATTGATTAGAAATTGTATTGGTGAAGGGTTTTTCACTTATTGGGCCAATGTTTGCTGCTAAGTCTCCATACTCCTTACCTACTGTGTCCTTGGCAGTGTATTGATTGATATAATGTGTGTATAGAAATGTAAAATGCAGCTTTGTCCAGTGCTTTTTTGGAGGCTGGTGCCTGACTTTGGAATAATCACCTTTAGAGAAAAATAAGTTTCTTAAAATGTTAACAGGCCTCCCGGTCAGAAGATGATGTAATTCACCTGAACTTTTGCATATGATATGTTTGAGAGCCTGGCTTCGATTAGGACCAGGAACTGCTGTCCTGGCATGACTCCACCCCTTCCCCCATTATCCTCTATGCACAACTTAAGGTATAAAAACTACTTTGGAAAATAAAGTGTGGGCCTTGTTCACTGAAACTTGGTCTCCCCATGTCGCTCTCTCTCTCAAATTCTGGCTGAGTCTCCATCTGGAGCGCGGAACCCGCCATGCTTGCTAATTATGCCTGGGCTTCTAAGATCTGACCGGGGAGGCCTCAGTGTCTCCTCTCCTCCGGGAGAACGGAAGGACGCCTGCGGCCTACGTAAGTGGTGCAAACTTCTTGTCTTGAAGTTTTATTGGTCTCCCGCGTAAACCAAGCTACTCAGCCTCTTTTCTCCACTGAATTTTCCTACTGAGCCATCCTTATTCTATTACTCTTTATATCCTTAATTAACGTTTAATTAAGCAGTTGTTTCCTGACCCTCGCCTACGCCATCTCTCCTTCAAATACCCTGGATCAGCTGGGGCTGGACCCCGGCAAGCAAACTTCCTGTATCATAAATATGTTGAATGACACTTTCCACACCAAAAGGAAAATCTCTCCAACAAAGCTAGTGGAGGTGATGTAATTCCAGTTGAGCTATTTCAAATCCTGAAAGATGATGCTGTGAAAGTGCTGCACTCAATATGCCAGCACATTTGGAAAACTCAGCAGTGGCCACAGGACTGGAAAAGGTCAGTTTTCGTTCCAATCCCAAAGAAAGGCAATGCCAAAGAATGCTCAAACTACTGCACAATTGCACTTATCTCACACGCTAGTAAAGTAATGCTCAAAATTGTCCAAGCCAGGCTTCAGCAATATGTGAACCGTGAACTTCCTGAGGTTAAAGCTGGTTTTAGAAAAGGAAGAGGAACCAGAGATCAAATTGCTAACATCCGCTGGATCATGGAAAAAGCAAGAGAGTTCCAGAAAAACATTTATTTCTGCTTTATTGACTATGCCAAAGCCTTTGACTGTGTGGATCACAATAAACTGTGGAAAATTCTGAAAGAGATGGGAAAACCAGACCACCTGATCTGCCTCTTGAGAAATTTGTATGCAGGTCAGGAAGCAACAGTTAGAACTGGACATGGAACAACAGACTGGTTCCAAATAGGAAAAGGAGTACGTCAAGGCTGTATATTGTCACCCTGTTTATTTAACTTCTATGCAGAGTACATCATGAGAAATGCTGGACTGCAAGTAACACAAGCTGGAATCAAGATTTCCGGGAGAAATATCAACAACCTCAGATATGCAGATGACACCACCCTTATGTCAGAAAGTGAAGAGGAACTAAAAAGCCTCTTGATGAAAGTGAAAGTGGAGAGTGAAAAAGTTGGCTTAAAGCTCAACATTCAGAAGACGAAGATCATGGCATCTGGTCCCATCACTTCATGGGAAATAGATGGGGAAACAGTAGAAACAGTGTCAGACTTTATTTTTCTGGGCTCCAAAATCACTGCAGATGGTGACTACAGCCATGAAATTAAAAGATGCTTACTCCTTGGAAGGAAAGTTATGACCAACCCAGATAGCATATTCAAAAGCAGAGACATTACTTTGCCAACAAAGGTCCATCTAGTCAAGGCTATGGTTTTTCCAGTGGTCATGTATGGATGTGAGAGTTGGACTGTGAAAAAGGCTGAGTGCCAAAGAATTGATGCTTTTGAACTGTGGTATTGGAGAAGACTCTTGAGAGTCCCTTGGACTGCAAGGAGATCCAACCAATCCATTCTGAAGGAGATCAGCCCTGGGATTTCTTTGGAAGGAATGATGCTGAGGCTGAAACTCCAGTACTTTGGCCACCTCATCGAAGGGTTGACTCATTGGAAAAGACTCTGATGCTGGGAGGGATTGGGGGCAGGAGGAGAAGGGGATGACAGAGGATGAGATGGCTGGATGGCATCACTGACTCGATGGACATGAGTCTGAGTGAACTCCGGGAGTTGGTGATGGACAGGGAGGCCTGGCATGCTGCGATTCATGGGGTCGCAAAGAGTCGGACACGACTGAGCGACTGAACTGAACTGAACTGAATGGTATAGGTTTTCCATAGCAAAATAAAATTATCAAGCCCTTCTCTCTCATATATGTACCACACAGATATCAATATTTGCTTTGTGTTCTGCACATAACTAATTTTACTCAGTTATTCAAATCCATGTTCATTCAGGGCTTCCCTGCTTGCTCAGATAAGAAAGAATCAGCCTGCAATGAGGGAGGCCTGAGTTTGATCCCTGGTTTTGGAAGATCCCCTGGAGAACCTACCTCAGTATTCTTGCCTGGAGAATCCCTTTGGACAATGGGCTACCACCCATGCAGTTACAAAGAGTTGGACATGACTGAGCGGCTAAGCACACATGGCACATGTTCATTCAACTATGTATCCTTTTCCTTTGTGATGATATTGATGTTAAGTGACAAATACCTTTGTTATTTGTAAAATAATTTCCCAGTAGTTCAGTGTTTATTGTAGCTAATTTTAGGTTTCTCAGCCAAGGTGTGACATAAATATTTTGTTTTAAAAAAGGCAACTTTATGGAAGAGGTAAAACTATTAAGGCAGTTGTGAAAAACTAGCCATTCTTATGGGTTTATAGAGGAGAAAGATGAGTATGTGGAGCACAAGAGATTTTGGGGGCAGATAGAGTACTCTGTATGATATTATAATGGAGACACACATCATTATACATTTATCAAAATGCATAGAATGTACAACACAGAGAATGAATCCTAATATTGTATAAACTCTGTACTTAATAACAATGTATCAATACTGGCTCATTGATTTTAACAAATGTATTCCACTAGTGCAAAATGTTATTAATACAGGAATTGGGAGGATTGAGGAGGTATGTGGGAACTCTGTACTTTCCACTCAATTTCCCTATAAACCTAAAAATGTTAAATAAATAACATCAGTTAATTCAAAACAAAAATGAAACTTTGAATTTAAGTTTCATCTGCTGTTTTGCTTCCATCTTCACTTTAACATACAAATACATGAAAGACAGGGGCGCCTGGAGTGCAGTAGTTCATGGGGTCACAAACACTCGAACCCAACTTAGGGACTGAACAACAACAACTTCAGTTTAATAATGGAAAATGTCACTGTTGCCTTTTTTTCTGTAAAACATGATTTTTTTTTTTTAAATCAGAGGGGTTACTATCCTTTTTCATAAAGTATTACAAATTTTGTATATCTATTTTTTAATTAGAAATTAGCATTCCATTCATACTAAGTCAAAGTAGTGGAATCAAAATGTCATAAAAATTTTAGGCAAAAATTCATAAGTTTTCTAATATCTATTTACATATATGCATACAGAAACTTTTCTACTACACTTGATAAAGGCTTGAGAAAGAACATCAAAAAAAAAGAAGAGATGGAGAAATTGGAGAATATAAAGTAAATGAAATGGAAGCAATGAATATAAAATATAAAAAGTGAAAGAAACCAGATAAAAGTAAAAGATCATCATATAACTCAGTTGTTTTTAAAAGTGGCTGCTTATTAGAAACATATCTGAACTTTGGAGAAAGAAAACAATACCTGGACATTTGTATTTTTCAGAAAATTCCAAAGTAATCTTGATATGAATTTGGATTTTAAAAAGTGATTACAGGCTTTCCTATTAAAGGGTAGTTTTGGTGATATAGAATTCTATTGTTTTTCTGTTAACCAATCATATACAATTGTATTAAGTGAATAACAGTTACATAATCACAATAGTAAAAGATGTTTACCAGTTTTCACAATCAATAGTCAGACAAAAAATAAAGGATAATTATAATTGCAAGCCATAATAGGAATATTATTAACCTAACAATACAAAATAATTACATACAGTTTGGGGGATGGTCAAGCAGAGTGATGTGGTTAGTGGAAGTGCATACATGCAGATGTTTTCATTTGCCTACCCAGTCTATGTCTTTTGGTTCATACCTTTTATTTTATTTATATTTATTTATTTTATATATTTTTTATATATATTTATATTTTTATAAATATTATTTATATTTTATATATTTTTATTTATATATATTTATTTTCTTTATTTTATTTATATTTAAGATAGTTATCCATATGTATGATCCTATTACCATTTTATTAATTGTTTTGGGTTTATTTTCTGTAGGTCTTTTCCTGCCTAGTGAAGTTCCTTTAGCATGTGTTGTAAAGCTGGAGTGGTGGTGCTGAGTTCTCTTAACTTTTGCTTGTTGGGAAAGCTTTGATTTCTCCATCAAAAAATGTCTCCTTGGTTGTAGATTCTTTCCTTTCATCACTTTAAATATATCGTGCCATTCCCTTCAGCTGATAACTTTATGGGAGTTCCTTTGTATGTTATTTGTCATCTTCCCTTGTTGCTTTTAATATTTTATCTTTGACTTTAATTTTTGTCAGTTTGATTACTATGTGTTTGATTACTGTGTGTTCCTCCTTGGGTTTATCTGACTGGGACTCTTTGTGCTTCCTGTAGTTGACTGACTATTTCCTTTCCCGTGTTAGGAAAATTTTCAACTGTTATTTCTTCAAATATTTTCTCAGGTTCTTTCTCTCTCTTCTACTTCTGGGACCCCTATAATGCGAATCTTGGTGCATTTAACATTGTCCCAGAGGTATCTTAGGCTTTTTTTTTTTCATTCTTTTTTCTATATTTTGTTCTACAGCAGTAATTTCCACCATTCTACCCTCCAGATCATTTATTCATTCTTCTGCCTCACTTATTCTTCTATTGATTCTTTGTTGTATGTTATTCATCTGTGTTCACTTGTTCTTTAGTTCTTCTAGGTCTTTGGTAAACACTTCTTGCATTTTCTTCATTGTTTTTCTGAGTTCCTGGATCATCTTCACTATCATTATTCTGAACTCCTTTTCTGAAAGGTTGCCTCTCTCCACTTCATTTAGTTGTTTTTCTGGGGTTTTATCTTGTCCCTTCATCTGGGACCTAACTTTCTGCTTTTTCATCCTGTTTAACACTCTGATGTGGCTTTTGTTCTAACCACTGTGGGATTGTGGTTCTTTTTGCTTCTCTGTATGCCCTCTGACAGATGAGCCTAAGGGGCTTGTGTAAGCTTCCTGAAGGGAGGGACTGGCATTGGGAAAAACTGGGTCTTACTCTGGTGGGCAGGGCCTTTCTCAGTAAAGCTTTAATCCAATTATCTGTTGATGGGTGGGTTGCACTCCCTGTAAGTTGTTTGGCCTGAGGTGACCCAGCCTTGGGGTCTACAGGATCTATGGTAGAGTTAATCATGGCCTCCAAGAGGGCTAACACAAAAGGAGTCCTTCCAGGACTGCTGCTGCTAGTTCTTTTGTTGCTGTGGTGAGCCCCTGCTGACAGACGCTTCCACAGGAGACCTTCCAACACAATTAGGTTTTTTTTTAATTCAATCTCCTATGGGGTCATTGCTCCTTTCCTCTGGGTTTTGGTGTGAGCAAGATTTTGTTTGTGTCCTCCAAGACCAGAGTTTCTGTCTATTCCAGTTCTGTGGAAATCCTATAGTCAAATCCTACTGGCCTTCAAGATTAGTTCCCTGGGGATTCCCAGTCCCTTAGCCAAATCTCCAGGCTGGGAAACTTGATGTGAGGTTCAGAAGCATCACAACCATGGGAGAACTTCTTTGGTACTATTGTTCTCCAGTTTGTGGGTCACCACCAGGTGGGTATGTGATTTGATTTTATCATGACTGCACCCCTCTTACCATCTCACTGTAGCTTCTTCTTTGTCTTTGGACATGGAGTGTCTTTTTGTGTGTGTGTGGTGGATTCAAGTGTTGTCCTGTTGATTGTTTAACAGGTAGTTGCAATTGTGGTGTTCTCACAGGAGGATATGAGCACACATCCTTCTACTTTGCCATCTTAAACCAGAAGCCTAAAGTGTGAGAAATTTTATAACAGCTTATGCACTGGAATCTAAATGTAAATGAATAGGTGGTGCAATGTAATTTTATTTTTTATATTATTCACCAAAATTCCAATTCTCACATTTAAATTTTGGCTGCTGGTACTGTCATCACATTCTCAGATTCATTTGTTCCAATGTGTAAAAATTCCCATTCTAAATGACAGTAGCATTTTGAAAAATATCATTTCTACTTTTTCTTTCTTAAAGCATATTTTAACCACATTTCTTCTACAACACCTATTCTGAAAGTACACTTTACTGAATCCCTATTTGATTTTTGAAGAGTGCTCATTCTTCTACTTTTATTTCTGACTACACTTTGAAGCTAGAATTAATAGCATAGACACTTACTTTATTCCAGGGACTGTGTATAATAAGCATTTTACTTCTGTTAAATAATCTTCAAGATAACCCCTCTTGTAGGTGGTGCGATTTTTATTTTAAGAAACTAAAGAAAACCAGATATGAATTAGGCCTTGTCTGACACCAAATAACCTTTTACTTTCAAGAACTTTACTATAATTTTGTCTTAATGTTAACTCCAATATTTTGGCCACCTCATGAGAAGAGTTGTCTCATTGAAAAAGACTCTGATGCTGGGAGGGATTGGAGGCAGGAGGAGAAGGGAACGACAGAGGATGAGATGGCTGGATGGCATTACCAACTCGATGGACATAAGTTTGGGTAAACTCCTGGAGTTGGTGATGGACAGGGAGGCCTGCTGCTGCTGCTAAGTTGCTTCAGTCATATCCGACTCTGTGCGACCCCATAGATGGCAGCCCACTAGGCTCCTCTGTCCCTAGGATTCTCCAGGCAAGAATACTGGAGTGGGTTACCATTTCCTTCTCTAATGCATGAAAGTGAAAAGTAAAAGGGAAGTTGCTCAGTGTTGCCTGACTCTTAGCGACCCCATGGACTGGAGCCTACCAGCCTCTTCCGTCCATGGAATTTTCCAGGCAAGAGTACTGGAGTGGGGTACCATTGCTTTCTCCGAGGGAGGCCTGGCATGCTGCAATTTATGGGGTTGCAAAGAGTCGGACACGACTGAGTGACTGAACTGAACTGAATGTTAACTCTGTTACATGTTGCTGTACTATTTTGTATATGTTCATTCACAAAGGTGCATGTTAAGTAATCCTACTGCTGCTGCTGCTAAGTCGCTTCAGTCATGTCTGACTCTGTGCGACCCCATAGACAGCAGCCCACCAGGCTCCCCCGTCCCTGGGATTCTCCAGGCAAGAATACTAGAGTGGGTTGCCATTTCCTTCTTCAGTGCAGGAAAGTGAAAAGTGAAAGTGAATTCGCTTAGTTGTGTCCGACTCATCGGGACCCCATGGACTAGCCTACCAGGCTCCTCCATCCATGGGATTTTCCAGGTTTCAAGAGTACTAGAGTGGGTTGCCATTGCCTTCTCCAAGTAATCCTAAGGCAAAGACAAATTCTGAAGGGAAATCATTGTGAGTCCTTTTTCTCTGTTTGCCACTTCTTGTCTCAAGTGAATTCTCATGTTAGTATTTAGTTTTGAATAAATAATGATGACCAAGTCCAAAAAAATTTTTTAATTAAAAAATAAACTACAGGAATCATCAAACAGGGAAAAACTACTAGTGTTCCATGGAAATATTTTTATTCAGCAAATTCAAACACTCAAACACCAAGAAGAGATGCTTCCCTAAAGAACAAAAAATCGGTAAAATGATGAGAACATCTTACAATGCTTTCAGTTTGAAAAATGCTTTAATATACATTATGTACTTTAATTCTCACAACACACTTACATAGGAAAGTTATATAACCATTTTAAAGATAAAAATTCTGGGACTCAGATATGTAAACTGACTTGTTTAGTAATTAGTGGGGTTCAGATTCCAGCCTAAGCTGCAATTTAATTTAATTCCAGATCCCAGGCTACTCAAGACTCAACAGTTTGTGTGTCCATTTAAAAATTTTCATTACAGCCAAACTGCCATCCAGAGAAACCACTACCAACTTATAGGCAGTCTAGACTAATGGTTAAAAGTGTTGAATAGAGAGGCACTTATAAACTGTGAGATCTTAGTATATGTCACTAAAACATGTTCCATCAGGTAGATAGCATCACTGACTCAACGGACTTGAATTTAAGCAAACTCTGGGAGATAGGGGAGGACAGAGGAGTCTGGCATGCTACAGTCCATGAGGTCACAAAGAGTCAGATACGACTTAGCAACTGAAGAACAACAACATGCCCCTCAGTTCAACTATAAAATGAAAATGATAATATGACACTTACCTACAGGGTTTTTATGAGAATTAAATGTGTTGATATATGTAAAATACTAGAAAGAGAGTGTGGTACATTGTAAGAAGTCCTTAAGAGCGCCAAACCTTTGCTGGCACTGAATATTCCACCAGAATGTCATTATTATTAACAAACTGAAGGATAAAAAATGCTATTAACTTACTGTTTTATTTTGCATTTTCCTAATTATTAGTAAGGGTATCTTCTTGAGTGTGTGTTTTTTTTTTGTTGTTGCTGTTCTTGGTAGTGTTGTTTTGTTTGTTTATTTGTTTTTTGGTATTATCTCATGGGTCAATTCATATCCTTTGATCATTTTATGCATTTTCTGGGTGTTTTTATAATGATTTATAGGAGTTTTATAACAACCTGGATACGAACCCTTTGTAACATAGAGCAGTATTTTCCCTTAGTTTTTATTTATCTTTTAAATTTGTTCAAGCTGTCTTTTTGTTCTAGTTTAAAATTTTTATGTACTCAAGTTTGTCAAGATTTTTCTTTATGGCTTTTATGTCACACGTTTTACATTTTCATCTGATATCTATATACTTTTTGTTTTTATATGTAGGTATTTAATACCCTAGAAGTTTATTTTTCTGTATAGAATGAGAAATGGGTCTCCCTTTTTCTTCCCATAGGAATAGGAATCTTCACATGAATAATCTGGAGTTTGGTCATCTGTCCAGGTTTGAGCACTTGCACTTCACATCCCCTCAAATTTGCCTCTTACCTATACTGTGGCCTCTTAAAAAAATAAGAATAGATAATCTGATTAATTCTTTCTCAATCTTAGCTTTCTACCCTGCATATGGAAACTAACCCTGGGGCAGTACATGGACATCCAGATGAGTACCATTGAGAGGCAGTGTGAGATGGAAGAGTGGTAATCCAGTAGGTAAGCAGGTCACTTTCTTATGAAAGTGGCTTAGCTGCCATAACAAAATGCCACAGACAGGGAGGCTTAAACAACAGCGATTTATTTCTCACATTTCTGAAGGCTGCAAAGTCCAAAATCAATGTGCTGGCTGACTTATGTGCCTGGTGAGAACTCTTCCTGGCTTCCTGTGGCTGCCTTCTTGCTGCTTGCTCATATGATCTCTTCATTGTGCACACTGGAAAAGAGACTGCTTTCTGGTGTCTGACTCCAATACTTTGGCCACCTGATGTGAAGACCTGGCTCCTTTAAAAAGACCCTGATGCTGGCAAAGATTGAGGGCAGGAGGAGAAGGGAATGACAGAGGATGAAATGATTGGATGGCATCACCAGCTCAATAGACATGGGTTTGGGTAGACTCCGGGAGTTGGTGATGGACAGGGAGGCCTGGCGTGCTGTGGTTCATGGGGTCGCAGAGTCAGATACTACTGAGTGACTGAACTGACTGAACTGAATCTCATCATGGGGGTCTCAACTTTGTGAGCTCATGTAAACCCAAACATCTTTTAAAGCCCCATCTCTGAATACTGACATACTGGGTTCTAGGACTTCAGTATATACATTGGAGGCGGACACAATATTCATTATATAACAGTCACTATTCCTGGGCATTAGGTCATATTTTCATCCTAAATAACCTTCAGGGCTGGGCTGACCAGAGATGGTGTCATCATCTGCCACTCAGAGGTTTGTTGTTTAGTCACTAAGTAGTATCTGGCCACTCTGAGGTTAGCCCACAATAAAGCAGAAGCTGTGCCACTTCAGTGTGTTCACAGTGGTTGGCCCAATGCAGGCAGTAGCAGCCCAATGTATTGGGGCATACCATTTGCCTACCCTTTCCAGAAAGAATGATACATAGAATAGTGCCAATTATGGCTGGGATGACAAGGAACCTTATAGCCATTGTCATTCAAGGTTATTAACTGTATTCTTCTCTCAAAGTCTATGTCCTTCAGCATCTGATGCACACTGGATACCACAACTCTGGTGATGGCAGCAAGGACTTCATGCACATGGTCTTGGTACTGCTGTCCTGGCCTTGGCCTTACCTTAGGCTTGGAGTTCCACATGGGAAGTGCAGAGCCTGGACTTGGAGAAACAAGACATTTTAAAAGCATTCCACCCACTAGGAAAAACCAAACAAAATAATTGGGTATTTAGATTAACTAAGAAATTAAAGTTATTTTAAAAAATCAGATAATGTTATTATGTGTTACCAAATGAAAGCATCAAATATGTATTAATGAGGGGTATAAGAAAATATGAGAAGCAAAATGACTAATGCACTATGGTACACATGTGAGTGCTTTTTTACTATGAAAACTTATAACATTTTATTTATATTTAGCATCTGAGTCCAAACTCTCAGTTCAGAATATGAGAGATATTTGGCATAATAAAACTTCCCACATCTTTTTTTGTATGTTATCCTGAGTTGTTTTTCAAATTAAAAAATAGCAGGATCAAAATAAAACCCCTGGACACATCTGCATACCCTGTAAAGGTGCTGCAACTTAATTGGTATACCTATGCTCCACGAATAGCAGCTTTTCCTCAACTAAAGTTTGTATCAGTTAATGTTTGGGCTTAAAGAAAGTGGTGTTCATTTATCCTTTTATTGAGTAAATATTTCTTGAACATCTACCTTGTGCTGTTGCACCATGGTAGACATTGGATGCAAAGGAGTGAATAAGACACATGGTTTGACTTCCCTGGTGGCTCAGACGGCAAAGCGTCTGTTTACCATGCGGGAGACCCGGGTTCAATCCCTGGGTCGGGAAGATCCCCTGGAGAAGGAAATGGCAATCCACTCCAGTACTATTGCCTGGAAAATCCCATGGACAGAGGAGCCTGGTAGGCAAAGAGTCGGACAAGACTGAGCAACTCCACTCACACTCACTCACTCACAGTCAAGTGGAAGAATACTGGAGTGGCTATCCATTCCCTTCTCCAAGGGATCTTCCCAACTCAGGCATTGAACTTGGGTCTCCTGCACTGCAAGCAGATTCTTTATGTCTGAGCCACCAGGGAAGCCCCAAGTAGAGTTTTCAGTCAAATGATAAGGAACATAATATATCAAGAAGACAAAGATTTGATAGAGAACAAGTAATATGGATGTGATCAAGGTGGAAGTTTGAACAGGAGGCTTAAACTGTTAAGAGGATAGAGAACTCTGAAAAGGGCAGGGAAATCTCAGGTATGGAGATAACAAATAATGTGTCTTAGAAACATACATATAAAACTATTCTTTGATTTTATTTTATTTATGCATAATTTTAACTGATTTATTTATTTATTTGTCTGCATCAGGTTTTACTTGCAGAATGAGGAATTCTTGTGGCAACATGTGGCTCTTTTGTTGTGGTGCACAGACTGTCTCTAGTTGTGACATGCAGGCTTAGTTGCTCCAAAGCATGTGGGATCTTAGTTCCCTGACCAGGGGTAGAACTCTCGTCTCCTGTATTGCAAGGCAGATTCTTAACAGGACCATGAGGAAGGACCATCAAACTGTTCTTTGATCTTAATTTGGAAACTACACTATTCTGTGGAATCTTAATCAGGTTCATAGAAATAGTAAAAAATGATTATTTGGGGAAGTATTCTTTTAGAAAAATGCATGTGTATATAGCACATTACACTATTAATGTTTTGATTTGCTATGTTAATTTTTTAACTAAACACTCAAATATTTCCAAAATCTTAATGGCATAAATTAATTTGAAGGTAATTTGACAGCTGTTTTGGTGTTTCAACACTGATGTGTGGAATGAATTGCTTGGGGTTGATTTTGTAGATCTTTTTCCTTCTCTTGTATTTCTTGACTGTATAAGTCCCTTTAACATTTGTTGTAAAGCTGGTTTGGTGGTACTGAATTCTGTTAACTTTTGCTTGTCTGTAAAGCTTTTTATTTCACCATCAATTTTGAATGAGATCGTTGCTGGGTACAATAATCTTGGTTGTAGATTTTCCCCTTTCAGTACTTTAAATATACCCTGCCATTCCCTTCTGGCCTGCAGTTTCCGCTGAAAGATCAGTTGTTAAATGTATGGGGTTTCCCTTGTATGTTACTTGTTGCTTTTCCCTTGCTGCTTTTAATATTCTTTCTGTGTGTTTAGTCTTTGTTAGTTTGATTAATATGTGTCTTGGAGTGTTTCTCCTTGGGTTTATCCTGTATAGGACTCTTTGCACCTCTTGAACTTGATTTACTATTTCCTTTTCCAAGTTGGGGAAATTTTCAACTATAATCTCTTCAAAAATTTTCTCATATCCTTTTTTTTTTCTCTTCTTCTTCTGGGACCCCTATAATTCAAATATTGGTGCATCTGATATTGTCCCAGAGGTCTCTGAAACTATCCTCAGTTCTTTTCATTCTTTTTACTTTATTCTGCTCTTTAGAAGTTATTTCCACCATTTTATCTTCCAGCTCACTGATTCGTTTTTCTGCTTCAGACATTCTACTATTGATTCCTTCTAGAGTGAGAAGGCAATGGCAACCCAGTCCAGTACTCTTGCCTGGAGAATCCCATGGACAGAAGAGCCTGGTAGGCTGCAGTCCATGGGGTCACTAAGAGTCGGACACGACTGAGCAACTTCACTTCACTTTTCACTTTCATGCATTGGAGAAGGAAATGGCAACTCACTCCACTGTTCTTGCCTGGAGAATCCCAGGGGTGGGGGAGCCTGGTGGGCTGCCGTCTATGGGGTTGCACAGAGTCAGACACGACTGAAATGACTTAGCAGCAGAGGCAGAGTGTTTTTAATTTCAGTAATTGTGTTGTCTCTGTATGTTTATTCTTTAATTCTTCTAGGACTTTGTCAATTGATTCTTGCATTTTCTCCATTTTGTTTTCAAGGCTTTAGATCATCTTTGCTATCATTATTCTGAATTCTTTTTCAGGTAGTTTGCCTATATCCTCTTCATTTATTTGGACTTCTGTGTTTCCAATTTATTCCTTCATTTGTGTAGTATTTCTCTGTCTTTTCATTATTTTTTTTTCAACTTATTGTGTTTGAGGTCTTCTTTTCCCAGACTTCAAGGTTGAATTCTTACTTCCTTTTGGTTTCTTCCCTCCTAAAGTTGGTCCAGTGGTTTGTGCAAGCTTTCTGTGCAAGATTTCTGCTGAGTTTTTGTTTGTTCATTTGTTTGTTTTTCTTCTGATGGGCATGACTCAGTGAGGTGGTAATCCTGTCTGCTGATGATTGGGTTTGTATTTTGTTTTGCTTGTTGTTTAGTTGAGGCATCCTCCAAAGGGTAATACTGGTGGTTGGGTGATGCTGGGTCTTGTATTCAAGTGGTTTCCTTTGTGTGAGTTCTCACTATTTGATACTTAAATGGCAACCCACTCCAGTGTTCTTGCCTTAGCAGCAGCAGCAGCAGCAGCAGCAGCAGGGAGGTTACTGGAGAAGGAAATGGCAACCCACTCCAGTGTTCTTGCCTGGAGAATCCCAGGGATCAGGGAGCCTGGTGGGCTGCCGTCTATGAGGTCGCACAGAGTGGGACACGACTGAAGTGACTTAGCAGCAGCAGCAGCAGGGTTAGTTCTCTGCTGGTCTAGGGTCTTGGAGTCAGTGCTCCCACTCCAAAGGTTCAGGGCTTGATCTCTGGTCAGGAATGAAGATTCCACAAGTGGTTTGTTATGGCATTAAGTGAGATTAAAACAAGTATCCAAAAATGAGAAACCAAAGATGAACCCCAGACAAATGGCAGTTACAAAATCAGGCAAACAATAATTAAAATAATGGAATATACACATATACATATATACCCATAAGCAAAGTCAAATGGTCCAACAAAAAGTGCAGTAGATTGACCTGATGAACAAAGGAAATGAAAAATTATATTTACCAGTTAAGAATAAAACTAACTAAAGCACAAACTGGAAAACAAAACTAAAGCAAGGAGCCAATTGGGGAATAAATCAAAGAAAACAAAACTAACAAATATGTTGAGAGGAAAGGAAAGAAAGAAAAGAATGCAAGAATAGATATGCAAAGTTAAACAGAGGTAGATGAAGAAGACTTATATACATTAAAGATTAATTGCAAGGGGAAAAGAACAGGAAAGGCAAACAAAGGAATAAATGTAGAAAAAATATAATAGGTTAAAAAATTAAAATTATAAAAAAGAGAAAAGAAATTAAAAAAGGAAGAAGAAAGAAAAAAAGGAAAAAGAAAGGGAAAACTCCACAGAACTGCAAAAGCCCAAAATAGAGGCAGAGGTTTATAACAACAATAAAAAGTGAGACCAAATATACACATATACATATACATAAGCAAAATCAAAGCAGTCCAACAAAAATAAAGTACAATAGATTGACCTGGCTAACAAAGGATACCAAA
Organism: Bubalus bubalis; assembly: GCF_019923935.1. NCBI lineage: Eukaryota > Metazoa > Chordata > Mammalia > Artiodactyla > Bovidae > Bubalus > Bubalus bubalis. The sequence goes on along the minus strand of NC_059160.1, from coordinate 78,569,920 downwards.
AATTATATCTACCAGTTAAGAACAAAACTAACTAAAGCACAAACTAGAAAACAAAATTAAAGCAAGGTGCCAATTGGGGAATAAAGCAATGAAAATAAAACTAACAAATATGTTGAGAGGAGAGAAGAGAAAGAAAAGAAAGAGAGAATAGATATGCAAAGTTAAATAGAGGTACATAAAGAAGATTTATATACATTAAAGATTAGTTGCAAGGGGAAAAAAGAATAGTAGGAAAAGCAAACATAGGCATAAATGTAGAAAAAATAATAACAGGTTTTAAAAATTAAAATTAAAAAGAGAGAGAGAGAGAAAGGAAAACTCCACAGTACTGCAGAAGCCCAATGTAGAGGCGGAGGTTCATGACAGTACAAAATGTGAGTGAAAAAAAAAAGCTCAAAAGCTTAATTAGATTTCATAGTGCCAATAAAGTCGACAACTACAACGGGGTTGAGGGGGTGGGGAAGAAAAAAAGTCCAACAGAATCTACAGAACAAGTGAAAATATGAGAATAATAAATATTTTCCTTGAGCCGCTGCTGTCAGAGTCCTTTCCCTCGCCGAGAGTCACAGTCCACCTCACGTCCCTAGGATGCCCTCCAACACTGTGCTGATCTCTGGACCTGTTGTGGGGGCAGCTCAGATTCTAATCTGATCCTACTCCTATCTGTTCTTGCCTCCAATGTCCACAGCTAACAGAAATAGTGTGTTTTCTTTTATGGGAGCTCTCAATGTACTTTTATATATTCCATAGACACAGAGTCTGCCTAGTTGATCATGTGGATTTAATCTGCAGCTTGTATAGCTGGTGGGAAGGTTTGGGGTCTTCTTCCTTAGCCACACTGCCCTTGGGTTTCAATTGTGGTTTTATTTTCACCTTTGCATGTGGGGTTTGCACCTGAGGCTGCCTTGGAGGACTTGGGTTTGCCCCCATAAGGGCCAGGGGTGGAGGTGGTGAGGGTTCTGGGTCGCAGGGGTTCTGGCAGCACCAGGTACTCAGGGGAGTTGGCGGCTAGGGCAGCAGGAAATATAGTGCTCTAGAAAGGTATGGCAACCAGTATTGGCCAATACACTCCAGTATTCTTGCCTGGAGAACCAACCTGACAGAGTAGCCTTGCAGGCCACACTCTACAGGGCCCCATAGAGTTGGACATGATGGAAGCGACCCTGCACATATAGACACAAGATTTTTTTTTTTGCCTGTGGTAGCTCTGCCCCAGTGAGAGTTGAGCATGAAGGTGGTGTGGCTGCTTGGCTTGTTGGGACCCTGGCAGCGCAAAGTGTGCAGGGACACCGACTGCCTCTGCTCCAGGAGTTACTGCCCTATCTAAGTCTGTTTTTCAAGCCTCTTGTATCTGGCGATCAGAAGGCCTCTTTGGCCAGTCTTTCTCTGTAGCTCTGCCCATTCAGGTGGAGCTCCCTTAGAAGGTTCCCTTCCCTGGGGTCCTTCTCTGTTGTTCTGTGCATGGGGCACATAGAAGCCCCCCTACCAACCCTCTGACTGGGGTCCTACTCTGTAGACTGGCGCATCAGGCACTTAATGGGGCACCTTGGGTGGGGTCCTACTGTGCATCTGTTACTTAAAGGAGCACCCTTGGTTGTGTCCTACCCTGTAGTTCAGTGCGTCAGAAGTTGATGGGCCAGCCTCTCTATCGTTCAGCTGTCAATGCTGGTATGTGGGGAGAGAGAGGATATAGTGATGGTTCCACCCTCTACATGTGACTCAGCAGTATTACCTTGCATCTATGGCTCCCCGACTTTCCTCCACAGGCATTTCACACCACAGTCTCCTCTCTCACATCCCCTCAATTTGTCTCTCCACAGTCAACAGCAGCCCTCGCCCTGGGATTGCTCCACAATCTCTAAATTCCAGCTTCTAGCTGCTGCGCCTTCCAGAGGACCCGCATCCCTGTTTGGGGTATATATGGCTGGACTGTCTGATTCTCATTCCATTGAGGCTTACACAGATCAGCTGTTTCACTCCCAGCCTTAAATGTTTTTCCTCTGACTCAGACAACTGTCCCAATGTGCGGATCGGACCCCTGCTTCAGTTCCCCAACCCGCTGAGGGCAGGCCCAGTCCTACCAACACTCCTGTTTCCCCCCTAGTTCCTTCATCCTACTGAGTTTTGCGTGGTTCTATATATTCGTTTCCACTGGTCAGTTACTTCTGTCCGATCTCAGCTGGTGTTCTGCATGCACTTCTGTGTCTGAAGGTGTATTCCTGATATATCCGTGGAGAGAGATGTACTCCATGTCCACCGACTCCTCCACCATCTTGTTCTCCCTAACTTATTTTAAAAAGAGTATTTCCAGTATGTAATAATGTTGATACTCTGGTTTGATAATTATGGGATATTTATCAGTTAAGTTCAGTCGCTCAGTCGTGTCCAACTCTTTGCAACCCCATGGACTGCAGCACGCCAGGTTTCTCTGTCTATCACCAACTCCCAGAGTTTACTTAAACTCATGTCCATTGAGTCGGGAATGCCATCCAACCATCTCATCCTCCATCGTCCCCTTCTTCTCCTCCTCCTTCTCCTCCTGATCTACAGGGATATTTATATATGTTATTGTATTAAGGGGGCTGAACATAAGGGAACTCTTTGTCCTACTTTTGCAACTCTTTTTAGGACTAAAATTATTTCAAAATGAAAAATTATAAATGAAATGGACATTCGTGTGTGTGTGTGTGTGTGTGTGTGTGTGTGTGTATCTCCGGAATCTGACCAGTTCTCACACTCCCTTTACTGGTACTGGTCAGATCATCTCCTGCTTAGATTACAGCAATAGCTGCCTAAACATCTCCCACATTCTATTGCTAGCTTCTCTCAGTTTATTTTCAACCCACTGTTCATAGTGACTCTATTAGAACATAGTGAGTTATGTCATCGCTTAGCTCAGTGTGATCCAATGGCATTCTATCTCACTCCTTGATTTCAGTGGCATACATGATGTACCTTGCATGACAATTTGATGACACTTTGGCCTTTCTACCTTGTACTATCACCATCCTTCACCTCGATACTCTCATTTCCCATTCTTCTTCCCGGCTCCAGTCATATTGCCCACTTCATTGCTCCTTAAACAAACAGCAGATGTGTTTTCACTTGCAGGTCTTTGCATTTACTGTTCCCTCTACCAGGGATATTATTCTAGTTTCCTCATGTCTCATCCTTTCACTTCTTTTCGGGTCTTTACTCAGTGTCATCCTCTTATTGAGATTCTTCCTGATTATTTTCCTTAAAATACAAAACATTACCATCACCCATGCATTCTGTATACTCCTTTATTTTGTATAGCATTAATCATCATTAAACATGTATTATATTGTGTTTATATTGCTTATTGTCTTTCTCTCTCCTAAAAATGCAAGCTGCATGAAGGCGAAACTTTTGGACATTTTGTTTTCTGTTGTATTTCCAGTACTTAAAACTGGTTTACACACTATAGATACTGAATAAATGGTTGCATGAATGGGTAGTAATCACCATACAGATTGAATTTAAGCAGTGGAATAAAGTATAAAAAGGAAAGAGAAAAGGGCCCCGGACCAAGACTTGTGAGTTTCAAACCTTACAAACTGAGAAGTGAAGGCCTGCAAAGAAGTCCAAAATAAAGTCACTTGAATTACTGGTTTAAATGTAGCAAGTATCTCAGGAATAAAAGAGCACAGTCAACTATTAATTGCTATTTGGATTTCAAGAACAATAAAGGAGGACTTTTAGTCATCTATGGACATTTATTAAGTATCAAATAATATGTATTGTTTGGAGATATAAATATAGTGAGCTTACAATCTAGTGGGAGAAACACTGTTAAAGAGATAAATTCAAAGAAAATGAAAAACTTTAATAATGCCCATGTTCAATATGAATATATAAAGGGGGTCTCTTTGATCTAATTTAAGTGTGAGGGTACAAAGAAGAGCCTCAGAACACTTTCAAGATTGGGCAGAATTTGGCCAAAGACATAAGGGTTAAAATGGAGAAAAGTTAATGAAAGTAGTTTTAAATATGATGTCATTTAAGTACTAAAACAGTTTTTGAATTGATTTAATGACTTATAAGTAGAAATAAAATTTAGTTCAAATTCTTTTTTATCTTCATTAAAAGCTCCTCAAGAGAATAACTGTCCTCTTGGCTTCCTATCAACAGTCCTTAGCTCCCTGGACAGCTAGCTCTCCATTCCCCTGTAAAGCTACCCTCTATGTTTACAACTAGCTGTGTTGATCTGATAGATCCATTGATTGTTCCTCTGTTCTCTTTCCCTTTATATCTCCATTGCTTTTATGCTTGTGTTCCATCCACCATTGGACATTGTCTCTACCTTTATTTTTGTCATATTTCTTCATCCCAAATCTTCGACTATTCACTTTTTCTTTCTGCTTTCTTCTACCAGATGAGCTCTCTCTTCCTTCCACCCAATTATTAATAACACTGCAATTATTATCTCAGCTACCTAGGGTGAAATAAAAACTCAAATATTAAGGCAAGACAAGAAAAATTTAAACATAAAACATTTTCTTTGTCCTTTGTCCTTTCCCTCCCTTCTAATGTGCATTGTGATTCTGTATTATGTGTTAACCAGACTTCACTAATGGCTGAAATACCTTCTCAACCATAAAGATCAATTTTTCTACTTCTGGTGCCAGCCATATATTTCCTTAGAAGGTGACGTTCCTTCATAATCTTATAAAGGTAGGAGCCCAGCAGGCTACAGTCCATGGGGTTGCAAAGAATACGCATGCAAAGAACACAACATGACCTAGTCCAGGAATAAAACATTGAGTGTCCTATCAATGAAATTCTTCCCTGATTTGAGAATAAGCATTCTTAGTGCCTTGGGACAAATTGGTCATGAGATATGATGAAACTTTAAGATTGATCAAACTTTAGGAGACATCTTATGACCAATGTTTGATCGAAATTAAGATAAAAAGGGAGGGGAATGTAAAATAAAGAATGTTGCCCACCATCCAGTTCTACAAGAATCCAGTCATTCGCCACTGCAGTTGCTGACCTATAATACATCCTGAAAGGAATTCAGAGTGAAGATCAGGATGAGACACTCTGTGCTCTGTGAAAAATGACAGAACTGGCCCTCAGATATTTTCCAGAGAAAATTTTGATCCTGCCTGTTCCCAATATTTAGAAAAGCACTAAAACCATTACCTAACATGAATGTTCCTTTCAAATAACAGAGACCTTCTAGCAAGATATGTGCTTGATTGCCCGTTCAGTTCAATTCAGTTGCTCAGTCATGTCTGACTCTTTGTGACTCCATGATTGCACACATTCCCTTCACAAAAATCGTATATACACTGGCCTCTGCTTCAGAACAATTCCCAGAGCTCTCTGCGAGACTGTCTCCTGAGTTATAATACTAAGGTTGGCTTAAATAAAATTTTCCATTTCTGTCTAAGACTATTAATTTTTCATAGACACCCACATTTATTGATATTTTTAAACTACTTTATAAATTCACAGTATTTGATTGAAGGACTCGCTTGTTCAGTCGCTCAGTCGTGTTCGACTCTGTGACCCCATGGACTGCAGCACACCAGGCTTCCCTGTCCATCACCAATTCCCTGAGCTTGCTCAAACTCATGTCCATTGAGTCAATGATGCCATCCAACTATCTCATCCTCTGCATCCCCTTCTCCTCCTGCCGTCAATCTTTCCCAGCATCAGGGTCTTTTCCAATGAGTCTGCTCTTAGCATCAGGTGGCCAAAGTACTGGAGCTTCAACTTCAGCATCAGTTCTTCCAATGAATATTTGGGGTGGATTTCCTTTAGAATTTACTGGATTGATCTCCTTGATATCCAAGGGACTCTCAAGAGTGTTTTCCAGCACCATAGTTATAGCATCAGTTATTTGGCACTCAGCCATTTTTATTGTCCAGCTCTTACATCCATACATGACTACTGGAAAATTGACATATCTCCCTTGTTCTCTCCAGTTGATGCATCTTTTTGGTGGTCTCTTTATCCAGTCTTTTTCTTGCTTATGCTTGATGTTTAATATCAAATCCCCTTTTATTCCTCAATCTTGCTAATTCCTATTATTCTTCCATAAGGATGTCTTTCAATTCTGTTTTACTTCTGCATTTTCACCATAGTTTATTAAGATGCCTAGTTTAGGCCCTTACCATATCATAATTTATTTAGTATGATATGGTTGCCTGAATGAGCCTCCCAAATTCATCTCACAGACTTGGATCAGACTCATAATACTTTAAAAAATTTTATTTTACATATTTTAAAATACTGCTTCTGTCTTATTCAGTGCAGTCAGTTCAGTTGCTCAGTCATGTCTGACTCTTTGTGACCGCATGGACTGCAGCACACCAGGCTTCCCTGTCCATCACCAACTCTCTGAGCTTGCACAAACTCACGTCCATTGAGTTGGTGATGTCATCCAACCATCTCATCCTCTGTCATCTCCTTCTCCTCCTGCATTTCGATCTTTTCCAGCATTAGGGTCTTTTCTAATGAGTCAGCTCATCTCATTAGGTGGCCAAACTATTGGAGTTTCAGCTTCAGCGTCAGTCCTCCCATTGAATATTCAGGACTGATCTTTAGGATTAACTGGCTTGGTCTCCTTGCAGTCCAAGGGACTCAAGAGTCTTCTCCAACACCACAGTTCAAAAACCTCAATTCTTCAGTGCTCAGCTTTCTTTATAGTCCAACTCTCACATCCATACATGACTACTGGATAAACCATAGCTTTAAGTGGATGAACCATTGTCAGCAAAGTCAGTTCAGTCAGTTCAGTTCAGTCGCTCAGTCATGTCCGACTCTTTGCGACCCCATGAATCGTAGCATGCCTGGCCTCCCTGTCCATCACCAACTCCCGGAGTTCACTCAGACTCACATCCATCGAGTCAGTGATGCCATCCAGCCATCTCATCCTCTGTTGTCCCCTTCTCCTCTTGCCCCCAATCCCTCCCAGCATCTGAGTCTTTTCCAATGAGTCAACTCTTCACATGAGGTGGCCAAAGTACTGGAGTTTAAGCTTCAGCATCATTCCCTGCAAAGAAATCCCAGGGCTGATCTCCTTCAGAATGGACTGGTTGGATCTCCAAGGGACTCTCAAGAGTCCTCTCCAACACCACAGTTCAAAAGCATCAATTCTTCGGCGCTCAGCTTTCTCCACCGTCTAAATCTTACATCCATACATGACCACTGGAAAAACCATAGCCTTCACTAGATGGACCTTTGTTGGCAAAGTAATGTCTCTGCTTTTGAATATGCTGTCTAGGTTGGTCATAACTTTACTTCCAAGGAGTAATCGTCTTTTAATTTCATGGCTGCAGTCACCATCTGCAGTGATTTTGGAGCCCCCCCAAATAAAGTCAGCCACTGTTTCCATTGTTTCCCCATCTATTTCCCATGAAGTGATGGGACTGGATGCCACGATCTTCGTTTTCTGAATGTTGAGCTTTAAGTCAACTTTTTCACTCTCCTCTTTCACTTTCATCAAGAGGCTTTTTAGTTCCTCTTCACTTTCTGCCATAAGGGTGGTGTCATCTGCATATCTGAAGTTATTGATATTTCTCCTGGCAATCTTGATTCCAGCTTGTGCTTCTTCCAGCCCAGCGTTTCTCATGATGTACTCTGCATATAAGTTAAATAAGGGTGACAACATACAGCTTTGACGTACTCCTTTTCCTATTTGGAACCAATCTGTTGTTCCATGTCTGGTTCTAACTGTTGCTTCCTAATGTCTGCTTTTTAACATGCTGTCTAGGTTTCTCATAGCTTTTCTTTCAAAGAGCAAGCATCTGTTAATTTTATGGCTGCAGTCACCATCTGCAGTGATTTTGGAGCCCAAGAAAATAAAGCCTGTTACTTTCCATTGTTTCCCCTTCTATTTACCATGAAGTGATGGGACCAGAAGCCATGATATTAGTTTTTTGGGTGCTGAGTTTTAAGCCAGCTTTTTCACTCTCCTCTTCACTTTCATCAAGAGGTTCTTTAATTACTCTTTGCTTTCTGCCATAAGGGTGGTGTCATTTGCATATCTTAGGTTATTGATACTTATCCTGGCAATCGTGATTCCAACTTGTGCTTTGTCCAGCCTGGCATTTGTCATGATGTACTCTGCATATAAGTTAAATAAGCAGGGTGAAAATAAATTATATTAATAAGTATATAATTATATTAAATCTTGTCATGCAAATTTAAATGTCATCTTATATTCTACTTTCATAAGTCTAAACTCCTCTGCTTTCCAGATCCTACCCATGTTATTTCTCTTTGATATTGAAACACACCTTTTTATGGTGTATTCATAAGAAAATGTACTTAGGGGCTGCCATTAACTTGCTGCTAATTTACTGTCCGTTGACATCTTACTGTGTACATATCTCTGTTGCTAATGTCAGAAGTAGAAAGAAATTCTTTAAATTCTTATATTTGGCTAAAAAGAAAGTTTAACAACAATTTTCCTAACAGAAATAATTTCTCCCTTTTGCTCTTCTGCAAAAATTGAAGAGGTGGCTTGGGAACATAAAATAAATACAAATGTCACCAGTTTCTCCTGTCTGGGAGACTTTTCTTGCTGGAGTCTACTGTGAAAACTGATCAAATCAAGGAAATAAAAACAGAATTGATATTGATTTAGGTAAAGTTTCATGACATTTAACTCGTGTGTTTTCCCTTAAAAAGTACTGATTCTACCAAATGGATACTTTTATTGAGATAAATCTAAGCATATTTTTGGAGAAGGCAATGGCACCCCACTCTAGTACTCTTGCTTGGAAAATCCCATGGATGGAGGAGCCTGTTAGGCTGCAATCCATGGGGTCGCTAAGAGTCGGACACGACTGAGCGACTTCACTTTCATTTTTCACTTTCCTGCATTGGAGAGGGAAATGGCAGCCCACTCCAGTGTTCTTGCCTGGAGAATCCCAGGGACAGGGGAGCCTGGTGGGCTGCCGTCTATGGGGTCGCACAGAGTCGGACACGACTGAAGTGACTTAGCATAGCATAGCATAGCAAGCATATTTTTTTGCAAAAGTTGATAAAATATTTACCATATAGCTATAAATTATAATTAACTTTAATTTCATATTTTTAATTGTTTTCAGTTCAGTTCAGTCGCTCAGTCATGTCCGACTCTTTGCGACCCCATGAATCGCAGCACGTCTGGCCTCCCTGTCCATCACCAACTCCCGGAGTTCACCCAAACTCATGTCCATCGAGTCGGTGATGCCATCCAGCCATCTCATCCTCTTTCGTCCCCTTCTCCTCTTGCCCCCAATCCCTCCCAACACCAGGGTCTTTTCCAATGAGTCAACTCTTTGCATGAGGTGGCCAAAGTATTGGAGTTTCAGCTTCAGCATCAGTCCTTCCAATGAACACCCAGGACTGGTCTCCTTAGGATGGACTGGTTGGATCTCCTTGCAGTCCAAGGGACTCTCAAGAGTCTTCTCCAACACCACAGTTCAAAAGCATCAATTCTTCGGCACTCAGCTTTCTCCACCGTCTAAATCTTACATCCATACATGACCACTGGAAAAACCATAGCCTTGACTAGATGGACCTTTGTTGGCAAAGTAATGTCTCTGCTTTTGAATATGCTGTCTAGGTTGGTCATAACTTTACTTCCAAGGAGTAACTGTCTTTTAATTTCATGGCTGCAGTCACCATCTGCAGTGATTTTGGAGCCCCCCCAAATAAAGTCAGCCACTGTTTCCATTGTTTCCCCATCTATTTCCCATGAAGTGATGGGACCGGATGCCATGATCTTTGTTTTCTGAATGTTGAGCTTTAAGTCAACTTTTTCACTCTCCTCTTTCACTTTCATCAAGAGGCTTTTTAGTTCCTCTTCACTTTCTGCCATAAGGGTGGTGTCATCTGCATATCTGAAGTTATTGATATTTCTCCTGGCAATCTTGATTCCAGCTTGTGCTTCTTCCAGCCCAGCGTTTCTCATGATGTACTCTGCATGTTAGTTAAATAAGCAAGGTGGACAATATACAGCCTTGATTAGGTCTTTTAAAAATAGATTAAGGACAAAAACCCAGAACTTCATTAATCTTTTGGTTTCAGGGTATTCAGAACTATGAGAATTTGAAAAATACCCATGTAGAGGTAACAAGAAAAGAAAATGTTTAGAAAACAGAAAATAATCTACACAATAAATGTTGGAGACGGTATGTAGAAAAGGGAACCCTCTTGCATTGTTGGGAATGTAGATCGATACAGCCACTATGGAGAACAGTATTAGGGTTCCTTAAAAAAATAAAAACAGATTAATTAAAAATATAAATAAATAAAAATAGAACTACCATATGACCCATGGAAATACTCTGAGAAAATGCTAATTCAAAAGACACACCACATCATAATGTTCATTGCAGCACTATTTACCATAGCCAGTACGTGGAAAAAATCTAAATGTTCGTTGACACATGAATGGATAAAGAAGATGTGGTACCTATATACAATGGAATATTACTCAGCTATAAAAAGAACAGAACTGGGTTATTTGTAGAGACATGGATGGATCTATAGTCTGTCATACGGTATGAAGGAAGTCAGAAAAACAAGTATCATATATTAATGCATGTATGTGGAATCTAGAAAAATAATACAGAAGAACCTGTTTGCAGGGCAGGAGGAGAGGTGCAATCATAGAGAATAAACCTGTGGACAAGGGGGAAGGGAGGGGGTGATGAACTGGGAGATTTGGGATTGATGTATGTGCCTGCCATGTGTAAAACAGAGCTAGTGGGAACCTGCTGTACTGTGCAGGGAGTTCAGCTTGGTGCTCTGTGGCGGCCTAGATGGATGGGATGGGGGTGGTGGAGGGAGGTCCAAGAGGGAGGGAGTATATGAATACGCATAGCTGATTCACTTCACTGTACAGCAGAAACTAACACAACATTGCAAAGCAACTGTACCCCAATAAAAATTAAATGAAGGCAGCAATTTCAATCAACAGATATGGGGTTGGTGGTATTGATGAATAAGTAAAAAGGATGGGCTAGTAAATAGTGGAATGTTTACAATTTTAAAAACTAATAAAATTATCTTTTGGTGATTGAGTTCTATATTTCCAAATTAAAAACACACACACACACACAAAGAATGAGGTTTTAGTGAATGATGATCCAAATGGCTTATCAAGTTCTGTCCTGCACAGTTAGAAAAAACACACTCCTCTTACTAGCTTGGCACAAGATGTTGGCTCAAGACCAGCATGACTTAATAGCTGTAATTTGCATTTGAATGCAATTAACTGGGCCAGTACTTTGGGGTAATCAAGTTGCATGCAATACACATATGCTGAAAACTCAACAAAAGTCCAAACCCTGGAGAGGCTGGAGAGAAGAGTCTTTATTCTTTGAATTTCTCTTAGATTTGGAATTCAGGCCCAAGACTTTAAATGCAATTTTAGATTTCAAATTCTGCTTTTAAGTGTAAATAATGAAATATAACGTCTATTTAATTGTTTATTCTTAATAAAGAGAAGTTTACCTACCTGCCATTTTTTTCTTTTAGAAGAAAAATTCCACTGTTTCTGAAAAAGTGATTTATGTTATTTTTAAATTTTCAAGCAAGATACAAAGAAAGAAAAAAATCACTGAAACCTTTGTTTTCCACCCAGAAATAATTCTCACCAATATTTAAAATAAACATAAATGAAAATAGTGTAGAAACCATTAAAAGGTAAAAGTTTGATCTTTTAGTAATGTTATGAGTCATTAAAAATAAATTTACAAGATGTTAAACTGCTTTTATCATGAGAGAAACTACTATGATAAGTATTTAAGCTCTCCTTATGTCACTTTTCAGTAATATATTCTTCATATGCAAACACTTGTAGTTTAGGCTGAGATTTTCTAAGTCTCCAAAATTAAACACATAATGAAACCAAGAGTGAAAACCAAAGAGTCCAGAACAGAGAGTTAAGATGCTTGGATTTTTATTTAGCTCTGCTAGTAATTTACCTAGTAATATGTGGTGTGTTGGGAACAAGGGGAACTGGTGTGGTGGTCAATTCTCTCAAGAACGGTTTCCTTATCTGTAAATGAAAGAGGTGAACTAGAATTGTAAAGTGTCCTCTGTTTCCAAAATTAACGAAATCTTGCTTACATTTTCTTGGCTCAGGTGCTCTGGTTTCCTTTCTGATAGTTTGCATGCCACTTTTAATAGACACTATGGTCAGGACACAGTCTCTCTGAGAACCATTACCAATGGGCAGCAGGTGATCTACAGTGAAAACTTATTCTGTACTGAAAGCATACCATGTCCTTCTGGTAATCACTGATTTATACAAGGAAGCACTGGCTGCACTCTAGAATTTTCCACAAACCCCACCCATTGGGAATTTATGATTTAGTTGAGGAGTTAAAAAGTAATGATTACAACAACAACAAAGACATATATGAAGTACAAAGGAGGTCTGGAAGAAGAAAAATAATATACTTCTGGTCCAGAGGAGGAGTGAAATCAGGAAAAGTCTGAAGAAGGAAGTAATTTTTGAGTTGGGCCTGACACATGGACAAAATTTTAATAGAGATTTTGGGGGAGGCTTCTGTTTACTCATATGCAAAATGGAAGTGATAATTGTACCCATCTACTAGAATCATTGAATCAAGTGAAATAATGCATGTCAGTCACTTAACACATTGCAATAGCATGGTGGAAAAGCCCTATACATGTTTAGCATTGTTATTAATAGGGACAATGTATAAAAAAATCTAATCATTGAAGGAAAATTGATATTTCTGATTATGGTATTAAGGATTAGTCTTCTAAAGGTTTTTTCCAAAAATATTTTTGAGGAGATATTTGTCTGGGCATGCTCTTCCAAAGCCAGCTGTTTGCACATAGAGTTGTAATCAGTAGTATTTCTTTTAATCTTTCTGCTAGAAGCAAAAAGAAAGAAGCAAATAACTTTTAATGACTGATTAGAATGTGAAAACCAAAAAAAAAAAAAAAAAAAATACAGAGTACATAGTCTAGAAGGAAAAAACTGGTGATGGTTGTTCTCGTGCATGTTGTAGCTTTCTTTTGGATGCTTGTTTAGGGTGTGCTTGGCTTCCTTGACAGCTTAGCTGGTAAAGAATTTGCCTGTAGTATAGGAGACCTGGGTTCAATCCCTGGGTCAGGAAGATCCTCTGGAGAGGTGGATGGCTACCCACTCCAGTATTCTTGCCTGGAGAATTCCTTGGACAGAGGAGCCTGGTGAGTTACAGGGTAGTGGAATGGGTTGCCATGCCCCCCTCCAGGGGATCTTCCCGACCCATAGTCTCCTGCGTCTCCTGCATTGGCAGGCAGATTCTTTACCACTGTGCCATCTGGGAAGCTCGAAGGTATCTTTCATCCAAATACACCTCAGGCAGGTGCAGCTAAAGCATCAGTACCTGCTTTGTAAAACAATTTATATTTATAAATATATTTATATTGTATATTAAATATGTATGTAGCTCTTTTTATAGCTAACTTTATTGTGTACTTACTGTGTTAGTGCTGTGACTAACATGTGATAAGCAAAGCTCTTAATCTACAAGACAACTTCATAAGGCCAAAAATACACACAAGAAGCATCTTGCCCAAAGTCACATAGTCACTCAGCTAACATTTAATGACCTGTACTATATGTCAGACACTGTTGTAGGAGCTACAGATACATTAGTGAATAAAACAGAAAAGATCTCTGCCATCTTAGAGGAATCGTATAGTTTATAATTCCACAAATGACTTAAGTGCTTTTCTATTCATACTTAAAAGTTGGCATTAAACAATATAAAGATGAATAGTAAATTTTGCCAATAATTAAAAATTTTAATTTTTCTTTATGGAAAATAACATTAAATACTAAGTTAAAAAAAAAAAGAGAAACCATGACAAGCTGAGTGGGAAAACTCAGAAGAAAGGAAAAAGCTTTTATTTTTACTAACATTAATAACATTATTACGTTGCTTTTATAATAAGATACTCTGCATTTTCACTTTGCACCGGATCATGCAGATCATGTGAGCTGGCCTTTTGGGAGTGCTACTTTAGACTGAATTATCAGGAGAGGTCCCTCTGAAGAGATTGCATTTCAACTGACATCTATAAGACCAAAAGAAGCCAACCATGGGAAGATTCAGGGAAAAAACATTCCAGGTAGAGGGATCAGTTAGCGCAAATGTCCTAAGGCAAAGAAACTGTTTTCAAGAAACAGAAAAAAGGCTAATTTCACCAAAAAGTAGTTTTTCAAATTTGGAGTGGCATAAGATAAGGTTAGAGTTTGGAGAGGCCAGAGTGTGAAGAGCTTTGAATCTAGAAGAATTCATTCTATTTGTGTTAGTTAGCTATTGGAATGTTTCAGGCAGAGGAATAACATAGATGACTTATGTTTTAAGAGATCATTTTTTTTTTGCAGTGAGGATACAATAGTGGACTCAGGGAGATGATCCTGAGTGGTCTATACCTGAAGAACTCCTCACCCTTTCAGATGGAATTTTGTCATACTTTTGTCATAATTTCTATTATTGCACTTACAGCTTTTCAAATTTGTCTTTCTGAACTAAACTGTTAGACAGTCTTAATTCTCTCCATATAACTAGTGCCCAGCATGGCATGCATATTGTAGTCACTTATTACATATTTATTGAGTGAATAATTGGGAAAGGAATTTTTACTCCTATGGTAGAAGCTCTTTCCTCAGAATCTTCTTCAACTTAAGATAATTAATTAGAAGATTCAAAAGGAAAGGGGTTATAGCAGACATAAGGAATCTGAAGCAAATAAAAAATATATAGTTGATTTAAAAAATGTTGAAATTTGGGAGAAAAATACTGATTCAATCACAATAGGAATTTGAATTTTTATGTTACCTCTTCCTGAATCCATATGCAACATGTATCCAAAGACACAGCTATAACTGGTGTTAATATTTTTGCTGCAAGTTCCAAAGTGATGTGGCCTTCTCTGATAGCTCAGTTGGTAAAGAATCTGCCTGCAATGCAGGAGACCCTGGTTGGACTCCTGGGTTGGGAAGATCTGCTGGAGAAGGGATAGGCTACCCAGTCCAGGATTCTTGGGCTTCCTTGGGCTCAGCTGGTAAAGAATCTGCCTGCGAAGTGGGAGACCTGGGTTTGATCCCTGGGTTGAGGAGATCCCCTGGAGAAGCGAAAGGCTACCCACTCCAGTATTTGGCCTGGAGAATTCCATGGACTCTAGTGACTTTCACTTTCACTTTTCCAAACTGATGGCCTGGGATTGAAGTTGGCCTCAGACCTATTTTGATTGATTTGCACAGTATGCAAATATAGTGCTGAATTAGTTATTGATGTTTAAAACTAAGGAATTTTCACATAAAAGTCTTACTTTTCTCTATCTCTTGAGAAGTAACAAACATATAAGCAAACAAAAAGCTTTGCAGCATTGGGTCTGCATTCCAGTTGACCAGAGTCAAGAAGGGTGGTTCCCTTTGTAAGAAGAAGCGTATGTTCTCTATTTTAGCACAGTTCTCACTCTGCTTGCTCCACTCACTTAAATTACTTGTCTGGCACCTGGTGACACTTGTGTATGTGATATGAATGTACTACTGCTATTTTAAATAAGAATTTTTTTTAATAAAAAGGTTTTAAATTATATATATATATATTCAGTTTTCTTGCTATATTTGTTTGGCTTTACTTGCCTATCTTGCAGCTTTTAGAAGCAAGGTGGCCAGACCAGATCCCAAATGTGAGACTGCCAGGGAAGGAGGAAACTGTGCTCAGATTTGTTGACAGACAAATCACCGAAGGAAAGGAGGCTCTCCAGAGGGCAGCCATTGGAGAGCTTTGCCACCAATTTGATCTGTACAAGATACTCACCACCTCTGTCCTCTTTACTTCCTACTTATATGTCTGTTAGGACTCAGAAGAGTATTGAGGTTAAGGGATGGAATAAATTTAAAACTTCTATTATTACATATCACATAGGCCTTCACTTAAGATCACTGAACACTTATTGTATGTCCCAATGTGTGCCACTGTCCCTGACCCATGCTGTTGTATCTCTGATATGGATGATTACATGTGCCATTGTTGATACTTGGGTCAGTGTCTTTATTTGGATGGAGCCATTATTGGAAAAGACTGATGCTGGGAGGGATTGGGGGCAAGAGGAGAAGGGGACGACAGAGGATGAGATGGCTGGATGGCATCACTGACTCGATGGACGTGAGTCTGAGTGAACTCCGGGAGTTGGTGATGGACAGGGAGGCCTGGCCTGCTGCGATTCATGGGGTCGCAAAGAGTCGGACACGACTGAGCGACTGATCTGATCTGATCTGATCTGATTTAATGTATTATACTGTTTCATATGAAGCCACACACACACACACACACATATATATATGGGGCAACCCACAAAAGATGCTCTGTGGCAAAGTTAATAAAGGCTGTTTCCACAGAGCTATCTGAAGGCATTGGGAAGAACAATAGACGCAAGCAGAAATCACAATGGGTCAATGTTGATATAATCACGGGATTGGGAGGTGCTTTTTGAAGCCCAGAAGGGAAAGTCAGTTGAGAAGGATGTACTACACAGCAGGTCTTGGTGGATATACAGTTCTGGGGAGTCTTAGCAGTGCCGGGGTGCAGTTCATTTACCAGTGTACAAATGATTTAACAGAAAGGCATTCAAGGGTCTCAAGAGTCAATCATTACCACATCCCACAGGCGATGGACTGCAGAACAACCCAGCTGCCAGAGGCAGTGGCCAAACCAGCGAGCTGGGTTTAGTATGAATGACTGACTCCTGGGAAGGAGGGCGTTCAGAGGGGGCTGGGGATAAGGGTCAGAGTCCAAGCTGGAGAGAGGACAATAAGCTAAGGGTGGAAACAAAGGCGAACCAGAACGGCAGCGGGCAGATTGCAAGCTCTGCATTGGGGAATCAAGCTTTGCTTTTAGAAGGCGCAGGCTGCAGCAGGGCGGGCACTAGCCGCGGCGTTCTCACAGCCTGCAAGGGCGCCGGGCTCCTCACCCCGGGGCGTGGGCAACCCGCGGCCGGCATCCCTCCCCCGTGCGCCTCCCGGCAAGCAGCGCCTGGCAGTGCCCACCGAGGGCAGGGCGGGGCGCAGGCCGGGCAGCGCTATAGGTGGGGCCGGCAGCTCGGCCGCCGCTGACGCAGTGCGGGCCAGCAGCGGGAGAGTCCAGGCAGGCGTGGAGGGTTCAGCCCGGCCGCCCGCAGGCCGCGTTCCCATCGGAGGGGGCAGGGCACACTCACCCGGCCAACAGCAGGCCGCCGGCGGCCTGCTGGCTCCGCCGCCGCCGCCGAGCTCGCCATTCAGCGCGCCTCGTCTCCGCCCCAGTCCTGGGGGCTGAGCTGGGGAGAAGGGGCGGGCGCCCGCGAGCAGTGAATCACCGCCACCTCCTCCTCCTCCTGCCTCAGAGCCGCCGCCACCTTTCCATTCAGTCGCCCAACATGGCTGGAGTGCGGCGGAGGTGAGCCGACCGCCCCCTGCAGCTCCAGCCTCCTGAGCGCGAGAGCCGCGGCTCCAGCGGCGCCTCAGTTCTGCGGTGCAGAGGCCCAGGGACCCGGCTGTCGCTCGCCGCCAGCATGTGGGGCGCCCCGGACGAGAGCTCTGTGCGGGTGGCTGTCAGGTAAGGACGGACGCGGCGAAGGGCAGGCTGCAGGCTCCCTGAGATGATCTGCCCTGAGCTCTGGAAACCTAGCCCGCGCGTCCCCGCCGGCCTGGCGCGCGAGGCCGGGTGCTGGCCGGAAAACCTCGCGCCCTCGGCCTCCTGGTGTTTGCAGGTGACGGGCGGCGCCGGGTCCCTGGGGGTGTCCTGACTCCTCAGCGGGAGAAGCCGTCGCCTTCTGCCCACTCCGGGTCGCGCACCCGAGGAACAGTTGTCTCAGGTTTGGCCGCCTTGGGCGATCGCCTGTCGGGCTTTGCCTAGAGGACCTGCCTCTCTCCAGGGTTGTGGTGCGCTTCTTCTATTTGTAACGTGACTGTCTTTACGGGTACCTGCAACTCCGGCCTTCGTAGGCAGGAGACAAAGCCTCAGCACAGCGCTGCCAACCGCGGGGGTCTAGATCTCTGTGCAAATAAATGGACATCTTGTTAAGCACTGGCGGGGACTAGATAGCAGCCTGTGGGTGTTGAGGACATTTTGTCGTTGCAAGTGATATTATATTTAAGGGAAAATTCATTGGTGATCAGTCTGTAGAAGCAAGAAGACTCTTCAGTAAGTGGAAGGGTTAAATGAGGGAGTGGTGAAAAAGAAACATCCTGAGGTTCAGCAGGGTGGTTACAATATAAAATTTCTCATTCCCGAGTGTAAGTTTTAAAATACGAGATACATCAAAATTGTAATTTGGTCAAGGACAGATACATGAGAATCGAACGTAATTTGGATTGTTTTGATACGTATCGAGAAGCGGAGCTCTGACAGTTGCTCATGGAAAATTGCAACATCATCACTGAAATATTAATGAAGGCTTCATGGTAGAATAAGTGCGTTTCTTTTATAACTCTGATACTTTACTGTGAGTTCATTTCTCTTTATGTACACGTTATAGGATTATAAAAATAATCTGTTTTCTCTGAGAAATTATTATTTTTTTTTAATTCTCCACCCTTGTCGTCTTTCTGAAAAGCTGTTCTTATCCTGTCAGCATTTCAATAGTTATTTTAGTGACAAATCTTGTTAGTTATAGAAATGGTAGTTTTATATATACTTTGTATTTTAATCAATCTAAAGAATAAGATCAATTTCAAAGATATTTGTCATTCCCTTTACAGACCAGGAGATAACCACCCATGGAGGTGACATTTTTATGACTGTTTAGAATCACCTGTTATAAAACTTTTGAAGTTTTAATTTGGCCTCTCTGGGTATTTTAGGGCTATTTATTCAGTTGTTGGATTAGTTGTTTCTCCTGTTTACTGTTTCTATCTCTCTTTTAGCCTTTTAACACTTACTAGTGACTCTACCACCTCAGAGGAAGGGGAAGGAAAAAGAGAGGAAACTCAGTAAGAAGCAGTTTTGTTAATTAGCAGATCTGGTCAAAGAAGGTGAAGAAGGAGCATAAAATAGTAATGAAAAAAAAATTTGGCTGTTACAGAGTTAATATTTTTATCTGTGAATTCTGTAGAATATCACAGGGTAGTTTATTGACCATGCGGTTAAAACTGATGCTGCTTGCAATGGAGATAAACAGAGTAATGAATCACCCCAAAGTGATATTGACAGATAAATAACTTATATTTGCTTTTGATATGCATATTAGCTTTTTAAAAAGGAAATACATGTGGGTCTGTTTGTTGGAGAAAGGCTTTATAAACACACGTTGTGAAGTAAGCCATATTTTGAGGGTCTATTTTATTTTCATTAAATACATTGAATAGATTCACTGGTTAAACTTATTTTGCATAGGATAAGAATAGCTTAGATAGCACTTCTGTATTTATAAAGTATATGGACGTTCATTTCCATTTACAACAGATATTTATTGAAATTAAGTCCTATCTCTTTTGTCCTAACCTCTCAGCTAAAAAGAGAAATAATTATTGGACACACAGTATGTGCCAGGATCAGTGCTGTGTGTTAAGATGTTTTATATGGTGTGAAATTGCATTTATTTCTCATAACAATCTTTGACTTAGGTCTGTTATTACTATGGCCATTTTACAGGTGAGACACAGAAGGATTAGGTGATCTTCCCTAAGTTAAACTGGTAGCAAGTGGCAGCAATAGCATTCTAACTCTAGACAGCTTGATTCTAGAGCTCAAATTCGTAACCATTAAATCTATACAGGTGAGAGGCAAGAACATCCTTTGCAAACCTTTACTTAGCTTAAGGTTACTTGCCTCTTCCTGGTTCTGAACTAGTTTAATTAAAAATGAATGACTTTGACAGGATTTTTATGCCTTATATTTCTAGAAAAGATAGAGCTCAGAAAGGGGAAACCTGAACTTACCTAAACTGTTTTCCCAATTTTTAAATCTTTGCAGTGACCTCCAGTCTTACTTTCCAGTTTGTGATAGACTTTAACAGCAGGGTAAATAAATCAACACACAGACACAAATGATCAGAACAGTTGATTAACTTTTACCCTTCAGTGAATGTAATAACAAGTAATAGAAAGTTGGCTGTACTTGTGTAAATGCACAGTGTCGTAGAGGTCTTTGTGTTTTATCAGATATGGAGATTTACCAATGTGTTAAAGTTGATGACTGTATTTTAGGTTTCTCAAAATAAGTGCATGGGTCATATTATATGACCTTTGGAAAAAGAAGTTAATAGAACATTTCTTATTTCAGGAGAACATTTTAAATTCAGTTTCTGAAAAATGCCTTTGGGTAGAGTATATCTGAGATGTTGGTGGCGCTGGTGATAAAGAGCCTGCGTGCCAATGCAGGACACCTAAGAAATACAGGTTCAATCCCTGGGTCAGGAAGATCCTCTGGAGAAGGAAATGGCAACTCACTCTAGTATTCTTGCCTGGAAAATCCCATGGACAGAGGAGCCTGGTGGGCTATAGTCCATGCAGTCGCACAGAGTCGGATACAACTGAAGCAACTTAGCACTGCAGCATGGAGGTGTTCTGTAGGGTTATCTTTCTTTCATTGTGTAGATGTGGATTTAGGACCCCTCTCCACCACTATGCTACCCCATGTGGCTATTGAGCACTCAAATGATGATTAATGCTGTAACCAAACCAAACTTGGTTTCACTCTCCCATCACACAGCAAAGCCAATCTGTTGACACCAGGTTGTGGTGAAGTAAAGGATAGCTTACTGAAGGGTACCCATTGTGGGGCCAAGCAAGGAGAATGGGCAGTTCATACTCAAAAGATGCAAATTCCCTGATGGCTTTCAGGGAAGGATGTTTAAAGGCAAGGTGAGGGACAGGGTCACAGGGTGCCAGATCAGCTTTTGGGTATCTATCTGATTGGTTGGTGGTGAGGTAACATGGTGGTATTTCAGGAGTTAACATCATCAACCTTCTGGTTCCAACTGGTGTGGGGTCTACCTGCTTGTGGTCAGCATGAGGTAACTTCTTCCACTTGGTGGGGGTTTTAGTATCTGTAAAACCACTCAGGGATGTGGCTCAGAATATTATCCATAGCCCTTGTGGAGGAACTAATGGCCTTTGACTTAGTTTTAATACAAATAGAACTGTTAGTACTTTGTCTTGCTTGACTGTTTTCCTTTCTATCTGCATTACTCTGATTAAATATGCTCTTAAGAACTTGGGGACGGCTAAAACTTTTCTGCAAACAGGAGCCTGGTGACATAGGGTGGGGTGTGTCTGTCCCCAGGAAGGCCCTGAAGGGTTGCTTGGTTTCAACACTACTGAGAATCTAAATTTTAAATTTTATTTAATGTTAATTAAATTTAAAAACTGTCCATTTAGTTTTTGGAAAGTTTGTAGTTATGCCTGAAACAATGTAGTTATATGGACCTATTTTTTAACTGTAAAGTTTATCAAATCTAAATACTTATAAAGTATTTCTGATGGAAATTTAGTCTCCAGATTGACATGTATTTTCTGTGAGAGAGATATATATATATATATATATATATATATATATATATATTTGATTTTAAAAACAGTATGAGAAAATGAGTGTAAATATATCAATGATCTTTATATTGATTACATATTAAAATGATGGTATTTTGAAATGTTGAGTTAAATAAAATATTGAAATTATAATAATGTCATCTACTTTTCCTTTTTTAAAACGTGGCTACCAGAAATTTTAAAATTAAATATAATGTTGTTGCCATGATATTTCTATTGAATAGTGCTGCTCTACAGGTTTTTAAAGATGTGAGAAAAAGTATAGGAAAAAATTGTTCACAGTTGTTACTCAGCCATAAAACGGAATGAAATTGTATCACTTGCAGAGACATAAATGGATTAGAGGCTGTCATACAGAGTGAAGTAAGTCAGAAAAGAGGAAAACAGATATCATATATTAATGCATATATGTGAAATCCAGAAAAATGGTATAGATAATCTTATTTGTAAAGCAGAAACAGAGACACAGATGTAGAGAACAAGTATATGGATACCAAGGGGGAATTAAGGGGTGGGATGAATTGGGAAATTGGGATTGACACATACACACTGTATGTATAAAATAGATAACTAATGAGAACCTACTCTATAGCATGGGGAACTGTACTCAGTGCTCTGTGGTGACCTAATTAGGGAAGGAAATCCCTGAAAGAGGGGATTTATATGTATGGCTGATTCACTTTGCCGTAGAGCAGAAACTGATACAGCAGTGTAAAGCAGCTAGGCTCCAATAAAAAAGTGAAAAACCAAAAAACTGTTCACAGCCACCACGTCGTAGATCTGGTATTTTCTGTAGATTAAGAAAATACCAAAATATTGGGTGTCTGTTTTAGAGTGGTTGTATATATAAACACACATACATATGTATCTATGCACGTATATCCATGTAAGATTTGATTTAACAGTAACATTTTTCCTCTCTGGGTTGCATAGGTATAGAAAGTTATGGGTAATAGGTTGATGGTAACTGACTTCCTAGAAAATGTAGTAAGCTGATAGATGCCATCTACAAAAATGAGCAATGAGGTTTAGTGTATATTCTGTTCTTATTACCTAACTAGTGTACTGAATTGAACCATTCAGTTAACATTTTAAACTCAAACATTTTGAATTCTAAATTTGGAACTTTATGAAATGATGTGAAGGAAAGTACAGTGTTTGCTGCGAGGCACCTAGTGTGGGGCCAAGCAAGAGGACTGGACAGTTCATACTTTCCACGTCTGATGCTGATATAATATTTGAAACTTTTTCCCCAAGAATTTTAGCTTTCAAAATACGAGAGGAACTGAAGGAAAATGGAGCTACAGAAAGGACCATTGAGTTTTTATGTCATTGTCTATGTGGTTGTGAGCTAAGATTTTTTGCTTAGCTTTGGCAGAGAACAGGACATATCCTTGACAGCAAGTTCGGATTAGTGTGTAATGATGTTTAATTTGCTGTGTTTTTTACCTTACTACAGCATTTTTAAGAAGTGACATTGCTCAGGTAGCTTAAGTGCTGATTGGAATGTAAATGCTCTGTTTTGAGTCCTTCACTGGCACTGATTTGCAATGTGATCTCCTTGAACTTTTCTTTTTCCTCATGCTGAGGTATTAAGGGTTGTAAGAACTTTGCATATGCAGTATATTAAATGTATGTTTTTTTTTGTTAGCCAAACTGTTGGCACTAGTGCTGCTTCTTTATTGATAGGAAGGAACTATTTTAACATTTAAACTTGACTTTCCCACAATATATTTATTGTAGGTACTGCTGTTACTTAAGAGGAAACTTTTCGGCTTTTGTGGTCTCTTTGTCCAATTCTGGCTGTAATACAAATAGGCAATATTTTATTTAATATACATTAAAACCGTATGAGGTGGGCTGGACAGATATCCCTATCTTACAGATGTAAAAATGAGTCTCAAAGATACTAGGTGACCTGTTCAAGGTTTCTCACCACTAAATACCAGAAATGGAACTCAAACTCAGACTTCTGGTACCTGTTTCTTTATTCTTAAAAATATTTCCAAATGTTTTCAAAATATTTCACATATTAATGTCAATGTAATAAGGATCTTTCCAGCTAAAACACAAATATACATGTGATGTAACTTATTTGAAACAATTTAATGTCTAAAGAATGTAGAGGCAGATAAGCAAGGCTTTTAGAAATATTTTGTGGAAACAGATGGTTACCTGCTCTTCGATCATTTGTTTATTCCTTCCTTCATGCATCAAGTATTTATTGTGTGCCTACTATGTGCAGAGCACTTTCCTACTACTGAGGATATAGAGCATACATGAGAGACATGGTTCCCACTTTAATGGAGCTTAGACCTAGCAATGTGAGGCTCTTTCAGTGCACAAACTATGTTGAATCTAACACAAAACATATCAGTAACACAAACTAGAAATTAGAGAAAGTTGTTGCAGTTTAGTTTTTATCTGTCACTTATTTTCATCAATAGCATTTTTTTTGGTTCATACTTTCCTGAAGGACAGTAACTTAAAAAACAGAAATTGCGCCCTGCTTACAAGCACATGTCATACAAAGTTTGGACTCCAAAGCCTGTGCATTAGAACGATATTTCCAGTTTTGTATGTGTGGCATGTGTACCCTACATGTATGTCTTTGTATTTGGATCATAAAGTAAAGGAAATGAAACAGAGGAGACTAAAGAGCTTGTGGATGATATGAGCTTAAAGTCAGTGAAGTTATTTATTTAAATATGAGTTAATACTTTTTCTTCAGATAAAGTTTATTAAGTTTATAGTGTGGGAGGCCTGATTGTTATTTGGAACTCCACAGAAGTTCAGATTTCATGTCTAATTATTACTACCCCTTGAGCTCTTACCCTCTTACCTGCTAATTAGTTAATATTTTGATGCATAATTATGGGTTTGTAAATGATGCACTAGAAATTCCAGTTTAGTGAAGCCATGAAAGCTTTGTAGTTAATTTCATAATGTACCCAATCTTCCAGTTCTCATCCATTTCTCCTCAAAGAAATGAACTTGAAATATCCATTATTATGGATCGTTTCCCCCAAGACATGTTATAGCTCACCTATGTGACCTTAACTTATAAATTGTTATTTTCTGTCAACATTAGATATGAAACTATCTAAGTTTCAGATTTAGGAAGGAAGACACATCAGTGAAAATGCATGCTAGATGGTATCATTTGTATTCGGTGTGTCATTAAAATGACTTTATTAAAAATAAAATGGATGTTTGTTATTTTTAATGCTTCTCTCTGGAGAGCGGATTTGTGAATTCTGTCTTTGAACTTGGTTTCCCAGTGGATTAAGTATTTAATCTTCTCAGGGTGTTAAAATAGTTTTCTCGTGGCTCAGGCTTTATTTGAAGCAAATGACACAGCCAGTGGGACCATTTTGATGAAATTCTACAATTATTATGAGATAGTTCTTAATGTTTAAGAATTATATTTGAGATTCCTTTGTTTTGAAATTATTAGACATTTATATATTGAACATAACTTTTCAGTTCAGTTCAGTTGCTCAGTCGTACCCGACTCTTTGCAACCCCATGAATCTCAGCACACCAGGCCTCCCTGTCCATCACCAACTCCAGAAGTTTACCCAAACTCCTGTCCATCGAGTAGGTGATGCCATCCAGCCATCTCATCCTCTGTCGTCCCCTTCTCCTCCTGCCCCCAATCCCTCCCAGCATCAGGGTCTTTTCCAATGAGTCAGCTCTTCGCATGAGGTGGCCAAAGTACTGGAGTTTCAGCTTCAGCATCAGTCCTTAGGATTTAGTACCTCTGTAATTATTGGATTTGAAATAGATTTTAAAACTGAAAGGGACCATGAAGGAACTAGATGGTTGAAGCTCCTTCAAGATAATTGAGGTAACAGAGACCCAGAGCAATTGAGGGAATTGCTTGAGATCCCGCAGCTATCAGCTCAGGTCTTCTGTTGACTGTCGCTTTAGATTTTTTGGGATTTCATGTTTTGCTGTTAAACATCCCAGAAATATAATAAATTTGTATTTTGTAAACTACAGTTTTAATCCCTCAAGTGCCCTTTTAAAAGTTTAATTTAACATTTAAATAAGTGCCCCCAGTCTCAGTGCCCTTTATTTTGGCTTTATGATTGCTTCAATTCTAGAAACTAGACCAGTGATTCTAAGAAGGACCTCTCAAGAGAGAGAGAGAGAGGGATCCCTGGAGTAGAAATCCAGGTTATATTTTAAGGTTCCTATTATATTAAAGTGTGAAAAAATGCCAACACTAGGTTATAAAAATTGTTAAAACAGACTGATTTCAGCATTTGCATGTACCACATTAATACTTTAACAACCACAGAAATACAATATCCTGGTAGCTTAATTTGGAAATAGTATTAATCATGTACATAGAATTTGGCGAATGCTAGGCCTGGGACATGTGGCCTTCTCCCTTTGCCGTCACCTCGGTTCTTAAATTTTTTTCCCTACCTCAATAGATTTGACAATTAGAGCACGTTCCATTAATAGTGACAACCTCACTGTCGGGGGGATGATTGGAGAGTGGGGAAAGATGGAGATAGAGTAGGGTCAGTGTGGTATATTTACTGGGATCTGAAATTGGAGCTGGAGGTAGACATCTGAGTGGTTTAAAAATAAAACACTTTGAGAATTACTTTACGAGAAAGGTGGTTCTTAAACTTTAAAATAACATCAGTCCCTTCTATCCTTACTTCAGAAGGATGTAAGGGTACAACACATTTTGGCCATACATTTGGCCTTGCATCCAAAAAATACCCTAAATCCCACCTCTGCTTGAAGCCTTTCTAGACTTTATGCAGGGAAATTTCTGCCTTGTGGGGCCTTATTTATTTATTTATCTGATTCTCTCTCTTTATCTCTCTCAAATTCTGGTGTGAGAGGTATACACAATATGATGATTTTCACTGTTTGACTTGAAATGTCTCCCAACCTGAGAGAATATTTGACATTTTTTTAAAAAAGATGCTAATATACTGACAGCACTACCTGTGGTGGATTCATTTTGACATTTGGCAAAACTAATACTGTTATGTAAAGTTTAAAAATAAAATAAAATTAAAAAAAATATAAAAAAAATAAAGGACATTGGATATACTGAATTGAAACAAGGTGGTATTTGCATGTCCAGATTTGAAATGGAGGCCATTCAGGATTTAATCTTAGGGTCAACTTACTTGGGCACTGTACACTTCCATCTACTTCTTCAATAAGAGCAAGAAAACCAAGAAGTTGTTCAAAATTGAGTGTAGCAAGGTGGGCATCATGAGCCCACCCAGGGGCTAAATCAAGGATAGTTTAAAGTTTATTCCCTACTCTTTGGATCTCTTAGTGTGTAAGTAAAATTTTAGTTTTTGAGATTGGACTTTACCTTATTCTCAATTTGGGGGAGCTATGTCTGTCACTTAGGCATCACAATATCAGTTCTTCTGAGTAGGATGAAAGAATTATATTTTTCACAGTAGATATTAACATTATTTGACATACCTTCACAGAATAGAGACTTTTTCTTTCCACAAACAGGAACAAGGAGCCTTGGAGAGGGTCAAGCTATAGTAACTGTTATGAAGTGGTATGTTGAGCACATGGTATACTAATAAGGCATGAGGCACCTCTACTCTGTTATATTCTTTATAATCTTACTTTTTTAGATCAAAATTCTTTCATTTATTACATAATTATTGAATGTCTGTTGTGCACTAGAATCACATAAGTTAGAGGCATTAAAGCTGTTGGAAGCAATATGATGTAAGAGAATCAACTTTGGATATTTAGAAAACTGTTTTGGTCTTCAGTTCAGTTCAAGTCAGTCGCTCAGTCATGTCCGACTCTTTGCGACCCTATGAATCGCAGCACACCAGGCCTCCCTGTCCATCACCAACTCCTGGAGTTCACTCAGACTCACGTCCATCGAGTCAGTGATGCCATCCAGCCATCTCATCCTCTGTCGTCCCCTTCTCCTCCTGCCCCCAATCCCACCCAGTATCAGGGTCTTTTCCAATGAATCAACTCTTCGCATGAGGTGGCCAAAGTACTGGAGTTTCAGCTTTAACATCAGTCCTTGCAATGAACACCCAGGACTGATCTCCTTTAGGATGGACTGGTTGGACGTCCTTGCAGTCCAAGGGACTCTCAAGAGTCTTCTCCAGCACCACAGTTCAAAAGCATCAATTCTTCGGCGCTCAGCTTTCTTCACAGTCCAACTCTCACATCCATACATGACCACTGTAAAAACCATAGCCTTGACTAGATGGACCTTTGTTGGCAAAGTGCTTTTTAATACGCTATCTGCTGCTGCTGCTGCTGCTGCTAAGTCGCTTCAGTCGTGTTCGACTCTGTGCGACCCCACAGACGGCAGCCCACCAGGCTCCCCTGTCCCTGGGATTCTCCAGGCAAGAACATTGGAGTGGGTTGCCATTGCCTTCTCCAAATATGCTATCTAAGTTGGTCATAACTTTCCTTCCAAGGAATAAGCATCTTTTAATTTCATGGCTGCAATCACCATCTGAAGTGATTTTGGAGCCCAAAAAAGTAAAGTCTGACACTGTTTCCACTGTTTCCCCATCTATTTCCCCTGAAGTGATGGGACCAGATGCCATGATCTTAGTTTTCTGAATGTTGAGCTTTAAGCCAACTTTTTCACTCTCCACTTTCACTTTCATCAAGAGGCTCTATAGTTCCTCTTCACTTTCTGCCATAAGGGTGGTGTCATCTGCATATCTGAGGTTATTGATATTTCTCCCGGCAATCTTGATTCCAGCTTGTGCTTCTTCCAGCCAGCGTTTCTCATGATGTACTCTGCATATAAGTCAAATAAGCAGGGTGACAATATACAGCCTTGACATACTCCTTTTCCTATTTGGAACCAGTCTGTTGTTCCATGTCCAGTTCTAACTGTTGCTTCCTGACCTGCATACAGGTTTCTCAAGAGGCAGGTCAGGTGTTCTGGTATTCCCATCTCTTTCAGAATTTTCCACAGTTGATTGTGATCCACACAGTCAAAGGCTTTGGCACAGTCAATAAAGCAGAAATAGATGTTTTGGTCTTAACCAATGATAAACTTGGCTTTGTGTATACTTCAGTGGACTTGGCAGAAGATCAGCAGAGACAACCATGTGAAAGCATTTGGAAAATAGTTTTTATACAAACACAGGCAATAATGTTTTTAGTGATGAGTTGGATGTATAACCAACAATGAGTATATTGGTTATATTCCAAACTCTAGCAATTAGATTAGTCATTCTCTAATATGTAATCCATAACTTCAATTTGTGAAGTACATTATAGATGTTGTCTCTGTTCTTTTGCTTTTTGAGTGCCTATTATATCACTATGAATAGAGCAGAAATGTATATAAATAGTTAAAAACCTTCCATTACAACAGTTGCCTAGTTTTCATTTTGTTTTTAACATGTAAATCACATACCGTCCTTCTCTAGTTTACCAAATTCCTTTTTATATAGTTTAGTATAATCCACCATTTTTAGCAAACTTCAGTACTTTGGCCACCTCATGTGAAGAGTTGACTCATTGGAAAAGACTCTGATGCTCGGAGGGATTGGGGGCAGGAGGAAAAGGGGACAACAGAGGATGAGATGGCTGGATGGCATCACCAACTCGATGGACGTGAGTTTGAGTGAACTCCAGGAGTTGATGATGGACAGGGAGGCCTGGTGTGCTGCAATTCATGGGGTCGCAAAGAGTTGGACACAACTGAGCTACTGAACTGAACTAACTGAACCATTTTTATTCTTTCTTTTCCCACACAAGACTTTCAGTTGGCATGGTGTTTAGTGTTTGTAAAGTTACAATTAATACAATATACTTTGTGAGATTAACAATAATATTGTTGTATTTGCTGTTAGTTGCTTAACCTGATGTAAGACACTGATGACTAAATTGGTTAATAATAATGTGAATTTTCTTTCTGAACTGGCTTGCACCAGATTTTTGAAAATGTTGCCAATGCTTGTCTTGCTTTCTCTCATCAGCCTTGGCAACAATACACTAAACCAAGCTGTGGATTAAAGAGCATCTTAAGGAGTAAACTAAGTAAAAAGACCTGGGGTAATAATAACATAGAATTTTGAAAATGAGTTTAAATTTTCTATATTTTTTTTTCTCATACCTAGAGCTGATGGGCAATGCTCCTGCAGAGTTCATTGAAAGATCTATATGAAAATTTAGCTGAAAGCATTTTTTTAAAAGGCTAATACTTAGAAGCAGAAAATAGATCTTGCAGGCATAGTCTATCTTCAAAAACAGCTTTTAATTTCATAAGTTATTTTTATTTGATTTCTTTTCCTGTTAATGAAATAATGTAATCAAATTAGAAAAAAAAATACCTGAGAAAATATGAGAAAAGCAATCAATTATAGGTTACCACCCTGTTATAATTACTACTAGCATTTCGGTATATTTATTTTTAATCTGTTTTCTTATGTGTACTTATATATTTTTAAAAATTGCTGCAATGTGTATAAACTTTTATAGCTTGATATTTACCACTTTATTGAGTAAAACAAGAATTTTTCCACTCAAGTAAGTGAAATTATTGAAAGCCTCCTTTCTGTGATGGGGAAACAACCATTTTTGTTTTCTAACTGTGGTGTCCTTTGACTCAGGTGGGCTGCTTAGAATTGGAAGCCATGACAAGGTTGAATCTAATTTTGTACGTGTGCTGCCAGTGATCAAGCCTGGGTCACTCTGGACCTTACTTCACTTCCATGTCACCTAGGCCTCTGGCCAGGCTAGATGTCCAACCTTCTTTCACCCTTAATCCATGCCAACTTGGAGGCCCCAGTATGTTTTGAAACAGATTTTACCCGAAATCAACAAACTGTGATTTTGGTAAGGGATTGACATGAAACACATAAACACACTTATATACACACCCCTGCCCCCGCTCCAGTGTTCTTGCCCGGAGAATCCCAGGGACAGGGGAGCCTGGTGGGCTGCCGTATCTGCGGTTGCACAGAGTCGGACATGTGTGCCCACTAGGCTCCCCCATCCCTGGGATTCTCCAGGCAAGAACACTGGAGTGGGTTGCCATTTCCTTCTCCAATGCATGAAAGTGAAAAGTGAAAGTGAAGTCGCTCAGTCATGTCTGACTCCTAGCGACCCCATGGACTGCAGCCTACCAGGCTCCTCCGTCCATGGGATTTTCCAGGCAAGAGTACTGGAGTGGGGTGCCGTTGCCTTCAGCAGCCCTCCCAAAAGATAAAATCTACTAGAAGTTGATGAATCTGGCCAATATAATATAAAATATATTTATGTTCATAAACAAAATAAATTGATATTTGTTTTTTAATCTCAGTTGATGGAAAAGATTCTCAACTTGTCTTTATGATATTTTGGTCAAAAATGATATACTGGGATTGTTAGGAAACTGAAGTTTTGAGTCATCATTTGTGGTTCTCTTGGCTGTCATTTTGAAATGGAAAATTTTAGTCACGCCTGAACTGTACCTACCTTCACATCAGTATGAAAATGTTGCATGGCGTCTGCTGTGGCCATGTAACATATGTACACTGATGGACTGACATGTCAATTTGGGTAAAGCTATCCATAGACTGTGTGCTGAGCTAGGCCAGGCCACTTGTATGCACTCTGCAATTGCTCTGTATGGGACTGGTGAATCTAGGTGAATTGGCCATTGCTTTTTTTCATAGCAGATTTCCTGACAATGAGATAGGGTAGGCAAGAAGAATAATGTTGAAGGGATCAAGGGCACTGACTCTTGAAATCAAATGGCTGTTCTGGCTTCAGACAGCCCTGCATTCTAGTTTAAAAACAGCATAGCTCTGCGACAGTAGTGCTCTGTCGTATACCAGTATCCATCAAAGAAGCTTCTAAAAGCTGGTTTATCTCCAGTCTTTTTTCTGGATTTGCATTCTTTATTATCCCTTTACCCCACCCTTGCCTTAATTTTATTTTCCTTTACAGCATGGCTTATTGAAAAGAGTTTGGATTTTAGTCACAAAGATTGGAGTTCAAAATTTTAGGACAGCCACTTAACCTTTATGACCCTTATTTTTTCATCTTTAAAATGGAACTAATACCTTCTTGATAAGACTATTAAGATTATATGAATGTTATAAATGCCTTGCATTTAGAAGTGCTTGGGAGATGTTAGATTCTTTATTCCTCTTTTAGTTATTACTCCTTCCTTCACTTCCTGCTGCCTCTCATCTCTCTGTGTGTACACACACACACACACACACACACATCTCTTTAAATCTCGCTTTTTTCTCTTATGGATAAGACTTACAGTGACCAACCACAATTTCTTTCTATTCACCTCAAGATTTGGATAATTTCTTTGGTGAGCTCTTCTTCTCCTTAGTTTCTCTATGAAATGGAGAAATAAGAGTACTAATCTCATAAGATAGTGAGAATTAGTTGACATTTATAAAGCACTCAGAATAATGCTTGGCATATAGTCATTTTGTGTGTGTGCTCACTTGGGTCTGACTCTTTGCAAGTAGCCCACTAGGCTCCTCTATCCATGGAATTTTCCAGGCAAGAATACTGGAGTGGGTTGCCACTTCCTTCTCCAGTGGTATATAGTAGGCC
Organism: Bubalus bubalis; assembly: GCF_019923935.1. Taxonomy (NCBI): domain Eukaryota; kingdom Metazoa; phylum Chordata; class Mammalia; order Artiodactyla; family Bovidae; genus Bubalus; species Bubalus bubalis. The sequence goes on along the minus strand of NC_059160.1, from coordinate 78,537,828 downwards.
TTGATAAATGTTGGTTGTAGTCATTAACTTGCAAAAATTTATTTCTTTAGCAGGGATTCTTTTGAGTCTTTACTTGAAGCCCCTTTTTACAATGTATTATGTCTGTTTCTAAAGACAAAGCAAAGGGATAATGGGGTATGGTATGGAAGAAATAGGAAGAGATTGGTAAAAGGGCACAAACTGGGTTGTAAGAAGAATAAGTCTTGAGACCTTAATATATAACATGGCAATTATAGTTGTTAACATTGTGTTGCATAATTGAAATTTGCTGGGAGAACTTAAATGTTCTTTTTAAAATAATGGCAAATATGTGAGGTAATGATTGTGTGAATTGAAGGGAGGAACCCTTTCACATGTTTATATCAGGATCATCATAATGTAAACTTTAAATATCTTATGATTTTGTTAATTATATCTCACTGAGGGCTTCCCCATGCCTCAGTGGTAAAGAATGCACCTGCAATGCAGGAGAGACGGAGACTTGGGTTTGATTCCTGGGTTGGGAAGATCTCCAGAGTAGGAAATGGCAAGCCGCTCGAGTAATCTTTCCCAGAAAATCCCATGGACAGAGAAAACCTGGCCGGCTACAGTCCAAGGGATCTCAAGAGTCAGACATGACTGAGTGACTAAACAAAAGCAACAACAAAATATCTCCATAAAGCTGTAAGAAAGGATGGTAAGAGTACATTTATATTAAATAATATATGACCTCCATGTTATCAGCTGATATTATCAGCATTGTATTTATATGGTAGAATGAATACCATTGTTTGTCTTTATGAATGTATTGATTTGTGAAAGTCAAGGCAGATCATTATGCTTTCTTGACCAGGTTGAATAAAATATTTTCTTAATAATCTTTGTTCTCTTTTGTAAATAAAGAATAACATTTCTTTCCTGTTTATCTTTAAGGACATGGACATACTAATTGATTTCCAACTGCTCACCTGGTAAGGTGAGCTGACTGACACCTTAATCCTTAAACTCTTAAGTATATTCCTTGCTATATTGTTAACATAAGCACATTCTACTTATGCCAACAGAAGTTTTACTAAGACTCCAAAGGTGATCAGAAATACACACATGCTCATGTCCTCAGTTCACATGTACATAGGCACACATGCTTATACACATGGACATATACATGCATGCTCATACACGTATACACATGTAAATACACACTCACTTTATAAATGATCTCTAGAAAAACATCGCACTATTTCCATGCCTAATGTGAGGTAATTGAAAGATTTGAGGTGACAGAGTTCCCTTGCTAACTTAAAAAGACATTGGCTTAATTTTAGCCTTCCATTTTTAGTAATTCATATTATGAGATGTTATTTTGCAAATTTTTGGTTTAAGTACTGTGATTAAAGAAGAAATAAAATCAATTTGTGACTCTTTTTTCTTAGGACCTTATTCAAAAACCAGGTCTTCCTTTTTATATAATAGTAGCCACTGAAACCTTTGACTAGATGGCTAGTTTGGTTTGCATTGAAAAACAGGCTTCTGAGTGATACAGAATCAACAAACCAAGTCAGAAACATAAATGATCTTGAAAACAAGTTTCACTTTTAGAAACGAACCTATTTAGAAAACAAATTTGATTGAACTGGTAAAATAAATACCTTTTGAGTTGGACTGTGAAGAAGGCTTAGCGCCAAAGAATTGATGCTTTTGAACTGTGGTGTTGGAGAAGACTCTTGAGAGACCCTTGGACTGCAAGGAGATCCAACCAGTCCATTCTGAAGATCAGCCCTGGGATTTCTTTGGAAGGAATGATGTTAAAGCTGAAGCTCCAGTACTTTGGCCAACTCATGCAAAGAGTTGACTCATTGGAAAAGACTCTGATGCTGGGAGGGATTGGGGGCAAGAGGAGAAGGGGACGACAGAGAATGAGATGGCTGGATGGCGTCACTGATTTGATGGACGTGAGTCTGAGTGAACTCCGAGAGCTGGTGATGGACAGGGAGGCCTGGTGTGCTGCGATACATGGGTTTGCAGAGAGTCGGACACGACTGAAAGACTGAAATGACTGAACCGAACTGACTGTGTCCTTCACACATTGTTTTACTGTGAAATAAAGCTTCCCTGATAGCACAGTTGGTAAAAAAAGATAAAAGTGTGATGACAAATTGAATTTAAAAAATATGGAATAGAAAGTTAAGCGAACCATTGAAGATGACTTAAGACTGCCTTAGCGCTTAAGACTAGTCCCACTTGCTGTCTTTGACAAGCAGAAAAATACTACAAATCAGTTATCAAAATAATAAACACAGCAGTAGAGGATGAGTATTCTGCAAAATCATCCAGTAGATTCCCGTCCTTGCTTATATGTTTGTTCTCTGTATATTCTGATAAGAACCACGCTCTCTATTTTATGTGAAAAAAGACTGCAATAACAGGAACTTCTGTTTTTAAAAGCAGTCATCTTTGTGCCTTTTTTGACTATCAAATATGTTTATTTGCATATTGCATAATTTTGCTTTTATGATTGAATCTTTTAAGATGAACTTTGGTGAGGAAAGTAATGCTTTTGGAGTTTGAGTTTAGATCTCCTTTGTTCCACTGACTCACTTTTATGTGGCAGTAATATAAAAGTAATCCTGTGGAAAAATAATATGATGTCTGTCTATGACTCAATTTCATCTATGTATAATGCAGATTGTACTTCTGCTATGTACATTACAGCCTCTTTGTAAAGTATAGGTAATAAAAGTGTAAAAAGAGAGCTATTACTCTAAGCTCATTGTAAGTAGAACAGAAGTTACTTAAGTAAGTATATTTTGGTATCTAAAATGGAGGAATAAAAGTGTATTTGTGAGGGTAATTAATAGTTCCCATTCCTGACCATTCTAATTCAATTTGACCAAGTAAATTCAATGTATCTCAGTTTAGTCGTATTCAATTTATTAGTTATTGCATCCCTATAATTAAGTACACTCAAAACACTTTGCTAGGCCCTGAGAAATGCAAGATGAATCAGATGTGGAATTTGCCCTTGAGAAACTCAGTCCAGTTGGGTTATAAGATGGCTTTCTCATGAACCGTGGCAACAATTAAGTTTAAACACATTACATGCAAGTTATTAGAGTGGTATACCTCTATAGACATTGTGATCACATTAGCATACTTTCTCACAGAAAAAAATGACTCTTTATTTTCCAAAACAGCAACATAAAATCTTAATAATCTGTCCCATGACATCTAATCTTTCCACTCTCCTAATCTTTAACATAGCCATGTTCATCTATTTGGTTATTTCCCCTCTGTTACTTATCCTTTCTCATCATTCCTAATGTTCATGCTCATTCCATTAAAAAATCCCTTTCCATAAATTTCATCCTATTTTCATCAGATATTAATTGCAAAAATTTATTGACAACAGCTCATTTGCACATAAAAAGACTTGAATACATGTGTATCTGTGCACACTCATACATAAACACACATTTTTGTCCTGTATAATTAATAACTAATTCATTCAGAGTGGCTAGCTTGGAATCTGAGTGAGGCAGGAAGCTTCTATGGAAAGTTTCCTAAAACATTTCACTTCTAAGGATAGTTTGAATAAAATTTAAAAATCCCTTCATTAACTGTTAATCTTTTTACTTCATCAGTCCTAGTGTCCTGTGAGTGATAGGCTCTGTTCTTTTTCAGGGAACTGATGATCTGTTTTATATTTCAAGACTCAAGGACTCAAGCCCTTTGTGAATTTAATATTGGTGGAGTTACAGACTTCCAAATGTCTCTGACAGATATTATAGTCTTACTTCTGGTAGATGTATCTTTTGTAATAGCCAGCTCTTTTTATAAGGACCTGACTGAAACAGGTTCCTATGAGGAGAATGGGCTTTGACATCAAGAGGTGTGTTTGAACTTGACTTCTTTCCTAGGTTTTTTTTTTTTAATTAATTAATTTATGTTAATTGGAGGCTAATTACTTTACAATATTGTAGTGGTAGTGTTGTCTTTCCTAGTTTTTAACTTTGGGTGAATTGTTTGAGCTGCCTGAACCTCAGTTTCCTCATCTGTAAAATGATATATACTCATATTTTTTTTTGATATATACTCATATTAATAGAATTATTTTTCCCTAAAGATTCTTCTCTTGCCAATTTCTACTGTGTATACATATGTAAGTCTAACATATGGAACACGATAGTTTGCTTTGTAAATACAGCTGATCCTTGAACAACTCTAAGGTTAGAGGTGCCAACTTTCCCCTCTATGCAGTCAGAAATCCTCATATAACTTTACAGTCAGCCCTTTCATCTGTAGTTCTGCATCCATGGAGTCAACTGATCTTGCATTGTTTAGTACAGTAGTACATATTTATTTAAAAAAAAAAAAAGTGAGTTGACAGGCGTAGTTAAAACCTGTGTTATTCAAGGGTCAAGTGTAGTATTTTAGTGACTTGGGTTAGTAGCTCTTCTTCCTTAAATGGATCTTGAATTATTTAAAAGCATGGGTATTTTTATTTTTACTTTGTCCTTTTCTGTGAAATGCTTAACCCATCAGCAGACACGTCAGTGCATGCTCAGTTGTTCAGTATTGTCTGACTTGTGACCGTGTGAACTGTCATCAGACTCCTCTGTCCATGGAATTTTCCAAGCCAAAATACTGGAGCAGGTTGTAGTTCCTACTCCAGGGGATGTTCCTGACCCCAGGCATGTCTCCTGATTATTATGGAGATTTTAATCAGTCTGTCAAGAAATATTTGACTGCCCATTGATGTTCCAGAAAGGGTGTCTAGGTGTGGAGAATATAGATATAAGACAAGTGTTTCTACTTTCAAGAAGTTAACATTGGGTGAGGACAGAGACAATAAACATTAAAAAAATAACTTCAGATGTTGATAAGTGCTGTGGAGACGATGAGACAGTATGCTTGAGGGTCATGACTGGGAAGGAGACATTTGAATTAAATGTGAATATAGAAATGTGAGCCATGAGAAGATCAGAGAGAACATCATTTTATGCCAAAGCAAATGCAGAAGCCATGAAAAATAAGTTGATATGGTTAGTGGGATGGTAAGAAGAACAGGTCCCATCACTTCATGGCAAATAGATGGGGGAAACAGTGGAAACAGTGCCTGACTTTATTTTTCTGGGCTCCAAAATCACTACAGATGGTGATTGCAGTCATGAAATTAAAAGACGCTTACTCCTTGGAAGGAAAGCTATGACCAACCTAGACAGCATATTGAAAAGCAGAGACATTATTTTGCCAACAAAGGCAAAGTCAAGTAAAACCTTGACTAGACAGCTAGTCAAGGCTATGGTTTTTCCAGTGGTCATATATGGATGTGAGAGTTGGACTATAAAGCTGAGTGCTGAAGAATTGGTACTTTGGAACTGTGATGTTGAAGACTCTTGAGAGTCCCTTGGACTGCAGGGAGATCCAACCACTCCATCCTAAAGGAGATCAGTCCTGGGTATTCATTGGAAGGACTGATATTGAAGCTGAAACTCCAATACTTTGGCCACCTGATTGGAAGAGTTGACTCATTTGAAAAGACCCTGATGCTGGGAAAGATTGAGGGCAGGAGGAGAAGGGGACGACAGAGGATGAGATGGTTGGATGGCATCACTGACTTGATGGACATGGGTTTGGGTGGACTCTGGGAGTTGGTGATGGACACGGAGGCCTGGCGTGCTGCAGTTCATGCGGTCGCAAAGAGTCGGACATGACAGAGACATAGGCAGGAGCCAGACTGTTTAGGGCCTTGTAGTCTAGAATGGAAATTTTGGACTTAATTTTAGTGGGAAGGCTTTAGAAAGCTTTAAGTGGAGATATGATTTACATTTTAGAAAGATAACTTGTTGCTATATAGAAGATGGACTATGTTATAAGAGTTAAAAATAGAGGTGGAACACCAGTGAGAATGCTGTTATTTTTTTCCAGGAGACAGATGGAAGCAGCTTGGACTAAACAAGAGCAGTACAGGTGGTAAACAGTAGATCTGAGGTATATTTTGGAGATATAACTGTTAGGGTTTGCTGATAAAGAGTGCAAGAGAAAGAGAAAAATCAAGTAAATTGTTTAGATGGGTGGTATAAGAAAAAGAGGAGATATTTGTAGGAGTGAAGTCCTTGGGAAGGAGACTAGGGATGAGAATGAGGAGAAAAAGGTGAGAGAGTGGCCTTAAATAGAAGCAGTGACACTTCATTATAACAGAAAAGCCTCCCAGAATTTGTGGATGTAGATGAAATATAGTTTGGATCTGGAAGCATGAAGATGGAGTAGATCTCTTCTGACTGAATCATCATCATAATCATCATCATCTTCTTCTTCTTTTACAAAAATTAAACTGGTTTTAAGGGGGCCAAAGAATTGTGAGAAAATTGTTGGGTGTATTACCTGAGGGATTTGAGGTTACTAAGAATGCTGAAAGAAGTAGTGGTGATAGAAGTAGCTGATAGAGTGGCCCATAAGTGAGATCAGTGAATGAGGCAGTGTGGCAAAGAGCAGCTTGTAGCAAGATCTGACTACATGTGCTTCAAAGAAGGTGGAATCTTTGGAAGAGGAATGATAGATTGGAAACTGAACTCAGGAGCAAGAAGAAACCTCACCTCCAGGCAGTGTCTTATTCATACATGATGTGAAAGAAAAAAATAGCCTTACTTGGGAGCACTTGAGTAAGAGCCACATCCTCGGGATGAACATGGTTTAGGTTGAGAGTACAGGTGCGTTTTCTAATAAAAATAAATGAATTATCAAACACTCATTATGTGGCAGAAGCACATGTTCTAAACTCTAAATACACATTAACTCACATAAACCTAATGATAATCTTATAGGTACTATTATTAATTCCACTTTATGAATGAGGAAATTGAGAATTTAAGCAATTTGCCTGTGGTCACATAGCTGTAAGTGACAGGGCTGGTGAACTTGGTTTCAGCCAGTGAAAATGAAGTGAAAGTGACTTAGTGGTGTCCAACTCTGTGACCCTGTGGACTATACAGTCCATGGAATTCTCCAGGCCAGAATACAGAAGTGGGTAGCCTTTCTCTTCTCCAGAGGATCTTCCCAACCCAGGGATCAAACCCAGGTGGATTCTTTACCAGCTGAGCCCCAAGGGAAGCCCAAGAATACTGGAGTGAGTAGCCTATCCCTTCTCCAGCGGGTCTTCCTGACTCAGGAATTGAACTGACATCTCAGCATTGCAGGCAGATTCTTTACCAGCTGAGCTATCAGGGAAGCCCTTGTTCCAGGCTTAATGACTGGTCTATCCTGTTGCTGATGGATTGTAATCTCTAACACACACCATTTAGAAAGGAAGTGAAGGATAGAGGGTAGGACCAAATTAGAAGCTATGCAAGGTAGTATTGAATGAGGATTTTTATACTGAAGGATGATTTGGAAAGCTTGGACTTCTGATGGCTAGTTTAGTGAACAGGGGTTTGATGAGCTTTTTCTATATTTTGGACCAAAGAACAATTTGAAGATCTTAGATGGCTGGTGTTCCTGGGGGCTGGTAGAAAGTGAGTAATGAAAATTTTGAGTTAGTCGGTGACACCACTGAGAGGAGGTAGAAGGGCAATTGATTATATTCTGGTAGCAGTGGTCTGCCATGTTATTGTCTTGTAGAGTGCTCATTTGACAATCTTGGATGAATATAATATGGACCAGTTTATCTTCCTGGCCCTGAAATCCAAGCATTGTTGTATTTCTCATAATCTGATATTATTAAAGCAACTGCTTTTGGCTGCAAGATTCAGAACAGTACTAATGTCACTGAAAAGAAGATAGAAGTTGATTTTGATTGTAATAGTAAAAATTTTCACATTTTCCCACAAAGTTACTTGCAAGCATTTTTAATAGTGTATTTTTTCTGATTATAAAAAGTATTTTCTGTCCATTTTAGAAAATTTATAGCAATTTCACTATCCAATAAGAACAAATGTCTACTTATTATATTTTAATATGTGCTGTGCTTAGTCACTTAGTCGTGTCCAATTCTTTGCAACTGCATGGACTGCAGCCCACCAGGTTCCTCTATTCATTGGATTCTCCAGGCAAGAATACTGGAGTGTGTTGCCATGCCCTCCTCTAAGGGATCTTCCCAACTTGGGCATCCAACCCAGGTCTCCCTCATTGCAGGGAGCCACCTTTACCATCTGAGCCACCAGAGAAACCCATTTTTTTTTAATATAGTCTCATTTATATAAAATAATAAAATTATATCTTATTGCATATATAGTTTTTCATCTTTTTTTTTTTTCACAGTTTTAAATTTCCTGAGTATTTTCCTAGGTCATTAAGTGATATTTGATATTCTCAAATCTGATTCTTAAAGCCCACATAACTGGTTTGTTGAGTGGGCTAAATTTGGTAGCTTATAGCTAGGAAACTTTGCTTTTTATGCTTCACTCAAAACTTGCCTTTCAAGGATGAATGTCAGGATTACCTCTAAACACTTTGTTACATTTTTTCATTCCAATCTCATTATTAGATCCCATTACTTGTAGGTTTATTTTCAGTTATAAGAATGGTCTCATTTTCAGGAATTAAAGTACTGCCCAATATAAACCAAAAATATCCAATTCACTGTTCTGTTTTCATCCATCTCAGACCTGAGTGCTTATTTCCCTATAGTTGGAAAGGGGCATTCCCTTTGTTCACCTTCTTTGCCTCAATTTACTCTTCCATTTTTCCTTCCTTTGCCTCTCTGCCTCTTTTGGGCCTTCCAAGAGGGATTGGGGAGACATTTAATGAAGAAGATCAGGTTTTTTTAAACTTCATATTCTTTGTACTTCTCTTCTCAGTGCTCTTTGTAGTTTTTTTTTTCCCCTGGCTTTTACTAACTGGCCATTATGCTCTTGGGTTCTTTGTAGAAAAATCCCTTGAGGACAACCTCCTTGCTACATCTGTAATGAGCGTTGCACCCTCTGCTTGACCTTTTGAGGGATGCTCTATCTCCTTTTCCCTTCTATCCTCCTCATATACCTATAGCCTGTTACACTGAATGTCCATTTGCCTTGGTGATAGTCAACTTTCCTTGGCAGAATTCCTGTGAAATGGCTTATTGTTTGGCTGCTTTTATTTTTGTCCACTTGAACAATGAAAAATATCACGTATCTGTGACTTGTTAAATAGCAGATGTGCAACTTGCATGTTCAATTGCTACCCTCCAGTGTTTTTTGACCTCCTATCTTCATACTTTTCCAGTTATCTATCTATAACAGTACCTAGATTCCAAAGGACATACATTAGATTTTCCCAGGAATTCTTTCCCCCCTCCTCTCTGAGTGCTCCTGGACACTCTGAGATGGGCCTGAACTTTATGATATGGGCATTTTAGATGGGATACTCTGCATTCTGAAGAAGTGAAATGCAACAGTCCCCTTCTTATAGCTCTGTAAGTAAAGAAAACCTTGGATCACTCACTCACTTGTTTTGATAGAGGAGAAAAATTTGCCTTACTATATTTTGGAAAGGAAAAGAGAAAACAGTGTTCTCTATATCTGTGAATTCTCTTCAAAGTATCTCCACCATGGATCTTGAAGCTTATTTTAAATAATCTGAAGATAAGAGGTTAGGACTGATAGTTGCTGGGCTGGTTTGGTCAACTCTTCCTAAATGCTGTAGGGATATGTCTAGAAACTTTTCTTGAGGCTTGTAGTTGAAATTATGAGACAACAAGAAAAATTCCATTCTTTGTTATAACTGCTAGCATTTTATTATATGAATTAGTGGAGTATATCATAGTAAGTATTGCTGGTCGGTATGTCTCCTTCACGAAGGAGCTCCACTCAGCTCCCAAGAGAGTGGTGAAAAAGAGACGCTGTTTATACTACAGGAATCAAAGTTAGAAGACCTAGGGCTCAACCCTGCTTCCCCTAGTAACTAGATGAGTTACATTGGGCAAAACACATATTTTTTTGTTACATTAGGTAAATCACATATTTTCTCTTGGCCTTATATTTAAAATGAAAGTTTGACTAGATTTCCTCCAAGATTCTGTCTTTAAAATTGATGAGTCAGTTTCCAAAACATTCCTACTACTATACCACTCTAGGAACTTGTCAACAGATTATCCATGGATGTGGGACTTTCAGAATAGAGCCATTACCATCCTATCCCAATATCATACCATCTTCAAGACATTTCATACCATCACCATATCATACCATACCTTCCAATTACCATATCATGCTGTACCATACCATTGGATTACCTTATAATTACCATAATGTGTGAAATACTGGGCTGGATGAACCACAAGCTGAAATCAAGATTGCTGGGAGAAATATCAATAACCTCAGATATGCAGATGACACCATCCTAATGGCATAAAGTGAAGAGGAACTAAAGAGCCTCTGATGAAGGTGAAAGAGGAGAGTGAAAAAGTTGGTTTAAAACTCACCATTTAAAAAACTAAGATCATGGCATCCCATCCCATCACTTCATGGCAAAAAGATGGGGAAGCAATGGAAACAATGACAGATTTCATTTTCTTGGGCTCTAAAGTCTAAAGTCAGCTGATGGTGACTGCAGCCATGAAATTAAAAGACCCTTGCTCCTTAGAAGAAAAACTATGACAAACCTGCTGCTGCTGCTGCTAAGTCACTTCAGTTGTGTCCAACTTGTGTGACCCCATAGACAGCAGCCCACCAGGCTCCCCCATCTCTGGGATTCTCCAGGCAAGAATACTGGAGTGGGTTGCCATTTCCTTCCCCAATGCATGAAAGTGAAAAGTCAAAGTGAAGTCGCTCAGTCGTGTCTGACTCTTTACGACCTCATGGACTGCAGCCTACCAGGCTCCTCTGTCCATGGGATTTTCTAGGCAAGAGTACTGGAGTGGGGTGCCATTGCCTTCTCTGTGGCAAACCTAGACAGTGTATTAAAAAGCAGAGACATCACTTTGCCAACAAAGGTCTGTATCATCAAAGCTATGGTTTTGTACAGATGTGAGAGTTGGACCATAAAGAAGGATAAGCGCTGAAGAATTGATGCTTTCGAACTGTGGTGCTGGAGAAGACACTTGAGAGTCCTTTGGACTGCAAGGAGATCAAACCAGTCAGCCCTAAAGGGAATCAACCTTGAATATTTATTGAAAGGACTGATGCTGAAGCTGAAGTTCTAATACTTTGGCCACTGGATGCAAAGAGCCAACTCATTGGAAAAGACCCTGATTCTGAGAAAGATTTAGGGCAGGAGGAGAAGCGGGGAGCAGAGGATGAGATGGGTGGATGGCATCATCGACTCAATGGACATCAGTTTTAGCAAACTCTGGGAGCTGAAGGGCAAGCAAGCCGTGTGTGCTGCAGTCCAGGGATCACAAAGAATCAGACATGACTGAGTGACTGAACAACAACAACCACACCATACTATACCATACTGTACCATACCATAGCATACTATATACCATACCATTCTATACATTCCATATCATTACTATTACCATATCTTACCATTCCTTTTCTTTCTTTTCCTTTTCATTAATTTATTTTGTAATTAATTGATTCACTTAACAAATACTATTCTATTTACTCATATGAATCCATTCATTGCACTGATTTCACATACAAGGTAGATAATGTATCTTTTCTCTAAAGAGAGGAGAAAATAATCACAATTTAAAAAGATAGTTGAGCAAATAGCAAATAAAGTAACAGAAATAGATTCTAAGTATAGTTTCTGATACATAGTAACTCTTTGAAAAGTATTAAGGGCAATTAAGCCAGTTGAACATGTCCTTAGTTCCACTGTTTCTACCATATTATTGCTAAATTTTTGGTGATTCCTGGTGATTCCTCAGTACTTTATTTCCTAAAGTACTCAAAATGCTTTATTAAAATATAATTATGAAATATCATCATCATAGATACTAAGCATTTAGTTCTTATTTCAAAACCAGGCCTTTCTTTTACTTATTACTTGTTAATTCTTACTGATGCTACTGTAAATACTTGTAAATATTCACCAGTCATTGAAGAACATTGGCTTTGGTTGAAGCCATTGAAGAATTAAATGGCTATGGTTCATAATTTTTGTTGCTTTTGTAGTTTTCCAGTATTTCCAAATGCCCTCATGTTTATGTGTTCAGGTCAGGTATTATAATAAGATAGGGTCAACAGACAATGAACTTAATAGAATATCCCCAGGAAACCCTATATTGTTTTTATGTATCAGATATGTAAGTTAAGAGAAGAAGAATCAATTGCACTGTTGGAGGAGATTGATCAACATTATATGCTATGCCTCTCATTACTCAATGTGTCACTTCATGTATGTATGTTATTCCTAGAATTACTATCTAGGTGGTCCTCAAAACTATTACTAATCATCTTTATCCAGATATATATTAGACCTTACAAAGCCAGTGTTTTCTGGATGCTGTTCTGTCTAGTTACACTTAGCTCATTCAAATGATAGAATTAGGCATTGCACAGAAGGGGCACCTAATTGAATTCCCACCAGTGTAATCAAGGTGGTAGAACCCTTGTCATTCCATATTCATGTTTAGATGTGTTGTTTTCATTGTCTAATATCTATACCATTTTTTTTCCCATCCCTTTGGCACCAACCTAGTGTTCAGGTTTTAAATTATGTAATGCCTGTATGATTTCAGTGGTGTTTTGATTAATGATGTAGATCAGTATGATATGAGCATTCTGAAGAGCACACCTTCCTTCCATGATGCTCTGAGCATCAAATCTAGGGTTATTAAGGATTATTTTGTTGGCTGTAGCCTTTACAGAACTAAACAGGTGACAAGATGAAGGAAGCAATACCTTTTCCTTGTTCACTGCATTTGCAAAGTAATATGAAGAAGTATCACTGCAGTTTCCCTTTATAAGATAAAAAATGACCAGCTGAGGAGGTTAACCAGGATGCTGGAGGAGTAGGAAGTCATGGACTTCATCTCTTTCCACAAATGCATCAAGAACACATTTACAGATGGAACAGTTCTCACAGAACACCAACTGAACACTAGCAGAAGATGTTGGACACTGGAAAGGACAAGAAAGATCCCCACATATCTGAGTAGGATGAAAGAAAGAAGGAAAAGAGGAGAGGAAATAAGATGGGATCTGCGTCCTGTTTAAATTATGTAATGCCTGTATGATTACCTTGGTGTTTTGATTAATAATGTGGACCAGTATGATATGACCATTCTGAAGAGCAGACCTTCCTTCCATCCATGATGCTCTGATCATCATGAAAGTTGAAGCAGAGGAGAGGTTCCTGCATCTGGGGAAGCCTTCTCACCAGCAGAGGATTGGTTGGGACAGAAGGGGAGCATCTGAGGCTGTCAGGGGAGTGTGAAACAGCTGGTCTGTGGCAGACAGGACAGAGTGGGACTTGTACAGATGGTCTGTGCTACAGCCCTGCATGTCCCAGACTGGGACGTGTGTCTGCCAGTGTACATGGAGGCTGAGAGCTGAAATATGGGGATTGAAGAGTAAACCCGGGAAGAAGACTACTGTTGGCTGTGAGGAGATAGCCAGAGCGGATGGGAGGGAGGAAATCTGCAATCAGGAATGATTGTGGAGGAAATCCAGACTGCCACAGAAGCAAGGTGCTACTGTTGACACACAGGGATGGAGCACCCATTGTAGACTCTTTCTCCCCACTCATTGGACACACCCTTCCGGGTGCTAAGAAAAGCCCCAGCAAGGGCTGACCTCACTCCTGCTCCCAGGCACTAGGAAGGGCTCCCATTAGTGCTGGATCTCCTGTGCTTGTGGCCTGTGGCTTTCCTACACACCTGTCATCACCAGGTCCTTGTGATGCAGGCAGTTGTGCCACATTTGTACCCTGTCCTTACAGGGGAGAGAGAGGGTACAAATGCTCTGGGGTAGCCTTGGGAGGAGGCTCCTGTGGGTGGCCTGCATACAGAGGTGGGGCTAAAATCACAACTGAGACCCAGGGTGGGGTGGCTAAGAAAGAGGAACAAAAATATTTCTGTATAGCTACACAAACCACTTATTAAATCCCTGCACTTGGCTTGGTAAGCCCTGCATCTATGGAATATCTGAATGGACAATCAGTGTTCTCACAAATGAAACTGGCATAGCTATAGCAGTGGTAGACTTGGGGGGGTCTAGTACCCATGGGTATTAGGCCAGGTCAGAGTCTGAGCTACCCATCACAGTGCACACAGAGGAACCAGAGAACTGCCTAGAAGTTTTAGAGAGCATCCTGGGGAGGTGGAGGTGACTCACAATGGAGAAAAGTATACTAACAGCTGAGACCTTAGGAAAATATAATTATTACTATTTTTTGTTTATTGTCTTTCTCTTGTTGTTTTTTATTTTTATCTTTTGTGTTTTCATTTAAAAATTTTAATATAATTTTTATTTTTTGTATTTCTATTTCTACATTAATTTTTGGTTCTGTGTTTTTCCCTTGTTTTTCTCTCTTCTGTGTTTTTCCCTTTTTCCCTTTCTTTTATTTGTTCTTTTTTTAAAAATCTTTTTAAAATTTTAAAAATCATTTTGTGTGTTTTGTTTGCTTTATCCTTCAGTTTGCATTCTGCTTTTGTTTTTTGGTTTTGTTAAATTTTTTTTTTTTTTTTTGTCTTGGGATTCTTTTATTTGTCCAGTTATTCTCTTGTTTTTTGTTTTCTCTGTTTTTGTTTCTTATTTTGTCGGTGCATGTGTTTCTTTTATTTGGTTTTCTTTGGTCTTTTGTTATTTGTCTGGGCTTTTGTTTGCTCATTTGGTTGGTTTTAATTGTTGTTGTTTGCTTGTTTTTGTCTTTGTTATTTGTCTTAGATTTTGTCTACCTATGTCTACCATTCTACCTATGTTTTTCCTCCCCATCTTCTTTTATCTTTTCTTTTCCTCTCCCTTTTTTTGCAGAGCCATGTGGCTTATTGGGTTTTGGTTATGAGGCCAGGGTAGGCCTGAACCTGTGCTGTGTGAGCTCTCAGTGCAGGATTCTGGAATGCCAAAGAATTTCCAGCCCTAGGGAATATTAATTGGCAAGAACTCTCTCAGAGTTTGATCTCAGCTCCAAGACTTCGCTCCACCCAACTGGCTGTAGGCTCCAGTGCTGAACATCCCACACAAAATACCAAGAAAGATAGGAACACAAGGCCATGCTGTTCTAAGATCACAGACACCCCCAAAACACACCCATTGACATTGCCTCTCCATCAAAAGGAAAAGAAATAGCTCAATGCACCAGGATGCAGGCACCAATCTCTTCCTTGAGGATGCTTACCCAAGTCATTGGACCAACCACACCCACCTGGGGAAGACACCAGAAGCAAGTGGAACTATGACCCTGCAACCTGTGGAAGGAAGACCTCAAGACTGAAAGTTAGACAAAACAGGAAGACAAAGAAATATATTGCAGATGAACAAGCAAGGTAAAAAGTCTCAAGAACAAATAAATGAAGAGGAAATAGGTAATATACCTGAAAAAGAATTGAGAGTAATGATAGTAAAGATGATTCAAAAACTTGGAAATAGAATGGAGGAAATACAAAAAATGTTTAGCAATGACCTAGAAGAACTAAAGAACAAACAGTGATGAACAATACAATAACTGAAATTTAAAATACACTAGAAAGAATAAATTGCAGAATAACAGGCAGAAGAATGGATAAGTGAGCCAGAAGCTAGAATTTGTGCAGAAAAACTGCTCAGAACAGAATAAAGAAAAGAATTCAAAACAGTCTTAAAAACCTCTGGGACAACATTAAACATTGATTATAGGAGTCCCAGAAGAAGAGAAAGAGAATGGTCTGAGAAAATATTTGAAGAGATTATAGTTGAAAACTTCCTTAACATGGAAAAAAAATAAAAAAAGTCAAATCCAAGAAGTGCAGAGAGCCCCATAAGGGATACAGCTAAGGAGAAACATGCCGAGACACATATTAATCAAACTATCAAGATTAAATACAAAGAAAAAATATTAAAAGCATCAAGCAAAAAGCAACAGATAAGATAGAGGGGAATCCCCATAGGGTTATCCGCTATCTTTCAGCAGAAACTCTGCAGGCTGGAAGGGAGTGGCAGGATATATTTAAAATGATGAAAGGGGAAAACCTACAACTAAAGATTACTTTACCAGCATTTAGATTTGACAGAAAAGTTAAAAGTCTTTAGATTTGACAGAAAAGTTAAAAGTCTTACATACATAAAGAAGCTTAAAGAATTCAGCACCATCAGACCAGCTTTGCAAGAAATGCTAAAAGAACTTATCTAGGCAAGAATCACAAGAGGAAAAAATGACCTACAAAAACAAATCAGAAACAATTAATAAAATGGTAACTGGAACATCCCCTTCATGGATCACAGCCTTGTCCTGATGAAGGGGCTTACATAATTCAGTGAAACTATAAGCTATTCTCTGCAAGCCACCCAAGATGGATGGGTCATAGAGAAGAGTTCTGACAAAACACGGTCCACTGGAGGAGGAAATGGCAAACCACTCCAGTATTCTTGCCTGGAGGCCCCCCATGAACAGTATGAAAAGGCAAAAAGATAAGACACTGGAGGATGAGGCCCCCGGTTTGAAGGGGTTCAATATGTTACTGGGGAATGCTGCTAAGTCACTTCAGTCATGTCCGACTCTGTGTGACCCCATAAACAGCAGCCCACCAAGCTCTGCCATCCCTGGGATTCTCCAGGCAAGAACACTGGAGTGGGTTGCCATTTCCTTCTCCAATGCATGAAAGTGAAAAGTGAAAGTGAAGTCGCTCAGTTATGTCCGATCCTTAGCAACTCCATGGACTGCAGCCTACCAGGCTCCTCTGCCCATGGGATTTTCCAGGCAAGAGTACTGGAGTGGGGTGCCATTGCCTTGAATAGTGGAGGGCAATTACTAATAGGTCCAGAAATAATGAAGTAGCTAGGCCAAAGTGGAAATGGCACTCAGTTGTGGATGTGTCTGGTCTTGAAAGTAAAGTCCAGTGCTGTAAGAACAGTATTGCATAGGAATCTGTAATGTTGTTCCCTGAATCAAGGTAAATTGGACATGGTCAAGCAGAGGGTGACAAGATTGAATGTTGACATCTTAGGAATTAGTAAACCTAAATGGATTGGAATTAATGTTCATCTAATTCAATTAAGATTAATGTTACACCTACTACCGTGGGCAAGAATCTCTTAGAGGAAATGGAATAGTCCTTATAGTCAATAAAGAGTCTGAAATGCAGTATGGGGGTGCAACTTCAAAAACAACAGAATTATTTTGGTTTGTTTCCAAGGCAAACCATTCAACACCACAGTAATCCTAGTCTGTGTCCCAACCACTGATGCCGTAGAAGCTGAAGTTGACTGGCTTGATGAAGACAACAAGACATTCTAGAACTAACACGAAAGAAAAAAGATGTCCTTTTCATCATAGAAGATTGGGATGCAAAAGTAAGAACTCAAGATATACCTGGAATAACAGGCAAATTTGGCCTTGGAGTACAAAAGAAGCAGGGAAAAAGCTAACAGAGTTTTGTCAAGAGAACACGTTGATCATAGAAAACACCCTCTTCCAACAACACATAAGATGACTACACATTGACATCACTAGATGATCAATACCAAAGTCAGATTGATTATATTTTTTTGTAGCCAAAATGGAGAAGCTCTATACAGTAAGCAAAAAAACAAGATAGGGAGGTGACTGTGGCTCAGATCATGAGCTCCTTATTGCAAAATTCAGGCTTATAATGAAGAAAGTAGGGAAAAACCACTAGACCATTCAGGTATGACCTAAATCAAATATTTTATAATTATGGAGTGGAGCTGAAGAATAGATTCAAGGGATTAGATCTGGTAAACAGAATGCCTGAAGAACTATGGAAGGAAGATTGTAAAATTGTGGAGAAGGCAGTGACCAAAACCATCCCAAAGAAAAAGAAATGCAAAAAGGCAAAGTGGTTGTCTGAGGAGCTTTACAAATAGCTGAGAAAAGAAGACCAATAAAAGGCAAGAAACAAATGGAAAGATGTACTCAACTACACAGTTCCAGAGAATAGTAAAGAGAGATAAGAAGGCTTTCTATAGTGAAAAGTGCATTGAGGTAGAGGAAAACAATAGGATGGGAAAATCTAGAGAGCTTGTCAAGAAAATTGGAGATATCAAGGCAAAATTTCATGTAAGATCAGGCATGATGAAGGACAGAAATGGTAAGGACTTAATAGAAGTAGAAGAGATGTCAAGAATACACAGAAGAATATACAAAAAAGGTCTTAATGACCGAGATAACCACAGTGATATGGTCACTCACCTAGATCCAGACATCTTGGAATGTGGAGTCAAGTGGGACTTAGGAAGCATTACTGTGAACAAAGCTAGTAGAGGTGACAAATTCCAGCTGAGCTATTTAAAATCCTAAGAGTTTATGGTGTTAAAGTGCAGCATTCAGTATTTCAGCAGGTGGAAAAACTCCTCAGTGGCCACAGGACTGGAAAAGGTCAGTTTTCATTCCAAACTCAAACAAGAGCAATGCTAAGAAATGTTCAAATTGCCATACAGTGGTGCTGATTTCACATGCTAGCAAGGTTATGCTCAAAATCCTTTAAGCTAGTTTCAGCAGTACATGAACCAAGAACTTCCAGATGCACAAGCTGGGTTTCAAAGAGGCAGAGGAACCAGAGATCAAATTGCCAGCATTTGTTCAATCATAGATAAAGCAAGAGAGTTCCAGGAAAAAAACATCTGCTTCATGACTAAAGTCTTTGACTTGTCGATCATAACAAATTGTGGAAAATCCGTAGAGAGGGGAATACAAGACCACCTTGACTATCTCCTGAGAAACCTGTATGTGAGTTAAGAAGCAACATTCAGAATCAGATGTGGAACAGCTGACTGATTCAAAATTGGGAAAGAAGTAAGACAAGGGTGTATATGTTCACTGTTCTTATTTAACTTCTAAGCATAGTATATCATGTGAAATGCTGGGCTGGATGTCTCACAAGCTGGAATCAAGATTGCTGTGAGAAATACCATCAACTTCAGATATGCAGATGATACCACTCTAATGGCAGAATGTGAAGAGGAACTAAAAAGCCTCTTGATGAGGGTGAAAGAGGAGAGTGAAAAAGCTGGCTTAATACTCAGCATTCAAACAGAAGGGGAAAAGATGGAAGCGGTGACAGATTTTATTTTCTTGGGCTTCAAAATCACTGGATGGTGACTGCAGCCACGAAATTAAAAGATGCTTGCTCCTTGGAAGGAAAGCTATGACAAACCTAGACTGAGTATTAGTAAGCAGAGACATCACTTTGCTGACAAAGGTTCATATGATTAAAGCTATGGTTTTTCTAGTTGTCATGTGTGGATATGACAGCTGGACCATAAGGAAGGCTAAGTTCCTAATAACTGATACTTTTGAGTTGTGTTTGGGAAGACTCTTTTGAATCCCCTGGGCTGTAAGGAGATCAAACTAGTCAATCCTAAAGGAAATCAACCCTGAATATTCATTGGAAGGACTGTTGCTGAAGCTGAAATTCCAGTACTTCGGCTACCTGATGCAAAGAGCTTACTCATTGAAAACTATTCTGATGTTGGGAAAGATGGATGCAAAAAGGAAAAGTGGAAGGCAGAGGATGAGATGGTTAGATAGTATTACCAACTCAATATATATGAATTTGAGCAAACTTTGTGAGACAGTGGAGCACAAAAAGAGCCTGACATGCTGCAGTCTATGGGATTGCAAAGAGTTGGACATAACTTAGCAACTAAAAAACAGCAACAAAATAGGAACATACATATTAATAATTACTTTAAATGTAAATTGATTAAATACTTTAACTAAAAGACCTGGACTGGCTGAATGGATACAAAAACAAGACCCAAATATATATATATATATACTGGGGTCCAGCCCCGACAGGATCCAGGGAATCCCTCAGGATGACGGCGTCAGCGAGAGAGAGAAAAAGAGAGAGAGAAAGAATGACACAGGGAGACCAAGCTCTGATGAAGCCGGGTCTGCAGCTTTATTTTCAAAAGGAGCTTTTATACCCTAAGTTACACATTTCCAGAAGTGAAAGATACAGAGTCATGCAGAGTCAGCTCAACATTACATCAGTTTGACCTTCATCAGGACCAGGATGTTTTTTGCATACCTTTCCATTTACAAGGCTCTTTGTGTTAAGTACATTATCTTCTGGCCCGGAGGCCTATTAACATTTTATGACCTTTTTCTGATAAAGGTTGGTCAACCAGAAAACTTGTTTTCCCTTAAAGTGTTTCTTCTTTATTTTTCTAATCTGTGTCTCCCTCAGAAAGTATTGAATAAAGTTACATTCTTATGAAGCAAAGGTGCAGTGAGTTACAACAAAGAAAGAACTTATTAACTCAAGGGTCTTATGTTGCTAATGCCAAGGCTACTGCTTTTTTTCTTACATTCCAACTATATTAACTAATGCACTCCCAAGCGCACATTGGATAAGGGATAAGGAAACTTGGTAGCAAACATTGGCTCAACAATGCAATATTATTCTAATAAAGCTTTTTTATCGCTCGAAGGTTATGCTTGGGGTGTTGTGAACAATCATGTGCGTTAGTAACATGCAAGAGTATGGATAAACCTGCCAAGCAAGCTAAAATGCTAACAGAGGGGTTAGAATTGAAAGCTCCTTTCAAGCCCAGGAGACTTATTAATTAGAAGCCTAAGTTGATTTTCTTCAGAGGAAGGTGGTCGGAGATAGCCCCCTGTTAATGTCAGAAGAGTTGGTGAAAGGCATAATATAGTAAACAGTAGACAGACAGACTTTGGTTTTGGGGTCAATGCTCGAGCAGGTCCAGGTAGTCCCTTGAGTCCTGATCCGCCTTGCCTGGCAGGTCTCTTCCACATGACCTTGTCATGGGTGGGATCTCCTGTGCTGGCTCCCAGCATATATATATTGTCTATGAGAGACCCAGTTCAGACCGAGGGACACCTACAGACTGAAAGTGAGTGGTTGGCAAAAGATATTCCATGCAAATGGAAATGAAAAGAATGATGGAGTAGCAGTACTGATATCAGTCAGAATAGTCTTTAAAGTAAAGATTGGTAGAAGGGGACAAGGTAGGTCACTACATAATGACTAAGGGATCAATCCAAGAAGAATATATAGCAATGGTAAATATTTATGCACCCTACATAGGAACACCTCAATACATAAGGCAAATGCTAACAGCCATAGAAAGGGAATTCACAGTAACACAATAATAGTGGGGTACTTTAACACTCCACTTACACCAACATCCAGAGAGAAAATAAGAAGAAAGAAGCTTTAAATTACACACATTAGAACAGGTAGACCTAATTGGTACTTATAGGAAATTCCATTGGAAAGCAGCAGAACACACTTTCTTCTGAAATACATGTGGAACGTTCTCTAGAATAGATCATGTTTTGGGTCACAAATAAAGCCTCAGTAAATTTAGGGAAACTGAAATCATTTCAAGCATCTCTTCTGACCACAGTACTATGAGATTAGAATCAATTACTGGGGAAGAAAGTGTAAAAAAGCACAAATACTTGGAGGCTAAACAATATGCTGCTAAATAAGAAATAACTGGAGAAATCAAAGAGGAAATTAAAAAATACCTAGAAACAAAGGAGAGTGAAAACATGACACTCCAAAACCTACAAAAGGCAGCAAAAGCAGTTCTAAATGTGACATTTATAGCAATACAATCTTACCTCAAGAAACAAGAAAAATCACATATAGACAACCTATCCTTACTCCTAAAGCAAGTAGAGAAAGAAGAACAAACAAAACCCAAAGTTGGCAGATGAAAAATAATTATAATGATCATAGCAGAAATAAATGAAATAGAGATGAAGAAAATAATTGTGAATACCAGTGCAACTAAAAGCTGTTTTTTTGAGAAGATAAACACAGTTGATAAGCCTTCAGCCAGACTCATTAAGAAAAAAAGGGAGAGGACTCAAGTTACTAACATTAGAAATAAAACAGAAGTTACAACTAACACCATAGACATACAAAGGATCATAAAAGACTACTATCAGTAACTATATGCCAATAAAATGGACAACCTATGATAAATGATCTAATTCATAGAAAAGTACAATGCTCCAAGACTGAATCAGAAATAGAAAATATGAACAGACAAATTACAAGCAGTGTGATCAAAGTCTTCCAATGAACAAAGGTTAAGAACCAGATGCCTTCACAGGTGAATTCTATCAAACATTTAGAGAAGAGTTAACACTTACCCTTTTGAAACTCTTCCAAAAAACTTCAGAGAAAAGAACACTCCCACTCATTCTAGAAGGCCATCATCACCCTGATACCAAAACACACAATGAAAACACAAAAAAAGAAAATTTCAGGCCAGTATCACTAATGAACATAGATGTTAAAATTCTCAACAAAATACTGCTAAACAGAATCTAACAACACATTAAAAGGATCATACACCATGATCAAATAGGATTTATCCCAGGGATGCAGTGATCAGTATCTGCCAACTAGTCAGTGTGATTGTTGTTGTTCAGTCATGTTCAACTGTTTGTGACCCAGTGGACTGCAGTATGCCAGGCTTATAATACATCAACAGACTGAAGAATAAAAACCATATGATCATCTCCATAAATGCAGGAAAAACTCTGGACAAAATTCAACACCAATTTATGATAAGAACTCTACCGAAGGTGGGCACTGAGGGAACCTATCTCAACATAATAAAAGCCACATATGACAAACCTATAGCAAACACTAATCTCAGTGGTGAAAAACTGAAAGTAGTTCCTGTAAAATCAAGAACAAGGCAAAGGAGGTTACTCTCATCACTATTATTCAACATAGTTTTGGAAGTCCTAGCCATGACAATCAAAAATAAAGAAATAAAAGGAATACAGATTGGCAAAGAAGTAAAACTGTCACTGTTTGCAGAGTGCCATGAAACTACACATAGAAAATCCTAAAGATGCCACCAAGAAAACTACTAAAGCTAATCAAGGAGTTTAGTAAAGTCACAGGATACAAAATTAAAACACAGAAATCTCTTTCATTCATTATACTAACAATGAAAGATCAATTAGTGAAGGTGAAATTAAGGAAATAATCCCTTTTACCATTGCAACAATAAAAATTACATACCTAGGAATAAATCTACTTAAGGAGATGAAAGACCAGTACACAGAAAACTATAAAATTATGCTGAAAGAAATGAAAGACAACACAAAGAGATAGATCTACCATGTTCTTGGAGTAGAAGAATCGATATTGTGTAAATGACAGTACCACCCAATGCAAGGTACAGATTCAAGGTAATCCCTATGAAATGATCAATGGAATTTTTCACAGAACTACAACAAAAAAAAAATTAGTGTGGAAACACAAAAGACCTTGAATATCAAGAGCAGTCTTGAAGGGAAAAAAAACAGAGCTGGAAAAATCAGGCTCCCTCAATTCAGAGTATACTACAGGGTTACTGTAATCAATCCAATATGGACTGTCACGAAAACAGAAATATAGATCAGTTGTACAATATAGAAAGCCCAGAGATAAACCTATGCACCTATGGTCACCTAATCTATGACAAAGGAGTCTAGAATATACAATTGAGTAAAGATATCCTCTTCAATTAGTGGTGCTGGGAAACTGGACAGCTTTATGTAAAAGAATGAAATTTAAACACTCGCTAACATCTACATGAAAATAAAGTCAAAATGGATTAAAAACCTAAATGTAAAGGTGGACACTGTAAAACTCTTAGAGGAAAACATAGGCAGAACAGGCTTTGACACAAATTGCAGCAAGATCTTTTTTGATCCTAGAGTAATGAGAATAAACCCCTCCTTCAAAAAAAAAAAAAAAAAAATAGGACCCTATTAAACTTAAAAGCTTTTGCACAGCAAAGGAAATCATAAACAAAACAAAAAGACAACCTCAGAAAGGGAGATGATATTTGCAAACAAAGCAACTGACAAAGGATTAATCTCCAAAATACACAAAGAGCTCAGGCAGCTCTCTCTCTGTATATAAAATTTAATCCAATCATAAAATGGACCGAAGACCTAAATAGACATTTCTCCAAAGGAGACACACAGATGGCCAAAAAACACATGCAAAGATATGCAGCATCACTAGTCATTAGAGAAGGGTAAATCAAAACTACAATGAGGTATCACCTCACACCTGTCAGAATGGCAATCATCAAAATCTATAAACAACAAATCCTGGATAGGGTGTGGAGAAAAGGGAACCCTCTTACATGGTTGGTGGTACAGCCACTATGGAGAACAGTATGGAGGTTGCTTAAATGATGAAAAATATGTTTTTATTTTATATGAAAAAAATTGAAAAAAGATGAAAAATATAAAAAAAGATGAAAAATAGAGCTGCTATTTGACTCAACCATCCTAGTACTGGGCATATACCCAGAGAAAACCATAATTCAGAGAGACACATGCACCTGTGTTCATTGCACCACTATTTATAATAGCCAGAATATGGAAAAACCATATGTGGAGTCACCTATCCAAACCAGGATATGGAAACAGCAGGTCCATCAGCAGAGGAATGGAGAAAGAAGATATATGTAATAGGATAGTACTCAGTCATAAAAAGAAACAGAATTGGGTCATTTGTGGAGGTGTGGATGGACCTAGAGTCTGTCATACAGAGTGAAGTAACTCAGAAAGAGAAAAGCAGTTAGCATACATTAACTCATATATGTGGATTTGAACAAAATGGCTTATACGATCTTATTTACAAATCAGAAATAGACACACAGACATAAAGAACGGGGTTATGAGATGAATTGTGAGATTGAGATTAAGATAAATACACTATTGATACTATGAATAAAATAGATAACTAATGAGAATCTACTGTATGGCATAGGGACCTCTACTGACTGCTCTGTGGTGACCTAAATGGGAAGAAAATCCAAAAAAGAGGGGATATATGTATACATAGATGGGAAACAGTGGAAACAGTGTCAGACTTTATTTTTTTTGGCTCCAAAATCACTGCAGATGGTGATTGCAGCCATGAAATTAAAAGATGCTTACTCCTTGGAAGGAAAGTTATGACCAACCTAGATAGCATAATAAAAAGCAGAGACACTTTGCCAACAAAGGTCTGTCTAGTCAAGGCTATGGTTTTTCCAGTGGTCATGTATAGATGTGACAGTTGGACTGTGAAGAAAGCTGAGCACCGAAGAATTGATGCTTTTAAACTGTGGTGTTGGAGAAGACTCTTGAGAGTCCTTGGACTGCAAGGAGATCCAACCAGTCCATTCTAAAGGAGATCAGTCCTGGGTGTTCATTGCAAGGACTGATGTTGAACCTGAAACTCCAATACTTTGGCCACCTCATGCGAAGAGTTGACTCATTGGAAAAGACCCTGATGCTGGAAGGGATTGGGGCAGGAGGAGAAGGGGACAACAGAAGATAAGATGGCTGGATGGCATCACCGACTCGATGGACATGAGTTTGGGTGGACTCTGGGAGTTGGTGATGGACAGGGAGGCCTCGTGTGCTGTGATTCATGGGATCACAAAACGTCGGACACGACTGAGTGATTGAACTGAACTGAATAGCTGATTCACTCTGCTGTACATTTGAATCTAACACAACATTTTATACTTCAATAAAAAATTTAAAAAGCCAGCTGATTCATTGTTTCAACAAACATTCACTGTTTGTTGTTTTGTAATATCATAAAAATAGGTCAAAATTTAGTAAGATTTGAAAACCTACAGGTACTGCTGCTGCTGCGTCGCTTCAGTCGTGTCCAACTCTATGCAACCCCATAGATGGCAGCCCACCAGGCTCCCCTGTCCCTGGGATTCTCCAGGCAAGAATACTGGAGTGGGTTGCCATTTCCTCCTCCAATGCATGAAAGTGAAAAGTCAAAGTGAAGTTGCTCAGTCGTGTCCAACTCTTAGTGACCCCATGGACTGCAGCCTACCAGGCTCCTCTGTCCATGGGATTTTCCAGGCAACAGTACTGGAGTGGGGTGCCATTGCCTTCTCCAACAGGTGCTAGTATCATATAACAAAGTATAATCATGACTGAACAAAATTGTATCCACTTGAGAATTTTATGCCATCTTAACATGGTTTTGGCCTTCCCAGGTGGCGCTAGTGGTAAAGAACCAGGCTGCCAATGCTGAAAATGTAGGAGACCTGGAGGAGGAAATGGCAACCCACTCCAGTACTCTTGCCTGGGAAATCCTATGGACAGAGGGACCTGGTGGGCTACAGTCCATGGGGTCACAGAGAGTCGAACACGACTGGGCTACTAAACACACACACATGGTTTTAGTATTATTAGATGTTATGTTCCTATTTAATATTTTTTTCCACAATTTAATACTGTAATAGTTTTTTATTACTCTGCTCGTTGTCATCGTGTCTTCTGGTACTTACGTTTTTAAAATTTCTCTTCTTTTCACCTACCTCTGGTTGTTGCCAAATCTTGCTGCTTCTTTCTCATTGGTGTCTCTTATACTTTTTCTCCTTGCCAGTCCTTAGTGCTTCACATTGTGATTGCTCTAGTTCTGGTCTTTACTGCTTAATGACTGACCTTTTGCTATGGCTTTTTTCTCTAATGATTGTAGTAACTAACATTTGTATGACTCTTTGCAGATTGAGAGTAAATCCTCATTGCTGTGTGTGCTAAGCTACTTCAGTCGTGTTCAACTCTTTGCGACCCTGTGGACTGGAGTTTGACAGATTCCTCTGTCCATAGGATTTTCCTGGCAAAGAATACTGAAAGTTAAGTTAAGTTGCTCAGTCACGTCCTACTCTTTGTGACACTGTGGACTGGAGCCCACCAGGCCCCTCCGTCCATGGGATTCTCCAGGCAAGAATACTGGAGTGGGTTGCCATTTCTTTCTCCAGGGGATCTTCCCGACCCAGGGATCGAACCCAGGTCTCCCACGTTGCAGGCAGAAGCTTTAACCTCTGAGCCACCAGGGAAGCCCCTATGACGTCTTCCAGGGGATCTTCTCAATCCAGGGATGGAACCAGTGTCTCTTCCATCTCCTGCACTGGCAGGCGGGTTCTTTACCACTAGTGCCACCCAGGAAGCCAATTAGGCACCTTCTAATCAGCTTGTTTTTTTTTTTCTTCTGTTTTAAAGATGACAAAACAAAGACTCTGAAAGGGTCAGAATAATAAAAGAACAGGGACTAGAGCCAGGTTTCCTAAGATCAATCACATACTCTTGCTATTATGCCCTCTGCCTTATATTACACCCTTCTCTAATCTGTTTCATTGCCATTAGATTCAGTTCAGTTCAGTTCAGTTCAGTCGCTTAGTCGTGTCTGACTCCTTTCAACCCCATGAATCGCAGCACGCCAGGCCTCCCTGTCCATCACTAACTCCCAGAGTTCACTCAGACTCACGTCCATCGAGTCAGTGATGCCATCCAGCCATCTCATCCTCTGTCATCCCCTTCTCCTCTTGCCCCCAATCCCTCCCAGCATCAGAGTCTTTTCCAATGAGTCAACTCTTTGCATGAGGTGGCCAAAGTACTGGAGTTTCAGCTTTAGCATCATTCCTTCCAAAGAAATCCCAGGGCTGATCTCCTTCAGAATGGACTGGTTGGATCGTTTGGCAGTCCAAGGGACTCTCAAGAGTCTTCTCCAACACCACAATTCAAAAGCATCAATTCTTCGGTGATCAGCTTTCTTCACAGTCCAACTCTCACATCCATACATGACCACTGGAAAAACCATAGCCTCGACTAGACAGACCTTTGTTGGCAAAGTAATGTCTCTGCTTTTCATTATGCTATCTAGGTTGGTCATAACTTTCCTTCCAAGGAGTAAGCATCTTTTAATTTCATGGCTGCAATCACCATCGGCAGTGATTTTGGAGCCCCCAAAAATAAAGACTGCCACTGTTTCCACTGTTTCCCCATCTGTTTCCCATGAAGTGATGGGACCAGAGCCATGATCTTCGTTTTCTGAATGTTGAGTTTTAAGCCAACTTTTTCACTCTCCTCTTTCACTTTAATCAAGAGGCTTTTTAGTTCTTCTACACTTTCTGCCATGAGAGTGGTGTCATCTGCATATATGAGGTTATTGATATTTCTCCCAGCAATCTTGATTCCAGCTTGTGCTTCTTCCAGCCCAGTGTTTCTCATGATGTACTCTGCATATAAGTTAAGTAAGCAGAGTGACAAGATACAGCTTTGATGCACTTCTTTTCCTATTTGGAACCAGTCTGTTGTTCCATGTCCAGATCTAACTGTTGCTTCCTGACCTGCATACAGGTTTCTCAAGAGGCAGGTCAGGTGGTCTGGTATTCCCATCTCTTTCAGAATTTTCCACACTTTATTGTGATCCACACAGTTAAAGGCTTTGGCATAGTCAATAAAGCAGAAACAGATGCTTTTCTGAAACTCTCTTGCTTTTTCCATGACCCAGCGGATGTTGGCAATTTGGTCTTTGGTTCCTCTGCCTTTTCTAAAACTAGCTTGAACATCTGAAAGTTCACCGTTCACATATTGCTGAAGCCTGGCTTGGAGAATTTTGAGCATTACTTTACTAGCATGTGAGATGAGTGCAATTGTGCGGTAGTTTGAGCATTCTTTGGCATTACCTTTCTTTGGGACTGGAACGAAAACTGACCTTTTCCAGTCCTGTGGCCACTGCTGAGTTTTCCAAATTTGCTGGCATATTGAGTGCAGCACTTTCACAGCATCATCTTTCAGGATGAAATAGCTCAACTGGAATCCCATCACCTCCACTAGCTTTGTTTGTAGTGATGCTCTCTAAGGCCCACTTGACTGCACATTCCAGGATGTCTGGCTCTAGGTCAGTGATCAGACCATCGTGATTATCTGGGTTGTGAAGATCTTTTTTGCACAGTTCTTCTGTGTATTCTTGCCACCTCTTCTTAATATCTTCTGCTTCTGTTTGGTCTATACCATTTCTGTCCTTTTTTGAGCCCATCTTTGCATGAAAGTTTCCCTTGTTATCTCTAATTTTCTTGAAGAGATCTCTAGTCTTTCCCATTCTGTTGTTTTCCTCTATTTCTTTGCATTGGTCGCTGAGGAAGGCTTTCTTATCACTTCTTGCTATTCTTTGGAACTCTGCATTCAGATGCTTATATCTTTCCTTCTCTCCTGTGCCTTTCGCTTCTCTTCTTTTCACAGCTACTTGTAAGGCCTCCTCAGACAGCCATTTTGCTGTTTTGCATTTCTTTTCCATGGGGATGGTCCTGATCCCTGTCTCCTGTACAGTGTCACGAATCTCAATCCATAGTTCATCACGCACTCTATCTATCAGATCTAGTCCCTTAAATCTATTTCTCACTTCCTCTGTATAATCATAAGGGATTTGATTTAGGTCATACCTTAATGGTCTAGTGGTTTTCCCTACTTTCTTCAATTTAAGTCTGAATTTGGCAATGAGGAGTTCATGATCTGAGCCACAGTCAGCTCCTGGTCTTGTTTTTGCTGACTGTATAGAGCTTCTCCCTCTTTGGCTGCAAAGAATATAATCAATCTGATTTCGGTGTTGACCATCTGGTGATGTCCATGTGTAGAGTCTTCTGTTGTGGTGTTGGAAGAGGGTGTTTGCTATGACCAGTGCATTTTCTTGGCAAAACTCTATTAGTCTTTGCCCTGCTTCATTCCATATTCCAAGGCCAAATTTGCCTGTTACTCCAGGTGTTTCTTGACTTTCTACTTTTGCATTCCAGTCCCTTATAATAAAAAGGACATCTTTTTTGTGTGTTAGCTCTAAAAGGTCTTGTAGGTCTTCATAGAACCGTTCAAGTTCAGCTTCTTCAGCATTACTGGTTGGGGCATAGACTTGGATTACTGTGATATTGAATGGTTTGCATTGGAAACGAACAGAGATCATTCTGTCATTTTTGACATTGCATCCAAGTACTGCATTTCGAACTTTTTTGTTGACCATGATGGCTACTCCATTTCTTCTGAGGGATTCCTGCCCGCAGTAGTAGATATAATGGTCATCTGAGTTAAATTCATCCATTCCAGTCCATTTGAGTTCGCTGATTCCTAGAATGTCGACATTCACTCTTGCCATCTCTTGTTTGACCACTTCCAGTTTGCCTTGATTCATGGACCTGACATTCCAGGTTCCTATGCAATATTGCTCTTTACAGCATTGGACCTTGCTTCTATCACCAGTCACATCCACAGCTGGATATTGTTTTTGCTTTGGCTCCATCCCTTCATTCTTTCTGGAGTTATTTCTCCACTGATCTCCAGTAGCATAATGGGCCCCTACTGACCTCGGGAGTTCCTCTTTCAGTATCCTATCATTTTGCCTTTTCATACTGTTCATGGGGTTCTCAAGGTAAGAATACTGAAGTGGTTTGCCATTCCCTTCTCCAGTGGACCACATTCTGTCAGACCTCTCCATCATGACCCACCAGTCTTGGGTGGCCTCATGGGCTTAGTTTCATTGATTTAGACAAGGCTGTGGTCCTAGTGTGATTAGATTGACTAGTTTTCTGTGAGTATGGTTTCAGTGTGTCTGCCCTCTGATGCCCTCTTGCAACACTTACCGTCTTACTTGGGTTTCTCTTACCTTGGACGTGGTGTATCTCTTCACGGTCGCTCCAGCAAAGCACAGCCATTGCTCCTTACCTTGGACGAGGGGTATCTCCTCACCGCCACCCCTTCTGACCTTGAACGTGGAATAGCTCCTCTAGGACCTCCTGTGCCCCCGCAGCCACCGCTGCTTGGAGGTGGGGTTGCTCCTCCCGGCCGCCGCCCCTGGGCTCGGACGTGAGGTAGCTCCTCTTGGCCACCGCTCCTGACCTCGGACACAGGGTAGCTTCTCTCGGCTGCCGCCCCTGACCTCGGATGTGGGGTAGGTCCTCCTGGCCTCTCTAAGTGCACTGGTCGCAGCCTCACTGCTTTGAACACATTTGTACTTATCTCTGTCTTCTTGATCTTGTATATCTCAACTCATAGAAGTTGTTACTTAACACTTGCACAGTATCAATACCTCAAACTCTAGAACAGATCTGTTCTTAAACACTAGGCCATCCTAAGCTCCAGTGGCTCAGAAGGTCAGTTTTGTCTTATCTTTCTAATTTTTAATTTCTAATATTTAGTATAGACATAAATTTTTTTGGTGGATGAATTGAGCCTTTATTACTAGGTTTTCATTAGCTTGATTCCAGGAATTGAATGCTGCCTTGATCACTGCTTCAGTATTTTGTACTCTGTCTTGTTGATCCATATGTCTTAGTTATTGCCTTTCTTTGCTGCTTGCTGCTGCTGCTGCTGCTAAGTCGCTTCAGTCATGTCCGACTCTGTGCGACCCCATAGACGGCAGCCCACCAGGCTCTGCCATCCCTGGGATTCTCCAGGCAAGAACACTGGAGTGGGTTGCCATTTCCTTCTGCAATGCATGAAAGTGAAAGTGAAGTGGCTCAGTCGTGTCCAACTCTTAGCGACCCCATGGACTGCAGCCTACCAGGCTTCTCCGCCCATGGGATTTTCCATGCAAGAGTACTGGAGTGGGTTGCCTATGCTTTCTCCGTTCTTTACTGCTTGCTGCTGCTGTCACTTCAGTCGTGTCCGACTCTGTGCGACCCCATAGACTGCAGCCCACCAGGCTCCCCCATCCCTGCTTAGTTCATCATTAAACTGTCTCTTGAAGTAACTTCAACAAAAGCAACACTTCTATTCACAGAATGTTTAGCACAGACTCCTGTAAGTAGTTGTTTTGTTTTATTCATAACTCGATGACCAGTGTCTAGGTGGTGGTGGTAGTGGTGGAGCATGTTCTGTCGTGTTGGACTCTGTGACTCCACAGACTGTAGCTCCTCAGGCTTTTTAGTCCATGGAACAGTGATTAATTCAGAAGAGATATCCAGTATATATTTGTTGACTGACTGTATAACTTTTTGTTATAAAATAAATATTTGTAATTGAACCTCTGATTCCTGCCAACACAGGTGGACTAT
Source organism: Bubalus bubalis (assembly GCF_019923935.1). NCBI lineage: Eukaryota > Metazoa > Chordata > Mammalia > Artiodactyla > Bovidae > Bubalus > Bubalus bubalis. The sequence goes on along the minus strand of NC_059160.1, from coordinate 78,505,990 downwards.
ATCTGCTTAGACTTGTGCCTATTGCTTGCCCTCGTTCTTGCTGTTGTTCTCTGCCTCCTGCTAGGCTTACTTATGTATCTACCTACATGCAATGAATTTTTTTCCTGTTGTGTGGTGCTGCCGGCATCCCCTGATTATCAAGTCTTCATGGATCTATTTTGGTCTTTAGGTCTTATGTTTAGCTGTGTGTGTTAGTGCTCAGTAGTGTCTGACTCTTTGTGACTCCATGGGTGGACTGAAGCCCACCATGCTCCTCTGTCCATGGAATTCTCCAGGCAATAATACAGGAGTGGGTTGCTATGCCCTTCTCCAGGAGATCCTCCCAACCCAGAGACTGAACCCAGGTCTCCCGCATTGCAGGCAGATTCTTTACCGTTTGAGCTACCTGGGAAGCCCTATGTTTAGCTGGATTAAATGTTTACCAAGCCTGTGTAGAATTCTTTAAGATCTGTTTAAAAGCTTTTTAATTGTTTTTTTTTAAAAGAATGATTTTCTGTGTTTAGAATATACAGTTGTCAACCAAATATCAGCTAGATCTTTTGATAATAAAGTCACCAGACAGTGTTGTAATAGCCATTAATGGTCTCATAGTGATCATTTTTAGTCTGCATTCTGTACAGCTGTACTTCTCTCATTGAACAAACGTGGGGGAGAAGAGAATTAAAAAGGACAGTTGAGTGAAACATAATCTTTATATTAGTGTCCCTAGCAATAGAAAGAATAATTATGTCTAAATCTTTAAATAAAATATCTTAAGTCTATGGAAAGATTTAGAATGTTTCTGCTGTATGTAAAGAAAAAGAAAATATCAATTCAAATATCCCTGCTTTTTATTTTAAAGGAGGTTGAGCCATCCAAACCAGGCCCCTAAAGTTTGTGCCAAATTTTAATTTACAGTGATACAAAAGGATAATCTTATAAATTTTAGTCAATCTGTTATATATACCATGTTTTCTTTTAAGGTTCTTATAGAGTAGATATTTAGTTAAACTCGAGTACATCTGAACCCTTTATAAAATCAAGCATACAGTATGTTTAAGCCCAATTTGTAGGTGTTAATGCAATAGTCTTATTAGCTTTAACAAATAGGCTTATTATTTTGTTGTATGACATTTTGTTGATTTTATCTGCCAGGACAATCAAATTTCTTCCTATGGGAAAATGATTTTATGAAATATTTATATTTTAATATAGCCCTAATTCTATATGTCACATTTAATGGCCTTAATTATTATTATAACAATAAAAAGGAAATGCTGCTGCTAAGTCACTTCAGTCATGTCCGACTCTGTCCGACCCCATAGACAGCAGACCACCAGGCTCCACTGTCCCTGGGATTCTCCAGGCAAGAACACTGGAGTGGGTTGTCATTTCCTTCTCCAATGCATGAAAGTGAAAAGTGAAAGTGAAGTCGCTCAGTCATGTCCGACTCTTAGCGACCCCATGGACTGCAGCCTACCACACTCCTCCATCCATGAGATTTTCCAGGCAAGAGTACTGGAGTGGGGTGCCATTGCCTTCTCCGAAAAAGGACATAGTCCAAATATATTTTTGTATTCTGTTATGTATATGATTTTTTTAGTTTTACCACCAGTTTTGAAGTAATCTGAATTAATTATTCCTTGTAGGACTTCAGAATTATGATCCATCAGAATTGAATTTTTTCTCTTAGATCAAAGAGAGGTATGACAGTGGGCATCTGTCTGGACACACTTCTTCCTTATCCCTGAATAACCTGCCTGGCCAAAGGGACTCCAGGATTAGATGTTGATGTTTTCTTTGAGTGAAATAGCATTGAATAGTGGAGAAGGCAATGGCACCCCACTCCAGAACTCTTGCCTGGAAAATCCCATGGGTGGAGGAGCCTGGTGGGCTGCAGTCCATGGGGTCACTAAGAATCGGACACCACTGAGCGACTTCACTTTCAATTTTCACTTTCCTGCATTGGAGAAGAAAATGGCAACCCTCTCCAGCGTTCTTGCCTGGAGAATCCCAGGAACAGGGGAGCCTGGTGGGCTGCCGTCTATGGGGTCCCACAGAGTTGGACATGACTGAAGTGACGTAGCAGCAGCAGCAGCATTGAATAGGTAGGAGCAGGAGGGAAGGATTAAACGATTGTTTCCAAAATTGGAGTAAGAAACTGGTCGTGCAATATAAACTACCAATTTATCTGTTTAAACTAGAAATGAAGATTTTTAGATACTACAGTGTCAAGGTAATGAAATTTTACTTAAATTTTATTCTTAATGGTATATTCTCAGGTGCCATATTAATTTTTTTAAGAAGTTCAAAGAGGTCAAGACTGATGTTTTCCTTGCAAAATAGAGGAAGCATTCCTGAAAGATTTCCTGATCCTAAATTTATTGTGTGCTCTTTGTATGTTAAAGATGTAAAAGCATGCATATGTTTTTAGATCATTTTGAATTATATTTATTGAATTGCTTCTATATATAATTTATTGTGATGGTTAAAAATGCCTGCAGTGCTGGAAACTCAGGTTCAATCCCTGGGTTGGGAAGATCCCCTGGAGAAGGAAATGGCAACAACTCCAGTATTCTTGACTGTAGAATCCCTTGTACAGAGGAGCCTGGTGGGCTAGAGTCCATGGGATGGCAAAGAGTTGGACACGACTGAGCAACTAACAACTAAACTAACAACTAAACTGAGCAATTAAATTTCAGTTTCAGCTTTCAAAAAGAGTGACTGTAAGGCCTAGGATTTCAAATTTCAGCATTTCAGTCACTTGAGAGTTAGTTAAAATGCAGGTTTTAATTTAATAGTGGCATGAGATCTGAGACTCTGCATTTCTAACAAGCTCTCCCAGCTGATGGTCATGTTGCTGATGCATGAGTAGCAAGTCAGAAGGTATAGATTATATCATTAAATAACTGACATTGTTATTGAAAAATTAGTGTTTATACATATGAAATATTTTTAAAGTACTTCAAAGGAGACATGGACAATATTTAAAAGTGAGGGAAAGTTGAGATCATTAGGAACTGCTTCATGGTAAAGACAAGGTTAAAATCTGGGCCATGAAGGCAGACAGGAATAGGTGAAAAGGCAAAAGGGAAGGCTTATATAGAACAGAGCAGTGTTAAGGGCAAAGATGAGTCTGAATGAGGGCAGTGACATTTGAGCAAGGAGAATCATTGTCCCTCTCTTTCTCTGTCCTTTCAAGCTTCTGATATACAAGAGCTTGTTGCAAGGGGGAGGGGGAGTGGGAGCTTTGTAATTCAATTTTCCATATTTAGGAGTTTTAAAGTTTTGTGTTATTTATTTCTAGTTTAGTTCTACTGTGATCAGAGAATATATAATTCCTGTGATTTCAGTTCTCTGAAATTTGTAGAGAATTGCTTTATGACCCAGCAGATGGCCTGTTTTGGTAAAGGTTACATGCATATATAATAAGTGTGTATTCTACAATATTCGCCTTTAGTGTTTTGTAAATATCAAATAAGTCAAGATAACTAATAGCATTACTTAAATCTTCTAATTCTTTGAGTGAGTGAGTGAGTGACAGTCACTCAGTCGTGTCCAACTCTTTGTAAACCCATGGACTATAGCCTGCCAAGCTCCTCTGTCCATGGAATTCTCCAGGCAAGAATACTGCAGTGGGTTGCCATTTCTTTCTCCAGGGGATCTTCCTGACCCAGGGATCGAACCGAGGCCTTCTGCATTGCAGGCAGATTCTTTAGCATCTGAGCCACCAAGGAAACCTCTAATTCTTTACTGTTTTTTAAAAATGTGCATGTTTTACTAGTTACTAAGAAATGTGAACTAAGATTCTTCAACTGTGATAATGAATTTGTTGATTTTGCTTGTTCTGTCAATTTTTGCTTTTTTTATATTTAAAGTCATATTATTGGGTGGAGGCATTCAGGCTTATTTTATTTTCTTGTTTTATAGAGCCTTTTACTAGTTTTCTACTACTGCTGTAACAAGTTGCCACAAACTTAGTAGTTTAAAACAGTGCAAATTTATTATCTTCCTGTTCTCGGGGTCAAAATAAGTCCAAAATAAGTTTCACTGGGTAGAAACCAAGGTGCTCCAGAGGCATTAGAGGGGAATTCCTTTCCTTGCTTTTCCTAGCTTCTGCTGTTGTAATCCTTATATTCCTTGACTCACTGCCCTTTCTCCATCTCCAAAGCCAGCAGAATAGCATCTTCAGTCTCTGTTATTTTCACATTGCCTTTTGTCTTAAGACTCTTATGATTAGATTATGTCTACATGATGTCTGATTCCTGGTAATGCAGGGAAATCTTTCATCTCAAGATCCTTAATTTATTCACATTTGCAAAGTCCTTTTTTGCCGCATAAGGTAACACTTTCACAAATTCCAGAAATTAGGGCATGGACATTTTGGGGTGGGCATTGTTCTATCACACTCCTGTAATTATTATGAAATATTCTTCCATATCTTTAGTGCTATTTCTTGCCATAAATTGTCCTTTATTTGCTTAGGGTTCATTGAGTTCCTTAAATCTCTGAGCTTATGTCTTTTAATAGTTTTGGAAATTTTTTGGCCATTGTCTTCTCTAGTATTTCTATGGTCTCATTTTCTTGTTCTCCTCCTGGGACTCCAGTTACATTTATGTGATATATTGAATGGGTTCCATATCTTCTTGATGCTCTGTTCTCTTCTCACTCTTTTTTCTTTCTGTGTTTCAGATTGTATATTTTCTATTGGTATGTTTTTGAGCTAGCCAAACATGTTTTCTTTGTCTCAGTTCAGTTCAGTTGCTCAGTCATGTCCGACTCTTTGTGACCCCATGAACCGCATCACACCAGGCCTCCCTGTCTATCACCAACTCCCTGAGTTTATCCAAACTCATGTCCATTGAGTCGGTAAAGCCATCCAACCATCTCATCCTCTGCTATTAAACCTGTTTAATTAGTTTCTTATTTCAGATATTGTATTTTTTAGTTACAGATTATTCATCTATTTTTTAAAATTTGAATTCTCCCTTGAAATTCTCTCTTTTAATCTATTTGGTAAATCTTTTCTTTCCTCTTAAAAAAAAAAATATATATATATATATAACTATATATAGTTATTTTAAGATCCTCCTAGCTAGCTCCAACACCTTGATCATGTGTTGATTTGTTTCCATTATCCATTTTTTCTCTTGATTATTGGCTACATTTTCCTTCTTCTATTCATTTCTTGACATTATTGATTTCATGCTAGATATCATGTATAAAAGACTAGTAGAAGATTTTTCTTTGAAATGGGCACAGAATTAGGAAAGATTGAAAATCATTGTGAATAGTATAATGTAGGGACACAAGGACACTGGCTTATTGCTTGTGAAGGACCTGAGTAGGGAATATTTATTAAAATAAATAGTAGAGACAAATTGTGGGATTTTTGTCTAAACTTGCTGAGAGACTGAGTAAACCGTGACATTGAGTTAGTTACTCAACTTCATGGTGCTTTGGTTTCTTCATTAAAATGACATAATTACAGTCTCTGTCCCACAGAGTTATTCTGAGGGTTAAATGACCATGTCTGCAGGACAGTAAGTGTTCAATTTGTTGTTCATTTGCTAAGTCATGTCCGACTCTTTGCAATCCCATGGACTGCAGCATGCCAAGCTTCCCTGTCCTTTATCATCTCCCAGAATTTACTCAAACTTGTGTCCATTGAGTCAGTGATGCCATCTCATCCTCATCTCATCCCCTTCTCATTTTTCTCAGTCTTTCCCAGCATCAGGGTCTCTTCTAGTGAGTTGGCTCTTCACTTCAGGTGGCCAGGGTATTGAATCTTCAGCTTCAGGATCAGTCCTTCCAGTGAATATTCAGTGTATATTCCCTTTAGGATTGACTGGTTTAATCTCCTTGCTGTCCAAGGGACTCCTAAGAGTCTTCTCCAGCACCACAGTTTGAGAGCATCAATTCTTTATCACTCAGCCTTCTTTATGGTCCAGCTCTCACATCTGTACATGACTACTGGAAAAAGCATAGCTTTGACTATACAGACCTTTGTCACAAAGTGATATCTGTTTTTTAACATGCTGTCTAGGTTTGTCATAACTTTTCTTCTAAAGAGTAAATTCATGGCTATAGTCACCACAGTGATTTTGGAGCCGCCACCCCCCCCCAAATAAAGTCTGTCATTGTTTCCATTTTTTCCATTATGTGTTGCCTATTATTTCCTTGAGAACTGAGGGTGGAGTATTGGATTTGGTTACATGGTAGTCATTAGTGTATTTGTCAAGTGAGTTTTTAGTGCATGATGGTGACAAATGCCTGAATGGAGGAGATTCAAGGGAGAATGAGGAATAAGAGACTAGGAATTGGCCACTGTTTTGAGATTGCTATAATGGGAATTAGAAAAATGTGGTAGGCATAGGAAGGCATGAAGGTAAGGGATGAATTTAAGATATGATAATCATAATTATAATCATAGTAATCTTCACAGCAACTCTATAAAATAGGTACTATTTTTATTCCCATTTAATCTGAGGCATAAAGATAGGAATGCAATTATAAAATGTTTGTATGCTGAAAGTGACCTCATAGGGAGGGAAGAATGCAGGAGTTGAAGGGATATTTCCAGGAATAAAGTTTTCAAGTAGGTGAGAAATGATGGAATGCAGCCTGTATGTGGAGAAATTGACCTTTGATAGGAACAAGGAATGTGCATTCATTTTAACAGCAAAGTATGTGTGTAGATTTGGGAGTGGAAAAATACTTAAGAAATATTCTGACAGCTTGTGTTTTTCATTGAAATAAGAAACAAGGGGATCAGCTTAGAGTAGGGTTGGATATGTTGGAGAAGAAATGGTTATTTTGTACAGTGCACGAGTGAATTAACTTAGGTATGGATGAACATGCTGGTAGTGCTAAGGGTTTAAAGTGAGGATTGTGGATACTGGAGAGAAAAGGGAGATAAGGAACTCAATATCTTTGAGAAGTAATAAAAGGTAAATGAACCTGATGAAGCCAAGAAAAGGATAAGACAGTCTTTTCCCTTGAAAGCTTAAAGTCTACCTACTAAGTTAAGTGATCCATACCTAAAAGAATACATAAGCAAAAGATAAATGCTAGATAGATTACCTAGATCACAGGCTTTGTTCCTTCAAGGGAGAGAGTGAACACTTTGGGCAACATGGGTAGCTTTAGTGGGAAGTGATCATAGGGCATTAAAGTGTGTGTCGATGCCAACAGGATAAACATTTAGTATTTCTGGTTTCAGTGAAAGTGAAAGTTGCTCAGTCCTGTCCGAATCTTTGTGACCCCATGGACTATATATACAGTCCATGGAATTCTCCAGTCCAGAATACTGGAGTGGGTGGCCTTTCCCTTTTCCAGGGGATCTTCCAAATCCAGGGATCAAATCCAGGTCTCCCGCATTGCAGGCGAATTCTTTACCAGCTGAGTCCCAAGGGAAGCCCAGGAATACTGGAGTGGGTAGCCTATCCCTTCTCCAGTGGCTCTTCCCAACTGAGAAATTGAACTGGGGTCTCCTGTGTTGCAGGTGGATTCTTCACCAACTGAGCCTATTGGTTTCAGTACTGTGATGTATTCACCGAGTCTTTGAATTCCTTGTCCGTGGATTGTACTTCCTGTGTAGTTGGGTAGATAGAAACATTGATTTGTACATTTTCTTCTGAAGAAAATACATTTCAGTCATGCTTAAAGGAAATATAATCATATTGTAATGACCCTGAATTAAATTCTTTTCATGTTATATACCAAATATATTACTTGGAGATTTGTTGAAATTAGAAAATATTTTTTTGTTTTTTGTTTTTTTTCAGGAGGGCAGGATGATGTTAGGGAGTAAAGGAATAATTTTTTTAACAGGCTATTTTCTGTAGCTTCAGGTTTCTGTTAGAACTTTCAGGAGTGTTTTTTGAGTATTCTAAGCCTTCTTTGTCACTTGAACAAGAAGAGTGGCCAGGGAAGAAATATTTAGAAATGTACTTTATATATGAAATAAAGAAAATATCTTTGTATACAACATGAAATATTAATTACAAAATTAAAATGATAAGGTTTGTACCTGTCTTGTTACTATTTTGTCCATTATTTGAGTAAATTTATTATTTTTCTAATTGCACATTTTTTCCCCTTATGGCCTACTTAAGAATGACCAACTCCACGTTGTTAGCCATTTCAGTGAACAGGAGGCCCTCTGTTTCAAACAGAGAAACGCCTGTTAGTGAGAGACATGCAGAAGTAATATAGGGCCTTTCTTCATAGTTTGTTTTGGAACTTTATATACACTTTTATAAAGCAGCTGCAGGGAGAATCGTGTATAGGTTTTTGTTTCTTAAAAGTTAATGTAAGGAATATCTTAAGAACTGTATGAAGCTTTTTAGCAGTGCTTTTATTCATTTATTTAAATTTTTCTGCATTTCAGTTTTATTAGATGGATACAATTTTACAAAAGATCTTACATAGTTTTACTATATAAATGTATGTTTTATACTGACATCCTTAAAAATGTTATAATAGTTTTGGTAAAGATATATTTTTTGGACAACAAATTCTATATATTTTTCTAATTAATCTTTTCACTTTTAGAATAGCATTTAATATTAAGACAATTTAAAAAGTAAATTTACAACTATAATTTTATTGCATAAATAGCTTTAAATTCTCTATTACATATTTGAATAGCATCCAATATGTATTTTTTACTTAAAGAAACATCTTTTGAAAAATTAGTTTACATAAGCAGAATTTCTTCAACATTGGTGCGTTTGAAATTTGTGTTGGTTCAGTAAAGAATGTATAATATTTGAAATAGTGAGTTTTCAGTGCATGATGGTGACAAATGACTGAATGGAGGAGGTTCAAGGGAGAATGAGGAATTAGAGACTAGGAATTTGCCACTGTTTTGAGATTGCTATAATGGGAACTAGAAAAATGTGGTAGGCTTAGGAAGGCATGAAGGTAAGGAATGAATTTAAGATATGATAATCATAATTATAATCATAGTAATCTTCACAGCAATTCTTATAAAATAGGTACTATTTTAAGGCAATGGCACCCCACTCCAGTACTCTCGCCTGGAAAATCCCATGGATGGAGGAGCCTGGTGGGCTGCAGTCCATGGGGTCGCTGAGGGTCGGACACGACTGAACGACTTCACTTTCACTTTTTACTTTCATGCATTGGAGAAGGAAATGGCAACCCACTCCAGTGTTCTTGCCTGGAGAATCCCAGGGACGGGGGAGCCTGGTAGGCTGCCATCTATAGGGTCGCATAGAGTCGGACATGACTAAAGCGACTTAGCAGCAGCAGCAGCAGTAGGTATTACTAATTTTATATTTAATTTGCCAAGAAGAGCTCTTACAATTCCATTACTTTCTTTGTGTGTACTTATAGAAAATTCAATTTAGAAACATGTAAGAATTCTCATTTATCATTGAAATTATAGAAATCATACTTGCAGAACTATTGACTATATAATTTTACCTTGTCCTCTATATCATGAACCATGATGGTTAGTGTGACATTGCAAGGAGTTGGTAGCATTTATGCTAAATTGTTTACTTTCAACAGAAAAAAAGACTTTATATTAATGCCCCCAAATTCTTATTGTATATTTCCCAATTGCTTTTGGATGTAATTTTTATTTTTAGCACTATTTAAGTTGTGAAACTAATTTATTCTTAATGTTATTCTTACTTAAGCATATTATTTAACATGTTATTTTTTAAATAAAATATTTTTAAAGAAGCTGGAAAATGTAGCTCTATTTTGATGTGATGTTTTATTTTCTAATCAAAACACTTTTTTTCTTAATCTTATTGGCTAGTAAAGGCAGAAGGATAAGATGATCTTTCGCCATAGGTTAGTGGCTCTTATATTTTAATGTATGTAAATAATCTCCTGCGTACTTGATAAACTTATAGATTCCTAAACTCAGCCCTCTAGCAATCAGATTTACAAGTCAATATGTTTAACAGGCTCCTAAGTGATTAGGATATATCTGCTTCTTTGAGAAACTTTGGCCAAATGGTTGTTCTGTAGCATTAACTCAAATCTCATTACGTCTTCAGCATTACTCTTCAAAGGAATTAAGACTTTGCTATTAAGTTGATATTGCTTGAAAAACTTACATGGTGGTATTTATCAGTTTTCAAAGCTTTGGAAGTTGAAATAACAAGTTCACATATTTGCATTATAATACATTTTAAATTTGAATAGAGTTCTACAATTTAATTTGTTGTTCTTGTTCAGTCGCTAAGTCATATGTGACTCTTTGTAACCTCATGGACTGTAGCATGCCAGGCTCCTCTGACCACCACTGTCTCCCAGAATTTGCTCAGATCCATTGAGCTGGTGATGCTATTTAACAATCTCAACCTCTGCTGCCCACTTCTCCTTTTGCCTTCAGTCTTTTCCAGCATCAGGGTCTTTTCCAGTGAGTTGGCTCTTCACATCAGGTGGCCAAAGTATTGGATCTTCAGCTTTAGGATCAGTCATTCCAATGAATATTCAGGGTGAATTTCCTTTAGAATTTACTGGTTTGATCTCCTTACAGTCCAAGAGACTCTCAAGAGTCTTCTTCAGCACCACAGTTCAAAAGCATCATTCTTTGGCCCTCAGCCTTCTTTATGGTCCAACTCTCACATTCATACATGACTATTGAAAACAACAGTAAAACTACAATTGAATATACACTGTTATATTTTTTCCTATTTGATCTTCATAACAAGCCTGTGAAGTAGGTAAAACAAGTATAATTACTTTCATTTTATGTGTTGAGAAACAGGTTGGTAAAAGTTGTGACCTGTCCTAGGTCATGTAGCTAAGAAACGGTTGAGCTGACTAGAATGTAGGTCTTGACTCCTAGAGCAGGGCTGTTTTCATATCATACCATATAAGCTATCTAGAATTAAAGATTTTTTTTAAAAACATATGTTAGTGTATGTGTGTGTGTGCACACATGTATACATACTTATGTATGCAGCATATACTTTTATTGCACTTTGCTTTATTGCATCTCAGATATTGTATTTTTTATAAATTGAAGATCTGTGACCACCTTGCATCAAGCAAGTCTATCAGCACCATTTTTCCAACAGCTCACTTTGTGTTCCTGTGTCACATTTTGGTAAATTTTGCAATATTTCAAACTTTTTCATTATTATATTTGTAATAATGGTCTGTGATCAGTCTGTGATCTTTTATGTTACTACTATAACAGTTGATGGTTAGCATTTTTACCACTAAAATATTTTTTAATTGCGATATTTATATTTTTTGATCATAAATGCTATTGCAAACTTTAATAGACTGTTCAGTTCAGTTCAGTTCAGTCTCTCAGTCATGTCCGACTCTTTGCGACCCCCATGAATCACAGCACGCCAGGCATCCCTGTCCATCACCAGCTCCCGGAGTTCACCAAGACTCATGTCCATCGAGTCAGTGATGCCATCCAGCTATCTCATCCTCTGTCGTCCCCTTCTCCTCCTGCCCCCAATCCCTCCCAGCATCAGAGTCTTTTCCTATGAGTCAACTCTTCGCATGAGGTGGCCAAAGTACTGGAGTTTCAGCTTTAGCATCATTCCTTCCAAAGAAATCCCAGGGCTGATCTCCTTCAGAATGGACTGGTTGGATCTCCTTGCCGTAGTATAGTGTAAACATAACTTTTAGATGCACTAGGAAGCAAAAAAATTGTGTGATGTGCTTTAATGACTTTATTCCGGTGGTCTGAAATGAAACCTCCAATATTTCTGAGGTATGGCTGTATATCTACTGCATATACACATACATATACATCATCAAACATGGTTGAAGTTTTCTAATAATTAGAAAAGTTAACATACTGACTAGATTTTAGCACAGTTTTAGACAGTACATATGCTTTATCTTACAAGCTCTAGACTGGGCAGTATAAGGACATGGATTGTATATATCTTTGTTTATATCTTTGTATTCTAATTGCCTACCTTACTCATTTGCAAAGAGAATCCAGGTGTTCAACAAGTGTTTGATAAGTGAATGGATGGATAAATGAAAGACCTTCAGGCATGTGTGTCAAGAGGGAGTATTTGAAGAATTTTGGTGTATATTCTTGTCTTAAAATGAGAAAGGCTCACTATTGTGCTCTTGGTTTTTAATTTCTGATGACACATATTCTTGAGTCATGAATACATATATTAAGCCAGTTCTCACAAGCAGATGCCAAATAGTGCTTAATGAAGAAACACAACAATCATATAATGGTTGGGATTTTATTTTGTAATTCTTCATAGAATGTTTTCTAGATTTCAAGTCATATGCACACTTTTTCAGTAACAAAATGTGTGTTACCAGGGTAGAACTAAACTTTCACTAAATATGAAAAAGATTCCATTTATTTAAAAAAAAAAATCTAGAACCCCTTAGAGAATATCTGAAGAAAATGTTTCTAAACCTAACAAACCTTTAAATTACTATTATAACTTTGCCTTTCTTTCTAAAAAGAAGTGACTGACCTCTTGCTCTATCCAAGTAGTTTTGGTAGTTCAGAAAGATTAGCAATATTCTAGTATATGTCTACTAGAGATTCTTTTGTGTTATATAAAATTAAATGTATTTGGAGTTCCTTCCTAAGTGTGTAAAATTTCCTAAGAGACATAATTACCTTTCTTTTCCTAGAACCAGATTATTCCTATGTCAATTATTTAGAATGTCCCAATACACAGTTGTTGTTGTTGTTTTTTTTTGCCACTAGTTTTGTTTGATTTTGTTTTCGTCTTACCACTATACATATAATTTTCTTTCTATTGCTCAAATATGCTGCCTATTTCTGTGCACATTTGTGTATTTGCAATTCATAACTAGTTGGCAAGAAAGTGTGTTGACTCAGATGTTTGAAAGATGTTTTGGATCAACTGTGACTGACCCAAATACATTGATTTTCATATGTCTATATAATTCTTTTTGTATTACATATAATTGATAAGTACATTCATTATTAATCCTGATATTCCCTTTCCAAAGGTAAGTGTCTATCAAAATACCTTTTCTTGAAAAAAATTGATAAGAATTTAAGAAGAGGAAACACTTTATACACTTCTGGTGAAGACATGGTTTTGATTGATATTCTAGGCTCTGCTTTTGATTTAGTGTTTGGCACTTAGACAAGTGTTCCTCCACCAAACACTCAAATACTTTGACTTGTCTTAGTATCTGTAGAATTATGGGAACTTGCCTTTTACCATTGTTGATAAATTTTATTATGAGCATCCTTTTAATCCTTGGAATGCTAAATTTTCATCTGAAGCATTTTTTTTTCAGTGTTAAAGTGAAAGTGTTAGTCAGTTGCTCAGTTGTGTCCAACTCTTAGCGACCCGTGGATTGTAGCCTGCCAGGCTTCTCTGTCTATGGGATTCACCAGCAAGAATACTGGAGTGGGTAGACATTCCCTTCTCCAGGGCATCTTCTTGACTCAGGGATCGAACCCAGGTCTCCTGCATTGCAGGCAGATACTTTACCACCTGTACTCTGGCTATGGTGGTAGTGATTTAGTCGCTAAGTTGTGTCTGACTCTTGTGACCCCATGGACTGTAACCTGCCAGACTCCTCTGTCCCTGGGATTCTCCAGGCAAGAATACTGGAGTGGGTTGTCATTTCCTTCTCCAGGGGATCTTCCTAACATAGGAATCAGATCCGGGTTTCCTGCCTTGAAGGCAGGTTTTCTACCAACTGAGCTACAAGGGAAGCTATGCAGTATAGGCAGTTACTTTACCATCTGTGCTCTGGCTATATTGCTTTGTAAAAACTCACTGTTTCATTTTATCCTCATAACAAATGCAATAAGTAAGTTACTTTACAAATGAGGTAACTATAGTTCAGAATTTGGGTCACATTGCTAAATGTTTTTCAAATTTTATAAATAGAGCAACTTGGCAAAAAATTTGAAAATTTTGGTTTTTTAAACACTCTACTTTCCATCTAGTCTTATTTGTTTTGACCCAGAAATGAGTTTATTATCCCATATTATTCTCAGATCTTTTGGCTCTTCTGAAAACTACAGCTTCCTTACTGTAGCAAATATTCTTTACAAATGTTCTATTTTTCATTTTTACTGTACTGTATAGTCTCTGACCTTTTTCTGATTTTCTCCTCCCCCCCCAACTTTTATAGTTTAAAACGTTTAGGTTTTTAAAAAGTATTTTTATTTATTTATTTTTTTCATGAGATATAGTTGTACAGTATTATATTAGCTTCAGCTATACAACATAGTGATTTAACAATTTTGTAGATTATATTTCTTTTAAAGTTACTATAAAATATTGGCTCCTAATTTCCTTTTAACAGTAATTCCCCTTGATTCCTAGAACACATTTTTGATTCTCCTTTTCAGTACTTATTTTGTCTTGTTTTTTTTTTTTTTTTTTTTAAAGGAGGACTGTGTCTATGTTTTCTGAAATGCATCTTCTGTGAGAATGAACTCTTGTCTTACCTTTATTTCTCACCAGTGTCAAACATAGGACTTTTCAAAAGGTGGATGCTTAGTAAATATTTATTCTCTTAGTTTAAATTAATGTTTTAGTTTGGTTTCCATTAATATAATTCTATAAAGCCGCTTGTTTCCATGAAACTTGATAAAACTAATACAAAAGATATTTTATTCCTTTGGTATAATTAACCATTTTCTCTTTAGATTATTTTTGGTTCTGGTTTCTGATGTACCGTCTTTATGCATTTCTTTGGTGGTACATTTCTCTTTTGTTTTCTTTTAGAGATAAGATATTCTTCAGAATTTTGGAGAATAATTATATTGCAGAGACACTCCCACAGGAGTGAGAATCCTGAGCCCCACATCAGGCTCCCCTGCCCAAAGGTCTGGCACTGGGAAGAGGAGCCTCTAAAGCATTTGGCTTTGAAATGAAGCTTAATTGCAGGAGTTCCTCAGGACTGGGGAAAGCATGACTTCACTCTTAAAAGGTACACACAAATTATTACATGCACTGGACCCAAGGGCAAAAGCAGTAACTTCATAGGAGCCTGGGTCAGACCTACCTGCTGATCTTGGAGGGTCTGCTGGGGAGCTCTCGGGTAGGGGGGTACTGTGGCTCACCCTGGGGTCATAAACACTGGTGGTAGACATATTGGGGAGAATCCATCTGTGTGAATTCTCCCAGAGTTGGATATTTTGCTTGACTTATTAGGACCAAGATGTGGCCCCACCCAACAATTTGTAGGTTCCTGTGTTGGGATTCCTCAGGACAAAAAACTAACCAGGCAGGAACCCAGACCCCCACCCATCTGCTGCCTAAAGACTTCCAGATCCCACAGCCATCCCTGGACAAACCCCTAGCCATGGCCTTATCTACCAGAGGGCCAGGGCCCAGCTCTGCCCACCAGGGAGCAGACACCAAAGCAAGAAACCATCAGTCCAACTGGCCTGACACTGCCCTAGGACCAAATAGTCCCTGACCCTTGCATGATGAGAGGGAGGTATACTGCTAGGATGCATAGAATATCACCTACAGAGGGCCACTTCTCCAGGTTGAGAAATGTAACTATCCCCAAAATACAAATAGAAATTTAGACAAAATGAAGTGTTAGATGAATTTATTTCAGATGAAGGAACAAGATAAAACCCCAAAAGAATGGTTTCATACTACACCATCTTTTCTCTATTTCTATACCCAGTGATAGTATGGGATATAGCAATTGGCTGTAGTTAGCAAGAAATTTTTTGTGGTCTTTTGACACACTGTTTTTATAATTTGCATCATTGGCTAATTAGTTGATATTTAAAATTCTTTGACGATTTCTCTGTGGTTTCATGCTTGATTTCTTTCCCAATATTTGTAAAAGAACTGTTCTGTATGTTTTCCTTGCTGTTGGAGTTCTCTGACGGTGTGTCTGCTTTCATCATTGGTTTTGATTTCCTGTCTCATCCTGTTGTCTGCTTAGTCATCATCAATCCAGACCCTCCCTCCTGCCCCCGAGGCTGTAGTTTACCCATCCATCTCCCCTCCCCCGTCGCCCCACTTGCTCTGGTCATAGCAGTGCTGTGGTCCACAGCGTGTGTCCCCTTAGTCGGGTTCGTGCTTTGTCTTCATGTCTTATTAAATGGTGTTTTTCCCCCATAGCAGTAAGTTGAATTGGTGTATCACTATGCAGTTACAGGAGAAGGCAATGGCAACCCACTCCAATACTCTTGCCTGGAAAATCCCATGGACGGAGGAACCTGATAGGCTGCAGTCCATGGGGTTGCACAGAGTCGGACACGACTGAAGCGACTTAGCAGCAGTAGCAGCAAGAAATTAGCAGCAGTTGAAGACCTTCCTGATTCAGTGTTTAAAAGATTCCCAGACTTTATTTTCCTATTCCATTACCTAAAGTAGGTGCTGAACATCCAAAACTGTAAAGACAGTTGTGGATAGAGGAAAACCACAAAATTAAGGCTTAAATTGAAGAAAGTAGGGAAAACCACTAGACCTTTCAGATATGACCTAAAACAAATCCCTTATGATTATACAGTGGAGGTGATGAATAGATTCAAGGGATTAGATTTAGTAGACAGAGTACCTGAAGAGCTATGGACAGAGGTTCGTAACATTGTATAGAAAGTCGTGATCACAACCATCCCCAAGAAAAAGAAATGCAAGAAGGCAAAGTGGTTGTCTGAGGAGGTCTTCCAAGTAGCTGAGAAAAGAGAAGTGAAAGGGAAAGATACACCCCACTGAATGCAGAGCTCCAGAGAACAGCAAGGAGAGATAACAAAGCCTTCTTAAGTGAACAATGCAAGGAAATAGAGGTAAACAATAGAATGAGGGAAGACTAGAGATTTCCTCAAGAAAATTGGAGATAACAAGGGAACATTTCATGCAAAGATGGTTGCAATAAAGGACAGCAACGGCAAGGACCTGACAAAAGCAGAAGAAATTAAGGAGTGGCCAGAATACACAAAAGAACTAAACATTAAGGTCTTAATGACCCAGATAATCATGATGATGTGGTCACTCACCTAGAGCCAGACATCCTGGAGTGTGAAGTAAAGTGGGCCTTAGGAAGCATTACTATAAACAAAGCTAGTGGAGGTGGTGGAATTCCACCTGAACTATTTAAAATCATAGCAGATGTTGCTGTTAAGGTGCTGTACTCAATATACCAGCAAATTTGGAAAACTCAGCAGTGGCTGCAGGACTGGAAAAGGTCAATTTTCATTCCAATCCCAAAGAAGGCAGTGCCAAAAATGTTCAGACTCCCCGATAATTGCACTTATTTCACAGGCTAGCAAGGCAATGCTCAAAATCCTTCAGGCTAGTCTGCCCCAATATGTGAACCAAGAACTTCCAGATGTACAAGCTGGATTTAGAAAAGGAGAGGAAGAGGAACCAGAGATCAAATTGCCAATACCCATTGGATCCTAGAAAAACAAGAGAATTCCAAAAAAACCCCACATCTACTCTGCTTCATTGACTATGCTAAAGCCTTTGACTGTGTGGATCACAACAAACCATGAAAAACTCTTAATGAGATGGGAATACCATACCACCTTACCTGCCTCCTGAAACCTGTGCAGGTCAAGAAGCAACAGTTAAAACTGGACATGTAGCAATGGACTGATTCAAAATTTGGAAAAGAATATGTCAATTCTATATTGTCACCCTGGCTATTTAACTTATATGCATAGTACAGCATGCAAAATGCAGGGCTGATGACACAAACTGGAATCAAGATTGCAGGAAGAAATATCAACAACCTCAGATATGCAGATGTCAAAACCCCTATGGCAGAAAGCAAAGAAGAACTAAAGAGTCTCTTGATGAAGGTTAAAGTGGAGAGTGAAAAAGCTGGTGTAAAACTCAACATTCACAAAACAAAAATCATGGCATTCAGTCCCATCATTTCATGGCAAATGGATGGGAAAAAAATGAAACAGTGACAGATTTTATTTTCTTGGGCTCCAAAATCACTGTGGACAGTGATTGCAGTCACGAAATTGAAAGACACTTGCTCCTTAAAAGAGAAGCTATTACAAACCTAGACAGAATCATAAAAGCAGACACATCACTTTAGTGACAAAGGTCCGTGTAGTCAATGCTATGGTTTTTCCAGTAGTCATGTATGGATATGAGAGTTGGACCACAGGGGAGACTGAGTGCCAAAGAACTGATGCTTTTGAATTGTGATGCTGGGGAAGACTCTTGAGAGTCCCTTGGACAGCAAGGAGGTCAAACCAGTCAATCCTAAAGGATATCAACTCTGAACATTCATTGTAAGGACTGATGCTGAAGCTCCAATACTTTGGCCAGCTGATGTGAGAGCCAACTCATTGGAAAAGTCTGATGCTGGGAAAGATTGAGTGCAAGAGGACAAGAGGGCAGCAGAGGATGAGATGGTTAGGTAACATCATTGACTCAATAGACATGAGTTTTAGCAATCTCTGGGAGATAGTGAAGAACAGAGATGCCTGGCGTGCTGCAGTCCATGGGGTTGCGAGGAGTCGGACATGACTTAGTGACTGAACAACAACAAGAAGGAAGTCTAGGACCACATTTCCCTTAATCTTGAGATACACAGTTTTGTTATGTTTTTTTTTTTTTTTCTCTCTGCTTTAACTGCAAAGAGGACCAGAATTGAAGTGAGGGAGAAGCCTAGCCTTGGTAGTACTGGTGCCATATGCTTGCTCTACAAGAGAGCCCCAAGTCTAGTATGCCTGGCCTTAACTGTAGCTTGCCAATTAGGTCACTAAGCAGCTGTTTTCTTTGTATTTTTTGGACAAAGAACATGTGGGATAACCAAATTAAGGCCTTGTACATAAAGAATACCTCATGTCTTATGATTATTTAGTATTCATGTATACTGTGAATGGATCTGGATCACATTATATCTAGAACCTCTTGATTATTTAGTGCCTCAAGAATTTAGGTTTCTCTCGGTCCTTACATTCCTATCTCTGTTTAGAGATGCATGCTTTACTTACTAATTCCATTTGTGTATTCAAGTTGTTTTATGAATTCTAGCTGTGTCTTAAAAGCTATTCATTAATTACTTTTCTTTAAAGGCACACCTTTAAAGTTTACCTATGTCTTACAAACTACACACTTTATTCATCTTTATATATTTTTAAAAGCAAGTGCTTATTAGAGTACCTTTACACTTGGCTGTTCTCTTTTGTCTGTTAATGCTCTTCCTCCAGATATCTACATGACTTCTCTTTCTTCAAGCCTTTGCTCAATTCTTATATCAAATATTATTTCACTAATCATGAGACCCTCTCTCATGACTGTATATAAAAGAGTAACCTGCTTGTTTCCTCAGCCCTGATCCCCTATTCCCTTTTCTGGTTTAGTTTTTTCCTTTTCACTTATCACCATTGGGTATTATATTTGCTGACTTCCTCCTAACTAGAATTTAAGCTACTTGAGATTAGACACTTTAATCTGTTTTATTCAGTGTTCTTTTTCTAGTGGTTGGCACATAGTAGTTATTTAATAAGTATTTGTTTAGTAAATAAATGAATATGGAGCCAAATGATTTTTGGAGCATTCACTTAAAAATAGTGGGATTCTTTTTCTTCTTTAAAAAAATCATATAAGCATAAGGAAAAGTTGTGGTTATAAAGGCCATGAAGCTACTAACCTGGCTGCCAAGCAACATTTAACAATGTGAGAGAGTTTAAAATGTAATAAATATTAACTTTTAAATAATATACAATAACTTTCTTAAATTTATCTGATAGCATAAAGATGATTAACTTTATCATTTTTGAACCTATGTTTACATGATAGATCAACTACAGAATAATTTTTGCAATAGTTAACATGTATTTCAACAAGTACTTATGGAATTTATGCTTTTTCCAAAACATGTACAAATAGTGGATTTGGAGATTAAAGATTTTATATTCTATATGAGAAAAAATTTATCATTAAAGAAATAGCAAAGGACAGTGTATGACAAGATAGAATTTAGAATAAGATGAATTAGAGAGCCAATAAATTCATGATGTAGGAGTTCAGAGAAGGAAAATTTCAGTATGGGCTAGAATGCTAGTGTGGTCACTGTCTGGACTTTGGAGGATGGATTAGATTTGTAGAAAGACATGCTGAAGTTGTACATAGCATAATAAAGAGTTTGAATTGAAAGTTTTATAATAAGGAGTAATATAATCAGACAAATGTTTTAGAAATACAGTAATGTCTGTTGTATGGGAATGTCTCTGAGGAGAGATGATGGCTCCAGCAAGAAAACAATTAAAGAAAATAGAGAAGGCTATCATAGCAATTTAAGAGAGATAACAGCGTTTTGTACTCAAATAATGTGGGACATTTTTGTTACCTTTCATAAATATTGTCTGTGAAATTTATAACTCTCTTTTTTACCAGGTTTATCATAACCTTCTTATAGCTTTCTGTTATTGCCACCTATTGCACAGTATTGCAATAATTCATTTTTATGCTTCTATTCTCTACTAGTTTATAGTCATACTGTGCTCCATGCGTCTAACTCAGTGTTCAAAAAATGTAGGACAGATAAATGAGCTTAATGAACTTCTAAGCTGTTTGGTTAACATGGCATGTATCTAAGCTGGTTTCTTTCTGAAATTTATCTCTCAGGTTTTTTGAAGATTTCAGTCTTAAACTGAGGGATCATTAGTGGCTAACATAAATATGTTAAAATATTTCAGATGACTGGCACAAAATAAAAACATTAGCATCTTAATAGTGTCTAAAAAGGCATATTCCCCACATTTCAATTCCCTTAAGCAAGTCCATTCTCCTTCTTTCTCTTATAGTTTATTTATGCATGATTCCATTTCCTTCATCTTGGTTGTGATAATGAGATGAAAACATTTGTATAGAGAGAGTGCTAAAATCTGCAAAACATAAGATTTATTTTTTAAATATAATGGAATAAAGATAAGCATCTTGCACTGAGAAAAAGACTTTTTAATATTTTGTCTTAGAATTCTTATTCTACTAAAAATGTTTCTTTGATGGCACTGATATATGGAGAACCCTTAGGCATAATAGTTTGGTAAATGCTTAGCATTTCAGGGCAAAGATTAGAGTTGCTGTCTACAAGGAATCTGAGAGGAAAGATAAGAGAACAATGTAAAAAATGTATATTACAAGTACAAAATATATACATATTTCTTTGGGCTCTTAAGTACCTTCTAATTTCATTTTAGTTTCACTGCAATCTGAGTAATAACCAGATTAGATACTACTTATTTTTGTTTGACAGATGAGGAATTGCGATATTGTCTTCTATTAGAGGTCTGTTTTTCCTTATTTCCTTATATTTCTATGCATGGTCTCTTGTAAAAACTTATCCATGAGCTATCATTTGATCTTAAAGATGGCCACTTCTTGGCTTACAAGAATCAATGACCCTTCCTCCTTAAGATGGTTTCTTTAAACATAGATTGTAAATTTCCCAGAGTCCTCTACAGTGCATATTTTGAATAGTTTGTAAAGTATTGTTAGCACCATGGAAAAATAAGAATCTGTCAGTTACTTTGAGTTTACAGCTAAAATTCCAGTTGGAAGAATTCTTTTTAGTTGTTAATTTGACTTGTGGCTAAATAAAAGCACCTTGGGATACAATTTAAAAATCCATCTAATAGTGTTATGTTAGATTTGTGTGGGTGGCTGCAGGCTGCAGTTGAGGCAGAACTTTGTATGTCATACTCCAAAACTGAGGAATTTCCTCACTTCACCTAACACTGTGTTAAGTCTATAAGCTCAGTCTACAGCTATTTATATCATTGTGGGCAGTGTTTGCCATTAGATTATTTTTCCTACCACTCAAGTTGCTATGGCCATGAGTAAAGGGCTGAGCTGCCCATGGGCCAGTAGATTCCAAATGTTAATTTTTTTTTTTTTTTTTTTGAGAACTAGGGAAGATATATACTTCAGGGTGGTCTACTTGGCAGATTTTCAGGAACCTAAATTTCATTTATTCAACAAATATTTGAGTGACTATAATATAGATGGTCCCCAACTTACAGTAATTTGAATGATTTTTCTACTTTATGATGGGGTGAAATCAATATGCAGTCAGCAGAAACTGTACTTTATTTTGATCATTTCCTGGGCTAATAACATGCAGTAGGGTACACTCTTCTGATGTGAGGCAGTGGCATTGCTGCACAGCTCCCAGTCAACCATTTAATCAGAGGAGGGAGCAGTTGTTATACTTAGAACAATTCTGTTTTTTACTTTCAGTATAGTACTCAATAATTCACATGAGTTTTTCAGTAGTTTTCTATAAAATAGGCTTTGTGTTAGATGCTTTTGCCCAACTGTAGGCCAATATAAAGGCTTCCTAAAGTGGCACAGTGGTAAAGAATCTGCCTGCCAGTACAGAAGATGCAAGAGACGTGGATTTGATTCCTGGGTCAGAAAGATCCCCTGGAGTAGGAAATGGTACGCTACTCCAGTATCCTTGCCTGGGAAATCACATGGTCGGAGGAGCCTGGTGGTCTTTAGTCACTGGGGTCCCAAAGGAGTCAGACATGACTTAACGACCAAACAACACCGTAATATGTTAGAGATTATTAAGTGCTATGAAAAAGAGTTGGTTAAAGTGGATTAGCAGTATTGTTGTTTATTTAGTTGCTGAATCGTGTCTGACTCTTGGTGACTCCACAGACTGCAGCTCACCCAGCTGTCCATGAGATTTTCCAGGCAAGAATACTGGAGTGGGTTGCCATTTCCTTCTCCAGGGGATCTTCTTGATCTAGGGATGAAACCCACATCTCCTGCATTGATAGGTAGATTCTTTACCACCAAGCCACCAGGGAAGCCTGTTCTGTCTCTATAGCTTTGCCTTTTCTAGAAACGTTTAATAAAAGGAATCATAACATATTTAGTCTTTTGAGGCCGAGGTGTTTCATTTGTAATATGTTTTTGAGTTTCATCCATTTTGTTGCATGTGTTAATAGTTCCTTCCTTTTTATTACAGACTAATAATGTGTTTGCTGGCTATACTGTACTTTATCTCTTCACAGTTTGGTTGGATATTAGGATTGTTCTTAAGTTTTAGGCTATTTTGAATAATCCTGCTGTGTATATTTGCACACGTCTTTGTGTGGACATATGTTTTCATTTTTGATGGGTAGGTATGTAGGAGTAGAATTACTGGATCTATGATTAGTGTTTGTTTAATTTTTAAAGGTATTTCAGTTTTCCAGAGTAGTTTTAATATTTAATATTTCCATGAACAATATATGAGGATTCCAGTTTTTCCAAATCCTTGTCAACACTTGGTATCCTATCTTATTGTTTTAATCACAACTCATCCTGTTAGATACGTAATGGTATTTGTTTGTGGCTTTAATTTATATTTCCCTAATAACCAAGGAGATGAAGCATCTTTTCATGTGCTTATTGATCATTTGTAGTTCTTTGGAGAAATATCTATTCAGATCCTTTGTCCATTTTTATTCTGGGTTATTTATTTTTGATTTGTAAGAGTTCTTTTTATATTCTGGGTATTAGACCCTTATCTGATACATGATTTACAAATATTTTCTCCCTTTCTCAAGGTTGTATTTTCACCTTCTTGGTAATCTTCTCTGATGCAAAACGTTTTAAATTTTGATCAAGCCCACTTTATCTACTCTTTCTTTCACTACTTGTGCTTTTGGTGTTGTATCTAGGACTACATTGTCAAATCTGAGGCTGTGTAGATTTACCTTGATGTGTTTATTATTCATTAATATATATTCCCAAAGGATAAACTTCTAGAAAAGAAAAAAGCCAGATGACTAGTCTATATAACAATAGTTCCTACTTTTCAGTTATCTGATATCTCCAGTCTAGGATTGTCTTTCCTTGTCATTGCACCCCTCTATATCCTGAGTTTGAATTGAAAATCTTTCGCAGACTCCTCTCAAATTTATTTCTTGCAGTTAACCAACTCTTAGGTTGATTTCAGTAGTTAAAATACATTGGTGTTAGATACTTTTCAGACAGCATGTTCTCAACTTTTCAGCTGCTAGACGTTTTGTCTCTTTTGAAGATTCAGCTAACTTTCTATATAGATTGATTTATCTAATGAGGAGAGGTCTTATCCTGTGGTCCCTCTGCTCAGACTTTCCTGCCACTGTATTTACTGATATATATTTAGAAATTATGTATACAGACTGAAATGACTTAATATTCTTTTTCACCAATATTGTATCAGTAGAGGGTTTCCATGGTGACTCAGATAGTAAAGAAGCCACCTGCAATACAGAAGAGCTGGGTTCGATCCCTGGGTTGGGAAGATCCCTTGGAAGAGGGCGTGGCAACCCACTCCAGTATTCTTGCCTGGAGGATCCCATGGACAGAGGAGCCTGGCAGGCTACAGTCCATGGGATCGCAAAGAGTCAGGCACACCTGAGTGACTAAGCACAACACTATCAGTAGATGGTTACTTGATGTGGACTCATATATCATTTGCCATGTTTCCTTTCATGGTAAGCAGAATAATATCCAGCCCCCTTCCCCAATCAAATGATTAAGTCTTAATCCCCAGAACTTGTGAATGTTGCATAGCATGGCAAAGGGGAATTAAGGCAGTAGATGGAATATTTAGGTTGCTAATCAGCTAATCTTAAAATGGGCAGGTTAAATTATATTATTTGAATGGGTCCAGTGGGTCTTTAAATAAGGAAAAGAGAGAGAAGTCAGGTGGTATGATAAGAAGAAATTAACCTCTGCTGCTGGCTTTGAGCATGGAGGAAGATGACAATGAGTCAATGAATGTGAGTGGCGCTAGAATTTAAAAAGGCCAAGGTAACAGATTCTCCCCTATAGCCACCAGAATGCCCTGTCCAGTGATACTGATTTTCGATTTTTGAATGATAAAACTATAAGATTATAATTTTTTATGTGCATGAACATGATCTTTTTATTTTTATTGGAACATAGTTAATTTACAATATTTGTTAGTTTAAGGTGTACAGCATAGTAATTCTGTTTTCTTTCACAGATTATATTCCATAAGGTTATTATAAGATATTGAGTGTATTTCACTGTGTTATACAGTAAATCTTCTTGCTTATCTATTTTATGTATAGTAGTTTGTACGTGTTAATCCCATATTCCCAATTTGTCCTTTCCCCTCTCCCTTCCCCCTTTGGTAACCACAAATTTGTTTTCTATGTTTGTGAGTCTATTTCTTTTATATATATATAAAACTTCATTTTTGTTACTTTTTAGATTCCTCATGTAACTGATATCATATAATATTTGTCTTTCTCTAACTTATTTTACTAAGTATTATATTCTCTAGGTCCATCCATATTGCTGCAAATGGCAAAATTTAATTCCTTTTTATGGCTGAGTAATATTCCAGAGCATGTGCGTGAGTGTGTATCACATCTTCTTAAGCATGTAGATTGCTTCCATGTCTTGGTTTTGGAAATTGTGCTGCAGTAACATTGACATGCATTTATCTTTGATCACATGATAGTTCTTTTATTTAATTTTAAATTATGAACATATGATAACACATTTACAGCAGACTTGGAAAATACAGAGCAAACATATAGTTCCACTATATGTTACAATTATTTTTAACATATATTTTTAACATATTTAG
The DNA here is from genome assembly GCF_019923935.1 of Bubalus bubalis. Lineage (NCBI taxonomy): Eukaryota > Metazoa > Chordata > Mammalia > Artiodactyla > Bovidae > Bubalus > Bubalus bubalis. The sequence continues at coordinate 78,480,478 of NC_059160.1, read as the reverse complement.
ATAAACTAAGATTTTTAGTCAGAGTTTCATTATCAAACTCTAAAAAATTAATAGAATGAATATACAGAGAAGTAGAAAGATTAAGTAGACCTGAAGATCATTGTGAACTAATTCAACATAATTAAGATTTGTACAGTTTTCACACAACAGTAGGATACAAATTCTATTCAAGTTCCCAAAGACTGTAAATTAGGAGACACTGGAACATATCCAGGGACATAAAAACAAGGTGCAAAAATTTCATGCTCTAAAGGTATTGAAATCATGCAGAGTCTGTTCTGTTATCACTGTGGAATTGTGTCAGAAATCAATATCAAAAGATATTTGAAAATAAGCCACATATTTTCAAGTGCAATGTGACATTTACCAATAGAGATCTTCAACTTAGCCATCAAAAGCCTCAGTAAAGTTAGACTGAAAAAAAGAGGGTAATTTCACCAAAGAAAGAATTTAAATGAGCAATGAGTATCAAACTGAGAAATTAATATTAAAGATACTTTAAACAAAAGCCAGGGATTTGGAAATTAAATGTCCACTATTAAATGATGGGTGTATCTAAGAAGCCATAACAAGGAAAACTAGAAAATAATTGTAATAGAATAAAAATGAAAAGAATTTTACCGGAATTTGTTGCATGCAGCTGAAATTGCTCAGTGCAACTAAACACAATGTGAAGTCCTATGAAAACAAATAATGGACATAGCATAAAACTTTGTGAAATTTGAATAGTTAATAAATAATACTGTTGTTGCTCAGTTGTGTCTGGCTCTGTGCGATCCCATGGACTGAAGCATGCCAGGTTTCCCTGTCCTTCACTATCTCCCAGAATTTGCTCAAGCTCATGTCCATTGAGTTAATGATGCCATCCAACTGTCTCATCCTCTGTTGTCCCCTTCTCCTCCTGCCCTCAATCGTTCCCAGCATCAGTCTTTTCCAATGAGTTGGCTTTTCAAATCAGGTGGCAAGTATTGGATCTTCAGCATCAGTCCTTCCAATGAATATGCAGCATTGATTTCCTTTAGGATTTACTGATTTTATCTCCTTGCAGTCCAAGGAATTCTCAAGAGTCTCCTCTAACACCACAGTTCAAAAGCATCACTTCTTTGATGCTCAGCCTTTTTTATGGTCCAATTCATACATCTGTACATGACTGCTGTAAAAACTGTAGCATTGACTATATGGACCTTTGTCAGCAAAATGATGTATCTTCTTTTTAATATGCTGTCTAGGTTGGTCATAGCTTTTCTTCCAAGGAGCAAGTGTCTTTTAATTTCATGGCTGCAGTCACCATCTGCAGTGAGTTTGGAGCCCAGGAAAATAAAGTCTGTCACTGTTTCCATTGTTTCCCCATCTGTTTGCCATGAAGTGTTGGGACAATATGCCATGATCTTTGTTTTTTGAATGTTGAGTTTTAGGCCAGATTTCCCACTCTCTTCTTTCACTGTCATCAAGAGGCTCTTTGGTTTCTCTTCAATTTCTTCCACTAGGGTGTTGTCAACTGCATATCTGAGATTATTGAGATTTCTCCCCACAATGTAGATTCCAGCTTGAGCTTTGTGCAGCCTGGCATTTCACATGATGTACTCTGCATATAAGTTAAATAAGCAGGGTGAAAATTACAGCCTTGATATATTCCTTTCCCAATTTTGAACCAAGTCTCGTTCTAACTGTTGCTTCTTGACCTGCATACAGGTTCCTCAGGAGGCAGTTAAGGTGATCTGGTATTCCCATCTCTTTAAAAATTTTCCAGTTTGTTGCGTCAGAGGCCTTAGCATAGTCAGTGAAGCAGATGTTTTTCTGGGATTCTCATGCTTTTTCAATGATCCAACGGGTGTTGGCAATTTGATCTCTGGTTCCTCTGCCTTTTCTAAATCCAGTTTGAACATCTGGAAGTTCTCGGTTCATGTACTGTTGAAGCCTAGCTTGAAGGACTTTGAGTATTACCTTGCTAGCATGGGAAATGAGAGCAATTGTATGGTACTTTGAGCATTCTTTGGCATTGCCTTTCTTTGGGACTGGAATGAAAACTGATCTTTTCAAGCCCCATGGCCACTGTTGAGTTTTCCAAATTGGCTAGCATGTTGAGTGTAGCACTTTGACAGCATCATCTTTTAGGATTTGAAATAGCTCAGCTTGAATTCTATCACCTCCACTAACTTTGTTCGTAGCAATACTTCCTAAAGCCCACTTGATTTTACACCCCAGAATGTCTGACTTTAGATGAGTAATCATAGTATTGTTGTTATCCATGTCATTAAGACCTTTTTTGTACAGTTCTTCTGTGTATTCTTACCACCTCTTCTTAATCTCTTTGCTTCTGTTAGGTTCATACCATTTCTGTCCTTTACTGTGCCCATCTTTGCATAAAATGTTCCCTTGAGATCTCTAATTTTCTTGAAGAGATCTCTAGTTTTTCTCATTCTGTTATTTTCCTCTATTTCTTTGCATGGTTCACTTAAGAAGGCTTTCTTATTTCTCCTTGTTACTCTTTGGAACTCTGCCTTCAGATGAGTATGTCTTTCATTTTTTCCTTTGCCTTTTGCTTCTCTTCTTTTCTCAGCTGTTTGTAAGCCTCCTCTGGCAATCATTTTGGTTATTGCATTTCTTTTCTTAGGGATAGTTTCAGTGACTTGTTAATTAATTTTCTGTTTTGTTTTGTTTTACAATTTAGTATTTCTTTATATTCTCAGAATTGGATTAGAAATTTCAACCCTCATTTAATTTTTTTTTTAATCATGAAGGTAATAAATTTTCTAGTTTCTTTAGCAGTAACACTAGGTGCAAAAATACATGGAAGTATATCAAATTTTTTAGTGAATATAAATTAGTAATGTAGCATTCTATTCATACTAACTCAAACAGCTGGAATCAAAATGTCATAAAGTTTTTTAGCTAGGCAAAAATTTATAAATTTTCTTACTAATATATATATTCATATATACATAGAATAGCTTTTCTGCAGGTTTGATAAAAGGTTGATTAGGAACAACAACAACAAAACAACAAAAAGAGATGGAGAAGCTGAAAAACATAAAGTAAATGAAATGGGGGTACTGATTATGAAATAGAAAAAATGAAACAAGCTAGATAAAACTAAAAGATCATCATATAGTTCCATTGTTTTTAAACATGGCTGCTTGTTAGAAACATATCTGGATTTCTGGAGAATTGTAGCAATATCTGGGCATTTCTATTTTTCAAAAAATTCCAAGATAATTCTCTTTTGCATCTGGATTTTAAATAGTGATTACAATTTTTAAATTAAATGATAGTTTTAAATAATAGAGTTCTATTATTTTCCATTAATCATTCATGATAGAATGGTATTTAGTGAATAATAATTACATAATCACAGCAGTATATAATGTTTATCAGTTTTCACAATCAATAGCCAGACAAAAAAATAAATTACAATCGCAAGCCATAATGGAAACATGGTTAACCTAACAATATAAAATAATTACATACAATTTGGGGGGTTCAATAAAGATGCTGTGAGTGGAAGTGCAAACCTGCACATGTTCTCATCCATGCAGCCAGTCTATGTCTTTTGGTTGGTGCATTTAGTTCATTATAGTTAAGGTAATAATTGATATGTATGATCCTGTTACCATTTTCTTAGTTGTTTTCTGTATGTCTTTTCCTTCTCTGTGTTTCCTGCCTAGAGAAATTACTTAAGTATTTATTGTAAAGCTCGTTTGGTGGTGCTAAATTCTCTTAACTTTTGCTTGTCTGGATAGCTTTTGATTTCTCCATCAAATCTGAATGAGAATCTTACTGGGTAGAATATTCTTGACTGTACCTTCTTCACTCTCATCACTTTAAATATATCATGCCATTCCCTGCTGGCTTGTAGAGTTTCTGTTGAGAAATCAGCTGATAACCTTATGGGAATTCCCTTATATGTTATTTGTTGTTTTTCACTTGTTGCTTTTAATATTTTATCTTTAATTTTCATCTTTTTGATTATTGTGTGTCTTGGTGTTTTCCTCTTTGGGTTTATGCTGCTTGGGACTCTCAGTGCTTCCTGGATTGGTTGAATTTTTCTTTGCCATGTTAGGGAACTTTTCAGCTATTATCTCATTAAATATTTTCTCAGGTCCTTTCTCTCTGTCTTCTCCTTCTGGGCCTCTGTACTGTGAATGCTGGTGTGTTTAATATTGTCCCAAAGGTCTCTTCATTTTTCTTTTCTTTGTTTTTTCTAAATTCTGTTCTGTGGCAATGATTTCCACCGTTCTGTCCTCCCGATCACTTTTCTGTTCTTTTGAATCAGTTAATCTTCTATTGTTTCCTTCTAGTGTATTACTCATTTCTGTTTGTTTGTTCTTTAGTTTTTCTAGATCTTTGGTGAACGTTTCTTGTATCTTCTCCATTCTTTTCTGAGATACTGAATCAATTTCACTATCATTATTCCAAATTCTTTTTCTGAAAGATTATCTATCTCCACTTCATTTAGTTGTTTTTCTGGGGTTTTATATTGTCCCTTCATCTGGGACATAATTCTCTGCTCTGTCATCCTGATTAACTTTCTGTAATGTAGCTTTTTTTCTAGCCACCATGGAATTACCATTCTTCTTACTTCTGTCTGCCCTCTGGAAGATGAGGCTGAAAGGCTTGTATAAGCCTCCTAAGGGGATGGGACTGCTGGTAGGAAAAGCTAGGTCTTGTTCTGGTGGGCAGAGCTGTGCTCAGTAAAACTTTAACCCAATTTTCCACAAAAGGATTAGGTTGTGCTCCCTACTAGTTGTTTGGCCTGAGTTGACCCAGCCCTGGGGGCTACGGGCTCTATGGTAGCATTAATTATGACCTCCAAGAGGATTTATGACAAGGGGCCCCTTCTAGGACTGATGCTGCCAATGTCTCAATCCCCATGGTGAGCCGTTGGCAACCCACTCCTCCAAAGGAGAACCTCCAACACTAGTAGGTAGGTCTGGTTCATTCTCCTGTAGGGTCACTGCTCCTTTCCCCTGGGTCTTGGCACACTCAAGATTTTGTTTGTGCCCTCCAATGGTGTAGTCTCTATTTCACCCCGTCCTGTGTAAGTCCTGTAATCAAATCTCACTGGACTTCAAAGTCAGATTCCTTGGGGATTCCCAGTCCGTTTGTCACATCTCCAGGCTGGGAAGCCTGATGTGAGGTTCAGAACCTTCACAACTATGGGAGAACTTCTTTGGTATTATTGTTCTCCAGATCGTGTGATGCCCACCCTCTGGGTATGCGATTTGATTTTATCATGTTTGTGCATCTCCTTCCATCTTGTTGCAGCTTCTTCTTTGTCTTTGGACTTTGGGTATCTTTTTTTGGTGGGTTCCAGCATCCTGCTGTTAATGATTCTTCAACAGCTAGTTGCAATTTCTTGCTCTTGCAGGAGGGGATGAGCATTAGTTCTATTTTTACTTTTTTAAGGAAATTCCCAAGTATATGAGAGTTGTCCTTTTCATCATAGGGGACTGGAATGCAAAAGTAGAAAGTCAAGAGATATCTGGAGTAACAGGCAAATTTGGTCTTGAAGTGCAAAATGAAGCAGGGCAAAGGCTAATAGAGTTTTTGCTAAGAGAACGCACTGGTCATAGCAAACATCCTCTTTCAACAACACAAGAGACGATTCTACACATGTAGATCACCAGATGGTCAATACCGAAATCACATTGATTATATTCTTTGCAGCCAAAGATGGATAAGCTCTATACAGTCAGCAAAAACAAGACTGGGAGCTGACTGTGGCTCAGATCATGAACTCCTTATTGCCAAATTCAGAGAAAGTAGGGAAACCCAAAGTAGGCATTCAGGTGTGACCTAAATCAAATCCTTTGTGATTATACAGTAGAAGTGACAAATAGATTCAAGGGATTAGATCTGATAGACAGAGTGCCTGAAGAACTATGGACAGAGGTTCATAACATTGTACAGGAGGCCATGATCAAAACGATCCCCAAGAAAAAAGAAATGCAAAATGGCAAAATGGTTGTCTGAGGAGGCCTTACAAATAGCTGAGAAAAGAAGAGAGGCAAAAGGCAAAGGAGAAAAGGAAAGATATACCCATCTGAATGCAGAGTTCCAAAGAATTCCAAGGAGAGGTAAGAAGGCCTTCATAAGTTAACAATGTAAAGAAATAGAGGAAAACAGTAGACTGGGAAAGACTGGATATCTCTTCAAGAAAATTAGATACCAAGGGAACATTTCATGTGAAGATGGGCCCAGTAGAGGACAGAAGTGGTATGGACCTAACAGAAGCAAAGAATATTAAAAAGAGGTGGCAAGGATACACAGAGTGTTAAGTCACTCAGTCGTGTCCAACTCTTTGCAACCCCAAGGACTGTAGCCTGCCAGACTCCTCCGTCCATGGGATTTTCCAGGCAAGAAAATGGAGTGGGTGCCATTTCCTTCTCCAAGATACACAGAAGGACTGTAAAATAACGATCTTAGTGACCCAGATAACCACAATGGTGTGATCACTCACCTAGAGCCAGACGTCCTGGAGTGTGAAGTCAAGTGGACCTTAAGAAGTATCACTACAAACAAAGTTAGTGGAGGTGATGGAATTCCAGCTGACTTATTTCAAATCCTAAAAGATGATGCTGTGAAAGTGTTGCAGTCAATATACCAGAAAATATGGAAAACTCAGCAGTGGCCACCAGACTAGAAAAGGTCAGTTTTCATCCCAATCTCAAAGAAAGGCAATGCCAAACAATGTTCAAACTACCACACAATTGCATTCTTCTCACACTCTAGTACTCTTGCCTGGAGAATCCCATGGAAGGAGGAGGCTGGTAGGCTGAAGTCCATGGGGTCACACAGAGTTGGACACAACTGAAGCGACTTAGCAGCAGCAGCACACTCTAGCAAAGTAATTTCTCAAAATTCTCCAAGCTATGCTTCAACAGTACATGAACCAAGAACTTCCAGATGTTAAAGCTGGACTTAGAAAAGGCAGAGGAAGCAGAAATCAAATTGCCAACATCTGTTGAATCATAGAAAAAGCAAGAGACTTCCAGAAAAACATCTACTTCTGCTTCATTGACTACGCTAATGCCTCTCTCTGTGTGGATCACAACAAACTTTGGAAAATACTTAAAGAGATGTGAATACAAGGCCACCTTATCTACTCCTGAGAAATCTGTATGCAGGTCAAGAAGCAACAGTTAGAACCAGACATGGAACAATGAAATGGTTCAAAACTGGGAAAAGAGTATGTTAAGGCTGTATATTGTCACTCTGTCATTATTTAGCTTATACGCAGTGTGAAATGCCATGCTAGATGAAGCACAAGCTGGAATCATGACTGCTGAGAAAAACATCAATAATCTCAGATATGCTGATGACAGCACCATTATGGCATAAAGTGAAGAGGAACTATAGAGCCTCTTGATGAAGGGGGAAGAGGAGAGTGAAAAAGTTGGTTTAAAACTCAACATTTAAAACACAAAGGTCATGGCATCCAGTCCATCCTTTCATGGAAATTAGATGGGAAACAATAGGAACAGTGAGGGATTTTATTTTTAAGGGCTCCAAAAATCACTATACATGGTGACTGCATCCATGAAATTAAATGACATTTGCTCCTTGGAAGAGAAGCTATGACAAACCTAAACAGCATATTAAAAAGCAGAGACATTATTTTGCTAACAAAGGTCCATATATTCAAAGCTATGGTTTTTCAGTCATGTATGGATATGAGAGTTGTACCATAAAGAAGCCTGAGCACCAAATGGATGCTTTTTAGTGTTGTAGAAGACTCTTGAGAGTTCCTTGGATTGCAAGGAGATCAAACCAGTCGATCCCAAAGAAAAATCAATCCTGAATATTCTTTGGAAAGACTGATGCTGAAGCTGAAAATCCAATATTTTGGCCACCCCATGTGAAGCACAGACTGATTACAAAAGATCCTGATGCTGGGAAAGATTGAAGGCAGGAGGAAATGGATTGACAGAGGATGAAATGGTTGGATGGTATTACTGACTCAATGGACATGAGTTTGAGCAAGCTCCAAGAGACAGTGAGGGACTGGGAAGCCCGGCATGCTGCAATCCATGGGGTCGTGGAGTCAGACATGGCTGAGTGACTGAACAATAGCAAAGGAAATTCCACACTTTTTCCATAGTGGCTACATAATTTTACCTTCCCACCAACATCCTCTCCAGCACTTATTATTTGTAACTTTTTGATAATAGACCATTCTGACTGTTGTGAAGTAATTTGTGGTTCTGACTTACATTTATCTAGTAAAGGCAATGGCACCCTACTCCAGTACTCTTGCCTGGAAAATCCCATGGGCAGAGGACCCCGGTAGGCTGCAGTCCATGGGGTCGCTAAGAGTCGGACACGACTGAGCGACTTCACTTTCACTTTTCACTTTCATGCGTTGGAGAAGGAAATGGCAACCCACTCCAGTGTTCTTGCCTGGAGAATCCCAGGGACGCGGGAGCCTGGTGGGCTGCCGTCTATGGGGTCGCACAGAGTCGGATACGACTGAAGCGACTTACCAGCAGCAGCAGCAGTAATAATTATACTGAGCATCTTTTCATATTCTTATTAGCCATCTATATGTCTTCTTTTGTAATATATATAGTCAAAAGTTCTCCCCATTTTTTATTTGTTTTTGGTATTAGTTTTATAAGCTCTTTGAATATTTTGTATATTAACCACTTGTTTGTTCCATCATTTGCAGATATTTTATCCCATTACATAGGTTGTCTGTTTGTTCATTATTTCCTTTGTTGTGTAAAAGTTTTTAAGTTTGACTAGGTCCCATTTGTTTATTTTGCTTTTATTTTTTTGCCTTGTGAGACTGATTTAAGAAAAATATTGCTACTCTTTATGTCAAAGATTGCTTTACATATGTTCTTTTCTAGAATTGGGTCTTTAAACCATTTTGCATTTATTGTTGTATTTCATTATTTTATACATAGCTCTCTAAATTTCTCAGCATCACTTATGGAGGAGACTTTTTTTTTCATTGTATATTCTTGCTTCTTTTTTCATAGATTATTTGATCATAGGTATGTGGACTTCTTTCTGGGCTCTTGTCTCTATTCTGTTGGTCTATGTGTCTGTTTTTGTGCCAGTACCTCACTGTTTTGATTACTATAGTTTTTGTAGTATAATCTTGAGTTCTGCTAATATTATAGTCCAGCTTTGTTCTGTTTTCTCAAGGTTGCTTTGACAATTCTGGGTCTTTAATTATTCCATACCAACTTTAGGATTATTTTTTTCTCTTTGTGTGGAAAATGTTATGGGTATTTTTTTTAATTTTATTTTATTTTTAAACTTTACATAATTGTATTAGTTTTTCCAAATATCAAAATGAATCTGCCACAGGTATACATGTGTTCCCCATCCTGAACCCTCCTCCCTCCTCCCTCCCCATACCATTTTGATAGGAATTGCATTACATCTGTAGATTGCCTTGAATAGTATGGCCATTTTAACCATATTCCAGGCAAGGAGCATGGGGTATGTTTTCAGTTTTTGTTGTCTGTCAGAGTCTAGCTCTAGCAGCCAGGGAATCAGCCTGAAGGGATGAGTGGTGTTGGCGAAGAATGATGTAGCCTCTGACTCGAGGTACGGGGACTACATGTTTATTTTAAGCATCAGGTCTTCTTTTATACTTTGACAAAAGCATTAGGTCAGAGGTTTGACATTTTCAGTTCCCCATCACCCAGATTTATTGTCTCATTGTTGCCCTTTAAACAGAGTTCCTGTTTCAGCAGTTTTCTCAGAATCCTGTTTACTTGTGATTACATTGTAACTCACGTTTATGTCTGGGCTGCATACCACATTTCTCAGTTTATTTTTTATCTTTTTAAATCCTGCTTGCCCCTAGTATCTTAAGCTCACTATCTCTTAAAAAGGCTTTTAACTATTTTTAATTATTTTTAAATCCTAAACTCAGCAAACTTTCTTTGCCATAAACATTTCCCTCGCAAACAGGTCTCAGGTAACAATCCTTCCCATGGCCTCCAGCTGTGGCCTATGTGCTTGTCCTGGAACATTCTTTGTAAAGATCCTTGAACAAATGTCAATGATTACTTTATAGATTATTTTCTGGGCACAACTGCAGAAGGCTTTGTGTTTTTTCATGTGTCTCTCAAGAACAATAAGCACCTTAACATTCTTTCCAGCCAACTCAACTGAAGAAAGGAAAGAACAAGTCAGAATCACAGGACCTAACTCCTTCATCCTGGGACCGTGCCTGCAGGATGGAGAGGGGGTTGGGGCCATGTCAGTAATGCCTAACGTGGCTCCTGACAGATATCATCTTCAATTTCCTTTATCAGTATAACTTATAGAATATAGTTCTTTCACTTCCTTTGGTAAATTTATTCCTAGTTATTTTAATTATTTCTATTTTGCTGAAATTTTAAACTTATTTTTTTACTTTCTGATATTTAATTGTTAATGTATAGAAACACTACAGATTTCTGTATATTAATCTTGCTATTTTGCTGAAGTCATTTATTCATTCTAATAGTTTGTGTGTATAGACTTTAAGGTTTTCTATATAAAGTGTCCTGTCATCTACAAGTAGTCACAGATTTACTTCTCTTTCAATTTGGATATATTTTATTTTTCTTGTCTGAGTACTGTGCTCATTCTAGTACTGTGTCAAATAGAAGTGGTTTGAGTGGCCATCCTTGTCTTGTTCCTGAATTTAGTGTGAAGGCTTTAGCTTTTCACCACTGAGAATAATGTTTGCTGTGTGTTTCTTGTAAATGGTGTTTGTCATATTGAGATTTATTCCCCCTGTCCCTGTTTTGAGGAGACTTTTTATCATGAATGAGTACTGAGTTTTGTCAAATGCAGTTTCTACATATATTGAGAAAATCATGTGGTATTTTTTCTTTCCTTTTGTTAATGTGGTGTCTCACATGGGTTGATTCGCATATTTAGAACCATCTTTGTGACCCTGGAATAAATTCAGCATGATCATAGTGTGTGATGCTTTTTCTATATTGTTGGATAACTTTTGGTAATATTTTGTTGAGGGTTTTTGCATCAATAATCATCAAAGATATTGGTTTGTAATTTACTCTTTTGTATTGTCGTGGTCTGTTGTTTACATCAGAATCATGCAGGCCTCATCAAATTAATTTGGGTGTGTTCCCTTATTTCATTCTCTGTGGTAGTTTGAAAAAGACAACTTTATCCTTGTAAATGTGTTGAGGCTTGTGTTATGACCTAGGATGTAGTCTCTACTAGAGAATGTTCTGTAAGAGCTTGGAAACAATATGTATTTTCCTTTTGGGGGGATGTAGTGTCCTGTAGGTACCAAGTAAGTCCAGCTGGTCTGTTGTGTCATTTCAGACCTCTGCTGCCTTATGATTTTCTGTCTGGGTGATACGTCCATTGACATCACTGGGATGGTAAAGTTTCCTTCTATTATTGTATTATTGTCAATGTCTCTTTATGTTAGTATTTGTTTTACACATTTGGGTGCTCCTGTATTGGATGTATATATGCTTATGAATGCAATACCTACTTTTTGTATTGATTCCTTTATTATTATTATATAATGCCCTTCATTGTCTTTCTTTAAGGCCTGTGTTTTAAAGTATATTTTATCTGATATAGGTATTGCTACCCCCACTTTCTTGTCAATGTCTATTTGCATGAAATATCTTTTTCCATCCCCTCACTTCCAGTGTTGTGTGTGTCTTTCACCCTGAGATGAGTCTCTTATAGGCAACATATTACAGGATCTTTTATTTTTCCATCTAATTTGCCACCCTATGTCTTTTGATCAGAGCATTTAGTCCATTGACAATGATTATTGATAGGTATGTACTTATTGCCATCATTTCCCTTGTTTTCCAGTTGATTTTTGCAGTTCTCCTTTCTTCCTTTCTTCTTTTTGTTTTTCCTTTTGCAGTTTGATGATTTTCTTTTGTAGTATATTTGAGTTCCTTTCTTTTGGTTTTTGTGAATCTGTTGTAGGTTTTATTTATGGTTACCATGGGGGTTCATGTATACTGGCCCATAACTATATCTACTTGCTTCAAACTGATAATCAAGTTCAAACAAATTCTAAAAGAGCTACATTTCACCCCTCCCCCACATTTTGTGATTTTGATGTCTTGATTTACTTCTTCATGCCTGTCTTTTTACTGTCTATGGTAGTTATAGTTGCTTTTATATTTTTTTGTTTTCTAATCTACATACTGACTTATGTGATTTCCCATTTCCTATAGATTCTTGCTTCTTTTCCATTTAGGGAAAACCCTTCAACATTTCTTTTAGGGTAGGTTTACTATTGCAGAATTCTTTTCATTATTGCTTGTCTGAAAAATCCTTTATCTCTCTTATTCTAAATGATAATCCTGCTGGGTGGAATATCCTAGATTGCATTTTTTTCTTTTTTAGGATTTTGAATATATCATGCCACTGCCATGTGGCCTGCAAATTTTCTGCAGAGAAATATGCTGTTAGCTTTATAGTGGTTCTTTTCTAAATGGGTCTTTTTTTTTTTTCTTGCTGCCTTAACAATCTTCTCTTTAACTTTTGCCAGTTTAATTATGATAAGTTTTGGTGGGGGTTTGTTTGGTTTTATCTTGTACAGGACTTTCTGTGCTTTGTATACCTAAATCTGTTTCTATCTTTGGTTTTGAGAAGTTTTCAGCTAAAATTTCTTCAAATTCATTTTTATCTCCTTCTCTCCTCTCCTTCCTGAACCCTTATTATGTATTTATTGAGATTTTTATATTATCCTATAGATTTTGTATACTTGTTTCATTTATCTTCATTCATCTTTCTGTCTGTGGCTCTGAAAAATTGTAAGCTAATAATTTATTTATATCTGATTGTTTGCAAATTGGTTTGGCAATAACAGTTATGGAGATTGCTTGGATAGAACCACAGGCTGTTCCTTTAAAGTGAAGTGAAGTCGCTCAGTCGAGTCTGACTCTTTGTGACTGCATGGACTGTAGCATACACGGCTCCTCCGTCCATTGGTTTTTCCAGGCAAGGGTATGGGAGCGGGTTGCTATTTCCTTCTCCAGAAGATTTTCCCAACTCAGGGATTGAACCTGGGTCTCCCACATTGCAGGCAGATGCTTTACCATCTGAGCCACCAGGGAAGCCTTATTCCTTTAAAGACCTTGTTAAAGAAAATAAAGTTGAATTAGATGAAGCTCAACAGATTCTGTCCTTAACAAAGGCAGGTAGACAAAGACTGTGACATTTGATATGATGATGACATCTGTATTGCATGCTTTGTTGAATTTACAGAATTGGTTTAGTAAAAGTGCTATTTGGCTACCTCATCACAGTAATCCAAGTCTTTGTCCCAACCAGTAACGCTGAAGAAGCTGAAGTTGAACAGTTCTATGAAGACCTATAAGACCTTTTAGAACTAACACCCAAAAAAGATGTCCTTTTCATTATAGGGGACTGGAATACAAAAGTAGGAAGTCAAGAAAACACCTGGACCAACAGGCAAATTTGGCCTTGGAGTATGGAATGAAGCAGGGCAAAGACTAATAGAGTTTTGCCAAGAAAATGCATGGTCATAGCAAACACCCTCTTCCAACAACACAAGAGAAGACTCTACACATGGACATCACCAGATGGTAAACACTGAAATCAGATTGATTATATTCTTTGCAGCCAAAGATGGAGAAGCTCTATACAGTCAGCAAAAACAAGACCAGGAACAGACTGTGGCTCAGATCATGAACTCCTTATTGCAAAATTCAGACTGAAATTGAAGAAAGTAGGGAAAACCACTAGACCACTCAGGTATGACCTAAATCAAATCCCTTATGATTATACAGTGGAAGTGAGAAATAGATTTAAGGGCCTAGATCTGATAGATAGAGTGCCTGATGAACTATGGACTGAGGTTCGTGACATTGTACAGGAGACAGGGATCAAGACCATCCCCATGGAAAACAAATGCAAAAAAGCAAAATGGCTGTCAGGGGAGGCCTTACAAATAGCTGTGAAAAGAAGAGAAGTGAAAAGCAAAGGAGAAAAGGAAAGATATAAACATCTGAATGCAGAGTTCCAAAGAATAGCAAGAAGAGATAAGAAAGCCTTCCTCAGCAATCAATGCAAAGAAATAGAAGAAAACAACACAGTGGAAAAGACTAGAGATCGCTTCAAGAAAATTAGAGATACCAAGGGAACACCATGCAAAGATGGGCTCGATAAAGGACAGAAATGGTATGGCTCTAACAGAAGCAGAAGATATTAAGAAGAGGTGGCAAGAATACACAGAAGAACTGTACAAAAAAGATCTTCACGACCCAGATAATCATGTTGGTCTGATCACTGACCTAGAGCCAGATATCCTGGAATGTGAAGTCAAGTGGGCCTTAGAAAGCATCACTATGAACAAAGCTAGTGGAGGTGATGGGATTCCAGTTGAGCTATTTCAAATTCTGGAAGATGATGCTGTGAAAGTGCTGCACTCACTATGCCAGCAAATTTGGAAAACTCAGCAGTGGTCACAGGACTGGAAAAGATCCGTTTTTATTCCAATCCCAAAGAAAGGCAATGCCAAAGAATGCTCAAATTACTGCACAATTGCACTCATCTCACACGCTAGTAAAGTAATGCTCAAAATTCTCCAAGCCAGGCTTCAGCAATACGTGAACTGTGAACTTCCAATTGTTCAAGCTGGTTTTAGAAAAGACAGAGGAACCAGAGACCAAATTGCCAATATCTGCTGGATCATGGAAAAAGCAAGAGAGTTCCAGAAAAACATCTACTTCTGCTTTATTGACTATGCCAAAGCCTTTGACTGTGCGGATCACAAGAAATTGTGGAAAATTCTGAAAGAGATGGGAATACCAGACCACCTGACCTGCCTCTTGAGAAATCTGTATGCAGCTCAGGAAGCAACAGTTAGAACTGAACATGGAACAACAGACTAGTTCCAAATAGGAAAAGGAGTATGTCAAGGCTGTATATTGTCACCCTGCTTATTTACTTATATGCAGAATACATCATGAGGAACGCTGGGCTGGAAGAAGCACAAGCTGGAATCAAGATTTCTGGGAGAAATATCAATAACCTCAGATATGCAGATGACACCACCTTATGGCAGAAAGTGAAGAGGAACTAAAAAGCCTCTTGATGAAGGTGAAAGAGGAGAATGAAAAAGTTGGCTTAAAACTCAACATTCAGAAAACTAAGATCATGGCATCTGTTCCCATCACTTCATGGGAAATAGATGGGAAAACAGTGGAAACAGTGTCAGACTTTATTTTTGGGGCTCCAAAATCACTGCACATGGTGATTGGAAAACTCAGCAGTGGTCACAGGACTGGAAAAGATCTGTAGCCATGAAATTAAAAGACGCTTACTCCTTGGAAGAAAAGTTATGACCAACCTAGATAGCATATTGAAAAGCAGAGACATTACTTTGCCAACAAAGGTCCGTCTAGTCAAGGCTATGGTTTTTCCAATGGTCATATATGGATGTGAAAGTTGGACTGTGAAGAAGGCTGAGCACTGAAGAATTGATGCTTTTGAACTGTGGTGTTGGAGAAGACTCTTGAGAGTCCCTTGGACTGCAAGGAGATCCAACCAGTCCATTCTGAAGGAGATCAGCCCTGGGATTTCTTTGGAAGGAATGATGCTAAAGCTGAAAGTCCAGTACTTTGGCCACCTCATGTGAAGAGTTAACTCATTGGAAAAGACTCTGCTGCTGGGAGGGATTGGGGGCAGGTCAGGTGGTCTGGTATTCCCATCTCTTTCAGAATTTTCCACAATTTCTTGTGATCCGCACAGTCAAAAGCTTTGGCATAGTCAATAAAGCAATCAATCCCTCCCAGCAGCAGTAGGAGAAGGGGACGACAGAGGATGAGATGGCTGGATGGCATCACTGACTCAATGGATGTGAGTCTGAGTGAAGTCTGGGAGTTGGTAATGGACAGGGAGGCCTGGCGTGCTGCGATTCATTGAGTTGCAAAGAGTAGGACACAACTGAGCAACTGAACTGAACTGAACGAACTGAGCTTTGATTAGCATCTGAATAGTGAAATGAAAATGATGAAACCACACATTCAGTATGAGAGGAAAAAGAGGACTAAAGGATTTCCTGCAGTTTGGTTTAGCATTGCATATTCTCAACTTCTGGAATACACCTGGACTCCTCTGCACACTGAACAGTGTTAGGTGCTCAGTTCTGTCTGACTGTTTGCAACCCCAAGAACTGTAGCTTGCCAGGCTCGTCTATCCATGGAATTCTCCATACAAGAACACTGGCGTGGGTAGCCATTCCTTCTTCAGGGGATCTTCCCAACCAAGGGATCAAACCCTTGTCTCCTGCATTGCAGGTGGATTCTTTACTATCTGAGTCACCAGAGCAGCTGACTGACTACTATACTGAATCCAAGCTGTGATGTCTGTACTGCTGTGCTGAACTCAGTATTATATACAAGTTAAAAACTTAACCTCTTTTCTTATATTTCCTTGTTTTCCAGTGATAAAGTTACATGGTATATTGTGAGGATTAAATGAGATTATATGAAATAACTTGAAAATCCATTACCGTTCCAGGTATATTGTGAATGTTCAGCCTGTATTAATTCCTTTTCTCCTTACTCCACTGTATGCACAGTGGTAGTTAAACTGCTATTTCTTCCCTCTTGTTCCTTTGGGGAAAATGTAAAAAAGATGCTGCAGTTAGTTTAATGCTGTTTATTTTACCCTGATTCCCTAGACAACAGAGATGAGGCAAAGCCTTGTAGCATACTGATGCTTTGCCAGGAGTACAGTCTGAGGGTAACAAAACTGAGGGAAAAATTAAGCAAAACTTTGAAAATGGGATAGTAAATATAAAATATATATATTGAATTGAAAACATAGGCATGTGTTTAAATGTCTCTGGATAAGCTGTGTGGAAACACTCACTTTACATTAGTCTTTTTGAGGGAAGAAAGTGGAATAATTTATCTGCCTCTTCTTTCTCTCTCTTGTCATTTATTGATCAGTATTTGCATCCTGTCTTCCTGGGTTCTTCCTCTCAGCCCTTTGGGCACCTGTTGTGAAGCCAGATCCTGCATGGAGCAGTTCATCTTTTGAGTCTATAAGCAGTGGTAGGGGCCAGGGCCTCTGAGTTTTGTCAGACCATGTCTGGTTCCATGCTGCTGCAGTTCCAGGGTAGCACCAGGAGCCCAGCCCTCTTTCCCGGTAAGGCTGGGATAGGTAAAAGTATTAGGAGGTGATGCTAGTGCAGCCAAAACATCTGCAGAAAATAAAAAACAGAGTTTAGTACATAGCAGGTTCTTTATTGCTATTTATTTCTGAAACATTTTCTTTTGAAATGATAATCCTTGCATATATAACATCTACTATAGCTCCTTTATAGTATATATTTTCTCATGATCTGAATTTTATTTTATGCTCTTTACCAATGAGAGCCAGCCCAACAGATGGTGGTGCATCTTTCCTTGAGTGTGAGTACACTGTGCTGCAATTGGTTTCAGCTAATGAGAACACCTTGGCTTCCCTGGTGGCTCAGTGGTTAAAGCGTCTGTCTCCAACGCTGGAGACCGGGGTTCAATCCCTGGGTCGGGAAGATCCCCTGGAGAAGGAAATGGTAACCCACTCCAGTATTCTTGCCTGGAGAATCCCATGGACGGAGAAGCCTGGTAGTCTACAGTCCATGGGGTCGCAAAGAGTCGGACATGACTGAGCAACTTCACTCACTCAGTGAGAACACCTGCTGCCTTCTTGAGCTGAGGGAACTGTGCCAAGTGTCATACACTTTACTTTGGCTGAACACTGCCATTTATTTCACTATCTGGTGAATACAAATGATTGATAAAAGGTGTATAAGTGCTGAGCTTTCCACAAAGAAACAATGGAATAACTGTTGGATTGGAATGCAAGTATTCAGTGAGATTCTTCAAAGAAATGCTGAGCAAAATTAGGGTAACCTTCTTTATGTACAACAAAATGTACATCACTGCAAACTGAGAGGACCAGTCAACAGTTGTATGAACAGAAACTGGGAGAAATGATGTTGGAGGCATGCTGTGGTTGCAGGCACAAAATATTATATGTAAAGTGACTGGCATATATAGTGAACATGATAAATATTATCTCCATCAATATTGTTAATCATCTTACTAAATGCTTACAAATTGTTTTCCCCTTCTTTAAGACAACCAGTCAGCTATTTATTGAATAACTTTCACGAAAATGTAGGAGGAATTAACTGAATACCATACTGTATAAAGGTTGTACCGTGGGTGGATTACACAGCTGGGAGAGAGCTCATTTTTTGCCATTTTGAATTATTTCCATAGTCTTCCCTCTCTCACCCATCTAAGAAGCTGTACGGTGGAAAGCATAGTTCTAGATGGGAGAAGAGAGACACAACAAGATAAGCGAGAGATATTACAGTTTTTAACATCCCCTAAAGCATAATTGGGCTTCCCTGGTGGCTCAGAGGTTAAAGCGTCTGCTGGCAATGTGGGAGACCTGGGTTCGATCCCTGGGTCAGGAAGATCCCCTGGAGAAGGAAATGGCAACCCACTCCAGTATTCTTGCCTGGAGAATCCCATGGATGGAGGAGCTTGGTGGGCTCCAGTCCTCGGGTCGCAAAAGAGTCGGAAATGACTGAGCGGCTTCACTAAAGCATAATTTGCCAAGGAGAAGAAAATGGCAACCCACTCCAATCCACTCCAACCCACTCCCACCGCCTGGGAAATCTCATGAACCATGGAGCCTGGCTGGCTATAGTCCATGGAGTTTCAGAGAATCGGACACAACTTAGCAACTAAACAGCAGCAGCAAATCATGTTTTGAAAAGTATAATTTGAGTGGAAATTTGTGTGGGATAAAGACAGATATACCACATGAAGGTAAGGTGTGTGGGTAGATGGAATAAGGGAAGAAGAAAATGTTAACTCTTCAAATCATAGATTGCATGACATCCCACAAGATCTAGGGACAGAGGGATAGGCTGCATGGTGGAAACTGCTTATAAATCTTTACAACATGTAATCGTCAATTGAAATGGTATTAAATTATTTAAGCTTCAGCAAATTTGTAATTTAAAGGCTTTTCATCTTTGTAAAAGTAGATAGCTCAGAAAAAGTGCCTTGTACTTCAAGAAAGTAATGGTAAGGATGTGCCAGGAGTCATTTGCTCATAGAAGGAGATTGGTCAGTCTCCCAGTACCCCCAGAATCTCGGCATGCCCTAAAGGCTAATGGGAGATACCCAATTATGGTAAATGTGTCTGCCCTGAAGTTCTTTCATAGTTTAAATGCTTATTGGCTTATTTTTTGTCTTATAAGGGTTCTGTTCAGGGGCTATGGCAAGCAGATCCAGTGAAAATAGATCTGTGGGGAGCATATATTTTAGTTGCCATTTAGGGCAGCCAGCTAGTGCACCATGAAACATAGTATCTGTCAATTTATATCACATGTTGCTCTTCTGAAAGCTGTGTTATAGATGATACAGTATGTTTTTATTGTTATATAACACTCAAATGCACAAATCAAATTTCTATATTTAAAAGATATAAGAAAAGCATAATTTGTGCTGTGACCCATAAACACATATATGTTATTTTCCTAACTATTTTTCTTTGTTTCTGGACTTTTAGGCAATATGAATATGTATATAAGCTTTTATTGAACACATATTGTGACTATATATAAGTAAATAATAAGCTAATATTAAATTTATATTACAGATATTTTTATTTTAAAGTTATTTTTTTAATTGAGGAGATGAACTGATGAAAAATTTCAGTTCTAATGACTCTAAAACATGTATGTACTAATACAAAAATTATATATTAAGAAATGTCACCTTGACAAGTTATTTCCTAAATTTTATAATTCAGGGCATTCTTATTGTGCTTACCATTTTCTATTATAGAATGTATTTCATTTCAGTGAGATTTTAGACTGTTTAGTTTTCTTAAATTTTTAAAGCAAATGGTAATTTATCACTGTATTTTAGTCACTATTATTATTTTGTAGCAAATGGTTTTAGAAAATACAGAATTACCATAGTGATAGCTTAAAGTGAACAATGTCAGATTCGTGTTCTCTGAAGAAGAAGATTTAGCTTCAGGACCAGGGACCAGGCTTGATCATTCAGAGCTTTTGTGTGGCAGAAGTTTTATTACAGTGAAAAAGGACAGGGAAAGCTTATGAAATAGACAGAGAGGAGACAGAGAGTGCCCCACTCACTAGTCTTATCAAGCATTATATACTTTTACCAGACCCACTCCCACAACATACATCTTAAATCTTAAATTAACAAGATTAGAACTAACAATAGAAAGGTCTTACTAGACACACTCCCACAACATACATCTTAATATAACAAGATTTGTCAGAAGTTTCTTGTTAAGAAGAGGAAACATGTCCTTGAACAAGATACATTGTTATTATATAATCATTAGTACAGAGCTTAAGAAAAGACACCCTTGAGCAAGATGAGTTATTTTGTTGAGTAATTGTTAGCTCTGGGCTTAAAGAAAGTTAGTCTTAAAGACTGTTGTCATAACAACTCAGAGTTTAAGAAAAAAATGTCTATGTTACTAAGATAAAGCAATATAGAAAAAAAAAGTTTGTCCTTTTCCCCTCCTTTCCTGGACCCCTTTCTCCTCCTTGAGGGCCCTGGACGCCTTCCTCCTTGAAGGCCCCAGACTTCGTATCAATCTACAGAGTTAACTCTTTCAGTAGTGAGTCATGATCTAAATTACCTAACAGTTTAGCTGGAATAGGCTTTTAAATCTGTTCTATGTGTCTCTACATATATCTATACAATGTGTTGAAAAGTTTCATGGTATAGTTTTATAAGCAAGTATAAGGATACAGCCTTGGCTGTTAACACGGAGATCCAAAACCTCAGTTGTTTAGATATGATAAAAATGATTATGCTACTCTAAAATTAGCAAGGAATCTGCAATAGCAGTCCCCAACCTTTTTGACACCAGAGACAGGTTTTGTGGAAGACAGTTTTTCCATGGACTGGGGAGGGTGGGATGGTCTGGGGATGATTCAAGTGTATTACATTTATTGTGTATTTTATTTCTATTATTATTACATCAGTTCCTCCTCAGATCATCAGGCATTAATTCCCAGAGGTTGGAACCCCTGGAGAAGACCCAGTCACCTACCATATTTTCACTTTGCTGTCCCTTGGATGTTGATCTTATTTGTGGATGGAGACCACCATGGTTACCTCCCATCAAGAAACTAAAAAGGGAGGACTTTATCCTTTCTTCAAAGGTATTGAGCTGGAAGTAGCACACATCAATTTTCTTGCATTGTATTAGGCAGAATTCAGTCATATCACCATGTTGTAGCAGCAAAGGAAGCTAGACAGTGAAGAATACTATATACCTAGCTAAAATTCTCATTACTGTGAAAAAAGAACATGGATTTGGGGAGACATCTAATAGTTTCTGCTATGTGCACTCTTATCTTCTGAGTATGAAACTTATCTACTCCTTCTCTAAGTCTCATTCTTCTCATAATTCATTATATCTGTGTAATGTGAGGTCTGTTCTTTTTCTCAATCCCTGATATTACTTATTATGTTTGGCACATCTGATCTGAAAGTCAATTTATGTGCCATCTGCTCCCCCCCCCCCACCCGCCCCCAACATAGACATCCAATATACAGTGGTAAATATGAGGCAAGGTAACACATACAAAAGACAGAGGTAGAAGAGAAGCAGAATAAGACACTCCCATTTGGAAAAGGGGAAGATAGGAAACCTAATAGTCCCTTGCTGCTGCTGCTGCTGCTGCTGCTAAGTCACTTCAGTCGTGTCCGACTCTGTGCGACCCCATAGACGGCAGGCAGCCCACCAGGCTCCCCCGTCCCTGGGATTCTCCAGGCAAGAGCATTGGAATGGGTTGCCATATCCTTCTTCAGTGCATAAAAGTGAAAAGTCAAAGTGAAGTCGCTCAGTTGTGTCCAACTTTTCACGACCCCGTGGGCTACCAGGCTCCTCCGTCCATGGGATTTTCCAGGCAAGAGTACTGGAGTGGGTTGCAGCAGTGGTCAAATCCTGTGTGTAGGAATCATGAAGAATTTTATCCTTGTAGTAGAAAAGTTTCTTTGTTAGTCTTCTTGGCAAGCTTGTCCCTCTGCCTTGGGGGGGAATCATTTTTCTCCATGGTTCCTGACCTTGTCCTTTGGGAAATTCTTTATTGTCTGTTATTCTCCAAGTGTAGATCTAAAGTGGTCCTTAAAAAAGTATACCTTTTGTAGGGATTAAATGGCTTTCAAAGTTGACTTCCTGCTAGTGCAGGTTAAGAAAGCCTAAAGGGTTGTCTTTGTGTTGAACAATTATAAGCTTTTATAGTCTATGTGTGTGTGTGTGTGTGTGTGTGTGTGTGCTCAGTTGCTCAGTCATATCTGACTCTTTGAGACCCCATGGACTTGAGACTGCCAGGTATCTCTGTCCATGGGATTTCTCAGGCAAGAATACTGGAGTAGGTTGCCATGCCCTCCTCCAGAGGATCTTCCCAACCCAGGGATGGAACTCATGTCTCCAGCACTGGCAGGTGAATTCTTTACCACTGAGCCAACTGGGAAGCCAGTGTGTGTAGTACATCCCCTCAAAACCTTACTGCATTTTCTGCCTATTTATACTGATTAATTTCAAGTGCAAGTAAACGTAGCCAAACATTAATCAATTCACTTTTGTTTCCTAGACAAATAACTGTATTTTAATTGTTGGCCTTTGTGTTCAGCAAATCCCTCAGTCTCTAAATTAAGGTCAGTTATCTTGAGGCTTACATGAGAGGCAAGTTGTCTTAATATCTTCCTGATTGCTGGGCTGAATCTCATTGACTATTGAACTCTTGGAATCTCAGGTTCATATCAGCTTAAGCAATACCTTCTGAACCTCTTGTTTTAACTACGTGTGACTGGAATATAGAAGAATTAGGTAGCAACACACTCACTAGACACTCAGTAAGTTTAGGTTTCAAACTACAGGTGGGATGAGCAGTACTGAATTCTCTTCCATATCTGCTTAAGACTTCCTTATTTAGGCTGCATTTTATCTTTTAACACCTGTTGTTGGAAGAATCAAAAAGGTAGCCATGCATACTACCATTCATACTTTTTCCATTCACTTATTCTCAAGCTGGAGGCTTAGTTATTACTTTTGAAGTACTAACTTTCAAGATGACAGTTCTACTAAACATTTTGCTGTGGCATAGCAAGAGTCAGCAAATTTATCATCTTGCTTTCTGTTCATCATCACCTACCATTCAATCTCCAAGTCAGTACCACATATTGTAGGTTCGGATAGCATGTGTGTGCACGTTCAGTTGTGTCTGACCTTTTGTGATCCTATGGACTGTAGCCTACCAGGCTCCTCTGTCCATGGGATTCTCCAGGCAAGAACACTCGAGTGGGTTGTCATTTCTGCCTTCTGGGGATCTCCTAGACCCAGGGCTCAAACCCATGTCTCCTGCATTGGCAGGCAATTCTTTACTGTTTAGCCACCTGAAAAGCCCAGGTTCTGATAGGGCAGCTATCAGATTCTGTGTTAGTTAGGAAATGGGTTCAGCTGCTCTAACAATGACCCTAAATTACAAAGGCTTAGTCAGAATAGAGCCTTCCTCCTTACAGCCTGGGCATACACAGCCCAGAGCTATATTCCATTGTATTGGAGATCCAGGATACTTGTTTTGTTGCTCCACCATCCTTTGAGTGTTGCTCTTGTCCACATGAGTCAAGATGAACACCACCATCACTTCTACATTTCAGGCACTGGGAAGAGGAAAAAAAAAAAAGAGAGAGAGAGAGAAGGCCATCTCTTCTATTTAACTGTTCACATTAACCCAAACTTAACCATATGGCCACATCTAGCTGCAAGGAGGCTTGAAATATGCAGGGTATTCAGATTAAAATGTTATTAAGAGCAAAATGTTTTTAAAGAAAAATGAAAGAATAGAATTTGGGCTATTGTTAAAAATTTACGTCACAAAACATAGGATATGCATTTGGATCTTCAAGAACAAAAACAAAACCAACCAACCAGTGAACAAAAAGCCTTTAGTACAATGCTCAACATGGAACAACAGACTAGTTCCACATCAGGAAAGGAATGTGTCAATGCTGTATGTTGTCACCCTGCTTCAGTTCAGTTCAGTTCATTTCAGTCACTCAGTCATGTCCAACTCTTTGCAACCTCAGGGACTGCAGCACACCAGGCCTCCCTGTCCATCACCAACTCCCGGAGTTTACCCAAACTCATGTCCCTTGAGTTGGTGATGCCATCCAACCGTCTCATCCTCCATCGTCCCCTTCTCCTCCTGCCCTCAATCTTTCCCAGCATCAAGGTCTTTTCAAATGAGTCAGCTCTTCGCATCAGGTGGGCAAAGTATTAGAGTTTCATCTTCAACATCAGTCCTTCCAATGAACACCCAGGACTGATCTCCTTTAGGATGGACTGGTTGGATCTCCTTGCAGTCCAAAGGACTCGCAAGAGTCTTCTCCAGCACCACAGTTTAAGCATCAGTTCTTCCATGGTCTTTCATTACAGTCCAACTCTCACATCCATACATGACTACTGGAAAAACCATAGCCTTGACTAGATGGACCTTTGTTGGCAAAGTAATGTCTCTGCTTTTTAAGTAGTCACCCTGCTTATTTAACTTATATGCAGAATACATCAGGTGAAGTGCCGTGCTGGATGAAGCGCAAGCTGGAATTAAGATTGCTGGGATAAATATCAATAACCTCAGATATGCAGATGACACCACTCTTATGGCAGAAAGCAAAGAACTAAAGAGCCTCTTGATGAAAGTGAAAGAGGAGAGTGAAAAAGCTGGCTTAAAACTCAGCATTCAGAAAACTAAGATCATGGCATCTGGTCCCATCACTTCATGGCAAGTAGATGGGGAAACAATGGAAACAGTGAGAGACTTTATTTTCTTGGGCTCCAAAATCACTGCAGACAGTTGCAGCCATGAAATTAAAAGACACTTGCTCCTTGGAAGAAAAGCTATGACCAAACTAAACAGCATATTAAAAAACAGAGACATTACTTTACCAACAAATGTCCATCTAGTCAAAGCTATGGTTTTTCCATTAGTCATGTATGGATGTACGAGTTGGACTATAAAGAAAGCTGAGCACTGAACAATTGATGTTTTTGAACTATGGTGTTGGAGAAGACTCTTGAGAGTCCATGGACTGCAAGGAGATCCAATCAGTCAATCCTCAAGGAAATCAATCCTGAATATTCATTGGAAGGACTGATGCTGCAGCTAAAACTCCAATACTTTGGCCCTCTGATGTGAAGAACCAACTCATTGGAAAAGATCCTGATGCTGG